>NC_087463.1:14132332-15521773 GCF_036321535.1 Camelus dromedarius | reverse complement strand
TGACTACAGCTAAAGTTAAGTTGCTTTGTCTAAGTAAACATGTGGGAGGAGCTGGACCTCCAGTGTGCTACCAGACAGACGGAGTTACTCCAGGACTGAAATACATCTACTAAGGGGCCAGCCTCCACGCAGACCATCGAGTTGGCTTTATAAACTTTATGGAGTGATATCCCACCGGTCCTCCAACAGACACTTTTCACCCAAACCTAAAACATCACTTCAAGGTGAAACTACCAGATTCCAGTGCAATTAGCTCACTTTGTGAGTGGGCCTCCTGCCTCCCCAGTGCACGGAAAACTCACTCCATAGATGCCCACTTTCTCAAGAATGTGTAGGTGAAGCAGTCCGCCTAGAAGACTTCTAGAAATGGGACCTCCTGTTCTCATCCAGGGTAAAAGAGCCACCTTCTTCCACGACTTCACATCGTTGCTGGTTACGTCTGGACTTCCTTTTCTTCATGCTAGCCAGCACCTATCCCCTTTCTTTAAAATCTCCCAGCGCCAGTCGTCCTTCTAGATTGTCTACCCCACATCACGCCGAGCCTCCCACTCCTAGACCCCTCCCAAGCCCCAGCCACCCCCATTCTCCTCCCTTCTGGAAATGCTTCTCTGAGCCATGCCAAGTTTAAATGGGCTTTAGCTAAAGTTCAGTCTGCATGTAGGGGCTGGGAGGAGGGAGTTTTCTTTGATCCACCTAATGAATTAATGAATTAAACAGAGGTGGAGTTCAGAAGCCAGGCTCCTTACTTTTGCCGAAGCTGGGCTGATTCCGAGCTGGCGTAACTGCTGGAAAAATGCAGCTTTGGGCTGGAAGAATTAGGGACATGGCCGAGTCCATTCATCTTCCCTAATCGAGTTCTTGGGAAATACACATGTAGATTAGCCCCTAACAATGACCCCCGGCTGATTGCTTGGAGTACCCTCCACTGTGCCCACAATAGTATTGACTAGCTCTTTATGTCCCGCACAAAAGAAGTCCCAACCTCCCCTCGTCCTGCTTTGCCCTGTTTCCCTGGCAGTCCCTCGCCAGTGGCTGTTGAAGTCTTTTCTGCTTTTCACCCGGAGACTCTGAAATAAACAGTAAATAAAAGCTAACCTCACCTGGACCTATTAGGGAGAGCTGGGCAGTTCCAGAGGGAATTAACTTTGGAAAACAAGGCCATAAGCCCCTTAGCGTGTGGGCAGCAGCTTAAAAAAATGCTGCCAATCTTTGTTTAGTGGTGATTACAGAGATCAATTTAATATTGGGGGAGTTTACATAAAAAGCATAGTCAGTCAGTGGGGAAATAACAAATACCAATTACTTATCCCTACGGCTGCCCTCTGGTCACCAAGGCATCAGCACCTCTGGTTCATCGGACCTTGTCGGGTGCCACCAGAACGTTTTCGGGGTGAGTGCATTTAACAGCTTAGAAAATGTGATGAGGGCCCCGGGCAGCAGGCTTCCCCTTGTCCTGTCATCCTGGACACCAGGGCCCAAAGGCCACTCACTGTCTACAGGCCTTGACTTCATCTCTTTGGGGAACTAAGCTGCCTCCACCTCAGCCTCTTACATGCAGGAGTCAGTCTCCAGGAAGGATTCAAGACCACTGCAGACTAAGATGTGCCTTGATTCTGTTCAAAAATATCACACTCTGCCATAGGGAGCACAAATGAGGGGGCCAGAGAGCTCTGGACAAGGAGTTGGCTGGTCTGAGTTCTAGTCCTGACCCCTCCACTTAATAGCTGTATCACTTTGAGCCTCAATTTTCTCTTCTGTAAAATTCAATTCTGCAAATTGTCCTGTGCACCTCACAGGGTTGTGAAGATCAGATGATACAAAGGATGTTCAAGGACTCTGAAAACTATGAAGTGAAATGCTGTAAAGTGCATATTGGTTTTCATTAATTTAGCTTTTTCTTAAACTTAAAAACAATCTCTCACTTGAATCAGCTTAATTCCATCTACTGCAAACTCCCATGTTTGCTATTTTATTTACCTTTTATAGTTTTATTTAAAATAGAGTGATTTGTGTACTGATCACCCACCCCCAATTGCCCATCAGGGAGAGTTAACCATTTCCATTTAAAGATCCTTAATGTAGTTACACGTCCTTTTGAATGTCCTTCTAACATCAATTTAAAGGTAGAGAAGCTTAAAATATGTGTTTTTCTCTTGTTTCTTCCTTTGTCTTATCTCCCAGGCTGGATGTCAAATTCCTTAAGGCCACCAGCCCCAGCCTTTCCTTTCTTTTGTGATGCTGACACGGCCCACATCAGTCCCTCAGAAGGGACGCAGGAACTGCTTGCCTCAATGCAAGATTAAATCAACCAACGGTGGGGGGGCGGGGGAGATGTCCCTACGTGGAGATCTGAGGGCCTCAGCAAAAGAGATTTTAAGAATCCCCATTTTGTATCTCTATGAGACGAAAGATGTTAACTAAACTTACTGTGGTAATCATTTCATTTCATATATATATACACATTTCATATATATGTGTGTGTGTATGTATATATATATATATATATATATATATATATATATATATATATATATATATATATCAAGTCATTAAGCTGCACACTTTAAACTTATACAGTGCTGTATCTCAATAAAATGAGGAAAGAAAATAAAAAGAAACTCTAGGTCCTTAGCCTTTTAGGAAGGCATTTTGGTTCACTTTCCCCCAACAGTTCAGTGAGGGCCAGGGACTGCGTCGGGTCTGGCACCAGAAGTGCTGGTGTTCACAGTGCACAGAACTGGGGGAATGTGAAAAGAACATTCGCTCGCAGAAAACATCTTTCCACTTGGCCTATGAGTCACGCCAGGCCACGGAAGCCTCATGGGGTCCCCAAAGGGGAAAGAAATGCCAGCAGATTAAGCCTGTGGCCCCCAGAGAACCGTGAGGCCTTGCCCCCAGAGGAAGGCCCGTTCCCACTAAGCCTGAGGTTAGGTCATCTCCTTGCCCTGGAGGTGGAGCGGGTTAGGAGGGTTCCCTCAGGACAAATAGTCTGCGAGAGTGAGGAACCCCTAGAGGGTCTCCCGCAGGCTTGAGCCCGGCAGCGTGTCCGACTCGGCGCCTCCCAGCCTCCTGCTGGGCCGTCGGACACTTGAGGTCACCAGGCCTACGGGCACAGATGGCCTCACTGCCCCCAGGGGCGGGTGCCGGAGTCAGGGAGCCTCCGGGCGCGCAAGTTCCAGGGGACAGGGAGGAGCAGTTGAATCAGATATAGACAAACAAAATAAACCCGAAGTACAGGGCCGAAAGAGAAAGGAAAATTCTAACTGGGAAGAAGCGTGGACTGACTTCCAATGCTGTAAAGACAGGTAGCCTCACTCAGTCTTTCCAAGGGTCGCCCCAGGCGCTCAGCGAGCCTTGGGGCAGAAGGCGAGCCTGGGGTCGGGGAGATGAGCCCAACGAGAGAGGCAAGCTGGAGGGAGAGGTGGGACCAAGGGCGTCTGCTCCACTGAGGCAGGACTGGAGTGAGCGGCCCCCGAACCCGGGTCCCCGGCACGTCAAACATACCACCGCTGGTCCCCGGCGCGCTCGCCAGTGTTCCTAGCGGATCAAGAGGGGGGAGGGGGGATGTAAAGAGTGCGCCCCACCCCCGGGGTGGCAGGGCGAAGACCCTGAGACTGGGCGAGGGAAGGACCCGCCCCGCTGTGGGGGGAGGGATCAGGGAAGAGGCTGGGTCCCCGGAGAAAGGGGAGGAGCTGGGGTGAGCGGGCTCCGAGCCTTTAGCGCCCAGAGCCCCAGCCACCGGGAGTCGGAGCTCCGACTCCTGCCCGGACCCAGGCAGCCGCGGGCCGAGCGCTCGCCCACCTCTAGTGCGCGCAGCCCGGGCCGGCGTCGCCCGCGTAACTTGATTTTGGAGCGGGACCCCTCGGGTTGGACGGTCGCAACCGGGAGGAGCTGCCTTGGAGCCACTTCTGTCGGTCTTCTAAGCAGGCGGCTACCGAGAGCGCAAGCCGCGCCCTCCCGCGTCCAGGCGCTCCCCATGCACCTGCCCGGCTGCGCCCCCGCCATGGCCGACGGCAGCTTCTCGCTGGCCGGCCACCTGCTCCGCAGCCCGGGCGGGAGTACCTCGCGGCTGCATAGCATCGAAGCCATCCTGGGATTTACCAAGGATGACGGGATCCTCGGCTCCTTCCCGGAGGAGAGGGGCGCCCGGGGCGCGAAGGAGCGGGATAGGAGGCCGAGCGCGCGGACCGCCTGTCCCAAGGCGCCTGCAGGAGGTGCGGAGCCCTCCCCGCCGCCCGCCCCGGCGCCCGCTCCCGAGTACGAAGGTGAGTGCGCACCCTGGCTGCTCCGAGGCCCTTAAGGCGCCCAAACTTAGAAGCTCTGCAAGAGGAGAATGCCCCTGCCTTAACTTTTATTAAGGCATCTGGGCGCCGGGGTGGGGGCTGTGTGCACCGCAGGAGCTTCCAACTTGGGTTCAGAGAAAGCTCAGGAGCCTGTCGCAGCCCTCAACTCCGACCTCCCTGGGCCATCTCAGAGCCCGCTTGGGTAGGCAGGGTGGGTCCCGGGACACTCCGGGGAGTGTCTCTGACCGTCTGGGGTCTGGTCGTCCCAGCCCCTCGCCCCTACTGCCCCAAGGAGACAGGGGAGGCACGGCCGAGCCCTGGGCTGCCTGTGGGACCCGCCGCCTCCGGCGACTCGAAGCTGTCAGAAGAGGAGCAGCCCAAAAAGAAGCACCGACGGAACCGCACAACCTTCACCACATACCAGCTGCATGAGCTGGAGCGCGCGTTCGAGAAGTCCCACTACCCCGACGTGTACAGTCGCGAGGAGCTGGCCGGCAAGGTCAACTTACCCGAGGTCCGGGTCCAGGTAAAGCGTCCAGATGGGCCCCCAGGAGGGCTGGAAGTTCAAGCGTCAGCCAGTGCTCCCTTGAACTCCAGGGCATCCAGGCCTTTATCATGGCACTTTCCCCGTTGGCCTTCCTCCACTTGGTTCGCCCGGGGCCGCATAGGAGCGTCACATATCTTCCACGTGCCTCATGCACCGGCCCTCCAACAGTCTGTTCCAATTTATAGTAGCATCTCCCCTTTGGGGTCTCCCTCGTCTAAGCTAAAGAGATAAATTGGGAATGGTTGGCAACTTGAAGAGGCAACAGCATCCAGGATTGGGGAGGAAATGTAGGGGGAAGGTGAGAAGCACTGAGTGGAGAGGGGCTGTAGGCAGCCACTGGAGGGTAACCAGATTGGGGCTCCAAATGACACCCTAGTCACTAACTGCACTCACCGCATTGAAAACCAAAACCCGTCTACTTACGAGGGGTCTGGCGCCTCACGGTTGAAACTTTCTGCGGATTTGTTTAAGAAATTGACTTTTGCTTCCCTGGTGCACATCCAGCCAAACTTCCCGCTGCTGCAGAGGCCTTTTCTTTTTTATTTAAAGGGGTTTTCGCTTTAATTAAAGCTGAATTATCTTTAATCCCTGATCATTAAAATATTTGAAAGCCTTAAATATTTGCTAGTCATCTGTGAAAAATCTGGGAGGAGTTCCAAATTGGGAGAGTTTACAGAGGCCTGAAAGGTAGACATTGGGAACAAATTTCACTGCATCTGAAAGGCATTGGAACCAGGATGGGATATGTGTGTGTGTGTCTAATGCAATTGATTTTTCAGGAAGTGAGGACACTCAGATGTTTGGAGCTTTTAGCTTTGTCTTAAAAGCAAAAGCAAACAGGCTCTTGCCTTTTGTCTTTTCTGCTTAGTTTAAGGGGTTAATGTAATGAGTGTATGTCATGGTTTAAAAAAAAAAAGTTCCCTAATGTGACTCGGGATTAACCGGTAAGGACAGTTCAATGTCTCCTAATTTGGGGTAGTAAAGCTGCAATGATTTCATTGATGGAGTGGACATTTTACCACCTGCTTTTCAGGGAGGGAAGCTGGGGTAGGGAGAGGGAAAGAAAACCAGTGGGAGATGAAAACAGAGGAAAAAGACAAAGCTCTCCAGTGCCCCTCCGGGTTATAGGCGTAGCCAATTCAGGGTTGGGGCTGACTTCTCACCTCTGTCCCACCTTCCTTCATCCCTCTTTGCTTGTTCAGGAATTTTTGCTTCTTCTCTAAGACGTGTGCTTCTTGAGAACAGTGTCTCTGAGATCACAGGGCAAGCACAGTGCCCAGCATATGGCAGATTCTTAACACATGGCTATGATGTAATCAGACGGGGTGTGGTAGGCAGGGTCTCCCACTGTGTTAAGGACAGCAGTAGAGCAGTATAAGAGCGGGCTCTCCCAGTCTATAGCCTTCTGACTTGGGATAGGATCTGAAGCCTATAGCTGATATTTTGGGGGATGGAGTGGGACATGGCGGGGTGGGGAGGAAGGGGCAGTTGGATGGCAGCCCTCATCCTCACCAGTGTTTCTCTATATATCTAACATTTCTGGGGAAATCAGGGCCTCGGATACGAAGATAAATCTTTTGTAGAGAGAGGTACCTACATTTTTGTTCTTTCCCTTTTCTCCCCAAACCCCAGCCTTGCACACAGTTGTCCTGCTCTGCTCAGGTGCTAAGTGGCTTTTTCTCAGTTCTCCTAGGAGGACTCTCTATTATTGACACAACTGCTCTCTCCCTTTTGAGGTGGCAACGAGTCCCACATCTTCCTTCATAAATTTAACAATGAAGCCACCAGTTTGGCCAAAGTTCTTTCTAGATTCTCCACTAGACCAGTTCTCTCTGTTTTGTTCGTGGGGGTGGTAAGTTGGTGGTGAAACCTTAATCACACCCTTTCTTGTGCTTTTATCAAATTAGTAATGGAAGTTTCAGTGTTTGGAGACCAGACTTTACTCTTGGTGTGAACTTTCTATATGTAAAGAAAACAAAAAGGAAAAACTTGAACTCATTGAACTCATCTTGGGGTAATGTCAAAACTAACTCCATACAGCAAAAGTAGATTATTAAACTTGAACTATTGTAATCATTGAAAGCCATTTATAAGAGACATCAGAAATACTAATCGGATTTCGATTAAATATGAATGAAAATCTTATTAAAGCAGTAATATGCATATTTAAATATTGCTTGGGATAGAATAAGCCTACTTGGTTCTACCAGTTATAACCAGTAATTCGTGGAAATTCTACCACACGGGGAAGGAAGCAAGGTTTAAAGTCAAGTGTCAGGATGGGCTGCCAACCAGCAGGTCACAGAAATTTGGTGAGATCTGGTTTCCCAAGTCCCACGGTCCAATTCCAGGGTTAACTTCACTTTTTTTTCCTGAGCACCTGCTCCGTGCCCGAGTAGGAAACGGATCCAGCCACAGCTAAGGGTGAGGCAAACAGGGACACGGGTGGGAACTCACCACGGAGAACAGGGATGGGACAAAGAGACTCAGAGGAATCGAGAGAGGAGGGAGGAGACAGCAGAAAACGGGAAAGAAAGAAGGTTAATGCTGGCGGGAAGCAGGAGAGGGTAGTGAAAGCAGCAGGTGAAAGAGTCGAGCCCCAGTTTACTTGGGGATGGGGAGTCCTGCCCCCGCCGCATCCTGACGGCGCCGTGCTGCCTTCCGCAGGTGTGGTTCCAGAACCGACGCGCCAAGTGGCGGCGGCAGGAGAAGCTGGAGGTGTCGTCCATGAAGCTGCAGGACTCGCCCCTGCTCTCCTTCAGCCGCTCCCCGCCCGCCGCGGCCCTGGCGCCCCTCGGGGCGGGCCCGGGGGGCGGCGGCGGCGGCGGCGGCGGCGGGCCGGCGGGGGGCGCCCTGCCGCTGGAGTCGTGGCTCGGGCCGCCGTTGCCGGGCGGGGGCGCCACGGCACTGCAGAGCCTGCCGGGCTTCGGGCCGCCGGCGCAGAGCCTGCCCGCCAGCTACACGCCGCCGCCGCCGCCGCCGCCCTTCCTGAACTCCCCGCCGCTCGGCCCCGGCCTGCAGCCCCTCGCGCCGCCGCCGCCGCCGCCGCCTGCCTACCCGTGCGGGCCCGGCTTCGGGGACAAGTTCCCGCTGGACGAGGCGGACCCGCGCAACAGCAGCATCGCGGCACTGCGCCTGAAGGCCAAGGAGCACATCCAGGCCATCGGGAAGCCGTGGCAAGCCCTCTAGGGGCCCCGGGGACCGAATCAGGCCAGACGCCCGTCCTGGGAGCCGCCCCCGAGCCAGACGCGCGCACCCCTTCTTCCTGCGCTTCCCCGACGCGGCCATCTTGCCCTGCGCCGTCCGAAGACTTGAGTCTGGGCGCCAGTCTGCGGCTGACTTACCGGCGAGCGCTGGTTCTCAGGCCAACTGAGGCCGTCTAGCCACCCCCACACCCCCATGGACCCCTGGCCTTGCTGCTGCAGGGGGAAAGACGGCCACGCTGCTTCTACCCGTGCGTGGGCCGGAGCCGCCGGGCTCAAGGGGCCCAAAATGCCTGACAGCCTCGGCCGCTCCCGCGCGGCGTAGCAACCCCTGAGAAGGACGACTGGGAGGAAGGGGAGCTGGAGAGAGTTTGAGGGACTGTTTGTATAGGTAGTTTCAAAGAATTGGGGAGGAGAATTAAAGATTTACCTGTTTTGGTTTGACTCTGGTTAAATGCGCTCAGGACTGCGGTGGCGGGGAGGAAGGGGGTGGTGTGAATGTGGGTTCTGGAAGGGCTGCGGTGATGGACCACGTGCGGGAAAGTAGAGGCATGCGCAGGAGCTGGGTCTCCCCTCTGGGGGAGAATCTCCGCATCCCAGACACTGCGGCGCCCTAGACCAGAACGCCCCACTCCTGGCTCCGCCTGCGCCTGCGACTGTGTAAGGTTACCAGTGTTTGGAGCTACGGCTCAGCTACCTGCGCGTTTCCAGTCCCTCGATACCCCAAAAGCCAAGCTGCAGTTGCTACTTTGGCTTGACCCCAATAAGAAGCGTCTACACCATCTTCCCTAGGGTAAGAGCTGAACTCCCCGAAGCCCCGAACTGCCCCCCTCCCTCCTTCCAGCCTGCCGCAGCCCATACCCTTCTCAGATCAAAGTCCGGGTCACCGGCTCGAGGCCAGCCCGTGCTACCTGGGGTTGTTGACATTAGTGCTCCGGAGAGTGGAGCAGAATGACTTACCCTTTTGTGAGCCCCACGCCTCTATCTCGCCTCCCCAACTCTCTTTGCACCCCCCAACCCAGCGGTTCTATTTAATGCGTGTCGGGTTAGCTGCTGCACTCCGGAAAAGTGTCCTGGAGCGCTCCGCGCCGCGACCCGGAGGGCACATCCTATCGGGAGCGTCATGGACTGTATTGCAGCGCCTTGGCACCACCAGGGGCGGGAGAGGGGGCGGGAAAAAAAATCTAGAAGTCTCTGCCGGCTTCAGAAGATCCTGGGGTACTTGCGGAATGCCCTGTGAAGGAGGATCCGAGACTCCGGTGTGTATAACCCGGATTCCCGCCATGCCAAGTTCTCTGGCGTCCTAACTTTGAGTACTCCCGGGAAGACGCGGTCAGAACCTTAGCTTCAACTGGCTGCTGATCGTCGGTCATTAGCACGTTAGTGAAGCACCGCAGCCCCCTTTCCTCGTCCAAATGAACTCTGCCTCCCTGGGAAATGGGAAAGTTGGAATAAGGCCACATGATGTAAACTACCAACGACCCGGAATGAGGCAATGCACACTGTGATCCCGCTTCTCCGATCCCGGGTATCCCTGTGCTGCACTTGGGTTCCCTGAAACCTACTTGGGAAAAAGAGGACTATCTTGGTGCTGGGAGTAGAGGGAGTGTCGTCACAAGATTCAGTCTCTGCCATGTGGGTCCTAAGAGGCTGTGGCATAACCAGGGCTCTGTATCCATTAGACTCCCGTCTGGTGCCGTACACTTAGTAGGCTGATGAGTAAGAATGTATTGAATGGGTTATTTTCCCCAAGAAGTAGGAAGTAGTACACCTGCACGTTCTCTGACAAGGATGTTTCCTGGGGAAATGTCCAATGAAGAGGAACAAGAACTAGTTGGGAGTGGTCTTACGGGGTTGAGGGGAGGGAAGACGCTGTGTTGCTCTAGGCAGGCCTTGGTTCAGGCCGACTTGGACCCAGTGGATCTAGGAGGGAGACTGTGGGGACTCCTTCGCCGGAAGACAACGCCTGCTCTGGCTGGCTGCCTGAGGGGAGAAGGTGAGACTGGACCCGCTCCTTTTCGACTCCTGGGAACCGGGATGGGAGTCGCCTGGGGCAGGGCTGTGTGACCCGCGGAGGCGGGGCGAGGAAGGACCCCTCGGATTGGACCGCTCCAATGGGAGGGTGGAGGCAGCCTCGGCGCCGGGAACAGCGGGCGCTTACTGGCCGGTGCTCAGCTGGGACAGAGGGCTGATCCCGAGATCCCGGGCCCGCGCGGAGCCGGCCACCGCGCTGCTCTAGCCAACAGCCCCCCACCCCCACCCCGCCCCGGGTTGGGAGCATTTCAGTTTTCGCATTTTCCCTTTATGAAGGAGTCTCTTCCTGCCCAAGAGGGTGGCGTGTCCGCACTGCGGATCCGGACTTCTGGGGGCGATTTTCCTCTCCCGCGGGGACGCGGGGGACTGAGAGCTCTGTCTCTCCCGACTGGGTCCAGAAGCAGCTGCAGCTGCGCGGGGCGCTCCTCGCTTGGTGTCCTGGGACCCCGCGTTGCGGCCCCAGGCCGGTCCAGGCTGTCCATTTCCGGCTCTCGGAACCTGGCTCTGTCTCCTTCGGGTCCGAGCTCCCACCTCTGCCACCCGGAGGATGATCAGGACTGGTGTGGGTGCAGTGGGGTAGAAGGACTCGGAGAGAGATCAGCAACCGAACAGGGGAGGCCCCGCTGTATTTATTTTAAACTCATATTTAATATTTGGGGAGATGGAAAATATTAAACTAAGGGAGACCATCCCTGCTCGTCCCGATTCCCGCCCGTGTTAATCTAGAATCCGGTGACGGGAAGCAGAGTCCTCATCTTTCCTCCCGTTGGAAAAGTTCATCTGTTAATTGAAGGTCTTTGCCGAGAGACCTCCGTGCACCCAGGTTCAGGAAGCGAGGGAAGCCTGGGCCTTCGCCTCCCGTGAACCGCGGCTCTCCTGCGGGAGGTGTACGGAAGGGACATCCGGAGTCCGGCCGCAGCCCCCGCGACTTAGCATTTGATGTGGTGCCTCCACCCCCAGCCTCACTGCTTGCCCTTCTCTGTCTCGGTTCCCAGCGCCCCTTTCTGCCAACAGAACCTTACTACGCGAATGGAATTCAAGCTTCCAGGAGGCAAGCAGAAAAAGATGTTAAGGGAAGATGATGTTAATGAAAAACTGACCCTTCCTCTCCGCTCAGCTAGTGCGAGCTCCGCACGGGCCCCCGGGGCTCGGCCTGCGTCCCGACCAGCCTGGGAAAGCGGAGGCCGGGCAGCGCCAGGCGGGCGCGCCCGACTCTTCAAAAGGCTGATGGTGCGCTTTGTGGCCAATGTCGTCCCCTTAATTGGGAACTGGCTCTAATAATCTGGCCTCAGCTTGTTAACTGTACAATAGTGGGCAGAGTTAATGACTCATTAGTGATTAATTCCTTAACTGTGCCTTAATTGCTCACTGTAAAACCCCTTTCGTAAAACTGGATTAAATCGTCAAGATCCTTGACCACGTCTCTCACAGCCCTGGAGGACGCGGAGAGGGCCGCGTTCCCCACCTTCTGGGAGTCATCTTCTGAGGGGCAGGTGCAGCGTCGCCTCTCAGCCTGGGAGTTGGGAGATCCGTGGTCCAGTCATGGCTGTGACATTGCCTGGTCGTGTGACCTTGAACAGGTCCCCTGTAAAGTGAGATCTCCAAAATCTCCCTTTCTGTCTCATCACCCACGGCAGACTCCTGAAACGTAACATCTGATTTTAAAAGGAGTGTCCTTCTGCTCTGTATATGGTACGTGTGTGGCGTTATGTAAGTAGGTTCTGAATAAACTGTGTAGGAGGCTACCTTCCGGTCCAAAGTGGTCTGAGAAAGCTCTTCCCAGTGCTAACATTGGCTGGGTTCTATAGTCTCCCCATTTATACTTTTTAAAAATTAGCCACTAGTTTTTTTCACCTTCTTATTTTTCCTGCCACCTTTATCCATTCTGGAAGCTTGTAGGGCATGGTGGACACGTAATGATGGATAAATAAGAGTCTCCACCCTCAAGGAATGTGGCCAGGGTAGAAGAAATAAGGACAAAACTGTACACATGTTACAAATCCCTACTGGTTTCCTCCACCTGGCGTCCCACAGGCCACCCCAAAATAGATCTGTTCAAAACAAAACTTATTCCTCTTTAAGGCCTCCTAAAAACCTCCTTAAAACTCTCCTCCCTCCTTCTGCGTTCCTAGCCACCCAACAGATATGATGAGCATCATTCTTGTCCTCTTGAGACAAATTATTGTCCAATTTCCTTTCTACCTTATTTCTCAGCCATACATATTCCAAATGTTAGCTGCCCAGAACACAGACATCTCCCAGCCTCCCTTTCCATTAGATATGATTATATAATGACCAATGTTATGGAAGGGAAAACACTTTAAGGAAGTCAGTTCTTAAAAGTCAACAGTGCACACTGTTCTTGTCTCCTTCCTGCGGTCTGTAGGCTACAAGGCAGGTGTGATGCTGGCGCTGGAGGTTCCATCTTGGACCATGAATCATCTTTCCAGGATTGTCAGAGCACTCTGCATTTTACTGGTCCACCGTGTGCTTTTTCACTCTGTAGCTTTGCTTATGAATGTTCCTTCTGCCTGGAAGGACTTCCCACCCTCCCCCTCCTGGCAAATTCTTCCAGGACCTGGCCCGGATACCACTGCCTTCTGTGCGGCTGGCCTGCGTTCCCCCAGCAGTCAGTGCCTTGTCCTTCCCCGCCAAGAGCACTTTGCTGATGTCAACTTGAGACTACTCCAGCCCTTATCCCATAATGACGTCCATGGCCCCCAGTGAGACTATTGGATCCGTGAAAGCAGCTGTTTGATCCTCCTCGCCAGTACTCAGTGCCTGACCCAGTGGGAGCAGCCAGTAACGGGTGAGCAGTAACTAGTAGAGGGCTCTGTGAGTCCCAGAGAAAGCACCGTGTCCTATAAGCGCTTATAACGAAGAGTCTGCCCTCACCTGCAAAGTCACAGGAGCCTTCTCTGAAGAAGTGATGCTCCATCTAAGGCCCAAAAGGAAACCAGAGCTCAGCCAGGCAAGAGAGGGAGGGCACCACATGTGTAAAGGAGGAGGGGCCAGGGCCAGTCTGAAGCTCTGGAACAAGGCTGATCTGGCAGAGGCCAAAGCACAACTTAGAGAAGTAGAAGTCTGTACATGGCTAAAAACAATTTTAGCAGGCAGGTTCTACATACAAGCAAGACTGTTTAAGGAGGGGAATTTTCCAACATAGAAGTGTGTTCAGCTGTTGGGCAGTCAAAAATTAACTAATGCCTGCTACAGGAGATGATGCGATCATATCACATAAATCATCCTGTCTGCAATAGGAGGGGCTGGGAAGGAGGTAAGAGAGAGAGTTCTAGAAGACCAGTTAGAAGGCTACGGCAGTAATGGAGGGAAGACAGCTTGAAAGACCCATGCGGTGACAGGGAGGACAAGTTTGAGGTGGAATGAGCAGCTTGTGAGTTCAGTCTTGATCACATGAGTTGGAGGGGAGACAGTGGGTAGACAACTCCAAGTACAGGTTTGGCGCTGGCTGCTCTCTGAGCTCTGAGACCAGCGAACAGTTGATAATCAAAGCCATGAGCAGGGATGACATAGCCTAGAGAGGGGAGTGTGGAATGAGAAGAGGAGACCTACGTCAGAGCCTTGAGAGGCACCAGCATCTCATGGACGGTGTTGGATGAGGCAGAGGAGTGACAGGAGGAAAACTAGGAAAGTATGGTGACCTGGAAGTTCAAGAAAGAGAGTTTCAATAAGAAACGAGTGGGCAACCAAAATGCTATTATTTTCAAAACTTAAAAATAAGCCAGTGATGAAACAAGAAGATACAATTTTGCTTCCTACGGAGGGTGGGGGTGCAGGATGCAGCTATTTTGGAAACACTGCCAGTGTTTCCTACCTCTTGGGAAGTAACCACAGTGGTGGCCGAACCCCCACCAGTCACTTCTCTGAGACTGGGAGGGCAGGGCGGGAGCTGCACAGATTTGCCTAATTTTGTGTTTGTATTGACCCTATTCCTGTCCCTCCTCAACTTTCCCCCACCTGTATTCTGCACCTTCAGAAAGTCGCTCCTTCCACATCTAGAGAGAAAGTGAAATAATGCAAGACTCCTAGAAATGGCAACGGGTTATCTGAGATTCTTCAGTATAAACTTTTTTGTCCTTCATACGATATGGCTCCAACTAACCCTTCTCCATCACTCAAACTCTTCTGCACACACCCTCTGCTCTTGTGAAACTCAACTGTCCACCAAACTTGACCTAAGCTTTCCTACCTCTATGCCTTTATCCAAGCTCTTCTTTCTACCTGAAATATCTCCCCCCACAGAAAGTACTTTAAGATGAATGGCAATGAAGATGAAGATACCAAAACTTATGGAATGCAGCTAAAGTAGCTCTTAGAGGGAGTTTTATAGCTATAAATGCTGCCTGTATTAAAAAAGAAAATCACAAATCAATTACCCTCTTCCCATCTTAACACACTAGAAAAAGAAGATCAAATTAAACCTGAAGTGAGCAGAAGGAAGGAAATAGTAAAGATTAGAGTGGAAATTAATAAAATAGAGAATAGAAGAACAACAGAGAAAAAATACTTGATATAATTAATCAGCAGGGAAATGAAAAACAAAACCAGGAGATACCACTTCACATGCATTAGTATGACTAGAATCAGAAAGTCAGTAGCAAGAACTGTTGGTGAGAGAGTGGAGAAATCAGACCCCACGTATGCTGCTGGTGGAAATGTAAAATGGAGCAGCCCCTTTGGAAAACAACCTGGCAGTTCTTCAAACAATTGAATATAGAGTTACCATAGGAACCATTGATTCTAGCCAAGAGAAATGAAAACATTCATCCACACAGAAACCTGTATATGAATGTTTATGACAGCATCCTTTTTAATAGCTAGAAAGTGGAAACAACTCAACTGCCCATTAACAGATGAATGAATAAACAAAATATGCTATATATGTGTGGTGGAATATTATTCAGCCATAAACAGGAATGGGGTACTAATACATGCTCCAACATGGGTGCACCTGGAAAATAATATGTTAAGTGAAAGAAGCCAGACACACCACATACCATATAAATGGAAATTCATATGAAAGTCCAGAATAGGGAAATCTATATAGAGAGAAAACTGATTGTTTGCTTTGTGTTGGGGGCAGGGGGATGGGGACACGGGGATGATAAAGAAAATGGGATTTCTTTTTGAGGTGATAAAAATGTTCTAAAGTTGG
This sequence comes from Camelus dromedarius, assembly GCF_036321535.1. NCBI lineage: Eukaryota > Metazoa > Chordata > Mammalia > Artiodactyla > Camelidae > Camelus > Camelus dromedarius. The sequence goes on along the minus strand of NC_087463.1, from coordinate 15,506,530 downwards.
CTGTGGTGATGGATGGTTGCACGCATCTCTGAATATACAAAAGTCTACTGAATGGTGTGCTTTAAATGGGTGCATTCTGTGCTATGTGAATTATATCTTAGCAAAGCTGTTTAAAAAAAAAAAAAACAGTCTTCCTACCAAGCTCTTGCTACTTCCATCCATTTCAGGTACTCACATTGGAATAATTTCCCCAAATCCCATGTTCATCATGTTGCTCCTTTACCAGTGAGCCTTTTCAAAGTCAATAGGGACATATCAATTCAGCTAACATACAATGAGTGCCGACTGTCCTAGGCACAGTGATAAATACCTCCACACACTTCTGCCCTTTCAAATCTCAACTCCTTTTCTGTCTCAAGTCTCCACTCACGTGACTCGCTCACCCATTTCCTTTCCCATTGGCCTTCTGGGTAAATAGAGACCCTCTGCTCTAAGCAACTGACCTTGACAGTGTCTTGCTCACCCAGTTCCCCCTCTATACCATTGCTCAAGTTGGACAACACCCTTTTATGAAAAAGGAGAGACCAGCCTAAAATGCAAGCTCTCTGGGGAAAGAGAACACTTGCTGAAATGCACTGTGGGATGTCAATACCTGGCTGTCAAACCTTTTCTGCCAGTGATGGGTCAGCACTGTGGGGATGGGGAGGAGCAAATATGACAAGGGAGAGAGGCCTCAGGTGCAAGGGAAGCTAGGCTTATACGCCATTTGCGTTGGGCTAGCCTCCTGCTCTTTCGCTGAATGTCCTCTGTCTTAATCACCTTGTCTCCTCTCTTTGCATCTTTCTATCCTTAGTTCAAAGCTCACCTCCTCCAGGGACCTCTCCTTGGTTTCTCTGCCTGCTGTCTTCTTACTTTCCCAGGATCAGTGTATCTTGTATCTCTGAATCCCCCTCGTTTTTGTCCCCTCTCCCATGCCAGGCCCCAGGCTCTTTTTTTTTTTTAATTGAAGTTGATTTACAATGTTTCAGGTGTATATCCAAGTGGTTCAGTTTATATATATATACTTTTTTCAGTCTTTTCCATTATAGGTTATTACAAGATATTGAATATAGTTCCCTGTGCTATACAGTAGGTCCTTGTTGTTTATCTGTTTTGTATATAGGTAGATGTGTGTATCTCTGTTAATCCCAGATTCTTAATTTATCCACCCCTCCGGCCCCCAGGCTCTTTTTAGAGCAGACAAACCCACAGTAAATGGGACCATCTAGGACTAGACCAAAAATCTACTCAAGCAAGACTTTGTCCTCAGATCCAAACAGCAGCTCCTCTGTCTCTTCTGTGTTTTGTCTCATTTGGGGCGAGGGGCACTCCTTCAGATCACTATCACAGAGAGATGACTGGACTCCTTGTCAGAGAGTCACAGGAACCCTGGTTCTGCCCCCCACTTGATATGTGGCTTCAGCCAAGGCAGCCTCACCCTGCCCTAAGTTCCTGGGCTGAAAAAGAGGCGATTACACCAGAGGACTGAAAATTCTCCCGGCTGCAACATTCTTATGGGCAAATAGACGTTCTCCAGTAATTTGGCGGAGGGTGCCATCTGATGGCCACGTTGAGAACTTCACCTGCTGATTGTGCGTTAGCTGTTTCCTAACGGAACGCTAGCTTCCCAGGACCTCCAGCAGCGAGAAGGGCCTTTTCTCAGACAAGTGACGGCCTTACTTTTTGAGTCCTCCCAAGTCCATGGGCTTCACACTGCCCATGGGATGGAAAATCCTTTCTTTTTTGCTCAGATTCCCACCGAGGCCGGATCAACCCAACCCTGAGGACTCTTTATTTTCTCAAATAATTCTTTTTTTTTTTCTCCCAGCTTTATTGAGATTCGATTGGTATATGCTATATTCTCTTTTGCTGGGGGGGGGGGGGGTGATTGGGGTTTCTTTTTGATGGAGGTACTGGGGATCGAACCCAGACCTTATGCTTGCTCGGCACACACTCTACCACTGAGTCGTACTCTCCCCACCAACCCTGAGGATTCTTATCATCAAAGCCACTAAAGCTTATGGCCAAGAAAGCTTATGCTGCTAAGTTTCTTATGCTCATCCATCATTCAGGTTAGGAAAGAATTGGTTTAAAATCAGTTTATTCAAAGCATGAGTGCTTTAACCTCTTACAGCTTTCATGAGGAAATCCTTGCATTTTTTAATAAAATGAGCCCTGAAGTAGGGAAATTCTCTTTTTTTAATTGAATATATTTAATATAAAATATTGTGTAAATGTAAGATGTACAAGGTGCTGATTTGATACATTTATATATCGTAATATGATTGCCACTGTAACAATATTTAGCACCTCTATCACATTACATAATTTCCTCTCTTTTTAGCAATTGAAATCACTAAATTTTAGTCTTTTAGCAAGTTTAATGATTGTAGTACAAGACTGTCATCAATATGGAAGTAGGGCAATTCTTAATTTAAACTTAATTAAAAATTATACTAGGGGTAGAATTTTATGCCATTGTATTTTGGGGGGGAGAAGGAAGGATTTATTATTTGCAGCAAGTAAGGAGAACTCCAGGGATCTTTCCCAAAGCAGTGTGTCAAGGGTAGAATTTTAGATGCCTGTGCTGTAGAAATATTTGATACATGATATCCTCTTCCTGGTGTCCTTCAAATCCCAGCAAACAGATAAGTTTAGTCCTACCATTAGGCATTATATACTACAGGAGTGCTCCATGGTATTAGTGACTTAAATATCCTAATGTATCGCCCACCTAGAAATATTTGCATTTTAAGAATCAGTTTCTGGGGGTGCAATGATCAACCTAAAGAGTTAATAGTAGAATTAATAGTAGAATTTAGGCATGTAAGAACTCTGATGATGAGATACTTTGAAGCTCAGTGACCACGTTGGCCACCCTCCAATGACTGAGATGCTGATGATACTTAAGGCTCAGAGATGGGAAAGGAGATTAAAAACTGCTCTATTTATTCACTTTCTTCCTGGAAGAACAGATGCTAACTGTCCCAGGAAGGGAACTCTCATTTTGACTCTGGGGTACTTATGGGAGACAGCTGTGGTATAGTAAACTAGAACTTGCCTTGGACTTAAAAGAATGGGTTTTATTTCTGTTTTTATAAACCAGGTGCCCTTGAGCTAGTTCTTAACTTATATACCAGAAATTACTAATCTGTATATAATTTGCATAATATCTTTGTTAGTGGTTGTTCTGAAATACTGAACAAGATCATCTATTTGGAATTTCAAGGTCTGACTTTTAAGTATAGTCAGTCTACAATGTTGCATCAATTTCTGGTGTACAGCATGTTTCAGTCATCCATATATATATATACACATATATTCCTTTTTATATTCTTTTTCATTATAGGTTACTGCAAGATAGTAAATATGGTTCCCTGTGCTATACAGTAGAAACTTGTTGTTTATTTATTTTATATATAGTAGTTATTATCTGCAAATCTCTAACTCCCAGTTTATCCTTTCCCGCCCCCTTTCCCCCCGGGTAACCATAGGTTTGTTTTTCTATGTCTGTGAGTCTGGTTCTGTTTTGTAAATAAGTTCATTTGTGTCTTTTTTTCTCCATTTTTAGTTTTTTAAGGAATCTCCATACTGTTTTCCATAATGGCTGCACCAAACTACATTCCCATCAGCAGTGTAGGAGGGTTCCCTTTTCTCCACAGCCTCTTCAGCATTTATCGTTTATGGACTTTTGAATGACGGTCCTGCTGACTGGTGTGAGGTGATCAGGTCTGCTTTCCCTCAGTGGTAAAGTGGTATCTGCTCCCTCTGGTAGAGGAAAAGTCAAAGGCACGTCTCTTTAAAAGAGCCACATAGGCTGGACGTCTTGTATGAACGTAGTATTGTGAGGCTGCTTCTTCCCATCACTTCACTTCTCTTCCTAGATTTTATGCAAAATAAACAAAACCTTCAAATGCAAATGTCAGTGTAACTAGAAGATAGTTATGACTTGGCGACAAAAAGAAAATGCGTAAGTGTTGCTCCAAATAGATGAGATCGTTGTGGAAGCTGCATGGAACATCGTTAAGATACTCAAGAAAAGATTTTGAGCCTCGATGGATTTTCCCCTAGGAATAGAGGCTATGAACAAATAGTTTTTGAATGAGCGAGAATTCAAGGAATAGTATTCATTCTTAAGATCCTCTTTTAAGATAAATATTAGAGGATGGATTTCATCCAATCAGGAGGTAACAGAACACCACAGCAAGAGAACTGTGGACAAACCTGAATATATGCAATCTATACAACTAAGGGGAAACGAATGTGGGACTTGGAGCGACAGAACAGGATGGAAATATTACCTGCCCTGACATGACAGAAGTGATGCAACTGACAAAGAAATGAGAGAGAGAAAGAAGGAAAGAAGATCAGAACTAAAGAAAACTTGCTGATTGCTTTCTGTGTAATAGTTGGAAATCAGATAGTCTCGTTCATTCAAAAGAGAGTTCAGAGGCGAGATTCTGGGCTGAGCTGAAGTTTGGGGAGCATCGCGGTGGGAAGTCGCGTGAGTAGACTGCTACAGGAGGGTCAAAGAGGAGAAGAAAGCCTGAGAGGGGGTCCTGGAGAGCTCCCAGGACTCAGCACAAGCCAGGAGGAGGAGCGTGTAAGGGAGACACAGGGAAGGAGGCCTGACAGGTGGGAGGAAGGCCAAGACAGCGGGGAGGCCAGAAGCCAAGGGGAAGTATTTCCCCACAAAGTGCCCAGTGGCGAAGAAGGTGATCTAGTGACCCCAGTGATGGAGGAGACGGGCAGACTGGTGCTGGGAAACTGCACCAACAAAGGCATGGAGACAGTACCACCAGGGACTTGCTATAGTTTTACGTACTTTATCTATTTGTGTGGCCGCAGTATTGAGCGCTAAGGCTGGGTGGTGCCTGATCAAAGTATCCCAAAATCATTAGGCCCGGAGTGGGATCCAGCAGCCTGGCTTGTGCCTGAGGAACGGGATATGGTGCTTAAGGCTCTGTTTTGGAAACTTATGTTCACACAAAAACCTGTCTGAGCATGTTCATAGCATCTTAATTTGTAATAGCCCCAGACTGGAATCACACAGATATCCTTCCACAGGGGAATGTTTAAGTAAGCCATGGTCCATACACACCATGGAAGACTTTTCTGCAATAAAAAGAATAAACTATTAATAGATTCAGCAATTTGATGAATTTGGGTGGAATTATGCTGAAGGAAGCAAGCTAACTCCAAAAGATTTGTATTCTTTATGGTTCCATGATCTTTTTGGAAGGATGGGTTTTGGAAATACATGGTACGTTCACAGTTGTCAGGGCTGAGTAGGGGGTGGCAGAGGGGTCCTGTGGTGCTGAGAGTGTTCAGTGTCTTGACCGTGATGGTGGAAACATGATCCTACACAGGGATGAAAGTGTATAGAAACTAACACACATACACACACACACACACACACACACACACACACAAACATGCACACACAGGTACAAGTATGACTGGGAAGTCTGAATAAAATCAGTGAATTATATCAATGACAAAATCCTGGTTGTAACATTGTACCATAATTTTGCAAAATATTACCTTTGTGAAAAACCGGGCAAATTGTACAAAGTATCTCTCTGTATTATTTCTTACAATCATGGATGAATCTACAATCATCACAAAATTTTCAGTTAAAAAAGGCAGAGTTTAACCTATCTGGGAGGGGTGGTGATGAGAGAGAATGGTTCTCTGAGGAAGAGATATTTAAGCCAAGATCTGAAGGTGAAGAAGGGGCGACAGAATGTGCAAAGGCCCCGTGGTAGCAAATAGCTTGGTGAATCAACAGAACTAAAACAAGTCCAATGAGCCCACAGTGGTGAGAGGTAAGGCTGGAGGCAGCGGCTAGATCAGGCCGAGCAGTAAGTCATTTTAAAGATCTGGCCTTCTGCCTAAGAATTAAGACAGGCCATGGAGAGTTTAATGATCTGCTTTGAACTTTGAAAAGCTCACACAGCATATGTGGATAAGGGGTTGGTAGGCAACAAGGATGCGCACTGAGACCTTTCAAGCAATGTGACAGTAGGAAAACCATCTCCATTAGAAGGAGATCCAGGATGATGAGGTTCATTTTGGACTCATTAAGGGGGCACAAGCAGAGGAATTTTCATTTCAGGCTTGGGTTTATCAATAAATTAAGGATTTGTTTTGAGTATCAGCCTTCTGGTTCAGCAGGGACTACAAAACCAACAGATAGATCCTGGTTAAGGTCTACGAGAAACTAAATCCCCTCAACAACTATGTAACTGCCGCAGACTTCCTTGATTACACTTTGGAAACCACAAGCTTACCCAGCAGCGCCAGAAGTAAGGCAGGCTCCAAGTTACTCTGGTAACCCACCAGGGCCACAGTCGGAATTTTGTTGTCACCTGACTTGCGGTTACGCCGGTACCACATTTCCTGCACGTTTAAAGGAATGAATTGCTTCTTTATGCAGCTAAAGGTTGGATAGCATATTTTGCTTCTGGACCATCCCAAATGAAGAAAGTCAGCCCACAACGTGCAGAGGAGAGGGAATAAGTCCAATGTGAAGCCTCAGCCCCTCAGGAAGTTAGGAGGGATTGAGGGACGCCCAGTGCCACCTCCCCCCACCCCACCAGGGTCAAGATCAGACATGGACATTTACTGGTGTCTTCCAAATATGACAGAGAGGTTTGTATTTCACAGGACTCTCCACTGTCAACATTTCACCTGTCAAAATCATATGGGATCTCTTGAAGTCTTCATTGCAAGTTCAACCTCATTATCCACGGGAGCAGTGACAATTTTGTTATGACACGAAAACCTCTATGCAATGATTGGTCGGTCAGTTCCATGACAGCTGTCCCTCCAGTCATCTCACAAACGGATAAAGTGAAGCAGAGCACAAACACAGACCAAGGAGCTCGTCAACTTCTATGTAGGACGAGTGCTTTGCTTTGTTTTTGTTTCAGTATACAGTGAGATCTTCAGCAAGTGGATCTCCAGAAACAGCGTCTGATTCGAACTCTCCACTAGATTCTGCTCTGGCTCTGTTCCCTTATTAAGAACTGCTCACCAGTAGCACTTCAGAGTGAAGAGCAATGTTGCCTCTCCTTGACAAGGCTTCCTTCCTTCCGTATCCCAGTGACCAGCTGAGGAAGGAGTGAATCTTCCAAATCAGCTGGGAGAGCAAATACCATGTGCTAAACACCCTTCTAAAACACTGCATGTGCAACTAGAAAATCACAGGCACGAACAGGAATTTAAACAATATTGTTGGACAAAGCACAGAGTAGTCCCCTTACCCCTGACAAATAAAACAGTCAACCTGGGACCATAAACTCAATGCCTAGAGTGGGCAGGCAGGTAATGTAAACCAACGAAGCTCGCAGAGGTTACACTAGGGTGTGGAGGGGACTGTGGCAAAGTGGAAAACATGAGCTCTTGTTCACGGGGTAGCATCAGGCTCTGACTGTCTTCAAGGAAAGCAGGTCCAGTGGCAGATCTTCTGGTTTTGCAAAAGTTTGTCATCTGGATTTGCACTTGAAATCCCTTGATATTTAAATGTCTGTGATTAATTAATTTTTAATACACTGTCCAGGCAAACATCCAACCAACAGGCTGACAGTTCCTGACTACTAAGTTAAATTATTCACTTTTCTTTCCTTCCTCCATCCCGAGGAGTTAAGTAGAAAAAAAAGAACTGCTCTACAATCTGATCTGGGTGGTTTTGGCTTTTTGTTTTTTCAAATTCAAGTTCAACCCCCAGCCTGTCCTTTGAGGCCATCTCTAGCTGAGACATCTTGGGAAACTGCCAGGCAGAGGAGAGTACAATTTGAAACTATTTCCTTTTCATTTCTGTTTATTTCAGTGGTAGAGCCAGAGGAGCTATTACGTTGTTAGAGTAACAGTCCCTTGTCTTACAAGGCAAAGAAAAGTGTAAAGGACGAGAAAGGCTCAGTTAAAAGGGAAAATCAGCCTGTCAAACGCAATCACAATATAGGTGCTTTGAGCAAGGAAAACAGACAATCACTTGCTCTAAAGGACTCATGGTCTTAAAACTTCCTGAAGGATTTTACATGCGCATCTGAGAATAGAATAAAATCCAGCATGTTTACGCTTAATAGCAATGACTAATCTTTGAAACTGCTATCCTGATAGAACCAGGGTTATGTGAGGTCACGAGAAATGAGATTCATGCTTGTTGCTGTTGAAAGTCCACCCCACATCAACTCCACCCTCCTTCCTTACTGAGAGAGTCTCCACTCTGTTTAGGTTCCTGCCCCTCTTCCCACGTGACTCACTGGCAAATCCTGATCAGTGAGGTCAATTGTGGTGGTCTGGTTCTCTTCATTAGCGGTAGGATTAGGATAAGCATATGACCCAGCTGGTCACTGAGGTGCAAGGGATTTAGAGACCTCTAGGAAAGGACTCATCACTATTAATAAGGTGAAGCCTGAAAAGAAGTAGCCTCTCTTCTTCCTTTGAATGTTGTCATGTCAGGATGTGACACCTGGAACTCCAGCAGCCATCTTGTGACCATGAGAGAAGTCAGCTTAAGGACAGATCTGAACCCTGGTGGCAGAGTAGGAAGACGGAAAGACCCTTATTCTCAACAATATAGTTGAGCCACTGAATTAAATTGAACTCAACAAGCTTGAATCCCACCTCCCTCTGGAGCTCTGGTATATGAAATAATAAATCTTCTTTCATGCCAATTTGAGTTGAGGGCTTTCTGTTACTAACAGCCAAAGGTATCCTAGCTGGTACAATGGTCATTCCAGAAGGTCTACAAAATAGTGTCTTTTCCATCTAGAGTCATGTGGAATCATCCATTCATCATCTATGAATTAGTTTAATGAGTCTGATCACAGGGCAAAGAGAAGCAAGGCCATGGTTAGAATGACCATGCGGTCCAGCAGTCCCACTTCTGGGTGCCCAAAGGAAATGAAGTTAGCATCTTGAAGAGGTATGTGCACTCCTGTGTTCATTGCAGCAATACTCACAATAGCCAAGCTACGGAGACAACTTAAATATCCGTCAATGGATGAATGGATAAATAAAACGTGGTATTTAGAGACAATGGAATATTATTCAGCCTTAAAAAGAAGGAAATCCTGTCATCTGTGACAACATGTATGAACCTGGAGGCCATGATGCTAAGGGAACTAAGCAGACACAGAAAGACAAATACTGCATGATCTCACTAATATGTAGGATCTAAAAGAGTCAAACTCACAGAAACAGAGTAGAATGGTGGTTGTCAGGGGCTGGGGAGCGGGGCAAATGGGGAAAAGTTGGTCAAAGGGTACAGAGTTTGCAGGATGAGTCCATTCTGGAGGTCTAAGGCACAGCACGGGGACCACAGCCGTGGAGAAGCCCGGGCAGTGCATGCTGAGTGTCCGAGCAGAAGGGCAGAAACACTCCTGTTCTCTCCGGTGAGGCTCTCCCCATCCACCTGCGGTTAGCTCTTCCTCTTTCATCAGTCAGGTTATACGTTATATAAAGTATGTGGGCCAAGTAGAGTGGAAGGAGAACTGGGGAGAAATAGATGTCTCTGGGTTTTACTTGGGTCTAATTAAGGGGGTGATTTATTGGAAGACAAAGGCCCGCGGAGTGTCCAGCTAGGAGCCTTTTCAGAGCATCCAAAGACCACAGTGTTTCTGCTTTGGAATGGCAAGAGTTTACTGCTGTGGATTTCCCTTGAAGAGCTATCTCATACTGTCTGATTAAAGCAGCCTCCGGCTGAGGAAATGAATTATGTAAGTCATATTTTACTTAGATTACTCTCTACACATCCAAGCTAGGTTAGCATGCTCGGTGGTGATCAAATATTCCCAATAAGAATGGAAAGGTGGTCATTGTGGGGCCAGAAACGGTATACTGCCCTGCTTGAAATGCCTGCTTAGTGTCTTAGTGAGCCTCTGATCATAAGCAAAGACTGCTAAATTACGCAGAGCAATCCCATTAGCAGTTAAAAGAAAAAGACTGTGCTTTTAAAAGAATAAATTTGAAAGCAGTTATTGTTTTCTTCCCTTTTGGATTCTTCCTCCTGATTATCCTGCTTTGCTGCATGGATTCCTAAATATTGTTGCCTCTTTTCAAAAAAAATTTTTAAATTTGTTTAGAGGGGAAGTAATAAGGTTTGTTTGTTTCTTTATCTTTCTAATGGAGGTCCTGGGGATTGAACTCAGGTCCTCATGCATGCTAAGCACAAACACTACCAGTGAGCTATACCCTCCCCTATATTGTTGCCCCTTAAAAGCACTCTTTCTTCCTTGCTGTGTGCACACACAGCCACCAGGCTCTTCCTTTCCCAGAATCCCAGGCTGGATGTTAACCGTTCTCTAGAATAGGAATGGGCAGAAATCAAAGAGGAAATTCTTTTTTTTTTTTTTTTTTTTTTAGCAAAAGGGGCAGGGGACAGCTGTTACACATGCCTGACCATATCTTAAATACCTTCTCTTTTTGATAGGATCCCACAATTTTAGTCCCATGTTCCCAAAGTAGAATCTTAAGAACTACATTTCCCTCACAGATGCAGGCACGTGACTGAGACTCTACCAATCAGATACAGGCATCCAATACTCTGGTTTCGAAGTAAGCCAACAGTAGAAGAGAGTTTCAGGGGCAAAATGCTGCAGGCATGGGGACTGTCAGAGGCAGTGGAAGAGAGTGCCAACCAGGCACTTCTTTATGATGCTTATTCATGGCCACCGCCTCATCACCCTATTGGAGACCTGGCTTTGAGCACTGAACATGGAAGTTCAGCCTTGAGCCTGTTTCTCTCTGGTCTTCCCCGCCTGCTATCCTCTCATAAAGTTTTCCTTTTGTGCTTAAACAACTCAAGGTGGATGCCACTATCTGCCTCTGAAAATTCCCTGACCCAGTAGGCACACACGGGTATGTGACAGGACTCCACTTGCAAACAAGGGTTCAGGGAAGCTCTCTGTGGAAGGAAAGCTAAATCTCTTAACTAAAGCGATTCTAATCTTAACCTGAGCTTGGTACAGAGGAGCCTGCCAGCCTCAGGGGATTGGAGTGAGCAGTTCTTGCCTCTTGGTCAGAATGCATGAGGCAAAAACTGAATGCAGCTAAAACCCGGGGTCACATCTACTCTGGTGAAACAACCAAACAAGTGACCGTCTTGATGGGGTTATTCCAGGAGCATTGCCTTCCTCTCCCGGCCTGAAACGTCAGCACTAGGGAAATGGTCCCTGGGTCTGGAAGATTGTTTTCACCCCTATTCCTGCTGGGGGGCAAACCCTTGTGATGGAGACGACGCCTTCAGCGTTAGCTGCACGCAGGCCTTAGTGGACACAGCTCAGGATGGAGTTCTTGGGAAAGAGGCCCAGGAGGGTCCCAAGACGAGGAAGGCGGCAGGACACTGAAAACACACCTCACGTGTTTTCCCCGGGTCTGGCTCTGTATACGCAGTGAATCAACGCGGTTTCAAAAGAAACTAGAACACATCACCTCTTTTGTGACTTTTTTTGCTAATCAAACAAAGGCAAGTTAATTCCCTTCACTGTTTCAAATGTGATTTCCCCAAATAGAGAAAATCTAAACATATGGCAAGCTTTAAAATCTGTGAATGTGTGAATGTCACGATAAAAATGGAACGGGGGAGTGTTATGAACCGCCAGGCCACGTTCTCCGAGAGTGGAAGGGAATCTCTCGAACTCATCTTCCTCGCTTGCTACAGCACTGACTAAATCTGGCAGCAGGGGCTTCTCCTCCCAGGCTGGTGATGGAAATTTGAAGAAACAGTGCTTCTTGCTGAGATCAAATTTACTGAGAGGGAGGCTCAAAAAATGGTAATAGAAAAATTGTCAGATGCTACAGAAAATCTGGTGACTTTAGGTCTTTGAATCCCAGTTCCATCTACTATGGGACCTTGGGCAAGTCTGCTGACCTCTCTATCTCTTGGTTTCCTCAGCTCTTGGGTGAGAAGTATCATTCTCAGCTTATAAAACTGTTACAAGGAGACTATTGATAACGTGGGTCGTGTTATACCTGGTCATGATAAGGGCTGAAGAAGTGGGAATTATTAAGTGATGAATGTAAGGCCAGCCTCTATCTTCAACCCAGCCCATCCAATGGTCATGATAAATGCTCATGTCTGAGTTTCTAGCAGTAGCCTCTAGAAAGGCTCTAAGTCCCTACAAGGATTCAGTCAGTGGCTTTCAGAGGGGAGAACTAAAAATACAGCCTGCCTCACCAAAGAGCATACAGGTTCTTTATCAAGCTGTTAGTTTATCTGTGTTAATCACTTTCCTCTCATTTGGAATCGAAATAAGAGAACTATCTGCCCTTTGGGCAAGGTGTTTAAGCTTTTATTGTGAATGGGAACAGGCTGGGGCCTAGAATCTAACTGACAAATAGCCTACACGTAAAGAGCATTCATTGGAAGACTCTTGAATGGACAATTATTCATAGCAAACAAGTTCAAACCAGAAGATATGCTGCTTGAAAATCATGACTTTAGTCAAAGTTGAAAGATACAAGAATAGTTAAGTATTTTGCACAAAGGAAACTCATTGCTGATCCAGGAGAATGGATGCCCATAGAACGCAGTCTCTTAAGGATTTTGTTTGGCTTCTTTGAGAGAGGTCGCCATCGTCATTGTCAGTTCAGCTGGGGGTTCCTTCCATCACGTTGAGAACCTGGAGCAGAGAGTCCACCAACTTAAAAAATATTAGAAAGAGTTTAAGCAAATGTAGTTCGTGATGCCAAAGCCCTAATACTAAAAGTAAATCCATTCCCAACAAACCATCAGCATCACTTGGGAGCTTGGTAGAAAGGCAGATTCCTCGGTCCATCCCAGATCTACTGAACTGGAAACTATGAGGATGGGACCTAGTGATCTGTGCTCGCAGAAGTCCTCCAGGTGACTCTGAGCATGTTCATGCTTGAGAACCGCAGCTGTCCCCTGGGAGAGAGATCAACTTCCTCCTTTTTAGGAGACACTGTATTTTCAGGTCTTTTTGTTATATTAGCTTAAGTTGTGCCCTGATATGACTACACAAGTATATTTTGATCAATGTTGGAAATTAAATGTATTATCCCCAGGAATTTTTTACTCAAGTAGCAACCAGGTAGAGGAACTATGAGGGAATGTGGAATTTTGTTACTTCGCCTTGTCGGCAGTGCCTCGTTCCACAAATCAAAGCTAGTTTATGAATTACACAATTACACATTATAAACACATGACTGTAAATGGTAGTTGTGTGGGCAACTTGGGACGAGGAGTTAATTTGGGTTTCTGCCAATCCTAAACTGATTGCGGTTTGTTTTTGTTGTGGCTTCTGTTCAAATTAACACCAAAGAAAGAATGAGTAGCTATCATTTTAAAACCCTTCCGTTCCCATGTAGCACCCTTTACCCACTGAGACGAGAAAACACTTTTCATCCGGAGTAGAGCTTATTACACTTTCCAAGATTCTTGGGCAATTCAGGTTCCCCAATGTCCAGATCAGCCATTTATTCCTAATAAAGGACTCGCTGAGCTGCTCAGATCAGTTATTGCCTGCTCTGTGGCTCAGTTGTTCTGACCAAGTGATAATGAGGCCAGGGCCTGGGGTTCCATTCCCAAACAGGCCAATTAGCTTCGCTTTTCTCCACGAGCCCAGGAGGCACCATTAAGGGTCACCAGCCTGCCCAAAGAGGCTGCCATCCATCTCGCAGTATGAGCCACTGGTCATAAAAAGGGGCCAGCTGAGGATGAGGGACAGGACGCGTGGTTGTCCCCTGCACTGGTTCAAAATACTGAATCTGAGAATTTGGCTCAAGAGAGTGGAAATAAAGTGACAAGGAAAAGACAAACTGTGTAACCTAGGACCTGGAGGCTGGAGGAGGGTTGCTGGTTTGGGTGTGGGAAGGCGGGAGCTGTACTGGAGGTGGGAGCCAACCTCGCTCTGCTCCACAGACACGGTCCGGGGAATCAGAAGCTTTTTAGTTATTCTTGATTGTATGTTGCTTTTCCTATATTTGGAGCTTCCCTTGGAGCTTTTCACATACAAAAGCTTTCTATTTTCTGTGCTGATCTGATGGGACAATGGGAACGGTCCCTTAAAAGTGAGGCCATATGGTATTTTTCTTTCTCTTTCTGGCTTACTTCACTTAGAATGATGATCTATAATGAAAAAGAATATGAAAAGAAATATGTGTGTATATATATATATGACTGGAACATTATGCTGTACACCAGAAACTGAAACATTGTACACTATATTTCGATTTAAAAAATTGGAAAAGAAAGAGAGGGCAAAGTTGTACATTTACGTCCTTTCCATAACACCTTCTGCAGTGCATTCCCAGGTCCCTTTCTTCACGTCCAGCAAAAAAGAGAAAAAAAGCCTAGGCTGCAAAAAACAATGAACTGGGTCCAAATTATAAAAGGAACCCAGAGTCCACCTTCAACCTTTACTGAAACTCAGGACAACCCTCAGGCACATCCGGGACTATGGATTAAGCCCTGAACACTGTTTCTTGTTTTAGAAACCATAGGGGGAACGTTCCATCAACTCTTTTTTTTTGCAGGAAGGGAATAGTTAAAAGATTAAGGTTAACCTTGAAAATTATTGGCCATAATTGCTAATAAAGTTCTAGAGCTTGTTCGCCATGATATAGTCGCCAAACTTCAGTGCACATTTACATGAAGCTTTTCTGAATCCAGTAAATAACTTTGTCATCAAAACATAGGAAGATGCTCAGTTTCTAACTACGGCTCTGGGAGATTTGGCAACAGGACTCCATGTTTTATTACTAAAATGGGAGAGGGGAGCATATATGAGTAGTTTTTAATTTTAAGAAAAGTCTTCAGCCTCTGAAAATCCCTGCTGCTAATTCTGGTCATGCTCAGCTAAATTATTAAACTTCTTTCTAACACCAAAAGATACAAGGATTTCTAATAGAACTATTCTCTTGTTACTTCCTCTTTGTGAATAAGGTAATTGCAGGATGCTTTCAATCTTCATATCAACATACTTTCATTGAGGTGAAGTTTCTAAAGAGGAGTGATAAACTGGTTTGGTCTCTGCAAAGATGAAACCATTGAATTTGTTTTTCATCTTGCTGGGAAATATAGCCAAAAGAATGGTACCGAAGTGTGCAATAGCTAATTATTCAATATGGGGCAGAATGAAGAGGGATGGGCTTTCTAAACTTGTAAAAAGAAAAACAAAGCACAAAAAGATATAATAGAAAAGGCCTGATTATAAAAAGACGACTTTTTTCAGCTCACACTGTATACCGGTAAACATCCCCCTGAAGTCACTCTCTGCAAATGAACACTCAGCCCGTCCTGTAGAAGTGCCACTCGGAGACCTTTTATAATTGCCTCCAGGGGTGACAGAACACCCTTCTGAAGATGGCAGAAAAATTTTGATCCTTGAGGAAGGAGTTACATTTTTCAAAACGTTCCAAAGTTATACAGAGCTAGGTTTGGGGGAATAAAGCAACTCAAAGTGGGTGTTGTTTGGTTCAAACTGAAGGACTATAGATTAATTCCATGATAGAGTGTGTGTGTGGGGGGGGGGGGTTTATGAATGAGTGATGGGGGCAAGTCCATTTCAGCGTTTGTAAAGTTATTCTAGAGGGTTTTGTGGTGGTGATCGCTGTTACTCTTCAGACAAAGGAGAAGGCACTGCCTTTGGACATCACCCACAGGTAGTCCAGCAAAGCACTTGACCAAGAAGAGGCGAGGCCAACCAGGGGCCAAGAAGTCAGTTACAAATTCCTGGAGCCCTTAAAGCCCCGTAATCCACTGACAGACGAGGGAGCTGGTCACACAACACCTGTGACTCCTATAACACAGGCGTGGACAAGAGAATCACTCACTCAGGGCTTTGTACAAAGCTGGTTCTTATTTCTGTATTGGCTGATGTAATCCAGATTTTCTTCCTGAATGAAGGCTACGAGAGACTTTCTCTCTAGGTGCTTAATGCAACAAATGAACATTTCGTTTGCATTTAGCATGGAGAATCCACAGTAAATGGAAGAGTAGGGAAACGTAAAACCTCCCTCTGGAGAAGCCAGCCAAGGCCAGGCCAAATCAGCCCTGAGCCTCTGTCCAGGAGCCATCAATCAGAGTTAACCATCACGAAAGAGGGACGGTGCGAGCTCCCCAAGGTCCCTGAGTGAAACACAATGTCATCTATTGCCAGGAACAGTGAGAAGCAAGGCTGCTCCTGCACACTATTGCATCCTGCATCCTCGTATTTAAGATCAATGAGGACCATTCCCAGAAGATGCCTCACATGGCAGCAGACTGTCCGAGGCAGACAGCATGGGCTTTTCCCTTGAAAAGTCTCAGTTTCCTCCCGTCTAAAATGGAGAGACTAAAAGCACCTTCTGGAATCTCTCTCCTAGGACCGCTGTGAGCATCACCAGAGGAAATGGAGGGAAACTGATTCAGCCAGTACTTGGCTTATAGAAAATCCTCACCAAAACTAGCGATTATTATTATGAATTGTATTGCAAAGATTAGTTTTGCCTTTTATCATAAATTTCATGGAAACATCTTAAAAGTTAATGATAATCACATCATTTTCAGTTGCCTGGCTTTCTTCCTATAAATTTTATTCTCTCTCTTATCTTGTTTCCTGTCTGTCTTTGCATCTAAACAATCCCAATTTTCTATCATTCTTTTCCTTTATTCTCTATAAAAACACATAGAGAACAAATCAGTTGACCTTAGATATGTTCACCAAGTTTTGAAATATTAGGCTGAGGCCTGAACAAGGTAATCTTGGAACAAATAGGAAGGAGGACTACTCTGCATAAAATGCAGGCAGCAAAAATGCTGTCTTCTAAAAGCATCCATGAATAGGCCCTTCCTCTAGTGTTCATCAAAAAGAAACATATCTATGGACCCACAGGGATGAACTCAAATAATCTACAACCTCACTCTACAAATACTCTGGTAGGGCCTGGCAGACTTTTTTTTTAAATCCCATCAATGCACAATAGAAAATAAAACACCTCAATTGGAGTTTGATGTGCTAAGAGGAAAAATAATCAATTATGCTGAAAAGAAAAGCTAGCATGGGGATTGTCTGCTCATTTTCTCAGCATGTACTGGTGTCTTCCGGAAGGCTTGCCTCTAAACAGTCTACTTCTTCCCTGCTCAAACCTCCCCTGCTCCCAACTCTCCCCATTACCTCCCACACCCACCCCACCCGCCCAACCCCCACTTCCCCAGGATGTTCAGTATACCTTTGAGTCTTGAACTGACGTCTTTAAAGTTGCTGCTGTCCTCTGAACCCCAAGTAGACTGGCGGATGCGCAGGGGCTCCCACTGAGTCGGCTGATAGCCTCTGGTCCCCTTTGCTTCTAGGAGGGTTAGCAAATTCCTTGTAGCTTCTCCCCGGTGAAGGTACTCCCTCAGCTGTTCCTTCATGCTCCCTCCCTCATAAACGTATGGAGACTCTCCTGTGCTCTTTTTTCCCATTAAGTGTCCTGTTCAAAAACAGAAACAATATACAGCAAATATTTATAATAACTATAAATGGAATATAACTAAAAATTGCAAATCACTGTGTTGTACTCCTGTAACTTACACAATACTGTACAGCAACTGTGCTTCAATTAAAACGTTTGGTGCCACATTCATAAAGAAATAAAAGAAGCATATACTCTGGTTCAAAAACAAACAAACAAACAAAAACAGAAGGTCACAAATGTAACCCTGGGGAATGAATGAACAAGAAATTAAAAAGGACACCAACTGTGTTTGTGCTGCTCCCTCCTAAATGCTGGATAGATAGCATTTTACTATCAGGAGTTAGTTCATAAATGACTGACAGACTTTGCTCCTTGCTCAACATGCTTAATGAGTGGACAGACTTCAGAACTGCAACTCAGGAGCCCTGGGTCTGGTCCCAGCCCCTCTGCTAATTAGCTAGGTGACCTCTGTCAAGTCACTTAGCATCCCCAGTCTTCAATTTTATCAACAATAAAACGAACATGTTGGACTAGCTGACATCTAAGGAACCTTCCATATCTGAAATTTTATCACCAACTCTGTGTGCACTGGATTTTATTTCCAGCTGAATGATGGAGTTTGGACACCTTCCCCAGTCAATTTTGAATTGCTCCTGAAAAGACAGGTCTCCATGCTTTCCTCTGTGTGATTAAAAAGATGTTGCTTTCCTCTTACCTGTAATACCCATCCATGTACCAAAGGAATTTTCCAACTAAACTTTCTTAGCATTTTAGCTGAGGTTGAACCTTGAAATGACACCTGGGAAATGCAGTTTGTAATGAAAGACAAGTTGAAAACAAATTCTGACCAACACTTTTCAGTCACCTAAATGCAGAATTTTCTCACAAAGGTATAAAATCATCAGCAGAAGTCTATCAGTGGCTCCAAGGATGTGTACTTGTCATATAAACAAATGAAAGTTGCCGTGCAGGAGGCCAAACCGCTAAAAACATGGAAATTCATGTGTGCAAATGGGGATTACCATAGGGTCAGAAAGGGGCATGGAATTCAAGGTCTGAGTTCTTAACACTTCAGCCCATTGCTTAAATAAACTCACATTGCCTAATTTACTTTCTTTAGTTGATTTTTCCCATTTCTCCGTAACTGGGTTTTACAGCACTTTCAAATTTCTAACATTAGTAAAACTGTGGTGCTTTTGATTTAAAGTTCACAAGGGAAGAGCTCTTTGTGGCTCCAGTGTTGACTGGCATTAGAAGCATTAAAGGCAAACATCATGGAAATAATATTTGACAGACCTCAGTTGCTTCTAGCAGCTCTGTCCCCCAACAGAGAGCCCCCACCGTGACTTTATTGCTTGTGTGAGTACTCCAATGTGCAGTTAACAGGATGTTACAGATGCAGATTATTTCATTTGATCCGCATCGTGATCAATTTGATGAAAATGAGACTTGCCAAAGATCACACACATGTAAGTAAAGATTCTAGGATTAAAATCAGCTCACAGTCCAGACTCTAGAATATAATACTGCTTTGAAGTGTCTTTGAACTTCCTGAGAACCTAAGCCAGTTAGAAATCATTCTGGGGCCTGGAAATCAGGATAGCGTCTACAAAAGACTTTCAAATGTTTTAAAAGGAATGGGGATCGTATATCACAATGTCATTATGTAACCCAGAAAAATTAATTCTGTGAGTACTGGGGAGCCTAAAAATGAGGTTTTACTACATTGCAGTGTGAGCATTTGCCAAGTCACTTACGACCTGACACCTCATGCAATTTTAAGACTATTGAGGACGTGGTCCCAACTGAAGGAGTGAAATCCTGAAAGACTGGTTCCTCACTTGTCTGCTGGGTCAACCCGGTGCCCGGGTCTCCACTAAATAACCTTGCATTTAGCCATAGTAATGACTGTGTTGCACAACTTCCCAGGAAGTGGCGAATCATTTGGCTTTATTTACATGGAGGAAATTGAATTATGATAATGGGAAAGTGGGATTACAATCTGATGCTCCCAGTAATGATCTCAGTCACTCTCGTCCTTCGTCATTGCCTATCATCTAGTTAGAATGCTGGAAATGAGAAAGGCGTTATCACCAATGAAACAGAGGGACTCTGGAGATGGTTTTCCTAACAGGACTTTCATTTTTGTCATGCTTGAATAACTGTGTGGACTTTTCTAAAATGGAATGATAAAATGGGCCTCCATTCTGTGATTGGTTTAACATAAATCCCACATTTAACATAAATTCGGGGACACTGTACTGAATTTCAGTATTTGCGTATTTGGTGGGTAGGCGTTAGCCTCCCTTTCCTAGCCCCACAGACCGGTTATTGAGAAAAGTATGCCATCTATAACATCGCAGGGAGACACACATTTCCTGGGTCCTAATGCACTTCTGAGCTAGTTACCATCAACTAAATAATGGTTTCCATGGCAACGTGGATGATAGGCCCACTTCCACCTCTTCTCCCATCATCATTTGTTATGTGTCCATATCATAATAATGGAGATCTCAGCATAGACAAATGACAGGCACTTGAAAAAATAAAACCTTGGCCAGAGGGAGGAAAAAGCTTTTGTCCTTTGAATCACTTAAAAATACCACTAAAATGGCAGGCATGACACATAAAAGAATTGTCTTGAACTCCAAACTTGAAGATTACCTAACTTCAGAAAATACACATTAAGACAAAGTGTTGAGTACTTCTAAGAGCTGATTTTTCTGGAGCGATACTTCAGCTGTTTTTCACAGTTTCTGGGGCAGCTCAATTAATGTAAAGCGATTCTGCAGCTGAACACTAGTGTTCAGAACTCAACCTTCCACGACACACTTCGCATCAGAGTTAGAGCCATGACCAGAAACATTTCGTGGGAGCACAGGTGATAGTCACTAGCATTGGTGTTAACCTATATTTTCATCACACACGAAACATTTCCATGAACATCAAGCCAGAGAAGAGTTGGTTTTCAGTCTGCTAACTGTGTTCCATGACCACATCACGTTTCTCTCAGCTGGAAGAAGCAATCCACTTAACAAACCTGCAAATTTGTGCTGACAGCTTCTTCATGGACGGCAATATGGAGCTCCAGTTTGCTTTAATTAAAACTAAATTGCGTGTCCTCCATGACTGAGGAGGATAGGCATTTACTTCAGAGAGCAGAAGGCTCCATATAAAATCTAACAATGTCATTCACGCTTGTGAATGCTCATATTCCAACAAAGGGCATGTCTACCCAGAGCAAACTTTTTCCCCACTGCAACGTCATTTTAAACCCAAACGCAATTTTCTACGTCACCTCCTTCCTTCCCTCGTTCCTCATCAACTCTGCACAGTCAGCCAAGGGAGAAAAAGGGAGAAGAGTGTGATTGAGAACAGATAAGAAAATAAGACAATTTGGGGGTGTCACTGGTCAGTGTATTTTTGGTCTGGGAATGCCCAAGTTCCACCATGAAGGGTGATTAAATGACAGGCATCCTAAACACCTGGGGACAGATGTGCTCAGGAAAGACAGCAGTCAGGGCTGGCTGGCATTAGAAATAACATGATTCTAGCTTCTCAGCTAACTCTCTTGTCCTGCATTTGGCCTGCAGGGGCTACCTAACAATAAGCCTTTTTAGTACAAAAATACAGATGAGCAAAAAGAGGCTGGAAATCTGGAAATTTCATTCCCCTAGCTCATGTCTGGACTGGACAATGGCCTCGATCTAAACTCCCAGAACCCCTTTTTAAGGATCAATTCTGAGTTTGGCTTCTTTAACACCTTCTAAGCATCCTTTTCTCTTGAAATGCAGGGGTTTTCACCCATAGAAACCTCTCCTCTCTATACCAGGCTCCTGTGTTCCGAGTCCCCCACAGACATGACGAATACTTCATCCCTAGGGTTGCCAAGACTTGGCAAATGATTCTTTCAGTAATAATGAAAATAATCCTATTGCAACCCGGAGCTCCGGAAACACACAAAGCAGAGGAGCTGAGGACGTGACAGCTTTAGCCTCACCACTCCCCTAAATTCTTCCTTGTCTTCACACCGAGAAACTGAATCCTCTGGCAGTTGAATTAGCAATTATCTTTCCAACACACCCTATGCCACTCCCAAGTAGATGACTCAGGAAATCGTGAAACACACACACACACACACACACACACACACACACACACACACACACACACACACACACACACACACACACACACCACCTTAAATCTCTCTAGGGATCGACCAGCTTCCCGGAAAATGTTGAGATTGTTGTAGATGGCTTTGTGGGGAGGTGTCTGAGGAAGTCGGACGCTTTGCGATTGCCAGAGGCTAAACTCGGCTGGACCAAGAGCCCCGGGGTGATGCTCCATAAGCGCGAAGCTGAGGGGCCACTACCTGCCTCCCAGCCGCAGAGAAGCAGCGGGTGCGTGCTCGGCCGCCCTCGACCCGGTACAAGTCCCTGCGGTTACGGGGCCAGGACAAGCGAACCTCCAAGCCGGTGCCTGAAAAGCAGGACTTGTAGGCAGGGAGAAGGGGAAAGGAGTTAGGGGAGAGAGCGAGGTCGCGGGGTCAAGAGAAGCAGAGAAAAGCAGGGACTTAAGAGGACAGAAATCCGGGATCAGTGTGGAAACCAGGCGCGATTCCTGAAGCGCCGAGCCTGCTGGATAGAAAGAGGAAGGGTTGGGCAAAAGGGCAAGAAAAGACAATCGCTGCAAAGGCAAAAAAAACGGACCGAGAAAGTTCAGCCAAGCCTCAGATAGAAGCGAGATTCAGGCGCAGCTCGCCGAACAGATTTGAAATCCTGGGCGGGCAACGCGCCCCAGGTCCCACACCTGTGGCTCTGCCGGGCGCAATGGCGCAGCCGCCGGGTTGGAGCAGGGCTCCGAGAGGTGCTCGGGGACCCAGCTCCCCAAAGTTGTTCAGAGAGAGAACCGTGCCAGGCAGGACTGAGATTCAGCGGACAAAATGAGGTGCTGGGAGGTGCGGAGGGAGGGTGATCTCCGTGTGGGTTGGGATTTTGGAGAGCTGCGCGCCGGTTCAGATGTCTTGGGGAAGAGGAAAGAGAGCGGGAAAGGATCGAGGGACCAGTCTGAGGCTGCCCAGGGACCGACGGCTTCCCAGGATGCAGAAGGGCAGGGGGGAGCTTTGGGATAACCGGGTTGGTGTTTGAGTAGAAAAGGTCCGAGCAAACCCAGCCCCCACCGCCGAGCCGCAGAAACGCTGACATGGGGAGACGGGCCCCTGCGGCTGGCAGCTCCCGCCTGGGCTAGAGCGCGCCGGACACTCACCCACCGCCCAGTGGTTGCCGCGCGGGTACATCTTGGCCAGCAGGGTCCCTCCGCCTGCCGACACCGGGGCGGCCGGCCCCCGGGGCGCCTGGCAGACGACCAGCGCCAGCAGGACGAGAGGGAACTCGCGGCCGCGCATGGTCCTGGCGGGAAGCCCTCGGAGCGCCTCGGCGTGGCTGCGCGGAGAGTGCGCTCTCCCCGCGGAGAGACGGGAGGACCAGGACCTCGGAGCAGCGCCGCCCCCGCCGCCGCCCGCGCCACTGCTGCAGCCTCCACGGTCGCCCCGACTTTATATGCAAGCCCGGGTCGGGGGGGGGGGGGCTGGGGGCTCCCCCACCGCGGACCCGAGCGCTCTGACGTCTCCCTATAGTGAGCCTGGGCGCTGGAATAACAATCTAGGAAAATCATCCATCTCCCCGCCGTGTGATGAAAAGGCTGAGTGTACACTGTCCTTATAGTCCCGTCCGCCTTCCCCATATTGGATGAATTCTTCCCATCCTCGACGCCTTCGCTCCAACACAATTTAGTGAGCTCCTCCCTCCCCAGCCTCACCCGAGAGCCTCCTGCGTTAGCTAGCATGGGATCCTGCAAGGGGGAGCCGTGACCTCGAGGCCTGACCCCAGGGACCAGGGGGGGGCAGGGTAGAAAGGGATGAGCACAAAAGATGGATGCTTTTAAGCAGGGCTTTGCTGGAGGGTGTCGGAACCCGGACTGCAAGGGACTTCTGATTCTCAGACCTTTCTCCAACCATGGACCCCCTCCCTCCTCGCGGTCCCAGCCCACAAACCTAGAGACCTTTGCCTCCCTCCAACAGAGTGACCCCCCCCTTCTCACCACCACCACCAATGATACCCTCACTCCACCTGGGTTTTCGGAGGCATCCCTGCCCATTTATAGGGGGCGATGGAGGCTGGATCAGGAAGGACGTGTTACGTGAACAGAGCTAACAGTAGTTTAACTGTGTACTCCTGGCTCCTTTCATAAGCATACGGCAGCCATACAACAGATGAAGCTTTTATGCTGATTCCCCTAGGCTGCATCTACCAGAAAGCTCAAACTGTCCCTAAACTGCTATTTACACACCTCTCTAGAGTTGCCCAACCTTCCCCTGCTCCTTCTGTTCTTGGACATGAAGAAGAGTCACCAGCTGGATTCGGGAGGTTCTCAGTGCCTTGGATACAAAGGGGATGGGCGCCATAGCAATGACAGGAAATAGAAGCTGGCAGGATGCTGTTGCCCACGTTTCGGCTGCCAGAGCTGGGGGTGTGTTGGTGTGTTCCTGCAGGCCTCTTCCTCATCAGGTGCTGGTGAATTGTCTCACTGGCTGGTTCCTGCTGGTGTTCCATGTCAACACTGGTGTTGATACTGATTAAGTTGAAATCAGACATTTTTCTCTGGCTATCTGGTAACTCAGTGCATTTGTGCCATTCTTAGATGATTACATGGGCATATGGCATGCCTGAGGATTCTTGGGTTTGGAAGAGTATTCCCATGCATGTGTCTGGCTGGAAAGTTTAAAACAATGCTAATTTCTAGATCACTATTAGTAGCTAAAGCAATAGTGTAATGTTATCCTGAGGGAATGACCCAAGTGAAAATTAAGAGGGAAAAGCCTGTAAGTGGCCTGGACTCCATCCTCCTGTGTTCCTAGGCTCTGCTCATTAGAAAGCAAGTATTCCACAGTCAGCTGATCACCCGTAGGCTCACTGCCTCCCCCCCACCCCTGCCGTGAGCTTGCATGAGCACAGGGACTTGGTCTTGTTCCTCTGCGCGCCAGCAGACAGCCTGGGTCCAGTGATGCTCAGTAAGTATTTGACGAATGAACAACTAACCTAAGAAATGCTCGGGTCTAAGTGCCTTCTGCAACCCTGGGCCTGTGGAGGGGCATTAAGCCTTTCTGTCTCCAGATTAAGTTATAGAAAAATGTCCTTTTCCCTTAGTTTAATCAAGATTATTTTAGAATCTTTAAATGACGTTTTCCCCCACTATGAGACCAAGGGAAAACGACTGTAAATACAATAAAGTGTGGGAAGAGTTCTACTGAAAGTGCAGCCCCTCTGCTGTTCAGGCAACGCACTCTTTCCCGTGCCTGTTGTAGGTCAGGAGGTACCTGAGTCCCTTCATTCACTTCAGCTCTTGCTCTGAGCACCCCAGTCCACAGGCTTTCTGCCCCAAGTCTGGGGCTTCAACATGTGACTTGCTCTGGTACCCAACAAGGGCAGCAAGTGTGCTGGTCTTGGTCAGGGCTGCATGCACAGGGCCTGACCCAGTCCTGGGCACAGAGGAGCGACACAGAGATGTGAATGGATGCATTGTTCTGCAGGTACAGCAGTGTAAGTCCCATCCTCTAGCCAAAAAAGACAAAGGATTGTTACCTTTGAAAGAAAGGAACCATTGCAGGTTTGATTCAGCCAGTATCAAATGAGCCCCAATAGATCCTGGCTGGGTATCCTCTCATACTGCTTTAAAAATCTTCACCACAGCCCTGTCATGTAGAGATGACTTAGGGAAAGGCGAATCCGCCGTGCAAAGGAGATCTCACAATGCAATGACATATTCAAAAGACATGATTTTTCCTCTTTTTTGTTATATAGTCCAGGGCTCTCTTCCACATGGATATTCAGGAACCCATGTTCATTCCATCTTGTGCGCCTACCATTCCCTAGTGCACTGCTCCTCAAAGGGCTGTTCTGCAAGGAGACAAGGAGCTTGTGGCAGACTGTACATCAATCCATTGCTTCCTTCATTGAGAAAATCTTACTCTGTCAGCTGAACACTGGGTTTAGTGATGCTGTTGCTTTGCATTCTGGCATAAGCTCCTTATCTTGTTGTGGATGGGTTACAAACGGTTCCAGGACGAGCCGCTGATGCATGGACCACACTTAAGTAGCACCGTCCTAGAGTACACCGACCTGCCTGCACGGCCCAGATTGCAGCTGGCGGGTTGGGGAAAGTGGGAAGGCCAGTATACTACTTAATATACCAGCCCAGACATACCACTTATCACTTCTGCTCCTGTTTTATTGGGTAAAACTCAGCCACTTGGTCACGGGTGACTGCAGGAGAGGCTGGGAGCTGTAGCCTTGATAGTCAGTCAGCTCAGGTTTTGATAGGCTTTTTACTGTGAAATAAGCCATATTACTTAGCTTTCCCATTTTCACTTATCAAAGACATAGGAACTGTCAGAATTTCTAACCAGTTTGAAGTAACCAGTATCAGAGTAGATGTCATTCTAGCTTAAGTCAATGAACCACTGCATTTTAGTTTATCTTTTCAGTTTCATCAGAGGTAAATGTATGACTTTTTGAAATACAGAAAATCACTCATGCATCTGTCTTTGCCCTAAGGGGAGTCGAGGTTGGGCGTCTCTGCTCAAGGTTTAGGGGCTATTTTTTGCTGTCATCGGTCACTTATACCTTGGTGCCTGGGAAGGTTTTGAGGGCAGGTCTCACTGCAATGAGATGCCCCAAGATTCTCAGGTCCAGTCCAAAGCAAAGGAAGCAGGTTTTGAAGGCAAATGGCAGCAGGGGTTAGAGAGGGAGGCACTGGTATCCTGAACATATGTGGGTCCTAATTCTGCCTCTGCCACTGAGGAACTACTATGTGACCTCAGGCCATTGACTTAGCATCTGCATCTCAGTTCCTTCGTCTATAATATCTCTCTCCCTAGGGTGTTAGGAGGATTAAATAAGGTCATATGTATCTATTGACTGGTAGCTACTTATTTATTTTAATTAATAATAATGGAGAACTATAATTAGGGCAAGCTAATTTTTATCTTAGGTGTGAGTGTCACGATGGCATAATTTCCTTGCTCGGTGCCTAACCCAACACCAAGTGCTGTTTGGATCCCCGAGGAGGTAACCATACAGATAATAGCTGCCACTTAGCATCCGGCATGCACCAGGCGTAAGCATTCGCCTGTGTAATCGTCACAGCTGTCCTAGGACAGAGATGTTATCTGTCCTATTTTATAAATGAGGAAACTGAGGCTCAGAAGAGTTAAATAACGTCCCCAGTGACCAAATGGTAACGGGCAGAGTCAACAGTCGACCTAAGATCTACCAGATTCTCAAGCTCTGAGCGTGGTAAGTCTGGCAAAAATGAATTTCTTTGTAGTTGCAGGACTTTTCTGGGGGTTGATAAATTTCATCACCCAGAAGGCAGAGAAAGTGTATTAAAAATAATTTTAGAGGAGATATCGGGGGTAACTTTTAGAGATCTTTAGGTGGAACCTCACTGAAGACTCCTCTGTTTGCTTATTTTCAGCTTTCCCCACCCCACCCCCACCCCACGCGATCTTCCAGCTTGTACGTGGAAGTGGGTGGAAGTGGTGGGAACATATAAATTTGCTTTTTGGAAAATAACAGGCTCATAGTTTTGGCTACAGCAAGGGATGGCCAGAGTCCCAAAATATAGCCCACAATGTCTGAAACTGCAAAGATAGTTCTGAAAATTGCCTACTTAAACATCCTTCTTCAAGATCTTCCTTGAAATTTGGTTATTCCTGGCATCTCACTGATTACCCTGCAGTCTTTGAGCTCCTGAACAGATTGGAGGGTGATTACCCTAGACTCCAGCCCTCCAGTTGATCTACGCCAGGGTTTCGTCACTTCAGCATTCTTCAGATTTGGGGCCAAATATTTCTTTGTTGTGGGGGCTGTCCTGGGCATTGTAAGATATTTAGCAGCACCTCTGGCCTCTAACGGATGCTAGTAGCACCCCTCAGGGTGACAAACAAAATGTCTGCAGACACTGCAAATATCCCCTGGGTCAGGGATAAGCACTGTCAGTTGAGGATGTGGCCTGACCCAGCTTCTCTTCCTCCTTAACACCCTCCCCGCCTGGAGCTCCTTGGCTCACCCTTGAACATCTCCAGGGCTGGAGAACTCCCTCCTTCTCATGTTTGGAGAACGCTGACTCTGGGAAACTCTTCCTTACGTGTCTCTCTAGCGTCCCCCCATCATGTGGGTCACGTGGTTGTCTTCAGCCCTGCTGGACCTTCTGACACTCCCTCCTGTTTACAGACCTCATCGTGCCAGCCCCGACTCCTCTCTTCAGTAGACATTCCCTGTGCTGTCAGCACTTCTTCAGATGCAATGGTTGCCCCTCCTCTCCTCATCCTGACTGATCTGAACATCCTTCAGGGCAACTGAGTCCCCTTGAAAGCTGAGAAAGTGAGAGACACGGGTGCTGAGCATCGGTCAAGGGAGCTGGTGAGCAAGGGGCACTATTTTCCAGAACCTTCCACGGGTATATGCCTATATCACTTGTCCTCCCAATGAAGTGAAAACCACTGTACAAGCAGCTGCCTGTTCCAGGTCCACCCTGCCTGGAAGGCTGGGAGACTTCAGGTGTTGTCCCCACCCCTCAGAGAGTTGAGCACCAGAAGCAGCAGGAGGCCTGGGGCAGAGTCAGGGATGGCACAGAGGGTGGGGCAGATCCGAGCCTGAGCAATCCTGGTTCTTTCCTCTGAGGACCTATCCCCAGAGGCTGTGCTCCTCATCCTTCCTCTCCCCTGGGACATTTGTAAGGACAAGAATTAAAAAAGACCATGAAGGTGAAATCCTCTGAGAGACTCTATGTGAAGAGTCACTGCACAGATGTGAAGTGTGGTTATCTCCCCACCCCCAACCCAGCCGGCTTCTCCGGGCCATAGTCTCTCAACTCTGGCCAGGCAAAGTCATAAGGAAAATATTATTCAGGAAAATCTCTGAAATTCCATTAGTTTAATCCGATTTGACTCATCGGATAAACATACATCTATCTCTCTTGTGCTCCTTCGAGATGGCGCCTAACACCGTGGCACCCAGGTACTCAGACCAACAGATTACATTACCGTGGAAACAAGGGTGTCTGGTGGGGCAAGTGCACACACAGAGCCTCCCAGTGCCGCCCCCTGGGAACACGGGGAAAGCGGTGGATCCTGACGATAGAGCACTGTCATGGGCCAGGAGTGGGGTCTCTTGAAGCCCACTTACAACAGCGATGAGGGGAACAGGTCAGCTCAAACGAATTACCTGGAAGTTGTCTTTTCTAGAATTTCATAGAAACGGCGTCTACACTAGGTCATCTTTTGCACCGGTGTCTTTCATTTAGCAGAATGCTTTTGAGATCCAGACACATTGTTGCATGTATCAGATGTTTGTTCTTTTCTACAAATAAACAGTACTCCACTGTGTGGCTAGCTCTCAGTTTGTTTCCTCTTTCACCAGCTGATGGATGCTTTAATTGTTTCCAATTTTTTGGTTTCTGTTTTGTTTTGTTTTGTGTTTTGTCTGCTTGTGTTTTGGCCACGATGAATAAAGGTGCTGTGAACACTCACATCTTTGTGTAGAGACATGTGTAAACATTTCTCTTGAGTAAATACCAGGGAGTGGAGTTGCTTGGTTGTGCAGAATTATATGTTTAACTTTCTGAAAAGCTGCCCAGCATCCCCTCCTGATACAAAAGCCAATTCTCCCTGTTTGAACGATGCATCAAGTTACTCCTTTAAGTTTGGAAAGCCTCTAATCCTGACTTTATTTACTGGCCAAAAATGCCAGTGGATCTTTACCCTGGTGAACATTCAAACTCCTCCATGATGCTGACCCCTGCAAAGGGAGAGCTTTCCAGAACCCGTTCCTACAGGCTTGGGATTTGGATTCCTTTGGAAATGCTCTACTGGAAGCCAACAATAGGAGGAGGCACCCCTTAGCTCCCTGCTGGCTCCCACTTCAGCCAGAACCTGGCAGCTGCTCAGATCAAGGCACTGCTGGAATCAGGTTGCTTGGTTGAAGGGAAGAGAGAAGGCAGAAAGGGGCTGTCGCAGATACAGTTAGCCCCTTACCCAATGGCTGCTTCAACTCAGTCATAAGAATCCTGCGTCCTGCTTTTCCAGTCTCTCGCCAGGCAGGAGTGCTCATCTGTCCCATTTTGGCCAAGGGGACCTTAGAGGAAGTCTGGCAGCTTCTGGGAAGCTTTTGTCTTCCTAGGAAAAGGACAGAGGTGGGTGACACCACCCCTCCACCTCCTTCCTGTGTTGGCGACAGGCACTGCATCCAGCTCTAGCACCATTTTGCCACCATGAGAGAAAGGCCAAGAAATACACAGAGACGTCAGCCCTGGCATTGCTGAAATGGGAAATCATTGCTAGCATCCACCTCTGTCTCTTTTTACACGTGACAAATAAACCCTGCTTTGTTTAAGCCACTGTTGGTAAAGATTTCCTTACAACCAAATAAATCCCTAACCAACAGAGGGAGGTTCCGAAAAAGGACGTGGGCACTTATTCAAGACAAATGTCATGTTTCTTCAACGTGAGCCAACAAACCGAATTTGCCTACAAATAGAATTCACCACTTCTCTCAGATTTGCCAGGAATCTTCTAAGTTTTCTCACAGATTCCCCCTGCTTCGGTTTTTTCCCCCAAGGAATGTGGGCTGTTCATCCCTTCTCTACCACTTCCTGCCTCACTTTGGGCAAAACATTTCACCTGTCTGTGGCTCAGTTTCTCATTTGTAAAATGTTGATAATAATATCTTGTTGTTGAAAGGATTTTTTTTAAGGTTAAAGGGGAAAAAAAACCACTGAAGCATTTGTAAGTGCTTTTAATATTCTATGTTATCAGGGAAAAAGAAATCTTTTGGGTTACACTGATTTTTATCTTCCTCTTGTGTATTTTGTCAAGAATGCTCTGGTCTTCAATATACAGCTATATGTTTAAGTAACAAATTAACATTCAGCTGCCTTTATTATAGATTTGTTTTTAGGTCAGATAAAGTTGTTATAACAAGGCTGGGCTACCTGTAGGAACTCAGTAGGTGATGATGATGACGGTGGTGGTACTGGTAGAATGATAGTTTGTAAAGCACTGAATCACCTTGTAGCCATCACCAGGGTACCGACTTCACCAGAATCCCACTTCCCTGTAGCAAAACTCTCTACCCCTGCACTAGGGTTGCAGGTGCAGCAGCTGTGTGTCCGCCACTTCCCACTTCCTCTGCTGCGAAATCTCCTTAAGACACAATATGCTACGTTATTAAGCCCGCCATCCAAGGTGTGTTTGAGGAATACCAAATTTCCCTTTAGTGTATCCACCACCATACCGACCTCTCCCTTGTCTGTGCTATCTGATTACTCAGACCGTCAAGTGTAATCAAACCTAACCATGTCATACTTTCCCTCGTCTCATTAAATTCCATCTTATTTAGTTCTGACCAAGATGCTCAAATGTCCAGGTCTTTGGTAATCTTAACTTTAATTTATCTTCTGCATTTGCCATTTCTCACTCATTTTGCATTATCTGCAAATTTAATCTAGGTTGAATTTACTTTTCCCTCCAGGTTGTTAATAAGCACTGTCTATTGGATAATACAGTTTCCTGTACTGAGCCCTGTGGGATCCTTGATTCTTATTCACATTCAGATCTAATTTAAGATGCCACTAATTATTACTTGTACTGGCCATTTGTCAGCAAAACTCAAAACTATGTTACCGTCAAATCTCCCAGACCTTACTTCTTTAATTGATCTATGAATTGCTTGGGTCAGAGATTTCACATCAAATAAATGTTTAAATAATTTCCACTGAATTCCCCTGTGGGGTTTCAAGTCCATAATTGTGTTCAAAAATGGCTGGGCCGGTATTAGGGAGAATAATTTGAGGCTTTTGAATCTGCCTGGCTTGTTGTTCATTAGATTCTCTTCCACCATGTGCGGACAGATCAATTTTCTTATTAAATTTCTTAAATTCTTACCTGGAATGGCAGGCAGACCACGGGAATATTCATTTCCTGAGTCATCATGTTGATGAATATTCCTCTGCTTCCGGAGTTTGGAAACTTCCCAGATCCCAAGTTTCTGGTTTTCTCCACAGGATGTGCTTTGAATACCCCCTGAAAGCCCGAAATGTCCCCCACTTCTGTTTAAGCACTGGAGTTTAATTATTCCTTACCTAATTAGTAGCTAGTCATTACATGATCTATTATCTTCTAATCCAATGGTTCTTGATCTTGGCCAATGTTGCCACCCCTACCCCTGTTCCTGCCACCTGCCACCTTCCACCAAATCCCTCTGCCCCAGGACATTTGGCAATGCCTAGAGACATTTTTGGTTGTCACAACTCAGAGGTGGGTGCCAAGGGCAGTGCTACTGATATTGAGTGGGTAGAAGCCAGGAATGCAGCTAATCACCTTACAGTGCACAAGACAGTCCCCACAACAGAGGACTGTCCAGCCCCAAATGTCAATAATGCTGAGGTTGAGAAACCGTGTATAATTTAAGCTATTCTCAAAGCTGTCCCCTCCTCCCCTATCGCCACCACTCAAGAAAGAGGGAGTGGTTAACCTAGTTGAAGAGTAAAGAGACCTGTTCCCCCTGGCTGGTCACTTACCTCTCTCGACCACATTAAAGTTTGGGTGGGGGTGGTGATTGAATTAGAGACAGCATATTTCTAAATTCCATTTCAGTTCTCTCCTTCCCTCCCTCCCTCCCTTCTTCCCAGGCACCTTTCTTCCTTCGACAAGTATTTACTGGGAGCCAATCA
Organism: Camelus dromedarius; assembly: GCF_036321535.1. Lineage (NCBI taxonomy): Eukaryota > Metazoa > Chordata > Mammalia > Artiodactyla > Camelidae > Camelus > Camelus dromedarius. The sequence goes on along the minus strand of NC_087463.1, from coordinate 15,474,349 downwards.
CGTGCCAAGCACTTCCATGCTGACATTAACAAAATAGATGAAATTCCTACCCACGGGGAGCTGATGTTCTAGCTGGGGACCGAGGCATCACCGGAGAAGCCAGCGGCAGAGCTGGGATGACTCCCAGGCCTCATGGAATCCAAAGCCGGTCCTGGAACCTTCCTGGGGGGTCGTCTCCCTCAGAGGGCCCTGCTGGATTTTAGGCCTTACCTCAAATTGTGATATAAAAGCACTTCTCTACTACAGACATTTTAGGCATTGACCAAAAGAGAAATTACCTTTTTGGGGGGAAGGAGAGGGTGACACAGAGAAGTCCCTAAAATTGTTATTGGCTAAGGTTCAGAGATTGCCTCAAAGTCCCACGTTTTCCCAGACCCTCTTACACATGGGCCCCTGACCCACTAGGAAGCCTGTCTGGACTAGTAACCCCCTGTCTTGAGGTTATGGGGAAACTGGGTCCTTTTCCATGATCTCTCTCAGGACCTGGGACCTCCACGCCACCCTGCACTCCCTACCCACTGCTGGTCCCCTCCATTCACACTCTTCCGGCAGCTGGTCCAGAAATCAGGCCTCTCTCACTCATCTCAAACCTGAACCTCCCTCTCATATGCACCCAAGTTTTCTGGATGCCAAATGTGTGTGTGTGTGTGTGTGTGTGTGTGTGTGTGTTTCCACGTTTAATTGTTATTCCTGTAGTTCCCAACATACCAACACAATCACACTGCCCGCCTCACTCCCTCATGGCCGCCTGCCTTATTTCTGCCTTTGCCAGGACGGTTCTCAGCGGGCAGGCTGCCCTGACAGCCCCGCCTCCTTGGCAACCATAGAACTTAGGGTTTTCCCAGGGTCCCCACAGCAACCTGTAAGAAGCAGAGCACAGGAACCCAGCAGGAGCTCAGTAAACACCTCCTGTCAGCGTGATGGACCACCGGCCCAGGGAAAGGAGGATCTCTGCTGCTGGCTGCAGGAACATAAAACTTTCACACACACAGCCCTGAAGTCCAAAGAGAAGCAGGGAAAAGCCAGCAGAAAACAGATCGATTTATTCCATTTAACTGGCTATACACACAATCGGTTGTCATTCTGTCCCCAGGACACAGCGCAGGCTGGGCCCATCAGTCTCTGCTTGGAGCTTTTTTGTGGCTGCATCCGTGCGGACCCTCCTCTGACCGGCATCTTCAGAGGGTCCGTTTCTGGGTAAGGATCACCAGCCTTGCAGCTGAATAACTTCCATTTATATCCTGTCTATAAACACCATCTGTTTGGGAGAAAGTGCTAAGAAATTAGAGAAAAGCAAGCTGTGTGTGGGGTGGGGGTGAGGGTCTCCTTCAGTTGAGAGCAAGCTCCAAAGGCAGGCAGCTGCGATGGGATCTTTCCGAGCAGCCTGAATCCCACCAATGAGGCAAAGGTGGGGGAAAGCAATGGCACTGAGTAACCTTCACCGTGACCTTGAGCATGATCTGTAATAAATTAGGAAACTGATTTTATGTCAGGAGGAGGTGTCTCATTTCTCCCAAACCCATCACCTTCCCACTCTGTGTAGAGAGAATGTATCTCCAGGGGGGCTGGTACCCACGCTGCTCCTCCCACAACACACCCACGGTTTTCCCAGTCGTGGTGCAGTGGTGGCATCTGAACATACATTGATTTCCCTTCCCTGCAGTCATATTTCTTCAGGACACTATGCTTGGAACTCACACCCTCGGGTTCAGATCTCAGCGGGGTGCTTTCCCCAGTGTCATCAACAACCCCATCATGAGAGCAAACAGAGGCTTGTCAAGGGTGTGGGTTTCCTGGTTCTAACAGGAGTAGCTACCACATTGGACTACAGAGTGATATTCTGAAATACCGGCCCAGGCTGGGGCCTGGGGTTGAGTCCATTGGGATGGAGGCAAAAGGAGTTTCACAAAGACAATGTAAACTCAACTGCACAAATAGAAGCTGGGATGTTACAGCAGTTCTTGTAAAACAGAAGAAATTGGGGGGGGGCACTTACTAACAGAATCCACATAAGGCAATAGTGTCATATGGCTGGTAAAGGAGCCAAGGCCATTTTAGGCTGTATATTAACAATGACGATACTTAAGCCCAGATTAACTAGGGTGGATCAGTTCTTAATGATGGTGAGATTCTGCATCATGGACCAGCCTCTTGGTGCAACGAGAAAGACTGCTTTTGAATGTGAATTTGGGTTTGCATCCCAATTCTTTCACTTAAGGTTTGATTGATTTCTGTCACTGAGCCTCAGTTTCCTAATCTGTAGAATGTGAATTCTAAGGCCTTTCTTGCATATTTAAAGGGTTGGAAAGAGGATCAAATAAGCTAAAATATCACAAAGCACTATTCAAAGTCATTATGTCATGTCCAGTTCTCAGTAGCAGATCCCAGGGTCAAGGTCTGAGCACACAGGAAGCAGGAGAAGGCAGGGTGGGATGAGGGGTCCCTGGAGGACCACCTGTCTCACAAACAGCATGGAGAAGCAGAAAGTCCTTAGGCCTAGTCAAAGTTGCCTCGCTCTGCTGCTTTATTAACCTTAGCCTAAGTGACTCAAATTCCCTGAGCCTCAGTTTCCCTATCTGAGATGTGAGTAATCACAGGGAATCGAAGATTATCAAACCCTGTGTCTAAGGCACTTGGCGTATGATTGCTAGTCCCTTTCTGAAAGGATTGAGGATGTGTTACCAGGAGGAGAGGAGTCTCAAGAGGGACCAGATTGTTGTTTTCAAACATCTGAAGGGTTGTCATGTGGAAGTGAGTAAACTTTGTATGTGTTGCTCTAGAAGCTAAAAGCAGTGGGTGAGAGTCGCAGGGACTTCTGTTCAATAGGAGCTGAGCCTTTTCCGTGTTGTTCCAACAGAACATCCTGTTCTGTGACATTGTAAAAGGCCTCCCTGCCATGGAAAAGAGGACAAACAGGAGTCCCCTTTCCACCTCCAAATTCTGTGATCCATAGTATAATGTTCCTTTAATTCCCTCATACGTGTTTTCACACAGAGAGACAAAACCCGTAAAAGCATCCCTTAGAAGGTGTGACAGCTACTTCAGTGTACATTTGGCTTTAGCAAATAAACTCCCTTAGCTCTACTTACCAGAGAATCACTGGGGCAATTTAGGGACATTCTTCTGCCACATTCTCTGTAGCAAGAATAGCAACTTTGATGTCTTTGCAGAAAAGCAAGAGCCCAGACAGGTCACGTAAGTGCCAATGGCCAAAATGAGCCTCCGCCACTGAGAATTCAGAGTATACTTAATCTTGGCAAAATCATGATCTAGGCAAAAGCATTTTGCAGACCTCTCATCCCCAGTATTTTAATTTACTTTTTCAATCATATAGAAAAGTACAGGATATGTATTATATATAAATATTGTAATTGTATATTATATTAATATAAATGCTGTATTGTTTATATTACTTAATATATTTATATTATATATACTATATTTCACATAACATATTATATCTAATATATACTTCATGTATACACTAGGCAGATTTAACAAATCCTCATTTGTGTCCTATTTGCTTTAGATTTTTAAAAAGCTTCTCTAATGCTTGTTTTCTATTTCATTAGTTTTTCTCTTGATTTTATCATAGTCTTCATTCTTGAATTTTCTCTGCCGTCCTTTAAGAATCTTCAATTTAAAAATTCATGTATCTTTCATCATTTTTATTTTCTTAATGCAAATGCAAAGCTATAGGTTCCCCTCCAAGTATCACAATGTGTGGTTCTGTTATTGCGATCCAATTCTAATCATCCTGTTTCCAACATGATGAATTATCTTCAACCCATGAGCTCTTTAGGAGCACATGCTTTGGTTTCCAAGTATGTTAAAATTTTTAATTGATTTTTATTTAATTGCTTTTAATAATAGACGTATGAACACTGTGTCCTTATACATGCTCCTTTTCTTAAAGCTTCATGCTTTCTTTAAGGAATATGCATTATCGATGTTTGCTGGAAGCAGACCTCTATATCTGTATTTCTTATATGAAATTTTTTTTATCCCTTTGAACAAATCTCCTATAGATGATCTAATCGCTATTTACTTGATCTGGCACATTCAAATACAGATGTATTAAAAATCTTCCACGGTTAATCTTGCTTTAGTTAACTTCTGATTCTTTCAGTGTTTATATATTTCAGGGTTTTATGTCAGGTGCATACAAAATTATGCTTATTGTATCTTGTGATTATTTTTTTAGCATGATGCAATGTCTTTCTTTATCTTCAGTAACATTTAAAAAATTAAATTATATTATATTTGCCATTAACATTGTAAAAGCTTCATTCAATTAATGTATGCCTTGAATATCACTTCCCAGACTTTTCTTTTTAACCTTTCACTGTCCTAGAAGCCTTCTGGATTTGGTTTGTTGCTATTGTTCATTTGGTTTAATCCAATTTGATGGTCTCTGTCCTTTAATTGGTAGGTTGATTCAATTTATATTTATTGTGATTACTGCTCATACATTCGAACTTACTTCTACTGTCTGGTTCCTCTGTCAGTTTTTACTTTTCTTCTCTTTCTTCTTCTCTGCCTTCTGTTGGACTAATACAATTTTCTATGATCTTTTTGTTTTCTTCTTTTTTGCCTGATGCTTTTGATGGCATTTCTATTCTTTTAGCACTAACCTTATTTTTATCTGTATCTCTCATGCCCTCCAGAACAAGGCAACAACTGGAGTACACTTGCCTATCAAATCTCTGCTTCTACCCACCTCATTCATTTATCCATTCAACAGACACTGACCACCTCCTCTGTGACAGGCACAGCGCTAAGGGTTGGAGTTACAGCAAAGCCAACTCCTATCTCCTGGGGCGCTGACATGGTAGTAGGAAACCAACATACTCAAGCCTCTTTCTCGTGGTTATTGTCCAGAACTCTATCTTTAAAAAAAAATAATAAAATGCACAAAAACTTGCTTATTTGTTTTTCTTCTTCTATAACCAATAATTGATTAAATTAACCAATTTACTTCCGTGTCTGCTGTTGTTTCTTGATTCCATTTGTTTTTCAGTCTGGATTCATTATTCTTTTTGCTAAGTGGCTCTTCTGAGAGGCTTGGTGGGTAGTGAGCTCTCTTGGTCTTTGTATTTCTACAAAGGACATCCATTTGTCCCCACTCTTGTATGATAATAAAGCTGAGTAGAACTCCAGGCTAACAGGTATTTTCCCAGCACTTTGACGACTCTGCCCGTTAGCTGCTAGCATTGACCATTGCTGATGAGAAGTGGGCTTTCGACCTAAACGTTCCTATATAGGTAATAAGTTGTTTCTCTGCGATAGGACCGAAGGCTTTCTGTTTATCATTAATGTTCTTCAGTTTCACAAAGATACATCTATGTATGGATCGAATTTTATTTCTTTTTTCTCAGAATATCTTTAATGTGAGGACTCATAGCGTTATTCAATTCTGGAATACTCTTCTTTTTACCTGTACGGTCTTCAAATAATGCTTCTCTGGAATTTACACTTTCACACTTTCTTGGCTCTTTATTGGTGCATGTTAGAGTCTCTCCTACCTTCCATGTCTGTCTGGTCTGTCTTTCTCAGTCTGTTTCTCTGGCCTTCACCCTAGTATATTATATAGTATTATCTTCATTTACTCTTTGCTTGTATTTAGTCTAGAATTTATCCTATTCATTGAATTTTTAGATTATAATCATCTTTTTTTTCAGATTTCTAATTCTTATTTCTCATACACTCCCGTTCTTCACTTATTTATGCCCGGTTATTGCTTCATCATATTTTGTTAATGTCTGTGGATGATTTTTCTTCATTGGCCTTTAAAGATCCTAAACATAACTCATTTTAAAATCCTTTTCATTTTGTTATATGATTTTAATTTCAAATTGAATGAATTAATTACATTGACCTTCCTGATATTGATTTTTCTGCCGAGAGTTCAAGTTTCAAAGTTTGTTTTCTAGGCTCCTGCTTCATGGCAAGTTTCTGTCTCTAGTCTCCCCTGGCTCCCACCCTCCACATCCCCAGAGCCCACAGTTCAGAACCAGGTCCTGGAAAAACCTCGGGGATATTTCAGAATCAGGGAGCAGTCTAGCGAAGTCCTCTTAAAAGGATGCATCTCTGTCCTCCCACCTTCCTCCCTGGACATGCAGCTATGAGAAGACAGAAACCTTGCCAGCTGTTGGGGTAGCTTTTTCCAGCTTTTTGTTTTTCACGTGGGGGAAGCCCCACCCTAGCTCTGCTTTTGGGCAGAGACCCAGTCTCCATTTCCCTACCATACAGCACTCCTTACCCCTGTGGCTCCCCAGGAACTGTAGCCAAGACCAGCACTGTCTACTTATGGCCAACAGCCCCGCAGATGCCGAGGTGCTGGTAACGAGGGGAAGGTCTTCACAGCACGAACTGTCAGTGCTGCCAAAGTCAACCCTCTTCCCATTTTGGTGGACTCTCCCCAGACGCTCAGATGGTATCAGCAGCTCCAAACAGCACTGCGTTACAGCTCTTTCCTTCCCTCCAACAAAACCCGCCCTTCTCAGATCTCTCTCTCCTGGATCCCTGATCATCTCCTCTGTGCAAAAGTTAACCGGACTTCCCTAATTCCACCCACACACTGCAGCTGTGAAAAATTATGTGTGAGGGAAGAAGTAGGCTCAAGTGTGATTTTATATCTAGTGGTCTCTGGTCCCAAGATGAAGGAAACCATTCTTAAGGACCATCTCCAGGTGCAGGAAAAGGCTTGCATCCACCATAGAGAACCTGGAAGCCTTGGGTTGGCGAGCAACAGATAGTAACTTCAGTATTCTTTGCCACCCATATTTTTCCCATCAAACTTTTAATAAGCACAAAATATATTGATTTGAATTTCATCTCCCTTCATTTTTCTTCTTTTGCATACATCAGCCAGAAGCAGGCAGCAGGAAAATTCAAATGTTTGGACCATTTACAGGCTGCCTAATCAGTTCCTAAATGTGCGACTTACCGTCTTTTCACAGAATTTTTAAATGGTGAGGGAGCCCATGTTTCTGGAGGAAAATAATATGAGGAAATCAGAAGTGTAATATATTGACCTATCATAGTCAAAGAATTCTGAACCAGCCAACTGAAATCTAGCGCAGTTTTGCAGATTCCAAGGGACAACAGCAAACAACTTTCATGCAGATTTTAAGTATGGTTTCACATCTACAATTTACTGCTATGCTCTGGCTTTTTAATACTTTTTTTATTAATGTTCCATTTTTTTTTTTCCTGGTACAGGAACTTCACTCATCATTCTTAATATTTCTGCTTTACGTGGAGCTGTCAGTAGTCATTTCCTTGTGGTAGAGATGCAAATAGCCTCAGCCTTCCTCTGAGGATGGCCAGGTCCTGCCTAATCCCTTTGCCAGGGAACAGGGCTGCATGAAGAACCACTGAGAATTCGGCAAGAGACTGAAAGCTCAGCAGCTAAGAGAGGCAGTGTTTTGGAAGAAATAAACTCAAAGAAATCCTTTAAGTTGTAGCTGTCACGAAGATGTTTACAGCATGGGGCCCTGCTGAATATTTCCCCTTAAATGACACCACTGTGTCCTGACGCTGGTGCTTTGGAAACACTGAGCAGAATATTTGAGCATATTATTTTATCCATATTCATCCAGCAAGTGTATTTATTGAGCACTCATTCTCAGCTCCAGACTTTTATGACCATTGCTTCCTATGACCTCTCTTTCCTTAAGGAAACAGGGTAGGAACTGGCCCGTGGAGGAGGGACAGGTGATAGCAGGTGATTCACATACAATCAGGTCAGTGTAAGCGCAGATGGCAGCCTTAAACGGACAGTCACAGAGGGCATGGGCAGGAGGGGGGCTATCCTTCCATGTTGCTTTGAGGTCAAGGTAGCTTTTCCGGAAATGAGGTCACAGCTTTGTTACCTGACCAGGAGAAGGACACACCTCACCTGGGCTCTAGTCTTAGTGTAGCATCAAGCCCTCACCTTGTCTGAGCCAAATCAGTCTAGTCACCTCCTACCCCAAGTAAGGATCTCAGGCTCCCTCATTCCTGGTACCCTAGGTTACTATGAAGACATCTAACCTAGTTGGTCCAAATATAAACCCCCAAAACTGCCAAGAAAGGGGCGGAGGGAGGTAGCATCCTACAGCCTTGCTACTCCAAGTGGGTCCCCCAACCGGCAGCATCAGAACCACGTGGAGCTTGTTAGAAATGCAGACTCTCAGACCCCACCCCAGGCCTCCTGAATCAGAATCTGTATTCTGACAAGATCCCCAGGCGATTCCTGTGCCCAGTGAAGGTTTGAGAAGCTCGGGCTTAGGGGCATCTACACAGGTGGGGAAGAAAGTGCCAACCTCCCCCAAGTCCCCAGCTTTCCCGCACACCTTCCCTAGCACCCTTGTCAGATACTGTATTGCTTTAGGCAGGGAGGGATTTGGTGAGATTGCCCCAAGGAGGAGGTGGGTGAAGGAGGCAGCTCTCTGGGAAAGGCATCTGGGAAAGGCCAAGAGGGTAGGTCAGGTTCTAGACACACTGAAGCTGAGAGGGCAGGACCTCTTGCCCTAGAGACATCCTCTGCAGGAGGAATTCCTGACCTGCTAAATGGACACCCTTGTCCCACGCGCGGTGAGAAAGTTGCTCTCAAGCCCGCAAGGCCCGGCTGCCCATTGGAATCACCTGGCAGCTTTAAAACTGCAAAAAATCCGGTCCCACCTGCAAGCACTCTCTTTAAAATTGTAGGGGATGGGGCCTGGAAACCCTGATTATTCAAAGAACCCATGAGATTCCAATGAGTGGTCAGGGCTGAAATCCACAGGCTAAGGCAAACTTAGAAAATTAAATATAGAAACTAAAGTTAGACATGCAAAACTTTAGGCCTAGTCTAGCTGCTTTCTTCCCACTGCTGGCCTCTTCCTCCTCCTCTCCCTACCTCCCCACATGGCAAAAGCTGGAAATAGTGAGAGACGGAGGGAGGCTCCGAGAGTTAGGTCCTGCTGGCAGACAGCCTGTTGTGACCTAAGAGTAGGTCCTTGTCTAGCGCAGAAAGAATTTAAGAGGGAGCCATAGCAAAGAGAAAGCAAGATTATTTAGAGAGATGTATGTTCCGTAACAGAAGCGGTCTTCTCAGAAGGGAGAGTAGCCCCAGGGCACAGGATCCTCTCAGAAAGGGAGGGGCCCTGGAGGTTGCTGGGGGGTTTGTTTTTATGGGCTGGGTAATTTCACATGCTAACAAGTGGGAGGGTTATTCTAATTATTTGGGGGAAGGGGGTGGGGATTTCCAGGAATTGGGCCACCTCCCACTTTCTGGCCCTTAAGGGTCAGCCTCGGAACGGTCCTGGCACCCGTGAGTGTGCCATTTAACGTGCTTATGTGTTACAATGAGCCATAATGAGACCCCAGGTCCATTGGAAGGCGAATCTTCCGCCATCTTGGGCCTGGGTGGTTCTAATCAATTTATCCCGTATCCTCACCGGCTGTATCGGTCTTTTAACGGTTGTGCCCTGCCCCCTTCCCTCTGGTCTCACTGGCACATCTCCCGTGGCCACAGGGCCTGGGTGCAAGTGAGGGGCATTTCTGGGAAAACCCAACATGACCCTCCAGGGGGCCCGGTGTGGCTCCCCCCAAGCCCTGCCAGCCCAGGGCGCACAGCCCAGAGTCGGCAAAAGTTGCAGCAGCTGTGCGGCCCTCCCCTCCCACACCGCTTCTCTTTTTTATCTTCAACTATTTGTTTTTCATATTTCCTCTTAAACCCCTAATCTCCCTTTTACCTGTCAGAGTCCCTTCTGGGATTCTCATTTTATAAGTTCCTATCACTTGCCTGACTGATACAAATTTGTTATTTTGATTTTTTTTATTTAACCAATTTCAGACCGAAATTTTAAACCAGCTAGTCCATCAAAAGCCACTTACCTGCACACATGAGGGGGTGGGTGGGTGGCAGGCATTTTGCATAAATCTGTTTCCAGTGGGTGGTAGGAAGTAGATGTTGTGGGCACCCGCTACTGTGCAAGGCGCAGCGTCAACTCAGCTCATGAGACACCTTCCCCGCTGTGTAACCAAAGCAAAAGTGTGGTTCTAAAGACTTGGGTCTCCCACTTCTCCAAACCCCCGACTTCTCTACCTCAGCTATCAAGGCATCTGTAAGATCCTGCTTGTAAGGGCTTGAACTTGTAAATACTCCTGAGAGGTAGACAATGAGCCCCTGTTAGTTACTGCTTTTTGCATATTCATTTAGGAGCTTTGTCCTGAAGGCAGGAGACCCCAGAGAGGCCACCTGGGGCCCCAGAGAACCTGCAAGAACCAAAGAGGACTGAAGAGTGGAGTAGAGAGGATGCCCAGAGGATGTTCTTTCCTGATTTTGGTTTTGTGTTCTTGCTTTAGCTTTTTCTTAGGGCTGACTCTGGATAAAAGGTCGTCTCCACCCGGAAAGAGTCTCAGGGTCAGGCCAGCGGAGAGCTCTGTAAGGAGGAAACTCTGTCTTGAATTTCTCTCCTTCCCCGCAGCCCCAGCAGAGTGCTGGGGACATAAAAAGCAAGTGAACAAATGAATATTGGGAATAAATGGACAGCAGTTACACAAGGAGAGATGCTGAGCAGGGAGAGTGAGGGTGACAGCCCTTGAAGGCTCTGGCTGCCACCCCCTGGTCGCTAGCTGTCCTCCACTGCTGGCTCGTATGGCCACCCTGTGAGCACAGAACACCACAGAGAGGCTCCCTGCCCACCCAGCCCCCCACCTTTTTCCACATCAAGCGCAGCACCACGGGCTCTGTGGTGAGTGGTGGGGGTGGGCGTTGAGACATGAGACCTTGTGACCAGATGGCTTAATTATCAGGGAGAAGTGAGGCCACCTGTCTCAACACGACTTAACCACTTGTTTCAGGAGCTCTCACTAACTTCTGAGAAGAGAAGGAGCAGGTGTGAGCCAGAGGATATTTCTCTTTCAGGCCCTCAGGCTACTTGTTCAAAATGGACAGAAGTTATTTGATTTCTTATGAACCACGGCTGCTTAGCAAGGGACCTTGGACATGGTGTGGGACTGAGCAGCCAGAACAACAAAGCGTATCTGAGACTTGGGATCCGGGTCAAGAAGAAGCTGAACTTGGAAGCCCAGACTCACAAACCCAGACTCTAGAAATTTCCACGTTTCTATAAGAGGAACGAAACAGCGCTCTGATGTCACACACACACGTGCCCATGACCTGTCTCCCCTGAACAGTGTAACCATCCACCATCCTGCAGACGCTGATTTTAAGGACCTTCAGAGAGTTCCTGGGAAAATTTTGTTTCAAACTAATGCAACCCCCTAATATATGGGAGATCAATCATTTACGGTGGCAGTAAGAGCAAATGGTTGTAAAAATGAAATCGCTCTGGCATGAAAATCACCATTCGTCGATGAAAGCACAGCTTCAGAGAAATGGCATTTATGAGCTTTAAGCAAACAAATCTTAAATTGAGCAGAGGGAGGAGAGAGAGATGCCATCATCTTGATTTAATACAAGGGTGCCCGCTGGGCTGGCTGTGTCCCTGTTAGTGAGGGTCCTCCTGCTTAAAGTGAAGCTCTCAAGAGCCAGCCTGAGTGTGAGTGAGGCTGCTGGGAACTCGCTACTGAGGAAATCGGGTCCACTGGTACCTTTAGTCTGCCCAGAGGTCAAGAGACAGGGGACAGCAGGGAGGGCATATTTCAAGTAGAGTGCATGCTTAGCGTGCAAGAGGTCCTGGGTTCAATACCCAGTACCGCCTCTAAAAATAAATAAGTAAACCTAGTTGCCACCCCCCCCACACCAAAAAAAGAGAGAAAAAGAGACAGTGGGCAGCCAAGCAGTATCCTTATTTTGTACGTACTTCTGAATTTATAAAATGTGCTCACAAGTATCGTCTCGTGCCCTGGTAGCACCTTTATTATCTAGAACAGGCTGTGTGTGTGTGTGTGTGTGTGTGTGTGAGAGAGAGAGAGAGATCATCAGAACAATGTCTTCCTGCCTTCCTGTGACTCTACCACGTGAGTCTTGTGGAGAAGCAGAGCCCTCCTCCAACTACAGAAGCTGAAAATGTGAGCCGTTTACTTTCCCAGTCTCCCTTTCAGCAGGGCACACGCATATGACCCAGGCTCGGTCAAGCGAAGGTAATCCATCTGGAATTCTTGCCTCTGGAGAAGCAGAGACAGGATGTGGGCAACTCAGTCACATCTAGCATCCAGAGATGCTGAGGATGCCACGGCTCTGGCAGCATCCATGGTCCAGGGATATGTTTAGTGATGAAAGCACCCGAGTCCTGCAATCCAAGGTGGTGGACTCTATTCTCATAGGTCTGTTCTGTGCCAGAAATTTTTTTTTTTTGGTTCTAGAAATTTAATCTCCCTTTGCTCCTCTGCTTTCTGAGCCTGGATCTCCATCTTTCATGGTAATTTTATGAGCTACTAAACAATCTTCCAGAAAATTGCTTTTCCGTTTGAATGAGAATCAGTGTCTGTTATTTGCAACTTAGAGAAGGCAGCATATGCAATTCAATGAGTGAAAAGATGTTAGGTGGCAATAAAACTAGGATTTAAAAAATAATCATTTCCACTTCTGGCCAAAATGGAGTTAACAGGGACAAGATTTATCCTCTCATTTTAAGCCGCTAGAAAACTGGACAAAATACAGGAGCGATATTCACACAGTGCACGACAGGCCGTGCAAGCCTGAGGTCCCAGGAAGGAGGGAAAGGTGAGTTGCACGGTTGCGCCAGCTAATTGCCTACAGGCTGTTTCCAGGCCATTGCACAGCGAGGGGTGACCCGAACAGAGCCAGTTATCTTGATGAGCTGGGGAGATGGAGACCAGAGCTCAGAGAGGCCAAGGTAGTTAGAATTTGTTGGGCAGATAGTAGAGAGAAGAGAGCCGCACAAAGAGAGGACTGGTCATCTTAGAAGGGTCCCCTGGAATCTTTGAGCTCTCATCTACACATGCATGAGAAAAACCCTATTGATTGCCCAGGAAAGAACCTCCTGGAACAGTCACTGAATAATCACTGAAGCACAGACAGGGTTAAAATGGTCTGTGTTCCCTCCATCAATCCCTTCCTAAAGATTCTGTAAATATGGGTTATCATATAGACTCCTCAGAGGGTTATCATCTTAGTTGTAAATTAGCCCGAGGCTAAAGGCTAGTCTGGAATTGCCCTCACAAACCTTAAAGTCAAGTCTCCGAAGAATCCAATTGATTCTAAGTAATTTAACTGAGCACCAAACAACAACCGCAAAAACAACCACGATTTAAGGAAACACAACAAAATCCAGCACCTGACAATGTAAAACTCACAGTGTCTGGCACCCGATCAAAAACATGCCCAGGTAAGAAAAAAGCAGAAAAAAATATAACCCATAATGAAAAGAAAAATCAGTAGATACAGACCCAGAAATGACAGATGTATTGGAGATCACGGACATTAAAAGAGCTATTATGAACATCCTCGTTCAAAAAGGTAGAGGAAAGCGTTGCCTTAATGATGGAGAGAAATAAAACATATCTTTTAAAAGACCCAATGGAATATCTAGAGATGAAAAGCAAAATATCTAAAGTAAAAAGCTCACTGGATGGGTTTACCAGAATATTACACAACGCAGAGGAAAAGACTGGTAATCTTGAAAACACAGTAGTATAAATTATCCGAAATGAAGCACAAAGGAACAGACTGAAAGCAATGAACAGAGTATCAGTGACCTGTGGGTCACTTAGCGTATGTGCAACTGGAGTTCCAAAAACAGAGGAGCGAGAAGGGGACAGAAAAATTTTTGAAAAAATAATGGCCAAAAATGCTCCAAATTTGATTAGAACAATAAACCCACAAGTTCAAGAAGTCTGACAAACCCCAGTTGGAACAAACATGAAGAAAATCATGTCAGCATCACAATCAAACTGCTGAACGCCAATAAGAAACAGAAACATTCTTCACTTCTGAGAAACAGGAAGTCACTGCGGTGAACCCCAGCTCATTCTCCAGTCAAGTACCTTGAGAAGTGTCCTAGGTGGTTCTGCTGACCGAACCTAAGAGTTTGCCACCTCAAAATGTATTTGGACAGTGAGAAGGCATAATATATAAAACATCAGGTCTACAGCTCCCCAGGGATTCTGCCACTTCTTTGGATCTCATGAAGACCCTCTCGTCTAAATTTTCCACCTCTGGGATCTTGGTCTGCAAAGAAATCTAGAAGTGTCTAAAGATGCCCTCCTCATAAGAAGACTATGGTCAGAGAGGTCATCTGTGAGGACAGATGCAAGAGATCTTTTGAAAATAAAATTCAAAACCAAAGAGAAGAATATTTTCCATGGGAATCAACATATTCCACTTAGTTTCTTAAGATCCAGGGTCATTCATGACAACTTCTAACACCACAGCTACCTCGCGCCTGGGGGCCAGAGGGCAAGTATCCAGCAAGCACTTTCTACATGCATGGAAGGGAGCTCCTTTATGGGTCTTCGCTTGGTTTTAAAATGTTCCACAGCAGTTTATTCACTGAGCCTTTAAAAACCAAGAAAGTAGAAAACATTCCAAGGATTAAAAATATGGGAAAAAATTTTTTAAAAAAATCAGAAAATAGAACAATTTCAAGGATTAAAATATGAAAAAATGTTTTAAAAAAATAAAAATCAGTAAGTAGAAAACAGTTCAAGGATTAAAAATCTGAAAAATGATCAATTTAATGCTGTTTTCCATTTTTATTTCTCATGTTGACTTGAAAAGGCATCTGGCCTATGTGCAATGCATGAAGTGAGACCACGAGGCATAGCTTTGCACTCGAGGGGATTCAAATATCCCATCTTAAGGATAATTTGTCAAATTTGAGAGTGACTCACAGGCTCCCTTTGGGTCTTTAATCCACGAGTGAGCTCCACTCGACTGCTTCCAGTGCTGCCAGGTAGAAGCTCTAAATGGCAGCCTGATTCTGTTATGATCCATTTCTTCCTTAGTGAGAAGTCAGTCTATCTGCCTTTAAATCTACTGATCTAATCAAGAGCTCTTGAAATTGATAACCAAGAGGGAATGGATACCCAGCCACAACAAATAAACCGGATGCTGGGGAGGCTATCAGTCATGTCGTGGCGAAACAGAGAAACCACAGAAGAAGCTCCCAGTGACTCTCAGGCGAGGAAGAAGCTCAGATGTTTCTGTCTCTGCGTGAGTCAGGAAAGGTGGATAAGAAATCAACCTGAGGTTTTAAAGAAAGCAGGAATTCTTCCTCAGAGATGGGTTTGAGAAATGAACTGACAAAGGGATACAGCAATGGAAGGTTCTATGTTTTTCCAAATATGAATACCTGGTAAAAATCCTGTGGTACGGATATCGACAGACTGATTCTAAAGTTTACACAGAGAGTCAAAAAAGACCAAAAATAACCAACTCAGTACTGAAGGAGAACAAAATTGGAAGGCTGCCACTACCTGACTTTAAGTCTTACTATAAACCTACAATAATCAAGACATGTGGTATTGATGAAAGAATAGATAAATGGATCACTGGGACAGAGTAGAGAGCCCAGAAATAGACCCACATAAATAGAGTCAACTGATCTTTGACAAAGCAGTAAAGGCAACACGAAGCAAAGACAGGCTTTTCACAACAAATGGTGTTGGAACAACTGGACATCCGCATGCAAAAAAACAAAAAAGAATCTAGACACAGACCTTACTCCCTTTATAAAAATTAACTCAAAATAGATCATACACCTAAATATAAAATACAAAACCATGAAATTCCTGAAATAGAACAATCTTTGTGATCACGGATATGGTGATATCTTTTTAGATATGACACCCGAAATTATGATCCATGAAAGAAATCCTTGATTAGCTGGACTTCAGTAAAATCAAAACTTCTGCTCAGTGAAAGACAATGTCAGGAGAAGTAAGACGAGCCACAGGCTGGGATAAAATATTTGCAAAAGACATCTGATTGAGGACTATTATCCAAAACATACAAAGAACTCTTAAAATTCAATGATAAAAAAACAAACAACATGATTTAAAAATAGGCCAAAAACCTTAACAGATACCTCACCAAAGAAGGAATACAAATGGCAAATAATCATATGAAAGGCATCCCACATCATATGTCATCAGGGAAATTCAAATTAAAGCAACAGCGAGATACCACTACACATTTATTAGAATGGCCAAAATCTGCAACACCGACACCACCAAAATGATAGCAAGGATGTAGAGCAATGGGAACTGCCATCCACTCGTCATGGGAATGCAAAATGGTACAGCTACTTTGGATAAGAGCTTGGCAACTTCTTACAAAACTAAATGTTCTCTTACCATATGATCCAGCAATCATGCTCCTTGGTGTTTACCCAGATGAACTGAAAATTTACATGCACACGAAAACCTGTACATGAATGTTTATAGCAGCTTTATTCATAATTGTCAAAATCTTGGAGGCAACCAAGATGTCCTTCAGTAGGCGAATGAATAAACTGTGGTACATTCACACAGTGGAATGTCTTATTTCTAAAAAGAAAGGGGCTAACATGACATGAAAAGATGTGGAGGAACCTTAAGTGCATATTACTAAGGGAAAGAAGACAATCTGAGAAAGTTATCTATTGTATGATTCTAACTCTACGACTTTCTGTAAAAGGCAAAACTACAGAGACAGGACAGAAATCAATTGTTGCCAGAGGTTGCGGGGAGGGAGGGGTGACCAGGCAGAGCACAGAGGATTTTTGGGCAGTGAAACTATTCTGTATGAGACCACGATGGTGAATACATGTCTTTATACATTTGTCGAAACTCATAAAATGTAAAACAACAAAACCCTGATGTAAACTTTGGACTTAGGGGGATAATGATGTGACCAGTTCACCAGTTGTTCACCAGTTGTAACGATGTACTCCTATGCTGGGGGCTTTGATAGCTGGGGAGGTTGTGCATTTGTGAGGCAGGGAGAAAGAGCTAGTACTTTCCACTCAATTCTGCTGTGACCCTAAAGCTGCTCTAAAAAAATAAAATTTATTTACAGAAATTCCTGCCGTGTGGCAAAAGCTAAGCTCCTGTGGGGAGATAATTACACCTGACAAGAGGCCAGTGGTGCGTAGTGTTTGGGTGAAGACCGAAATGGAAGAAGCGCAGAAAAAACGCCACAAAGGAAGGCTTGTCACCCAAAGCTCGTGGCAGAGGCGTCCCAGGCCCGCACCGACAAATGGGCTTCTCATCTTACATCTTCCTGCAGCTTCGTGCGGCTAAAGGCAGAGGCCCTGGGGGCAATTGTCCCTGTGGCGGATGTGTCTGCAACCATGTAGGGAAGCAGATTTAAAAGTCAGAGAAAGTGGAGGTAGAATTCATGGCCAAAAATGATAGCGGAGAATGTTCAAGAGGATTTGGGAGCTTAAAAAATCAACAAGTTCTAAGTAGTCAAACGCCGGTGAGCTTGGGGATGCAAGGGGAAAGCCCTGTTTAATTAAAACCAAGCATCGAATCAACCCTTCACCCAGCTTGACACTAATTCTGGAGGTAGGGAAACCGAGTCTGAGTTAGTTACAAACTACGTATCTAGTAGGTGGAGGCAGTGCTTAAACCACTCTTTCCACTGCAGCCCACCCAATCCCACTCCATGCCTCTTGTTGGAAACTGAGGGACCCTACTGATCCCACAAAAGTGGGGATGGACGGATGTCCACCTGGATTTTCAGGATGAGACTCAACTGACCATCCAGGGTGCTGGGCCAAAGGCTACTTGGTAAGATGAGGAGCTCATGCAGAACCCAGATGCCCATTCATCCAGATGCTAGCATCAGTCTGGTGTGGGAGATGGTGGAGGGAGGGTGGCACAGAAATGTGGCGTGTTTCTGGCTTTTTCCTGCCATGCAATCTGCAGATGGCTTCGAGAAGACGAGAAGGAAGATGTGAACCATCAAGCATCCCGATCACATTTCCTCCCGACTAATTCGTGCACATCTTTCTCAGCAGTCCTCAGTCCTGGCCACAGGAGTCACCTAGGCAGTCCATCAAAGTGCAACACCCAGGTATGCTTCCCCTTATGTGGAGACTCTTCTACCTGGATTCTTTAATACGGTCAGACTTCCTCCGCTTTGCAGCAATGCTTCATTTGCCCAGCCTTGCTTGCTGGGGACAGTGGCAGGTCCAAAATTTTTGCAGAGGAGTTTCGAGCCCACAATCTGATTGTTGCGGGTTGGGTGTGTGTGTTTAGCATCTGCCTAAGGCTGACACATTCATCATCAAAGGGGAAAAGGCCGGACAGACCTGAGGGTTGGGAAATCAGAGGTTCTACCACTAACCTTTTTTAAAAACTGAAGTTTACTTCCATGGTAGAAAATTTCCAGTTTTTGATGGAAACTTAAATCGATCTTAAAACACAGTATAGCAAACACCACTTAACTTCTGTGTCTGTGACACGGAGGTCCTTGAAAGCTGACAGGGGCTGTCAGTCCTTCCACTAGGTGGCGTATTGAAGTCCTCTCACTGTTTCCTCCATTTGGTCCTCTCCCAGCTCGGTGGGTATCCACCAGACACGCTTCACCTTGAGGCTTCTAGGCTGTCGTGAGGTGGAAAAGCAGCTGCCCAGCCAGGTGAGAAATCTATGTCCCAGGAGTGTACGAAAGTTCCCAGCAAGAGATTCTACCCAAGAATCCACCGCCCTGTTGCCGTGCTGGCTTTGTCTGGGTCTCATTAATGTGTTCCAGTCGCTGAGGCTGCAACTGAGACCCCCAGATAAAAGAACATGGCTCCAGCCTGAACTCCCATCACTTCCATTTGTTAAAGACCAATAGCCTCTAACCAGCCACAATTAAATGGCACTGGCTGAGCCTCGTCAGGGTTCTCAGGTGCCTTTGTCAAATTTATCTCAGAACGTCAGGCATGTTCAAAGAATTGCCAAAAAGCTCAGCCACATTAGGAGTTCTTTAAAGTTTATATTAACCAACTATATCACCCCAGGCAGATGATGAAATAGTAACCTATTGACCCAACATTTTAAAATTCCACTTTTAGTTCAGGGAAGAAAAATCTATTTTCCTTAAGAAAAGAGTTTATTAAAGGGAACAAGGGAATAATGTTTTTAGAAAGTATTCTGTAAATCTTTTTTCTTTCACTTTGCTGATTTCAACAGGATGAGGCCCATTATTGTTACAATAGCCTATTTTAGCAGAAAGAAAGGATTAAAGGGCAGGCCGCCCCCCAAGTTCACTCCTGCTGATCTTCGCCAAGTCAGAGCTCAGTCAGCGAGGGACTGGACAGGTGCGTGACGAGGCGCAGGTTACACTGAAGAGGAAAACATACGTAACCGGGGGTGATGCTGACCAAGTGCAGACTGTGTACAGCACGGAGCCAAGAGCATCAAGGAATCATCTGCTTACTCCTCGAGACAAGCCGGAAGGTGAGTGTGGTCCTCACCCGCCATCTGAGGCTGAGGGAAGTTATGCTCAAGGCCCCCAGGTGGTTAAGTGACTTGTAGGGATCCTAAATTCTTAGATCAGAATTGGACAAACCTAAAAGAACAAGGTAGACCGCTAAGCTCTGACTGGGAAGGATGTCAACATCACGTTGCTCAGTGAAGAGAGGACTTTCTGGCAAAGTGGAAGGGTGTGTCTGGAAGCACCGCTGGCCACCTCTATTTCCCTGACGCTTCCCTGTGTGATCCGGTCCCCAGTAGCATCAGCAGCCCCTGGGAGCATCAGGGGTGCAATCTTGGTCCCTCCTCCCACCCCATCTCCGCCCCTGACCTCCTGCATCAGAACCCGCATCTTACAGGAGTCAGATGCTCTGCATCCTCACCGGCGCCTGAGAAGAACATCCTTCCCGGGGGCCTCTGCACTTGCTGGGTGGTGCTTCCCCAAGACTTAGGTGCCTCACTCCCTCTCATTCCTTTTAACTCTGCTTAGTGTCTTACCCCCCCAGAAGTCTTCCCTGACCCATTAGAAAAGCGCCCTCTATCCGCTCCCCACCCCCTTCACTTTCCCAGATCAGCTGTCCCTCCTGAAATCACACAGCCCTGTAACCTCCACCCAGGCTGGGGCTTAGCAGCCCCAGCACCTGAGACGGCGGCTGGGATATAAGGGCCTGGTAAATATTTTCATGAAGGACTACTTTATATGCAGCACTGTGCATAGTGCAAATGTAACAAAACTAAACCCAAATCGTGGAGATCCCTGGGAAACGGTGAAGGGAGGCTGAGGGGAAAGGGACATGACCCTTTTACTCATTTGTGCTTTTTGCAATTTATCAAGAGTAGGCACTGTTATTGTAATTTATCAAACACTTTTAAATAAATTGATCCAACAATCTCAAGATATATCAAACTACAAAAAGAAAGCAGAACACATCTTTCTAAAAAGATTTTAGGCTTTATTAGTTTATCAGACTACACTTCAATAAATAAGAAATCATTTCCTTTTAAGGGCCTGTTTGTTTCCCCTCGGAAATGCTATTATGTTATGCCTGGAATTTTATTTTGGAAACCCAGACGTCACAACTATGTCACGTGGACTACACGCTGTCCCACTAGCAGGCCAGGCCCAGAAACGGCCTGGCTGATTCTGGAAGTGCTGCAGACCCTCAGACTCGGCTGAGGATGATGACCCTGAGCGGCAGAGAGACTGAGCGCATCCAAATCAGAGTCCACAAAAGAAAACAGTCTTTATTGATGAATCATTTATTCGAACAAGACAAAAACGTCTCCACATTGTTTCCTTTTATACAGAAAGTGGAACATTTCAAATATATTAGTTTTTCTCTCTTTCAACAGAATTTGTTTCCATCTGGTCCCAGGAACTGCTTTTCATTTTAGGATTCACGTTTTAGTAACACGTATGCACCCATTACCGCCAAAAGCGCGTACTGTAAAGAAAACACAATGGAAGATTACTATGAGGCTGACAAATAAGTTTGGCCTATAAACGTATTCAGATAAAGTTTGGTCAATACTGGACTGAGGACAGAATCAAAAGATGACCTCTTTCCCCATGCTATGTTCCCCAAGTGAGCTGTTCAATAACACATGAGAGTTAAAACGCCCCAAATATACTGATGGGCTGAATATTAAACGTCCGACAAACACAGATAATGTACTACTCATTCTTACGTAGGTGTTCCTATTGTGTTTCAAATGATTTTTTTTTAAAAAAGATACTATTTTGTTGAAGTTGTGAGATAAGCATTACTGGGTTCATTGGACTCCTTTTTTTTTTTTGTATGTTTAAAGATCTCCGTAATAAAAAGCAAAAAATATATAGGTGCCATTTTAGAACATACTCCATGAACATAAAAGGTGGAAGTAGCTACTTCAAATTAATTTCAGTGTCGACAATTTAAATGATTTATGTTATTGTAGTTAACTACACTCTGTAGAAGACTTCACTAGCAAAACATTTTAAACAGACGGCATCTTTACAGTTGCACATGTTAAAGCGCCCCTGTTGTTTGTTTTTTTTAATTACAGACGTACACATAAATTCCTACCTTGAATTTTGGATAGTCATTCATGATTATGGTGACCATACCAACATATGGTAAAAACCTAAATTGTCAGGGAAAAAAGCCAGAAATATAAAAAGTGTTTGTTATAGGATGATAGCAACACTTGAAAACACTATAAATCAGCATTAGGAAAAAAAAAATCGCCTCGGGAGACACCACTGATTGGAGCCATAAAGACAATACTCACTCCTGTCTCAAAAGGCTTTTATGAGTGAAAAGCATCAGTGCTAAGAGCCAGGACAATTTTTTAAGAAGGCAAATCCCGAGCTAGAGACACTGTGTGTCTTCACTTGCTGCAGCCACCAGAACGGAATTAAAGTACTTAGTTGAGCCCCTTGTACGACAGAATGCACCACTTTCACAAGCCCAGTGCCGTTTTTCTTAGTAGAGAAGTTAAGATTCAGATGACTTACATAAAAACTGCAGTTAGAGAAGGCTTTTAAAAGCACACGAATGATTAGTTTGTAGCTGGAAGGACCCTCATGATTTTCATTCCATGGTACCTTTCAGATGTAACAGGCAAGTTTGTTGGGCGCTGAATGCAAATGTGAATCCCGTAACTTGTGCCCAAACACGACTATGGTCCCAGAGATAACAAACCAGCACAAGCCAGCCAAGGATCGTGCTGAAAAAACTGACGTCAACGTGTAATCAGTGTGACCCAAGCCTCAATCACGTCACTGATGAGAAATAAGGTAACATGCCCTGAGTGCCGCCGAGTGTTCTTCAACACCAGCAGCTTCAACCTCTCACTTACACAAAGCCTATCACCTAGGTGTCTAAAATAGAGGACTGACCAGCCCCAAGTCTCTCATCTCCCTGCTGGAAATGCAATAGAGAGCAAATGGTTAAAAGCTGAGCAGGGGAGGAAAGGGGAAGAAAGAGGCCTTAACCCGCAGTCTGATGAATAAAGCTGAATCTTAGAAAATGTCACCAGTGTTCTCCAGCCTGACGCAGCCGATGGGATTTACATAAAAGGAGACATTTCCAACAAGGGTTAAACATAAAAAGGGTCACCAAGAGAGGGGAAGAATAGCCTTTTTTGGTATTTAATAAGAGGACAGACTCTCCGCTGTGTCAACCAGAAGCAGAACTCATAACTGGAACAATTATACAAAGTTGGGTATTAAAAAAATTTATCACAGAACTGTTTTTAGTCATAAGAAACAGGAAATAATCCAAATGTCCACCAAAAGAAGACTAGTTAAATAAGGTATGATTCTCAGAGGAACAGCATGTAGCAGTTTAAAAAGACACATGTAGACTTAACAGAGAAAGTGATTTCCAACCTCCTGTGGGGTGAAAGAAATAAAATTCTTCTTCGTGAAAGTGTGTGTATTATACATGCGTGCACATACCTGTGTGGGTGCAAGGCCTACCTAGGGTATTCAGCACAGTGTTAGACCGTGGGGAGTCTCTGGGAGGATTTCCTACAACTGTTACTTAAAATCTATAAATAACTAATCTCTAGGTGAGGATTTATTTCAAAAATAGAATTAAACCCATGATACAGACAGCATACCTGCATTCAGTTTCAGATTTTAGGCCCTTAGGATGTTCTGAGTTACGTTTAGTCTTCACAGTCCAAAGCAGAGCTGCTCACAACTCTCCTGACATAGAACATTTGTAATGAACGATGATTCTACTAACTTACACATTTGGTTTCTTTGTTTCTAAGTACTTCTCTGGTTTCTGCATCTTCTGTGGAGCATAAAAGTTGACCCTCACTCACCCTCTGGCTCTTCCCACCACGTCCTTCTTTTCGAGCCAGTTTTGGCCCTCTTTGTACAAGCCCCTGTCGTCGACTTCATTATTATCTCCTTTAGTCAGGAATTTGATGTCTCCATTATCTCTGGAAAGCAAAACAATGTCCTTTCAGAAATTATTTTCAGCACAGCATCGTTAGAAAAATATCCGTGTAGCCAACACTTTGCAGTCAGATATGGCCCTTTCGGAAACCAGTCAAAGATAACTTGATCTTTCTTGGTCTAAGAGGATTGCTTGGAAATGACCATTCAGCTAAAGCACAAATCTAATGGCAATTTTGTAGACTTAAATTCTAAAACACTTAAGTTAACCCTGACAACCTAAAAGCATGGGAAAGCACAGGGCACCATGGTGGCAAGGACTTGCTCCAGCACCTGAATCCACCCACTCTCAGTCCTCACAGACCAACCGGTTAACACGGCTGATAATCCTCTTCACTCTGGACGTGAACTTGGTCCCAGATTACACAGATCCTCGCTCGAGGTAATTCAAACATGAGTGCGCTCTTAGCTCTCCTCAGTTTACTTCTCCTTACCAAATATGGACTGTGTTAACACCTTACTTCCTTCACCACTGAGCAAGGTGGTGTACAATCCAGTTTGCAAACAAACAAGAATTACAAACGGCATAAAATCACTGTGTTAAAAAGACAGGTGGGACTCGTTTTAAACATTCTAAACCGGTGCTTGCTCCGCCTTGACGCCAGCCGCACCATATTATAGCATCACAGACCTTTAAAGAGGGTCTTCTTTCAATAAGACAAATGAAAAAATGCACTAAATAATCTGATAAAATATTAAAAGTCCACAAAGGTTAGAAATCATGCCAAAAGGAGCAAGTCGATTTGCCGCTGCGGTTACGAAGGAAATCAAGAGGCCAAAAATCCGGGCTGCCTCTCACAATCCATGCAAATTACAGCAAATCATTATTTCCCCAGCTTTGAACAATTTCTCATCTTTGGAAATTGTTTTAAAAGCAGGTGAGAGCTCTGACACATCGTGACTGAGCACATTTCTTCGTCAGTAAGTTAACAAGTAGACACCAGCTAACGTTAGCACAGTACTGGTGTGTTAACACGAACCAGGACAGGGCCGCGCTAATGTTTAGAGTAAAGTGAAGTGACTATTTTAAGAATCAAACATCTTTGGGGAACACCTGGAAGCACTGAATGGAATGAGAATCTAATACAGGAAGTGTATAAATAGTTACACACGCACACTCCATACAAATACACATACCTGATTTTAATTCCATAACTCATGCAGGTAAAATGCTACACTAAGCTGCATAAAGGTAAATGTAGCTTAAAATATAACATTTCTGCTAATCATATGACTGTATTCTCTCATGGAAACTGAATATATTTGAGCCAGAAGTAATTGTTTCTGGTTCCCAAGAAGTGTCTTAATAAGTCATCACTGGCATTTAAGGGAAAGGCAAAGCCATTTTGGGAGGAAAATTAATGCAGAATATGCAATGACCGAATCATGGCACGAGTTGGGGAAAGGAGCTTTTATCCCTCTGGGGCTAATCTTACTGTTGAGAATGCCAGTCAGTCCAAAGTGACAGAGAAACAGTAGCTTTCTACATTTCAGAAGGTAACTCTCATATCAAAGTCCTCCTCAATTACAATGAGACTTGATTTTCTTTGAGACTCTTTCCAATAACTACTATTACACAAGAATACATTCCATCTTACATTGTGCAGCAGTTTAGGGTTTTCAAGTTCTTTAGTGACCATCAGCTCACTTTGTTCTCATAATCACCCTGTGAGTTGCAGTGGATAAAGTAGCATCGTTCCCACTGAACACGCTGAGCTGAGCAGCAGGTGCAAAGCCACCCAGTTAATAAACGGCAGAACCAGGAACACACTCGGTGCTTCTGCCACTTTCTAATCAACCGTTAAAACTGTCTCCCCAAAATTTACGGAACAAAACCCAAGAGAAGTAAAGCGTCTTTACTTTTCATGAACTTTGATTACTCTGTGAACTATTGGAATGTCTCGTCCTTCCACTTTAAAAACAACGATTTCGCCAGCTCTAATCGGGTCTTCCCGGAAATTTGTTAGGAACAGAAGGTCGCCCCTGTGAAAGGCTGGCTCCATGCTGCCACTGGAAGGAAGCAGAAAATCACATCAGAAGTACCCTGGGTTTGCCAGGTGAACACGTCAATTCATAAAGAATGTAACGTACCAGTCAGAAGGTCAGCTTTCATCACAGTCATGTAGGTCGACGAGCTATATACAAGGGGCCGCAGGGGTTTCTCCTGACCGCTCATGGGGACAACGGTCAGGGACAAAGGGAATCGTTTCTTCTCGGACTTAAGTGTGAAAAGGGCACTACTGGGCCCCTCTGCAGTTTGCATCAGGTAGAAAAACAACTCAGAATGATGTGGACTCTTTGGAGTAAAAGCCATTTTTTAGCCTCAAAGCCCTCCATCTACCAATACTACTTTCATTCAGAACTACAGGCTCCGAAGGTGGTTAATACTCTAGGGCAGTTCTCACATTTTGTGGTGTGTCCCCAGCACCCAGGTCATGGACATACTTGTTCACGGAACGAGAAACAGACTAATGAATACACTTAGGGAGGATGATCTACCGAAAGCCAAGCTGAAGGTTGGGACAAGAGTCAAGGCCAAGTCTTCCGACTCCTGCAGCGCGATCCTTTGAACCGTGTTCTGCAGAAAGCCCAATTCTAACAAAACTCGACTGTGTTTGACGTGAGGCCCGTGAATAATCCGACAGAGTACCAGTCTAAACCCACGCCAAAAATCTTCAGTGGATTCAAAGTAAAGTGTAATCTAGTGGAAGGTGAAATCATCAAAACAGAACTCATTTTCTATCCGCCCGTGCTTTGTTTTACTGCATGAGAAAGTCAGTCAGACTAAACACAGGGGCTGTGGAGCCAACGACGAGTGAGTATGTCGAGGGCAGGAATGGGGAGAAAGAACCAGTCTGATGAAGAAATGGGGGGCTTGACAAGGTGTGGGTTCACAAGGGGAGCCGCCCCAGACGCTGGTCCACCCGCCCCTCCCAGCCCCTGACCTTAAACCTGGAGCACAGGCGGGAAGCAGCCCAGAGAAACGCAGCTGAGGCCAGCCTGTCACCCCGAACCTGCTGACAGCTTTATTTTTAGGGGAAACCAGTGACTCTAAGAATGGTAATAGGTCCAGCACTCAAAACCAAACAAATCTGAATTTCAAAGGGTAGCGAGGGCTGGAAATATACATGATGAAGAGGAAAAGAAAGAGAAAATATCTAAGTAAAAACAAACCTGGGTCTCCCCCTCAAGCCCAACACGGAAGTTTATTTTATCATCTTCTGAAAATACAACGTAATTGCTTCAGGGTTTCATTTCTTTTAAAGAATAATAGCTAAAATGCTTCAGATATTTTCTTTATCTGTTGCTTCATCTTTACTCTGACAAAATTCCTGAAGACACACAATGGGGAGAAGTTTCTAGAAAATCATCGCAGTCTGTGACAAGGACTGCGGTTAAAAAAATTAAAAACCTCCGTGAACAAGTCTCAGAGGCAGGAAGAGCACACCGCAGCCTGGCCTCAGACAGAGTCATCATCGCGTCCCATGAGGAAAGCAGTTCTTTGAGACGTTTCACTAATGACAGCTCATCGTTGCTTTCCTCAAAGGCCAGGGATGCCTCCAAGGTCAGTGTTCTCCAAGGTCACACATCCCTCGTGACGTCAACAGCTAATGCTGACAAACCAAATTGCTTTAGAATTATAAAGGATGCTTTAAGAAAAACAAGCCCCCAGGTACTGCAGGTACTGCGACTTCACGAGAGTTTCTGCACGCGAGTGCGTCCGTGTGACGGAAGGAGAGCCAGGACATCTGGGATGGAGTCTGGCTCTGCCAAAACTGCCACAAGCAACTGTGAGATGCAAGCAACTTGGCCTCGCTGGGCCTCCGGTTCCTTAGCTGTTAAGTGACAGGGCCCATTTGAAGTTGAGGGGTTTAATTTCTTTCTTTCTTTCTTTTTTTTAAAGCCTTAAAAATACTTCCTTCAAATGAAATCTTACCAGGTAAAGTATAACCACATAAAATATATAAAAGTGGAGCTGTCACAAGTGAAGCAAGGTTAAGGTGTCTACAATCCATAAGCATGGTCCCCTTCTCCCTCCTAACTTACCCTCCCAGACCCTCGGGCACCCTCGGAGCACAGCGTGAACCCAGTGAATGAGAGGCCCCTCAGCTCTGTGTGTGAGCTCTGCTAGCCTCGGGCTCCCCACTTTATGGAAATGCTGTCTCTCTCGAAGTGGGCCCCTTGGTCAGCCACAGAAGGGTGGCTGGCTGTAGCCCCATGACGTGGCAGCAGGGCGAGAGGAAGGGAAGGGCACCGGCTTGGAAGCCAAGAACCCTGTGTGCTGGGTTCTCCTGCCCTGACCACCTGGGACCCTCACCACGTACGTCACTGCTGCAGCCGCCACTCCCCCTGTAAAACCAAAGGGCTCCACTCCCACTGCAGTGAGACTCGGTGATCCATAAGACACACTGCACAAAGCATCTTCAAGCACCTAATGGCTCCCAAACATGTGATTTAATTTCACATTGATTATTAAGTTTTTCCCCTTGGATGATTTCATAGCTCCATGAAGTTAACCACAGTATTAACTTTTCTAAAATAAAGATGCTGTGCTTTTAAGAGTAACAGTCTCGAGAAGAGAGGAGCCATCTACTGCAATATGGCTGAAGAAATCTGAAAAAATATGACACGATGCTACGCACTGGGGATACCTACTTCCTGCCTACTTGGTACAAAGAAAACCAAGTAATAGTTTTCAATTAGTTATGTTTAAAAATCAATTTGTAACAACAAGGTTCTACTGTACAGCACAGAGAACTATATTCAATACCTGGTAATGGCCTGTAATGAAAAAGACTATGAAAAGGAATATATATATACATATATATATAAATGAATCACTATGCTGTAAACTAGAAATTTAAACACTGTAAATT
Source organism: Camelus dromedarius (assembly GCF_036321535.1). Taxonomy (NCBI): domain Eukaryota; kingdom Metazoa; phylum Chordata; class Mammalia; order Artiodactyla; family Camelidae; genus Camelus; species Camelus dromedarius. Next base: position 15,446,176 of record NC_087463.1, on the reverse strand, counting down.
GACTATACTTAATAAAAAGATCCACCTAAAAAAATCAATTTGTACACAAATAATGCATTATTACTAAATTATTAAAATGTCACCTTGCATGGTGGCATCAACATGATGAAAGGCCTAAACATCTATTGCAAAAGGTAAGATTTTTTAACAAAAGCCAGAAAAAACGAAACTTTCTCAAAATAGATACCAAATAGAAGAAAACTCTAAAACTCTCTCCAGTGAGAACCCAGAGTCTGGGCTGTCCCCACCGCGCCTGGGTCCCCAGGGCGGCAGCCGCAGGGCGGCCGGCAGGACCTACCTCAGCACCACCACGATGGGGCTCTCGCTGCCCGTGAGGACGATCAGGCCTTTCCAGATCATGAGCGCCGAGGACACGATCATGGCAAAGTTTAAAACCTGGTAGTAGAGCTGGAATGAAAAAGGCCAAACTGAAAGTGAGAACCAGTGGCAGAACATTCACTAACTCTAAGCTGGAAATGTGCTTGTTTTGGGGAAAAAAAAAAAAAAAAAAAAAGCAAAAAAAAAAGCTGTGATTTTAAGACATGAAACTAGTTTGCATAAACTACAAAACTAGGTAGAATTTCAACTTTTGTCCATGGAAATGCCCATATACCATCTCTCCTTCAATAAGAGAAAAAGGGAGAAGAAAACACACACACACACACACACACACACACACAAAACCAGAGCAACCTGTGGGGCCCGCTCTGCAACAGCCTCGGTAAGACCTTCCTTACCTCTCGGGAATCTCCCAGGACCTTCAATCCTGAGGGTGTTACCACCAGGCTTCCCGCCCCAGTGTAGAGAACCAGGTCTGACCTGGGGGCCCGGCACACTCCACGTGGTTCACCTAGAACCACCTGGCCCCACGCACGCCAGGACGGCCCCAACTGAGGCTTCAGAGTCCTGCCGCACTTAGCCATGAGGCATCTGAAAGTACAATTTAAAAGTAACAGAGCAGAAGGGTGTAGCTCAGTGGTAAAGCACATGCTTAGTACACATGAGGTCCTGGGCTCAATCCCCAGTACCTCCACTGAGTACCTCCACTGAAAATAATAATAAAATACAAATTAAAAAAATTTTTTAATGAACAGAAACTTTAAACACTCTGCATGTTTAGAGTTTCCATAAATGTTTTAAAAGAGGAGCAACAAACATCTGGTTAAGAACACAGAGGGAAGGCCACCCAAGGAAGGACCTGGTTCTAAGCTGACTTCACTCCACCTGAGACCACTGAGCTGGGACCCGCAGGGCCGCCTCCCTCACTGTCCTCCAGGATGGCTCCTCACTTGGGTACCTGCCTCAGCCTTCCTCTTCAGCACTCCTGCGGCTGCTCTTGGGATGTGAAGAGCGTGGATGGCCCAGCCAACATTCTGGCGTCTCAATTCCTGGACCTCCTCACCTCCCGAGCCCCTCTGCCTCCCCTGTAACTGCCCACTCTTAGCAGCACACCTGGCACTGACACTACCCCATCCCCACGGCTCTGGTCCAAGGAGGCCCTTCCCTGCGCACAGGCCTGTGTGTTCACCCACACGCAGGACTCTCGTCCTTGCGGGACCCCCACCTCCACCGCCATCTCTCCAGGCAGCACGCAGCCCCTCGCAGTTCAGTGCCGGCGTCCTCCATAGGGACTGGCAGCAGCCCCTACCCCAGGACTTCTGTTTACTCCTCCGGAAAAGAGACTTCCAGACCTCTAGCTGGGAGGGGAAGACCTCTGAGGAGAGCTGGGGGGGACGCCTAGGGCTCTAAGTACACCCCTCCCCCAGCCCCATTCTGGAGACATTTGGTCCTGCCAATGCTTGAGTCATGGAGGCTTTCTCAGGGGATGCAGTGAGGACTTAGTCCTCAGTCCCCACTGCTGGCCCGGCTATGTCAGCGGCCCCTCTTCTGTATGCCAGCGTCTAGTATTTGATTTGATCTTGTTTTCTTTCCTGGGCTTCCTATCTTGGAGTAACGGATGCCTTTTTAAGCTCCCCTGACTGCATATAGTTTTAGTGGTATATCAGAGCAAGTGAGATTAGATCCCAGCTACCTGCCAGCTTTCCAGAAAATCCTTTTGAAGTGAGTCTGGAACTAGGACTCAGATCATGTGATTCTGGACAATACTGTTTTCCTCGAATATCCAAGTATAATTTTAACTGAGACAACACAGGGTGATGGACTCTTTTTGAGGATTGAATACAGCTTAAAATGCAATTTTAAGCACAGTTTAAATATCTCTGTAAATTGTTTTTTTAATGCATGAGGCCTCAAGAAATGGGGGCTGAAGGCACTCAGGAAGTCCCAGTAGGGATGTGGCAGGTAGTTTTACAGGGTTCTGACTTCTGAGAGTGTAGACCAGCCTCTATAGCAATGGTTCTCAAACTTCAGTGTGCACCAGCATCCCCACGTAGGGCCTGAGAATTTGCATTTCAAACAAGTTCCCAGGTGATGCTGAAGCTGCTGGTTCGCTACCATTGGTTCTCAGCCTTAGCCTCCCTTTAGAATCACCTGGGGAGCCTTTGGAACATGGTCTACCTGGTCTCTATCCAAGACCAGTGGAATCAATGGGAGGGGAGGGGTGCTGTGCTGGCATGCCTGTTTCCTCAACAGCTCACAGCGGATCCTGATGCACAGAGAGGCTGGACCACTGCACCAGATCTTCTCCCTCCCATCACCTTAAGTCTCTCTCATCTGAAATCTTCCACCTCACATCCTCCGCGCAGCTTTTACACCCTCTCTCTCCTTCACAGCCAAATTTCTCAAGAGTTTCCACCCCAGGATTCTCTCCTTCTTCACCATCTAAGTCACTCCTCAGCCTTCAGACTCAAGTTGCATGCTCACTAAATCCAATGGACAACTGTCATCCTTACCTTGCTGAGCTTTTGGCAGCTTTCAACACAGATAATCCCTTCTACACGTTCTCTGCCCCTGGCTTCCAGGATGGCATACTATACTCTCTGACCACCTTCTTTTTAGTCCCCCTGCCAGTTCCTCCTCCTCTAACTGGACCTTCAAATGCTGGCGTTGGGACCATCATGCTAACTATTCCCAATACTGAGATTTCCAACCGCCTCCCTGACACGTCCACTCGGATGTCCTTACAGGCACCTCCAATCCAACATGATCAAAACTGAACTTACGTCCCCACAAAGCCTTCAGTGCTCATGATCCCATCTCAATAAATGGCATTACCACCCCTACTCATTTATTCTATACATTCCATCCTCTGAACGTTCCTGGCATCCACACAGTCCCCTCTCTCCTCCAAGGCTCATCCAAGGCACCAGCACAGCCTGTCAGACACCCTGAGAGCCTCCTAACCAGCCTCCCGATGTCCAGGCACACCTGTTCCAATGTGTTCTCCACACTACACTCAGCGCTCATTTTCAAATGCACCTCTGGTCACTTCTGTGCCCTAAGAAAGGCCCTCTGACTGCATCCCACACTCTGAGGATGAATATGATCTCTAAGGCCCTGACACGGGCCCCTACTCCCCAGCGTCGGCAGAAGCTCACTGCACACCAGCTACGCTGCTGGCATCTGCCAGGGCTTCAAAGAGCACATGGGCCAGGTAATAAATATTTTAGATTTAGGGGCCTTATCATCTCTGCTGAAATGACTCAGTTCTACTGTTACAGTGAGAAAGCAGCTAGAGACAATATGTTAAAAAAAAAAAAAAGAACATGGCTGTGTTCCAATAAAACTTTATTTATAGAAACAGGCAGTAGGCTAGAGTTTGCCAACCTCTGCTATAGACCAGCCTAGGTCCTCCTGTTATATATTCTCACTGCATCCTGTATTTCTTTATACCATCCATCACCTTGATAATTACGCATATAATCACTTAATGTGTTTTTCACAGTAAGCTGTAAATTCCACAAAGGCAACGATGATTTCAGCCTCATTCACTGCTGTATCCCCAATGTTCAACAAAGTCCTGGCTAAAAGTAAGTACTCAATTTGTTAAAGAAATAGTGAGAAATTCATGGTGGACACATACAAACTGGTAGTAAGAAAAACACTAAAATCCCACTAACAAGAAAAAGAGGCAAAAGCTTAAAACTATTAATATTCCAAAGAAGAAATACTCATGGTGAATAAATAAAGTGTTCACACAACACCGTAAATTAACTATACTTCAATAAAAGAAAATTAAAATAAAATAAAATCTTCAAACTAAATCCTGCCTCCATCCTTCCCTCTTTTTCAGCCTAGTAAACTTAAAGTTGTTTTTTCATTTAATGCTCATACTCAGTGCTTGGTAAGCATATGTTGTGGTGGGGGTGCAAGCTGCTATAACCATTCTGAAAGCAATTTAGTTTCAAGCATTAGTAACAAGAGGTTGCTCTCGGTCCACTAATAACTACGTCTAGGAATTATTCAGTCTAAAACAAAGGCAGACAGGGAATTATGGCCCAAAGATATTTACTACAGTCTTATTTCTAGTAACAGGGAAAAGGAAATAAATGAACAACAGTAGAGAAATGGCTGAGTAAATAAAGGCAAATTACTGCATCATCTCAAACAATGAATAAAGAACTTTAATGGGCATGACCACTCAAGACATACTGAGTGAAAAACGTAGGCTGCAGTAGGATTTCCACAAACTGTAAACAGTTTATAAAGCAAACACAAGGAGATCCCCGAAGATGCTAACAGAGCTTATCTTACGGTTTTGTGTGTGTGTGTGTGACCTCGTGCATGCTAAGCATGTGCTTTACCACTTGAGCTACATCCTCCCTCCAACAGAGGCTACCTTGGCACGGTGGAATTATGAGCAACTGAATTGTCTTCTTTAAACTACTCTCTATTCTTTAAAATTCCTACGATGAGCAAAGGTTAATTTCAAAATCTTGGAGGGAGTGGGGGATTGTTTAAAGTGCAATTGGACAAGATAGAGGCCATGAAAATAATCATTTTGAAGAGTGTGACAAAACATGAAAACGTATTCTGATATGATCATAAGAAAGGAAGAGCAAAGCTCAAAACCGTCTCTTGCTAAAATTACTATTGTGTGAAATTATGTAATTTGAGGTAATTGTGAAGGTTACAAAAGTAGGGACAAAGGGTGAATTAAAATAACTAAGATATTTTTATTCAATAAATGAAAATAGGAAAATAAACGCAATTCAAAATTAAAATTACATACACTTTTTTCAACTCCTTGGCTACTGTGTCAGTAGCAAATTATGAAACTAAATTCAATACCCAGGAGAGCAAAAAAGGAAACTGGGGTGCTAAACGGGTATTTTTCAAGTGTTGGGCTATTATATGTTAAAGTGTTGCTTCTAACCTAAAATCAGCCTTGCAGATCACATCAGTCCAAAGCAGAAGTTGCTCACTGAGTTCACATTCAAAAACTTCACCACCTGCTTCGCTTGACTTAAGGGTTTAGTAAAAGACCATTGTTTCATTATGAATCGCAGCTCTGATTAGGAAAGCCCAAGACACAGTTTTCAAGAGATTGCTATTTTTATACAAAGTTTCAAACCATGGGGCTCCACTCTGATAAAAGCAAATTATAAAATATTGCCACTTATCTAATAAAGACCAAGAATATATTTTCCAGTATAATTCTGTATGCTTGAAAAATTCACTGAAGGGTATTAAAACCAAAATTCATTAAAAAACAAAAACAAACAAACTTCCTTTGAACAAGACATCTGTTTGCTCAAGAGATGGCCAATTACACAAAAACCTAACAATCAAGCTAACCACAAAAGCACAGATCACCGTTTCAAACACCACCTTTAAGGGACCCATCAACTGAGCCTAGCATTGCAATCCTGGTATCTAGAAAATGTAATTTTGATGTAACTACTAATGACAAGCTCACTGGAATCTAAAATACACACCCCACATGTCACTGGTGCCTTTGGCTGCTGTTCATCTTAGCCTCCCAACTCTGTATGCTTGGCACTTAAATCACCCCAGCAGAGTTTAGAAGCAGGTTCACACTCAGTCTTTGTCAAACAGAGATGAAATAGCCAATGTCTAAGAGTTTTTAAACAAATATTTCAGACCAGACATTGTGGCTGACAGAGCAGCAGAAATGCCAGTAGCTGTTGGTCTTCCTCTCTTCCTCACAGCAGAAACAAAGAGTCCTTGTTTTTGCATGTGGCTCTTTCCTTAATTAACAGTAAGCAAGGGCAGCAGAAAAGGGAGGTCCCACTTCCAAGACTGGTGGAGCATGCATGCCTGACAAGATGTCATAGAATGCTATTTTGGAGGGAAAAAGAAACAAACAAAAGGACAGAGCTTTAAAAAAAAAAAAAAAAGTACGAGGAAGCAGCAGTAATGAGCTTCGGAATTTAAATTAGAAGACTAGCAAAATGTAGGCAATGCAACCAGATACTAATGGGCCCCTAAATTTAGACTGGGAATATAGTGATCTTTCAAAAGGCAAACTGGTTTGGGGACTGATGCATTCATCAGAAGGCCTTCATTGAGAGTCTACAATCAGTAATCGGTACCAATTTTAGGGACATTTTTAAAACCGAGCCAATTAAGTCCATATTTTTAAGTAAAGCTCTGCTTCCTGGGGGATTTTCCTGTGAACGGCATCAATGCTCAAGGCATTAGGTTTTTCAAGCTAGTGATAATCTCTGCCACAACTCATCTTAATCACAGGAACTCCCAGGAGCTCATCTGACATGCACTCCTAGAAACAGCCAGTTCATGAGATTCAAGCCACCAAATTCTCCCACAAGACTGCACTAGTCTGAAATTGTACTTGGAAAAAAGAAAGAGGAGGGTGGGGGAAGAGAGGAAAGAAAAGAAAGGAAAAGAAACACACATGCCCAAAGGAATAAGTTGTGTCCTTCCATGGGCATCACCCCACTGCTCAATATAATGGAACAAATGAAACAGTATACTGTCAAAATCATGAGAATTAATACCATTTTCAAAGACAACCAAATCTCCCTAGTAGGAAGGTTCCCTTTTTCTTCGAATTATTATTAGTATCAAGAGTAGCATCAGAATCCACGGTATCCATCGTGATGTCCGTGCCGTACAGGTCCCCTAAATTCTCTATCTAGAAGCTTAAGAATCACATTTTTCCCAGCTGAGGGGGCATCCTTTCTAGGCCCTACTCACTCCTGCCTTATACTGAAGAGATAAAGACCCAAAGACAGTGATGCTGGCCAAGAGTTGGCTAAGGAGAGAGTAAGAAGGAAGTTTTCCTCCGAGGTCCTCTCAGAGAGGGGTGAGAAATCAAGCCTAACTGCCCAAAGACCTCAGGCTGCCTGCCTCCCGTAGTCAAGGCGCTGCCAGACCACGGAATCTGAGAAAGAAGTTAGGGAAGACTTCTTGGAAGCCCCTTGGCACACTCACTCAGTCCACAGGGACAGAGCACCACCAGCGGGCTCTCCCGCACAAGGAGCTTCATTTAGTCCCGACGCATGGTCGGGAAAACACTTCCCAGGATGGGAAGAAACTGCTTTGGCAGGCATCGCTGGACAGTTCCCTGGGTCCCGAAGTTCCTCCCTCCCGCCAGCCTTTCTGCCACTTGCGTCCGCGTGCAGCCTTCCTCTGGATGTCAGGCCTCATAAGCCCCACAGAGAAATCTGTTCCCTCTTCCACGGGGTGGCCCTTGAAATACGTGCGCAGATAGCTGTCACTCGCCGTAGAGTCACCTCTCCCCGCTTCCTCAACCACACTAGACATCCGTAGGACAGGGGTTTCTATTTCTCTTCCCTTTCCGGGCCACTGTCCCCTAAATACGCACATGTCAGTCAGAGCAAGAAAGTGCCCGCACGTGGGTCTGTGAGGATTTGAACCCAGGGCCCCCGAGAGCCCAGGGCGGGAGCCTCGGGTCACTGCCGGCCCCAGTCGCGGGGCGCTTTCCTTGCGAGAGCCCTACCCGGGGAGCCCCGACTTCCCGCTGTCGCAGCCGGTCCCGGTCCTCGGGCGCGCCCCGAACGCGTGCCTTCGTTACCTGGCGCTTGTTCATCTTCCTCAGGTCCCCAAAGATGTCCAAGCCGGACGCAGGGAGATGCGACCCCACGGCGCCCGCGCGCACCATGCCGGGGTCTCTGGGGGCCGAGGCGGCCCGCGGGCTCCGGGTGTCAGACGGCAGCGGAGCGCTGGCCCGGCCCCGCCCACCAGCCTTGCCGGCCACTTGACCGGAGACTCGCTTGGGCGTCTGGGAATCGTAGTCCTGCGAGTCTTAGCCACCGGTGTACCTGGAAGGAACTGGGAGAAAGAAAACTACCACTCCCAGAATGCTGCGGGGCCAGAGCCTCGTCCAGTGAAGACCCAGGGCTCCCAGGGAGGGGAGCGACTGGGTTCGAGAGCCTCGTTGGACCCTTTCGAGGGAACGTGGGGGAGCGGGTGATCCTGCATATATCACGGGCAACTCGGAGAAGGGACTCCTCAAGAAGAACTGCGCTCCCCAAGACTCTGGTCAGGCGCCAAGAAGACACCTAAAGCTCCGTCGCGCTCACCTCGCCGTGTATCTTGGCTATTGGATGACGGCGACGAAGGAAGGCGGAGCTTCTACACGGGCGGTGGGCTGTGCTGAATCCGGGAGGAGCCTAAAGGTGGGCTCGGCAGGTGGGCAGGGCCTGAAGAGGCGGGACTTTCCAAGACGCCGAGTTCCGCGCCCTGCCAGCGTAGTAGGATTTGAAAGCAAGGAAACAAAAGGATGCAAAAATATACTCTTGAGCGTAGCTATATCGCAACGGCTGTTAATTAAATGAATAACTTTATGCACGAGGAAACAGATGCCCAGAAAGGTTAAATGGCATGGCCAAGGTAAAGTGGCAGAGTGTGGAATACAACTAAAATTTTTAAATTTCCAAATCCTGGATGATGGTAGGCCCGATTCTAGATTATCACTCACTCATGTATGCATTATTTATTTCATTCATTTATTCACAAATCTTTCTGGAGCATCTACTATGCGCCTGGCCCTATTCTAGACACAAGAAATACCAGTGAAGACACCAGGAGACATAATGAATAAGTAAATTATACAATACCTAAGGAGTGGTGGTGCTGTGGAAATAAGAAAAGCAGATAAGAGAGAAGCGAAGCTCTGGGGGAAGGTCCCAGGTGACAATTTAAAATATTTTTAAAGTTGACTTACCAGGAAGCTAGTGAAATGTATGCTTTGGGACACTTCATTTGCAAAGGCCCCTTCCAAAGCCTTGAAGAAAAATAGTCGTATGGTTTTGTAAAATTTCAAAAGGAAGATATTTGAATTGCTATTGGTTAATTTCTGTTTCTTTGCATTCCAACTGCCCTTCCCTCATACTTCCCTTCGTGTTGGAGGAACAAGGAGCATTTTGAGGATCCAGCTAAGGAGAAATTGAGTTGGAGATACATTTAGTTTGGGTTTAGTAGATATATTTATGATTCATGGTCATTTCTTGCCATCCTGGTGTAGGAATGGCTTCTAGGAATACTGTCATCCACTCCACCAATTCACCCAACATCGTAGCAGGAAGCTGCCCTCAGGGTGGTAGCCTGATATGAGAGTGTCCTACAGCACCTGGATTTGGAAGTATTGGGTAATAGAAACAACAACAATGCTTGAAATGTATGGAGCCAGAAGCTGCATAAAATTCTTCCAGACATCAGATGTATAAAACTGTCATCAATCAGGAAATACAGTGATTGTTAAAACTAGCACTAACAGCTGCTGGAACCAAGATGGTAGGAGTGAAGGTATTTAGATGTGTTCAGATGCTGGATATATTTTGAAAGTAGAGTCCACAGGAGTTATATAGACTATGAAAGAAAAGAAGTTAAGGCTGACTCCAGGGTTTTTAGCCTGAGAAACCGGAAGGATAGAGTTGCCCTCAGTTGAACCGAGGAAAGCTACAAGTGGAGGTTTGTGGGAGAAGAGTCATCGCTGTGACCAACAAACCTGGGGCCTAGGTTTTACCAGTCCAATGCCCTTAGGTCACATCCTTTGGACTTTGCCTCCTTACTCCTGCTTAGATTAAGCACCGGGTAAGGAGCAATGCAGAAAGACATTGGGTGGAAATCCCCATGTACTGTCCAATCTTGGACTAGTTGATTAACTTCCATGAACCCTCTTCCTCATCCATAAACTAAAAACTATATTGGTTACAGCCACTTTGGAAGACAGTTGGTTAATTTCTTATAAAACTAAACACACTCTTACTGTAAGATCCAGCAATCATGCCCCTCAGTATTTACCCAAAGGTGTTGAAAACTTATGTCCACACGAAACCTGCCCATGAATGTTTATAACAGCTTTATTCACAATTGCTAAAACTTGGAAGATACCGAGATGCCCTTCAGTGGGCAAATGGATAAACAAACTGCGGTACATCCAGACAATGGGATATTATTCCATGCTAAAAAGAAATGAGCTATCAAGACATGAAAAGATATGAAGGACACTTAAATGCGTATTACTAAGTGAAATAAGCCGATTTGAAAAGACTACGTATTCCATGGTTCCCACTATATGACATTCTGGAAAAGGCAAAACTATGGACACAGTAAAAAGATCAGTGGTTGCCAGGGGTCAGTGGGGAGGGGCAGATTGGCAGGGCACAGAGGACAGTGAAACTACTGTCTGATGCTGTACTGGTGGGTACATGTCATTGTACACTTGTTCAAACCCGCAACACCAAGGGTGAGCCCTAATGTAAACGAGGGACTTTGGGTGACATTGATGCGTCAACGGAGGTTCATCAATTGTAACCAATGTCCCCCTGCGGTGGGGGATGTTGGTGGTGGGGAGGCTGTGCCTGTGTGAGGGAAGGGGATATATGGGAAATCACTGCTTTCCACTTGATTTTTCTGTAAACTAGAACTGCTCCCAGCAAGTGTAAGTAGCACTCCAGGGCGTGGCTTCCCAGGGATTCCCATAAGCCCCAGCTCCCTCCTTCCCAGCCCCAGGCCCCCCCACCTCAGGGAGCCTCCCCAAGGTCAGGAAGCACACACCTTAACTCTTTCTCCAGACTTCCCAGAGGGGCCTGTGGCTATCTACAGGAATGACTGCTCACCGAGGAAAAGGAAATACCCAGATCATTCGGGGATTACCCTACACTGTCTCTAGATTGATTTTAATTCCCAGAGACCAGAAATGTGACTGTGCCCACAAGTCACAGTAGGAGCTTACGGTGGTCGGGTGATAGACTAAGTCTTAGCTGAAGTCTGACTCACAGGGGGACCAGTTGATGTACCGACTCACCTAGGGTTATTTTCTCAGTTCTTGGATGTATATTTGGAATAGATATACTTGCCACCCTCAGAAGCCCCCCGACCCCATTCTCTCTCTGATCCAGTAAGGTTGGTTTCCAACACCTCAGCCCCGTGTCACGAACCCTGCGGAATCTCGGCTCTCCTCGTGCTTGGTGGAGAGTGGTAGGACTCATTCTTAAATTCTTAAAAGCACAAACAGGAAGCCATCTGATGGATGACTTGGAATCCAGTCAGCCCCAGCAGGGACACTGGAGCCATGCTGGGTAGAAATGAGTCGCATCATCTCAGATCTGAGTCAGCTGCATCTGGCTAATGGTGCAAGACACCAGCATTCTGAGTCGCTCTCTGCCTTTGCCGTCTTCTGCATCTGTGGAAGGATGTGTCTCAGAAGGACTGCACTGTTATCCAAGGATGTTCTCATCAAAGGGTGGAAGTGTGGGCTGCCTCTCCCTCCTCCTCAATCTCTCTCCCACGCTGATGCCTAAGTGCTCTTGTCAAAATAAGCCATTTGCCAAACTGCCACCCTCTTCTATCCCAGCTGATTCTTCTTTTATATATATTTATATATTTTGAAGTATAGTCAGTTTACAATGTTGTGTCAATTTCTGGTGTACAGCATAATGTTTCAGTTATATAGGAACATGCATATATTTGTTTTCATATTCTTTTTCACTATAAGTTACTACAAGATATTGAACACAGTTCCCTGTGCGATACAGTCAAAACTTGTTGTTTATCCAGCTGATTCTTCTAATTACCTTCCTGTGCCTTACAGTTATTGCAACCAGCCATGAGGAATCATATGCTAAGAAATGTGTTAGGGATAGTAAGGAGAGAGGGTGAGGGAGAGGGGAAGAGAGAGCAAGAGAGAGAGAGAGAGAGGGAAAGAATGAGAGGAAGGAGGGAGGGAAGGAATGAATGAACGAGGGAGAAAGGAAGATAACATTCATTAACAAAAGATGCTCATTTCGATTTATGTCCCATTCTACCTGACCGTCATGAGATTGTAAAATTTGACTTCAAGTTTACCTGAATGCTCCATTTTTTTTAAAAGCTAGGGAAATGGTTTCTTACATTTGCTCCATTAGGTAGGCTCAATACTTTCTAAAAGAGTTTGGTAGACACAGGAAGCAATCCCCTGTGGAGCCAGGTACCCTGGAATAAGACTCAGGAGATCTGGGCTCTCCTCCTGGCCTTGCCCTCACACAGCAGTGTCACCATAAACCATCCATCTTCCTCCTTGGGCCACAGTCTTCTCATCTGTAGAAACACAGACATGACCTCCAATGTCCTGTGGCAAGTGTAAGTCTCACTGTATTTTCCTGTAACTTAGAAAAGTTATATTAAAGCTCCCTTCTGCCTGGTTTGCAGCAACTTAATATAGTTACTTTCAGTTTTAAAACTGGGTCACTTTGAGATTTTTGAGTCTTCCTCCCTTTCCTCCCCAGTTTGCTGATACTCACAAAATAACTTGCTGGAATTTTGATGGAATTGGTCTGAATATATAGGTCAAATTGGGAAAAACTAACATTTTTAAAATACTGAGACTTTCCCTATATAAACATGGAATCTCTCTCCATTTATTTAGTTCTTTGATTTCCTTCACCAGTTATGTGTAGGTTTTGTACATACTTTGTTAGATTTACACCTAAGTATTTCATTTTTCTGGGTGCTAATGTAGATGGTGTTATATTTTTAAATTTCAAATTCCACTTGTTCATTGCTGCTCTACTAGAAAGTGATTTATTTTCATATATAACCTTGCATTCTGCAATCCTGCTGTATATAATCACTTACTAGTTCCAGTGTTTCTTTTATAATTAGAAAAAAATTTCATTTTTAACAGCTGTTTGCAATTGGTCTTCTGAGATGGAGACAATTAGAGTCACATTCTCGTACCTTTCTGTTAATTTCAGTAAAGAGAGCTCCCGCAACCCTGTGATTGCCACGAAGCAAAGCTGCTTCTAGAACCCTGCAGAGGGGTGGGAGGTAGAGGAGGGCAAGGCCAGGGGAAAAGCTGTATTCATTAGAACCAAAAAGCCTGCTCTGGCAACGAGACTCAACAATAGAATGTTTTAAAGAACAAAGTTTCTCTCACTCTTGTGAGATGGGTTGCAGGAAGGCTCCCTTCCGTAACTCTTAGGCACTGGCATCGCATGGGTGGTCAAGGAGGATTCTCTGCCACGTCTTGAGTTCCAGGCTGCAGGAAGGGGGAAGAGCACAGGAAGCCGGCCCACAGCTGTCATATGTCCCAGGTGGTGGCACACACCACTTCTGCTCACCTTCTATTGGTGGGAGCTTGATCACGTGGCTGTACCAGCAAAGGAGGCCGGAAGTGGCATCCAGCGGGGCAACCATGCGCCTCACTACTGAGTATCTGCTCTCATGGGTCTGCTCTGATGGACAAAAGAGAACAGGGATGTTGGTGGATAAATACCAGTCTCTCTCACAAGGAGGGAAAAGGTGAGGAGATGGAGCAGGGGACTTAGGGAGAGAGAGAAATGAGGATGGAGAAGAAAGAAAATTATAAGGGGAAGAAAAAAACTCCATTAGCTGAGAGAAAGCACTGGGGTTAGGTTCCGATTAGTCCCTGCAGATCAGCCAGGCTCTGCTTGTTATTCTGGGGTTTGGGGAAGGGGAGGTCTGGGACTGCAGTGAGGAAGGCAGGCCTGTTTTATTGCCCTGGCCGCACTAGCCGGCACTCAGCTTCACCTTACAGTTTCTAAATTTGTGCTTCAGACTTTTAAGATTGTTTTCCTTTTGTTCCCTCTTATTTGACCACTTTGGTCAAACAATTTGACCAGACAATTTGAACAGAAACAGTATGGAAAGTGGAGGGTGGGGTTGGGGGAGTCCTACTAGCTTGAAAAAAAATATAGCATGCTTTTTCTCCTTCATATGGTGATTTAATATTTTTCAAAAGGTTCTTACAGATATTGTTTCATTTCCTTCTTATAACAAAACTGCAAAGTTAGTAACAAGTCGTGTTGAGGGCTCAGCCTCTGGGGTCCAGTGCCTGATTGGAATCCCTGCTCTGCCATTTACTGGCTGCGTGATCTTGGGGAACTCACTCAACTCCTCTGAGCTTCAATTTCCTCAATATAAAGTGGGGATATTAATAGCATCTACTTCCAATGTTGTTTAGTACCTATTTCAAAGGTTTGCTGTGAGGATTAAATGAGAGAATCCTGTCTGGTACATGGTAAAAACTTTACAGATGGGGAAATGTAGGCTAACTCTGGAGGCTTGCTTAACGATTCAAAATCAGGTCTTCTAACTTCCAATTCTGCTATACCTCAAGGCATAAATGATTTTGTGAGGCTCAAAACAAGACAGAGAAGTGGCTCGCTGGATGAAATGAAAATTAAGATTATGAAACAGCACAAAATGTTTGGATCAGAGAGAGAAATTCAAGGACTAGAGACAGCTGTAAAACAGAACAGAGCCAGAAGAGTAAAGAGAGGAGAGAGAAGGAATAGAAATGAACAGAAGGGGCACAGTGGCTGTCGAGCTGCAAAGACCCTGAAGTTACCACTTTCCATAAAATAGAAACTGAGGCACGAGGCGGTCACATGCCCCTCCGGCAGTGAGCACTGCAGAGACTTGGAAGGTATCACTTCCCGCAGGGAAACCTTCTCATTCCAGGAAGAACTGCTGATCCACCACCTACATCAGCTTCTGCCTCCTGGGCTCATGCTGATGTTTTCCGGGAAGGACTTTGGAATCTCCCAACGAGCTGTCCACAGCGGCAGTCAGCCAGGCACGGCCAGTTGAGGGAGGAAAGCACACATCACACATCACACATCACAATATGTTCTCCTTTCTTTTGTTTTATTTTAATCCCTCTTGGAACAGGAGACAGATAACCTTTCAATAATCCGAAACCCCAATAAAAAGAAACTCTCTCTGAAAAGTACACGGTGTTTGGGAAGGCTTTGGTATTTAATAGACTTTAAAGATTTTCATCAGTCCTCCAGTTTCTCTGTATGCTTTGCAGGCAATGAGAGGAGGAATATTAGCTGAATAAAAGGTCACTACCCCAAGAGTTGTTTTTAGTGTCAAAATAAATTTGACATAGCAGGGTGGAAAGCTCTAGATAGATGGATAAGCAGTTGCTGACCATACCCTAGAGCAGGTGCAACTTAGCATTTCCCACATACCCAGGCGGGGGAGGGGAAGCTCTTTTAACTCTAGGGTTGCTTGAAATTTTTTCTCCTTTCTGTTTTTACTTCTTTTTTTTTTCTTCTATGTTCTCACTCTCATTTCCTCTGTAATTAACTTCCGGCTTCATCTGGCTTTGCAGCCACGAACATTCCCACTTAAATATCGCTCTGCCGGTTCTCAAACTTGAGGGTGCATCAGAATTATCCAGAGGGCCGTGGAGACACTGATTGCTGGGCTCCATCCCCAGAGTTTCTGATGCAGGTGGTCTGGCGTGGAAACCGAGATATGCATTTCTCACAAGTTCCCTGATGCTGCTGCTGCTGCCGGTCTAGGGACCTTGCTAGAGAGAAGGACTTGCTTATATAAATCTCCCCAGGTCTCTGCCTCAGCCAGTGTTACCAGATGCTCTGCACTTTTGTGTCTCTGCGGTTCCAAGAGCAGCTTCATCATCAGTGTTGCGGGACTCCATTCAAGTCCCAAAGATGCACCAGTGAGCCTTTTAAGAGGGACTGTGGAAGTCAGTCTGAGGGCTGGACAATGCCAGAGGCCACTAACTCTTGAGCATCTGGTCCCAAAGTGAAGCTGGAGCTGAGCAGTTCCCCCAGTATCCTCTCACCCAGGAACACCAGCGCCCTCCAGAGTGGTCTCCATCACCAAGGACGGAGGTCCAGCATTGGGTGGGGGTAGAAGTGAGGCCGGCGCATCCGGGCATTTGTCTGAGACCATGGGTGTTAAAGATCCAAGGACTCTGAGGTCGAGTCTGACAGGCAGTCCTCATATTGATGATTGAAAACTGAATGAAACATTAGTTTCACTTCAACTGCCTCAGAGAAAGGCAGTGGAAATCACAAAAAAAGGCATGTTTTCAGTTGAAAATAAAAGATACATTAGATTATAAATAATAGATGTATTTCCAAAAGGATTAAGTGGAAATCTTATTCTGGTCCTCACGACATTCCAAATTCCCTAGTAGGCTGGCCACTTAGAGGAAACCATGAATATTCTGACGCCTGTAATTCACAGTTCAACGAGTCTGCAATTGTCCTAGGGAGCTTCTGGTGAGTTTCAAATGGCCATGGGGCCCTGCACTGGTCTCTCAGGTGCTGCCCTCTTGTGGCCACCTGAGCACATGCAATGAAAGCGTTCTACTAGATTCTGCAATTGCATTTCTTCAAATAAGTGGGAGCAGAGCCCAGGAATTGATTTCTCCCACCAACGGGGGAAAGATGATGGAAACCTGCCATGACATAGATGCTTCCACAGGTCTAAAGCAACATAGATGTTGCTTATCTGCTGCTTCATAATGTTTTAGGAGCAGAGGAGTTAAGAGAAACCATTGAGGCAGGTAATAGTGATTTTTCTAGACTTAGTTAAGAGGAAATTTGGAAAGTAAAAAGAAAACATGTTTATATGAATATGTGTACGTCTGTTGTATCATATGTATGTTGTATGTATGTGAGTACATGCATGTATCTTACCATGTCTTCATTTTTACAAATTATAAATTCCTGCTCAGTAGCTATTTTGTTGGGCTTTATCACAGAGATCCTCCGTTAGGTAGGATATATTTATGACTAGAGTCATTTATTGCTTTAATTTGCATAGCATTTTAGAGCAGTGATTCTCAGAATATGATCTTGGTACCCCCTGCCCCTACCCAGAGTCCCTGAGAGCCTTCCAGGGAATCCACAAGGTCAAAACTATTTTCATAACAATACAAAGGCATTGTTTCCTTTTTTGCCCTCTCATTCCCTCATAAGTGTACCCTGGAGTTTTCCAGAATCTACATGATGTGTGATATTGCAACAGACTGAAAGCAGTAGCTGATACAAGAAGCCAATATTAGCTTCTATCAAACTGGACATCACAGAGATTTGCAAAACTGTAACACAATGGCATTCTTCTCACTACTATTTCTCATTTTGAAAATGTAGATATTTTTCATAAAAATATGTTAGCATATAATAAATTTACTGTTGTATTTAAATGAATTAATAAGTAAATATTTTAAATGTTTTTTCGGTTTTAGTTTCTAATTCAGTAAATGTCAATAGGTATAACCCACATAATAGGCAAAGGCTCTGTGGGTCATTTTGAAGGCGTTAAGGGGTCATGAAATCAAAAGTCTGAGGGTCACTGACATGGAGGAACCATGGGACTGCGGGGTTATTCCCGAAGCTCAGATTGCACATGTGTCCTGGGCACAGATTTAATATTCGAGGAGAGATTTGAGACTGTAACCAGTTTACTTACCTAACCCCAAAGGGTGGGAAAGAAAGGTTAAGTACCACGCTGCTGACCAGGAGGATATCCTGCACTAAACTTTCCCTTCGCAGAGGAAAAATGAGGCTCCTCTGTGTTGCATCTGTGCTGAGCCCAAAGGAGCTGAGGCCCCAGCTGAAGGCGTGCTGCTGTGCGATGCTAAACAAGCTTGTTTCCTGGTGCAGCTACAGGGGTCTCCGGCTGAAGGACCCTAAGAGAGCTGGTATGCAGGTGGCAGCCTCCTGATCCTAGTGGCTTCCTTTTCCACATTCCGCTCCATGTGTGGGCACTGCTTTAGTATCGTATGCCCCTAGGAGCAGATTTTGGGATATCCAGGCCATTCGTGTCAATAGCAGTGTTCCCTAAAGTATGGTCATCAGAATCATCTGTTTATGGTTGCTAATAAGTAAGAATCAGGAACCTGATTTTCATCAAAATCCCCAGGTAATTGTCACCTTCACTAGACTTTGTGACAATGTAGCCTTGAACAAAGGAAATTATCTGAGGTCTCTCTTTCAGCTATAGTATACTGCCCTCTTAGTTCAGCTGTCCAGTCTTAGGACATCTTCCCTAGAAACTGGCCCCAGGGATAATCTCTTCATAGGGGCAATAGCCCCCCAGCTGCAAGATGCCTCACAGTTCGGGAGAACCACATGCCAAGTTAGCATAGCCTCGATGTTCCAGTGAGAAATATTCACATCCAAGAACAGAGTGGGTTGAGCCCTAACAGCCTCCTCTTTGCCATCCCAGGAATCAGCATCATGACAGAGAAGGCAGGCAGCTGGAAAGAAGGCTGGAGATCACGTGTTAACCTGCCACTCCCCTCTGATGGGGGCTGAGATTTAGGCCATCCTTAAAGGGGACACAACTCCTAGACTCCAGCTGGGAAGGCACCATCCGGGAAAGAGGAGCTCTGCCTTGCAAATCCATTGCAAAATGCAGAAAGCTTTCTCCTGTTCCCCACAGTTGTACGGCTTTCTGCAGCCACACAGGCAAACACTGCTGCTGGCACTCCCATCTTGTCCCTCTGTCACCAGCTCCCCACCCAGGCCTTGATGAAGTCCTGCTGAGAATCAGTAATCTTGTCAAATTCCATCATTTTTTTCAGAGAAAGAAACAGACACGCTGACACCAGCTCAAGATGAAGAGAATGATTTTTTAAATGAACAATGAAGTGATAACTTTCTTGGGACCAGAAAATATGATGTGCCTTTTGAAACAGCATGTGATACAAATAATACATGTTAGGGTTCACTAGCATGGAAATAAAGCCTCATTAAAGCTCCCTGCGGTGACACTGCCCCCCTCCTATTGTGATTAGAGCAAAAATTTGGTTGTTTGGAGGATTCGGTCAAGTCCCCTGCTGTAGACTCGCCACACTTGGCTGGGGCATATTTACCAAGTTCAGCACATAAAGACCCAGTGTTACTTTTCTAAGTGCTGACGGCCCCAGGTACAGCACTCTGTCCTCCCCACGCAGGAGTTTGAGTCCTGGTTTGTGTGAACACAGCAATCCTCACCATTGTTGCCTAGCTCAGGGTCTCTCAACCTGAGCGCTACTGACATTTTTTATTGGATAATTCTGCAACTGGGGGTTGGAAGATGGCTATTGTAGGACATTTAACAGCATCCATGGCTTCTACTCACAACAAAAAAACCTGCAGACATTGCCAAATCTCCCCTGGAGGGGCAAAATTACTTCCACCCCCCACCCCACCCCATAGAGAACTGCTCTAACCTTACAAATCCGCCTTACAAACAACTCAAAGAACTCGCAGCATGAAATCAGGAACTTTCACTGGAGTCTTTTTCCCCCACGGAGAAAACATAAAAGAATATTTCTATGGATTTCATTAATAAGATCTGAAAGGTGCAAGCCAAAAGGAAAGGACTGATAATTTCATCTACTCTAAAATGTAAAGCGTGCATATGAAACACACCACATACGAAGTTGCCACAGACTGGGATATTTGCAACACAGGAGACAAAGGATCAGACTTTGGAATACAGAAAGGACATCTCAGGATCAGCAGGAAGAAGACTAACAGCCAATGGAAGAACAGGATACAGCAGGCAGCCTACCACTGCTAGCGGAGGTGTGAGTTTGGAAAGTCACTTTAGGAAACTGCATGACATTGTCAGGTAAGGTTGAATATACATACACCTTATACTCCTGCAACGATGCTCCTGACTATGTACCCTGGAAAATGAACATATCTCCATGAGGAAACACGTATAAGGAGTTGGTTACAACCATGCTTGCAATAATGAACACTCGAAACAAACCAAACGTCTACTCACCAACTGATAAGTGGATGAACATTTAAGGCCCACATGCACACTGTAGAACACCATTAGCATTAAAAGTGAATGGGCTGACAGCATTGTAAATTGACTATACTTTGATTTAAAAAAAAATTTTTTTAAGTGAATGGGCTAAGCAGCACTATATACAAGAGCCAAGAAATGGAAACAACCTAAATGTCCATTGACAGATGACTGGATAAAGAAGTTGTGGTATGTTTATACAATGGAATATTACACAGCCATAAAAAAGAATAAAATAATGCCTTTTGCAGCAACATAGATGGATCTGGAGATTGTCATACTAAGTGAAGTAAGCCAGAAAGAGAAAGACAAATACCATATGATACCACCTAAAAGTGGAATCTAAAATAATGAGACAAATGTACTTATTTACAAAGCAGAAGCAGACTCAGACATAGAAAACAAACTTGTGGTTACCAGGCCGGGGAGTGGAAGTGGAGGGATAAAGGGAGACAGGGTTGATTCCATTACTGTGTACCTGGTGAAGTAGAGACGTATCGGTGAACAGGACAAATGTAGAGAGGAAGCAGTTACCACTCAGGTCACCCCCCCATCCCAGCACCCATAGACTCAGTGAACCCAAGGGAGATGACTTACAGTAGAAAGAGGAAAAACTGCCAAAGCAGTTTCTATGAAAACATGATGAGTACCCAGCAGCCCTGCGTCGAAGCCTGCGCAAGAAAGCACAGACGGTATGAGTGGGGGCGAGGGGATTTATCTGCAGTGGCATTTGTGGAGACCATTTGTGCTCTGAATGGACACAGTGGCCCAAGCACCAAGCCAGCCCGGCCCACATCCCACGCAGATAAGCCAGGGGAGGAGGCGGCATGCTTTGGAGAGTAGGGTGGGGCCGTGAGGGGGTATGGGTGGCTCTGGCCCCCACCACCAGTTCTGATGGCCAGGAGAGCAGGGATGGGGCAGCTCTGAGGAGAGCCAGTTCATAAAATAAAGGAAATAGCAGAGCCCAGGTGTTCACAAGACAAGCGAGGAATCGCTGGTCTCTCCCAAAACCAATCAGGAGGAATGTAAGGAGGGCTGGGTTCCTTTAGATCCATTGGGGGTGATCCTAGACTGATCGGACCTATTTTTATCCACAGGTTGGTGTGTGAGGATGAAACACAGATTTCAGGATTTAGGAGGAATTAGAAAAAAACGCCCATAAATTGACACTTACTCTCCTTAGGCCTGCTGCCTCTGTAAATCTGTTTCACTGTTTTTAATACAAACTTCAAACATATACAAAAACAGAGAAAACAGTTTAATGAGGTCCCATATACGCCTCACCAGCTTCCAAAATGATCCCTAAATGGCCAATCCAGTTTCATCTATCCCACTTCCTCCCTATATTGTTGTGACAGAAATATTATATTTTATATTATTTTCTCCATAAATATTTCAGTATGCATCTAACAGATAAGGACTTGAAAAACACATTATCACATTAAAAAAATTAGTAAGTCCTTAATATCATCAAATATTTTGGCAGGGCTCAAGTTTCCAGTTGTGTCATAAATGTCGTATTTTTTTACAGTTTGTTACAGAATCCAAATAAGGTCCACACATTCTATAAATCTTAAATTTCTAGGGAATTTGGGGTTGAAATAATAGGCAGGACAAAACTGGACTTCTCTGCCCCTACTTTTTGTTCCATGAAATTGCAGTTGTGGGGAGGGTTTTACTTTGTTATCTTATTTAAAAAATAATAATAATAACTTTCAAAGACTATGTCAATAACCAGAAGGCTGTTTCCAAGGACCCTGGGTTTCCAGCCTCATGACTAGAAGCTCTTGGCAACAGAACTGCCGAGCAATGTTCGCAGGCAAGTCATCTCCCACTGGGGTCTACCGGGAATGCAGTGTTCCTTCTGTAAATGCCACCCACCCTCAAGATCGCCTAATTAAGCCAGAGGGTTCAAATCGGCCACCAGGGGGCTCCCGAGGAACTCAGTGAACTTCGCAATTATCCAAAAAGCCAACGTGGTGAGCGTTTTTTTTTACAGATTGAACACATCAGGCTGGGCCTTGGCTCCTCACTCGGGTCATATTCTGCTAGCGGACCAGACCAGACCTCAAGGAGACGTTACTCCCCAAGGCTGGCTGGAAAAGGACAAGGTTAGCTGTCAGCTGCCCTGTCAAAGGATATGGGGTTTGTAGCCCTCCCCCGACCACAGAGGTCTTCCTTGCAAATTCACTTGAAGGCAAAGAGAGCCTGCACAGATGGGGAGCGTCCCATGCCGATAAGCTCCTGGTGACCTCATGGTTGTTAATAAATCCTGCAACTATTAAGTACACAAAAAGCGTTATTATAGGTAAGGTCAGACATATGTCAGTAGGGATGGTTAACATGAAATTACACGCCCAGGAAGGAAGACAAGCCTGAGAACCTGGACGTCCAGATTCTCCACTTGGCCTTAAAGTCTCCCCGCATCTCTGGGCCTCGTTGCTGGAAACCGAGGGGGTCGGGACAGAAGACACAGGAGTTGTGTTGCAGGAATGTATTCATTTGCTAGGGTTCCCGTAACAGAGAACCACAAACTGACTGGTTTAAAACAGCAGAAATGTATCACTGCACTGTCCTGGAGGCTGGAAGTACACTCCGAGGCCTCTAGGGGGGAATCTTTCCTTGCCCCTTCCAGCTTCTGTGTTTGCCAGCAATCTTCAGCGTTCCCTGGCTTGCCGGCGGCCAGACTCTCCCTGTGTGTCTTCACGTTGTCGCCATCAGTGCATGTCCTTCTCTGTGTCCAGATTTCCCCATTTGATACAGATACCAGCCATATTGGATTAAGGCCATCCACTCTCTGACCCCCATGATCTCCTTTTAGCTTGATTGTCTCTGTAAAGACCCTCCCTGCAAATCAGGTCGCTTTCTAAGGGAGATTAGGCTTCATATCTTTTTCAGGGGACACAATCCAACTCATATCATGGACTATATTGTAAAACGGATAACGTGTGGAAGGCCTGTGGCGACAGATCCACGAATTGTGCACGCTAGTGGGTCACAGCATCCAGGATAGCGAGTCTACACAGAAACAGTTATGATGTGAAAAATGACATACTGTGATTTTACTGAGAAAAGTGAGCATTATGACCCAAAGTACATTAAATTCACCATATTTGATGCTTTCCTATGACCACTGATACATAGAATATATAGATTTATAGATAGAAAAAAACGTAAAAGATGAGACCTCAAAACTCCAGTTTTGGGGGAATTTTTGGTTTTTGTTTCTTGTTAAAAAGGTACATTAGAGCATGATTATTGTGCTACCAGATTATCCCACAACACTTTTATGTATTAAACACAGAACTTGTATGTCTTAAACGTTCACAAAATCAGTTTCATGCCCCTTTCGGGATCCCTAGCATTCATCATGTAAATGAGGCCACTCCTGCTTTTGCTCACCATCCACACTTGTGGGTTTTGCAAGAAGTTCATGGCCCTGCAGGCGCTGATCCCAGCAGGCACCGCCTCAGTTCCTGACATGGTTTCTCAATGAAGAGCGTCAGGGCCAGCCCGGCGATGGAGGTCAGCACACAGTGTCCAGAGAAAAGATAGAACTGGAGAGAAAGAGGGGCGGAGTGCATACAGCCTTACCACCAGGTGCCTAGTGTGTTTGGGTCTTAAAGTGTATCATCCGGGCTGTATGAAACAGATCAGTAAGACAAACAGCCCAAACATTAAAGATAAAGGAAAAAGAAAGATATTATCCTGTGCTAAACCTCTCCCTCCAATAAAGCAAAGAACAATAAGCTTTTAACAAAACAAACAAACAAAAAAATCAGCTTCTACAGAAGCTGGTGGGTTGCTCTGTCCCAGGGGACAGCAAAGCGTGATGCTACGACAGAGCTGAGAGCCGGGGCTGGCTCACCATGTTGGTGTCGGTGTAGTGAATCAGCGTCTCCTGGAGCCCATTGTAGAGGAGGATGAGGATGGGGTGCACCAAGTAGCAGGCGTAGCTGATGCTGGCCAGGAACGTCCAGGGACGGCAGGAAAGCAACCGGTTCACCAGACCTGGAGGGAACAGGCACCCACTCATGGAGCCGCAAGCCCCTCCCCGGGCCTGGGAAGGCGCTGCACATCACTGTTCCCTCTGGGTTCTGCACTTAAGTCTGGGGACTTCTTCTAAGGAGGTCTTTATTCACTGTAATTTTAAAGAGGATGTACAAAGACAAAAAACTCCAACTTCCCGTTGTAGGAATATGAAAATTATAAGAGACGCTAACATTGAATTTACAGTCATTTTACTTCCTTTGTGCGGCTTCAACCACTGATCACAAAACATTCCACATATCAAACAAGGTGCGAAGTCCTTCGCTTGCCTGGGTTCTGGTTCAAGGTGCACCACACGAGCCTTAGGACAAGGCCGGTAACATCGCCGGGCCTGAGGCCATGTACCTTCTGTAACTTGGTATATCGTCTACAGCTGGACTGCCCCATGTGCTAGCTACTAGACACACGTGGCTATTTAACTTAAGTAAACTGAAATGAAATACAATGAGAAATTCCTCTCTGAATAGGACCCGTGGCTCTCGGCAGTGGACTGAGCAGTGGTCTCCCAAGAGCTATGTCCGCCTGGAACCTCAGAAGGTGGCCTTATTTGGAATAAGGGTCTTTGCAGATATAATTAAGGTAAGGAGCTCAAGATATCTTTCTGGCTTAGGGCGGGCCCTGAATCCAAAGATGAACGTCCTTGCAACAGACAGAAAAGGAGACACAGACACAGAGGAGAGACACAGGAGAAGGCCATGTGAGGATGAAGGCAGAGACTGAAGGGATGATGAACAAAGGAATGAGGAGGAACTAGGAGCAGATCCCCCCTCAGAGCTCCCAGATGGACATTGACAACACCTTGATTTTGGATTTCTAGCTTGCAGAACTGTAAGAGAATCAATTTCTGTTGTTTCAAGGTAAAAGGAAAGAAAAGGAAAGAAAAAAGAAATCCTCTGCTATCACCCGCATCACACCTTCCATCTCCTCCTCCCTGGACCTCTGCTGTATCTTCCCAATGGATCAATTGTCTCTCTGCTCTTGCTACCCTAAAGTCTCCATGCAACATCCAGAGTAATCTTTTAAAATCACAAATCAGATCATGTCACATGGCATTTAAAGTAAAACCCCGATTCTTCCCCGTGGTCATGAAGGCCCTGCGTGACCTGGCCGCCGCCTTCTCCTCTGTCCTCACTCCCGTCTCTCTCCCTCCTTGTTGCTTGATCCCGGCCTCACTGGTCTTGCTGTTCCTCCCACCCATTAAGCACCTCCCAGCCTGGAGAACTCTGCCTCAGCAGCCCTCTGCCTGCAATGCTTTTGTGCCACCCATTGGCAAATGCACCCTTAATCCAATTACCCCCTCATCCCTCATTTATTTTTATTTACCATATTTATCTGCATCTGAAATTACATTATTTAATACGGCTCTGGGTTCATTTCCTAGGGCTGCTGTGACAAGTTGCACAAACATGGTGACTTCCATGGTGACTTGAAACAACAGAAATTTATTCTGTCATTTGCTGTAAGCATCCAGTCCTATCTCATGCCAAATAGAGGAGAAAGCAGAAAAAAATAGTCAGGTAACTTGAACAGACATCTTTCATCTGGAGAAGATCCCTTTCTTTCCAATTAAGCTCTTTTTCTGCTTGACTTCCCAGACATTGAAAACTGTGCTCAATAGAAAGTGTCCCCGGTTATCAAAGGGCTGAAGGGGGGGTGGGGAAGGGTAGAGCTCAGTGGTAGAGCACATGCTTAGCATGCACAAGGTTCTAGGTTCAATCCCCAGTACCTCCATTTTAAAAAAAAGTACGCAACAAAGGGCTGAAGGGGGTCTTGGCAACTCTTCAGTCTGCACCCTCAGATGAGGAAACCGAGGCCCAGGGTGGGTGTGGCCAGTATTCTTAGCCCAGCAGTGATATTTTTTTCTCGCGACATCACCCTGCTTATTCTCCTCCAATTTCTAAACTAGCTTCATTGGAGAGGCTGCAGATTTTCCTTTCAGAACCTGCAATTGTATATAAACCAGCTTAATAATCTAAACCAGAATAGGTGGGTGGTTTTCCCTGAGTATATGGACAAATTGCTGTTTTTGAGTCAACAGCAGTCATTCAGCAGCAAATAAAAGTCTCTCTGCAGACACTACGTTGTCACACGGTCGCCTTTAACGGACCAGTGTGGTCCCCCCGCAAGCCCCGCGCTGCATGGCTACACGTACCTCCATAGCCTTCCTGACATGCAAACAAGATCCATCCCACAGCCGCCGCCCACAGGGTCCGATGGAGGGCCTGGTACCCAGCAGCGGCCACTGGAGAGGAGACGGAGGTGTCGTCCAGCACGTACGCCAGAGCTACCACTAGGAACAGCGTAGACAGGCAGCAAACCCATCCCAGCAGAGCCTGCACCTACGGGGGAAGGAAGGGCACAGTTCTCAGCCCGTTTTGACCATCGTGTATTTACTTCCTTTCACACTAGCTGACTTGTGTGTGTCGTTATTCTCTCTCTAGGTGTCTGTTTGTAAGCCTCAATCAGCGCCTGAATTTGGCAGACAGAAAGTTCAGATTAGTGGTCACAAGGGGTTGGGGTGGGGTAGAGGACAGCGGGGTGTGTGACCATGAAGAGGTGGCACAGGGGTGATCATTGTGGTGGCAGAGGAGTTCTGCACTTTGATGGTGGTGGTTACACAAATCTACACATGTGATAAAATCACACAACATTTTACACACCCACAAATGAGTACACAGGAAACTGGCAGATCTGAGGTCTACAGATTATGCCAGTGTCAATGTCTCAGTTGTGATCACGTGCCGTAGTTACGTAACACGTTACTGCTGGAGAAACATGGGTCAAGGGTACACAAGACCTCTTGTGCTGTTTTTGCAACTTGCAGTGCATCGTGAATAATTTTTAGATGAAAGTTAAAAGAAAAAGAAAAGGCAATGCTCTACCCCACCCCCACCACTCCTGACCTCCCATTCTGTTCCCTAACCAAGCAAGGCCCCTTGATTGGTTGTACCCCCACCATAAATGTGTGGGACCCCAGCTCACAGCCTGTCCCTGGGGTCCCCCTGTCCCTGGGGACATAAAATGGCGGAAGAAATAGGAGAACAGAGAAGTTTCCAGCCCAAAGAGTAGCTCCGTGAGTTAAACTATTGGGCTCAGTTCAAGATTTTAGATCTTATATCACCTTACTTGACTTTTTTAGACCCAGACCTATCTTCCAAGGGTCTCTCTTCCTTCTCTGTTCCAATTCCCAAGGCACAATGATGACATCAACGCTGAACTGAACTAGCACCTTATCATCTACCATCTTGTCTTTAAAGAGAAGCTCTCCCCTCCTTGAGTCTGTGGCTCCTGCCCTCGGTTCTGGCCACAGGGAACAGAGGTACTTCCTCAGGGGCTCTCCACAAGCCCCTCTTTCCGCCTAGGACCCCCTTTTCTCACTCCCAGCACTTGGACTGTGCCCCAGCTTCCCCCAGTGGGGACTCTGCATCCTTATTTTCTGGCTCCTAAAAGTCTGGCCTCCTCGTCCCTTCTAAGTCATTTCTCCAGCTCAGCTTGCCTTGTGTTCCAGCTGCATGCCCCCTGGTCCTGACCTGGTCCTCAGAGTGCTTCCCAAATGCTCCGTCATCATCTTAGGTTTTCCCCTCTGCTCACACCCATTTTCTCCCTCGGCACCACGAACCTGAACTACTAACCAAGAATCTGATCTCTAGAAACCAAAGAGCTTGTGCTACTAAAAATCCAACCCACATAGCCATGACCTTCCAGAAGACGGTCTTGCCGTCACAATCGCCTTGGGTGCGTTTTCCCGCTTCAGTGATTTCTCTGAGTCTGTCCCAAGGCTCCAGTTCTGGGTTCCAGATCTGGAGCTTTCTTAGGGGAGCTCAGTGAGAAAGCAGAGAGTCAGGCTCTGGCAAGAAGACAAGGTTCCTCTTACCTCTGGTGCCAAGAGCCATTGCTCACACACCACAGTACAACAAAGTACCCGGAAGCCTGACTCCTGCCCATGGCTTTGGAAGAGCTTGGCCAAACGTGGTCCAACTCCGAGTCCAGTCCCAAGCAGACCCAGCCCTTACAATGAGGTATGGGGAAACCATCTACCTTGGTTTTTAGGATGTTTGCCTGGTAGTTTTGGTGCATGAAAATGCTCAGAAAGAGGCCCACGAGGAACGGCCCGAGTCGGCAGTAGGGCTTGGTGTAGTACTCTGAGAAATACAACACGGCCGCGTTTTCACTGAAAAACACAAGGTCACGTTTGATCTGGACGTGGAAAAGGGGGATCCCTCAGATGTCCACTGGGGCAATCAGCAAACCCAGAGGAAAACTGGGGACACATGTGTTCTTTTCCTCGGTAATGATCCCCAGACAGCAACCTCAAGATTCTGCCTTGGACCGCAGTGGGCTTCCTAAAATTCCAAATTCCCCTGGGCCCCTCCATCCTGGATCCCAAGGAAATACGATCACTGCATTCATTTCAAATAGTTGTTTCTGGTGGCTGATATGTCAGGACAGCCCTAGAAATGTGCTTCCCAGAAGTGACCTCTTTGTGGAAGCTCTTACAAATTCAGTTGCGTGGGCTACACCCCTGGAGATTCTGATTCAACTGGTCCAGAATGGTGCTTGATGGAACCCCCCTGGGAATTAAACTCTCCCCAGGTGACTCTCAAGTGTGTCCAGAGTTGAGAACCGCTGGGCAAGGCAGGAGTAAGCCTCCTTTTCAGTCACCTGGCTATGCTCCTAAGCCCACAGAAGCTGATGACATGATGAGAAGGGCATGAGGCTTCCCTTGTCAAAAGACCCAGGATGTAGTCATTCATTCATTCACTCATTCATTCATGTAGTCCACTCACAATACACTTTGAGCACTTTTGTGTCACTCAAGGTTCTGGACTATTTTACACCAGGAGGTCAGCGAAGGCTGCTCCGAGAAGGTGACATATGCCCAGACACCTGTAGGAGGTGAAGGAGCTAGCCCTGCCAAGATCTAGATTCTAAAGGAAAAGCATTCTCCTGTGAGGGCAGAGCAAGTGCAAAGGCCCTGAGGCAGGAGCGTGCTGGGTGTGGAAGGAAGGAGGCCAGTGTGGCTGGGCCAGAGACCGCAAGCAGGGGAGGGATACATGAGGTCAGACAGGGATTCTACTTTGAGACTAATTTGAGCAGATGACTGACAGGGTTCGATTTTCATTTGTATCACTGACCGCTGCACTGACGATGAATGGGAAATCTCACCAGTTTTCCCTGTGTAACACAGTGGGGTTATAAGGAAGAATGTTATGTATCTATCATTTGGGGAGGCAAAACAGCATAGTGGGTAAGCTCCTAGGTTCAGCTCACACCTATGCCACTGCCTAGGCGTGTGACCTTGAAGGAGTAACCCCACCTTCCTTACATTTCAGCCTCTCCCCATAATAGCGCTTGCAAGCGGCAGGTCGCCGCGGAGGACCGACACAATACAGCCACGTGGGGGCGCTCCTTTCCTCCGAGAAGCATTTCAATGGGCAGCGGTGAGTTCCCTGTACTTTCAGAGAAGACCCCAGCGCAGGTTGAAGGGTTCGAAATTTTGGAAACCGTTCTCAACCAGGCCCAACAGTTCCCACCCGGTTTTTCCAGGAGCCGATTCGCACAGTGCCAACAGCGGCCCTGCCTGGGAGGCCCTGGCCGTTCCCGGGGCAGGCGAGGGACAGAGCAGCGCGGGCTGGGAGCCGAGGGTACCTTGCCTCCGACGGAGCCGCCACCGGAAGGTCATAAACCAGGGTGAGCAGAGCAGCGGCGGAGAAAGATGCCAAGAACAGCGTGGCCCCAAGGAGGACAAGGGCGTGTTGACTTCTGCAAAAAAGAGAGGACGTTGATAGGAGCGCCCTTCACCGTCCTTCACCGCAAAACTTGTGGCTCCGAACGACGTGCATCCTTAGCAATCAGAGGTGCTTCCTGCCAGCCTGCCTTTGCGAGAGGCTGACTGGGGGCAGCCGTGCTGGAGCAGGGCGAGAGCTGGGCTGCAGTTTGCCTGAGTCAGCCTTTAGTCTTGACCATTTATTAAGCTGCTCGGCCCTGAGTGGGGCCTTGAACTGGAATTTCCTCTTCTTCACCCTGAAATCGAATGTGCAGCTCGAAACAAGGCCAGGCCTGGGAGTGTCCCTTGCCACCCACGAAGCACTGTACAGACACAAGTGGTGGGTGATTCAGGAGAGAGATGACTGTCAGGCACAGGTAGGACACAGGGGAGGGAGGCAGGGTAAGAGGGGGACCCAGGGATCCTCCCCCAACCTGAATGCGGAGTCTGACAAATGTCTGGGTGCAGGAAGTTCATTTGGGGGTAAGAATGAGGGATGGCTGTGAAACAGGGAAGTAGGGAAGGCCCATGCAAGGATGCATTATCACGGTTCTTCCAGAATGTTCTGTGGAGCCTTATGAAAGGCACCTCAAAACTGTCCTGAGGGTTGAAAAAGAGAAGTCCTTTCCTACTGTCTTCTATCCCCCGTGGGTCAAAGGCCCCACAAAAATTAATTCCTCCACAATTTGGGACTCTGCATGCGTACGGCTGGGAAGGTTCCTGAAGGAGTCCCAGCTGTAGTAAGCAGGAGGTTCTGGGGTGGAAAATGAGATCTGGGGACACAGGCTCAGAGCAAGTACCAATTCCAAGGCACTCGGAATTGGGGGGGTCTGCCATGACATAGAAGAAATGTCAAACTCGGGTGCCAGACCATCCAGACACAACCCGGCCCGGAGAATGCCTTTGGCAATCTTATTTCACTTTTGGAAGTCGCTATGGTTCTTCATGAGGAAGGGATGAGGTACCATTCTGCTTATCACCACAGTGATGCAAGGGGCAAATGATTTCCGCACGGAGGGCCAATTCTAGTTTAGTGCTAATGCTTGGAATGGAGGAGGGGCTTGGCTCAGTGGTGCTGTGATTGACTAGTCATGTCTGCCGGAGGGGGGTTGTTGGTAACAATGCAGTAAGTTTACCAAGCCTTTGGCCAGACCCTCTAGTTCAGTCATCCTTGAACTACAGGCATTCTGTGTGAGTGTGGTCTCTGAAAGGAAAAAAAAAGCCCTACCTTTTATACCTCTTTCCATTTAGAGACTAAAC
Source organism: Camelus dromedarius (assembly GCF_036321535.1). Taxonomy (NCBI): domain Eukaryota; kingdom Metazoa; phylum Chordata; class Mammalia; order Artiodactyla; family Camelidae; genus Camelus; species Camelus dromedarius. Next base: position 15,415,176 of record NC_087463.1, on the reverse strand, counting down.
GTAGTAGCATGGCCACAAGCTTGGGTAGTGCCTGTTTTTAGCTGAGGAATTGCAATCTACCTTCCGTGACAGTCTCTAGGAAAGATGATGACGCTGGGGCCAGGATGCCTCAGTTACAAGGACACTCAAGTAGGTTCCCACAGGTCTAGAGTGGGGAGGTACTGAGAACTCATTGTCCTAGGTGGGTGGTAAACCAGCCAGTCAGGCCATCCAAGAAAAACCCACATCCACCCAAGTAAATACTTGTTTAACTCCCTGGGGGACTGGAGCCCAAACTGGCACCTCTTAGGAGTCGGGCAAGCCTCCACTAGCTACCGTGGCTACAAAGAGTCTAATAAAAGCTTCCGAATATAGGCTATTATGGGCTAGATTGTGTCCCCCAAGTCCTAACCCCCCAGGACCTCAGAATGTGATTCGGTTTGGAGCAGGGTCCTTAAAGAGATGACTAAGTTGAAATGAGGTCGTGGGGGTGGGTCCTAATCCAATGTGGCTAGTGTCCTTGTCAGGAGAGGAGATAAGGACACAGACACCCACCGAGGGAAGACAGGGAGAAGACGGCTGTCTACAAGCCGAGGACAGAGGAAGAAATCAACCCTGCCAATACCTCGATCTTAGACTTCTAACTTCCAGAACCCTGAATAAATACATTTCTGGTGTTTAAGCCACCCAGTCAAGGCAGCCTGAGCACTAATACACAGAGGTACCAAAACAAGCAGAAAGGAAGACAGAGACACAGGTCCCGCCTTCATTCCTGTTGGTCCTTTGTCCTCCAGAGCCCTTGAGTCACTAATCAAGACCATTGACCACAGTACAGGTGGCCTGGGGCTAAGCTGTTTCTTGGCAAATTCAGGTTAGCGGTTTTTCCTTGCTGGCTCTTTGGGGGAATGGCTCCCAGGACAGTGGGATTGAGAAAGGCCGAGAGCTTCAAGCACTGACCATGGCCCCCATTCTCTCAAGAGTATTGGTCCCTCAGAAAGGCCTGTTCGGGGGCCACAGCCCAAGAGAAGGAAGGAATAGCAGAGTGTCCCCTCTGGTCTGAAAAAGCCTCAGGCGGCCTTGAAAACCTCTCTCAGCCCCAGCATCCTGGCCAGGACTCCCCGCGGGATTTCTCTTGCCCTTATGTCACTAAGTCCCCGGACCAGCACTCAGAGCATTCTGCCGCCAATCCCTCCCTCAGGGGGAGCAAGTAGAGACTTGCCTTTTCTCTTCCGCCCAGGCTGCCAGGCCGGCCGAGCCTCTCAGCTGCCCACCTGTACCTGCAGGCACTTGCCACGTCTCCAGAGCCCATCACAGAGCCGAGGCCTGTGGCCGCCACCCCAGAGAACTGGCCAGACTCAGCTCTGCTGGGCCCAGCTCCCACCACCCCCCCCCCCAACTGTCTTGCAGGAGTGTGAGTTCGACCTAGCGGGTCCCCCATGGCCAGAGCACAGTCTCAGCTCCTGCTGGGGAGTCCCTCCCCTGGCAGCAGCAGGGATCAGGGGCAGGAGTGCCTGAGTAATCACCCCACCCCCTTTAAGGGGCTTGAGGGTGGGGAAGGCCTTGCTCAGCATCCAAAGCAACCTTCGTCTACTTTTGACCTTCCTTGTCTGATTCCATGATGGGGTGAGCGGAGACAATCACAGGAATTCCCAATTCCTGCCACTTTCAGTGGTTGTGTAACCGAGCAGGACCCTGCGGGGTCTTCCTGGGACAGACCCCTCCCCTGTATCCTTGGCTGTAGCTCCTCCCTGAAGTACCCAGATAATAGAACCTCATGCAGATTTCCTGAGTTTTTCAGATGGACGTGGCCCCCGGACTTCTGGTTGATGGAGACCAATCCTTAGGTGCCAGTCAGAATTGTGCACAGCTGATCGCAGGCCCTGGGCCGCCCTTCCCTCAACTGGCCTTTAAAAATGCTCAGCTGAAACCCTTCAGGGAGTTCAGGGGTTTGGGGGCACGAGCCACCCGTTCTCGTGGCTAGCTTGGCTTGGCAATAAACCTTTCTCTGCTCTAAACTCTTACGTTTCAGTGTTGTTTGGCCTCACGGTGTGGCAGACACAAGTTTCAGTAATAATATTGGCAAAACCTAGGAGTTTGTGTCTGTGGCAGGTCAACCCTGGCTGGGGGCAGCCCCTTGCCTGGGTCCCAGCAGCTGCCAGAGCTCACTTTGCTCCAGGGAACTGGGGGGCACTGTCCCTGATAGGCCCTGGCCACCTGCTGGGATGAGGCTGTTTCGAAGTTTCCCAGAAACCTCGGGAGCTGCGGTCCATGTCTGCTTAGGGGTGAGTGGCTCCAGCTCGCGCAGGCTGGGAATTCTCCCCACTCCGTGTAGGCTCGTTCCCTCTGGGAAGGGAGCCGCTCTGGGCTCCCGCGAGACACTCTGGGTGTGTTCTCTGTCACGAGCTGGGCCGGTCTGTTTGGAGGCCTCTGTCTGGGAGTGGAAGTGGAGTTTTTCGATGACAGCTCATCTGATCTTTTGTTTGTGGGACCGTGTCTGTTACGTGTGTGTGTCAGCGCCTGCACTGCCTGGCTGAGACATCCTTGAGGCGGCGGAGCGCTGGTTGGGTTTTCCTTTTCTAGCCTTGGTCTTTCATTCAGCCTCGTCTGATGGGGCCTTGGCTGGGTTCTCTCCTCTTGGACTCACAGGGCATTGGCTGGCAATCTCCCCTTCTCGGGCTAAGGAACTGGGATCCTGAGAGACCCTTGTGCATTCCATTTATTTGCTTGATATTTGACAACACTAGCCGTGAACAATTATTGTGGGGTGTTCAGAGCTTTGTTCCATCTTACAGTTCCCTGGGGTATTTTTGCAAAACTGGGAGACCTTTAGCTATGCTCCTATAAATGAAAAGAAAATTTTTTTTATTGTGACATTGTGTGGCCTCAGTACTCCCTGAGATCTGGAGAACAGTGGCCCCTGATGGCTGTATTATATCAAAGTGGGCCTTTTGCAGTTACCTTGGCTTTTATCTTGGTCAGGTGTGTGTGTGAGTGTCTTGGTACCTGAGTCCAAATGCTGTTCTCTCTTCCTGGTTTTGCTGAAACAGAGGCATGTGAATGAGAGTGAGTGAATAATATATATTATTGTCTACTAGTATTATTTCTTTAAACTAAAGTGGATATTTGGGAACTGGGGAGAAAAAAAATCCCTGAAAATAGCTGGATTTTATATAAGCAATGAGGAGGAATTTGCACTTCTCTTCCTGCTTTTGAGATGTAAATGATCTACCTGGGCTCTCAAGGGAAAGAAAAGGTTTTTTTAAACTCACGCAGAAAAACTGAGATCTCTGGTTCTGTCTGTTTTTATGTAAAAATTCAATATTAAATTAAAATCTGATATTAAAGCTAGCCTATAGGCTTGTTGGTATAATCAATAGACATGTCTTTTATTGACCTTCAGTAAACCTAGGTCCAATAAGTTTGTTATTTCTGTGCAGAGTTTGTCTGCAGAAAAAATTAATTTGATATGATGAAATTCTTATGAGTAAATTAAATGCAAATGAGAAGAGCTTTTGGGTGAATCTTTGAGAAATAATTATGTTTTTTAAATGTCTACTTAAAAATGATCTCTCCAGGTATTTGGTAATGTAAAATTTTAAAGTTGTGCTAAATTAAGTTAAATGATGGAAGTTTATTGAAAACCTAGGTGATTCCCAAACAAAATGAGACACTGAAACATTATTTACTGAATATTGGCTTCCCTTTACAGAGAAACGAAAGGTGTTTATGACCATTATTAAATATTTTTGGTGCCACACTGAGGTATTTTCTATAAAAAGCATGTTTTGAGAAATTATTATTCATCTTTATGCTTGCTGATCTACAAAATGCTAATGGAAAAAAGTTCATAATTGCTCACTTTGTGGTTGTGACTAGAAATTAAGATTTTTAAGAGTTGAGGATTCTAATTTAAATGTGTAGTTTTTTGGTTTTGTCTAAAATATTACTGGCTTCTAGTCTATGTTTTTTAATTGAACTGTTTACCAAATGTTTGTCTCCCTATCAATACTGCCCCCAGTGATTAGGATAAAAAGAGAATTGTCTAGTGGAGTTGTCACAGAATATAACTACTCATGATGTGTAACAATGCTTGCTTTAAGTCTGCTGCTAAATGCACATGTACACCTGCTTTGGCCTTAAGGAGGGGTGCATTTAAAAGTCAAAATGGAGTAGATGTGGTTCAGACATCCAAGATACAACTACATGGCCACTGTGGACATGATTTCAGACACGCTCCTGTATTGTTGAGAACTTGAATTCTCGAGCTGTGTCATACACAGGACAGCCCCAGCCATTCTCAGAGCAGTGTCTGCTGGCAGATGGCAGCTGCAACCTTATGACCTCAAGATCTCTTCTTGTAACTATTAAATTTTTAGACTATAAAATTGCTTTAGATCAGTAACAATTAAATTTCTAGACAATAAAATTGCTTTAGATCAGATGTCAGCAGAAAAAAGGAGACATGTAGCAGCCAATAGCCCTTGTTATGCATGTGTTAATACCACATCAAAAGTTAAAACCTACTCAGATAAAAGTAGACAGCTGGTTTTCTGACTACAAGTCTCCCTCAAAGTGCCAGGTCCAGACTGGTTTTCAGGCTTATTCCCCTGAATTCCTCAGGGAATGAGATCTTAATCATACAAGGACTTGGAACTCAGGAATATTTACAACTCAGTGTCCACTGAGGTGGGACTATGCCCCATTTCAGCAGGAAGTAGCCAGAGTGGTCACCACTCCATTCCCTGAAAGATTTAGGGGAGGGATGAAACAGGATCGGAGATTGAAACCAAGTTCCTCTGCTGGGTTTATGATCAACCTCTCTGTCCAAAATATGATACCCCTTCTTGTCCAACACCTATTCTCAAGATCGAGGAGCATCAAAGAAAAGGGGGGAGTTCTAACCGAGCAGGACCCTCCTCCATATCCTCTGCTGTAGCTGCCCCCTGAAGCACCCAGATAATAGTACCTCATGCAGATTTCCTGAGTTGTTCAGATGCTTAAAACCACCACCAAATGGAAGAAATTAACTATTCGACCCAGAGCTTCTGATGCTTAAGGACTGATCACCATCAACTAATCAGAATTGTGCACAGCTGATCACAGACCCTGGGATGCCCCGCCCTCGCTGGTCTTTAAAAACACTCAGCTGAAATCCTTTGGGTAGTTCGGGGTTTTGGGGGCACGAGCTACACATTCTCCTTGCTCAGCCCTTCAATAAACCTTTCTCTGCTTCAAACTGATGTTTCGGTATCGTTTGGTAAACGATAGTGTGTCAGGCACACAACTTGCGTTTGGTAACAGTTTCATCTTGCGACAATGTGAGTATGAATAGGTCTTTCTATGAGAGGATGTTCAGAGCTTTTTTTTTTCAATCTTCATTCCCAAAATAAATAGCAATGTGATTATCAGATCTTACTTCCATAGTCAGTCTCATTTGCTATTATCAGCTCTGTTATGCTGTCAGAGATGGCACTCCCAAGCCCGCTACCCTACTTCTGAGAAAATAAGACATGAGATGAGGATGCTTTTGGTTCGGGAGATTGGGTAGGGGGAACTTGGGCAGCACCCCTCCCTGCACAGGATGCGCACAGGTATAGGTACCCTCCCCAGTACTGTGCGTGGTCTCCACATCCCCCACCCGCCTCGGAGGAGTGGAATTGAGAAGGGGGTGCAGGGAGTGTGTGAGAAGGGGTACACTGAGCAAAAGAGAATAAAAAACCTTCACTTGGAAGCCTTTGTTAAAATCTGCTCCATGCCAGGACCTTCTAGAAAGGGTGCTGAGAGAGGAAGTTAAGAAAGGAGGCTGGTTGTACAGACCAGGGGACCCTTTGTGGAACAGGGATGGTGCAGAGAAGATAGTGAGAGGGCCACCCCCGGAATGGGTCTAGAGGGTTATCCAGCCACCCTTCCCTCAGTCCCTGCAGATACTGGGAGGGGCAAGGGGCTGTCACTGCTTGGGGATGGTGACTGGGGACAATGGCAATTACATGGAATCTCAGTGGACAGGTAACTGAATTAACCAGTGGTCTCATGTTACTGACAAGTGGGCACTGTCCTAGTTCCTGTGTGTGTGATCTTGCTTTTTCCCCCAACCCTGATGTGAAGTGTTATCATCTCCATCTCATAAATAAACAGAGGTGAGAGTCCAGCAACTTACTCTGGGTCCCCAAACTGGCAATTTATCAGCCATGATTTGAACCCACATTTTCTGACTCAGACTCACTGCATCAGTGTCTACTGGAAGCCGTGGAATAATCTTTTTAAGTGATCAGTCAGAAATGCTTTTACATTTGAAGTTAGAAAGCTTCATGTGCTTAAGAGATGCATGGGGAAAAGATGGATCTGCTCTTTTAAAAACTGTTCAGTTCTTAAGATTACATTAAAATTAGGATGCATTTTCTTGGCTCAGGATGCTTGAGTATTTGCATGTGGCTGGAATGGGCAACATCAGCCTGTGATTTAAATGCCTCCTTGCAAAGGGCATTAACAGGTAATCTTGAAACAGAGCTGATCAACACACAACTGGAATTCAGCTCCACTTGTAGTAATCAAAGGCTTACAAGTTAGGTGTGAAAAATGAATGTTTTCTTACAGATCTTAACAAGGTTTGCATTTTTTAAATTAATAGTCCATATTGGCAATGGTGTAATTACATGGCCAGAGGACCGAATATTGATGCATTTAAGGAAAACAACTTGTCATTATATTTCAAGAGCTCAAGAGACATTCATGCCCTTTGACTCAGTAATTCTCCTTATGGATATGCATTCTAGAAGCATCAGAGTTGGAGACAAATGGTTACCAGAAAAATGTTTATAAGACTTTTATTTATAAAAGCATAAAATTTGAAATAATCCAAGTATTTAACTGTAGGGAAGGTATAAATAAACTCTGGTTCATTCACAGAATGGAATGTTATACAGACATTAAAACTGTTTACTTACAAAATAATATAGGAAAATGGTGATGTCATAAAACTATTCGGATGCTGCACAAATACTGTAGATCTTCTTTCATGTCTAAAAGCCCATGCAGCAAAGATCAGAAGGATAAACACCAAAACACTGACAGTGACTTCACCTCTTAAGTGAGGAAGTGGGTTTAGGGTGATGGTTTTTCCCTTTTTTCCTTCCTAATATTTTCCAATGTTTCTTAAATTGAATGTGAATAAATCTTTTCAATATGGCATGGATAATCCACAAACCATGTCTCCCTGTGAGTTACTGAGGCCTTAGAGCTTTCCTCAAACTAACAAAAATTAAGGTGATGAATATCCAATGTGAGGCAGCCACCCTGATGTATTGCCTGGGGCTGTATGTAAATAACTTCACTCTTTCCGAAGAGTTAATCTCCCAATGCGAAACCAGCACCATGAAACTGTTCCTATCATTTGACTAGTAATTCCACTTGGAAATAGGTCCCCAAGGAAATAAATGCGTAAGAGGAAAAAGGAGTGTGTTCAAAGACATTTGTTGAGGTGCCATTTATAATCATGAAAAATTGGAAACAATCTAGGTGCCCAACCATACAAAATGGTATATAAATCCTAAAACTGACAAGTACGCAGGTCATGTCCATATGCGGAAATGTTTTTAAGAGCCGCTAAATGGAAAAAGCAGAGACTGGATATGACAGACACGCTGATTATAACTGCAACAACACAAGGATTGGAGGAGAACATGGAAGAAGTAAACGGTGGAGGATTCAGTGTCCACACTCTCCCGAAGTTTGTTGCCTAAATTGTAAAAGCTGCTTTGCCCAGAACCAGAGCCGCTCTAAGAGTTTTATGAAAGAGGCCACATGGGGAGAAACACTTGTTCCATTAGACTTACTTTCTGTGGATGAAGACGATCACCGGTGTGGTGAGATGGAGCTGGAAGTCATTGGCAAGGTACCACGTCCAGCCATTGCACTGGCAAGAGAGAGGGGAGAGGGGTTACTTCTCTCCTTCATTTGCCAGCTCTGCTCCACCCACATTGACTCACCTTCCTGGACCAGGAGGAAGAATTCAGCCGGCAGGAGGGCAGGGGGATTTCCAAGGGAAGAGAGAGGAATTTGGAGGTGTAGATACTTACATACCTCAGCTCAGCTAATCCTTATAACAAGCCTGGGGAGTAGGTTTATTATCATTTTACAAAGTGGAAATTCAGACAACTTTCCTCGCCTGTTTAGCTATTGTATTTTGTTGGTTGGTTTGTTTTTAATCTCCTAGAACAGTGGTGGGAACTAAATTCCATCAAGTGTCACAGATGTAAGGAATCGTTATCCTGACGGTGTGGCTGGAGTTAGGGTGATGTTCTCCGTGCCTTCCCCCAGCTCCAGGTAGAGAGAATGTGCTGGTTCAGAGCGGAGGCTGGCTGCAGACGAGCTTTCATGGGGAACCCCAGAGTTCCCACGCATGATTGACATGAGAGTGTCTGGCCAAAGCCACAACGGTTCCCAGGCTGTCCGTGCTTATGGGAGATGAGGCAGTTACCTGTATTTCTAACTCATTCACTGTCAGGCAATTCTCTCCAGTGCTTCAGAGGTAAAAGGTGCAGGGATTCCCTTCCCACCGCCTCAGTCCCAGGGCGCCCAGACTTGTCCAACAGAAGTGACAGTTTTCCTTGTCCCACTTATGGCCCAAGCTAGTCTGCCTCTGGGGAAACAGCCCAGCCTCTCGTCCCTGGGCCCTTGCCACAGACGTGGGTCCACCTGAAGGCAGTTAGGTGGGGATGTACATCCCGTCGAAGCTGGTGCGCACTTGTGAACAAAAGGTAGCCGCCTAGTTGGTGAGCAGTTATGCAGACACACTTCAGTGATTTTCTTTTCAGCTTTGCTTTCAAGCCATATGCAAAAATCAGTGACACAGTTTATAATTATAGCTCTTTTACTTCCATTTGCTCCAAGTTCATTAGGAGGAAATGAGGGCTTTGGGGAAGCCATGACCAGTAACCACATGATGTTCTGTCACATCTGGCTTGATGCGGGATAGAATTCATTCTGGGAGGGTGTGGTACCATGTTCCATCCCATTATAGGCTCCCCGGATGGAGGTGAAGAAAGTGTCCCTCTCGCTGGGGCAGTGTGGATGGGAACAGGAACCGTGAGGGAGCGGGGACAGGCACTTAGACAGATGGCCCCTCCCAAACCTCCCCCCTGCGCCCCCTCTGCTTTCACAGCAACCCCCCTGCTGGGGCTGGTGCGCCAGCTCCCACCCCATCCCCGGAGGCCGGTCTGCCTGCCCTCAGTCCTCCTTCCTGCAGCATCACTATTACTCCAGAGAATATGCCAGAAGAAATGGGACCAGACTCAGGCTGACCCTTGGAAAGTTCCCCAACCCGTGTGGAGTGAGACACCGGATCGCGCCCCTCCGCCCTGCCACAGCCAACAACCTGAACTCACCGCCTTCTGGACCGACAGGAAGTTGTTTAGCAACAGCAGATTCGTCCACCAGGCTTGTCGGCAGTTCTCCAGGTGGAACTTAGGCACTTCCCAGACAGGTCCCCAGGGCACCAGGGGTAACAGCCCAACCAGCAAGCACACCGAATACAGGTGAAGAGGCTGCAGCCTGGCAGGGAAGAGCGGGCGAGAGAGGGTGACTCTCCGTGGTGGTTCCATCTGGTCCCTTTGGTGGGATAAGATGGAACCGAAACAGATTGTACTGGGTGGGGCACCACCTCCCCACCCACACCTCAAACCTTCATACACTCGTGGGTCCAGAAGCTTTTCTTGAGCACCTGCCATCTGCTGGTGCAGATGCTGCTGATGCAAAAATACTTTTATTCATTGAGCAAGTCATGGATGTCGGCCACTGTGCTGGGAGCTTTCTAAACCTCGAACTAGTCCTATGTCCAGGTAACGATTTCACCAATGATGAAACTGAGTCACTTGCCCGAGATGGCCCAACCATACAGTAGTACTGAGATCTGACGCTGGTCTAGGCCTCCCCAGCTGAAAAGAGCTTTCCTTTCTCCTTCTTCTCCTCTCCCCTCTTCCTCATTTTATTTCTTCCTTCTTTCATGCAATACCTCCTTCCAAGCAGGATTGGAAGCAGCTACAGGGATGATGAATAAGACACTAGGTGTCTAACCAGAGCTGTTGAATAGAATGTAATTCCAGCCACATCGGCCACCTAGTTAACTCGTTCTAGTAGCCACATTTTTAAAAGTCACAGGTACAATTCATTTTAATTAGCCCAATCTATCCAAAAATGTTATCATTTCAGTAGGTGACCAGTCTAAAAAATTATTGAGCAATTTTATATTCTTCTTCCTTGTGCACGTATGTCACATTTGCAGCACGTCTCGCTGCTCTGCCGGTGCCTGGTGGCTGCCTGTTGGACAGCATGGGTCTAGAGCTTAGAAGTGACATTGTGACGTTGTGTCTGGGAGGCACACGCAATTCTGGCGTGGATTCTAGGTGGGCTGCGATCAGAGCCCTGTTTTTTTAAAGAACACATTTGAAAATCCAGGGTAGTTCAACGGGTAGAGCACTTGGCCAGCAGCACCTGCGAACAGCTCAGAAGCGGTGTCAGGGCCTGGGAAGGGCAGGACGGCTGGAGGTGTAACCCCCAGCAGAGGTGTCAGTCAGCACCCCGCCTCTGGTCTGCACCAGGCTTCCTGTCCTCCTCACAATGATAAACATTCTTCATCGAGAGCATGGGGTAGATGGGAGAGTGGTGGGTACCCAGGAACAGGGCTGAAATTACTGAGCGGCCCAACTGTGCCAAGATGCAGCTTCTCAGATCAGCTCAGGCAACAGCCACAGAGCCCTGCCTGGGTCCTGGGTCCTGGGTCCTGCCAGATGAACCATCTGACCACGATGCTTTGCAGCTGCTCCCACAAGCCTCTGGCTCTCACCTCCCTGGCCTCCCATCCCACCATCTGTCACCTCTTTCTCCCTGGGGAGAATAAGGCAGCCGCCTGCTCCCCTCTGAACCAGAGTGTGGGTCAGATGCTCTCAGGAGGGAGCAGGGTACAGGCAGCGTCTAGCCCAATGCAGCCTCTGCACTGGGGCCAGTGGGGTGGGTGGAGGTCGCTGGGTGGGCCACGCCCTGGGAGCTACAAGGGAAGGAATGTGAAGTGTGGTTGCTGGTTGCACTTCAATCTCTAGCTCCAGGAGTTTTCTTCTGAAGCAAGTTTCCCAGGCAGAACCCACCATGCCGTTGGAGCCCGCGCCTCAACCCCTAATAATTCATCTTAGCATTGATCACTAAGAACCCTTGATCTGAATGCCACTCCCTCTCCTCCAAGAGACCAAGGGCCAGGATGGGCTGCTCAATCCAGTGCCACATACCCAAATATATTGAAAGAATAAGCATTCTGTCAAGCGTTCAGCACAAGGACTAGATATAATAGAGCTTGGAAGAAACCACAAAGGATATAGTGAAAAGAAATCAATAAAGTTCTATTCCTTCATTCTTAACCTCTTATCAGGAAAAGTTAAAAGGTATAAATAACAACAGAAATGGTAATAGCTTATATTTATTGAGGGCTTACTACGTGTTACATTTTTCTAAGTTCTGTGCACACGTTATCATTCAATTCTCACAAGGGTCCAGTAAAGTGAGAGCCATTTTTCTCTTCATTTTTGAGATGAGAAAACAAGCACAGAAAGGTTGAGACACTTACTCCAGGTCACACAGCTGATAAAGGATTGAGCCAGAAAGCAAGCCCAGGCAGACTAGAGTCAGATCTTACCCAGTCCATTTGAAGAGCCCAGAAGAATGTTTCAACTCTCTCTTTCCTATTTTGTGACAGCGCAGGGTAACAAGAGAGCCATGGACCTTAAATAGTGAGAGCCAGGCTCTCACTAAAATTTAGAAAGTACTTAAATGGAGAGTTTGGGTTATATGCGTTGAAGTTTCTGTATCTTCTAAACTTCTTCCATCTCATTACATCACTGCCACTCTGCTATCCCACTGGTTCCATATTCTGTCCCAATATTTTATTTCTTTCTGCTCCAACCAACCACACATTTGTAAAAACCATCATCCTTTCTGCCTACTTATCAGCAGAACGACTGTTGTCCCAAGCTTCAACCAGCCCCTCTCCTGGTTGTATCTTATTCTATTTTTTATCATTTCCACTAGTCTCTTATTTACAGGATCCAATTACTATTAATTTACAGGAGCTATACAAATTCTGTTGAACATAGATTCCATGGGAATCTGACTGTACGTTTATTGAAATCGGCTGCCCATCAGCTGAGGAATAAGGATGTTTTTTGCTGGTTTAATATAGTTCAAATTCTATTAGGACAAATACCATGAAAACTGATATCCTCTATTGGCAAAAGCCATTAAACTGGCAAGAGCCAACTGTCTTTAAGGAAGACAACGATTTCTCTCTGTTTATTTTTCTTCGAAAATTTGTTCAAAAGAAAGTTAAAGACCAGAAAGTGATAAATTATTACACAGCAATAATGAACTGAGAAAGCATATAAATAACCTACCTCATAAGGCGACTGAGAAAGTATCTGAGTATGACTTTAGGGGTTATTCCTCCGTCTGAATCCTGACACATCTTTAAAAATGATCTTGCACTTAACCAGCCACTGAGGGAAAGAGAAAAATAGTCACAGGAATGATTTATCAATGATACAGTTCATGGGTTGGTTAATTTGGTTGTCTCTATCAAGATACAGTAAGTCATGCTGCAGTAACAAAACATCTTCAAGACCTAAAACAATAATAGTTTTTTCTTGCTCGTGGTACGTGCTCACTGTCAGTCGCTTTGATCTCAGCATCTTCCCTGCTATGGGAGCTGGGCTGAAGGAGCAGCCACTATCTGATAGCTCAGCAGTGACCATGGCAGAGGACATAGGACAAGAGAGTTCTGGAGGTGCCTCAAACCAGCAAGCAAATGCTCTAGCCCAGAAGTGACATGTTTAACGCTCTTGGCATAATCGCAAGACCAAGTACCACTCGTTGGTCAAACCAAGTGACGAGGCGCATCCAGCCTCAATGGCGCCAGGAAGTGGAACCTTACCAAGAGCCCGGAGGGAGGAGAGCCAGAAATGTTTGGTAATTGACACTATTGACCACCACGTGGTCTTTTGAAATAGCAACCTCAAGGCCTTCTGTGTCTGCCGTATCACCTCGTTTTCAAAGCTCTTTCACTAACGGTTCTGCTTTTCCTCTCCTGCTGTACCAAACCACTGTGCAATAAATGTTGAGTGAATGATCAAGTGGATGAATCAACAGCCCCGTTAGGTGAAGAGGAAGCTATTACCATTCCTGCCCACTTAACTGGGAAATTGAGACTCAAACACTAAGTGGGCTGCCCAAGATCCCACTCTGAATTCTTAAACAACATATTCTGATGACGCATTCATTACCCAGAATGTTCATCTATGAGGCTGTGCCTTTAGGTTGTAACTTGATGATCAGCAAGTTTATGAGGGAGTTTCCCAACCTTCCTCCACCACCCCAGTTTTATTGAGATATAACTGACTGACAGCACTGGATAAGTTTAAGGTGTACGGCATAATGATTTGATTTACATACTCACGAAGTGATAATCGCAATAAATTTAGTGAACACTCATTATCTCATATAGATACAAAATTAAACAAATAGAAAAGAATTTTTTCCACGTGGTGAGAACACTTAGGATTTACTCTCTTAACAACGTTTGTATATAATGTACAGCAGTGTTCATTATGCGTGTCGTGCTGTACATTACATCTCAAGCACTAGTGCTCATTTGTCTTATAACTGGAAGTCTGTACCTTTTTAGTTTCCCAACCTTTTGACATTTATACCAATGACCCTTGCGGGTGTTTCGCTAAGGAACAAATGTATTTCCCACTGCAAAAGAAGGCTTACGTGTGTTGGGCGGGACTTGGAAGGGGTGAGGGAGGGTTGGAGAATGTCTTTATTCCCTGCCAGCAAGAGTTTCTTTTGAAACGCAGCACGTTGGATTCATTGTAATAGGAACAGAATTTACAGAGACAGGTAAAAGAGAGCGCTGAGTTGTGGAAGTAGGGCAGCCAATTCTGATTCCAGCCTCCCCTTAATCTCCGGAAAGAATGAATCAGGGTCTCGCTCTGTGTGTGGGCACCATCTGAAGTTCACAAAGACAGGACAAAGAGAAAGGCTCGCAGGAAAACAGGCTCCAAGCAAGAGAACTAGTTCCAAGAGGCTAAGCAGACCCAGGGATGTAGACAGGCTGGGAGAGAATAAAACCCTGCAACAGAGATGTCTGGAGTTAGCCTGAGAGGTGGAAACAGGTTCCCAAACCATCCCCAGTGATGATCAGAGGTCTCTGGTCTTACTGTGTAAATATATTTGTGACACAGTTTTCAGACATGGTTTTGGCATGAAACAAACCTTACATTCCAGTTCTGATTCTAACTTTTCTAACTGGGGGGACTTGGGCAAGGTTTTTCATCTCCAAACATCAACTTTCTCATCTGTAAAAATGGGCCTGATATTGGCTCCGGCTTTATAGGTTTATTGTGAGAATTGTAGGAGGTAAAAGATTTTAAGCTCTCAGCACAAGGGCAATACTACTCTCACGTTTAGTAATATTTCCATTGTTCAGATAAAAATTGGACTTAAAAGAATATGTGCACTTTCTAAAGAAATAAAATGGAAATTGATGGGAGAAATGAAAAACAACATAGTCACTGAGACTGGCAATGAGGGACAGAAGCAAGTCGGAATAAAGAGGAAAATGTGTCTTGGTCTCTCACACCATGTCAGCGTCTGCCGGCTTCTATTCTCTGCCGTCCTCCGCTGTTCACACCTGGGCTCACATGCTGGTTCCCGGCCTTAAAGGGCCGCAGTAGCACCTGGAAAGCTTGTTACAGCCAGAGTGTTTGACACAGTGGGTCTGGGGTGGGGCCCGAGAACCTGCATTTCTCTCAAGCTTCTAGACAATACTGGTGCACTGCATTGAGACCATATTCTGAGAAACCCTGATAAAAGCACAGCGCTCCCCAGGTCCCCAGACCCAGCCGAGTACCAGGTATGTCATCTTTATCATAAAGGGGGTGCTTATTCATTGTTTTCTTGGGCATCTGGAATCTCAGTAGCCTTGGTCTGTGTTTTGAATGTCTCAGGGCTGACCCAGTGGTTTCTCTGTTGTTTCTGGTTTCCACAGATGGCCCCAGGATGACCAGTGGCCTTTTGTGCCCTTCATTCTTCCTTTCTCGTGGCAATTCTCCAGCTTGAGATTTGCTGTGGTTCCAGCCATCCTGATCTGTCCTTGCCAGCCTCCCTCCCCAAGCTGGGAGCTCTGCCAATCAGTCCCAGCCAGCATAGGGCATCTTTTCTGCCTTGTTCTACTAGTCTCTTTGCAAGGAACAGAGTTCTGGTCTTTGAACTGCTGTCCCCTGGGCAGACCTCCTCCAGGGCCTCCCACCCTGAACTTGGATTCTAACTGCCTGGTTGGACCCAGCTACACCCTCTTGGGACGTGGTGCCCAGTGGTTCCCATATCATGGCCTTGTTCGCTGCAGACAGTGGACTCTGACCCTTGCTTATCTGGGCTACTCTCTGTTGTCACCTTGGCCACCTCCTAGCATGAGCTGCCACCCTAGTGAACAGGTCCCAGCTCATTCTGTACCCTACTTTCTCTGCATCACCCTCTGCATCACCACGCCCCAGTCATAAAGCAATTACAAAGTCATTTCAACAACTACTTCTTGAGCAGTCCTATACGCCCAGCTTTAGTGACAGCAGTACCCCAAACAGGAAAAAATCCTGCCTTATATTCCAGTGGAGAAAGGCAGACAATAAATATATAAATAAAGTGACAACTATAGTATGACAGATACAGAAAAAAATAATAAATCAGGAAACATGAAGTAGAGATGCTGGTAGGTCCATTTTAAATAGAGGACACTTGGGGGTTGTAGAGCTCAGTGGTACAGCATGTGCTTAGCATGCATGAGGTCCTGGGTTCCATCCCCAGGACCTCCACTGAATAAGTAAGCAAGACAAGAAAGGCATGCAGCGAAGGTGACATTTGGATAAAAACCTGAAGGAAGAGAGAGAGGAAGCCACCAGGGCATCAGGGAAGTAAGTGTTGCAGGAAGTGGATGTGGTTGGCCATCCCTGTTTGGGAGCTAGTTCTCTCCTAACCCAGTGGTTCACACACTTTGGAATTTCAAGGAGTTGTAAAAAAAAATGTTTTAATGAGGCACCATCAGAAGATTGCTCTGTTATTTGGTCAACACCAGTCTCTCCAGCACGCATCAGTCTGTCCCTCCTTTTCATTCATTCCCAACATCCTAGGTAGATATGTTCTTGTATCTCCTCTCTTTAATGATGTCTCTCTGACCCCCATTAGCCGGCTAGCTCTGCTCCCCAGTCAGGCTCCCCACCCCCTCCCATCCTCTCCCTTCCCTGTCCACCCTCCACGGATGAGCTCTGGACAAGGTCACCAGCGGCTGCCAAATGCAAAGGTCATTTCTTTACATATTCAGCTCCCCAGCAGCAGCCCCGTTGACCACACCCTTCCTTCCTGAGCTGTTTTCTTCTCTTGGCTTCCTGGTCCCAGGGGTGTCTTACTTGTCCTTGCATTTCACGGGTCACTCTTCTCAGACTCCCATGGGGCTCCTCCCTTCTTCCCAGCTTCTACTGGTTGGGACACCAGAGGTCCTAGGAGTCAGCCCTGATCTGTCCTTCCACGCTCTTCCCTGCGTGATCTGACTCAGCGCCATGGCTTTAAAATGCTGCCTGGATCCCAAGGACTCCCAAGATTTCTATCTCCAGCCTCATCATTTCCACTGAGCTCCAGACTCACCTGGCCAGCCACTTCCTTAACATCTCCTTGTGGATGTCTAAAAGGTCTCTTTATCTTAGCTTGTCCAAAGGAGAAAGCTTGATTTTCCCCTCCAAACCCTGCTTCTCCAATCTTCTCCACCTCACTAAATGCCATCACCACCTACTCAGTTAGCAAAGCCAAAACCTAGAAATCATCTTCAATGCCTCTCTTTCTCTCACACGTCACATCCAATCCATTAACAGGTCCTAACGGTTCTACCTCTGACGTCTCTTGAACATGACCTTGGCTCTCTATTCAAGCCATCACCACTGTGGTCCATGTCTTATCATTTCTCATCTGAGATACAGGAAAGGTCACCTGATCGACATCCCTGCTTCTGTACCTGCCCTTCTTAGATCTATTATTAGCACAGGAGCCAGAGAGATCGTTTTTAAAATGTCAGATCATATTACTTTCCAAATCAAAACAATCCGACTCCCCAGTACACCAAGGCTCACATCCAAACTCCTTAGTGTTGCTATAAGGTCCTACATGGTCCAGCCCTGCCTGTCTCTCCTGTCTTCACCTTCTCCTGCTCCGCCGCCACTAGGCATCAGCCTTCCTTCAGCTCCTTTAACAAGGCTCACTCTCTCTTGCCTTAGACTTTGATATTAGTTGCTTTATCTGCCCGAAACTTTCTTGTCCTGATTTTCCTACGGCTGGCTCTTTCTTGCCATTTGGTTTCACATCAAATAGCCCCTCATCAGACAAGGCTTCAACGACCAAAACAGCTACAACTCCCTGTTCTGTTTCTTTCCTGATGTTTATTACTATCAGGTTGTTTCTTGTTTGTTTATTGCCAATTACATGTGCATGCTCACACACACACACACACACACACACACACACACACACACACACACACACACACACACACGGACACACCGTGAGAAGCCCTTGTCTGTTTTACCCACTGATGTAGCCTCAGGACCTACAACAATATCTGGCAAATAGGTGGTCAATAGAGCATAGTTGGATGGATGAGTGCTCAGCATTGGATAAAAACAGCTGGCATCTACCATCACCATCTCCCGATGAAGGAAAGGACACTTTACCCAAAAGAGGCAGAGGCAGGCCAGCACAGTGGCCACAGCATGGGCTCTGGAGTCAGATTGCCTGGGTTTAGATGACGGGTCCACCAGGACTCTCTCCCTCCATCTCCATTTCCTCATCTTTAAAATGGAGATGTTGTGGTCTAGCCATACAAGGACTACTACTTGGCCATCAAAAGGAATGAAGTACTGGCACGCGCTACAACACAGACGAACCTCAAAAACACCATGAGCAGTGAAAGAAGCCAGGCGTAAAGGCTACCTATTATGTGATCCGTGTATAGGAAGTGTCTAGAACAGGTAACCCCACGGATACAGAAAGCAGGTGCCTAAGAATTGGAGGTGGCAGGGCTGGAGATTAACTGCTTAATGCGTGTGAGGTTTCCTTTGGGGATGATGAAGATGTTTGGGAACTAGATAGAAGTGGTGGGTGTACAGCATTGTGAACGTGCTAGATGCCACTGAATTGTTCACTTTAAGTGGTTATTTTTATGTTATGTGAATTTCACCTCAACAACAACAAAAAAAGGGACTTTAACCATTGTCCTTGTGTATAGGAACATTAGGAGGACTGAATGAGGTAATGCTGCAAAGACTTAACACAGTGCCTGATGTTTATCAAACAATTAAGAAGATATATCTCTTAGTAATTAATTTAAATAAGCATTGCTTTATGTAACATCACACCATTTTCTTATTTTTTTTTTTCACTTTTCACTGTAGTGAGAACTGGCAATTTTATCATGAATTTGTAACAGACCACAGGCCAGAATTTGGGAACCACTGAAATAAACAATTTTGATAAATAAAATCACCTTTTGCAGGAGAGGGTATAGCTCAAGTGGTAGAGTGTATGCTTAGCATGCGTGAGGTCCTGGGTTCAATTCCCAGTACCTCCATTAAAAAAATAATTAAATAAATAAACCTAATTACCTCTCCCGCCAAAAAATAAAATCACCTTTCGTAAAAGGCCCATTTTAGAGAGCCATCCTGAAACATTTAATAAACTGAAGATACAAAAGAGGTGCTGTGACAACAGTACTATCCAGAGATGCACAGAAGCAAGGGCCAAGGTGAGTCAATGTGGCCGTTCAGTTTTTCTCACTAAAGTGAGAAAGGCAACACACCCACACCCACACATTCCCAAAAAACAGCCGCGAGCACAACAGCAGAGAAAACACCACATCACCTGATCAGGAGAAACGTGTCAACCCCGAGATAGAACGGGCCACTCCGCGAGTAAAGGTACAGTGGGTTTGTAAGCACTCTGGTTTTCCATTCAAGGACGTTATCTGCAACAAATATAAAAAGCAGTGTATTTTTATTTAATAAGAGGGAATCGTGGGATTTATCCCTTCAGAAAAAGCCAAAGGAACACCTTTAGCTTTCAGTTGTATTGCAAAACCTTTTACCCATCTCTGTAATTCACTCAAGAGGAGAACTTGGACGGGGAATATCAGTGGGGACAGAGGTAGCTAATCGTAACCAGGGCTTTGAGCCCCTTTGTACCCTGACAGGGCCCACTGCCCCCCAGGGGCTACAGCAGCATCGCCTGTTCATCATGGTTCAGGTCTCCTAGGATGCTCTTCAGATGACCCTGGGCTGGCCCCTTCCCCTCAATTCTGAACTATGAGTTTGGTTCCCACTTGGAGAGCACCACTCTGTTGTTGGGAGTGCCTCAGGAGTGTTGTAACAGAAAGAAGGTTGAAAAACAATGATTTAATACTAGAGCGCAGTGTTTATGTATTTATGCCTGCCCATTTTTCCTGGAGAGAAAAAAAGTTTCTGGATTCATTAATCATGGCAAGAGGGAACCCAGCTCTTTGGATGAGGAAAATACAATACTCAGCTGTCACTGTTCCCTGGGTAACCAGGTGCCTGATTCACATCCTAGAGGAGGTGAAGGAACCACTGGACATTGGCCTGGAACACTCAGTTATGGGAGGCCATGGCTCTGTCTCTAAAGCAAAAGGAATGGCCACTCGTGGGAAGGCTGCAGGCTCCTGTCCTATGGTCCAACAAGACCTCCCACCCCACAAAGCTAAAGCTTCTTTCTTCCTCGACTGCTTGTAAAGATTCACTGGTTTTCCTCACCCAAAGACAGCCACGCGGTCATCTGGCTGGTGTGCCCCGAAATGATCCAGAGGAGGCTCAGAACGCGGAGGCCATTCAGGGCAGAGCACGTGCTCCCTGGCGTCTTTGTGGTCCAGATGGCCGGCATGTTCTTCTGCCAAGAAAAGCATCTCAGAGCACAGTCGATGGCTCCTAGGAACCCTGGGCAGGAGCGAAGGTGTTACTGTCCACTCTGAAAGCCAGACCACTCCCTGCGCTGCCCCACAAACGAGCCAAAACATGCAAACCAGTGATCATGGCTGTCACCCAGATGCTCCCTCCCTGTGACCCCGGACTGCTCAACTCACTTCTCCATGGTCCCCTCTTGATCTATCCGTGGACCTTTAGACATGGTCTCCCTCCGCTAGGAACCTTGACTTTCCCGAACAGTCTTGACCTGAGGTTGATGCTCACACCATGTCATACAGAATACGCTCCCCAAGCTCAGGCCTCGGGGAAGCCAACACCTGACCCCAGTCCTGCTTTACAAAGGGTTGGGGGAAGGGAGACTGAGACATCATTAAGAAACCACCTGCTCCATCAAGCCAGCAGTTCACTTGAAAGGGCATCCCTGGTGCCCTCCCAAGAATGAAACTCTTGCCAACAACATCCCTACCTGTCAAGGCAGAGGCATGAAAACAGAAGGGCAGTGGCACAGCAGCTAAGGGTGCAGGCCTTACAGTTAGTTGGACATTCCTGGCTCTGAATCTGACTCTTGTGTGTTAGCTCTGTGACCTCCGGAAAGTGAATTAACTTCTCTGTGCCTAAGCTTCCACATCTGCAAAATGGGAATCAAAGTAGATTTTATAAACATGGGATTATCATGAAAAACAAATGAGAGTGTTGCCTCTCCTACTTCTTTTTTAAGCCCTATTGCTTTAAGAAAGGTTAATCCCTTCTCCTTAACTTATTCCCCTTAATTTAAAAAAAAAATTTAACTTGCTTCACCCTGAGGGCCAATTAAGTGTCTGGAATTGTGGAATGGGAGCCTCCAAAACTCAAGTCGGCTCCGATAGACTCCTTTTCCTTCCTGGGTGTAGCTGGGTGCTTCAGACACTGTGCGCACAGGAAGTCCTTGCAGAATTGAAACTTAAAATCGAGATTGGGCTTGTAACCAAGCTCTGAGAATCTAAATCAGCTTCTTAAATGGAAAAATGTAAATAACTAGCATTTTGAGGTTCCAGCCGTAAATAGGAGTTTTTCCATCGGCGTCACTCTCAAATGTGCCTGCCTGACAGCATAAAGCTCACCCTTCCATTTAGAGGAATTTTAACTCACTGGGAATTGGCATTGTCACAGCACAATCAGCAGTGTCCTACACCTCGTGTCTGGCTCCCTGGGTTACATGAGAAGCCACATGTCGCAAAGGAACATCACAGGACTTGGGTTCTGCCCAGTTCCACCAATTCCTTAACCTCTCTGAACCTTTTTCCTCGCTTTTAAACTGAGCACACTTTTTGGCAGGGCTGTTGTGAGGATTCAAGAACAAGACTTGTCAACTATCTGGCCCGATGCCTCACTTGGCAAGCAAGCACTGAATACATTTTGCTGTCATTATTATATTTTCCGTCTAAATTCTGCTTGTGGGTGAACTTCACCAGCAGTAGCTATAAAATTGTCTGCAAATAACTGGTCTGTAGAGAAGACAGCCTCTCTGAGTCCCATTTCACTCATTTGTAACTGGAAAGTGTCATAAGCCACAGAAACACAGGGAGGATCAGATGAAACCGTGCACGTGGTCAGTGGTTCTCAAAGTGGGGTCCCCGGACCAGCAGCTTCAGCATCACCTGGGACTTGTTAGAAATGCAGAAAGAAAGGCTTTGCCTCAGACCTCTTGAGTCAGTCTTCGGGGGCAGGGCCTGGGAATCTGTGTTGTGACAAGCCTTCTGGGTGATTCTGATGCTCGCCAAAGTTTGAGAACCATAAATGTGACCATGCTTTGAATTTCTGGATTTTTTTCAATGATTATGACTAGGAGCCCACTTTAAGCAACAGACGACAGAGGAAGAGCCCCGACTTCCAGAGGGCAGAAATCCATAGCTATTTACTTCATGAAGTCATCCTCAAATATTCACTCATATTTTTCTCATCTAAATTGTAAGGAACAGGCTCATGTAACAGGAATCCACTCTAGGCAAATGCAATGATTGTTTGGAGGATAAGGAACAAGGAATCCAAATTTGGCTCTAAACTGCTCGAAGGCACAGTGGTCTTGTGTTGATCTGACTCACTGATGAGTGTGAGAGTGGAGAGAAAAAAAGTGCTAAACCTGGGGGTTTCTCCATCTCGATTTTATTTCCAAACATTCAGGAATGTGATATTTTACTCTGATGGTATTCGATTTTTTTTTAATGCTACAGCAATGGAACATAGAGTCCCCCCATTTTGAGACCACAGTTAAATGTAGCTGCTGAAAAAGTTAACGTAACCTTAGTGTCCTGATCAGAGAGTCTTACTTCGGGTGAAGAATCTATCATTTTAATGACTGATTCCTGGCACCATGCCAGGTGTGTCTGCTTTAAATCCTGTGATCTGGCCTTAAAATGTAGGGCTCTGGGAGTTAGCCTGCCACCCAGTGATAAGCAGTGGTGAATTATGGTGACTGTAGGCTCACCCTCCATCTGACAGGAGCACAGGGCAGGTCCCTGGAACCCAGGTGATCTCAGCAAGGTCAGTGCAGTGAAAGGTCTTGACCAGTTAAAGCCCCTGCCCTTTCCTCCCTCTCCTGGTTTAACTGAGAACACAGCAATTAGGAGGAGATGAGGGCACATTATCTCATTGAATTCCTTCAACAAATCTCATTATATGTCCCCATTCTACACATGTGGAAACAGGTTCCTAGAGGTCAAACAACGTGACCAAGGGCAGAGTTAGAAACCCAGGGGACAGCCAAGCATGTGCCCTGTCTGCCGTGCCCACCATGGAACCTTCCACATGGCGGCCAGGGAGCAGAGAGACTTCTTAAACCATCTCACGTAAGAAATAACTGAGAGTTTCTGCAACTTGGGGGAGGCCATCAAAACTGTCCTCAGTATCTGATGGGGCTATAAAGAAACAAGAGAGTAAGTAGGTTTATTTTCTGACACCCCAGAGTAGAAATTATAGGGCAGCAGGATGGATGCTGTGCAGAAGTCTGACATGAACATTCCTGACACGATGGGTTCCCAGGGCTTCTGATTTGGGAAGGAGTTTGCACTGGAACCTCTAAGCCTTCTCAGCTCTTACATCATCATCTCTCTACAAACACGCTTTTTCCCATATTTCTCTTTGTGGGGGTTTCTTGTTGGTGTTACTGCTGTTTCGTTTTTGCCTGAAGATCCAAACAGGGTTTGGTGAAGTCACCACCGTGCCTCTGCATTGGCTGTGTTCCCTGAAGCTGCTTGGTCACAGATTCATACTCTTCTGGTCCATGCATTGAAATTCGATTTTATATTTATCCCTCTCTTTGAAGTAAAGGAAGGACAACTGTGTGGATTTAAGGGGCTCTGCTAAAAATTATTCCACGTCTTCTAAAAGTATTTGCATGACGAGGTTATTCTTATTTCAGAATGTGTCCATGTGTTTGCTTTGTCTTGCATATGAGCAGGTGGAAATGAAGGTAATACTCTTGATTTTTAACTAAAACACAATCCGGTGTGACTTCTCACTGCCCAGCCTCACCAGGCTGTGCGGGGTTATCTATTTCTGCCTCAGGTACCGTCTGCCGTCTTTTAATCCCCTGTGTCGCACACATACTCCCCTGGCTTCAGTTTACGTGGAAGTCAGTTACCTCGGTGATGCCAGGAAGGCTCTGTGAGTCATCTGTGTAGCTGTGACGCTGAAAATAGACGTTGTGCTCATGAAATTGACCCTTAGGGGATTACGAGAGTGAAACCCAATCACTGTTCTGACCTAGTCTTTGAGTTGCACAAAAACACACTGCATAATTGTGCCCAGGAAAGAAAGCAGCATTTTCAGTGACCTCGCCTTAACACACTGATGGTAAACAAAGACTCAGTTATGAGGAGCAGAGACCCAACCTCCAGCCGGCGTTTAGACGCTGTCAGGCACCACTAGAGTCCAGCACCGCAGGGATTCTTTTCTGACGCTGTGGTCATCTAAGTCACCGCTCAGGAGCGGTTTTGGTTTGTAGAGATGCTTACTTTTTCCTCTGCGCGGGGTTCCTGACGGTGAGAGATGAGCCAGGCAACCCGTCCGTTGGATTCTGTTCTCTTGCTCACTCCCCACCGTCTCTCTCAAAGGCAGACTCCCATAAGTGGCCGGATGTGCCTCGGATACGGGGGATGCCCTGCGGTCTGACCCCCACCCGGTGGCTGCCACATAGACAGTTCCAGCCAGAGGAAGGGCGAGGCCCAGCAAGGTGAGGAACCTGCAGGGACAAGACATATGTGTGACCAAGCCTGACCTCACACCAGCACCACAGTAAGATGCAGAGAAGACATCCTAGGGAAAAATAAAACCACTCCAGCCCCCTATTAAAATAGAGGCAAATGTTAATGGCTTTAAGAGTTAGGAGTAGCTTATTTTTTTCTTTAATTTTTATTGACGTGTAGTTGATTTACAATGTTAGTTTCAGATGTACAGCAAAGTGATTCAGTTATACATACACATATGTATATATTTTTCTTTTCAGATTCTTTCCATTATATATTATTATAAGAAATTGAATATAGTTCCCTGCTATACAGTAGGTCCTTGTTAAGAGTAGCTTTTTTTTAAAAACACCTTTATTGTGGTATAATTGCTGCACAGTAAACTAAGGAGTAGCTTTCTAAGAAAAAAATGAAAGAAATTACAAAGACAAAGGGTAGCAGATTTCACTAAACTCGTTACAATTGTGAAAGAAAAAATCATAACAACCAAAAAGCAGCCAAAATACTGAGGAAGATATTTGCAGCTCATATGACTAAGGATTCATATCTTTCCTGGACAGAAGGAACTTTAAAAATCAGTAAGAACTGGGGGGGGAGGGTATAGGTCAGTGGTAGAGTGTGTGCTTAGCATGGATGAGATCCTGGGCTCAATCCCCAGTACTTCCATTAAAAATAAATAAATAAATAAAATTAAAATAAATAAACCTAATTACCTCCCCCCACCAAAAAAAAAAATCAGTAAGAACCCAACTAACACAGACATGGAAAAGGGAGTGAAAGGTATGAATAGCAGATAAACTTAGAAAGAAAAACCCTCATTACCAATTTTTCAATATGTAAATTAAACCAATTTATTATCTGTCAAATTGGCACTAGTTTTTACAAAGGGAGCTTTGGATGCTGATGACAGGCTGACAGAACAGACACGGGCATCTCCTGCTGGGGGCGGTGCAAGCACCTTAGTAAGATTGCTGATATATTTGGGGGAGAAGCAAAGCCTCAAATAAAAGAAATCCGTCTTCGCTGGTCGCATGATAGGAACAGGAATATTTGGGGACAGGGTGTGTTTCTCAGTGATCTTGAAAACCCACCACATTTGAGTGTAGCCAGACTTTCTCTAGAACACTAGCAGATTTTCTTGTTTAAGGTAAATGGTGATTTCCCCCCATACAAACAGCACTGGCCAGACATCATTCAATGAATGAAAATGAAATGGCTAAGTGTAGCTGGTGAGTGGAAGCTGGTGAGACAGCCCAGCATATACATCCCAGAAAGGTCCCTGAGATGCCCATACTCACAGACACACAGCAGCAAACGTGTCTAGGAGGAATAATCCAGCAGCACATCTGGCCACACCCCCAACAGACGAGGAGGAAGAATTTATTGTAAAGAGAGGGAGAGAAGGAGCCAAAAATGAAGCATTTCTGAATCTTAAAATATCTACCAAGAGACAAAAAAACAAAATTGCATTAGTAACACTTTACTTGGCAGTAAATACTTGACATTTTGCCGTCTATTATTGCGAAATTAAGCTTTGATGTTAAAAAGGGCAGCTGGCTTTTAATACACCCGATTTAAGGATGGGGAAAATAGAGCATAAAGATGCTGAAACTCACAGAACCAGGCTTAGCCCTGCTGGAGGTGGGCCACAGGTCTCCTGAATCCTGTCTGCCCAGACTCTGCGCCCTTTCCCAGCACACGGCCCTGGGAATGACAGTCCTACCACCAGCTCCAGTCTTTCCGTGAGCAGGTCCCCACCAGAGAGAGAAATGCAATATGAGATGGAAAAATATGATGGAGGCCACAGGCTGGGAAAAGGTGCTGAGACTGAAGCTAAGACACACCAACCTGGGATGCAGCTAAGTAGTCACCACGAGAAATAGTTTGAGAAGATATTAGTAGTAAGACTAGGGGGCAGTAGTCTCAAACTTTAGCATGCCTCAGAGTTACATGGAGGGCCTGCCTCCCCTCACAGCAAGCTTCTGATCCAGTCCGACTGGGGTGAGGTCTGAGAATTTACACTTCTAACAGACTCCCAGGAGATCCTGCTGCTAATCCAGGTGCACGCCTTGACAACCGCTGGCCCAGGGGACTTCCAAAATCTCAGCAAAGGACAGGGGACACAGCATGGTGCGATCAAATAGCAACACCAGTTATAACAACAAAAAATGTTACATTAAGTGCCCACTCGCTGTCGGACACATCTTGGTCATTATTTCTAATGAGTCAGCAATCCCGTAAGGAGCTATTGTTTACCTTATTTTACGGGCAAGGAAAATCCTCCTCGGATA
The DNA here is from genome assembly GCF_036321535.1 of Camelus dromedarius. Taxonomy (NCBI): domain Eukaryota; kingdom Metazoa; phylum Chordata; class Mammalia; order Artiodactyla; family Camelidae; genus Camelus; species Camelus dromedarius. Next base: position 15,388,614 of record NC_087463.1, on the reverse strand, counting down.
AAGTAAGGAACTTGAGCACAGAGGTTAAGAAAACAGGGTCTGCAGTTTGGGACGCCTTACTATCTGACCATGGGTGAGCTTGTCTAATCGCTCCGTGCCTCAGTTTCCCCATTGGGAAAATGGAGATAATAGTACCTACCCCATAGGGTTGCTGTGAAAATTAAATGTAGCAAGAACTCTGAAGTACTTAGAAAGTGTCTAACCTTGTGGGGGAGGGTATAGCTCAGTGGTCGAGGGCGTGCTTAGCATGTACAAGGTCTTGGGTTCAATCCCCAGTACCTCCATCTAAAGGGAAAAAAATGCCTGGCATTGAGTAAAGGCTCAGTAAGCACTGGCTATCTTTATTATGGTTGCTGCTGACTGGCAGGGCCAGAAGTCACCCCAGGACTGTGTAAACTTGAAGAAGGCAGCCTTTTTAATCCCTCAGGCTACCTCATCTCGCATTCTGGAGGTTTGGGTTTGGGCCACTTGCTGTGTGACCCTGGGCAAATCACTTAACTTCTCTGGGTCTCATTCTCTCTTCTATGTAATGAGGAAGGGTGGGTTGGACATCCCTTCCACCTCCAGCGCCCACTGTTCCCATGGTTGTGACCAGAGGGTTTCTGAATTGTCCAAAGATGAATAATGTGTGATTCGTTGTCAGTCTTCATTGTCACCTGTTAAGGGTGGAGATAAGGAGCAGGCATTGTCCAGGTGTCCTCAGCCCTGGCCAAAAGTGAGGGGGCTCCATCAGTGGGTCCCTCAGGGGACACGGCAGCAGAATTCTCATCCAATTCCATTTGCTCTGAATTGATGCTCCCCGGGCTACTTCTTGGCAATATTTGAATTTCCCTAATAAACTCCTCCAGTGAAAAAGAAGTGCACTGACCTACCGACATGTCTGTTCCCCTTGGAGGTTCTAGTCTAATTTTAAAAGAATCAACTGGGTTGGTTTTTGTTGTTGCTGTTTTTTACAGTGACCCACTCCAGAGTCTCTGGCTGGTGTGAATCAGGCCCTCAGCCTCATGGCCCTGGATGAACTGAGAAAATCAGCTTCCTCCACCTGCAAAGCAAAACCCAGCTCCTCCCTGTGGTGACCTTCTGTGGACATCCTGAGAGGCCACAGCAGCCACAACCTTCCTCGTCACCTTTAACTGCACAGCACACATGGGAGGTCACGGGGAAATCCAAAAGCAAGATGTAAAAGCTTTGTGGTTTAGCTACACTATTGAAAAAAAACCAACTTTTTTTTTTAACTTTAATGTAGGACCCTCCATGCAACAAAAACCACAAGACAACAGAATTAGGAATAAAATGATACAATATACCCCTGGGCTCTCAGATTACGTTTCCTTCACCTTCTATTGTTTTCAAAAGTGCTTTTTGTTAGGTCTGACCCCTCCCTTCCCAAGGACAGGCTTAACGGCAGCTGGAAAAAGTGCCCCAGAGGTCTCAAATGATAGTCTTTCTGCATCTAAGTCATAGAGGAGCTGCCTCACTGGCCCCAAAGCCAATTAAAGCAAGTTACAACAGACGTCGCATCAGCTGCCCCGGGGGGAATCCTCCGCATGTCAGCAGTTTGTCCGCGGATGGAATCTGAGGCGTCAAACAATAGCGTCCTGACCCAGAAAGACACAGGAGACGCAGGCCCTCTCTGCTGAGCAAGCAGATGTGGAAGTCAATCCATGGGGTTAACAATGCCCCCTTAACCCCAAAGATAGTTCTGGCTGGGCACTAACAACATGACTGTCCAGCTCCGCCCCGCTTCATCACCCTACCACTGTGCAGTCTGGCAGTGACTCTTAAACCTCTAAATAGCTAGCGCCTTTCTCGGGCTGTGTCCTTCCCGTGGATGAGATGCTGTGGGGCCAAGGGAACCTGCCCCTTCTCTAGTCCACACTCCGAGTGTCTAGGGCCCCAGAATTGCAGTGGGGCTGGGGGGGGCGGGGCTTAGGTTATCCATACCCCCGTCCAATGGAGTGAGGAGGCGTCTTAAGTCACCCAGTTGGTGGTACTTTGTTATAGGAACCCTAGGAAATGTTACAGTAAGTGGTGCTGAAATACACAGACATGAACTGTTCGGGAACCAGCCTATGACTGGGTTTGTGAACATCACAGCCAAATTTTATCTAGACTTTCTAGTGTTCCACATTTTCCTTCTCAGGACTCACACAAAGTCTGTTGGTTGAAATTTTATAACATCCTAGACAATCACACTATGCAGCTTTTTGCCTAAAAGCAGTATGTTCTGACCTGCCCAGAATATTTTTCCCTCTCTCTGCTGTCCTGGGCTCATTTCTTCTTGGCTTGCCAGCCACTGTCTTCTACTGTACACTCCCTGCCCTCCTGCTCCAGCTGAGTAAAATTTGTACAAACAGCTACTGCTGAGCTGGTTACTCCCACATCTGTAGAGGAAATATTGGCAACGCCATCAAAAAGCTTGAAGGAAGAGCCAACAAATCCTTTCCAGATGGGGACCTTTTCCCCTGGGCACAGATGCTCCCATTTCTGTCTGCTGCCTCTGTGCCGAAGCCGGAGGGACGCCTTGGCAGTGAGGACTAAATTCCACTAATATATCCTCCCAAGTCAGCTCTGCTCACCCTAATCAGGGCCCTTCCTTTTTCCAGGAAGAAAGAGAATTATCAAAATATCTTTGTATCCAGAACAGTTTCTAACCTTCCATTTTACTCTAATATCAGCTCTGGCGAATAAGCTTAGCGTCAGCCAGAGAAAGCAGGCTAATTGATACATCTCTTAAATCACCATGACCACGAACTCATTACACTTGGTCATTTATTCACTTGAAATGCTAATAACAACTCTGCAAATTTACCTTTGTTTCTAGGATATGTATGGCTTCTCCAATAAGAAATGAAATTTAAGTTTGATACATAACAACTGGTTTTCTTTTTAAGAGCACATGAAATATTTGGCTAAGATAGAGAAGTAATATATTAGGAGCTGCTGGGATAATCATAAATTCAGAGGACAATTTAAGGTTATTGAAAACTAACTGCAATAGCAACACTTAAAAACAGGGCTTTTAACAATGTGTGTAATATTGTGATATAATAAGAAATTTATATTTAGACTTCATCCCCGGTTCCTGGGACTGAGCTCCTAAAGCCCCTGGAATTTCCTGAGTGAAATGGGGGTGAGAAGAGCATCTGTCGTAATTCATTATAAGCCCCTTTCGACTGTACTGGAGTTTAAGCTAATAAGGTGACTTCTGGAGGAGGGAGCTGGTTGTCAGGGGAACCAACCACGTGATTAAAGGGTTGGAACTTTCAGCCCCATCCTCAGCCTCTGGGGAGGAGAGAGGGCCTGGAGATTGAGCTAATCACCAATGGCCCATGATTTAATCAATCACCCCGACAAAAATGGAGCCTCCATAAACACCCTAAACGAAGGGGTTGGGAGATGCTGCAGGCTGGTGAATACACCGAGGCGCTGGGTGGGTGGTGCACGCTGAGGGGGCAGGGAAGCCCTGTGCCCCGTCCCACATACCTTGCCCTGTGTGTCTCTTCCATTTGGCTATTCCTGAGTTTTGTCCTTTATAATAAAGCAGCAATATCATGGGTTTCTCTGAGTTCTGTGAGCCGTTACAGCAAATTATCAAGCCCGAGGAGAGGATCCCAAGAACCAAAGTTCCCGGGAACCCCTGATTTGCAGCCAGGTTGGACAGAAGTAGCAGGTAACCTCGGGACCCACTACTTACAACTGGCATCTGATGTGCGGGGGGCAGGCTTGCGGAACTGAGCCCTTCATGTGTGGGGTCAGCACTATCTCCAGATAGTGTCACAACTGCATCCGGTGAGGAGGAAACTCATACATCTGGTTTTGGAAGTGAAGTGTTTCGTGCATAGGGAAAGAGTGTTGTCATTTTACGGTGTCATGTTTGTTCTTATTTGGATAACTAGAATAAATACAAAAGACACTAGCAAAAAAAAATTAGGCTTTAAAGCTCTTCCTTGGAAATTTTTGAAAGAGTTCAAGGAAATCAAACCAGTTTCCATGTAAACTTCATTATGCGCAGTTACAGTCAGAAGCGATTATAAGGCTGCAGAGAGTTAGGGGCAGACCGAAGGGCACGGTCCACCCCTCCCTGTACAGAGGAAGAGGCTGGAGCAGGGGGAGATTAAGTTATTTGCCCCGGATCACACAGCTGAGCGGTGACAACCAGGGCCAAATGCTGGTCTCTTAACGCTAATCCATTACAACATGCTGGCTTGACACGGTCCCAGTTCAGAAGGGCCTTCTGGATTTGGTATCTGGGCCACACACGGACCACAGCAGAGAACACGAACAATATGGAAACCAGATACCACCCAAAGCCTTTCTTCAGGCTCAGCCAGGCAGCTGAGGGTGAGGGAAGATTAAGTTTCAAATTTTATTCCATAAAGATTCAGCTCCTACCTTCTAGTCAACGTCTTTTTCCTCCTTTCAACCCACTCCCTTCCTGTTCCACCATGTCCACTCCCACGGCCCCTGCCCCAACTCCATTAGTCTCAGCTTGTTGGATATATCAGGATGAAAGGTTGGTTTGATCCTGAAAGAATGGCCAAGAGGCTCTAAGGAGTTGGAGTTTTTCAAACTTAATGGTGAGACAATAGTTTCACTGGCTATTCTTTTGGACCTACCCAGCTGAGACATCTCAGTCACATCCTCTTCAGCACAAGAATCAGGGACACACACGCCCACGCTGTAGTCAGCGCCATCCTGGGAAACACAATGCCACAACGCCCTTTAGTATTAGTGTCTGTAGAATATATGCATGTTCGGTCCTAAGTAAGGCTGTCGCTGTGCTTCCCATGAATCCAGCAGATTGGGAGAAGCGGGAGGAAATGGTGCTAGAAGAAGGAAAATTTGCTGACTTCTTTGTAGATGGCTTTTCCGTTACAGAGTATTTCAAGTGAATTTACAGAACATCAGATGCATCCATATTTAAATAAAAATATGCTCCAAGGGTTAATGTAGCTGGCTGTTTAAAAAGCAGCCACCATTGTGGGACAGACTGCCCCAAAGCAGCCCTCTCCTGTGTTACAGGTCATTAAGAGTTAACACTCCTACAGTGAGTTTTCAACAAATTTGCCAAGCTGCCATTTCTTCGTAGCAGGATGCGGTGTAGCAAGTAAAAATTTTATTAATAAATCAAGCCAATAATTAGAATGCCAGTCCCAATAAAGCAAAGATCAAATTATAAAAAAAAATTGCTGAGATGCCTCTTCTAAACACATAACTTACATGATTGTGGAGGTCTGACCTTTTGCTCCGATATTAAAACCATTAATCTGCTTTGAAAATAGGATATGACATTTGTACATACTGATTAAGCCCCCAAGCAATCGTTGTCAAATTCTCAGGGTGACAAATGGAGCTGGCTGATAATCTCCCTATCTCCGGTGGTTAACCATTCTGAAACCATTTTATAGTGTTAACATCAGAGAGCTTGGATTCCTTTTTTTATACAATTGTTATTAGCCAACCAGTAATGTATTTTGTTTTAGTGTTGTGCAGCATTCGTAAAGTCTATCTTTGTATTTCATAGGAGGCTGTGCTGTTCCTAGGGTTTTTTTTCCCCCAGCAGTAAAGAATTAACATGTTTTGAAGACAGTGAGCCCTGTGACTTCAGTCAATTGATTTAGCGATGCACTTATAAAAGTCCCCACCCACCTGCTGGGATAACCTCGAATTCACATCTTGGAGCTCTGTTTCTGGGAAAGGATTATGGGTAATGGGAAGTCCACTTCCCTTCCATGAACTGATGGTGAGTCAGGAGTTAATGCCCGAGAACACTGGCTGGGTCTTGACCTTGGATTCCCCAAGAAGGTCGTCCAGAGGTCTTGTCCTGTGCACTGTGGTAGGAGGAACATTTGAAGGCCTGTCTGGTTTGTGGACACCTCCTCCTATAATGTCCCATACTCAGAACATGCAAGCAAGTTTCTGCCAACTGTTTTAAATTTAGTTTTAACTTTTCCCAAAATATCTTAATAGTTTGTTGTTTCAGTTAAGATAAGTAGTCAGTGGAGTGGTATCAGTTTCCATATCATGAACCCAACGTTCACTAGTCCTTCAAGAGAGTGTGCTCAGAGCCCAGGCTCACCTGCAGGACATGAAGCTTGCAATACTGCCCTCGGAAGCGGCCCGACGGCGCATGGGTGGCAAGACACTCACTGTACGATCCCAGCCTGTCCACATTTCCGCTAAGAATATTGCTCCCAAGCTTCCCGACGGCGTCATACACTGAATTGCAAAGCAAAAGAAGTGGGCAAAGTTAGCTTCCGTGTGTCACTTTAAAATGAATTTGTGGGCATTCAGCATCACCTTCTAAACCTCTCAGAGTTGAATGACCAAAAGAAAAAAAAGACAGATATATTCAGATGGCACTCTTGAGCCTGCATTTTGCATCCACAGCCCCTCCCTTCATTGAGGGAGAACAGTGATGTATGTCTGTTGTTTAAAATATTTAAGCCATTTAAGTTTTCTCTTCTGTCAAGTGCTTGTTTATATCCTTTGCCCATTTTTTAAAGAATTTCCTTTCTGATTTGCAAGAGCTCCTTATTATTCTATATATTGTTCCTTGTCTACCTGAGCCGTTGAAAATACTTATTCTCAGTCGGTTATCTGTCAGTTCTTTACCTATGGTGTCCTCCATTGGACAGAAATCCATTCTTTCGAGCCTGCGATTTTTATTTTAGTCTTTGAGCAATCTTTGTCCTAATCAAGACTGACTACATAATTAGCAGGGCTAATGCAGAATAAAAATGCAGGGTCTTTTGTTTAAAAATTCATTAAGAATTTCAAGATGGTGACAGCAAATCACACTTACAGGAAGCATGGAGCCCTTTTATGTGTGGGGCCCTGTGTGACTGCGAAGGTCACATGTCTATAAAGCCAAACCTGGTTCTGATACCAGAACCATATGGTTTTTATTATTACAGATTTAGGGTATATTGAGTATTCCACTTTCAGTCTTCCTTTCAAAGTTGAGGTAGTTAATATATGTGGACTGTTAATCTTTCACACAAATTTCAGGAATCCATATTCAGAAAATTTCAGAAAATTTTCAGAAATTGTGGAAAATTTCAGAAAAAGTTTATTGAGTTGCTCAAAACATCCAACGAGAATATTAATGAAAATTACTTCAAATGTATAGATTATACGGGTGGGAACTGACATCATTTTTGTGTCAAGCTATCATCGGATGTCATGCAATTTACTCAAATCTTCTTCTGTGTTCTCATTTATGCTTTTATATTTTTCCTCAATAATCTTAAAACAGATTACATAAACACTTCCAAGTTAGTATATAGTTGACTCTTTTCCTCAGTATTTTATTTTCAATTATATTTTCCAACTGATTGTTGCTGGTGTGGGAAAATGCTATTGATTTTTGTAATTTGTCTGGTATCTGGAGAATTTGCTGAACTTTCTTTTTAGTTTTACAGTCTTATTTCTTCCTCTCTAATCCTTAGGCCACTGTTTTGTTTTCCTTTTCTAGTTTTGGAAAGTTAGAGTCAAATTTATAAAGTGAGTTTGTCACTTTTTATTTTCTGGAACAACTATATAGCTCAGTGGTGGAGCCCATGCTTAGCGTGCAGGAGGTCCTGGGTTCAATCCCCAGTACCTCCACTAACAAAAAAAAAGAATCAGAGAGGAGTATCCACAGTAGCTAGTAAGGATTAGAGCTGTGTGTTCAAACCCATTTTAATCTGAACCCATAACCCTCTAAAATATACAAAAAGACTCTTTTTGTTTGTCAGTTTTGTATACAGTTTCTTATAAATAACTAAAGATAATGATCTCCTTAGAGTGAGCGGGGAGAAAACCCCAAATACAGTTTGGCAAACTGTGCAGCTCCTCTTGTATTTGTCTCTGTCTTTACTAATAATTGAGTTCCTGAGATTTAATCTAGAAATCAGGTTGAAGGAACGGCATTTTGCCTACATGTGTGCTTTTTAAAACAGTAATACGTTATTTTGAAAAGCTCCTGGCCATAACTGGGCAAACAAACGGTCCTTCCTGTGCTTCCTGGGGTAACCTGACTTTCGCCATGAACCTTTGCCTCTTCTGGCAAGCTCTGAGCCACTTGGGCTCAGCCAGTGGGTGTCTGTTATCACTGGCCTCTTTCTTATGGGTCTAAGTGTTCCAGGTTATTGCCTGTAATGAGCATAACTGACTCTACCCTTTTCCCTCCCATAAGTATGACTCTCTGTGGCTCTGACCACACTCAGAACCTTAGAGCTGGCATCCATGGTCACATGTAGCCAGTAATCATCATTTCAGCTTAAATGGTCTGTATCATAAGACTGAGCACATCCCTCCCCTCCTTACGACGTTTTCAAGGCACCATGAACAAAGTTAAAAGGTAACTCTCAAAGGAAAGGACATATTAATAACTCAGATAAAGAACTATATTCAGATCATATAAAGAACTCTTACAAATCAGTAATTTTTTAAAAGTCAAAGAAACTGATTTAAAATCTGCTAAGGATTTGAAGAAGCAACTCTTGGAGAAGGAAATCCAAGGGACCAATGAATATGAGAAAGTTGTTCAGTCTCATCAGGAAACCACAATTAAACACCACTTTTTTCTACCCCTCTGACTGGTACAAATTTAGAAGGATGATACAATTGAGTGTTGGTAAGAATATGCAGGAATAGTTCTCTCAGTGCAGCCTCCTGGCTCCTACTCTCTCTCCTAACAGCAACTAGATTTTCTTTTGGAAAATTACCAGTTTCCAACTGCACATAGTCTTTTTTGTGTGTATATATATATTTTTTTAATTGAAGTATAGTCAGTTTGCAGTGTGTCAATTTCTGTTGTACAGTATAATGCTTCAGTCAGACATGAACATACATATATTCGTTTTCATATTGTTTTTCACCGTAAGTTACTACAGCATATTGAATATAGCTCTCTGTGGTATACAGTATGAACTTGTTTATTGGATTTTGTGAGAATCCCCTTGTATTTTGAAGCGAGAGATACTCTACCAGAGTTCAGTAGGTGTTCTGAGCGATTCAGTGGGTTTGTAGATGTAATTCTTGGTGTATTTGTGGGAGAGGGCAAGGTGTGAGTCTCTCTACTCTGCCATCTTGGCAACAACTGCACGTAGTCTTGACAAAAAGTCAAGGTGCTCTGTCCTCTCATTCTTGAAGCTGATGGGGTCCCTGGAGGCTGCTTTTGCTCTGCCATCCCCCTCCCCATGACACAAGGTCAACCATCTCCCAGGACTAGTGTGGAGTGAGTCAAAGCCCAAAGCAAAGTTTGGACTTCATTCATCCACAGGTGGTTTCCTGAGAGGTTGCAGAACAGGCACCACCGTGGAGACCATTTGGACCTCGCTGGTCCAGTGACCGGTTCCGAGCCTAACAGGTATTTTGCCTTTCTCTCCATTCTGTGAGCTGCCCCATAGGCTGACGTTAAACTCCCCCTTTTTGCTGAAGGTTGTCAGAGTTGATGTCTGTGGTTTAACTGAAGGCTTCTTCCTAACTGTGTCCCCAGTGACCCAGCAACTCAACATCCCAGAATCTGCTCCAGGGAAACACATATGAGCACACAATTTGCAGGATGCTTGTGGCGGTAATGCTTGTAAAGGCAAAAAATTGTACAGAAGCTATTGAAAAATCCATTTTTGGGGACAAAAACAGCTTAAGGTTGGCAATTGCAAATAGTTCAGCCTCTAACAGGAGAAAGTGGAATGAGCTATGGTACTTTCGCATGCAACAACTAAAATGAGAAAGATCTATATTTGCTGCTATTGGAAATGGTCCAAGACACATTATATTATGCAAGGGGAAAAAAGCTTAAGAGCAATAAATATATTTTTCAATTTTACAAAGCAAAACAATATCTTTCTGGTAGATATATATGCACAAAAGTGCAAGGAGAAAGTTCTGGAAAGTTCTAGAAGGATACACACCCATTGCTAACAGCTGTCATCCAGGAAGGGGACTGAGAATTGAACATGCAAACAAAAAAGACTTGAGTTTTGTCTCTGTTGTTTCGATTCCTTTACAATAAGAATAGAGTCATATGTTATTTAATATAGTGTACAAACAATAAAATATGAACAAAATTGTAAAATCCGTTATGTTAAAAAATCTTCAGTGGCATTCCGTCATCTAGAGTAGGAGTTGGCAAACTCTGGCCCTGCCTGTTTTTGTAAGGAAAGTTTTATTGGAACACAGCCATCTCACTTGTTTACGTTTTGTTAATGCTGCTTTGTTAATACAGGCAAGGTTGTGTAGTTGCAAACAGAGGCCGTATGGCCCACAAAACCGAAATATTTACTATCTGGATTTTAGAGGAAAATTTTTGCAGACCTCTTATTTAGAGCTGTGAGTCCCAACTCTGGGCAGACAGTAGAATCACCTGGGGCATTTTTTAAAAAAATACTGATGCCCAGGGGGAGGGTGTAGATCAGTGGCAGTGTGTGTACTTAGCATGCACAATGTCCTGGGGTCAATTCCTGGTACCTCCTTCAATAAATAAAAATAAATAAACCTAATTACTACCCCCCCCAAAAAAAGTTTTAACAATACAGTTTAAAAATGTACCTCCCCCCTCAAAAAAAAAGGAAAAAAAAAAAAACCTAACACCCAGGCTCCACCCTCACAAAGGGTAGCCTAGCTAGTCAGGGGTGGGGCTTGGGCATTCATTATTTTTCATATGTTCCCAGGCGATAATATTTGCGGCCGGGTTTAACTTCTCTGATCTTTAAGGTTAATTCTAGGTTCCTGAACATGGTTTAAAAGGCCCTTGCTGGCCACACCTGCCCCCCTAGTCTCATCCTCCGACACCCACACCCTTTTCCTCCACTCCATTATACACAACGCGCCAGGCCTGCACCTGTCTTTCTGCTTGGAATGTGCCTCCTTCCTGTCTGCCTGGCAAATGCTGACTCATCCTTTGAGTCTGGGCTGAAGGATGTTCTGCCCCAGGAAGGAGTCCACACTCTTGCTTAGTGTTTCGCACTGGAGGGGTGTAATTGTTGACCTGACCCCCATGTGAGGGAGGGGCTATGCCTTCATCGGTAGATGTCTCAGAGGAGGAGCTCAAGAAACATTTGCTGAATTAATTTAACTTTGAGGGAGGGGTTCAAATGCCCCAAATCCAGCTCCACAAATGTATTGTGAGGTCCTCTCTGTGTCAAAAACAAAACGGATGTATTTATTACAAATAGACTACATGATTTCCCACGTTCCTTCTCCATCACTGAGTTTGCCAATCCTGGTAGCCTGAAGTGTTAAGGATCTGGAACTAAAAGAGCCTGTCCTGACCCTTGGATGAAACCCTGAAGGACACATGTAGAGAGATTCCTAACTCTTCTCTTGAGAAGATGAAATTCTAGTTCTCTTTCCAATTGGTATCTTGCTTTGTAAACGGATTCGATTTAGGGTTTTCTAGCTGAGGTTATTTTGTATGCCGTGCAAATTTTCAATTGCATTTGCTTCTTTTCTGGTTACGAATTCAAATGGACAGGTTGTCTTTTTCCCTCCCCATCCTTAATTAGTTTCTGTCAAGAACCTGGGACACCAGGTCATGGGCTCCATCCAAACTGAAATACATTGTGATTGTCACGGGAGGGAGGGATAGAATAAACTAGTGATTAATCCCACCTGCCACTTCAAATCGCATGACAGTTGTTCCAAGTTTCCATTTCCAAAAGATTAAAAACAACTTGTTTCTATTCCACCGAGCTAATTAGCAGACACATTTTCTTTCTCACGTGGTGGCAATATGTGAATATTAAAATACAGAATTGATTCATTTCTGGGTTTAAATGCAGGAAAGAGAGACCTTGGTCAATGGTCTTAAATTTTAGAACATGGATGCACTTATATCAGAAAGCGGAAGGCAGCAGAAGCTTCTAGAATGCTAAGCCACAAACAAATCCTGCAAGCAATGATCATCTTCAGCATTAGCTGCAAATATTTATTAAGATGGTGTGTTACACTGGAGATTTTTAAAACTAGAACTGAATAGTCCTTGCTCTTCAGTGGACATATGTAACATGCTAAGCACCTGTCTCCTGGGATCTCCTTGTTGAGAAGAGATCTGAATGTGCTATCACCTTGATATCCAAGTTCCTGAAGCAGGCTCTTTGCAAACACTTCCTGGCCATCCCCCTTACATCTGGCCACCTATTAATGTTCGATTTGAAGAACAAGAATAGTGTGTGCATTATTTCCTGTACTGCTATTACAAATCACCACAATCTTGGTGGCTTAAAACCACAGAAACTTACTCTCTCACAGTTTTGGAGGCCCGAAGTCCAAAATCAGTATCACTGAGCTGAAATCAAGGTTATTGGCAGAGCTGTGCTCTTTCTGGAGGCTCTAGCGGAGAATCTGTCCTTTCCCTCTTCCAGCTTCTGGTAGCTGCCAGCATCCCTTGGCTTGTGGTCACATCACTCGGATCGCTGCCTCTGGGGTCACATCACCTCCTCTATGTGTCAAATCTCCCTCCAGCTCTGCCTCCCTCTTCTAAGGACTCACGTGATTGCATTCAGGGCCCATCTGGGTAAGCCGGGAGAGTCTCCCCATCTCAAGCTCTGTACCTTAATCACATCTGCACAGCTCTTGCTTCTATGTAAGCTAACAATCACAGGTCCCAGGGACTAGAATTGTAGATGTCTTTGGGGAGCCATGTTTCAGCCAACCACAACATGGATATTAGAAATTCAGTTAATCCCAGAAATGTTGCTGTGTCACCCTTTATAATGAGATTTTCTTGCTTTCAGCATCGTTTCTGTCCCAGCTTCAGCAGCAGTGCAGGGGATAGCCCTGAGTAAAACGCCCTCCAAACTGACAGCCAGATGGGAAAAGAGGCAGTGTTTGAGAATGCAAGTCAAGCAGGTGGTCATTCCTCCGCTGATGGTCATGGAACAGGCTTGGCTGTGGCCAGTGACTGGCCAGGCCAGTGAGGTCTACCTATGGCTTGCCCCCGTGTAACAGGGTGTAACCATGGGCCTTGGCTTCCAGCAGAGAGGATGAGACACACAGACAGGAGACGTGAAGTCATCATTCCAAGGGATAAACGATGAAGCCAAAGGGAGTCAGTGATCAGGAAGGAAGCTCAGCAATGCAGCCATCAGGGTGGGCTCAGTGACCTGATGTAAGGACCAGGCAGGAGGGAGTCGAAGGGTTAAGAAAGTTTTATAGCAAAAGTAGCTGCTTGGGGAAGATTTCAAGGATGTTAGGAGATTAGAGAAAACAGGAAATGAAAAGCCCTGCAGGCTGCTTGGGAACCGGAGGCCTGCCCCTCGCCTCCCTCCTTCCGTCCCCAAGGAATAAAGTGCAGGGAACTGCAGGCGTCATGTGAAACCATCCGGACCTCAGTATGCTGAGCCCTGTTTTAATTCCATTAAATAAGTTCCCCCTGAAAGGCCTCTGCTGAGACAAGTGGGTCTGCCTGGACTTGATGACATGGCCGTGGGTGGGCCTGGTGTAGCTCAAGGGAAATGAGTTCCAGGACCTACCTGAGACTGCTTGTTTTGCCTTTTTGTTTTTGTCTCAGATAAAAAGCACATACTTTTTTATTCTAGAGGGTGGTTTTGAGAGACCCTCACTCTCTCTGTTTGTTTCCTCATGCTGTCCTAACAAATTTCCCCAAACTGGGTGGCTTAAAACAACAGAAATGTGTTGTCCCACAGTCTGGAGAGTAAGTGTCTGAAATCAAGGGGTCAGCAGAGTTGGTCCCTGCTGGAGGCTCTGAGGGAGAACCTGTCCAGCCTCTGTCCCAGCTTCCGATGGTTGCTGGCAGTCCTTGGCATTCTTTGGCTTGTAGACACATCACTTCAGTCTCTGCCTTGGTGGTTATGCGGCAGTTCTCCCTGGATGTCTCTGTGTCTGTGTATAAACTTCCTTATAAGGACATCAATCAGTGGATTATGACCCTCTCTAATCCAGCATGGCCTCATCTTAATTTGATCACATCTCTAAAGATCCTATTTCCAAGTAGGGTCACATCCTTGGTACCCAGGGTTAGGATTTCACATCTCCTTTTGGAGGACAGAATTCAACCCGCAGCACTCTCCAAGGCGAGATTCTAATCCAAGTCAAGCTACTCATTAGCTTGTGAGGCATGGTTGGGGAAGTTATGGGCCTGGAGAGAAGATGCAGCTGTGTGCTCGGGGAAGGTGTGACAAGTTTATGGAGAGATGGGATCCCAGGATGGTGGAAATGGGAGAGCACAGTGGGCCACGGCAAAGACCTGCAGAGATAACCCATCAGGTGCCCCATAGGACCAAAGACACATAATACGGCTTCAGTACTTCCTTTCAACAGTGTTTCTACTGTGTGTTCTGGTCATCTGCTCTTTAAATTAAATACATTTATACCAAGTGCCAACATAGAAGGGCATAAACCCTTCTTAGTTCCCAGGTGCCCTTCCTCCAGAGAAAAGATGGAACAAGATAAGATATTCAGCTAAGAGATATGAAATCATCATTCCAGAACATATATGGTAGAGTCCCCAGATTAGAATGACTGAAAAGGATACATGGACATATAGATAGACCTCTATCTCCATATATATTTAATAAGGATCACATGTTCACTGAATAAATTCACCATCCTATATTGGAGTCCAATATCAAAAACATAGCAGGGAAAACAAGTCAATGTGGGGGTGGAGAACCAAAAGAGGTGATGGAACAAAAGGGCAGGAAAAACAGTAAGAAACAGATGATCAGGTAGAGAAAGGGGAGGAGAGAGAAGACTGATCCCCATCAAGGAAGGACCGTCCCTGAATTAGAAACAGATGAGTTTTAAGGAGGATGGCAGTTAATAACCACAGTGGTCAAGGGGAAAGCAAATGGAAGAAAAAAATTATTTGGAGGGAGGATCCCAGAGTCTTTTAGGCCACAACTTTTTATATGTGGTAAGAGATTGAATGTAGATTTCTGTGGCTTATGGACTATAAAAATAAAATTAAAAAAAAAAATCAGAAGCAGAGGGGTCAGAACACTGGCCTGAGGACTTCAGGAGTAAAAAGAGGGATAAAATCATACAGTGACCTAAGAAAGTGGCAAAATTACGGCACACAAAGAGTGTTTGATGGATTTTGTTCCATTTGAGACGGTGAAGGTGAGAGTGAGTGGAGAAGGGTGTTGGGAAGGAGGAACGGGACCTTCGTTTTAGAGTTGTGTTACCATATCCTCCTGTCCCGTATACTCCACACCCTTTGATCCGCCCTCCCACCACCAGAAGGACTGTCTGTCTCAGGCTCTAAGATCAGCCTCTCTCCCAGTCCAGAGCAGCAGCAACACCAAATCCCCTCTGCAAAAACAAACGTGTCTGCCTGAATTTCAAGACCCCTCTCTCCACATTATCCCTCAGACCCCACCCAGTATCCGAAGGTCTACTACTGTCACCCCTGTGCTTTGGATTGGGGACAGTTGCCGTAAGACATTATTATGCAACATTTAATATACTGAAAAGACATAAAGAAAAAAATAAGAAACACCTATGCTTCTATCACCCAGCTTAATAAAAGACCCATCATTTGAGATCTGATGGATCCTCAGTTACATCCCCACCCTCCCCACCCCCACTGAAAGGCCGCCTCTAGCGGAATTTGGAGGTTACCGTTCTCATGCACTTCTTTCCATTTGTACTACATACAAGTCTCCCAAAGCAACATGGTGCCTTAATTTACATTTTTTAAACTTTAGATACTATATATATTCTTCTACAACTTTTTTCCTTGATGTTATTTCTGCATATTCCCTCCATACTGATACATGTATCTCCGCTTCATTCCTTTTTTTTTTTTTTTTTTTTTTTTTGCTGCTGATTAGCTTTCTGGCTTGTTTCTCTGGTTGTGGCTTATTTTAGGCAGTGATTGAAAATGCAGGCTCGGGAATCAGATGTTCTGGGCTCAAATACTATCTCCACCAGTTATTTCAGCAAGATACTTTACATCTCTGTGGTTCAGTTTTCTCATTTATAAAATAGAGATGATAATAACACCCTCCCCACAGGGGGACCATTAGGACTAAATAGATGACTTTTGCACAGGGCTGGGAACAGAGCCTGCCATGTAAAAGTACTCCCTAAATATTGACTCTTATTATTTTCCCATCCACATGACTGTCAGGGAAACCATGCTGAGAGCAAAGATCGGAACCCGGCTCTGCGCTCAAAAATCTCAGGCAAAATGTCAAAGCAATGATGTCAAGTGTTCTCTGAGTGTTACAATGAAAATCAGCTAAAACAACCACAAATAATAACATTAAATTAAGTAACACTCATGTATCCCATTTACACACATCATTCAATTCTTTCTTGGACCATTCAACTTTAGGAAATTTGTTTAACTAAAAAAATACAAGATTTTCAATTTTCAGGCCCCTGCATATGGAACATCATTGGTGCGTGGCTAGAGTAACTTGTAAGGCAAAGAAAGCGTGAACAAGGCTGTGACTAATGATGGCAATACGTACCACCACCTTGTCACCAGAAGTCCAACCCAGTCATCGCACCTTCTGGATTTTCTTGGCCAGCTCATTTGGCCTGGGTTTGTCAGAATGTTCTCTGTCAATATCACCAAGTGTTGCAGCAAAACATAATCAATTCCAAAATAAGAGTTGAAGGTGGTTATTGAACTCATTGGGTTCAAATATTGGGACGTATAATCCACTGTAGACTGGCACTTGCTTCAAATCGCGTGCTATTTCGAATTACCCAATGTTAGATCGAAACTTTTGTTTATCTTTGTAATGTAGATTATGCTACTAAGGGTTTTCCAAGACAAAATACATTAGTCATGTGCTCAAAATGGAAATGCAAATTGCCGTGATAGTTTTCCTGGCTTTGAAAAGCATGAGTTTTTACATTTTTCCTTGTGAGCGGTTCACATCAGCATCAACAATGAATCATTCTCCTGGAGAGGTTATCCCACGGAAAACGGATCTGATCTCCTGCCTGTTTCTGGCAAGAAGGTGTATGTCCCTTTGGTTGTGAAAGTAACTGGGGAAACTAACAAAAAATAAATTACGGCAGCCTGACATCCTCCCGTATCACATGCAAAGAGGCCTGGCCTACTAACTTCTTCCAACTTGAGCCAGTGCACTCACCAAAATGCTCCTCAGAGTTTACTATGAGGCAAATAATAGTTTAAGACTTGTTTCCTGAATAACGAAGCAATTCTTTATCAAAGGCAGACTAAATGTCTAGAAAAGGAAATAAACCAAGCCATCCCATGTGACAGTGAAATGTTACCAATTTCAATAATAGTAAACAGCATCATACAATTTACCATCTTCCTCTTATTAAGAGTTGGTCCCATGAGATTCCTTCTGGCTGGAATTAATACCACCTCCTCTATCGCCTTCTGCAACAAAAATTCCTCCTCCCTCAATTCCTGGCACAATTTGTAAGTTGAGGCTTGTCTTCTCTTTCCTATTTGGTTCTGTGTTTTTAATTCTCCAGAGTTTTTCTAAAGAGCTCCCAGCACAAATCTGACTGCCCTGTGTTCACCTATCCAAAGGGCCAGGAAAAACCTACTTACTTCTTAGAGCGTATTCTTTGGGCTCCACTGAATTCAGGTCAGAAAGGAATTCATCAGTGTCCTGCATGCACTTGAGAGAAATGTTTCTTGCAGGAAAAACAAAAGGTAATTGAAACTGAAAAGACAGCAGACAAAACAGTACAGTCGGGACCATCATTGGTCAGGACCTTAACCTGTCAGGATAAAACTCGCCTCTTAGACAAAGAGCCTTATATTTATGAAACACTAGTCTATAACGTGTTGGGGGAAATGTGACATTCTCGCCCCTTAACATGCAGAGACAAGCTGTGTCTCCTCAGCCACCTGCAAAGCGGCCAAGCTGAACAAACCATGGAAACCGATTTGTAGACAACTTGTTATTGTTGAGTAAAACCATGCTGTGGATGTGGGGGCCGCTGACCACCTGGCTTCCTTTAGTTATGCAGATTAACATTTCCAGCGAACACGGGGAAGGCTAGATTTTCTCCAGTTAGATGTCTTGCGTATATCTCTGAGTTTAAATACATATATATATATATACCGAGGATGTTAAATGGCAATATTTGGTTTTTGTCAGAGAATGATCGTGATCCAACCTATAGAACATTCAGATGACTGATAAGCAAAGAAAGGCTTCTGTGTCATCATCTGGGTATTTTATGCATCTGTTAATATGCTTGCCGGACTTGAAAGCCACACATGGGAGTGACGAACTCCCCCACGGAAAGAGCCGGTATTGTGGTAGGGCAAGTAATTACAGGCATCCTCATGTGGGGGCTTAGGACAAATCCTGGGAAGCCAATGATGCTGACAGAAGACCATGGTGACTGCATTCACCTACTTTAAATAAAAAAAGCAACATAGAATGTGTGGATCTGGATTTCTCATGGTGTAAATATTTTCTTTCCAGAAAGTCCTTGAAAAATAACCTCTCTAATTCCATTTGAAATGTGATGCAGATTTTGTTTACACTGCCGGAAAACATCCCGACTTGTGGGTGGCCGTGACTTGGTTGAACTTCCTGGCTTTACAGTGGCCTCTAGCCTCCCTTTGTCTGGGTCTGTTGGGGCTGCAGTCACCAAATACCCTAGACTAGGTGGCTTATTAACAATAGAAATTTGGGGCTCACAGTTCTAGAGGCCCAGGAGTCCAAGTGCCCGCACGGTCCATGTTCTGGTGAAGGCCCCCCTCCATGTCTCAGCCAGCGCCTTCTGTGTCCTTAGGGAATGGAAGAGGCGAGGGCCTCTGTAGGCCTCTTTTATAAGGGCACCAATCCCATTCAGGAGGAGTCCACCCTCAAGACCTAATCACTTCCCCAAGGCCCCACTGACTATTACTGTCATCTTTGGGGGTTAGGATTTCAACATAGGGATTTTTAGGGAGACGCAAACATTCAGACCAGAGCACCTTTCCTTGTGCACATTCTGCTGTCTCTCCCTTCTGTTCTTTTGCTCATTCTGTGCCTTTTGTCCCAGTGTCCTTCTCCCAGCCCACCTTCTCCTGGGCATGACCGGCCTACTTATTCTGCTAAGCCTACTCTTCCAGGAAGCCCTCCTGGGATTCCCCTTGGGTCAGGATAGGTGTTTGTTCTTTGTGCCCCCTACTTGCCTGTTATATTCTCTTTATCTCCTCACATTGAATATGTCTCTTTCTGTTTCCCTCCTACAGCCTGGAAGCTCCGTAAGGGTAGGCATTGTGCCCTTTTTATCTTTTTGTGCTTTTTTGTGCTGTAATAGCTGAGAGCCAAACTGACACTTCCTGTGTGACCCAGGGCAGTCTCACCACCTCAATTACTTTATCTGGAAAATTAGGAGAACAAGTAGTCTTTCCCTCTTGGAATTGTTGTGAGATTTAAATAACATATTTAAAGTACTCTGAGAGGGTCTGACACCACAGATACTCCAGACCGTTCGCTGCTATTATCTTTATATGCCAAATGCCTGCTAGGCACCTGGCAGATGATAACATATACACCAGACACCCAGATAACACATATGCGAGGGGGCCTTGCAGTGTTGAACGTGCATAGGTCCTTAGTAAACAATAGCTCTTGTGGTTATTTGTCATTATTCTTTGTTATTGCTATTGATCTAGAGAAAAACTTCAGGCACACAAGCTGAAGTAGTTCCAAGAGCTACTAGGTGAATAGTTCCTTGAAAAAAAGCCAGATCATTAGATCCAAGTTACAAAGGAATAGTTTTGAAACAATAAAGAGCTTTCTAGTCAAAATTAGCCAAAGACAAACTGAACTCTTTCCAATAGCATAGAGATCTCCAACCTTGGAGGTGTTCCAATAGTGGCTGAGCACAGGATGAGAGCATTAAAGAAGAGGTTCAAGGGTGAGGGCATAGCTCAGTGGTAGACTGTGTTCCTAGCATGCATGAGGTCCTGGGTTCAATCCCCAGTACCTCCATTAAAAAAAAAAGATGAATGAATAAACCTAATCACCACCCCCCCAAAAAAGATTCATCATCAAATAGTCTTCATAAAAATGACCTCTAAGTTCTCTGACTTTGGAACCATCTGAGTCTACGTTCAAAATTATTTTCTACCATTAATGTGTTGGTTGTTACTATGCACCTGGGAAAATGTTCTTAAATTGAAGTAGAAAGCAACATTTCAGCACAAAAAATGAAAACTAAAATCCAATCTTACTACATAGACAAAGCAACAACTAACTTGGACTGAAAAAGAGACCTAATTTGGCACCAGAAACCAGGGTTGAAGCTGGTTCAATTTCCCCGTCTGTAAATTTATAAAAGCACAGACCCAGTCTCCCTCACCCAGGTGTCTCCTAGCGCTATTACATTAGCCCTCCTGAGTGATAAAGCAGCATTAGTTAGCATTAGCACTCTCAACTCCACATGAACCACCCATGCTTAACTCTCTTTCAACATTACAAAAAAGGGTGAAGAAAGGGGAAGATTGAAAATACTGGAGGTTTAGGAAATTTGAATATTTAAGGATGATTAAACAGAAAAAAATCTCTGAAACCTGGATTTATTTCCAAGTCAGTTGTTGATATTGTGTATCATTGAAAATACAAAATTGCTTTTAGAATTCAGTGTTAAGTAAGCCATCTTTTGTTAACGGGGGGAAATATAATGACTGGAACACATATCCCCACTTTAATCATTAGTAATAAAAACCACCTAAATGATTCTAAAACTCCACCTGAATAAAAAGGAAAACGAGGATCTTACGTTTCAAGACCCTTGTGATGTTTGTCCCAACTCTTAAGAAAATTATGCCTCATCAAGGTTCAAGGAGACTCAGGTGTTTCAGGCAGACATTTTAAGCACCTGTCTTATGCAAGGCACGGCGCTGGGCATAAAAAGAGGACATGAAAATAAATAATGCCTTCCTTTCCTGAAGGCGAAGCTTTATCACTTCCCGAGGCAGCGGCAATTGCTGACTGATGCTGTTCATTTATTCGAGTATCTAGCTCTACAGAAAAGGAAGGTGCGTTAGACCCCTCATCACTTGGCAGTGGACTTGAGAAGACAAGGATTTGTCTTTGCTGACAGGAATAAGGATCCACCTGCTGGGGAAATTGTAACTAATGTTTGCTGCACTCAGGCTGCAAAAGGCAAAATGCCTCTTGGGATAAGAGGAAATGGTGAAGGCAGATCAGAAAGCAGGCAGAGCTGGTGGAACAGCTTGGGACGTTTCATGCAGAGGGTGGCAGAGAGGGAACAAATAAGGATGACGTGTCAGGAGGGATAAGTGCTGGGGAGAAAAATAATGCAGGGTAAAGACCTGGAGAGTGGTGAAGTGGGCGTGTGCTGTTGGTGGGCTTGGGCACTGAGTGAGGTGACCTGGAAATCTCTCCAAGCAGGTGACTTCGGAGCCAAAATGAGAGGTGGAAAGGCCCTTGGGAAGAGCATTCCAGGCAGAGGGAACAGCAGGTGTCAGGTCCTGTGAAGGGAATGTGAGTATTAAAAGCACCATCAGGACGAGGGAGGAGGGCGTGGGAAGGTGACGTAGGAGATGAGGTTGGTAACGTGATGGGGTCTCATGGCTGTTGAAAGGCACACACTTCCATTTATCTTGGTAAGTCTCTTCTAAAATAATTGATATTGTCACATTGCTTGGATGGTGTCTCATTCAGAGGGAAGGAAAAACATAAGCTTCAAATGTCCCACCATGCTGTGGGCATGCCCTGGTTCCAAGATGGTTCAGTGGTTCCTGGAAGGCAGGCTGGTTCCCCACTGGGCAGAGATGCTGAGGAGTGTCTACATTCTTTCCTTCCAGATCTTGATTCTTCCCTTTCCTTGACCAACAAACACCATGCACAGCGTAGTGCCCCCTCCACCATCACCATGACCACTGCCACCGTGCCACCAGCCTGAGTACATTTAAACTGTCCCTACTTCCTTGTATCACCCACTTGAGAGTTAAAGCAGGAGCATCATTTGAGCCAAGTATTGGTCATCCTATGTCAGGTTAGGCTGCCAGGGGTCAGGGAGAGTGACCTGTTTTCAACAGTAGGAGGCAAGATCCTTCTCTCTGAGATTCACACAGTGGCAGATCTCCAACCCCAGAAGGGGATCAGATGCTGAACTGACAAAGTCAAGATAAGCATCCGTTACCACTACTTTGAGGTGTGTCTTCTACCCTTTCTAAGACAGGGTCGTTCCCTTGGACACATGCAGCTCTGCTTTCTCTTGACCCAAATCATCCTCGCACCATCCTCTGCAGTCAGCAGATCTATGCCTGTCCTGTTCTTTTTCAAAAAATAGATGATGTTTATTCTCCAGAAATAACTGATCCAATTAAACTTGACTTGACCTAAAGGTCAGACAATTACTCTTGGGCTAAACCCACACTTCCTGGAACTCAGTCGGAGGTGTGATATAGTGAACTGTAATTACAGAGCTCCCTTAGATAAAAATATCTTCTTGCAAAGAATTGTGTTTAGAATTAGGAACAGACTTGCCATGATAGTATAATTTACAATCACAACTGTAAGAAAAGCTCAAGGATAGCAGCTTACAATAAATTAGCAAAGCCAATTAAATCATCAGTTCCTTTAAATACTGTGAAACATTATAAATAGTGTTGCTTTATAAGTCAAAACTAGCCTCATGAATTTAATTTGGAAACGAGCAGAGAATGTTTTCTGGGAAATGCTATTCTGTTTCCTCAAGTAAAAATAACCACTAGGGCAAGGGTATAATTCCAGGATAAACCTGGTGAGGAAATTAGAAAGAAAAGATACATGTGAAGTCCAGAGTACCCTGTTTGAGCTAACAGCTTACTTATAGGGGATAAAATGCACATTGACAGCAAAACACGTAGAGAGCACGGGCCTCTGAAAGCGCATGCTGGGTGCCTGTGATCGCAATACTGTCTCCCACCCTCATCCCAGATCCGCGTGCGGTCTTCTCTGTCCTGCTCTGTGCCCAGCACACTGACCTTACAGACTACCTCTGGGTTTCCTTTTCTAGCTTCTGTATTTGGTTTCCGCCAGTGGGAGATGTGGGCAGGAGATCGTTGAGTGTGAAGAGTCAGCCCCCCTATAATTTCCCTCCCACCTTCCTTACTTCCCCGTGGCTCTGGCTCTCTCAAGTTCTTATCTAGAGACTCCTGCTCCAGGACTCCAGCCCCCCCTACTCACCTCCCCACCTTTGCTAAGTCCCTGGGACTCTTGACACCCTTCAGTCCAGCTCACAGCTCTGTATAGAGTCCCCTCCTTAATTTCCTTAAAATTAAACCTTCTCTGGTGTGCCGTTTGTGTCCTGCTAGGATCCTAATTCATATGGGATCTATGCTGGCCTCCCTCAGATCTACCTTTTTGATGAAGGCGGCAAACATAAATGAGCAGACTTCCAGAAAAACAGGCTAAGGTGATGAAAGTTTTATCACCCAATGTAGAGTCTTTACCAAAATATTCACCTAAATTCCCAGGGACACTTGGGGGCGGGGGTGGGGGGAATAGATGTACAGAGAATGCACTTTTATCGAGAAGACTGACAGTAGCCAAATCTCAAATTCAGCTTTGCACCCAAACCCTGTGGCCTGAGGCTGGGCTGTCAGAGTAAGTGTTTTGGGAGTAGTGGTGACTACAGAATTACAACGGCTAGCCGAGAAGCTTCTAGTAGCAGGAAGAGAAGCTCTTTACAGAGACCTAAGTTCACACTGTCATATTCCGAAGGTCTATGGTTACCTCTGCAGGGATGTGGGATTCATCACCACAAAACAAAAACCCAAACAATAAGGTTCAAGGATCCATTTACCCAAAGACAGAATTGTGCATGAGCAGAAGCCAAGTTTTTAAGGTAACTAACTCTAGTTCCTTATTTAGAAGACGTATGCCAAAGAGCTACAATCTGGGATCATGACAGCATTGGATCTGCAGAGTGTGTGTAACTTAACAGCATGAATAGCATCCCGCATTTGGCACACTATTTTCAGACCATTCTTTGGGATAGATGAATGGTTCCTTTAAGTCATACTTTATGAAGTTCTTTGCCATTTGCAGCAACATGGATGGACTTGGAGGGCATTGTACTAAGTAAAATAAGTCAAAGACAAATACTGTATGGTAGCACTTATATGTGGGATCTTAAAAATACAACGAACTAGTGAAAAAAACAAAAAAGAAGCAGACCCACAGATACAGGGAACAAACCAGTGGTTACCAGTGGGGAGAGGGAAGGGGGGAGGGGCAATATAAGGGGAGGGGTAAAAAAGGGTTCATTATGAGATTATATGAAATCATGTGTGTGAAACTTCTGAAAATCGTAAAGCACTAGAGAATTTTCTAGATCTTTAATTCAATTAGAAAAGGTTTATGGTTGTAACCATAGCATGACCTAATTTATACTGATTGATACACCCTCCCACCGTCCGTCCTAAGCCCTGTCACCAGTTAATCTGGTTGTCACTCCCCTGTCCAAGGAGCTCATCTCTAGCAGAGTACAAACCCCTTAGGTCATCACTCAAGGCTTTTTACAACTTGGACCCAGCCTACTCTGTCAGCCTCAGCCCCCCTTCCCTACCAACAGAGGAAATGGGGTTCCTAAGAATTCATAGAATGTGCCCGCTTTCTGCCTCTGGTCTGTGTCCTGTTCCTCAAATGCCCACGACACCCACACCCTGCATCTACAACCTAACGAAAAATAGGTGGAATCCACAAGTCCTAATGTGGGTATTGCTTAGCGTTCGCCACGTTAAACCCAAGTATTTGTGTCTTTTTGTTAATAGCTAAGCCTCACTGGCTCTTCCCAATACTCTTCTTTCTCAGGGACCCCTATCACACTTGTTAGAGCTGTTTGTTTTGTCCTTCTGGACTCTAACCTTTCCATATGTCTCATCTCCTTGTCTCCGCACTGTGTTTTGGGGAACTTCCTCGCCACCCACCTTCCAGTTCACCAGCTCTCTATTCAGCTGAACCATCCAGATTTCCTCCTGGGGCTACAGCGTTGTGCCCTGTTTTTCTACTCTGAATTTCAGTTTCTTCATTTTGGACCTCTGGGCATTTTTAAAAACTTTCTTGGATGCACAACTAGGCATTTAATAGATGCTCATTTCATACTAACAAGGATTTCTGGGTCCCTATGAGTAAAGACTCCCAGGTTATCTTATAAAAGCTATAGTGCCACAAACAAGAATTCTAGTATCGTGTTTTGCACATACGTTTTATTTGTTGAATAAATGAGTATTCGTCAATATGTACATAAACACAGAGAGCGAGCACTCGATTTAGAGCAAGAATATCTGGGTTCTAACACGCAAAGCCACTTACCAGCTCTGAGGGCTTAGGCCAAGAACTTAATCTGAGCTCAGCTTCCTCAACTGTAAAACTAGGCTGTTAGGACCTGTGCAGCCTCACCACACAGGTTTATTGCAAGGTTCAAATGCAGAAACATATGAAAAGTGCTATGAATACAACTTAAGAGCAATACAAGTGTAAATATAACAAGTAACAGTGATTGAATTTCAAGTTGAGAAGTACTTAACCACGCCCTCAGGTTATGCTGATGTCCTGATGGAGTCAACACGGAAGTGACAAAATACTTGATTGCCAACGAGAATGAATACGTTGCTTATCTGAGCCGAGAAAATTCTGCAGTATCCTATAGCCCATCCCTGCAATGAATCACTCCTTAAACTTCATGAAGATGCCAGAGACCCACCACCAATAACTCTCTCACGGAAGCACAAGGACCAAATGTCCCACGTTTATTTACATGTGAAATGTGTTTAATACAGTTATGATGGGTGTGGTTAGTGCATGACACCTGACAGCAGCAAGACCTTTTGAGGAACCGAACGTTGACTACAGTATATCATGCAAGGATATCTATATATACACAAAAGATTTTTCTTAAAAAAAAAAAAAGTACAAAATATGTTTAGGGATAAATACAAGATACAAAATGCAAAAGAAAACACAGAACAAAAAAACCAAAAAATATAACTCCCAGAGAACTATAAACGTTTGGAAGGGACAGAGGAGTATCTCGGCTGCACTAAGAAAGCAGAACTACCGATATTAAAGATATTTATTGAAATGTCTGAACTAAAACCCAGGTGGCTCAGTGCTGAATTGAATGGCCAATTGCGACACGCCGGCTGCTGCATTGGTAAGTCGGTGGTTGGAGTTGTGCAGTACCAGAACGTTTAGCAGTAGCACCCAGAACAGGAAACGCCAACTCTCTAGACAGCAAAGGGTTAAATCAACTGTGATTTTTTTTTTCTTCCTGTCAAGAGCCAGAGAAATACTTGATATTTTCAGTTGTGTCTTTGTAATAGTTAATAAATTACATGACAAAAACGTGACTATATAAATCTACTGGTCTAACTACATAGTAATAACTTTTACAGGAGTCCAGCCCTTTCGTCACTTTATCTCCTTGTGCTCTTTTATAAGCCAGCCTTGCAAATCTGCCCAGAAACTGTTCCCCCCCCCCCAATTTTCTCCCATTAGAATACCCTTCTTCCCTGTTCTGAAATGGAATTAAGGAAATCCGCCTTCCTTACTGGATTTCTGGCCCAAGTTTTCATCCCCCACTGGGACCGAAGCCATCTGCAAGGCTGCTTCCAACACGGCTGGGCCTGGCCTGGAGAGGACGCCACACGCCAGAGTGCGGGCCACCGGAGGGGCACGCGGGCGGGGCAGGCACGTTGAGGAAGAGTGCTAAGACACTTAAAAGTCCCTAGTGTTTTGAAGACCTACAGTCACCTACAATTTACGTAGTGAATTCTAAAAATTAAAAACACTAAAAAAGGCATTATCGTAGCCTGTGATTAGTTAACCCATTCAAATCTGTGACATACAAAATGGTTTATTGGAATTCGGGAACTGCCCCTGTTACTAAGAACTCTGTTTTAAAGGAACAGTACAAAAAAGAAAAATCCTAACCCAAATTAGAAAACAAAAACAAAAATAAACCAAAAGAAAAAAAAAACCCACTTCAAAACATTTTCCACTAAATACTGATACAAACATTTAACAAAGAGTATAAAAAGTTATTCATTTAAATATATACAAACTCTTTTTAACTCAAATACTGTTTTAATACTTATCAAGGATATACAGACGAGGTGCAGGACGTGGAGAGAGGATATATTGCAACAGCCTAGACCGTACTGTTAACTCTATTATACTGCAAACTTTTTGTAACAAAAATGTCTTTTTTCTTCCAATGTGGACAGGGGTTCTCCTGGCGGAGGCGCGGGGCTATTTCTCGGCGGAGCTCACTCTTTTGGATTTGATGAAGGCCATGCCGTGGGTCCGCATGTGCGCGTTTAAGGCAGCTTCCGTCTCAAAGGTCTTGGCGCACACCTTGCACGTTCGGTCCGATACCGGGCCGTCGGCCGGCTCGTCCTCGGGGCCGGGCTTGTTCTCCTGCTGGTTCTCCTCCCCGGCCCCATTCTGCTTGGCCGCGGGCTGCGGCTCCTTGAGTTTGTGGACGATGAAGAGGTGCCGGGACAGGGAGACATGCGACGTGTAGCAGAGGCCGCACTCCCGGCACTGGTGCGAGGAGCCGTCCGACTTGTGCTGCGGGATGTGCTCGTGGAACTGCAGCAGGTTCTCGGTCGTGAAGCCGCACACGGCGCACTTGTGGACCTTGAAAACGTTGATCTTCAGCTTCTTCAGGGGTTGGGTGATGGCCCCTCTGGGAGGTCTGAACTCTAGAACGGGTTCTTCCAACTTCCGCTTGGGGCTGGGAACCTTTGGGAGAAGAACGGAACAGATGAGCTGAAAACCTGCCTCTCGGGGGTGATGAATGGTCAGTTCCCTCGGACCCCGGGGATGCCGGGGAAATGCGTCCTGGGAGCTTGGGGATGCGGTTTTCTTACAGTGGCAGGTCTGTCGCCCTATTCCTTCCGTCCACTCCGCGAAGGTGGACTTGGCTGCGGGATGCCAGGCATCCTCCACCAGCGGGCTCAGGAGGACAGACTGCCCTCATGGGACGCAGGCTCCGATGGAGCCAGACTAACGGCAACAGAGGAGCCAGTGTGCAGTGTTGAGGCCACGCGGGGGAAAGGGGCCCAGCCGGGAGCCAGCCTGTGTGCATGGGGGACGAAGGGGGGGCTAGTGGGCGGGGGGCTGGAGCAAGGTGACCAGGTGAGGACACAGATGAAGCCAGGGAGGGGCAAGGGACAGGCCAGACTGAAAATCACCCTGCAGGGGAGAAAATGTCAGGACTTGTGCTTTTCCTGCAACTCAGATGGCAAGCCACCTGCGCCTCACCTGGTCTGGGAACTGCCCTTTCCTGTCCACTCACCCACGTCAAACCCGCTCCCTTCTAGCTCTCCAAAAACCCAAGCCTAAAAGACGCTCCCTCCTCCAGCTCTGTGGACGTCCTGTCTTTTCTGGCCTTGTCCTGAAGCTGCCACTGCATACTGCATGCACATTCCTTAACTCCACCCCAGCACTTGAGGGAAAGGATTATGATTTAATGCGACACTTAAACACTCGTCTGACTTGTATTCTGATTTCAATGATTAACTCCTTGAAAGCACACACAGGCTTTTAGCCAGGTACATTCCAGACACAGCACAGGGCCAAAGACAGCGGCGGCTCCCATGTGTCTCCTGAACCACTGCTGTATAAGTGGCCCTCGGCACACTCAGGCCTTGTATCAGGTTAATATACATACGGCTGTCTGACTCATGTTCACTACCCACTGACAGAATATGGCAGGAATTTTTTTAATTTCACCTTTCATCATTACAAACAGAAGCCACATGGAATCCATTTTTATTAGGTCCTTCTCACAACCAATATACTGGCAATGAAAGGGAATCTGGCTTTATAGAGTCCTCTGCATAAGAGACTACTTTAGTGAGTCAACATAAAATTTGAAAAATTTTGTATGTAAGCAGAGTGACCACTAAAGCAGTGTCTGGAAGGGTACAGAAGAAACTTAATAAAGGTTACTTTTTTGGAGCAAGATGAAAGGTCAGAATGAGTGCAGACAGAGAATCCCTATTTTTTATAGCTTTATGCAGAGTCTGAATTTTTTAAACTGTAACTATAGAAAAATTTAAATGGAAAAAAGCAAGTCAACAACCCAACTTCACCGTAAAGAGAAAGTGCAATGTTTGACCTTGGCATCTTCTTTTATTTCCGTTTCCTCCTCATTGGTGGCGTCTGTCATTTCTTTCAAGTCAGGATCCTTAATACCGTGCATGAGCTGGATGTGTTTCTCCAGCATCAACCGTTTCGTGAAGGTGCGCCTGGAGTCTGGGCAGTGCCTGTGGAGCAAAAGGTAAGGAAATATAACCTACTTGCTTTAAAGTAACTCACACTGTGGAACACACTTGTTGCCGGGAGCCCTTAAACCAGCCAGCAGCACACTCAGAGGGCTCGGGGTGGTCTCGATGACTACCATTGGTCCACAGTGCAAGAGCGATTTTGCTATGCATCACAGTATCCTAGATTTGTGAAAAAAATTGTTGCAGCTTTTGTAAAAAGTTTTCTATCAGTTTCTGTGTCCTTATAGGACCAACCTAATTTGGTTCAGATGGAGTATTTATTTTCTGAGTTTGGGTAAAGTATGACTTAATTCGTAATTCTAGATGGCTGTAATTTTAACATAGAGAGTATTAAATTTCCAAAGTTTTCTTTCCAGTGACTCACAGTGTGCCCTCAGAATTTACGGCACGAGACACTTTAATACGAAAAAAGTCCCTGCCTGACTCCTTCAGGCTGGTGTTAACTATTCCTGTCCACTCTCATAACTAGCACGAGACAGTGTGCACCCTGTCAAATTCCT
The DNA here is from genome assembly GCF_036321535.1 of Camelus dromedarius. Taxonomy (NCBI): domain Eukaryota; kingdom Metazoa; phylum Chordata; class Mammalia; order Artiodactyla; family Camelidae; genus Camelus; species Camelus dromedarius. Next base: position 15,358,902 of record NC_087463.1, on the reverse strand, counting down.
CAGCAAAGCACAAATGCAATATGCATGGTTATAACCACAGCACTCAAATGCATGTGTCCTATCAGTAGATTAAAATGTAGAAAACTGTGAATAGATATCCAAAATAGGTCAATATTTAAGTTTTCATTTCAGTTTGTACAAACTGCACCCCCTCATAAATTATGAGTACAGTTCTTTAGAAGATATGAATTTATCATTTTCTTAATCAAACAGGCCAAAAACAGGTAACAGCAGTTAATGACCATGGTGATTATGGATGCTCTAAGTCAAGAATGCCACCACAGCGAAGGCGGATGGAAAGGACCCCATGGCTTTTGCAGAACCAAATTTACTGTCTTCAGAAAATCTTTTGAGAATTTTATAATGATTGGTCCCAAATTCTGATGACTTCATGTTAGAGACCCTCTACGGGGCAGTGGTGGGCACCAGCCCCAGGAGCCGGCACCAACACCAAAGAACAACAGATGAAACAAGCAGGGCAATCCTGGCGCGTCACCACCTTACAGGGACTTCCCCGGGAGGCGAGCTAACCCATTGAGGGAAGGATCGGGCCAGGCCAGCCTTCCTTTCCATCTTTTTCTCAGTCCAGGGCTTCCTTCTAAATCCACTGATTCTTTCAATGCAGCCCCAACAATACAGGCCTTACTTATAGAAGGTTCTCATCTCACCAAAATCACTCCCAGCTTCAATTTCACAGGACAGTTAGGTCCCTGTTTTCCTACCCAAGATGCCTTCTCTTGGGTACCCCCTCCAGGTCCCCTGAGCCCGGCTCCAGCATGGCCACATGCCAGCTACGTGGCTTCTGTGTGCTTTAGTCTTCTTTTCTGAGAAATGCTTTAAAGTAACCTCGTTACATCACCTCACTTCAGGCATGTCCTGGCTGAGGGGCTGATAAAGCTTTCTCGCTAATAATAATATAACAATTTCTGACCTTCATATACAAAGAAGAGGCTCACGACTGACTGTCCACTCAGTTCCTCGAATGTGGCCTCCCCCCAGCGGCGTGCGCTGACTGGAGGTGGCCCTGATGAGGGGTGCCCTGCAGGACTGACTCCACAACTCGCCCTACCAGGGCCTGCTCTGAACCCGAGAACATCAGCCAGCCCAACGCACCTGCCAGTGCTGGCAGCTCCCTCAACCGAGCACCACCTGCACCAAGCCCCTCCTCCAAAATCCTCGGTAGTAACACACGCACAGACACGGATGCACAGACACAGACGCACAGACACAGACACACGCCTCCGCGTAACCGAGGACACAGGTAACTGAGGGCGTGCAAGGAATCGCTCCTTTTTATGTTAATATGTTTAAGTGTTACAAACTGAGCGAGAACGGCCTGTCAAAACAAAACAGAGTTAAGCAAGGAAACCCACGAGCCATGCAGCCGGGGACGGGGAGTGGGAAGTTAGTGGCGAAGCAGGAGACACCTGGAGACGTTCCGGCCTAATCCTCTCTCTCTGCTTCCCGTGTTAGAAACTACGACTTACGAGCAGGTATAAACTTTCCTGATGCCTTTGTGCTTGATCCGGTTGTGGCGGCAGAGGCTGTGGGATGAGCTGAAAGACTTGTCGCACTGGCGGCAGGGGTGCTTCTTCATTTGCTTCATTGGGAGAAAAGAGAAAGAAAGTCACTCAATAGAACAAAGACAGAAACACTAGAAATTACAGACTCTTTTGTAATAGACTAAGTATGGCTATTGTTTTAGCAAGCAATAAAGTAACCAAACTCAGAAACTGGAAGGTTCTTTTAATGATGTAACAAAAAAGGGACGGCAGGGCTGGAGTTAACCACCGAGGGCTCATTTCTAGACAATGGGATACACTTTATCGTAAAGCACTGTATTTTTTTCTCATAAACATTTATGTTTTTGATTCAATACAAACACCAGATATCTGAAAAGAAAACATTACAGAAATTTTCTTGGCATAAGAGATGTTATTTTTAAAAAGCAGATACTCTAGAAAAACACGATGCTTCAATAAATACCAAATAAAGCCATTAGTTAACTTGTTATATCCATAAAGAACATGCTTCCTTTTCCAATGTGCCATTTTAAATTTCATCTCTGGCTAATTTTAAACATTTTAGCTTCTCCTTATAATAACTAGTTATCCTTTATATAAGGAAAGAGTTTTCCAAGAAGACCTTTTGTTTTAAGTGCTACCATTTGATTATCTCAAGAACACAAGCTTGAAATCACTGTGCAGAGGTTGCCTGTTGTATGTACAGTACGAGTCTATGTGTATGTGTGTATGTGTGTGTGTGAGTGTGTATGTGTATGGGGGGAACACACTGAGAGAGCAAGAGAGAGCTATCGAGAGATACATAAAAATCGAAGTGAAAAGTTTCCTACTTTGGCTAAGACATAATTATGTTAATTTAACAGAATTCCCATGTGGAATCTCTCTCTGAGGTAAAATTAGTGGCTTAACTTTAAAACAAATTCTTTGGGCATGATCTGCATTACAGTCTGGAATTAATGGCACATCACGAGGAAATGAAATCAAGAAAGAAAGAACTGTCGGCCTCATGAATAGAACAAAATTTGGCTCTGCCCCCATTAAAAATAAGGATGAAGAAGGAATAAGTTATCGCGTGAAACGGTGGTACTGTCTTTGGCAGTAAGAAGAGATGAGCAAGCAAATGTGAGCCCTGTGATAAAGAAATGCTAATTTAAAAAAAAATTATATTTACATAACCACCTAACAAACATGTCCTTATTCCAAGTTGGTAAGCAAATATATTTAGGTGGTTGAGAACCTGGCTCTGAGGTCCCAGAGAGGGGCTGGCACCGTGTCTCCATCACTCACAAATCATGTGACGGGCGAACGTTCCTCAGCCTCCGTAACCCTCCACTCCCCAAGCTGCCAGGTGGGGTCACGGCAGTGCTGTCCTCAGAAGGTGCTGGGGGAGGGGCGGAAGGTCTAGCACAGCGCGTGGGACACAGGGAAATCTTCAGTAAGTGTTCTTTGATTAGTAAGAGTAAAGTTACACGTTTAAGTTTCATTTCTAAAAGAGTGGAAAATACTCTCTTTTAAATAAAGCAAATCAAGTCTGGCAGATGTTGAAAAGCTCTTAAACCCAGACAAAGGCAAAGGAGAAAATTCCTTCTCCAAGTTAAACATGGAAGTCATACGACTGCTTTAATTCTTTTCCTAAGCATCTCCCTGGGATATATGCATATATATCATATATCCCAGACTGTAAGAATGGTCTCTGGGGTAAAAAAGGAGAGACAGAGAACAAAGCAAGTAACCAACTAGTGCCTGAGACATCCCGTCCTTTCTCCCCAAGGTATTCCATCATAAAAATTTTTGATCACATTAAACAGACCATCCCTAGTCTCCTGGATTAGTATATGTAGCCAGATAATGAATAAGAGGTTTCTTTTAGAATAAAGCTTTTAAGTCAAGAACAGTTGGTCACGAATCATTGTACTGTTTCAATAAAGGTTTTTAATATCTACTAATATCAAACTCCTGTTGAATTGTGTACATATGAGATGGTCAATACTAAGATCACCTAGAGGGGTCAACACACAAGACATTTTTCTATGTATGTTTTGGGTTTTTTTTTTTTGGAAGGGGAGGAGGCAATTAGGTTTATTTTATTTCTTTCCAGTACTGGGGACTGAACCCAGGACCTCGTGCATGCTAAGCATGCACTCCACCACTGAGCTATACCATCCCCCCCACAAGACATCTTTCTAAAAGCAAGAAGTGTAGCAAACATTCATAAAGGAGGTAGACAACTGAAGTGTATCTTTCTAAGCATACAACCAGGCCTCTGAGAAATGCAAATTGGATTTTCTATTATGGTGAAAATTTTAATATTCTATTTCGTGTTATGGTGTAGTTATATTAATATAAAATCAAAATTGTAATAGAGAAATATCAATAAAGAAATCCTGAGTAGATAATAAAATAAATGAAGAGCAGCTTAGCTGAACCAATAATTACTATTTTCAAAAAGAGCTGACAAGGTGAGAGATGTTCTTCTTTTAACATCTTCATGAAAAAAAAAAAAAGCAGAAAAGAGCTGTGCAATCCCAAAACAAAGGGGCAGGGTTTCAAAAATCACCAGTGACAAGAAAATTACAGGTTTAAACTCCAGTCTCTAGATTGAACCTGCCTTGTTCACGTTAACTAACAAAACAAATGACTTTCTTCTTTGTTAAATTTTAAATACTAACTTATTTAAAAGTGCTTTGCCCAATTAATTTTCATGATTTGTAGCTTCAATATTATAATAGTTCATCCTGCTACTTTATGACAAAGAAAGTAATTCTTAATCAAACAAAAATGGGAAAAAAAACAGTATTAAGAAAGTGTAAAAGTCTATCATCATTCGGTTTTCAAGACTTTTTAAAGTCATTTACTTCTTGCTGGCTTCAAGTTTGCATAAACTGATACTGACAGGACCAGGGCCTTAAGTGGACTTTTTATAGTTAACTAAAATCAGAAAAGAAATGATGAATTATCAATTATTTTGTTTTCAAATAGAACTCTTTAAAGAAACAGTTAATAAGCTGGCAGGGTCTGAATATTTTTGTAAAACTTTCTAAGTGAAATATCAAATAACACAAACACTTCATATACTTCCTGAACTTTGTCCCTAATCTCCAATTTTCAACTCTTTTATCTTTATATCCTTTAGGAGAGAAAGCATTATTATTAGCTCCTCTTACCAAATGCCTCTGCTTGGAATGCCCTAGCCTTGGGCTCAGAGTCTGAGCTCTGGGATTTAAAATGCCTCTGAGAGGCATTCTTTCCAGATGGCACTTGGTGGCTGTGTCTTGGGACTGCCATGGGCTCTCTCACAATCAGACATTTCTCATTCTTTTTTTTTTTTTTAAAGTTTTTGTTTTGCTTTGTTTTGCAAGGGGGAGGTAACTAGGTCTACTTATAATTTTTTTTAATGGAGGTGCTGAGGATTGAACCCAGGACCTCATGCATGCTAAGCATGCGCTCTACCACTTGAGCTACATCCTCCCCCCAGCATTTCCCATTCTGATAACCAGGCCCTTCCTGTCTCTTGGCCTGAAGTCCTCATTCTGTTTCAGGTGACTTGGAAGAAGTCACAACCTGACACATCTGTCTGGCCCGACACATCCACTTCTCCCCACCTCTTCCTGAGACTCCCGCCTCCGTGAGGCATCTGCCTCGCACCAACATGCAAACAGCCTCCCTAACGACCATCACAGGTCCAGAAACACCCACAAACGTGAGATTAAAGGGAGCGGAATTCTTCCCAAAGCATGCTGACACAGGCCCTTCGGCTCTGTCACAGCGTTTTTTATGAAAAAGGGAAAACCAAACCAACTAGATCATGTAAGCACATCACAGCAGCAGTCTGTCAGAATTTAACTCCTAAAACTCTGGACCCTTCTGCTGGGGAATCTAGTCCACAAATAAATCCTCACTGGTAAGCCAGTTCTTCTGTAACGCAACATACATATAACACATGTTCTAAATCACTGAACTACGCAAAGTCAGGCAACAAAAACCACAGGACTTCTAGCAAAAGATGAAGTTAGCTGCGTAACACTCAAAAACTGCCAATGTCTCACTTAATAAAAGCAGTAGCATGGTTTTACACATGTCCAATGGTTAAGAAATACATAAACACTGCAAAAAAACAGGACACTTTGCCTTGAAGATGACCTGCAGTGTGCTTGTGGAAGTGAGCGCTGGGGGGCTCTCTGAAACCAGAAGGAAGCCGTGACCCCAGGTGTGGACCCGTGTGACAATACACGGGGAGAGGAGGTCGCTGGTGGTGGTCAGCGGTGTGGGCACGAGTGTGGGCTACTCCTACACAACTCCAGTCCACAGTTTTCTGTTTCTCAGGGATGAAATCACACACGAGCAAACTCAGAATTCACGTTATGCTTCAACTGTTCCCTGATAGATCAACTGCACTGGAACAAATGCGTGTTTTCAACACGAGCATCATAGCAGAAGGGACCGTATGTACGAGGTTATTATTCACTGCAGCACTATACATATAATGGGAAAAGGTGGGGAAAAAGTCTGGAGCATTGGTTAAATAAATGATAAGCACTCATACAGCAAAATTCTTGTCATGCAGCTGCAGAAAAGAATGGAAGATCTCAATGCAACTGGTATGGAAAGAACCGTAACATAAATTACACGGAGACGGAACCCCAGCAGAAAATTACATTAATAAGCTGTGTTCTGTGTAAGAAAGAGGTAAAGATGAGAACATATGTGCGTACAGGATGACACTGGCATAGAGAAGCTTTAAGATACATCAGAAACTTAGTGATTATGGGCGGCAAGAGTAGGAACGAGGCTTTTTCCTTCCCATTGTTTGGATTTTTTGAACTATGTGAATATAGCGCATGTAAGTTTTTTTCTGTTGCCTCAAACAACTTTTAAGTCAGGTTTGCTGATGCATAATTTACAAAATGTAAAATCCACTCTTTTTAATGAATTTTGAAATATGGATACAGTTGAGTAGCTGCCACTATAATCAAGATATAGGACAGTTCCAGCCCCCACCAAAGTCCCCCACGTGCCCCTTCAGAGTCAACCCCTCCTTCCTACCCCCAGCTCTTGGAAACCGCCGATCTGTTTCCCATCCTGTAGTTTCGCTTTTTCCATTCGTCATATAAAGGGAACTATGTAGTATAATACGTGTGGTTTTCTGAGCCTGGCATCTCCCACCTGGCTTCACACATCAGCAGCTCTACTGAGCGCATCAACAGCCCATCCTTCCCACTGTGTAGCAGTATTTCGCTCTGTGGAAGCCCCCATGTTTGTTCATCCGTTTACCAGCTGAAGGACTTCTGGGTTATTTACAATTTCTGGAAATTATTAATTACAAGTATGAATTATAAATTAAACTATAAACATTCATGGACAGATTTTAGTGTGCACATATGATCTTATTTCTCTTGTGTAAATACCCAGCAATGGGATTACTGGGTCATATGGTCAATTACATAAGGAACTGTCAAACTGTTTTCCAGATGGCTGTGCGCTGTCTTTCCACCAGCAATGGTTAAGAACTCCAACAGCCCTCCAGCCTTTGCCACTGCCATTGTATTTTATTGTGGCCATTATAAAGGGTGGCTAGTGGTATTGCACTGTGGTTTTAATTTGCATTTCTCTAATGACTAATGGCATTAAGATAAAAAATTTCCAATTAACAAATAAAACACCTACTTATATGGTGTTCCCCTTCCTCCAAAGAAAAGCCTGAACTAAGGTTTTTATTTTTATTTCAGGAGGAATTTCCCTCTCCCGTAAGCTCCTTAGAAACAGAAGTGTAGATCATTCATCTCTGTATCCCTGGCCCTGGCATTCCGCATACAGAAAATACTCAGTAAGTATTCACTGTGTGAATGAATACAGGAAAAAATAACTGAATACACAATTATCTACTGGAAAAATATGAACACGTTCTACAAAGTGATCACAGAGTAACAGATTTAGGATAAAGCAAGGGAAAGAGGGCAAGCACGGCCTGTTTCTGGAAGATGGGCGAGACACAGGCACGTTTAAATCCTGATAAGAGGTGCCAGAATCATGGCAATTAAACTCAGAAGTGCCTGCCAGGGCATTGCGGGGTTACCCAGTCACGTGTCATACTGGGGCCCCTGCACCTCCCCCTGCTGACCAGTGGTGACATGCACCAGGGCTCCAGGGGTTACAGACCAAAACTGGCCCCAGGCCTCTAACCTCACCATCCACGTCATCAGAGGCCCTCGCCCAGTAAATCCTGATTAATCATTATTCTCTCTCCTTCACTTTTCACAATGAGAAAAACAGAACTGACAGGTGCCGTGGACTGTGTGCGGTCCTATTTCATTAACTCAAAGACATTCAGGAATCAAAGACCACGGGATACAAAAAACATCTGTGCTGCGCATTCTTCTGGGTCTGGTTCAGTTTCACTCCCTTTCTTCCACTTACAAGGGTTTGTCCTACCCCGAGCCGTCTCGGTTCCTAGAACGTACGCCTCCGGGTTACTTCTCTATCATTTCTGTCCTCAAAGAATCTGGCACTCAAGAAGGGACCGCTGGGAGGAACGCACACAGAATGTTTTCCTTCCAATGCCATTTGCAATACAATCATTTTGCCCTTTTCAATTAAAAAGCAATCTAAATAGAAAAGAGGTCACTGTCAAAAGATTTTTTCCCCCTGCAATCACTGCTTTATAAAAGAAACGGATAAATACTACAGAATAAAAAATGAAATTACAGTCTCTGAAGGCCTGAGTACAATCTTTCCAAGGCTATTTCTTTCCACAAATCAACAGAGGAAAGAAACTAGTCGTTCCTTTTAAAGATAATCACTGGTTTTATCATATGATCTGTAAGAAATCTGTAAATAATTTCAAAAAGTAAACAGGCCCAAATATCAAAAAACACTGAAATTAAAACAGACTGCCGGTGGTGAGTTACTCCTCAGGCCCAGCCCTACGTCGTGTTTGAATTTTTCCAGCTGTTTTAATAAGCTGTATTAAGGAGGCAGGCTGGCAGGTGTACTCAACACCCAAACCTGAAGGGACACTGCACCGCGGAGGGTCCGGGAGATGTGTGCACTGAGGGGCTCTGTGCAAAATATTTCTTTACTCAGTAAAGATTTCTGGGGAGGATGGGAACTGAGGAGAGGAAGTCAGGTCAGAAACAATTACTGAAAGCCAGACAGGCCACCTAAAAGGAGCAGCAGTGAATTATCTTGACATAAATGTTTAATTTATCCCAGTTGGGCTGACTCCTAATTTAAAATCTTTCCTCCAAAATAATAATCATACAATTAGCAATAATACTAAAGTAACTGCTGTAATGTGGTTCGTAGAATGTGTTTAAATTATTCCAAAATTATGCTATACACATATGTATTTGATTTTTAAGGCAAGATTATAGCACTGAAACCAAGAATACCGTCACAGTTCAATGCCTCTGAACATCTACGTGCTGTTGCAATGCTCAGTGATCTCCCACTGGGTAGCCCAGGAAAATCAGATCTTTCCCATAACTTAGCCTGGTGGAAGTATAAAAATTACACTCTCCTGAGACATTTAGCCAAATAAAATTCTCAAATCCCTTGTATGTGTATAAATAAGCACATTTCATGTTTGCATCTCATCTGAAACCCAAAAGGAGGCTGTTAACCAATTACACACAGTTCCCTCTAGGCACTTACAACACAGGACACCAAAGTATGTATTAGTTCTTTTTTTTTTTTTAAAGAAAGACATATGTTCACTGAAATTTAGTGTGGATTTATATTACTCCCATCTGAAAGAAGAGGAAGTTAAGTCTAAGAGGGGTTAGATGTCTTCCAAATCAGCACTTACTCTTGATCCATTCATTGGAGAAATATCTGTGGGCTTACTGTGAGCAAGGGAAAGAAGCCCCCAAAGACGCTATGTTTCAAACCTGAAGAGAGGAAGAAGAAAGTATAAAGTGCCTAACAGGAGATAAAAGATATACAAGGCAGCCTTCATGCGGTGCTGAGAGCTGGGATGAAGAAAGCACGCGCTGCCATGGAAACGTGCAGGAAGAGGATAGGATTCGGTCTGAGGGGACCTGGAAAGGCTCTCCAGGGCAGGCGATGTCTACACCGAGACCTGAAATGCTAAGTGACGTTAGACACTGACTAGGTGCTGTCCCTCAAGCTAATGGAACATCTCCTGAAGAGCCCCAGAGGTGAATGAGCACTTTGGGAGGCTGAGTTTGTCTGAAGTGTACCATATGAGAGCTGCTAGAGAAAGGGCTGGCTCAGGGGAGACGTATAAGCCACTGGACCACTTTGAGGGTGATGCAGAGATGGCACGTGGCACAATCGTAGCTGCACTTAAGGAAATTCTCTGGGTACTCTGAGAGCAATAATCCAGGCAAGAACTGCCTGAAGGAAGATAAATGGGGAACTAAAGGATACTAAATGGATGCCTGAGGGAGAGGGGCTGGGCAGAAGGATGGAATCACTAAGTCAAGCTGGACCCAGGGCTTTTGGCTGCAGAGGCTGAGGGCGGGGTAATTTAGGTCTCTTGTTGAACAGGCTTAAAGCTTCTGTAAATTATCCAAGAAGCTGAAACACTTGATAAGTGGCTGGCTTCTGGGGACTGGAATACAAGCAAGGAACCCCAGCTGTGGACAGAGATTTGGAAGCTGTCGGGACAAATATGCATGCAAAGTGGAGCTGGGAGGGTGACTGAAACTTCCCAGGGAGAGAGCTAAATGTTTCCAGGACCGAAACTTGATGGGTGTCCTGGCAACCACAAGAAAACCCAGGCGAGAGTATACTGTTTCACACTTAGAATACAAAGCGATTTTAGGAAGAACTGCCAATCGGGTGAAAGGCTGCAGGGGGGTCAGAGAAGTGATGACAGAAACGACCACCTGCCTCCATGAGGAGGTGGCGGGGAGGTGGGGCTGCTGGGTCTGGAGCCGGAACCCAGAGCAGTCAGCTGAGGAGCAGAGGGAGTGGAGAAGTGCAGAGGGCAAGGTGCTTGCTGGGCTGTGTGACAGGGGGACAGAGAAAAGGCAGGGTGCAGGCGAGTCAAGGTCTAGGGACAGGAGGACAGCAGGAAAGAGCGAGAACAGATACAAGAACGTCTGGAAGCGGAGGGTCCAGGCTGAATGGCACGGAAGGACTCACGCTTTGGTTTCTGACTCAAGTCCAACACTCTTCATTTCAACAGCTTATGAAGACGTTTCTCTCCTCCTCCCCCAACTCCCTTGAGTCCTTTCAGGGGGCCCCACTGAACAGAACTGAAACTGTAATCTAATCTGATGTGCCTCATTTCAAAAGGCAGAGTCGCAACTTCTTCAAAGCTAATCCCAAAATCCCACTAAGCCGAACGTTTCCTCCGTGATGAATGGCTGCGGCCAGCGTCAGCCACGGCCTGTGCGCAGCGCGTGCTCCCGCGCCGGCCCCCAGCCCGCTCTGCGGTCCCAGGGCAGGCCGTCTGCGCGTTACACCTCATCCCACCAGCAGCTCTTTCTTGGAGCCGTCTCTGCACCTGATAGCCTAGGTCCAGTGACTGTCAGATGTGCAAGATGAAGACAGTTTTTTTAAAAATAACTGAAATGTTCCAAGTTGGGTACAGAAATCTCAAAGGTAGAAGAAATGAAAGCTCTGGACTACCAGATAATCATTAAGGTCTACACTTGTTTTTAACATTTGTGAAATCCAGTTTCAGTGCCAAGAAAAGACAACTTCTCAGACTCACCACATCGGGCTCTGAGAAGAACAGGTCGTGTATTTATACAGCAGGCTTATTAGGTACTGCCTCTTAAGAACTACCCAATATTTACAGTGAATATTCTAGGATGCTGTGGCCCAGTAGGGGAACCTAAGGTTGAGACAATTAAATAAGCAATGTGCTACTAAAGCCATTTATATTCTATAAGCAACTAATTTTTATATGAGGAGATACTGAAGTATAGTCAGACCACATATAATAAAAACAACTTTTGCCATTTGTGAGCACTGTGATCAGTGCTCAAAGTCAAGTTTACACTATTCAGATGACAGGTCAAACATGCTAGCTCCATGAGTACCTCAAATGAGATTACAAAGTAGTGCTTTTAATTAATTTGTAAATAATATAGAAACAAAGTTTTCAAGTATCTAGTCTAGACTAATTAGAAACCAACTCCCATGCACTTTTTACACGTTCTCCAAGAATAACTATATGATTTACTGGCTTAAATTAAAGCAGTAAGATGGTTCCTTTGAAAGTATAATGTATCTGAATCCGCCAACTGATCTTAGTGTCACTAAAAGTGGGACAAGCTGGTATTAGGCACCTTGGGATGTGAAACAAAAATACAGCACCTATGACGTATTCCCATCTGAAAAATTCAACCTGAATCTAATCCAATTTCTAGGAATTATGGGATGAGGAGAAACAAATTAAATAATGTCAAAAGGAAGCAATTACCCAAATCCAGAGATGCAGGGGACAATCTACAGGACATGAAACCCAATTTTCCCCACAAATTAATAGCACATTAAAAAATAAAATAAAACGAGGGCTGCTAGAGAATAAGAGGAGTTTAAGTCACATGACAACCAAATGTAAAGCAGACTCTCTTTGGATCCAAACTGGAACAAACCAACTGTGAGATGGCCAGGATAACACTAAAAAGTAATCCTGCCAGTTTTATTAAGTCTAATAGTGGGCATTAAAAAAAAAATCCTTATCAGATAGAGGTGTATACTTACTACTTTAAAAAGAAAAAAACACATTCAGAGGTTTTTCGGTGATTTTGAGTTATATAGAGCTTCCCCTGGGTAGTTTGAGGATGAGGTCCCTCTTTGACTCCAAACTCAGGGAAGAATCACAAAAGTCACACAAATGTTACTAATGGTTTGAATGGTTTCCAAAACACCCACTTTCTTTCTCTCCTTTCTTTATTTGACATCCAGCTAAGAGGTCAATTCAAGTGTTTTTCACTTTAGTTTACCATGGTTCTTGGTTCCTCACAGAACATGATCGGAAGGACTTGGAAAAGCCCATTTTATAGATAAAGAAACTAAGGCTCAGAGAATGAGTGATTTCTGAGGCTGCCCTACTAATCACCGGCAGAGCTAGGCAAGCACACAGGTCTCGGAGGCTCTTCCCAACACTAACAGGGGAGGCCTCGCTTACCTTCCCGTGCTCCTTCCTCACGTGCGAAATGTAGACGTCTCTCTGCGTGAACAGGCGGTCACACTCCCAACACGTCCACCCAGGACTGGCCACTTTCTTGGGCTCCACCGACTTCTTCACAGGTGACGGGGATTTCTTTTCCAATTTCTCTTTCCCATTCATGGATCTGGCGTCTTCTTTGTTTTGATTTGCTGAATTTTGAGTTGTAGGCTTAATGCTCAAAGGCAAGTTTATACCCAAGTTTGGAGGCCCTTCAATGCTTTTCAGTGTTCCATGCATAGACTGTGTTATGAAAAGAAAAGAAATACCTTTCACAAGTCACACCACTGAAAGAGTGCACACGGGGACGATCTGACCACACTGTAGATGTTTCGATACAATTTTCTATACATTCAGAAATATTTCTTAGTATATCAAGGAGAAAACAGACCATTTCCGGGTAAGAATAATTATATTTTCACATCTGCCTGGAAAGGTCTGAATGGGCGAACCTACTGGGAAGAGCTCAAGGCCCTTTGCTCGCGGACTTTAACCAACACCTGAAATCGAGTTAACAGCAAACACTTCTCCCTTCCTTGAGCGCCCTTCACATTCCTGGAACACTTCTAACAGTTTAGGTTTTTTGCTGGGGGAATTTGGGGTAATTTTAATCTCCCCACACCCTACCCCAATCCATCCCTTCTTACTGACGGCAACCAGACCTGTGAACTATACAAAGTAGTTGCTCAAAAAGCCTTTTGAAACTGTTTATTATCATAAACATAGTAACCTCAATGGTCTCAACGTCAGCGCACAGATTTGCAAACTGTACTGGGTAAAACCAGTGCAGTCTGATCCTGCAGACGAGCCGCTTTGCTGTTTTTGTTTGTGTTCTGGGAGCAGGGAGTCCAAAACAAGAGAGCAAGCAAGTCTGTGCCTCAAGGTACAATTTATCCTTGGAGAGGGCCTGTGCTTCTTATCAGTGGCTCCGAGTTCTCGAATCTCCAGAAAGACACAACAGGACACACTCGTGCTTCCTCCCTCGCGCTAGCACGGCTAGTTCCCAGGTCACAGAGCCCACCCTGCAGAGACCTCTGGGCTCCTGCCCTCCCACGTGTTCGGGAAGAAACTGCTCCTTCAGCAAAGTCACCGTCACATGTTCTCAAGGCAGGCGCTTCTCTGAATAGTACCAAGAATTAGCCAACCTTCTTCAAGACTGTCTCACCCCAGGGGGAGAAGAGGGGTTTCTGTAATTTCCTCATGAGCAGAGGTTACAGTCTCCCCAGACAATCATTAAACTTGTCTGTAAAAAAAGGCCCGAGATGGCTGTCTAACGTGCCTCAGCTTCACCTGAGGCTCCTTAGACAGTCATCACCTGTGTCGCCTGCGTCAGCTTCTTTTCCCACCACGCAGGGCAGAGGCCTGTGTTTAAATGGTCTTTTTCAAAACTAAGGCCAAGTTTTTACATTTTTAGCCATTTAAAACCCAAAGAAAACAAACCCCAAAGTCTTCTGATAAACTTTTCGTATGTTTCCAGGCAAAGGCATTTTCACTAACTACAAAGCTGAAGAGAGGGCAAAGCATTGAAGTATTCTAAGGTAACTGATCATGCTACGGAAACTCCAGAAAAACAGTAAAAAAAATTCTGCTGTGGCAACAGAATGTGTGCAAAAATGAGAATGTCCAATTTACTCATGTTGTTTTTACATTATAAGTAAAAATAAGATCATTTATTAAGGACGGATGTCTTTTTTTAATATAAGAAACAACAATTCTTTCGAATTGATGTTTCCTGAGCTCCTGTAACAGTAACTTGAATGTTTGTGACTTGAAAGTTTACTTTTTATTCCCTAATTTTTTTTGTTTTTTTTTAGGGGGGAAGATATTAAGTTTATTTATTTTTATTTATTTATTTTTTTAATAGAGGTACTGGGGATTGAACCCAGGACCTCATCCATGCTAAACATGCGCTCCACCACTGACCTATACCTACCCTCTTGAAAGTTGACTTTAATGGAGATGCCAACATGGAGCACAGGGGTCCTACACAGAGAATACATCTGTATTTTTGTAGAACAAAGAAATGATAAAAATTGGATTGAATCAGGCAAATAAAAATCTACCTCTAAATAAATCTGTATGTGGAGAAACACTGTTCCCGGTCTCCTTTCTCTTAATTTCTTCCTCATGAAAAAACTGAACAGCACAGGCATCAGACAATGTAAATAAATTCACAAGCTAGAACATATCTTAAAATGTAAAAAAACAAAACAAAACAGGTTACCTCTAACACTATCGGATCCATCCCCAACACATAAAAGCAGGATAGTATTTTTAAATGTATAGAACATACTTGAAATAAGAACACAAGTGAGCATTCCTATTGTGCTTGTACCGCGTAGACTTGCAAAGTTTTGGATGAACAAAAACAATTCTTTCCTCCCTGTGGCCACGGGATTTTACCACTCCTCTTCAGTCGCTAGTTCTTGGAACCTTGTATTCCTCCAGATTCACTATTAACACAGGGAAGACCCTAACCACAAACCCCGATGACCCCACTTCCAAATGCAAAGGTGACTTCCAGAAAGCAACTATCTTAAAAGCCTCTTAAGAAGCAACTTTTCTTTCCCCTGCACTTCCCCCCACCCCATTTATAGTACATTAAAATAGTTGCGTCTAATTCCAATGTCTGTATGTTTTTATTAGCAGTTTTCAGTTTTTCCTGATCGTTCATTAAATGAATAGTCACTAGCAAGATAATTTTGTAATTTTAGTAAAAACCTTTAAAATATCTTAAGATTTTACTGTACTGAGAGTGAGAATGAGGAAACATTTCTCCCATGCACTTTGTTCACCCTAGTGATACCACACCTTCACTACTTTCCCCTGGCTTCTCATGAGAAGAGAAACGCCTCTCTGCAGAAGTTCTAAGTCCTTTGCAGGAGACGGCTGGTTACGCTTCCTGAGCTCACACACATTGGACACAGGGAATTTCAAGGATTAATATAGTCCATTCACTTGACTAACATGAGATCAGAAGAATTTAGAGAACTGATTTGCTCTTTAAACTGACCTTTTCTTATATAGAAATCATATATATACTGGAAAAAAAAACACTGAGAAAGAGATTGAGCTTATGATAATATTGGGTCTGTTGTTTCTCTTTTTAAAAAGACAACACTTTAATCTCTGAGAGCTGATGGATATTATCTTTTAATGGCACAGGAATAAAACTGCTTAACCTCTCACAATGGACAGTTAAGAGGCTAGGACTAAGCTCTGTCCTTAGAGAGCTTAAAAGGCTATAAAGAGATTTGGGTTCCCCTTTGGGGGGTTGGAGAGTGGATGGTTCAAATTGGACATTTATTCATTTCATTAACTGAACACCCAATAGGTGCCAGATACTGTGCTGTATCCAGGACATTTCATTGTCATTTTACATGCAACCTTGATAGAGGGGAAAAAAAAAAAAAAAAACTAAAAGATCCAGGGGCATCAATTATAATGTAAACTGCCTAAGTAATTCCAAGGGAAAAATCTTCATTTTTCTAAGCACACTAATATTTGTAAGAATTAACATACATTATCAGAGTCCCTGTCTATTTCTAAATACTGTGTAACACACAGTTCTCAAAAAAGTAAGTTTCATAGTCATTTTCACATACAGAAAAAAAACCCTAAAACTTTACTATTCCTTCAGGGCATGCATTTGTTACTTAGCATTGATCTTTCAGATCAGGGCTCAGTCAAGTGAGCGCATGATGACAGCATGTTGCAGATTACTCATTACCGAACACCAGCATCCATCCCTTCCCTCCACAGCGCACATGCTTTCTCACAATCTGCAGCTCAGCCTTGATTTATGACTGGATGGATGGATCTGCAATTCAGGTAAAGGACATAAGAGATGTGCACTCACCTTGATGTGGTCCATCATGAGCTGCTTCTGTGCATATAAAAGAGAACAGTCTGGACACTTGAAAACAGACACCTTCTGGTTTTCGATGTGTTGGTCAAAGTGGCGATACAGCAGGGTTTGCAGGGTGAATACGGTGTCACACATGGAACACTTATATATTATTCTAAAACAGAAGAGGTGCAGGGAAATGTCAGTCAGCCCTCATCTCTCAACCCGAAGGAACTACTGCTTCACATCCGAGAACTCAGGAGGCAGAAGCATAGCAAGAAAACAAATAGGATAAAAAGAGCAAAACAGATTTCAAAGGAACTTGGCACCACCCTAGTGCAGCTCAACCTTAACATTTTGGGTGCAGAGGCACTGGACCACATTTGCTAAGAAGTCATTTTATCACTCGCAGATCTACAGCTGACACACATTTTGACAAGGTCTTCCTTTGTGAGTTAGTTTAACACAGAACGAAAGTACTCTTGTTTTTTTGGAGCTACTTTTAAAGATCAGACAAGGAATACAGCTTGATGGTGGGACCCTAACTTGAAAAAGAGGATCTGATTGATGAACTAAGTCAGCCCACTCGATGTCTAAATACACTGTTACTTGTTTCAAGTTTTCTTTCAGAGTTAGCGGCAATTTCACACTTGAAGATGTCGACATTTCTGTACCTGTTCTTAACACTGAAAGTTCCACGCCAGGAAGCAATTACACATGAAAATAAAGGAGCATAAAAGAAAATCCACAAATCAAATGTTGCTGCAACACTTGAATGTCTATGGTGCCCTAAACGGTTTAAAACTGTCCACTGCAAACCATATCCGAACCTAGTATGTTACAAAGAGCAGCCTCTTTAAGTTGATTCAGCAGCTCTGAGCCTTCCGGACACAGCTCCTTCCGTCCATCGGCACCCTCCCCCAGCCCGCCGGCTGCGGGAATGAAAAGACCTGGACTGCCTGCTCCGAACCTCCACCTCCTGCAGACTCAGCGGGTCTGAGTAAGGTCGCCCTGGTACTTAAGGGAGGCTCTAGAAGACACCTGTGTCTCCTCCGAAGGACCATGAGCACAGGCACAAAACATCAGACAGGGCAGCTCAGGAAAACGGCAGAGAAACACTGCAGGTGCTGGTCAGCTGGGAGAGGAAAAGCTGAGGTCTCGTCTGATATTCCCACGGCAAAGCTAAGAAAGGGAACGCCTTTCCTCTTGAAAGCACTTGTCCTTCCTCGCGGAGTCTTCTTGAGAGAGCACTTTTCACATAACCTTCAGACCTCACTTTGTATTTTTCTGTCAAAAAATTACCAATTTAACTTTTTTCTCTTTTTCCACGTGAGACTTAGACCTTTAATTGGCGTGAGTGACCCATGTTTTCACAAGGTCTTGACACGGCAGTCACCCCGGCCCAGAGCACAAGCACCCTTGACCGAGGAAGGAGGTGTTTCTTAAGATCAAAGTTTTACAGGACTTCATCACTCGGCCCAAAGGTGTTGCACTGCAGACGTGTCATCGTTAACTCGACCGGGTGTGGCAAAGATACGCATTTCCTCACTGTTAGAGCTGGAAATAGCCCAAACATCCAGTAAAGTAAGTAGTTAAATAAGAGCAACAGTGTTCACGTTTTTAAAAATTATGATGTGGACACAGTACGATGTGGGATATACCAACAATATGGAATGATCGTCATGCAAATTAAAAAACCAGGTCACAAGGCAGTATGTGTGGTATGGTATGACCACAACTTCCAGGAGGGCACAGAAAAGAAACCGAGGGCATGTAACCGTCATCATCTCTGCCGGATGGTAATACACCTATTCTTTTTACTCTTTTGCTTGTTTATATTTCCTGATTTTTCTGGAATCAGCACATAGCAATAAGAAAAAAAAAAATACCCTCAAGAAAAGAATGAAGATTTACTGGCTGGGCGAAGAATTTTCTCAGGATTCTAGTCTTACATTTTCAGAAATAACGATTTCATGAAAAATGGCACAGCTTGTTTCATTCACGCCGCATTCCCTTCCAGTTTCGTTTGTTTCACTTTGTTGTCTTCTACTAAACAGCACAGAAAGTATACAACAGGAAATAATCTGTTTACTTAGGCATTTTTTTGAGGAATCTGAGGAACAGGTTGTTGGGGTGATGCTGGAACTGGCTCCACAAACTACTAGGAAATATCAAGTGGGAAACGGTGACTTCACGGTGCAGAAACCTGGCAGCCACCAACCTGACTAGATGGTGCAGGTTAATGTCACTAGGAGGACAGCTGGGCACCGAGTGTCCCTGACGCGGTTAGAGAAGCTCCCTGCCAAGGGTACGTATCCTGGGTCCAACTCAGAGAGTAGTGGCGGACCGGGAAGGAGGGTCCCCCTCAGCATGAGTCCAGGATTCTCTGCTGGAGGAGAGAGGCGAAGACTGAGCAACTGTTCCAGATGGAAGCACACTGATGAGACAGGATAATTAAATGTAAAATGTGCTCCTGGACTAGATTTTGTACCAAAAAGGAAAAAAAAGACAATGTCTGAATAACTGGAAAAAGTTTAATGGGATCTATGGAGTGGATGGTAATGTAATCAGCACTGGTTTGACAGTGGTAACACAAACGAGTGTCCTTTCTGGGAGGAGAGGCAGAACACACTCAAATATTTATGTCATGATGCCCCACTATTCCTAAATAGGAGAGAGAAAGAGAGATAGAGAGAGCAAAGAAAATTAGCAGAGAGAGAAGCATATCCTGGTAAAAATTTCAATTTTAAGGACAAAGAAAAATGATTTTTAAAATTTCAATATAATCGCTTTGAAATAAAACATGTCACCTATAAAACAAAGCAAGACAAAAAAAGGGAGAGAGACAGAGAGAGAAAATAAAAGGATGAAGCAAATGTCAAAAGTGCCAACAACTGGGGATTTGGGTGAAGGGGATGCAAGAATTCTCCACGGGGTTCTTCCAACTTTCCTACAGGATAGGAACTACTGAAAAATTAAAAGGGGTGCTAACGCTTTAAAAAAAAAAAAAAAGCCCAAATGAAAGTGTCATGAACCTCACAGACATAGTGACAGAACATGAAGGCAGAGCAGACTCCCCAGTTACA
The DNA here is from genome assembly GCF_036321535.1 of Camelus dromedarius. Taxonomy (NCBI): domain Eukaryota; kingdom Metazoa; phylum Chordata; class Mammalia; order Artiodactyla; family Camelidae; genus Camelus; species Camelus dromedarius. Next base: position 15,339,300 of record NC_087463.1, on the reverse strand, counting down.
ACGCAGGAGAAAACGGACAGGGCGACCGGCAGGCGGAGGAGGGAAGGCAGTCCAGACAGTGAGGACAGTCAGACAAAGGCAGAGTCCACACGGGCCCAGCCCGGTGGCGGCAGTGAGACGGTCCGTGTGGCTGGACGCCCCGGGGTGTGGGGCTGGCAGGGGAGACACTTTGAAAGCCAAACCTAAAGTTGGACTTGATCTCATCTGCGAGACTGAGTGCGCGGCAGGATAAATGGATGGTAACGAAGGAGGGAGGAAGTGCCTGAAAAGGAACTGCAAGGGAGGGGGGGCAAGGGAGGGGAACGGGGGGGTGGGGGGGTGGGAAAGAAGAACTAGAGCACTAGATCCAAATACCCACACTCGGTCAGGACAGAGTGCTACACTTGAAACAAACATAATAAAGGACTCTAAGCCCGAAATCACCAGGCAAAGTGTGACACAACTACGAGAGAGATTAAGGCAAAAATGAAATTTACTTTTACTAATCAAGGACTTATATCGGCTAGGAAGTTAAATTCAGGAACCAGTGTCTTAAGTTGACTTCATCTTAGAAGTGTTACTGGGAAAAGTGTATCCTATAAGAAAGAAACTATGGAAAAACGCAAAGATGAAAGTTTTTAGTCTTCCAGGAATCTATTAAAATCATCTTAAGAAAAAGAACAAAATTGATAAATATTCACTTGTTTAATAAAAATTGACAAGAGCATTTATAGTTAAGTGATATTTTTGGACAAAGACTTCACCTGGGCTGTACTGACAGGTTTAGGCAGCTCTAAGCTCTACTTCTCATAGCATCAAAGTCTGCACAGTGGCATAAATTTTCATATCTTAAATTTTATTCCGCAGAACCACCACTGCCTCTGAATTACTAATAAAGTGGCGGAGTCCAGGTGAAAAGGCAGCAGGACTTACTTGGGCTCTCCGATCTTGATGCCGGGGTGCTGTGTGTAGGCGTGGGAATGTGTACTTGGGGCGGACTTAAACGCCATTGGACAGATAGGACACTTGTAGAAGACTTCACAGTGAGAACCTTGAATGTGAGACTTCAACGCGGCCACGTCGGAGTACACAACGTTGCAATGCACACATCTGTCAGAAAATACACATGCGGTCGTTAGCACGAGACCATTAAACACACGTAACTGTGTAAAATGAACGTTATTTTAAGCAGCCCTTTTATTAGGTTTTTTGTGGCTTTTTGAAAGTGTGTGGGTTGTTTCCTATTTATAACAGGTCAAATTATTTTTATGTATTTGAGAAGGAAGACCACGAAGAAGAAAAATAAAACTCCAATGGATGATTTTTTAAGCATCTTTAAAGTCACAGGGAGGGTGTCCAGACTCCAGACCGTGGTGACACCAATGGAATGTGGGGCCATGTCAGGGCTGGGGGCACAGCAAGACCCCATGGCTCCTGGCTGTGGGGAACCCAACACCCAAATGGCTTTTCCAATGGAAGAAACCCTTGCTCCCTAATCCTACACGCCATCAACAGAAAGCACAGAGGGACAAAAAAAGACTTGCTCCCCAGCCATGGCCCCCACGTCCTGCACACACTCAGGCGGTGAACGTACCTGGGGTTTACAGAGAACGTCAACCACCTAGTGTGTCTCCTGGAAATTATAGTTACACTTAGAGTTGTTCTTTAAGAAATGACATGAATTATGAACTTCTGAAAAAAATCAACCTCTCTACATAAATTGCCTCTCCAGCTAACCTCTTGTTGAATTTCTAATAATCTCATGATCAGCTCACTCCTCACTCAAATCTAGTCCTACAGAAACAAACTTTAAAACTTAGAGACACTTCTCCACAACCTCACCCTTCTCATGCAAGGACTCTCAGCAACATCTATAGTGCATCCATCTGATCACCTAGCTGTCCTTTGTACACACCTAAAAACTCTCTCTGTAGACCTTTCACACACCAGGCAACTGTGTTCCTGGACGTGAATGTGAGAGCCGATCTGGGGAAGGAAGACTGCAGACAGGCTGCCCTCCAGGGACAGCAGTCAGTGACACCTATGTTAACCTAAGGTACCTCTGTCCTAGAACCTCCCTCCAAATTCAGGGAGCTGCTTCCAAAGTCACAAAGAGTGGCATGCTCTGAATTATGTGTGTTCTACAAAGTGTGCCATGTTAAGCTTTGCCAGTATTTTATAAAAATCATAGTTGATGCCTTTAAAATGAGCATTTTAAATGACTTAAGGCATAACGTTCAGCAGCATGCACATTAAAAACACTAAACAACAGGAGAATAAATACGGAAAGCTGCTCTGTCCAATTTACTGGAACTATTATTTCAGGCAATAAAATCACCCAAGCTCACTGAAACGATTTTGAGTTAACTTGAACTTGGGTTGTCTCGGACAGGTTAATGATCTTCTCTGGGCTGGTTTCTCATTTGTAAAATGAGAAGAGTTGGACTAGGTCATTTTTTCAGTCCTTCTCAACCCTAGAAGCTGATGATTCCTCTAAAAGAGGAAGATGACATAAAGCAAAAACAGACGGGTTACTATTATTTCAACAGAAGGACCTGTTAATAATCATGAATCATAAACAAAATATTTTCCCCATCAAGAGTAGAACAGAGGAAAGGCTAATTCTCTGAAGTCGCCTGGAGTGAGAGGAAGATTCAATCCTGAAGAAAACAAACAGGAAGTTAGAGAATCTGCAGCCGATGAGAGTGGTGGCTCAGGCTTGGTCCAAAGAGCGCCACGGAAGCCAAGGGAAGGTCCTCCTTAATGTGAGGAAAGAAAACAGGAAATTTTGAAAGAACTGAAGAGAAAGTTGTGAAATACCTGCCTACAAGTGGAGGAAAAAGTTCATGGGCAACAGAGGCCAAAACAGAAGGTAAATAGGACAGACAAACAGAAGCAGAATTTGAACGGTTCACACAGCATCCTAACACTACTAAAAACCCAGTTCTATTAATAAATATTTAATTCAGCTGAAGCCCTTTGTTTTCCAGGTACAATCAAGTTTCTCTTCATTTTTTTTTTAATTAAAAAAAAAAACTGTTTACTGTATACAATTCTGTAATTCCCTTTTCTAGATACAGATCCAGGAAACTTCAGGGAATTACTCGACTTTGACCAAATCACCGGAAGCTAGCAGGGACGCCCCCCCCTCGCCCCGTATTTGGGAGATGCAACATGATCAAGGAGAGGGCGAACAAGACATGGTGAACCGAGGAGAGGCAAAGGCGGCATGAGGGCCGTGTTAGAGATGCTCTCCTGGCTTAAAAACAAAAACAAAAAATTGGGAAAACTAGAAAGCCAAAAAAGGAGGGGAACACATACAAGGTCAAGGCGCTGCTGGACCCCAGCCAGGTATCAGACTGGACCATTATTTGAAACACCAGGAAAAAAAATTAGGTCAAACGTTGCTCTATTACCTGAGGAGCTGAACACAAACTAGGCTTCAGAATATACAAACGTGGTGTTTTTACAGCTCTCATCACTCTCGCGTGCAAGAAATAACAATCTATACTGAACACAGAAATTTTAGTAAAATGTCAAAGTGCCAAATTTAAGCAACTCTGTGAACGAGGGGAAAACGGAAAAGAAAAGCAAGGGATGGGCTTTTCCAAGTGAGCTAGTCACTGTCAGCCCGCCAGCAGAGCTGTTTCAGCTTAGGAAAGATACCAGGAGTAGCTAGAATTATAGAAGTCTTACTTCCTTTATTCATTCCAACTTAAAGTTTACTTCCATTGTATCAGACAAATCAACTGAATGAAGAAAGTTCAGCGTCCGTTAAAAGAATAGCACTCGTACAATGCTGCAGAATTGCTTGTTACATAAAACAAAGATTCCAGTAATAACAGTTTCAAAACTATGGGATAAGAACCAGAGCATCACTGTGGATGAATTTTGTGGACTCAAAAGGGGACCGTCAATATGGAACATTCTTCCTGAGCACTGAGCACACTTCTGGATTATACGTGGAGATGGGGGCAAGCGTTGGGCCGGTTTCACAGACGGATGCCACGCCGCAGAGAGAACACATGCCCCATGGGAGGAGCAGCAAAACTGGCACAAAAAACTCTGGTTTCTGAATTTCCAAACCAAAGGTTTTCTACTAGGGTAGAATCCAGTCCATTAAATGTGTGTGCATCACAGGTCTGGACATAAAAATATAACATACGCCTTAGTGTTAGAAAAATGGACAGAAACATCAAGGAACTGGTAATGCTGTAACCTAAACTGAAATGAAAGAAAACTGTTAATCATACCAACTGGACTTCATTTTTATAAAATATCATAACTGTATTACAACTAAAAAAGAAAATCACTAACATTAACTAACGATACCAGGCAACCAGACATTCAAGTTTAAGATTGACACACAATACAGTAATACCTCTATTAACAAAGGCACTGTGTATCAATGACATGTTTCCTTGGTGCACCTTCAATGGGTCAAAATGCAAAAGGCACAGGAATGCATTTCAGAAGGTCACAAAGTGGAAGACAAAGTTCAAATACATCATCACTCAGTACTAGCTAAACTCACATTAGATTTGTCCGATGTTGTAAGAGACACCTCTGAGAGCCTCAGGGGACAGTGAAAGGGGTCGCAGTTAACATGTGCAAAGAGGGAGGAGCGGAGACTCAGGTAATGGGAAGAAAGGACGAAGGAAGGTGATCTGGGGCAGGAGTCTCTTCCACAAAGAGCAGTGACAGGAAAGGTCAGACACCCAATGCTTCAACATGACAAAGTAAAAGTAAGGGACCATCACACCCTTTCTGTTTTGATTAGAGGAGAGGAAGTAGTCAGAGGTACAGAAATGCATGGAATTCTTGCAGGGGTTAAAATGCAGAGAGCACAGCAAAAATATGCTGGAAAGGGTGCAGAAAGGACCAGCTCCAACAGTCAGTCAAGGCGACACCGCGCCACATGCACACTCTCGCCTGGAAGAACAGGCTCCATTTACCCTTGACTTGCGGTGGACCAGAGGGCCAATACTGCATTACAGGATCCACACTGATCAACCCTACTACCAACGAGCTAGGTTCCCAGAGGATCTGTTAATCGAGGTATCACCGTATGACCCTGAAAAGGATGTGCACGGACCACTCAAAACACTGTGCCCAGAATTCTATGCAAACAAGCTTTACTCACACGGAAGTGAACGCACGATATACTGACCGAAAACCAACTCTCCGCGTGTAGTGCAGACAGTTCTTGGTGACGTGGGTCTGGAAGTGCACCGACCTGCAGATGGCCCCACACTCGGGGCAGGTGTAGGGAGATTTGTGCTGATGGATTCTCTGGTGGGAGGCGTAGCTGCACTGGTTAGGAAGCAGCATCTGGCAGACAGTGCAAGTCTTCTAGACAAACCAAAGGGGGAAACAGGGTTGGTCCTACGAAGTTATTTTCTAACGCACAAAGAAGCTTGGTTAAACCTCAAAATAAGTATACATCGGTCATGTCAAATACCACGGTAAGTGCTTCTAAGCCCAAGGAAAAAGCAAACTGAAAAGTCAAATGGTCAATGTAAAATTCCTTACCCTGTAAACTACAGGTAACATGCACTACGTACTCAGGCTCACCCCGAAGTACGACGTAAGGAGAATGTCAGCTTTAGGTACAGTTCCAATTTTGTTACTTTTATATTTTTTTAGTGTGAAGAAGAGGTATTCTAAATCAACTTTAATGTATAATTACACGTTTATGGGCATCTATCCTGACAGGAGTCAGAGTTCCCACAACTCAAAACACTGTCTTCAAAATATTAAAAATTAATTAGAGGCTAAACCAGTTTCTTTTTCTCTTTTGTCTTCAGTCATTTGAGACATGAAATACAGAAATGCAGAAGAATGGCTACAGCCATTAGTTGCTTTTTTTTTTTGCACATGAATTGGTCATTTAATGGATGAACTGACCATTATATGATTTATGATTAAAACCAACAAACTCAAGTTCAGATACATAAATTTATACATTAAATTGAAACTTCACAGAGCTTAAAATCTAGTCACATATAAAACAAAACTGAGACTGAAATCCTCTTCGGAAAGGGCTCTCCACACCATTAACTGACCAGAACAAACTGAAACACGCTACTTATTTTTCATCCCCTTAGATGTTGGCAATAAACATGGCATATTTTTAAAACACAAAAGACTTCAAGTAAATGTAAACAGAGGACATAATTACTTCCATTCCAAAAATAAACCTAACATAGTACAAAATAAAAACGTGTTTGAATACTATTCGGGCATTCATGCAACAAGTATCTACTATCTTCTAAAATGTATAATTTTCATGAGTCGGTTAAAGAAAGCCTCAAAATAAAGACTCCAGCTAAGATCAAATGATCATTTATACTGACAACAGAATTATCATGACATTTTAAAAAGACTTTTTATTCTTTCAGCTTTTGAATCAAGCAAATTAAGCTTTAAACTTCTGAGGACCTCAGACTAAGAAAAATCAGAAGCTCGCTTGAAAATTTTCTTTGTTCTCTCCTGAAAGGACTTAAATACAAATTTTATCCCATAAAATGTTTATTGCAGTCACAAAATAAGAACATTACAGGCAGCTTTGATGAGGTTAAGCACCATTTAAAAATAGCATTCCTTTTCTAATAATACACATTCCAAAAGTTAAAACAAGCCACAGCAAGGAAAACCAATCAGCAGATGCATTAATTAGAAGACCCTGTTGACATCTACATCATCACAGGTAATCATCTGTTTCTTTGAACTATGGTCTTCCGTTCACTTTTACCACACAGTCATTCAACCCCGACAGTGAATTATGTCTGAATTTCCACAGGCATCTTAGCATATCCTGCACTTACTTAGGAATAAAATCACTATTTTCTATGCTGAAATCAAAACATTTTCATATCATATGTACTGAGCCCATTCCACTATGAGCCAAGTGGTGAACCAGGTCCTTTAAATAGATACATTTAGATACATCATCTCATTGGATTCTCATAATAATCTATGAAGTAGATAACAGTATCTCCATTTTACAGATGAAGAAATGAGGTTTAAGGGAGTTAAGAAACTTGCCAAGGCCCTACGGCTATGAGGTGGAAGAACAAGGATTTGAACTGGGCTCAGAATAATTCCAAGACCTGTGCCAGAGGGGCTGAGGGAGGAGTTGGGTGGGGATTACAAGGAATAAACAAACAAAAATACATAGGGCCTGGCAGGGGGGTGTACTATTAGCAAATGCACCTGAATGCCACCGAGGACCCTCATGTTAGGATTATGGATGTCTCCCCACCTCCCTCCACAGCATCTCTTTTATCGAGAGTAACGTGGTTACTACACCGCTTTCATTACGTAGGGAAAGACAACAACAAAGAAAAAAGAAAATCTAAAAAGGAGACAAAGTATATGCTCCCTTAAAAGCTGAAAAGAATTTTCACATTATCTCTCATCAAGATACGTTAACAAATATCCGTCACAATACATATAAAATTCACAATGAATTACTTAAACACGCTACACTACTAGATGCTTTTATGTTTATAATACACATATAAATATATCAATAGTTACGGTTGTGTTGGTGGGTGAACGGGCTTTGTTACTGGCAGATTAACTAAAATAAGTATTAAAATTATTCAAGAAGAGGTTTTATTAAAGTGTTTGTTATGATAGAAATCTGACTGCAAAAACTGAAACACATTCTAGAGTAACAAGGTCACCCGAATACCAACATTTCAATACTAACCTCCCCCATGCTGGTTCCTGGAGAGAGAGGGGACATGCTCCCATCACACTGCACTGGGCTGCCCCTCCCCGGGAGCCTGGAGAGCGGGTGGTGGTCCTTCTCATCCCCACCCCACCCCCAACCACGAACTAGCCGTAGGAATTTGCACTCATCCATTCCCATTGGCTGAGGCTCCCCACCCACCTTAGGTACAGAGGTACCTTGATACAAAAGGAACAGGGAGAAACTGGGAGCCAGGAGGGACTGCAGTCCCCATTCAAGATGCTTCCATGTTTTGCAATTACCGAGATGGGAGAGAATTCAGTCACTGGGAAATCACATCAGATAAATTCTTATCTTTAGTTCGTGTATATAGATGCATAGATACTCGTGCACGTACTCTCGTGTTTACTCCCACATCTCCATTTACCTGCTCCCACTCTGCTCCACCTTGAGAACACGTGTGCTCTCTGGGCCGCAGACAGTCTCCTCCTTGACACCTGTGTCACAGCAATAGTTTCAAACCCACAGTTTACCCAACTGTTCTCCCTCCAGTTTTGTTCACTGTACCTATTTTAGACAACGTAGTTCTCTCTGCTTCCTGAGATAGTGGTGACGTATTTTCACAGCACAGAGTAGACCTCATTAGCATCTCTGGGATACGGTTCTCTGGATTTGGGGGGGGGGGCAGGTGTTTGACCATGCGGGCAGGCCAAGATTTCTTTTTTGTTGTTGTTATATAATCTTTTTGTTGTTGGGGGGGGCGGTAATTAGGTTTATTTATTTTAATGGAGGTGCTGGGGACTAAAACCCAGGACCCCTACCACTGCACTATACCTTCCTCAAGCCAAGATTTCTTTGTGGTCCAAAAGATTCTGACTTTCCTTCTTTTTTGTTCCCCCCCCCCCAACTTTATTAATTTTATGTAAGTTTTTTTAATGGAGATACTGGGGATTGAACCCAGGACCTCACGCATGCTACGCATATGCTCTACACCACTGAGCTATCCCCACCACTCTCATCTTCTTTGTTTTAAATCAAAGAAATGAAAACGTATCTTAAAACTCAGACTCTCTTTTATACAAGTTGAGAGTACTTACTCTCTAGTACCTGCCTTTAGAACAGAAGTATAATAAAACGCACTTAAGTACTTTCATGTCTTGACATTTTACTTATGTCATCTGAAAATGGAAAATGCTTTCAATGCTTAGGTAATGAGCAGCTAATTTCTACTCTAGGGCAGACTCATTTGCTCAGAGAACTGCTACTTTCTAAAATAAAAATAATTACTCTTCCATAGTCAGGTAACGCAAGAAAGCTGTAAGAAAATAAAGCTGAAAAGTAACCACTTCATACTTGACAACTACCCGCCTCCTCTGCCCAGCCCTGACACGGCCCCCGATGCAGGCAGTGAGGAAGGGGGAACGGGCACATCATGGCCCTAAGAGGGCTCCAGGAAGCGTCAGATGGAGCCTGGCATCCTCTTTGTACACATGAGAAATTATCCAAGTAACAAGGAAAATAATTCTATGTTTCGAATACAAACTTGTGGTTGCCGAGGGGGCAGGGGGGTGGGAAGGGACAGACTAGGATTTCAAAATGTACACTAGATAAACAAGATTATACTGTATAGCACAGGGAAATATATACAAGATCTTGTGGTAGCTCACAGTGAAAAAAAAAGTGACAATGAATATATGTATGTTCATGTATAACTGAAAAATTGTGCTCTACACTGGAATTTGACACAACATTGTAAAATGACTATAACTCAATAAAAGAAGTTTAAAAAATAAAAAGAAAAAAAGAAAAAAGAATTCTATGTTTCAATTCCTATTTTAGGGAGAAAAAAAGCCTGGGAAATGTACAAGGGGAAAGACGAAGAAGGCTCCAGAAATCGAGTAAACACAGCATCTACTTAGGCTTAAACTTCAGACAGACCAAAAGCCTGCAGCAGCACGAAACACACTGATCTAGAGGTCAAAACACTGTCAACTTCACAGTCGGCCCAGACACTAAGTGAATTGTTTCTGCCTCATTTAACAGCAGTTTCATAATCTGTCTACAGTACAACCACCAAAAACAGTAATAATAATAAAGCACACCAGTTTGTTTTCTGGCTCCCCCTTTCCTCTAACTTCACAATAAGAACATAAAGCATTTCATTTCGACCTCACTTAAATGGAAGTAACACAAAGCAAGCATTTACAGCAGAAATAATTGTATGTACCATTTGTTCTCAGTGCTAGGTGGTTGTGGTGGTTTTGTCCCAAATCATTCGGCTACACTGCAAATCCCTAATAAGAGCTGACAGTTAAGTGAGCAAATCTGTAGAAAGCAATGTGGTCAACACATATAATCTATTCAGACGAAAGTCACTCAAGAAGACAGGTAAATTAAGAGTTGATAGCATTAAAATATAAACTGGGATAGGAGCAGCCTGACCAAAATTAAACACTTAGGAGAGCAGGACCAAAAACCAAGCTAATAATGGTATGAGCAAGGGAGCCGAGGTGAGCTCCATGGTTTCCAGAAGAAGCTGCTTGAACCGAGTGTGTCTCAAAATGAGCCCCGGCGGAGGCTGCTCAAGATAAATTAATATACTTGGTATGTGGTCCTAATGATGCCCATAAGTCCCTGAAACTAAACTGAATCAGCAACCCCTAAAAATTAGGACCTCCGAAGGTAAGTCACTTTAACTGCACCCTTGAAGCTAATCTGGATTTAACCCCAGGGTCCATTCTCATGACGCCTGTGGCCTCTGCAAGCGGCCAGTTCTGTGCTTCTGGATCTTAGGTTATCGGCATGACAACCTGGAAATAATAACTAGCAATAAAGAAATCTTACCCTGAGTCCTGAGTTGGCCACTAATTGGGCATTTGTTTCTTCAACTGTAAAATAGAAGGGCTGAGCGAAGGATCTCTAACACTCTGATTCTATGGCTGATGTAGATGCTACAGGAAGCATTTCCAGTCTGTCCTTGGCTGAATTTAGAGGTGAAGCAATGACATTCCAGTACATTTAATTATCAGTTACTGAAACTACAGCTCTCATGGAGAGGAGGCAAGCTTCTCCAGCCCCTCCATCTACCCCTTTCCTCAATGTGCCCCAAAACGGGGATTATTAATGGGGTAGGGTGGAATACAAACTGCCAACCGGGGCAGATTTACTGGTGTTAAAAGTCAACGCCTGTGTGCTCCATTTTTACTGCCCCGCTTGGTTCCGTGCAGCTGTGATGGGAATGATCCACCCCAGACGTTCCATCTCGCCCCCTCTCCCACCCCAGCAGCAGGCTTGCCATCTGGGTCAACAGATGCCAGCAGGTAAGATGACCTGGGCCTGAGTGTGCCGGGTCCTGTCCCACACCACGGACCAGGGTGGGACAGAATTCCATGGCTCAGATCCAGGCTTGGGAAATGCAGGGCAAAGAGGGCCTCAAGTTAAACCCTGGATTCCCACCATGCTCTCAGCAGACCTGCAATGGGGGGGTTGCTGAGCACAGGGCCAATTAATAATTATGGGGTGCCCTGCGTCTCTAAGGCAATCATTACACTGTATATAGACTGCCCACAGATCCTTTATAAGAGGAGGAGTAACTGGCAAGGCAGAAGTCAGTAAATGCCACCAAAACCATACTTTATCCCACTCCATGCTGGCAAAGTCTCAAAACCCTGAACAGGGCGGAAGGTAAGGGGAGCTGCCGCCCGGCAGCCACAGCTGGTGTCAGCAGGAAAAGAGATCCTTTGCTGGGTGCAAACAAGCCCCCTTGGAACAACTCAGAAAGGATCCGTTCAAACCATACACAGGGGTCAAGATCTAAATGGGGGGAAAATGAAAGCTAAAAAGAGAAGGGAGATGGTGACAGCAAATAAACCAAGAAGTTGTTCTCAAGAGGAAGGCTGAGGTCTTAGGAGGCTGGGCTCAGCACACGGGAAAGGCAGATGAGCTGCTCGCTCTGACAGCTGTCACAGATGGGCCAAGAAGACGGCTGCCTGCACTGGGCAGGGAACAGACCCGAGACAGAGAGGAGAGGAGTCCGAAGTCAAGTGGAACACTGCCCTCCCAGGAAGCCTAACTCCAAAAAGCGACTGAGAATCACAGGTTGGAGGCCACAGGCAGAGCCCCGTGAGGTCACTGTGGAATCTCTCTTGGAGACAGAACAGCTACATGTCAACAGACTGAAACTTTCACTTCCAGGAAAATAGAAGTATCTTTCTCTATTCCTTCCACTAAGTATAACTAACACTCCTGGGCATTATATATAAAGCAAACATAAAGAGACTCTTCAGGCAGAAGGAAGAAGGCAGGCTGGCTAGGGACCTGGGGACCCGAGGAGTGACCGATCTTTTGGCCTCACGGACCCCAGATTTGGAGCTGAAGAAATGCAACGCAGAAACACCAATGGGTAGAGACCAAAAAACCCCCAACAAAAGCCTGCTACCTCTAGCCAAAGACCAGGAAAGGGGTAACCGAGCAAAAGAGAAGACTTACAATTACTGCTCTCCTCCAGCCAAACCCCACAGGAAACACTGTGGCCCCATCCCCGCAAGTCCCACACTGCTGCTCTTGAGGCTGTTAATAAGGTGTCCCCAGACCCCTGCCTGGATGGTATCAGAGAAGGCCAGCAGGGAGGTGGGACTTTCAACCCTACCAAGTGATGAGTCCCTCTACCATCCCAGCAGTGCTTAAAACATACCCCCCAAAAGAAAACTCTAGGCCCAGATAGTTTCACTGGAGAATTCTACCAAATATTTAAAGAAAAACTAACGCTAATTATAGAGTCCCTTCCCATATGAATATAGATACAAAATATTAACAAAGTATCAGCAAATATAATTCACAATATTTAAAAAGAATTATTCACCCAGATCAAGTGGGATTCATTCCAGAGATGCAAGGCTGGTTCAATATCTGAAAAATCAATGTAATCTATCCCCTAAAATACCCTAAATCCAATAAATAAAGTTAACAAAGTCAAGGGATACATGGTAAGTATACAAAATTCATTGTATTTTTATATATTAGCAACGAACATGTGAACACTGAAAAATACAATACCATTTACAATAGCAAGAGAGAGAGAGAGAGAGAAAGAAAAAGAAAGCTAACAAAACATGTACAGGACTTAAATGATTAAAAACTACAAAATGTTAAAAGAAATCAAAGAAGATCTAAATAAACAGAGAGACAGTCTGTGTTCATGGACCAAAAGACTCAACATAATAAAGATAACAATTCTCAAACTGATATGTAGGTTTAACATAATTCCTATCAAAATCCCAACAATACTTTTTTGTAGATATACACAAGACTGACTATTCTAGAATATATACAGAAAGGCAAAAGAACTAGAATAGCTAGAAACAATTTTGAGAAAAAAGAGTAGAATTGGAGGAATTAGTCTACTGGAGTCTCCCAAATGGCCCCACATAAATATGTTCAGCTGACATCTGACAAACTGCAAAGGCGACTCAGTGGAGAAAGGACAGCCTTTCGGACAAACGGTGTTGGAGGAAAAGGACATGCATTGGGGGGAAAAAAGTCTCAACCTAAGTCTCACATGCTATACAAAAATTAACCCCAAATGGATCACAGACTTAAATGAAAATCATTTAACTAAAAACTTAGAAAAAAACCATAGGAGTTGCTCAGGATCCGGAGCAAGGAGCTCTTAGACCTGCACCCAAAGCACAAGCTACATAAGAGAAAACTGATAAACTGAACTTCAACAAAATTTAAACCTTCTCTGCCAAAGACCTACTAAGAAGATGAAAAGACAAGCCACAGACTGGGAGAAAAGACTTACAACCACACAACAACAAAGGACTAGTATCTAAAATATATCAAGAACTCTTAAGACTCAATAGTAAAAACAAGCAAACAAAAAAACTAATTGGAAAGTGAGCGAAGGGCACGAAGAGATATGTCACCTAAAAGGATATGCAGACGGCAAATAAACACATAAAAAGATGTTCAGCATCATTAGCTATTGGGGAAACACACATTAAAACCACAAGATATCACTACACATCTGCCAGGATGGCTAAAATAAAAAATGATGCCACCAAATGCTAGTGAGGATGTGGAGGAACTAGATCACTCTTGAAATTTTAAATTGTACAGCCACTGGGAAAAAGAGTTTCTTAAGAATATAAACAAACCACTACTATACAACCCCAAACATACAACTACCATACAACCCAACACACAAGGATTTATCCTTGAGAAACGAAAATTTATGTTCACACAAAAACCTGTAGACAAATGTTTACAGCAGCTTTACTCATAATAGCCCCAAACTGGGAACAATGGAGACGCCTTCAATGTTTGAATGGGGTTAAGCACCCAGTGGTACAACCATACGACAGAATAGCACTGGGGCTGGAGATCGGGGTAACCAGGCTGAGTGGGCAGCCGCTCTGCACGCGGTGGCGCAGGCTGGGTGACAGGGCAAGCCCGGGCTGACCCTGGGTGCACAGGAGGGCCCGCCGGCTGAGTCTGAGAAGTGGGGAACCACGGAAACGTGGAGGGTGCCAGTGAGAGGGGGGTAGGTGAGGGGCAGAAGAGCGTGCATGGGGCAGGCTGATGTCACCACCTGGCTGGCGGCTGGAGCGCCCTCCATATAAAGGCTCTCCTCGGGGTGCTGAGTGGACCCCAGCTCGGCAGAGTTGGAGGAAGAACTTGAAAAGGGGTGACTGCCTGGCCTCGTGAATACTTGGCCCTAGAGTTAATGTATGTTCTGCCATGACTCATTCCTTAATGTTTCCGGGGACACGGGTGCGCTGCACACCTGTCCCAGAGAAATACCAAGAGTCGAGGCAAAGCCACCAGACACACAAGAAGAGAGGTTAATCTCCTCCACTGAGGGACGGCGCTCCCCGCTGTTTGAACCTAGTTGGGATGATGAGCCTAGATGGTCAACAGAAACCAAAAACTAGGGGGAAACAGGGAAGGAGAATTCCCACCTTTCTGCCCATGTCCCTCCTCCCGCCTAGAGAAGGGATCCCCAAGAGAACAGATGCCTCTGAGGCCGCTCGACATGCCAGTACTGACGAGCACATGGGACCTGGGACACACTCCACCACCCCGCACAAAACACCAGCAGACGTAGACATAGGACAACAGAACAAACAGAACAGAAGGAGTGGCCTTTCCTTTTTTCACAGCAACCTTTTAAGACAGAAAGACTCCCTTTTGATGAAATGGTGACAAGGTAAGAGGTCCCGGATAGAACCCAATCCCTGTCACTGGGACTCACTGGAAAAGCTGCATCAGTCACTGCCTTCTTGAACCGGTTTAGCCACCTGAGTGCTTCAATGCCAGACCGAATGAAACGTGCAACATTCTATGCTGCAGGAATGTCCTGGAAACTCTCTATCATTTCCATTTCCACTCAACTGAACGCCCAGAGGGGGGCAAAATTATTGAGGCATTGTTGGTCTTTTGTTCCCCAAACTCAAAATCCTACAAAGAACTTAACTCGATGGTGGCCCTCGGGGAACTGACCACAGCGAGGGTACCAGATGACTGAACCCCAGCAGAAACCTCCTCGTCAACAAGACACTGGAGGCAAATAAAGGAAAGACCAGCTCACCACTGAGTCTTCATAAAGAGAAGCCTGAGCCAGCGTGTAACAGCTCAAATTAGTGCCCCTTCCAATTTCACAGGGTCCTGATAGGGACACTAAATCACTGGCTCCGTCTAACTCAAATTAGTTTCATTCAACATGTCTGGTTACTTCCAAACGCTAGGTATCATCTACTTGTAAAACACATTTATCTACTGCCCAGAAGCTGTCTCACGGAGAAAAGCAAATAATAAAGATAAAATCGCTGACTGATGCCTATTATGAAATGCATTTCACCAATATTAACCTACACTTTGCCACAAAAAAACAAACAAAAAATGCTGCAAACAAACCCGAAGGTATTCTACTTAAATGGAGACAGGTTTTCCATTTGTAGCTTAAATTCACTGCAGGGAAGAATATTACTAAATATATTTCTGGACCAACATCTTAAGTAAGCAGGCATGCCTTAAAAGGGGGTACTCATTAGGTGAATAAAAGACAGTAATTATAAACAACAATAGGACCTTCTTTCTATCCGAAATAGTCACTAATAAATAACTCAGGAACACTGGTGATGAAGCCTGACTTCAACACTTAACACAATGGGGCGATACTATCAATTCCTAGATCTCAGACTTATGACTTAAATTCCAATGATGCAACAATTAAGAACTCCTTTACTTACCCTAATTCCGAGATGCCATAACCCAGCTAGTACACAGTTTCTGTCTAAAATATCATTTCCGAAACAACTGATTCTTAAAATAAGATTCATGAGTGAACATCGCTCTATTCTATGAAAACAATCCTCTCTCTCTCACGTGCCTGTGTACAACATACGGACACACACACTTTCCCCCGTTTAGCTGCGCTCCCATCCCTAACACCAGCGGCATCGTATGGAGTGCTCGTGTCTAGAGATTCATCACCGAAACACCAAAATGTAAATGATACTCTACTTGTCCACTCGTATCTGCAGCCTGCTGGAAGTGGGTAGCCAGCGACGTCTCATCCTGGAAAACTTCATTGCACTCCAAACATTTCAGACTATGCCTACAGAGCTTGGATGGGTCTTCATCCAGAGGCATAGCTGGAATGATGGGTGTGCTCGAAGGGGCTGATATGACTGTCCCAGTTATGCCAGACTGAATTTTTGTTACAGTGTGCGTGCCGGCTCCCACGGAACTCGGGAGAGCGGAAGATGAAGCAGGAGTATTGCTTGACGGAGAAACAATCATTTGATCTGCTGGGACCGGCTTCAGAATCAAGTGGGAGCACTGCATCACCACTCCCTTCTCCTTGTGCCCGCGGGCATGGGACAGGAGACTACACTTGTTGTAAAAAACGAGGTTCTTGGTACAGTGGTTGCATGTTACTTCGATGCGCACGCTGCGTCTGTCGTAGTGTTGGGTCAGGCTCTTTTCCAGGGCAAAGGAGTCCCCGCACTCCAAGCACTTGTACCCGCGGGTCGGTAACGTGATGCCCGCGTTGGCAGGAGGGCTGAGGTTGGGGATGTAAACTGGGACTGGGTTGACGCTGCTCAGCACCTTGTTGAAAGCTTCCACCACAGAGCTCTGCAGGGACGACACCACCTGGACCCGCGACACCTTTTTGGGCGGCTGCGAGGCCGCGGCGTTGATTATCGCCTGCTTTATTTGCTGCTGAGGTTTGGTGAGCACTTGGCGGAGCTCGGAGGTGGCCTGGGCGCCCTGAGGCAGAAGGTTAAGGTTGGCGAGGTGCACAGTCTTTGGCACGAGTTTGGCGTTGGCCAGGCTGGAGGCCGGCACCACGACGGTTTGCTGCTGGATGGCGTTGGCGGCTTTAATGATGGCGCTGCTGGCGCTCTGAACGGAGGCAGCAGATATGACCGTGGCTTTAACCGTCGTGTTGTTGGCGAGCTTCAGATTAATGACTTGAGAGCCGGCCGTCTTCACGGCGGACACTGGGAGGAAGGCAGTCGCCACAGGCTTGATCGTGACCTGTTTGGGGGTCAGCTCGGCAGGGGCAACAGCGTTGGTGACGACCGCCGACTGCAGAGGCGCCCTGGGGGGGGAGGAAAGGACAGCGGCCGAGGCTGGAGACGACAGAAGCGACGTCACAGACGCCACCATGGACCCCGTCTGCTCGGAAGGCTTTTTTCCGGCATCGAGATCGACTTCGGGCAACACCCTCGTCACCGTTCTCTTGATTTCCCCAGAAGACGTCTTGATGGTTTTGATGCGGACTTTGGGGATTGCTGGTGTCGACCCTGCGGGAGAGGAGGGCGATCCCTTGCTACTGTTCTCACTGGAGATGCTCCGGGGACTGTCCGGCTGCTTGAGGGATGCTTTTTTCGTCCCGTCGATGAGACTCTGGGATTCGGGAGACTTTTCAATGGCTCTAGGGCTGTCGTTTACTTCTTTTGGTAACGGAGAGGACTCCCGGGAATTGGTCACTGGTTCTTTAGAGGAGTCGGAAGCAGCCTTTTTAGCACTGAGGGCTGCGATCGCAGCTATGCAGGAAGAAAGCTTGGAGGATGGCTTGGTCCTCGACGGTGCCGCGCCGCCAAGGGACGTGTCATTCTTCTCGGAGCTCAGCTTCCCCTCGTGGACCCTGTTTTCAAGCACCTTTTCAGAGTTTTCCTTCAGTTTATCCTCCACTTTTCTGACTTTAAAAGGTTCATAAACACTCAGATTTATAGAATTTGTTTCCGTTTCTCTCTTAACAACTTTGTTTTTATCTAGATTGCCTGATGTAGAGATTCCAGTTTTGCTTAAGCCTTCTCCCCCGAGCGCTTTGAGTTTATCATAGTCCTGCTGGGGAACCGACCCCGCCAACACGTTTGACCTGAAACCTGAACGCATGTCCTCCTTGTCAGGGGGGTCGTCCACCTCTATCTTCTCATCGTCATCAAACTCCTCAGCGCTCGAGATGGGGCTAAACTGGCTGAAAGTGGAGTCCTTTAAAGTCATCTCTGAGGTAGGCACATCTCCTTTCAAGGACTTCGATCCCTCTTTGCTGTAAGTGTCAAGAGAGGACGCCGTGAGAAACCCATTGTGCAGGCCGTTGCCGGTGGGATTGTGGCCGTCTTTCTCTGCGCCCTCGGAGGAGTCGATGTTCCGAACGTTCTTAACGATAACGCTGACGCCGACGTCGGAGGAGGACGGCGTGTGGGAGTCGTCGTCCACGTGGGCGTTCTGCTTGATGTGGCTTTCCTGGTCGTCATGTCCAGACTCAATAGCTGCTTTGGGATCGACCATATCTGGGATGTCAAATGCTGCCAGGAGGTCATCAAAGTCTGGGGTCTTCATATCCCCCATGGTCATGAATTTGATCAGATGTTCTGTTAAACGAAAAGAAAGTCACTCCATCAGCAATTAACATTCGGATAAACATGCCTATAGGACTTTACACGAACACAGTGACGATTGCCACAGAAGAGCAAGTCAGTAACTGCACTTATTATAATGTCGGGACTCTGAGCCAAAGTGTATAAACATCCAGAGAATAGGTACAAAGCCGTGACAATCATAGTGTCGAAGTAATTCCTCCAAAATGCTGTGCAGCACCACCAGCACGCAGCCTCTCTAACAAGCTGATCAAAACCATTACGGCACAAAGAGCAGGTTCTGGTTTAACAGCTAGAAAATGTCGTTTACCGCTGGATTCATCCGTCATCTTCAAAAAGTCCTACTTCCAAACATATTTTGATCTTGATGGCATTTAATTCTACTGGCCAAATTATTACTAAAACAGTCACTATCAGATTTGAGACATCACATTAAAAGAACCAGATAACAATCAAAAAACCAATTACAGATTCCAATTCATCCACAGAAGGGAGCATCTCAATCCCCCACAGGCCACTTCCTGCTAATAAAGTTCCACCTGAAATGACTATAACTCAATAAAAAAAAAAAAATGTTAAAAAAAATCCCTAAGGAGCTGATTCCTTCAGTCTTTATTTAATCCTAATTTCCTCCATTATGTTAGGGAAAAAAAATACTCTCCTGGCAGAAAAGTACCACGTCCCTTCCTTTCCCCTCCCTCGTTCAGTGGTTTTGCTGGTTAAAGTAACACACAGCTGTTTCCTGATCACCCTTAATCCAACGTAGTTGAGCAAGTGACTGTGGCAGCTGAGAAAGGCCCTTCCATGAAATTACTCCCAGCACGTAACAGCATGGACCCAAAGACATGACAGAGCCCACAGGGAGGAAGGCCCTCCGTTTTGCACCCGGGCTAGATCAGGGTGGACAACATTCTACAAAGAAATGCTTCCGTGAATGTCCACAGAGCCATGGATGGTAAGAGAATGGAGACTTTTAGGAAAATGGATGGTCACAGCCGTCACTAAAGATGAAAGATGTAAACATACATGAAATGCTTGGGGTCTTCACAAAAGGCCTTTCACCCCACCTGCAGAGGACAAGTGATTGGGGAAAAGATACATCTTCCACTGCAGGGGAGCTCTTCCTCCTCCCTCGGCCCCTAGAGCACTCCATCTCATGATTCTACTATTTTCTGGATGTACTACAGTGAGTGTGTACCTGCCTCTTCCCATCTACTGGTCAGGCAGCTGGATGAAGATGGGGAACATCTCAGTCGCCTTAGCACCATAAATGACTAACAACTACCACAGCACAGGTCAGGGACCAGAACATGGGATTTGTAACAAGAAAAGGCTTAGGCCCGCTCCGTCACTAGCTGAGACCCTCAGGAAGGCAGGGTATCTCTTTCTGGGCCCGTTCCTTCCTTCTGCACTGGAGGTCAGTGGCCAGGAAGAGAAGGAAAGAAGGAAAGGGAAGGGGGAGAATGAGAAGAAGGAGAGGGAAAGAAAGAAAGGAAAGGAGAGGAGGGGGAGGAGAGAGAGGAACCAAGCAATAGCCAATATCAGAAGAAAAGAGGGTTACAGGTGATCTTGGGCAACTGTCAACAGAAGAATCAGCGTAAGCGATCTGTAGGTACCTAGATGCTTTCCTTACCAATATTTACTATTATTCCTCCTTTAAATCTGCTTTAAATCACTGAGTTGTCTTTTCATATTTTACCAAAGTATCTAATGATTTTTTTCTCTTGTACAATCTATAAAAAATCATGCATTCCTAATAAAAATAACTGTGTTGAGGGCCACAGTGGAATTTCTACTCAGGCAACAATAAACACACCCGCAAAAGCTCATCTTCACCATAAATCCATCATCAGCCGCTAAGACATCCTCACTCTCACTCACTCTGGGACACATTCAGACAAAAAGAATTTCGTTGGGAAAAACTGCTGTTCTAGATGAAATAAACACTTATGGTTCAGTAAGAGCTGAAGAATAAATCACTCTCCGTTCACTTATGCCTTAAAAGTCACACGTACTTGTCTCTAGGTGGTTTGCATAGCTGGCAGAGAACACTCTGGGCTACTTTTCTCGCACTTGCGTGCCGACAGGACAGAAGGGCACAATGTACCCCCAACATCAAAGTACAGACAAGACACAGGTGCCAGGAGTCAAAGCATCAACACCCCTAAGCTGGTAATGACGTAAAAATATCTGTAAGAAGTCGTGTCTAGTGAGAATGTTTGAGATTATGATTTTCTTTTTAAAATGAACTTGAATTGTACAATGTGGGCAATGAAAAAACCATCTGTCAGACAATACATCCACTTAAGAGTCCACTCCCTCAGGAATAAATGTCACCACTTTGATTTTTAAGCATCGTATTGCCTTTAGAAATTGAACACTCACCATAAAACCACCATTAGCAAAGCATGCCTGTGATCTATCTTTACCAGCCGTCTTGATCCAAGTTTGCAGATCACTGTTTTCAGAGAACTCAAGACACAGAATCATGAACCATCCCCCACCCCGCCCCTACTAGAGCCGAATGGGTCTGAAGTGGGGGTGGGTTTAATGCCACTACCAATCAGAAGCTGGGACCCAGGCTCTGGAAGTCCCCGCAGTAGCTGGGCTCTGCCTAAGTCCCTCCATCCTTTCTTTACAGCTCCGTGGGATTTGTATCATTTGCCCTCTCCTTGGGATTTTAGTGAGCAAAGACGTCACCCAGTTTCACATCACTCATCCCAGAGGGCAGTCGGTTCAGGAAAGAAAAGAGCTTAAGAGAAATCTCAAATACTTGATGGGTGGGAGGCCCAGACATACAATCACAAGAAATGGTAAAAGGTCACCACGTGAAACAAAACTTGGTGAGCAACTGGCAGTTCACATCCACAGTGCGGCTGGCAGGTATCCAGGTGAACACGTGGAAGATTAACACATGATGCGCACCATCTCCCTCCTGCTTAGCCACAGCAGGGACCTGCCTGACCCATCCACACACACGTGCTCTCACACAGGGGTGCTAGGGTCAGAGGTAGGATGTCGCCCACCTACCACCTGTATCTTTTCCTAACCACCCAACTGAAGCAGAGCTAAGGCTTAGAAAGCCCCAGGGAGGAACCTCCATGTCTGCAAACCCCCAAGGGGTCCAGAAGACATTCCTGATGCAGGAGCAACTTTCTCCAGAAATCTAGCCACACCTGCCCCTGGAGTCCTCTAAACACCCAAGATGTGTACTTCTTTAGGGAAAAAGATGAACCCGGGGTGAAGGAAGGGGACACTGCGGAGAGGGAAGAGTGAATTAGCAGCAGTTTAAAAAAATGAGTCAGCTCTGCTGGTTCACCCGGAAGCCTCCTGATCGTCAGGTGAAGACACAAGACGGACCTCCCAGCCTGGGTGCAGCGGCCGGTGAGAGTACATCGCGACGTCTGGAACCCGAGACCACGGTGGCGGTGAGCTCACCTCCGCGGGACTGTACAATTACTGTAATAAACACTGCTCTCTGTAACCTCACACTTCTTTTTCGGCTTACAGTAAGAAATATTTTTCGTACTCACAATCACACTATTCTATTACTCTCACCCATCCCACATTCTGGAAGGCAAGAGCAAATTTTCCACTTGGGGGAAAAAATGCTTAACTCCCGCTTCATTTCTCAGTTACATCAAGTACAACGAGACATGTTTATGTTTGAAAGTTTTCTTCATTTTTCACCCCAATGCCTAAGTCCCACTGTTTTAAAAATAGATTCCTTTGCTTATGAACATTATAAAAATAAATCTCAGTCTTCTCTTTTGAAAGATAAGATCACATTTTAGCTTCCCTTTCCCTTAGTAGCTTGGCTTTCAAACAGAATTAGTTTTAGTTCTTGTAACAATGACTTCCATTTCATTTATATCCAGTAAAATACAGCTTCCTTCAAAGGCACTAACAGTCTTTTAATTTAAAACTAAACCCCATATAAATAACGTATAATTCACTAACAGAATTTGTGCTTAACGTAGAATCCTTCTACCTTAAAAATATCTGGGGAAAAAATGCTAGGCCTGTTTACAAAAAGGGAAATTGAATGCGCTCATGCCTGTCATGTGGTCACTCTATTCCCTCCTATGACACAGACAAAGCACTTCCTTTCCCACCAAAACCTCTTAAAATTAGAGTAAGTGATTTCATCTTTGCTGGTGGAAGCAAAAGTCATCAAGTCAAACAACAACAAAAAAAAAAAAACACAAGAAAAACCTATTCACCCCTTAATTGTACTTCCTATATTTTGCAATTAAAAAAAAACTATTCTTCCTGGAGCCATTCGCCAATTCTCAACTAGAGGATGACGGCATAGGCGTCTCGGGCATAACCACTGAACCCAACTTCAAATAATCCCCAGAGACACGCCTGCAAAATGAATGTGCAATGGCCAACGTGACCAGTGACAACGCATCAGCTTCCCCACGCAAATGGAGAAACTTAACATTTTCTTTAACGAAAATCAGTAAATGCTAAGTCATAATAATCCTAAAGAAAAAGCAAATCAAAGTCTATGGCCAACCTCAACAGTATTATACAAACTTCCCAAAGAATGACTATAATAATATAAGGTCTGTTACCCTCTTGGGGGACTCTATTTGTCACTATTTTCTAGCACCTATCCTGCCATTGACACCTTTTTCAAAGAAATAATTCAACAGATTAATGGCTCTTACTCACAGTTCTAACTGTATCTTCCCCTCAAATATACAATGTTCTTACAGCATACATTTGTGTCATGCAATGTTTCACATTTAATTTGTTCCTCATAGAAAATGACCTAGCAGCCCGTTTCACGTCTTCAAAGACATAAGCAGGGGTTGGTTTCTCCTGGCCTTCTATATCCCAGTCCCTGCTTGTCCCCGTGTATTATGATGGGTACACCATCGGCTTGTCCTCCGTCACCAACCTCCATTTCATCTTTAGGATTTTTTTTTTTAATTGAGGTACTAGGAATTGAACCCCGGACCTTGTGCATGCGAAGTACACACTCTACCACTAAGCTATACCCTCCCCTCCAGCATTTTCACAGCTCTCCGTCATTTCATTGCTTCAACCACAAAAGAGAAAAAGAAATCAAGTCTCTTTTTCCCCAACTGACCATTTCCTTCTACCTCACTTCAATTGAATTGCTTATCGGGGAAAAATATTTTCTGTGACTCCATTCCAAATACCAAGAGGGTTCAGTTACACAAATCTGCCTCATGCTTCTCCACTTTTCCTAAAGCAGCTAGGAACAGACGTCAGTTTTGTGCAGTTAAAAACAAAAAACAAAAAACAAAAAACGGATCAGCTGCATCTCTGCCTCAGCGCTTCTCTCTAGGAAAGAGTAGGGAACGGACAGAGACTGGGCCCCAAGACTGGCAGACACTTAGGCCTCAAAAAAACAATTTTTTTGAAAACATATTAATACACGAATGGCTATCCGTGTATAGCTTTGAGGGGAAAAATAAGCTGTAATACATGGAGCTATGGAAACTCTTAAGAAATAGGTGCCACTTGAAGGCCCTGTGCAAGTGACAAAGTGCCAAAGACAAGTGTTCACTTTATCTTCATCCTCGCACCAGTCAGGCCCTGGCGAATGTGGACGATAAGCCAGGGCACCACGTGGGCCTAAGGCTCCTGTCCAGCCCCTGGGAAGAAGTGTGACACAGGACCACTAAGTGCCCAACCCCGCTCACCTTCCAGCACTGGTGGGGCCCCCAGCACGCCTGCTGAGGCCGAAAGAACTTCATTTTCTAAGTAAACAGCCTCCACCAGGGTAGCTCCCCATGTGCAAAAAGACAGTTCATACATAAAGTGAAAAGAACAGAACGTGTGTTTTAATTCTGTGTGAGTTAACAAGAAATCAGTTGATACAGTTGCTATTATCCAGAAAAGGTATCTTCTTGTTTCACTGAATCCTGATGGTATCAAAGATGGACACACAGATACTCTGGCCAAGGCAGTGTTTTCTTCTTCAGTTAATACCGAATGTTCCTGATTTGCAATATAACTGATGTGAAAGTTTAAACTGCTTCTGGAAATATAAACACAGAGCCCAACCCTGGGAAAGACAAGAATAAATCCAGACCCACTCCCCTTCCCTGTGGTTAGCCTTCATTTTTCCCTCAAGGCCACACCAACCACACCCGCCGCCCACCTTCCTCCATCCACCCCTCTGGAGAAGCCAAGGAACAGAAGTAAATGGTCCCTACAAACCTCAGCCTCTTCCAGAAGCTTGACTGGCAATTCTTGGCCTACTTTTCGCATCACCCTCTCTACAGAAAGGTCACCACCCTCCAACTCCAAGCACTCTTAGGTCAAACAGAAGCTCTGCAGTAAAGAGCTTCTTGCCTTTTCCACTCAGATTCTGCAGCTGCTGAGGACACCTCCAGAGAAGACTGCGGCAGATCCCTGCTCTTCATCCCCCGGCATCCTCCCCAGCCGTCTCTCCTCATCAGTCACTCCCACCCTGCCAGCGACAGAGGCTGCTTCTCATCAATCCCTCCACGCTGCCTTCTTTGTGCAGTCAGCTTCAAAGACAACAGGGTCAGGCAGGAACCCCTCCCCACGGCCCGCCTGCCTTCAGATCTTGCCCATACCGCCCTGTCCAACACGGCTGGCCTTTCCAAGCTGGTTCTCACCGTGAGCACGTCGTCGGCTCCTGAGTTTCCGGCCACTCCTATTACCTCTACCTTCAGGCTAAAGAGACATCCGCCACCCTTAACCTGGTGGCCCCACCCTTGCTTTGCTGCCCTCGCAGTCACATGCTCCATCGCTGGGGCAGATGTTCTACCTCCAGCTCCTTCCCACCCCTCTGCTGCCCACTCGCCTGCAACCGCTGTCCAAGTCCGGGCCGCAGTGGGAGGTATGGGGGTGACGGAACCGTTCAGTCTCACAGCTGCGGGAGTGGATACACACGTCTACGCATTTGTCAAAACCCAGAGAATTTTACTGTGTGTAAATAAAAAAATAAAAGCAACCAGGAGTGAGGAGAGGCCCCAAATAACAGACCAAGTGTAACCAAGAACCTAACTGTGTTACAAGCAGATGACGTATCCCCATGCTGAGGAGACAGGGAGGCAAGGAAGCCACCCACGTAACCTTAGAAACACAGTTTTGACTGTAGACTGTAAAGCTACAGAGAAGGAGACAGAAACACTGTCCTCCACTAGAAAAACTGCTCAAATCTGAATAAAGTCTGGAATCCTGTTAGCATTTTGCCAACAATAATTTTTTCGCTTTGATTAGCATGTTATAAATTATGCAAGGCAGCTAGGGAAAACTGGGTAACGGGTACCTGGAAAGGTTATTATTTTTGCAACTTTTCTAGATGTTAAAATTATTCCAAAATAAAAAGTCAGATGAAGATGCATGTTGTGGGAAGGGTATAGCTCAGTGGTTAAGCACATACTCAGCATGCATGAGGTCCTGGGTTCAATCCCCAGTACCCTCATTAAAAATAAATAAATAAAACTAATTACCTCCCCCTACACAAACACTAACACACACATTTTTTTTAAATGCATGTTTTCGCTTGATGGCGTACAGCTACTAAGCTGAAATAAGCGAGTGCCTCAGAGCTGGACAGCACTCCAAAACTGGCCCACCCTCTTTCTCTGTTCCCTTGTGCCTGTCCTCACTGCCGGTGTCCTTTCTCACTGCTGTGGCCTTTCAGCAGGATTTCATTTTCCAGCCGTCCTTTCCTCTCAGGGACCCTGCAAGCACTGACAGGGCCCCCTCCCCACCGACTCCCTGGCTCTTCCCCTCTCAGGTCCCTCCAGACTGTCCTCTACCTTTGCTACCTTCATGGTCACAACCATCACGTACATTCGCAGGGCACACACATTTCTACCTGCAGCCCTAACTCTACCTTCAGAGCCACCTTTCCAATTGCCAGTTTTATATCCCCCACCCCCGACTCTCCCCACAGTAGGTCAAACTTACACTACAGCCCCGGTGTTCCCTCCCACCCTGTCCCTCCCTCTAAGTCCTGTCTTGTCCACAACACTCGCCTTCTCTAGGAAAACATCAAATACCCTTCACACGCAACACTGCACACGCTCCGAAGCACAGGCACCAGTTCTGAAGGATCTTACTAGGTTTTTCACAAACACAAGACTAAAATACAGGTAGTAAGTGATGGATTTTCTACGTTGAACAGATTTCATTCAGCAGGACAGCCTCTGTCACCCTAATAAATATTATACATCTCCAAAAAGGGGGATGCTATAGTTCCCCAATTTTGATCTAACCACAGGTCATTTCTTCTGACCCATGAACACAAACGCTGAAATGATTTCCCAAACAGCTGCACCAATTTCGCTGCTGCCATTATGCATTAGAGTTACTTTAAGCACATCCTGCCCGCCAACTTTACAAATATTTATTAGCTAATGCGTATAGCGACAAAAAGATGACTTCTTATACAATTTCTCCGTTATGGACTATGAGAAAGTTTAAGATTTTCCTCATATGGTTTGTTTACTATTTGTAAAAGAAATATGTGTTTCACGAATGATGAATGAATGTCTGGAGGGAGATGATGAATTTCCTATTTACTTCTCTCTGCCGCTCTGTGAAATCACTTACCAACCTACATTCCTGTCACTTAACTAATAATAAACAAGAATGTACAAAACCCATCCATACAGCTCCCTAAAATAAATTCGTTTCTGTGGACAAACCCTGGTGAAGAGAATACGCTTTTAACGTCCCAGCTACACAACACACAGGCAGTGGGCGTGAGACACAACACCCCTCCCAGCGCCTTCCTTCCAGCACCAACACTCCCTTTGCTCTCTGGCTCCTTCGTGCTGGAAAATTTTCCACCTAAAAATGAGAAGAACGGCCTGCCCCCGACCCCAGGGCTGTGGGGAGGGAGGACTGGTATCTAGATACCCGGGGGAACCTTGTCGTGATCAAACACGGCACAAAAAGCACAGGGAGCATAACATCCAAAGAGGGCAGGTGGTTAGAGACTTTCCAAGGAATTTTCTTACTCTTTTCATCCCACAACCAGACAGGAGACCTGTGTGGCTGAGCAGTTCCTGATCATTAACCTTCCTGGTCCCAGGGCATCTGGATCTGAGCCAGAGAAGGAGAGAAGGAAGGAAGCTCAGTGGTGCACTCTCGGGCGGGGGAACTGGTGCCGAGGAACCAGGGATCGGAGGTCAGGGGCTCACCTTGCCCAGCACAGAACCCACGGGCTGAGGTCTGTGAGCCTCAGTCGGGATCGAAATTAGAGCAGAGGCACAAATGACCCAGCAGGTCAGGATCAGGGAGGTGGACGAAGAGGGCCCGGTTCTCACCTGAGCCCACCTAAGCCCTGCAGCCCCCAAACCATAGCAAAATTAAGGACTAGAACGGACATGGCACTTCCCAATGGGCAAAGCTTCCCATGAGCAGCAGCAGCAAGCTTGGCAGTCACATCAGAAAGGATGCAGCTGCTCCGCGCCCTGCAGGGGACGCGCTCTCTCCTGTGCAGACGCACAGAAGGTCAGGGGCAAGACCTGCTTCCTCCAAATCCTCAGGACCCTCAAAAAATAAGTTTCCCCACAGGAGCCCCGAGAATTTTTTTTATCAAACTCTAAATTGTGAGTTTTAGTTAATAAAATCAAATTAGAAATCCATCAATAATTAATGTGATGTGGGGAACAGAACAGAAAATCTCCATCTGTTTTAGACAAGGAGTACAGAGTATTTCTTTCAGCTTACAGTTTCCACGTGCTTAATAGTAAGACATGTGCTCAGATAGGGTTTTCCATTAAGAACAAATACAGAGAAGAAATTACATCCTGAAGATGTCAATATTATATTGTTCTAGTTGCCTACACTGTAATTAATCTCCGTCATTTAAGTCTCCCACTGCCCTTGGCATTCTCCATGATCTAAGCTGCACATTAAATTGGGAATGATAAATGCAAACCTCTAGTTCCCAAGTCCATTTTATTTCATCTGCTTATTTTGCCTTGATAAAACCAAATATTCAAAATTTAATTTTAACAGGTTTTTAACTATCTCCCTAGGGTTTATGAATCTGTAAAATTCTTGTAAAAACTGTAATAAAAGATAGAAATCACAAACCAAAAACATTACCGACCCAAATTCTATCTAAATCTGTAGCCAGATTCCTATGCAGTGTTGATCCTAAAACTCAAAACACACAAGATAAATAAATAAAAGCAGCTTAATTGCCCATCTAAGGAATAGTAATTCTGTACTGATCTAGTCTAAAAATCTGACAGCTGTAAAAATCAAATCTGGGCAATCTTATAAAAGGATTCTAAAGGAAAAAGAAATGAATCATGGGAGAAGGTGAACCCAGCACTGGTGCAGCCACCTGGCAAAGAGCAAGTGAGGACAGCCCGCACCCAGATCTGGACTTCTAACTCCAGCCTCTGCTGAAAGGAACCAGAACTCCTTTGAGAAATGGCTGATCCCAGCATCGGGCAGGAAATGCACAAAATGAGCACGGAGCATTTTGTAGTACCAGAAATTAAGGAAGTGCTTCAAAAAAAAACCAAAAAGAAGGAAACAAACTCCACTGACGGGGGCATGTCTGGGGGACGCAGAGGTCAGCTGAAAGAGCCCCCTAGAGGCCAAAGCCGGTACAATGTGAGCGACAAATAAGGCAGCACCGGATTATAACCCAGAGTGTAGAACAGACATCCAGGAGTCCATACTGATACAAACAACTGAAATGACTGAGTAAGTGGGGAAAAGCAGCCAAATCTCCTGGGCAAAGTCCACATACTTTATGCAGATGCCCCACCCTTACGGAGGTAAGAATAATCCCAACCCTGGAATGACTTTCCTCCAAAAAGCAGAGTGTGGGAAGGGGAGAGAAAAGAGTTAACTCCTGTGTGGAAAAGCCTCACCAACACTCTCGAGCCAGGGGACTGAGGTCAGCACCAAGAGTGTTAAGTCACAGGGTTCCTACGATGTCCTCTGGATGTGACAGAGCCGTGGGTCATCCCACAAGCACATCACCCCAGCCCAACTACGAGAAAAACAGAGACAAGCCCCAGCTGAGAGGCATCCTACAAAATGCCTAACCCGGGCTCCTCCGAACTGTCAAGGTCACAAAAGACGGGAAGTCTGAAACTGTCACAGCCCAGAGGAGCTTAGGAGATGTGATGACTAAACGCAATGTGATCTCCTGGATGGGGTCCTGGGACAGAAAAAGGACACTGGGTAGAAACTGAGGAAATCTAAATAAAGCACGGACTTTAGGGTTTTTTCTTTTTTTTTTTAAAAGTGAGTAAGACAGAGATAATGAATAGTTAAGAAAGTGGGGGAGTATTAAAATGCAAAGAGAATTGGGATGAGCAGAGGATGGATACTTCCATGCTTTTACTTCCAAAGGATGTTGGCAAATGCCATCATAAACAAGAAACAACTCCTAACTAGAATGTTTAAATAACAACTCTGCGTATGTAGAGATTAATTTTCCATTTTATCCTCTTACCAATAAGCTGCCTCAAGGTCAGCCACTGAATAATCAAAACAGTCTAGCAACTTTTAAACCAAAGTTCATCAGAAACAGAATTTCTACAAGTTTGTATTCTCCGTGCTCTCTGCTCACAAAATGAATGGAGAGGATCGTTCACTACTATAGCCAGCGACAGTCTGTGGCCAGAGCCAGTAAATGACTCATCTGGTTTCTCTTTCTGCCCAAAGGTGGGCAACACGACTCCTGGATCACTGACATTTTAATATATAAAACCACAGCCTACGAAACAAGAACCTCCTCCTGGCCATGCGGTTGTACAGCTCACATGGGAGGAAAGGAATCCTTAACCCCTCTTGTCATTTTTCAGGGGTCTCCTAGCAAGGCCAGCCTTTCCTTTTTTCTACAATAACAATATAAGCGGGTTTCACCATTCCAAAAGTTAACGGCTAAAATGGGAATTACGGTTTCCCTTTAAATAAATTACATGTAATATGATTTCTCAACCAAATACTAAAATCTACACATATCACAGAGCCAATGTAATTAATGACCCACACATGGGAAAACAGAGTAAGGTACACATTTATCTCTTCAAAATTGTGATGAAATACACATAAAATTTACCATCTCAAAATATATACATTTAATTTTTATGGGAAATTCTTCTCTCTCACCAAGTCCTGAGCATTTTCCTTGGCTATGTTACATCCGTGCTCTTTATAACCCCTGCCTCTCCTCTCATTTTGGACCATCTCACCTTACACCTAGTCTTCCTCAAGCTCCATTTTAACCATATCTATCACTCCCCTCTATTAAAAATCCTCCAATCACCTTCCAAATTAAGTCCTAACTCAGCGTGACACCAAAGACCCCATCCAACTAGAGCCCAACCACTGTTCTGCTACAGTTATGCAAGTATTTTGGGGGGACACAACTTCCCTTCTTTGGCCATGCTCCTTCTTAACCTAGAATCTCACACACACACACACACACACCCCCTCCATCAGCCAAGTATGAAGAACCCATTCCTCAGGCTTTTCTGAAGGAAGAGCCTCAATTTCCTCATCTTTAAAATGAGAACTAAGAATAGCCATACCATAGGACTGTCGTCTAAATGAAAATAAATCATATATATGGAAAGCACAAAACGCATAGGCATTAAAAGGCTATTTTCTTCCTCTGTCTATCTGTTAAGACAATAAAACAAAATAGGAAAAAAAGGGAAAAGTGAATAAACGTTTCTGAGACAAGAAAGTAAAGTCGTTTTGGGGTGATAATGTGATTGGAGGAAGAGGAGAGTTCTTGGCTACTTCACAGAGCGATGGCCCTGGTTCCTTATTATATCTCATTTCATCTCAGAATGTTGGCCTCTTTCCTAGTGTAGATGTGCCTCTGGTCCTGCTCCAGGGCTCAGCCATCAGTGGGGTGACCTGGAGCTCACACATGGAAAAAGAATGCAGTTTCCTCTTGAAGAGCAGCAAAATTTCAACTCTCAAAGTAAAACATCCCAATGTCTCTCAGACTGTCCTATGACCCTTTCTCTTAATTTCGAAGCTCTGTCTTCCCAGTCACGCATGACCAAGGACTGGCTGTGACCTCACCCGACCCTGCCTAACCCAGGCCCCACCTACACCCCAGACCACATTCACACACTGACAGCTCATAGGGCCCCAACTCACACCAGGCCCCACACAGGGCTGAGCACCAGCGGGAGCAGCCACAACATGGAACAGGTGGATGGAAGCCACACTTGGAGCCCCATCTGGCCTTTCCTTTCCTCCACTCCTAAGGCCAAAAGCCAAGTTTACTCCCCAGGCAGGAAAATGGACCCTAAGAAACAAAAGCTCCGGTGGCAAGAGCCCAGGTGCTGCCTTGCAGGATCCTCCAGTGGAGAATCCGGCTCCATGACTGAGCGCAGGGAAGCCCCCAGAAGACAGGCTGGTGCGGGTGGAGTGTCCGATCACCTTGTCACAGCCTGTCCTTAAAAGATCACCACATCTGGGGAACGCCTCCCACGTGCAAGAGGCCAAGGTAAACAAACAAAAGAACAAAACGAGGACAAAAAATACCCTCAGAGGAAAAAGAACAGGAAGTAATGAAGAAGCACCCAAAGAACAAGAAGGAATGTTTATAAAGAATAAACATTAATAACTGAAGTAAAAGATAAAGCAGGTGAAAAAAATTAAGTCAAGGAAAGCAGGCTATCTCCCGGAAAGTAAAACCAGAAGAGATCTGGACAATTGGAGAAAAAAGGCATGAAATAAAAGTCAGTCTAGTCGGTCCAGTATCTGAGTAGTAAGAGCGTTTCAGAAAGTGAAAACATAGAGATGGCATCATCAAAGAAAAAACACACGAATGTATCTCCCAAGACTAAAGGAGCCAAGGCTCAGACTGAAAGGGTCCTCACAGGACCACCAGATACATTTGAATTTCAGATAAATGACGATTAATCTTGCATAGAAGTATGTTCCACTGTTTATCTGGGCATCTTGTTTTATTTGCTAAATCTGGCAAAAGTCTACCTCTGATGGCCCAGCATCTCATAGGAAAAGGTCCACATCATGGTGAAATTACAGGACACAGAAAATCTAAGGAACACAACAAACAGCAGCAGAGGACTTGCTGTGCCCCAGGCACCGCTGGAGAATTGTGTGTTAACTTGTCAATCCCGGCCAACAGCGAATGGGGCGCTCAGCACCTTTGCCTCTAGATACAAGGCGCCTCTGCCCTGGCCCATGCTTTACACAACCCGTTTATCTAACATGGAGGTTTGTTGGTTTGTTTTCTTTTCAGTTTCATAAGGAAGTTTTGCTTCTGTCTTTTTTTAAACTCTGGAAACTGGCTAAATGAAAGGGAATTATGGGAAAGAGAAAGATGGGGCCGGGGAAGGGGTGTGCGCGCAGATCACAGCCTCTGCCCCCGGGAAGCAGGGCCCCTGCACGTCGGTACAGGTCTGGGGCGGTGCTTACAATGCCTGAAAAGCTTTCATCAGAAAAAGCTCAAGACAATTATCCCGTTAGGGGAACCCACCCACAGCCAGGCTCCCCAGGAGGCTGGAGCCGTGCAGCCCTCAGTAGGCTCGGGGGTCCTGCTTCCTGCCCTGCCGACTCCTGCTGTCACTCAGCTCCCAGGGCTGGTCCAAGGATGAGGCCGTCTTCGGACTTTGGGTCTTGGAGAGGTCGGAGGAGCAGGCCTCCAGGCCCTGGGTGAGAACAGGGGCCAGGCCACAGCTACAGCTTGATTTAGACCTTTTAAATATTTAGGCATATGGTATATACCTTTTAAATATTTAAATATATCTCTTAAATATTTCATTATACCTTTGAAATATTTAGCCATCTGGCCTCCATTCACACTCTTGCCCCAGGCCCTGCAACATGAAGGGCAGGCCTGGGGGCCATTACTTATTAGTATTATTCCTGTTTTATATACTAAGCAGAGAAAGTTTAAGTATGTTGCTTAAGGACAAAATGGCCAGTGAAGGGCAGAAGGCGGACGAGAACCCAGACCTCCCAGACAGCCCAGGCTCATAACCTCTATGAGAACAGATCACCAGAGGGTAATTTCTAAAATGAGGAAGTCCAAATTTAGCAGTCTAAGTATATATTATTTAGCAATAAGAAAGTTAATGACAGAACAGATCAGAGTTGAAATTAACTGCCTACAGGAATGAGGACTGGAAAATACTGTTTGCATTTTTTCTAAACTATGTGTACAAGTATTTCAACAAGAAAATTAAATTGTTAAAAATCGTTAACCGTCTTAACTTCACATCTCCTTCCTCAACGTAAACTTAAAATTCACTCTGCCCGTCAAGCCTCATAGCTCTAAAAACTCATCAAACGTGCTCAAAGCTTCTCTAAGGGAAGTGCCAATCCATCACAATATGAAAACAGCTCATGGATCGTAACCCTTAGGGTGTTACTGCATTCAGTGTAGTCTCAGAACTTTATGGTAAAATACAACAAATTCTATTATTTGTTCAAAAATGTTGTTATAACTGAAAACCCCCAAATAGTCGTTTTGTTGCAAAATTAAGTGTCATGAATATTCAGAAAGAATTTTTAAATGTATTTTTCTTTTTTAAGTTTCTTCCCCCTACCCTCAATGCATTTAGAAGACCCTTACTTAGTGAGAGTTAAAAATAAAGGGAGGTGGGAAGGTATAGCTCAACTGGTAGAGTGCATGCTTAGCATACACAAGTTCAATCCCCAGTACCTCCTCTAAAAATAAACAAACAAGTAAATCTAATTACCTCCCCCCCAAAAAAATATAAAATAAAAATAAAGAGAAGGAAACAAAGGGGAGAGAAGAAAAGCTTTCAATACTCAACTACTTTTAGATTATCTATATTCCAGAAAACTACCTACTTACAAAATTGTTTAATTCAGAAACAGATAAACTTATCTGTCAAACTTACCAAAGCTAAGAGCACACATAATGGAATGTAACAACTCCCCCTTAGACCAGGACCGATATCAAAGCGGAAATTCCAACCTAGAGAATTTTTTGTGTTTCTGTTCAAGCCCGGGGTGTGGGGTGGGGGTGGGGGGGCCAAACAGAAAGAAAAAAGAAAAAGGCTTACAACCTAAGATCTGACCCCAGAACAAAACCATGGCCCTTTGAAGAATGTCATCTGTGTCGCCTTTTATGTCTCCAGGTAACCAGGCTGCCCGTTCTAAACTGGAGGGTCACACAGGGCTGGGATCGTGTCTCTCACTTGCTCTTCTGCTGTTTATCTTCACACGCGCTATTCCTCACCCGACTCTTATCTTCTTCCTGTTCAGCGCCTCCTGAAGACACCTCTTGCTGGCTCATTAGTCCCAACCTGCTCCAAGCCAGCCAATTTATTGGTCTTTTCAACATTTATGTACATCACATGTTGTTGTCTTATTTACACAATACCTCTAAAGGAGATTTCGAGGTGGTTTACAGTAAGAGATTCATATGTAAGGACCAAAAACTGCAGAGGGGGAGGACTATAAAGATGCCTATGACTGAAGACGTTCCAGGTGAGTGCTGCCACCCTCCTTCCCGCCCTGGACACCGGGGATGGCTCCACTGGGTCACAGGAGACGTGCCAGGAAAAACTGCTGCACTTCCCACTTGTATGAAGTGCCCAGAATAGGCAAATCCATCCAGACAGAAAGTAGAACAGAGGTTACCATGGGGCCGGGGGAAGAAGGCAAGGGAGACTTGTTTAATTGACACAGAGTTTTCGTTGGGACTGACGGAAAATTTTGTTGAGGGTGATATATTTAATGCCATTAAATTGTATGCTTATGAAAGGTTAAAATGAAAACTATTATGTTACATATGTTTCACCACAATTTAAAAAAAAAAGATTAAAAAAAAAACCTGCTGCATTGAACAGGGAGGACAAGTTACAAAAAAATTTTTAAAGGAGTATTTTAGAAATATATTCTAATGTCTGGTTCCCTTTGCAACATCTTTAGGCAAATAGGCTGGTATCAGCAGAGTGCCTATAATCTTTAACAGCCAGCAGTCTGAGGGGTGGGGAGGCCCTGATTTTTACCATTTTATTTCTTTGATTTAAATACTCCCAACATGATACATTTCCAGCTACTGATATGACGTCACTGGAGGGTTGAGAAGAGGTACACCCAAGAGGTGAGCAGGTGAGAAGCTGCCCCAACACGGCAAGCCGTCTCTACATCACTGTTTCCCAAAAGGTGTTCTGTTTACAGGTATTAGGAGGGAAGGAAGATTCTAAGGGCTAATGGGTAAAGTTTAAATTGGCTTCTTTACCACAAAACTTCCCCCAACCTTTATCCTCACCTTTTTGTGAGATCTTTGATAACAGTAATGTGTATTTTGAATCACAAAGCAGGGATGGAGTGCGAAACGTTTACGGAATCTACTTGATCTGCGGACCCCTTTTTCCCTCAAAGAACATCTCAGAGGTGCTCCATGCCTTTTGGGAAACACCACCTTAAAGAAATGAGTCTATTCGCTTGTAGCACACAAAGCAGAGATGGCCGGGCATCCGGAAGACCCCTGGTCCTCTGCAGAGCGCCACCAATGCAGGCTGTGATGGCGTGCCCTGTTACACAATCCAAGTGGAGCAAGCTAATCTGGGTCAAACTCTAGTGACAATTTACTCAGAAAAGCCCAATTAGAGCCTCTGCTCATTGGCCCTGTGCCACAGGGACGTTGGACAAGAGGGGGAAAGTTCAGGCACAGTTTCTTTTGGCCTTTCCTGTGGGGTATTAACTTTCCTCCAAGTCCCACAATGCATCTCTTATGATTCCAATAGTGGAACTGGGATTCCAATCCCAAACTCTAACATAACGTTAACTTCTAAAATATTCCAGGTAGGGCACAATATTAACCTAGATAAAGCTGCCAAAACATCTAGAAAAAACTGATATGTGAGTTCTGATCATAAAATGCCAAGGAGTGCCTGCCAACAAAGTCTAGTGAAAACAAAGTGATTAAAGGGAGGCTCAAAACTGCAGAAAAGGCAAATGATTAATTAATGCCTTCGGGAAGAGTAAGGAGGTCAATAGTCATAGTCTTGCAAATTAATACCCAGAGAGAGCCATAGTTTACTGGATTTGATTAATAAGAATATTATTTTCACTTATTTTATTATTTAAACCCTTTCTAAACAGTGGAAGGGCTTTCTACAATGAAAATCACACACTTATGCTTCTTTGCATTTATGCTTTCATTTCCAAAATGAAAAATCACACATTTATGCTTTTGATAATGAGAAGACCAACGATGGACTAAGAGCCAGACGACAGCAGGGATCCACTACAAGGTCACCGGCAAGACAGACAGGCCACACAGCAGCTCCTCCTTCTCCAGGCGGTTTGAGCCCAGAACCAGAGGAAGTGGTTTGTCTATCTCACGACCAGTGGCAGTAGATACCAGACAATGAAAAAGCCACAATAAACCCGGTGAACATTCTGAGGGCCTTCCTGAAGGATCAGAATTCTGGAACCACCCAGCTGATCCAGTTAAATCAAAACGGGCCACCATCCCACCCCATGCAATCACTGCTCTCTCTGGCTTCCACATTGAGATGCAAAGGCCAAACCTCTTAAAGATAAATAAAATATGAAAGCCAACCATTTCACAGGTAAGCTAGGTCTTCAAGCTTCAAGTTCAAATATATTAAGTAACAGGCCCAAAAATGTATACAGCTTCCCAAATCACCTCATTTCCAAAAGCTAACCATTAACTTACTCCACGATACAAAAGATTCACTGATACCTAAAGTAATTAGAAACTTCTAATTATTGTTTTGGTTTGTTTTTTTTTTTGGCATACAAATTAGAAATGGCAGCTTTGATAGCCTGGGATAGACAACTTGTTCTCAGTCTGCTGACAAGCATTCCTCAAGACCTTCTGTGTCATGACCACTACAGAAACAACAGGTCAAGAACCCCGTCATTTCATCCATTGGTGGCAGGACCCCGGGTCCCTCTATATGATTCTGCTGCAATAATGCCATCCTACCTCCTCTCAGGGACCTTCTTGCCCACACAACCTTCTAGATTCCAATCTCTACGTGAACATTGCTGCATCATTAGAATCACTCTTAAATGACCCGGGGTAGCATCTTTGAAAAGAGCTTTATTTAGCCAACAGGCTGCCATTTATTCAAAATACCTGTCTTTCATTCCTGGATTTTTAAAACACTTTTATTATAAGAGTAGTAGTATATGCTCTTTGCCAATACTCCAAAACCCAGAAGTATAAGCCACAGAAAGTTGGTCTCCAGGAAGCCCACTCGTTGGAGAGAAGCTCTGATGTATCAACATCTGGGATACAGACTTCTAAATGTATACATAAACACGAATATAAATACACGTATGTAATTTTAACATAATGGGCTTTTAAAATTCAACAATGTAACAGACATCTTTCCATGTCTGTGCACGTTTCCACCATGTCACTAACATATGTCCATGTTAATTCAGCACGACACTTGTTCAGTATCCTTTTAAACTTAGATTTTGGGATTTTCCAACAGATTTTGCTAAAGCAAGAAACTGCAAGAGAAACCTTTCTTCAAGAATTCCTGCAAAAATAAGAACACTTCAAAAAATAACCTTTAAGATAGAATGCTGGGTTTCACCCATTTGCTTTAAAATTCTGAAGATGTATTTTTAACTCGAGTGATCAAGGGAAAGATGAGGGAAACAGAGACATTAAAACCATTTACTTGTGCTTTTAAGTCATAACCCTTACGTTTACCATGGTCAGACCATCAAGAGACTTCACAGTAACCTGGGCTTGCCTGTGGACGAGTATCCATCCATGTTTCTCCACAAGCCTGGTACTTCAGTATCTTTTACTTTCACTTTCCTCAAGGATCTTAGCCTGAAGGAAATCTTATCTAGGCAATAAACTGCTTCCCCCAACTCAAGGGAAAGTGTGAATCCGGAGTTCATTGAGCTTCAGGAGAGAAGGCAAACTGGTTTAGGCTGGCACTTAATACACTCTCATGCCAGGATGAGACAGAAAAACATGTGGTCGATAATAAAAAAAGGGTGGTCAGAAAGACAAAATGAGGTAGCTAGTCAACTTTCGAAGGTACCTTTAGTCAAACCTGGTATAGATAAATTCTTATTTTAAGGAAAAAGTCTTAAGACATACGCAAAACATAGACCAAAACCAAACATAAGGAAACTTTTAAACTCCATTTATAAAGCATAATCTGTTTTACCTGGAGGTTTTTAAAAAACATTTGTAAGTAGAAGGGTCCCAGGTCCCTCTAAAAAGGAAGGAAGGAGCCATTTACCTACTTAGGAGGGTGAGGTCCCAGGAAAAAGGAGAGAAGGAGGAGAAAAGAGGGTGGAACAGAGCATGGTACCAAGACATTCACAGTCAAAACAGCAGCTGGTGAGAACGAGGCAGCACATGATACGTTGTTCCTATTATACATTTCATTACATTTTATATTTCTCAAAAAAGAGAGGAGGGGAGAGAGTAAAGAATTCCTTTAACAGGGCAATCTGGAGTCATGGAGATTTTAGCAAGCAGATACCAGGTACAGTTAAAGGTCAAAAAAATAATTAGGAGTCGTTAAAGAGGTAATAACCACCCTTCTAGTGAAAAAGACCAGGGAACAATCTGGAGCCTGAGGCAGAGTTAACTGTCCTCTGGGTGGAAGGAAAACAAATGTTTGGATCAGCTCAGTTTTAATAGTTAAGTTACTGACAAGGGTTCTTAATTTTACGGAGGGGTTTGTATTCCTTAAGCGTCTGCTCTAGACTGGGAAAATGTCCTTTTAAGTAGAATGTACAAGTTATGTGAGTGTTGTTTTCTCAATAACTGTATTTTAAAGAAGAAGTCAAAAACATAATGTGAAGAGTAAAAGTAATACAAAGAAAAAGTAAAAGACAAGACAGCCGGACGGATGCAAGGCGTCCCTGACAAGCACCCTTCTTCATATGTGACACCTCCCTGGAAATGGGGAGCCCGGGAGTTGATTCACCCTTCCTAGCTAACCTCAGAGCTTTTAACCCTTACATGTTAGCTAAATGTTTGGGAAGAACAAAAAGGATGAGAGAGAAAAAACAAATCAATGAAAGAGAAAATACAGTCCACAATATGCTGAAGATGGGAGAAAAAGAGGTGAAGTCTGAATCACACACATTAGCATTTTAAAAAAACTCAAAATGAAAACATTTCACAGTCACAAAATTAGAATATACGTGATATTAAGCCATGAGAGGGTACACTGGAAGTGGTTCTTTACTTTCATATGGAGTTAACTGATTAAGTATTTGATTTTCATTTCTACTTTGCTAAAATCACAAGCAAATTCCAAAATGCCCCCTTTTCCACATTTTCCTCTATTAATGAAGACCTAGGAGTTTTATCCAGAGTCTGCCTGTAGAAAATTAAACATTCCTTGAAGAACTGTGTTTCATTACTCAAGTGACTAAATTCCTTTGAAATACATTGAGCTTTCATAACTTAGAGCATAATCCCAGAAAATTCTTTATGGAAGACATAAAGTCCTGCCCTTTCAATGTTCTGGTTTACCAGAGTCTAGGGCATCCACAGAAAGACAGCTAGAAGGGAAGAGCAGTAAGAAATAATTTTTGAAAGCCAAGCACAGAAAGATTGAAACAAATGAAACTAACAAGAAACTAACAAAAAGATGGTCTGTGGAAGGCTCCTCTAATTTCAAAACCCCTGCTCAAAGGACAACCACTTTGCATGGGATGTCTGCCCCTCAGCACTCTGGGGGACTCCAGGACTTAACAGCTTTCACACAGTTTGCCCTCAGTCAGTTCCTTGGGAAGTGGGACTGACCACAGCTCACCCGCGGTTCAGCATGGTCCCCAGCACTCAGAGAGGGGCTAGGAGTTGGAAAAAGATGCTTTCACCACAACTGGCGATACTGGCTCGTCCTGCATGGCAGAGGCTCCTGTGCTCAGGCCAGGGTTCTGCTTTGCCATTTCTGTTGAGACTCTGGGAGGAGGTGACAGGTCCCGCACTGCCACCACAGACTAGACAGTTTATGTTCCTCTTCTGCCACCAGACCACCTCCCCGATGCAAAACGCAGGAGATGCAGGGTGCTGGCTCAATCACCCTGTGACTGAACCTGCATCAAACGTACCCAAATTAAGCAACTCCAGTCAATCCACAAGACCAGTGTTTTCTCTGCCTTGCTCAAGAGTCAAAAACAGAATTGTGCTGACTTGCCCTGAGTGCTAAGGTTCTTCAACAGTGGAACATCTACTTACTGAATATCCAAAGCTTCCAAAAATACCTGTCTTGCGTTTTTCTTTAGAAAGCAGAATGTAAATTTAAAAGGCGGGACTGCACTCAGGTTAGCATTTCGAAATGATGACTCTGCTAGAAAAACGTGAAGGCAGAAATCAGAGATGACCGAATACCAAACCACTGAACAGCTGGCTCAGTGCTGCCTGGACGACTGTGTGGAGGAGGAAGCCACCTGACCGGCAAGCCCAACACGGCTCTCAGAGCTCGGCTATCTGGCTGTGTGTCCTCCCGAGAGGTGTCCTTCACTTCACCTCCAGGAGTGCCTTTGGGAAGCAGGCATCTATCTGGGCTGACCATCTCTGCAGATATCTGGTGTGGGACAGTAAACAGGAGCTCAGGGCGAGGGCTTGCCCAGACACCCTGCGAGTTCAATGAAAGAAAGTCTTCAGCTTAGAAGATTCCGCACTGTGGGGATTCTCTCTCTAACAGCACACCCACAATCAAGAAATTCTTAAAAGTCCAGAAGAAAAAACCTGCTCTTTCTTCAGTTACTCCCAAAGAAAAATGGGCAAGGATCCCGGTTGCTCTATCTGGACATGTCAGTGATCCTAGGGCACAGGGGCAATGTTTTAAACCAAAGAAATAAAATCTTCCAAAGTGAGGGGCATCTGTATAAAAACGTTTGGTGTAACTACGTGTAATACAGCAAAACACTGGAAAACATGGACATGTCCACCAGCAGGGAAATGATTACAGTACGGCACATCTTTTTTTTTAATTGTAAAGTACACATAACATGAAACTTACCAACCTAAACATTTTTCAGTGTACAGTTCCAACAGTGTTAAGTATATTCATATCATTTATGGTACACAGTTTTTACGGAGTACCATGTACTCATTAAAAGAAAGGCAGAACTACTATGGACACTGACATGAACAAACAAGGTAACACCATTTAGTAGGAAGTAAAAACAAATGATCAGGTCATAAAACAATATTTAAATGACATTAAAATTTTTTTAAATAAGCATATTGCATCTTATATGTCTCTACATACAGATATGTAAAATTTATAAAGTAAAATTCATAGGAAGACGTAGGATGTACATTTTGACACATATCCAGTAAGGGTGGGGGACGGTGGGCAAGGGCAGAATGTTTTTCAAAGTTCATCCACCTAAGTGCAGGGATGCACTGTCAAAATCTCGTATCTACCGGGAAGCAGGCGAAAGCTGAAATCTCCTATGAAGTTAGAGATAGTCAAAATCATCAACCTTGGCAATTCTGTCAAACGTACTTTTGTAAGGGCGCTAGCTCCCATTGGACAGACGACGTTATTTTAACTACAAAGACCCCTGGGCTGGCAATTCACTAATTCGTCAGTGAATTTACAGAAATACTGAAAGGTTCTAGGCTAAACCTGTCACCATTAATAAACTTCAGGAAAGTTCATTACAGCCTCTGCTTGAAGTGGGTTATACAAGTAGTTTCAACAATGAGAAAGCAAGAAAGAAATTTCCTCACTATTAGTTGGATATAAAACGCTTTAAAAAAAAAAGCAGCAGTAGCTTGTTTGGTGAATTCTAGTACTTCAAAACTATGAAATCACTTAAATACACATGTAAGTACTAAAAACAAGATTCCTAGTTTAAGAGAAAAACTCACAAAGGATTCAGGAGCATCCCTTTGCCATTTATAAATGCCACACTTTTTAGTAACATCTCTACAATTCTATCTTGAAGCAAAGTATAGGTATTTTGAGTACAGAAAAGAGAACTTTAAAGTAACTTTCCTTTGTCACCTGAATAAAGCCTTCAAATTTTTGCACAAAAATCCTAAATCCTGCACAGAAGCCTTTGTCCCTGAAATACTCCAATGAAACCAGTGGCTCTATTTTTTGCTGTTTTGTATTTATTTTAGTGATTTTTTTAAATTTTAAATACTAAATTTAAACTATCTGCAGACATTTTTTGAGACTTCCAGCATTAGAAACACGGAGGAGGACCTGCTGAAGGCGCCGTGCTGTCTGGGGATTTCACAGCTCAACCGCACCTGCTCACTTGCTTCCCTCAGAGGTCGTTCTCCTGGAATTTTTACTCCCCAAGTTTTGAAGTACTGTCCTTGCTGCCACTGCCAGGCTTTAAGTCAGTGGTTCTCGGCGGGGGTGATTCTGCCCCTCCTCCGCCACCACTGCAGGAATTTAGCAACGTCCGGAGACATTTTTGGTTGGTACAACTTGGAGAGGGGCGAGGGGTGCTACTGGCATCCAGGGGGCTGTAGTGAGAGGCCAGGGATGTTGCTAAACACCCTACACTGCACAGGACAGCCCCCAACAAAGGACTGCTCAGCCTGAAAAACCCTGCTCTACGTGAACACAGACTCTCCCCTTATCACCACCTGTCCTCCCACCAAGACCTCAATCTCCCAAGATCACAGTAAACCCGCTCCTTTTAGGCACCCACACCAGGGCCTCCTCCCAGCAGGGAGAGGGTGACGTCACTGTCCAGCTCACCCCTGCCCCTTTCCCATCAGCCGAGGAAGGGTGTGGACACTGGGGCTCCCCACAGGGTTATCGAAACGGTTCTCAAATTCCAAAGAGTCCACTGCCTAACCGTTAAACAAGTCTCGCTAGACACCAAATTCACTTCAGGCATTTTTGGATATGTGAAATGTGGTACTTTCATCTATAAAACATGACTGAGAGCACCCCCCAAGGTTATCCTTCACAGCACGCCTACTGGCTGTTGACTTCAAAAGTAAACTCACTTAAAGTTCTCTTCTTGGTGTAGACAGAAAACAGAAAAACACAGAGAAAGAGAATTAATTATAGCATTTCCTCCAATGCTATGTGATATTAAAAGGGGAGGAGGAGGAGGGGGAGGAAGCTCTCCGTATTTCTAACAAGGCTGTCCCTCATTTTTCATTCATTTCATCAAAGACAATCAACAGCCTGGAACAGTGGTCACCCAGGAATGCTCCTCCTGTTACTCCATTTTCCACCAAAAAGGGGAGAGGGTTCTATAGTCTAGGAATTTGGGAAATGCTGGGGTAAACACACACATTCAAGCATGCACGCGCACGCGCGCACACACACACACACAGAGCTTTCTTTTCTCAGGGCTTCTCTGAATTTGCAGGTGCTGCTGTGAACTTCTAGTGTACAACACATTCTGGGGATCCAATGCCCAGGCTGGAGCACGACCCAAGCTCATTCGATGCTGGAAGCTTTCAGGGTTACACACCTTTGGGACACACGTGAAACAAGGTTTACTCAGTTACTCTCCTTGGGAGATGACACTAGGAAGCAGAAGCGCATTC
This sequence comes from Camelus dromedarius, assembly GCF_036321535.1. NCBI lineage: Eukaryota > Metazoa > Chordata > Mammalia > Artiodactyla > Camelidae > Camelus > Camelus dromedarius. The sequence goes on along the minus strand of NC_087463.1, from coordinate 15,295,256 downwards.
TGGAGTCAAGTGTGAGGGAGATGTTGCTGCCCCTTTTTCTCAACATGTTTCTCTCGGTAGTTTCTCCCCAGGGGCACCTCCGCATCAGCCCAAGACGACTTAAGGAAAGAACAAGAGAACAAATCTCCAAATATGGAGTTAGAGCAAGAATGTATTTCTAAAGAGTGTTGTCTTATCTGGAAAAGGATGGAAATCTTGTAAAACGATCAAGGGCATCCTCTGAGACCTCGTCCTCTCAAGTCCTGGTGCCCGTAGTTAGAGGTGCCAGAAATGGGACCGGAGGAGCCTCAGGAACAATTTACGGCTGGGGCGGGGTCAGAGTTTGCTGGCCCTGGGCCAGTAGAGGAGGCTGAGGGTAGGTGGCGGGCGGGGGGGCTTGAGGAAATGTTTCTGCAGCTGATACATCAGCACCTGCTGCTTCAAAAGCTGGGGGGTGGAAATTTAAAAAAAAAAGAGAGAGAGAAGGTATCTCTAAAGGATCTCTGCCTTAATGTTAGTGCCACAGAAAGGACTATAAAAACGGTGTCTGGCTGGTTCTCTAAGCAGTGGGCTATTTGTGTTGCTAAATGCACATGCACACACAAGCAGGCACACAGATTCCATGGTAAAGGAAGAAAAAACAGGGGACCAAGGTTTCTCTTGATGTTTACCTACTCTCAGGAGCCACAGCCACATCAGTGTCGGGCAGCCAACAAGACAATCCTCCGGGATCTTGACAACAGGAGAAATACTGGCTGACCCAGAAGCTGTGGCTTTGAACCTCAGCGACATTTGAGCCTCCCACTGATCAGCTGCAGAAATGACACCTATAAACCACAGTATATTGTAGAGGTTACAAGCATGGGCTTCGGAGTAAGACAAATTGGAGTGAGTCCTGGCTTCACTCTTTAAAAGTACAAGATTCTGGGGGGAGGGTGTAGCTCAGTGGCAGAGCACAGGCTGAGCATGCATGAGGTCCTGGGTTCAATCCCCAGTACCTCTATTAAAATAAATTAACAAATGAACAAACAAACCAACCTCTTCCCCCAGCCCTCCAAAAACAGCTACAAGATTCTGAGCAAGTTATTTCTTTAAGCTTCTGTTTTCTCAAGTAGAAAATGGAGACAGTAAGATCTATCTCACAGTTATTGTGAGGATTAAATAAAACAATCCAGGTAGGTACTGTCTACAGTACCTGGAAAATTTAAGTACATGTTAATGTGAGTTATTAAAACATCAAAACACGGTCAGTGACAGGATTCTAGCACAGAGAAAGCCCTAGAAGAAATTAAGCCACAATTCTGATTCCCCCAAGTAGGGGATGACACGGACACAGATGCCACCAGAATTCCCAACAACTACATGGGATTTAACAACGAGCATCCTTAAGTGCCTCTTGCAGAAACGCAGCCCAGCAAGGTCTTCTAAGAAGCACAACAGATGCAGAACAAATTTTTCCTATCCTCTACGACCTGAAATTAGAGAGCTGTGTAACCAAAGAAATTAAGCTAACTCTGAAACTCCAGCAGAGGTCAACAGTCTTCTAGTGCTCGAGACTAGATGAACATAATTTTTTTTAATCTATGAGCCATCTAAATCAAGACCAGCAAAGCCTCATTATCATTACTCAAGTGCTAAACTATGTGTTTAATCCTTCCCCAAATTAACGCTGGACAGATAAACCAGACTCGCATTTTGCCCAATGACGTATACCTATGAGAGGCCCCAAACATAACACACATTCACATCACACACACGCCACCCCCCACCTATAAGAGGCCTCAGATACACATCCATGCACCCGTGAGACCCCGGACGTTCAGCTTGAACAACTCCAGCCACCTGGCCAGCGTCCGGCCTCCTGTGCCCCAAGCCAACGCCTCACTCAGACAAGCAGCATGTGCTGTGTATTCATGGAGGAAACACTGAAAAGTAAACATACTGTGTTTGTGATTTGTGAGTAAACAGAAATTAGAGAAAAGACTCTGTTTCTACACTCAGAAGAGCTCATACACCTTGGCTACTATACTGAAGAATGGTGAAGGGTACAGACTTCGGGTCAGGAAGACAAGACCCAGGTGTGAATGCTGACTCCAACGCAGTCTGGCTGCTCAGCCTGGCAGGGCCGTTCATTCTCGGAGCCTCAAAGCCTCAGGCATAAAATGGGTTAAGGCCTCCCACTTGTCAGGGTTGCTATGAGGCCTGACTACTCAGAAATCCAAAAATGGCTCCAAATAGACACAGTTTCCTTTGTTGCACTTTCCCAAAGTGACCAGGTCGCCTATCGGTGATCTAACTTGCAACTCTGTTTTTCATCATTTCTTGGCTCAAAATCTGTCCTAGCCAGAAAACCATGCTCATGTTCTCTGCACACATTTTCTTCTCATGCCAGTGCTAAGCTTTCCCACCACCTCGCTTCTTGGATCTTCTTTCCCTTTGTGTAAAACTCCATCCCTCTGCCTTTTCATAACTCCACCCCAAATTTACCTTTATTGGAACCTCGACTTCCATCCGGTGTTTCCTTTTTTGGGTATTTCCTCCTACCTCTACCCTCAGAAGCCAAGTGAGCGTGTCAGAAGACAGTGTTACAATTTAACGATACAAATTCAATTCACTTATGGGGAAGTCATTTTCTGACCATAATGAACTATGGCAAAGCTATAGCAACTCCACGCTCTAGACTCAAGAGGCGGATGGATGAAGGATGGGGACAAACCAAGGAAAATCCATTCCAACTGGAAAAACCAACAGCTGGTCAACAGCATCACCTTCATACACAGGCAAGAGCTCCTTCTATAAAAAGCAGCCCCTTCCATCGCCTGCTTCTGGCCCACAGCTTGTTGAGCTTCACTAACAAACACGAGCAGCTCATTTCTTGTTGCCTTTACTCGTTCACTTAACGGTTTTGTCAATGTCGCAACGCAGGCAGCCACTGGATTTTGCTCCTAGGATGACGTTCTCTAGAAAGCATCACATTGTAAAATGGGGACCCATACGGTTGGTTCCAACTCAGTCATCCGGTGACACTAGCACAGGATCTCATACTGTCCTCATTCACCTGTCCACGCCCTCACTCCACAGTCAGTTGGCAGGGCTCACCCGCAAGCACACAGCTTTGCGCATCTCCCGAGCGCTGTGGTCCTAAGCTCTCCCGTGCCCAGCGGTTCCTCACACTGTGCTCTCCCAGGTCCCGCTCACTGGACTTTGCTTTCCTGACATTTCTAGCCACCTCGTCTTTGACCCCGACTCTTGGCATGCTCCGGTTAGGCTTCTGACTTTCTACCCCACTACCTTCTGAACTTACCCCCAACTCAGTTTAACATCCACAGTTCCAACCTTTTCGCCAGGGCTGTCCCCATGGCCCTGCGTGTCCTGAATGCCCAGCCCTATCCCTATTTCCCTGACAGCAGGAACACTCCCAGGCCCAGGACAGACTCTCCCAGCACCCCAGGGATTCTGCACAAAACAGAGCCGATGGATTTAGCCAACAAGTAATAAATCGTATTCAACGTGCCAGATTCATACATCATAGAACTCTCAGCGTCCAAATGTCCAAGAAAATCTAAAACTCAACTAGGATTTGTGAAATGGAGGCTTCCCTGTGGATAGGAATGGCAAACTATCTCATGTAACAGACACCATTTTAGTCAGATGATTTAATCAACGTCCATTCCCAAATTTACAGACATGCCAACTTAAGTTTTGTGGCCTCTTACAGTTCAAACACGGAATACACCAGACTCCCTCCTGAAACTCAACTGGCCCAGGTCCCGGGGTGACCTTCCCCAAGACATCTGGATCCAAGGACTCTGGGCTGGCTGCCTTTATCATGAGCTGGACAAGCAGGTGGTGTTGATTAGCTGTTCTTCAACACTGCTCTGTAAGATGGCTCATGACGGGTCCCACTTTAAGGAAAAGTCACAAAGTCACCCGATTCTGAGTCAGGCATGGAGGCAGGAGGAGTGGCTACCTAACAGCGTTGACTCCTCACCCCTCAGATCCTAAGTCCCTGAGCCAAACATGGCGCAGTGACTCTTACCTGTTGATTTAAGGCCTGACAGTCTTCATCACCCCTGCCGTGTATCTCTTGTATCCCATTTCAATGTTAAAATTATCTTCTGTCTTATCAGACTGCAGGTGCCAAGGGGCAAGGTAATAAAGCTAGAGTAATGCAGGAATGTGGGAACAGGAATAAACTAAGCGTTCAGCCAGACCCTGTGTACCCAGAAATCAGTGTTCATGCCAGACTGGGCAAACAAAGCCGAGAACCAGGGCCAACCCCACGTGCACTCACTGGCATCATGTGCAAAGCAAGGGTGAGTTCCCGTGGTCAGGCAAGGCTTGGAGAAGCAGGTCACTTTGGAAGCAGAGGCATGAGATCTGAAACCAAGGGAAACAGCGGAGCCCCATGCTCCTGGGTGTGGTCCACGGACCAGCAGATCACCCTCACCTGCGAGCTTGTTAGAACTGTAAGATCATGGGCCATCGTGGGCCCGCACCAGCCCTACTGAATCATTATCTGCCATTTAACAAGATCCCCAGGTGATCTGCATGCAAATTAAAGTGTGAGAAGTGCTATCTGGACAACAAAGGCACCCAGGAGGGGTGCGGGACTGTGGGCCAGGGGAACAGGACACCAGCAGCAGAGAGGGAAAGGGAGCCAAAGCAAGGAAGAGCCAGAGCCAGCCGGACCCTGGAACAAGTCTGGGGTCAGTCAGGCACTTAACCTCTCCCAGTTTCGCTCGGGACGTTAATTCTCCCTTTCAGGAGACCGTCAGTGTAAAGCATCTAGAACAAACTAAACCTTCAGTAAATACGTTCATCCTGAAGCGAGACACCAGCCGGGCATGGGTACCTAGACCCTGGAATCCCAAGATGAATGAGGAATACCTGGGAGAAAAAAGGAGCCCAAACTGGGGAAGAACAAGTCTGAGTTCCTCCAACAAGGAGACCTTAACGTAGTTCTTACACTATCTTTTCCAACCAAGAGAGGGACGGAACGCAGCAGGGCACCAGAGAAGTTTCACTGTTAAATTTATTTAGTTGTTCACCCAACAATCCACACCAGCCCGTCCAATAGAAAGAAATGAACAGTGTTATTTTGTTTTAAATTTTCTAGTCCCATTTTAAAAAGAAAAAAAAATGCGTGAAGTTTTAGTAAGTCGTATTCAACCAAAGTTATCATTTCAACGTATAATATAAATAACTATTAATGAACTATAACTCAATCAGTCAATAAATCAAATTCTATTTGGGGAAAAAAAACTATTAATGAGATACTTTATATCCTTTTTTGTATCAGTCTTCAAAACCTGGCATGTATTTTACACTCGTGGCCCATCTCAATTGGGACCAGCCACACTACATGTGCTCACAAGCCAGATGTGGCTGGTGCTACCACACTGGATGGGGCAGTTCTCAGGCAGAGCTCCCTGGGAACCCTCCTCCACTCAGTATTCCATCACCTCCAAATCCCGGGGTGCAAGACATGACCACCTGGTCACTGTCGAGTGAATGCAAGCAGCAAGGTGCCCAGGGGAAAGGGACGGGACAGAGGCTTGAGGGAACCTGCCACATGTTCACGATCAAGTTGTGTTTGTTTTTCAACTCTGGTCCACATAAATGACACCAATAGACAGACAACTTGGACTCTAGTCGCTTGCTGATTGGGCCGAATTTTTTCTGGGAGCAAAGATAGCTGAAGCTTAAGATGGTAACTTTGAAACATGTCCACGATTTTCCAGCTACAAATGAAAGTGCAGTCAGGTGAACAAGGATGCTTGCCTACATTTCATACACTTTTGTTTTGTGGAGGGGTTTGGGGGAAGAGGTAATTATTATTAATGAAGGTACTGGGGATTGAACCAGGATCTCGTGCATGCTAAGCACGCACTCTACCACTTGAGTTACACCCTCTCTCACTCACCCACTTGTAACCAGATGCAGGGCAGCTATAACTGAAAACCTACAGACAAGGCAGGAGACACTCACTGTGTATGTTTTCATGCTCCCTCCCCTCCAAAAAAAAACCTTCTGATAAAGGAGGTAAAAGATAGAACAGGAGAAACAACACCCTCCAAGACAGAAAAAAGAAATGTCAGGGCTAAGGCCTTCCCCTGAAGCAGAAAGGCTCAGGAACACAGAACAGCTAAGATTTTAGAGCAGGCTCACCATGGACCGGGCACTCTGCTAAGCACTTCATGTGCATTTAATCTTCGTAACAACCTGCAGGAAAAGCATGGCTTAGAATTTAAGAAACTTGCTCAAGGTCCCACAGCTAGTCAGTGACAGAACGTAGGTTACCTCACCGAGGGCTGGGCAAACAGGTGTGTATCACCAAGAGCCTGGCAAAGGCAGCTCATTGTCTCCACGGCCTCGCCACACAGCCTGAACTGGAACAGTAGGCGTAATAATCAACGCTCAAGCTAGAAACCTCAAGCCACCTCCCTGCCCCTCGCTATATTAAAACAGCAGAACTGTTAAGGACCAGCTTCTCAAGGATACCTGTGTGAGGGCTTCATTTGAATAACTCATGTTTTCAGGTTCACATGATAAAAGGACTATAAATATGATCAGCTTATAGTCCATCAAAACACGTGATAAATTCTGGAAGGCAGAGAGAAAGCAATGATGGAAACAGCCTTAGACTAGGAGTTTATAGAGTGCTGAGTTCTGCTTCCAAATGTTGCTATTAACTACCAGCTGACCCCTCCCCTCCAATTTGGGCTCACTTTAAAAAAATATGTGATAACTGTAAATATTCGATGTATTTCCAGCTATGCAATTAAAAAAAAAAAAAAGAGCTGTGAAATTCCTAACCAGGAAGTTTTTCAAACATTCTTCCCGTTCAGATACCTAGAAAGAATTTGTTCCTTACATAAGAAAATTATCAAAATCAATACCCATTACTAGACCATGAGTCAGCCTTTGGAAAGCAGCAATTTGTATCTAAAAGTGGAAAGGCTGACTTGAGAGAATATTCAGGAACTACACCACCTTGACTTTACCTTTAGGTCTCTATAAATCCTTCAAGATGCTTGGAACCTCTAATTACATAAAGTAGTAGTATCTGACTGAAAACAACCCAAAACCTGTATTTTGGGGCCCTAGTGACCATCGACTAGAGGATACTTAGCAGGGAATACTTGGGACAGCTAAGGTCACTCACTCCAAGTTCATCTAAAAATTACTTATTTCAGGCTCCAGAGTTAGATTAAGTAGAATTTGCTATCCCCTCTTGTTCTAAAACAGGTAGAATTTAGAACTTCCTGTCTGGAGAAGAGGATTTAAAGAATTCTTTAAACGATTTATTTGTTAGAACAAAAGATCTTTCTCCATACCACTTTCAAGTTACCTTGATTTTCTTATCCTTCTCAAAGAATAAATAAAACAAAAACATCTCTGTTCCTTCTCCCTTCCAATTTGTAATATCACCCCAGTGCCCAGGGAAAAACGCTGACATCTTCCCAACGTGCTATTTCTAGAACTGGCTGTCTCTGGTGTAGATACAGATTCTCCTCCCTCCGGGATGACTGAGGTCGGGAAAACCTGGCTAATTACAGAGGCCCCTGACTGTTTCTCAAACGTCTCCACCACACACGCTCCCCTTGACTGTCCGCAACAACCACTTCCAACCTGAGCGTCTTTGATACTTTTGCTGTTCAGCCCCTACTTTTACCTCTCGGGGCTCTGCCCCCCAAGGACCTTCCCTGGTCCCTGCTTGTCCACCCCTGTGCTCCCCACCCACCCCCAAGGAGAACAGCCTCGTGATGAGGAACAGCCTTCAAATGCTGCCTCCACTGGTAGTTCTGAGCTGGCTGACCTGGGCCAGGATCTCTGTCTCAGCGTCCCGACCTGCACCATGGGGATCACAGCATAGGTCTCACCTAGTTGTTTAAGTATTATATACACAGAGAGGCCACCACAATGGACTGCAGCGTCTGCAATTGTTAGCTACCAACGTCATGTTCCACCTTTGCAGAAATGTTTCACCCTCCAGCTCTCCGAAGCATGCATCTGAAGTTCTTCAGCCCCCAACTCCCCTTTATTAATGTTGTTTACTATGTAAACCATTATTGTATGGGACCCCAAACTCAGCCCTTTTTACAGCTTTCTTCTATCATCTCTGTTCTATGCTAATTGCTCCCAATCTAGATCCTCAGCTCAAACAGATATGGCAGGCAAAGGACACCTCCATGGGCAACTCAACTCAAACTTGAACTCAACTGTATCAAAACCTCTACCTCCACCTCCCAAATCTGTTCTGCAGGACTCCTGAATTCGGAATTTCTAGACAGAAGCAACCAGTGGCAAGTAAGCTCAGAGAGCAACCTTGGAGACATCCTGTGCTCCTCCCCCTCCACCATGTCCCGTATCTAACCAGGGACCACCACACCCACACCTGCCTCTTGCCGCGGTCATCACCCACCACTCCATCCCCAGGGCAACACCTGGGATCAAGCCTTCCTCTTCTCCCCTGGATTGCTGCAGCAGGGCCACATTTGACTTCCTGTCTCCAGCCTGAATAGCTCCCGTTCTGTCCTCAGGTGCTGCCCCGGGACCTGTCATCAAAGTCTTTTTGCCTGCACCGGAGTCCACACTGGAATGGACTGTACAGAACGACCTTCAGAAGTCTGGCCCTGGTCGGCCCCCGTAGCTTCATCTCCTAATCCCCCATCTGCGACACCAAGTTCTCTCAGGGCCTTTCCACACGCTGCTCCGTCTCCATCTCCATCGCCATCGGGCTCTCAGGCTCTCCCCTCAAGTCTCTGCCTGCCTTACATATTCTTACCAGTTTCGCGGTTTGGCTCAGAAGCCACATCTCAAGGGCTCCTCCCTCCGCACTTGGCACTAGGTGGCCCATTCACATTCCTATCATAGCATCTGTAGGCTACTTCCCACTAGATTTTTCTCTCTGGATTCTTTTCCCTCGGTACTCCCAGTGCCCAGCACAAAGTCCAGTGCTTAATAAACACTCAGTATCTGCCAAACGGATGAAATAATTCCCAAATCAACACTGATTCCCATTTCTTGGGCTCACTTCCCTCCCTCGACATCCCCATAACCTTGGTCTACTTGTTCTTCCTGATTCTGAATGCTATTTTATCTGAAAAAAAAAAAAAAAAAAAAAAAAAAGCTGCTTCCAAACTCTCCCTACTTCATTGCTTTGATGCTGCTCAAGTATTTTCACTTCTTTAAAAGGGACAAAAGTTGAACAATAACTCCAAATATTAAAATAGCACCAACATTCTGACAGTCAACAAATCAGACAAATTACAATTAATAAGTTGTTTACCTTTATTTCAATAAAGATCTTTGGTACCACTTTCCAAAATTTGGTTCTATTACTGTGTGCTGTTTCGTGGAACCTGGAGACAAATGTAAAAATTCAACTGCCAAATGCTTCTGAAGAGATTAGACATAAATGCTGTAAGAAATAAAGGATACTTTACCACTTGCAGGTTTTTGTTTCCTCTTTTGGCTAATTCCGATTAGTTCTGGGTTGTAAAGCCTGTCATCCCCTTGGTGAGTGGTCTAGTATCATGACCATCTCTTGTGTGTCTTCAGATAACGTTTACTACAAAAAATTTACTTGGGGAGTCTTAAACGGCAGCAGACAAGGCTAAATCTTTTTTGTGAGCTATGATCAGCTCAATTTACTTCCATTCTAACTTCTAATTCTTACCTATTTACCATATGACCAAGCCATCCCATTCCTAAGTCCCTACCAGAGAAATAAAAAAACTTCTGTTGAGACAAAAACTCGCATATGAATAAAGCTGCTAAAATTATTTGCAATCACCAAAAGCTGGAAACAACTCCAATGCCTTTCAGCCAGAGACTGGAGAAACTAACCATCCAGTGGTCTACAACTGGGCAATAAAACACAAGTACGGCCACACACAACACGGATGACTCGCAAATGCACTTTGTAAGTGAAAGAAGCCATTTGTACAGCATTCTGGAAAAGCCCAAAATAGGGACAAAACCAGGGGGTTGGAGTGGAGAGAAAAGTCTGACTACAAAGGGACAGCAGGAGGAAAGATTTTTCAGGCCATACGACTAGTCCCACCCGACAGTGGTGGCGCATATCCAGCGCTACACACTTGTCGAAACCCACAGAACTCCACACGGCAGAGTAAATTTTACCATATGTAAATTTAAAAGTAAAAAAAAAAAGTTATTTAACCGTGACATAGTTACAGACCACACCCCCAAATACAGGCATACCTTTTATTGTGTTTTATTTTATTGCACTTCACAGATGCCATGTTTCTATTTTGTTTCTCTACAAATTGAAGGTTTGTGGCAACTGCATTGTCAGGTGATAGTTAACATTTTTCTAGCAATAAAGTATTTTTAATAAAGATACGTACATTGTTTTTCTACACAGAATGCTATTGCACACTTCAGAGACTAGAGTGTTGTGTAAACACAACTTTTACAGGTACTGAGAAACCAAAAAATTCAAGTGACTGGCTTTATAGGGATAATGGCTTTACCGTGGTGGTCTGGAACCCGACCCACAATATCTCTGAGGCATGCCTGTATAATTAACACAAAGGTGTGGATTTCCTTAATGTTTACCATGGCTGTTATTACTGTTTTGTTGTGACTGTATTGCATGGTTTAGGAATGGCAGTTGGGGGGATGGGCTGGGAGAGCAACCCCACATATTTTCCAGATACCTCCGGCTACCCCTGAGCTGTCAGCCTTTGTGAGGTTCCACAGGAGAGCAACCTCTGCTCCAGCTGTGAACAGCTAAATGGAGTTCCACCAAGGATATGGGAAAGGATATTCAAAACCAACGGGAGACAGGCTGGACCCCCAGAGCAAAGCCCAAGAAAACACTTCAAAGGACGAAATAAAGGGGAAGGAGAGACCACATATCCTGTTCTAACTCATCCTAGTCAAAGGTATCAGAAAATTCCGTTTACATGTTGGCTGCAGCCTTCCGGGACCTTCTTTTAAAAAGGAGTCAAGGTGGGTGGGGGTGGGGAAGCTCTTTGTGAGAAGAGAGCAAAAAAAAAAAAAAAAAAAAAAGAGAGAGAGAGTCCTCCTGAACCAAGAGCCTGAGAGTTCTAAAAACCCTGGATCCAACGTCCTTTAACATGGAAAAAGTGATTCTAAGCAGGCAAATGATAAAAACAAGCAAAGGCTCACCACCCAGTGACACTTTTTTTCCAGTGGACCCTCCACAGCCAAACCCACACATTCCTCCTCCAGAGGGGATGGCCAGCCTGTCGTCCTTGGAGACTGCCGCAGGCAATCCCAACCAGTCGCTGGACTCCGGGCTCCAGGTGTGGCTGCCCGCAGGGCGACAGTGACTGCGGAAGTGACAGTGACGCACAGGCCCCAGCCCCAAGAGTGGGTGCCACCCTGCCCCCGCCTGGCTCTTCTGGGAAAGAGAATGCTATGGCTTCTCCTCCATGCTTACATTCCCGAGCCCAGAAAACTCTGTTCCTCTCCCAGGAGACCTGGGCCTGCTACATCCTTCGACCTCAGCATGAGATCGCCACCTGAGACAATCCTCAAACCCAGATGAGCTCCTGATTGCAGCCCTGGAGAACCAGCTCTTCAACCTGAAACAGCTCCTTGCAGCTGGAAAGACTGGCCTGCATACAAAACAAATGCTATTTTCCAGGAGCCTTCTGGTGGGGAGGGGGAGGAAGAAAGCTAAAAACCACAGAGAGTAAACCAGAACATTCTGGGACATGCCACGCCTTACAAAAAGAGCTTTTAAACACACCATTAAGAAATAGTCACTGCAAGGGGTTAGCTGTCAAAGTTAAATAAAAACCAGTGACTTTCTAAAGACAGGAGTGAAGGGCTAAATCATAAAACAGCTTATTGTATTAAGCTAATTAAGGTTTATCATCTTAGCCATCTGAGTTGTAGTTGGCACCAGAAAAGCAGGAACAGCACATCATGCAACATGGATTGGGATCTGCTTTGCAAGCAGATTTTTGCCACATTCAGACACAGAACCTCTGGCAGTTGAAAATGTTGTAGAAATGAAAACCAATTTTAGCACAGTGATTTGCAAAGAATTTTGTTCCATCACATAAGCTATTTGCTGGTATATCAGTCTGAGATTACATTCATCTCTATTAAATACTGCACGAAGTATTCTGAGCTAACCATGCACTGTTGTTTCTCTTTTGCCAGTTTTATCACACCCTGGATGCTCTGAAACCATACGGAAAAAATGTTAACAATAAAAACCCTTGCATACTTGACACCCTTCACTGCAGATATCCTGCCCACCAACTGCCAGCACACAACCAATTCTAAGATCCTCGGCATTTCTGAAAAGACTATTCTGCTGAATGCAAAGAGGAACAAAATACCCTCTTCAAAGTAGGGGAGACATTTATTTTCAATCCTGTCTTCTCTGGCCTCCTCTTGACTGTACGTACTTTAACCAAACCAGAAGACACAACTAGTTCTATCCGCTGTTGAGATCATCTTGGATATGATTCTGGAGCTGCTGGCTTCCTGTTTGGGGAAGTTGCAGTTCTTTTCACAAGGAACCCCAAGGCAAAATGTTTCATGTTCCCCTGTAAGCTCTCACCGCCTTTGTTCTTCACTTTGCTCCGACTCATTACTGCCTTCTTCTCTCTTCTCCTCTAAAACCTCTGGTTTTGGAGGATACATAAAAATGCAAGCTCAAATCAAACAGTAATCTTTTAAGGCATTAGACATTTTCCACCATCCACTGCTGTACAGCTTGGAGTTAACAGGCATCTTTGCACAGAGGAAGCCAGACTACCCCGTCTCCTCCTGGCATTGCATTAAGTATTCCACATGAAAATGTATGCCACAAATAATCCAATGGCAAACTCACCGTCACCAGCCCCCAAGATCAATAAAAGCCATTCCACCACTTGACTTGGAGTGAAAAACCTTTCAGGTTAACACAAAGAGCAAGGTAAAAGAAAGGTGATGAATGAACAAAAGGCAAATCTACCTCCAGACTCCTCAAATTCCAAAAAGGTGGTTAGGTTGCCAGGATTTGGCAAAGTCTCCCTTTTTTTGGTAATCATCAGGCAATTACTACCTGTGTACTGCTTTAGTCTCATGCAAAACAGTGCATTCTCCACAAGGCCCTACCGCCTACTATTCTCTTAAACTTGCTTCTTTTCAGGCCTGCCTCTTCTAAATGACCAGCCACACGCGATTTAATGAAGTCATTCTGATTTCGCCTTGATAGCAATACTACCATAAAGTCACTCTAATCCCATTAAACTTGGATAACATTAAGAGTATTTCTTCTCCACCCTCAACCCAGTATCATCTCCAGGGTAACCAATCCACTGTCAGTCTGTGTCTGAATGGATCTTCAAATAAATACTTAAATTCATGCTCAAAATATCATATCTCACCTTGTGAACCTTGACCTTTTGGAAAGACTTTGGACCAATGTTCAGTTACTGTCACACAGCTGCATGCTCTGCAAATATGAAAGGGTTAAAAGCAGCCCCAGTCAACAGGCCTACAAGGAAAAAAAAGACAACATGTATGCCTTACAGCATCACTGGAATGCATTTATGCTCATTTCCCAGAACAATATTGTTACCTTTTGGCCTTCATAATAGTCAGAAGTATCCCCAACACCCTTTAGTAGCTTCTAAAAGGAAAAGCACAAAACAGAACATACCCTGCAAGAGAAAAAAAGCATGCAAAGTAGCATTCTCCAGCAACAAACAAACTACCATTACAAATCCATCAGTTCATTTTGGTTTTGTTTTGTTAAAAACGCAAAGAGAGAGAGAGGCTGCAAGAAACCAAGTGTCCCCACCCTAGCAAGGCACATTTTTTTCTTTAGTAAGGGTCATAAATCTCAGCTCCCTGTCCATCCCTTAAGCAAAAGAAAAAGGCAGGAAAAGCCCAAGTAATCTCAGACCTTGCAAACCTGCACATTTTTTCCCATCGTCTCTACACAGAATCTTTTAGGGCTCCATTAGTCACGTACCAGTGCTGTGTGGTGTCTAAGTGTGCATTCACATACTGTGTTGGGATGGTCCCTTCCTGCAAGCTCCTCTGCTTTTGGCTGCCATGAAGGGAGGAAGCTGCTATCCCACTGTAGGAGCTCAGTGACTGCATTGTGTTCAGGAGCTGATCTGCCTCAAACCAGTTTCAGCCGGTTCTGGTCACCCTACATAAAAAAGCTATGGCAACCCTCGCTGAGTTGCCAACAAGTCCCTGAAAATCATCAGCACAGGGGGGATCTCGCTGGGGGTTGCTTCTCTCTCTTAGGTCTTGGTGAGGAGGGGAAGGTCACTGTGTGGCCCCCACCACCACACAAGCACACAGCCTCGGAAAGGCTCACCTCACGAGCCCCCCAGAACCCCTCAGGCCCATCCCCCCTCCCTTCCACCCCAAAGCCCACCGCAGACACTGCTGCCCCCTCCTTTCCTTCCCCCACTTACCTCCCACAACCTGGCTCAGATCTTTGTGTACGTGTATGTCAGTGTGTGTTCTCGGGGTTGGTGGCTGACAAAGAGCCCCCAAGAAAGCAATCTATGTGTGTCTCCTCACACTGGATGCGTCGGTGGCAGGAGCCGGCCTCGGCCTTCCAGCAGAGTGGTGCTGGCTTGTTGACCAGGCTCCTCTCTGCCTGTCACCCCCCACCCCACCCAGCCCCCTCCTCCCGTCCCTCTCCTCTCTCTCCCAGCCCTGTCACCACCACCAGCAGCCCCCCCAGTCTCCTCCTCCTCCTCCTCCAACCTTCTCTTCTTTCAAGCACCTGGGGGGAGCAGTCCAAATCCCTTCACCTCGGGCAAGAAAACTAGGGATGTCTGGGGTGGGGGTGGGGGGTAGATTCAGAGCCAGTGGGACAGAGGGGCACAGAGGCCTTTTAAAAAATCCGCTGTGCACCGCCAGCGCGGGAGGGGGAAGGAGGCGAGCCGCGCCGCTCACGTGGCCCCCCTCTCAGAACTTGCGGGGCCTAGCCAAGCCGGCTGGTCCTCGGCCCCCCCCAAGGAGGCCGGCGGGGCGCGAAGGCCAGCTGTCCCCAAGGCCAGGGTGGGACAGGCCACGGCGATCAGGCCCAGGGGCCTGAGCCTCACGCGCTGGCCCGGACCCACAGGGCCCGGCACGAGGGGCCGGCGCCCCCGCCTCTCCCCGGAGCCCGCCCGTGCCCCTTCCTCCGCAGCCCTGCGCCCCTCGCTCGGCCCGGCCGCCCCCTCGCCGCCCCCCGCGCCCCGGGCGCACACCCACCCCCTGCCCAGGGTTGGCCTTCGCGGCGGTCAAGCCCGGGCGTCTGGGCCGCAGCTCGGATGACCTTTGTTCAGCGCGGCGCCGGCGGCGGCTGCTGCTGCTGTAGCTGCTGCTGCTGTCGTCGTAGCGGCGGCGGCGGCGGCGGCGGCTTCCATGTTACGGGCGTGTCATCTGCATTCCCGCTGCCGGGGTCGGGATGTGCGTGTGCGGCGGAGCGGCCTCGCCGCCGGTGCCGCCGCCGATGCTGCCGATGCCGCCGCTGCCGCCGCCGCCTCCTCCCGGGCCGCCCCGCCGCCGGCGCCGCCGCCGCCGCCGCGGCCTCGCCGTGCGCCCGGCCCGGGCCCCGCGCCTCCCCGGGCGCCGCGCTCTAGGCCGCACGGCGGCGGCGGCGGCCCGCCACGCCGGGGCCTACGATGGGGGTGCGGGCCCGGGCGGCGGCAGCGGCTCGGCCCGAGCGGCGAGCGAACAAAAGGGAGCGCGGGAGAGGGGGAGGGGGCGGCCGGTGGGGGAAGGGAGGATCGGGGAGAATGGAGGCGAGAGCGCGAAGCCCCGCAGCCCGCGGGCGCGGACGCCCGGCCGGTGCCGACTCGGCGGAGGGAAGCCGAGCCCCCGCCGACCTGCCAAGTCTCGCCCATCTGGGGCCGCTGCGTCGCGGCTTCGCCCCGGAGAGCGGGGTGGTGGTGGTGGTGGTGGTGGTGAGGGGCTGCAGGGAGGGCTGCTGCTTTTTCAAACGACATTTCAGGCTCTCACCCAGTCCTTTCCATGGCCCCAAGCCGCAACTTACTCGAGTGGAAGGAAGCAAGGCCTCGCCAAAGATGGTTGCAAAAGACCGTGAGCCTCTACCCAGGATCTTGAAGCCAAGGTGGTGTTTTGTTATCCTCGTAATGGTGGCAAATAAGTCAGTAGAGAGCACGCTATCTTCAGATGCATTAACTCTGAAATTCTCTCTGGAGGTGAAAGAAGGGGCTCTCCTCTGGGTAGTTAGTGGTTTGGAGCCCTTTTCGCCTTAAACTGAGCCACAAAAGAATGGAAGACACCCCCTGGGGTGGGGAGAAAGCCCTGGTGTAAAAGACACACGTTTTGCTTTCAGAGAAAAAGCCACTGGGGCCAGATTGAAACATGGCATGTTCAGTTCAGTTCATGTAGTTTTTTTTTTTTTTTTAATGGGGGAATGATATTGAGTAAACAAGATGTAATAGCTAGGTCTTTGAATTCAAGAAAGGAGATGTGTACAAATGTAACAAGCACATTTTGTACATACAGCAGGTGTTCACAGCCTCCAAAACACAAAAAAAGATACATGCATACATAACCCCCATAAAGACCACGAAGGTGTATAATCGTTAACACGTCCACGAGGGAGATACAGTGTATTTACCACCAGATCAGGTATGCTATTTAGCCAGCCCTGGGTCCTGGTTCGTATATGGTTCACAAACGTGCATGAGTTGAAAGATTTTTTTAAAACAAGAGAAACCTCCACATCAAGCTAATTGAGCTGACCCTGGAAATAAGACAAAATGGAAGGATCTGAAAACAACGTCACCATAACCTAGAAAGGCTCACTCCTGTTTGACCGGACTCTGAAGACACTAGTATTATTCGAGTAGCCAAGAAGACTCCCAGCACAGGAAGCGCTTCTGTGTTTTATGTTAAATGAAATTAATTGGTTAATATTTGCAAAGTGGGCTGAAAAGTTTTTTTGGTTGGGAATTTTAAAAGAAATCTCAGTGTGCCTCTCCTTTGCATTAACTTCCATTGAGGAAGCCATTGTTCTCTGTTATGGGGACACTGTATGATGTAAATTGGAAGTAGCATTTTTGCTATTTAAGACTTTTCATGTAAATGAGTCGAATGATTGTCTCACGGAAGAGTTGTTGGTCTTTTAATTTCAAACAGCAAATTCTTTGGAGTTGCACGTAAATTGGGACACATATTTATACGGGTTTAGAAAGATCTATGTAATCTGCAATTTTTGCCAGCCACCGTATCCCATTTATCAATGTTACAAGATGGTGAAATTGAAATTCATCTTCTTGTAGCCAGAAAACGGTGCCAGTACCCTGTGGGTTGAGTTTCAACTTTACCTGGGCTAGATTTCATTTGAAAGGAGGCCTTTTTTCTTCTCCCGAAGGTGGGCCTTTATTAATATGCATGTAAAAACATTACGTGCATTGGAAAGAATACCAGGGCCTGCTTATCTGAAATCTTCATACGCTACCCTTGTTACAGTGTCTGGAATTTCATAATGTCCATACCATAGTAAATCCTCGCTTTCCTAGATTTAAAATCTTTGTTTACTCAAAATACTCTCTTGCTCCTCCCCCAATCCCCTTCTCCTAAGAGTTGAAAGCACAAAGTGAGTGGTTTCAAGAATTGTACCACCAAAACTACAGTCTGGATTGCTTATCGTAAAGAGCCTTCGGTTGTAGGACCGCCTCACATGGCTTCATAATGTCAAGTACTTTTAGAACTGAGCTTTTCACAAAGCCCAGTGCTTTGGTCAAGCTTCGGCCAGAGGAAATTAGTTTGGAAGCACAATTCATCTTTTGCACAAACGGTAACAAAAAACATTGCATCTGCTTTTAAAAAACTATAACCGACCAAAAATAAAAGATAATAATTTTTTGCAAATTATCTCAGTTCTATTTTTACAAAGAGGATTTCAGAGAAATCCCTTTGCCAGGTAGACCGATAGTGAGAGGCCAAGCACCCATCTTTATTCTATGAAATCACTGAATGTCACAGCAGGAAAAAACAGTTTTTAATGTAAGTTAAAAAAAAAAAATAACACTACCCCTCTTCCAAAAAATCTATACAAAGGTTCATTCTATTCCTGTGCATATGTAAGGCTATCCTGGGCACCACTCTGCTTTGGGCAACAATAGAAGTAAAGAATGAAATAAACTATTATTTGACTGCTGTAGATAAGAAACGGCAGAACAAAGGCGTCATATTATTCTCCTGCCAAATGGAAACTAAAGGCATTCCAAATCCTTTGGGATTTTGTTGTTGCTGTTTTTATCGCTAACTCTTAATGTCTTAGTTCTTCCTCCAATCAGTATACTGCAAAAAAAAATTAGTTTGGGGTTTTTTTTTTGGAATCCTTTTGTGGTTTGAAGCTGGCTTTGCAGACACGTATAGACATCAGTCTGCGCATACTTTCCCTCCAAATTCCACTATGAAATTGGGACATGTCTTTGTTAGGCAGAGCACGCAAAAGGTGTGTTCCTTGAGGGAAAGAGGAAAAACAAAAAGAAAAGCCTTTTATCTCCCCATCAAAAGGCCTGATGAACCTCCTTACGCTGACAGCCCCCTAACCTGAACTACACAGTTTTTAGCTCAAAACTAAGCTAGGCCTAGGCGTTTATAGAGTTTCATATGTTAAATTTGTTGGCTTATTTTTAAAGGAATTATTGCACTATTTGACACTAGCATTATAATTTAAAGATCTGTAGCCGAGTAGCCAGCAAAGAAGGGGGGAGAAAAATCCATCTTTTCATTTTTAACAAAACATTGATAGAATCAGAATTTTTTTTTCCCAAAAACATACCCTTGAAAGAAATTACAACCAGATTTAAATTATTATTAACCTGCCAGAAACTGACTGAGGGGAGGTCTAGGAGAGGATTCCCCTGATCCTTTGTTAATGATCTCATAAACAGGTTTTCCGTAGTGAAGCCGCCTCCCCTTTCCTGAACTCCTTTTGGAAATGCCTGCAAGCGCCTTCGCTCAGTGACCTGAAGGGGCTGGGGGCTGGGTTCTGTTAAAAGATAAACTGAGAGACACATTAACATTTTTAAGAGTTGATTTGAGCAGAAGTCTGTTCCAATAGGGCAGTGCCAAACTGGAAGTGGCAGGAGGCTCTACCTAGGGGAGCCGGAGAAGGTGAGGTCACAAAGCAAGGAAATCATTCGACGGGCTACAGCTTAAAGCCTACTTGGCTATTTGCGACTGGTCATCCTTATCGGGTTTTGATTTTATAACCTTGAAGTATTTTGGGGCTTAGATTTTGGCTTCTTTACCAAGCTACCAGGGCATTAGAGCCACCTCAGTCTACTGGACTCTTCTCATTTAATTAATTTAACGGTTCAAAGTTGAGCATTATTTAAAAGGCCTCTAGATGTCCAAATGACCTTCTAATTCCTGGCCCCTGGATCTGTTCACTAATCTTTATCTCCTATTGTCTCTTGAGGCTTAAATGCTGGAAAGCTGGCCTTGCCCAGGGAAAAAGAAGGACGGGGACCGAAGAAAGGGTGGATGTATGGACTGTAGAGAATCAGAGAAGAGCCAGAAGTATGGGGTTCAGGATACCAGCAAAGAGTCATCTTCAGGACCCGTGGGCCAAAGACGACGCCTGCTGAGGACTTTGTAAGATTTCCTAACTCTTTGTAACTTTTACATCATGTCTGAGCTTCTTTGAAAGGAACTGTTGTTTGAGCTTGTTTCCTACTAAGTCCAAGAGGAGAGGAAGAGAAAGAGAAAGGTATCTGAGAAAAGGAAAGGCAATTGGCTTAATCCTTTAAGGAGGAGAAGGTAACACATAGGAAATGGGGACTGACTGCCACCCGAGAAGGGCCCTCATCGGTCCCCTGCAGCTCAGAGGCTACCTGGGCACTGTGTATCTGAATCTCCATCTCTGCATCCGCCCTCAACACCCCCGCCACCTGCACCAGCGAGCACAATGCCCTCTACATCCCATGGGTGAAAATAGCGCGTTATTTGTGAACTAAGGAATCGATGATAAACCCACAGGTACCTAAAGGTAAGCATGTCCCAAACTACACATAAGACCTTTTGCCACTGTAATGGATCCTGCAGGGCTTCGTCTAGGACCATCTTTGGGATATACACCCGTACCCCCTAACTGCCGAGACTACTGGGGGCTTACCTCTCACAACTGAGGCCCTCCTGGCAAACTGCCTTAGCTACCATCTTGGGCTGCCTCCTGAGAACTGTCTCACCCAAGTTTACACACCTCCTCTGGGAGCAGCCAAAGTCTGGCTCAAACAAAGATACAAAGGCTTGCCTTAATTTGGGCCAATTCTAAAGGGCCATCCCAGCCCCAGAGTGCCTGTAAGTTAGCTTAGGCCTCATGCTCCATAGCCCTGTAGGTCGGTTCCTTCTGCCAAATCCTGCCCTCCTCACTCCCTCACAAGTGGATCTCCAGAGATTATCTAGAGCCTTTTTCTAAGAAACTCAGACCCAGACACCCAGCAAACCAGATCCATTTCCCCATCGATTCCACCATCTCTTGGCCCTTACTTCCTCTCATCTGTTTCATCACCATGTGCTGAGGGTTCTAGCTCCCATGTATCTGCTGATTCCAGTTCCTTCTCTCTATATCCACTACCTGGACTCAACCTCCCCGCCCATCACCTCAACTTGGAACTGGTCCCTAGCTGATCCTCAGGCCTCCACCTGGCCAACTTCCAATACATTCTCCACTCTGAAAACTCTAGGAACGTTTCTAAAGACGCCACCTTGTCACCCCTCTACTCAAACCTTTCCATATCTCTGTTGTCCTTAGGAGGGTCCAGACTCAGTGACTGAGACGGCTCTCCACGATTCAGCTCCTTTGCCTGTCCACATCCCTTGCCTCTCCTTCCTCACATTCTAAGATCCAATATTGTCGAAAAATTTATTTAACACCAAAAGACCCACAGCCACACATCACTGGGGAAACCTTGGTTATTTCTGGAAAGGTAGAAAAGACAAATATAAACAAACAAATGGTAGAATATGAAAATAATCAGAAAATGGGACTGCGAAACAAAATACATTCGTCGGCAAACACTTGGAAGATGCTTAAAAAATATTGCTGTAGATTTGAACAAATACATGTTAGAATAAATTACACACTGTGGAAAGACCATTTTACTATTGAAAGAGTACAGCTATCTCTAACATGCCCCTGCTTATGGTGTGCGTACAATCCTGTTCCAATTATGACACATCTGTAAAACTCTAAATAAAAAGTTTAGCAGAGAAGGTATATTCCCAATAATAAATGATTTCTTTAATCAAAACAACATATGATTTTTTAAAAACTGTAGCAGTAATAACTAAAGAAGCAGCCACTATCCAGGAATTTTTAATTCTGCAATTAAATGACAAAAATTCCAACACACAAAATTCATCACTGAATCATTCGCAGATAAGCTACTGCAGCCAAGAAACTGAAGCCGAAAGTTCAGAGATCACTGCAGGATCTCATCAATGAGGTTAATTTTATTGTTAAGTGGGGTGGGGTGTAAGGACTTCGCAACAGTTCTGGCAAGAGGGACTCAGTACTGCACTTTGAAAGATGAGGTGTGACTACTGTGCACCACACCGTGGTTTGCTGGATATGTTAGGGAAGAGAACTTAAAGAAAAGTTACTCATTGTCCTCTTAAAAAGAGTAGTTTCAGATCTGCTGACTTTTTCTTTGGTCAATGCTCTCTATAACATGCTATCTGGCAGATAGTTCGTTAGAACAAAAAGTGTTTAATCTGTTCCTTTAAAGATAATATTTTAACCATGAAAAAGTGATTGCCTTTAGAAAGAAACTCAGGCTATGGAGAGAGCATTTTCGAAAATGATGTTTGGCAATCACTTGTGATTTGGTGCTAAAAATTATATATGAATATTACCTTTGACAACTATCAGATATGTGCACTTAAAATATCATAAAGCGAACTTTCTAAACTGTTAAAAAACAAAAAACTCCCAGATGAAGAGCTTAGGTATACATTGTAACTGACTGTACTTCAATTTAAAAAAGAGAGAGAGAGAAAAAGAAGAAAAAAGTTTAGGTGTGTTTGGACCTATTTGTTTAAAATATTAAAATACAAATACAACGTCTTCCAATTTACGTTGCAGGAACAACTGACTGACATTGGAATATAGCGACTTATCACCCAAGCTTTGACTAAGCCTTTTGCATAGATGCTAGGTGGGATTTAAGAAGTGAGCATTATCATTAAGTATCTGATGAAAATGATCCAATTATTCCAATTTTACAGAATTTTGTGCAGCATCTTTTCCCACTATGACTGCATTTAAATCAACCAACATAGAAATAAACTAAATTTAGAAGATCTTCAGATCACTTTATCACAATTTGTGTTATACAAAGATTTCCAAAAAAGAAGCATGTTCAATATTAAAAATGTTAATGAGAGCAAAATACTTTATACTGCTAATAAAATTAAATTTTAATGACATTGTTTAGTCTGCCATACTTTCAACCTCCTTTGACTTCTGTTTTTGTTATAATTTTTAATATACATGACATATCAGGAGAGCACTCTCTGCATTTAATTTATAAGTGAATAAATAGGTGTGTTTCATCAAGAGTAAAAGCCACTGAATTTGAAAACCTTCCTTGAGTGGACAAGCTCAGCTTCTGCTGGACAGAGTGAAAACCTGTATTCCTTAATTTCAGTGCACTGACAGTCCAGATTGGGGGAAATAAATAATCATCGCCAGATAAATCATCATCTTCACACCCTTCTTAAGTTTCCACCTCAGCCCCTCACCAAACAGAAAAGGAATCAACTGAATCACTTCCAGAGAGTTCCTGGATCCACCCCCACCGCCTTTCTATCAGTACCTCTTGTCTGACCTTTCTCTCATCTTGTCCATCCCAGTCCATCTCCCATAGTGTTAAATCAACTCAATGGTGGTACATGGAAAACTCAGAGCATCAACCACAACCAGTTTGGCGACCTTGGCACTAGGCACTGCGCACCACGCACACCTCTCAGCAGCTCTGCAAAAAGAGCATTAACTAAGCCCCTCCAGATGCTGCCCATCTTTCTAGATCCTTCTAACTAGTCCACCCAACTCTTACCCTTGAAGCACAAATTAAGCCAAAAGGAATAAAGACCCTTTCTCTTGGGGTATAAAATAGAGCCTTTCTGGCTGCCTCCCCTAATAAAACTAGCGTCTGAAAGGTTTTCCCTCCTTTGGGAACTCTGTTTGGAACTCCTCCTACCAGCCTCTTCCTGAAATTCCTTCTTTCCCTTAACTTCTGTGGCGACTTTTCCCTTTCTATAAAGACCATTCCTTCTCAGCCTTTCTTCTCAGCTGACTTTTCTGCATTCCTCTGCTAAATACCCACAGCCTCAAGGTTTTATCATTGACCCTCTTCTTTTCTAGCTCTGCGTTTCTTGGGGAAACACGTTCGCTCCCAGGGCTTCAAGTATCTCTTTATTCTGGATTCCCAAAATCTGTGTTTCTTGCCCTAGTATCTCCTCTAACTCCAGGACACAGTAAATTGCCAAATGAATCAGAGAAATGCCTGACAATCACGTCTGACTCCAGAGGTCCAACTCCTCATCCATCCTTGACTGCAGGCTTGTCACTCAACGGCCCCACACGCCTCGCTCCACCCCTCTGTCACATTGTACTCCTCCGTCCACATCCTAGAGGAGAGAGAGCTGCTCCTTCTTTCTGCAGCCTGCTCAGGGTGCCTGCCCTCTGTTCCCACCTGCGTGGACGCCCTGGTTTAAGCAGTTCTCTCTCACCTGGTCTCTTACAGAGACCTCTTCATTTATCACTAACCTCTCTTCAACCAATTTCTTCCCACCTGACAGCCCTTAGCAATCAGTTCATCCTATTAAATGTATGTACACCATGTTAGTCATCCAAAGCTGACTCCCCCAGCATGGGGTCATCACAACCTGCTGACGAGACCAAGCTGAGTTTAAGCCTCACTATAGGAAGTAAAGAGAACACCACCTTGAAATGCCCGGTGTTTCAGTGTCTCAGAGGGAGAGAGAGAAGGTCAAGAAGGTCAGAACTGATTGAGAATTGGGAAGCCAGGAGGGGCAGGGGCAGGGGAAAAAAAAAAGAATTTATGGAGAATTGGGAGCTTGGTTTAAGGTGGGTCTATCAATGAGAGAACTTAGCTAGAAGGTATGAGTCCAGGATTGGTCAAAACAGCAGGGTGACGACTTAGGTGAGGGACTGAAAGAATCCTAGAGCACCACTTATTGTGTCCTTTCCATCGAGAGTTGATGGGTCTTTGGAGAAGTTCCTCTAAGAAACAACCAAACCATTATCTTGGGCAGGAGAATTATGGAAGAATAAATAAATCCTAATTACAACAAGGAATAGCAAAGTCGTGCAAATACAGGCACTAAGGCAGAGTGTAGGTTCTCAATGTCCAGGCAGGGGTGGGGAGGAGCCAGTTTTGGTCCTTGCTGATTTTGCCCCTTCTAGGCCTCCCTAAATTGACTCCAACCTCATTGCCTATCTTGTCCATCCTGAGATTGTGCCGGGTGACGGGAGAGGAGAGAAAATGTGCAGAAGTATCCTAAAACCTTCTCTGGAACCTACTAAATACTAAAGCACTGGGGTAAATAAGGACAATCTCAGTACAAAAGGTCTGATCCTTCTATCCTTAGCAAATCCAAAGAATCTTGCGACAAAAGAGGGGGAATGTCTTGCCATCTGTAAAATCAAGACCATCGCAGGACCCCTGCACGACCAGGTGAATAGATCTGAGGGACACGCAGGGTGGTGGATCTGGGAAAAGAATTGTGTTTCAATTTTCCTTCTCTTAACCTATTTATTTTGTGTTAAAATACTCATATTGTTTCTGCTAGGAAGCTTGTCACAAAGGAAACAACTTTCCTTTTTTATCGCTATCCTAGCTAAGACGTGAATAAGCGCTTTGAATTAAATAGCAAAAGCCCATGAACAAATACAAAGCAAAGCCCCAGAAGGTTTCCCTTCGCCTTAGAGCTCTGGCTCCTAAGGCAGCACTTGGAAAACCATTCTTTGTTATCCTGGGCACTTTCTGATAATGGATGCTACACGTCCTGAAGTGCACCTGCAAGTGTAGAAATAACAGGGGTACTCACACTCATATCAAACTATTCTGCCTACAGGATGGGATTTAAAGCAGCCCTTCCAGCTGACAGACTCACCTGCCTTTAGAGACCCCAGAAGTGCTCTCTCTAGTAGCATAAGATTCCAAAGGAGCTCTCCCAGCCCCTTGGTGTGGAGCCTTAAGGCTGAATTCCATCCTCGTACTATCCTCAAAAATTCCCCCCACTGCCCTGCTTCCTTCCCATTCTTTGTCCTTTTCTACTTTAATAATAAGCATACTGTAGAATTAGCATATGAGGCTAGTGGCTAACAGAGCCATGGACTGACCCAGAGTTAGTTCATTTCAGTCAGTAAGAGCCCAATTCGTGACCCTGGAGTTGGACCTCAGCCTCTCCGCAGTGCTGTTCCTGCTTTCCTGGGTACCTTTCCACAGATATTTACCAGCCTGGCTCCCTCCCTCACTTCATTCATGTCTCTGCTCTGTTGTCACCTTGTCAGAGGGAGCGTCCCTGACCACCTAACTAAAACTGCCCCTCCCATCTCTAGGTAGCCCTTTCCTCTGCTTTATTTGTCCCACGGCACTACCTGGCATTATATTTAAGGTTGCCAGATAAAATACATGCCATCTTTGGAACCTACTTACACTGAAAAATTATTCATGTTCATCTGAAATTCAGGTTTAACTGGGCATCTTGTATTTTTATTTGCTAAATCTGGCACCCATAATTAATATTGCATCTTTCATTCCTTCCCCCTCCCACATGAACGCAAATTCCATGAAGCAAAGACGTGGGCTGTTGGATTCACTGCTCTAAATCCCCAGCATCTCGTGTTCTGGAGTCCTGTCAGGCTGGGCACACAGTAGGTGCTCACAAGGGTTCAGGAATAAAAGAAGAAAACACACACAGCAGTACAGCACCAACTGAGGACTCAGCGCTAACAGGGCAATGTGTGCCGCATTCCAATCTGGCTTCCACTGTCTCCTTGGAAAATTTTCAATTGTAACGGGGATTCCAAAGATGAAAACGTTTGCTTTCTGGTCCAGATACTGGATTAAGACCACCAGTACATACCAAACTGCCAAACCTCAGTCAAAGGACAGCTTACAAATCCTACTGATACGAATCAGAATTGAGCCATAAATTTGGCAGTAAAAACAAAACCCTTATTCTTTTTTTAAACAACCCCTATCCATTTTTTGTCTTGCCAAGTATTCCCTAACTACAATCACCGGATTTCCTTCCCCAACTGCATTCACCACACTCTTACTCTTCCATGGCACTCTTGTTCCCATAAGCTACAAAA
Source organism: Camelus dromedarius (assembly GCF_036321535.1). Classification (NCBI taxonomy): domain Eukaryota; kingdom Metazoa; phylum Chordata; class Mammalia; order Artiodactyla; family Camelidae; genus Camelus; species Camelus dromedarius. Next base: position 15,268,930 of record NC_087463.1, on the reverse strand, counting down.
CAAAACTACAGCCATCAGATATTGTCCTCGACAGCTCGTCTTTAAAATACTTGGACGTGTCGAGGGTAATAGTTTGGGCAGCTTCATTGGATGTTCTGACAACTGAGTATTGTTAGTTTTGACTCGGTTACTTAGAGAAGACTTTGTAATTCTCTCCCAATCTCTCATGTGTATTTACTCAGCTAAGTAACTCTTGTGACCCATGGCATTCCTCTTAGGGGTCTTTTCCAGCGGCAGGAAGCCAGAAAGGCGGGTGAAGCTCAGAAAACACACCTTTTCCATCCAGCAACAAAAAATAACTTTCTTGCCATGTTTGAACTTTAAAGACTTTTCACCCAGAAGGAAGCCAACTTTTCTTTTTCTTCTGCCTGTCCCACATCCCACCCACCTGGAAAGAAAAACAAAAAACAAAAAACTGGAAAACACCTACCTTTGTACAAGTAAGTTGCCATGTGTGAGTTTTTTTTCCTTGCTAGTTCCTTCAAGCTTTGCTGTGCCTTTGCCCTAGCACGTAATTGTGAACAATGTATATCTTGAAGAAAACAACTAAATACCAACAATACAGTGGAGGGATCCAGGAAGAAAGTGAGGTTAACTGGGACAGATTGCTGCTGAAAACCTGCCCAGAAAATTTCAAACATCTAAGAAACAACCCCATAAAAAAAAGTCAAAACAGGTGGAAGACCTAGATGGCCAGGCAGCTTGGAGCTGAGGTTTATAGAAAAAGAGACCGTGCACTGGGCTGTTTTGCATTGGGTCTCTTGTAAATCTGCTATGTTCTGTCCAATGCAACATTATTTCTAAAGTTCATAAAATGTTCTCCTGCCTTCATGGGCAAGCAGTATTCCCAATAGGGCCTTTTTTTTTTGGAGGGAGGAGGTAATTAGATTTACTTCTTTTTTTAATGGAGGTACTGGGGAATTAACCCAGGACCTTGCACTCTACCACTAAGCTATACCCTCCCCGCCCCAAACAGAACCTTTATGCTCTCAATAACTGTATCAGAATACAGTGATGATTTTTGCGTGCTTTGAGTGCACAGGACTTTGACCCTCTGCCCTCAATGACCCCAGTCTGCTATAGTTCTTCTGGTTCTTGCATATGTTTCACCTGGTACTTCTTCTACTTTCCCTGAGCTGCCAGGAGTTGCTTCTGCAACTTCCAGCAGCCCCCTTCCTAATCAACTATTGAAAGCAAGTTTGTTAGAATCATGGCTAAGACAAGAGGAGGAGCTCCAAGTTCCTGCAGTTTCCATCTTCTGGCAGCGGGTCAGCTCCCTCTCCTCCCCTCACATTCCTCAGGTAGGGTTTTCAGAAAGCTGGCTTTGCAGGACCCTGGCTTCCTGGTGGGGAGCTGTAGTAGCAAAGATAATACCCAACACTTACGGAGAACTTATTTTCTGCCAGGTAGCATTCTGTACACACTATCTCATTTAACCCACATTCTCACGCACACCCATGAGTCGAGCCCTGGGATTATCTCATTTTACAAATGAGGCTAGGTAACTTCCCCCCCAAAAGCACGCAGCCTTTAACGATGGAGTCAGCACTCACTCCCAGGCAGTCTGGCGCCATGCTCTACTGAGCACTACTCCGTACTCCAAGGGGAGTCCAAGCTTGAAAGCACCGAGTCATTTTCTCAAGCCTGTGGACCCCTGTCTCCTAAACACCCACAGTGCTCAGGATAAAATTCAACTCCCTTATGTGGTTTACACAGCCATCCAAAATCCAATCCTTGCTTACCTCTCCTGCCTCTTCTCAGGCCCAAATCCCCGGGCAAGGTAAACGTCCATAGTTACTCAGGGTCACATTGTGGGAAGGTCTTTTTTGCCCTGAGGGTCTTTGCACTGGATCACTGAGGTTCTCCACCGCGGGCTGGCTAACTCTTAACTCATCATTCACATCATAGCTCAGTGCCCACTTCCTCTGGGGAGCCTCGGAGAGCCCGTCACTGACACTGGCCCTCTCGCTAAGCGCTCCAGTAACACCCTGTATTTCCAATGGCTGCATTTTTCCCACAGCACTGGGGTTGCTTGTTTGTCTCTATTCCTCAAGGACTGGAGGCTCCAAGGGGACAGGACCCCATGCCTGGTTCACCATTATGTCCCCAAGGAGTAGCAAAGTGCCTGCACAAGGCAAGAATCCCAATAATCAAAGGTAATTATTTATTCATTCACTCATTCGACACATTTATTGAATGTCTACTCTCCACCATACACTGTGCACTATGGTACTCAAGATTTTCTCATTCAATCCTTCTTCAAGGATGACTTCATAACAATTTACGGAACAACCCAGTTTATAGATTAGGAAAATAAGATGCAGGTTGTTTAAAAAAAAAAAGAAAAAAATTGCCTAAGGTCCCAGTAGATACCAGGATGGAGGAATGAATAGGGCCTGGTGCGGGTGGGAGGTAACTAGACTAGAATACCCCTGAAAGAACTCGAAAATAGGGTTAAAAGTCCTCCTTTGAGGTGAACTATTTTTTTAAAAAATCTAACATGAAAGGCCTGGGATAGGCAAAGTCTTAAGAGACAAAGTCGGCCAAGGGCAGACTAGACGTTAACCTAGTTGAATGTATTAGCATATCTAAAGAAAGAATGTGTCAATCACAGGAGGGGGTTGGTTAGTTTAGAACCTGGGGGGAATAAACTCAAGTCACAATCCTGCTTCGACAGCGCCCGACCCAGAACCTTCCCCGGCGGGAGGTGCCACCTCTCCTGGCAGGTGGAACCCAGCGCGGAGAGGATGCACCAGGCGACTGAATCACCCGCTTACCTCCCCCGCTCTGGTTCCCGCCCAGCCCGCACTCCGCCTGCAATTCCGCTTCCGCCTGCAGGGAGAGGCTAATAATAGCTCCCACGTGTGGGTCTGCAGCCTGTGCTAGGCGCCTTGCAACACTCCTTGTTGCATCTTGGCCTTACACAGCTCATCTTCCAGCTGGAACCCAACCTAGAGGGCTTGCCCGAGGTCAAACTGCAGGCAATCGAAAAAGAAAAGAGCTGGGATTTGGACCCAGGCTCGCCCAGCTCTGGGGTGCAAGATCACCTCGCCTCTCCTTGGCTGGTGGTACCGCCCACACGGGCATGCCCGGACCAGGGAGAGCTCTCTTTCTCTTTGTAGAACATAACTGAGTTGGCATTCTGGCCTACGTCCTTGCCTGGTGCGGGACTGATTCCGTGTGTGTGTGTGTGTGTCTTTCCTCAGAATCGAATCCATCGCAATTTGTTGAAGTGGAGCCTTCTACACTTTTTCGCAGCCCGCCTCCTTCGCCCTGGCTCCTCCCTGACCTTCGAACAGCCCAGGAACACACAAACGCACCCATCCGTCTGCCCCTTACCTGCCTCCTACCCTCCTGCAATCTACTCCTTCAAAACAACCACCATCATTTATGAGCACCTGGAATTCTGCTAGGGACTGAAGGTAAAAGAAATAAATGGGTGCTTTCCTCAAACCAGTGAAAAAAACAAGCCTTTTAACATCTCAACTGCTAGATTTTTGCGAATGAAAGGGGCAATCAATTAGCAATTATGGCAGGACAATAGCAATAACTAAGCACTACCCGGCCAAGGGGCGGTATATTCATCTCACAGGCACTCGGGAGACGCTCCTAGACCCTTGGCTCAGCCATTCTGTAGCTGCGAGACCTTGGAAAAGTCACTTAACCATCCTAAAACTCAGTTTCAAAATCTGCATAAAAGAGCCCCTACCCGGTTCGGGCGCAGAGAAGGTTTAGCAAAAACGGCAAACCCCTTTAGCCTATGAGTGGACAGGCACAGTGCGTGACTTTAGGCGTTTCCCCCTCGATCTATACAGACAGGACTGCGGGGATAAGAGAGCAGTACAGTGAGGAAAAATACGTGCGGAAACCTTGTGACCTGTATCGTTCATCCCCTTCTCTCTGCTCTCACTCTCCTCTCCCGGGCTCTGCAAACACGCGCCAATGCCTCATTAAAGACCGAAAGCCGTCCCATTAGGTCCAAATGCATGGAAACATATTCATGATTATTCAAATGATCCCCTCATAATATAATCAGTGCCGCCATCATAAATATTCATTTCGCTGTGCTAATCACTATGTAATCTCACAAGAGGGTGTGCCTCAGTAATCCTCTCCCTTTTGCCCTCTTCTCCCTCCTCCTTTTGTCTGATACTCTTTTCTCCACGCCTAAAGCCTCCTAAGGTCTTCCTAGGTCTTCACTGTCTCATTCCAGGTAAAGGTATTTCCAGCTCTGATCTAAAACTATCTTTATTTGCCTCTATCTGAAGATTATTCTACTGGAAGGTTGTCCTTTTTCTGTACAGTATTTCTGACCAAGTCCCAGTAGCTCTAGATTCTTAGGCATACTTCCTTGATAAGCCCAGCAAAGGATAAGAGCCGCTCCCCGTCATGGTATAAATGCGCATCCTGGGCAGAGCAGTGTGCTGGAGCTGGAGGACCACCCAGGAGAGTAACACCTTTCAGTCTGGTGCAGGATTAAGACCAAGGAAACAACGCTCTGTAACAACAGAGGGGAAGGAAATAAGCACAAAAGAAATACAAGGCAACATCTAGCACCCCCGTGGGAGCAGCTGGGGGGTGGCCGGTGCCAGGGGGAGCCTGGGGATGAGAGAGGGCAACTCGGGGCTGAGTGCGGCATTCAGAGTCTCCATTCCAGCTATGTTCCTGGACAATTACACTCCTGAACTTTTATCCTTATCACGGTTATCTGTCTCTCCTAACATGACCATCTGTTATTGATTGCAGCAGGCAGAGTTAGAAATCAGCATGAATTTAAGCAAGGTGGAACATGAGGAAGATCCCTGTAAGACTGAGAATTCAGTGGATGTCAGTCCTTTAAGTCAAGTGCCCAAGGAGCTTGTCTCCAGTCACTAGGACTTGGCACAGTGGGAGGGAAGAGCCTTAATTCACGCAAAGAAAGGCAAATGGTAAAGTCCGTAGGGAGCAGAACACAGGGTGGGTCCCATCACAATCCGTTTAGGGTAGTATCCAGAATGGGGCCCGGATAGTCTATTTGTGCATTTGATGGTAGGGAAATGTCTAAGCTATGTCTATCCTTTGATGAAGAAAGACACAAGAGAAGAGGACTGTTTTTTATCGGTAAGGACTTCGGAAATGCTAGAATGGAAATAGAAATAATTAAAGGGGAAAAAACAGATAATAGCAGGTAACACAATTTCTAGGCCCAGAGGTTGTAAAACATGTGGGTATTCTATATCGTTTGCTACTCTGTAAGTCATAGGGAGATCACACTGTCTGTCGTCTTTAGTTTTATATGAGAGCCATTTTACATTTCAGGCTTTTTAGGGGTATAAGGAACACCCACTGTTGCTTACAACTTGAATAAGAAACATTCTTCTTTTCAAATGAGAAGCAAATTGCTCCTAAGTACCAAAAATGCATAGGATCAAAATGCATTGAAAATCGTTTCCAAAGCAATACTTTTCAGTAATTTTATTTGTCTTCTTAAAGACATGAAAATAAGATAGCTTGTCAAAGAAAGCCTTGTTTCTCGAAAGGCGAACACAGAGAGCACTGCCACCACAGAAAAGGGATGCAGGGTGACAAAAACCATTATCAATTTTTCATGGTTGATTTGTTAGTAGTTTCAAGGAGATAAATAATATTACTTTCCAATCCAAAGAGGTCTCACACCTGAGATTTGCAACATTATTTCTAAAATCAACATAGTTTCCTCTTCCTAGGATTTGTGGCAAAAACCGGGGAGTCCCTGGTTTGATTTAATGAGATTTACACAAAGGGACTTGTCAGTAACCACAGAAACAGGGCAGGGTTTTCCTAATGATTGTGCTTGAATTGTGTTCCAGTCTGAAAAGAGCCTTTTTAATTATAGGGTTTTGGGGGTGGGGTGAGCAGGGTTGGGAGAATGGGAGTGGGGGATTGGATGTAGTTTTTCATGGTGGCAGACTGAAAAGTCTTTTATCTGTTTAAAAGGATAGCAGGTGGGCTCCACTAACAAGTATTAACCCCAGGACTTGGCTTAACCCTGAGGAAATGTTTTCCATTTTCAACCCTACGTGTTTGCTGCCTCTAGACTTCTCTAAGCTATTTTTTTTTTAATTGAAGTATAGTTGATTTACAATATTGTGTTAGTTTCAGGTGTACAGCAAAGTGATTTGGTTATACATGTATATAATATATTCTTTTTTGATTCTTTGCCATTATTACAAGATATTGACTATAGTTTTTACAAGATATTGACCATAGTTTTTACAAGACATTGAATAATAGTTTCCTGCGCTATACAGTAGGTCCTTATTGTCTGTGTGTTTTATATATGGTAATATGTGCCTGTTAATCCCATACTCCTAATTTATCCATCCCCACCTCTTCACTTTAAATTGCAAGCTCTTGAAATAGAGCTTAGCAGGCCTTTGGAAGTGGCAGAAAAGTTCAGACAAGGACAATTTATCAGGTTTGAGATACTTCTGCACAACAGAGTTCTGTGGGCGGTCAGGCTCAAAATCACCAGGTCCCTGGCAAGGTGACCTGAGGGGCTCTGAAGCTTAGGACTGGGCCTCCTGGTTTAATAGATGGGAGCGGGATTTTTGACAATGTTAGGTCATTCCAGCCCATCTGCATTTCTCTAGTTCAGTTTCTCTTCTGAAGCCCAAATTCATTCTACAAGTGGAACTCACCCAGGCAAGAAGCAAACTGGCTTTCACCCTCAAACCTGTCCACCTTGTGACTGGAAGATCACAGCTGCCACTGCAGATACGGGATCACCATTAAGGGGAGAAGCCTTAGATTTGCTGTCTCTGTCCCTTTTCATCAGAAAAGGAAAAGCTTTCCCAGAAACCTCCCAGCAGATTTCTCCTTACCTGGCACTGTCCTGAACAGTGTTAATGTGGCTAGCCATGCCGGCAAGAGAGCAGGGAAAGTGCTGAATTCGCTGACTACTCTGTCAACCTCTCTCTCCCCATCATTTGGTTCATTAGCAAAGAAGGCGGGGTGGATACTGAGAGGTACGTTAGTTAAGGGTGTGTGTCACACCTATTATTGGCCACACTGCCTGGTGTTAGATGATGCTAGTATTATCAGGTATACACCCATTTCCCTGATTCTGGCATTAGTTGGTTCCTCTGAACTTCCACCTTAGCTGGGCAGTAAAAAGACACCCCAAACCATATGTGATTCCAAAAGTGCGTGGCTGAAGACCTTACACGGCTGTTCCACCCAGTGTGTCCTTGGGTGGATCCTAGTAGTGTCATGAGTCATATAGCTGAATATGGAATGAACGGACTCATGGAATTGAATCAGTCAAGAAATTCAGTAATATCACAGGAGAGAGATGCTTCAAATGTCTTCTATTTTGAGCAGACATTTAGGAATTACATTGACAACCAGATCTAAATATGCATTCTCTGTGTATGCAAATAATCTATCTGAAAACTCCAAAGGTACCACTCAGTATGTGCATCACCTGGTCCTAACTGATGTGCCAGGAGGCACAGGGGGCAGGGGACTGTGGGGAGACTTTACGGAGGTTTCTGTGGGAAAGAATGAGCAAGGCAGGGTCAGCAGGTTTAGGATTGGCTAGTTTGAATAATGTCAGCAGGTTCGAGGGCAAAGGAAGTTTCCTTGGCCATCTGGTAGCTTCCCTAGGGTGGTTAGGGCAGATAGCTAGTGAGCCAGAGCATGAGAGCCCAGTGAAGGAGGTAGTTGGGGTCGGGGCTCTGGAATGATTAGTTTGCATTTGAAAAGTATGCTCACAGGTGTGTTCCTTAAGCTCTAGAAATAGAAAGGACAGTCCTACAGGATCAGCGAAGCCCCGCATATCAAAGCACCAGAAATACAGAAAATACAGCACAGGGAACGATATTCAGTATCTTGTAGGAACCCATGATGAAAAAGAATATGAAAAGGAATATATGTATGTTTATGTATGACCGAAACATTATGCTGTACACCAGAAATTGACACAACATTCCAAACTGACTGTACTTCAATTAAAAAATAATAATAATAAATAAATAATAAATTTTCAAAAAAGAAAAACACTGTTTCTGGAGCACTCTTCTAGTTATTAAATGGGGTGCCACTTGGTTAACAAGTCATTAAATAAAGCCAATTAGATCTTCAAGAGAAGAAAAAGAAATACAGAAAATATAGGGGAGGGTATAGCTCAAGTTGGTAAAGCGCGTGCTAATGCACGAGGTCCTGGGTTCAATCCCCAGGACCTCCTCCAAAGAGAAATAAACAAACAAACCTAATTACCTCCCCCTCATAAAAACAGCAAACAAGCAAAAAGAAATACAGAAAACACATCAGGTTTTAGAAGTTGAGATATTTCATTCAAGAGTTTCGGCTTGTGACTTGTCTGTATGAAAAGTAGAACGATCTTGCAAAGCAGGGCCCGTGTCTGGGCGTGGCCAGAACCGGCAACTGCTTGTTATAACCTATAATGAAAAGGAATATGAAAAAGAATGTACATATATATGTATAACTGAATCACTGTGCTGTGCACCAGGAACAACTAACACAGCATTGTTAAAGAAAAGCCCTTTGCCTTAGGGCTTTAGTGCCCTGCTGTTGGTCTCCATACACACCGTGTCCTCCATTTCTTTTGTTATGGAAACATCTTTGTCCTGGCCAAAGCTGTTACCCCATGAATGGTTCAAATTGAATTTGAGTGCCCACTGGGTATCATGCTAGGTGCTTGAAATAGATACAATTTAGTTATTATGATAAAAATATACGTAACATAAAATTAACATTTTTTAAGTGTACAATACAGTGGCATTAAGTACCTTCACAATGTTGTGCAACCTTCGCCAATATGCATTTCCAAAACTTTTTCATCAACCCGAACAAAAATTCTATACCCATTATATCCTAAACCCCCATCCCTGTTCCCTCCCCAGCCCCTGGTAACCTCTAGTCTACTTTCTGTCTCTATGAACTCGCCGAGGTACCTTATATAAATGGAATCATACAATGCTTGTCCTTTCGTGTCTGGCTTATCTCACCTAGCATAATGTTTCTAGGTCTCTCCATGTTGTAGCAGGGGTCAGAATGTCATTCCTTTAAAAGGCTGAGTGATATTCCAAAGTAGGTATATACTACGTTTTGTTTATCCATTCATCTGTTGATAGACATTTGTGTTGTTTCTACCTTTTGGTGGTTGTGAATGATGCTGCTGTCAGTGTGGGTATATGATATCAGACTGAGTTCCTGATTTCAATTATGTTGGGTATACACCCAGCAGTGGAATTGCTGGGTCATATGGTACTTTTCTGTTTAACTCTTGTCACTCTGTTTCTCACAGTTTTCTTTTTATATTCCCACCAGCACTGAACAAGGATTCCCTTTCTCCACATCCTCATAAACACTTGTTATTTTCTGTCTTTTTTTTGTTTGTTTTTACAATAGTTACCATAATGGAGGGGAGGGTATAGCTCAAGTGGTAAAGTGCAAGCTTAGCATGCATGAGGCCCTGGGTCCAATCCCCAGTAACTCCTCTAAAATTAAATAAATAAATAAACCTAATTACCACCTCCTGAAAAAAAAACCAAAATAGTTACCCTAATGGGTGTGAAGGGGTATCTCACTGTGGTTTTGATTTGTATATCCCTAATGTAGAAATGATACATTACTCCTTAAAATAAATTCTATGAGATGCTATTCCCATTTTACAGATAAAGAAGTACAGATTTACAGGGGTCACACTGCCCTTAAGTGAGGGTGCCTGATTTAATTCAGGTTGTGTTGGTCTAATTCCAACTCTACTATGCTGAGTCCTATGTGCTTTGGAAAGTAATAGGTGCTTTGAATTTCAATAAACACAAACTAATTTAAGTTTTGAATCTAGCAATATGACCAGGGTTCAGAAAAGTAATGCCTTAATTCAATCTATTAGAATATTTCATAACCCAAAGCAGATTCACCGTGTCATTCTTACTTCTGCTAAATACGAAGCACTTGAGCCAAAGGCTGTGCTTATTTTGAGAGTGAATAAGTCTAGGAAAATTTACTGCCAATTTTGTTTTTAATGAAAGGAAATGGAATATTGGAATGTCCCAGAAGCCTTTCATAAGACAAAGGATTTTGAAACATTGGTGTTTCCTCCGTATTATTGGGTACACAGATAATAGCCTCATAATTGGATCCTGTGGAAGTTTTTGACAAGTGAAGACATTTCCTCGGGGTAAACACAACAGGCCTTTTTCCTAGACAGAAAAATAGTCTCCATTCAAGAAGAAAATCTCTTCTGTGGAAGCCTAAACTTCTACCTCACTAATGGTAAGCAAATTATTATAAAAATAAAATGGGCAGATATTACAGAAGGGTCCAACTCTCTTTCCCACCACCCTAATCCCACTCCCCAGAGATAACCACCATTTCTTGGGTCCCCTTTTATATAGTTTCTATGCAAATCAGGTGCATGCATATGAGTACACACACACACACACACACACACACACACACACACACACACACACACACACACTTGTGGAACCATATTACACACAGTGCTCTACAATTTGCTTTTCTATTTTAACTCTGTTAGTGACATCTTTCTGCGTTTTTCTATCCAGACAGTGGAGGATGCATAGCATGAATAGAACATGGTTTATTTAGCCATCCCCATGTTTACAGAATTCTAAGTTACTTTTAGCCTTTTCCATTACAAACAATATATATTCTTTTTTTTAATTACATTTTGTATTGAGTTATAGTCACTTTACAATGCTGTGTCAATTTCCAGTACAGTACATATTCTTAAAGGGACCACTAGCACCTGGGGGAACCCCAAAGTAAGACACCTCCCTCTATGGCACCCAAATAAATATAATCCTAAGTAACCTGAATGCTTGCCGTGCAAAGACAGCTCAAAACTAGCTTCCCCTTCCATCCCATCCTACACAGAAATTCTGGAGTTGCCAATTTTTGAGGATCTGGTGAAAGTCTGCATAGTGGGAGGATGGGAGGTGGAGGGAGAGGGAGGAGGTGAAGATGATATCCAGGTTTTAGACTTGCAAGTTAGAAGGAGAGCAGTGCCATCCACTGAGCTGGGGGATGCTGAAGGGCTCCGTCTAGGGTAAAAATCATGAGTGTGCTACAGTCCTGGCAGTGCCTAACGCTAGGTCCCTCTTCCATCACAAATGTTTACTGCTTGGTTAAGCTACAGCCAGGATGGGCTACGTAATTTTTAGGGCCCAGAGCAAGATGAAAATGAGGGACCCTTGTTTAAAAATGGTTAAGAATTTCAAGATGGCGACTGCAGAGCATTCAACCAAGCATGGGACCCTTCTGGGTGTTGAGACCCTGTGCAATGAACTGCACAGGTCACACACCTGTGGAACCAGCCCCGGCTTGACTCTGGGAAGATAACAAGGAAGAAGATAAAGTCTGATTCTCATAAAGCTCATAAGCTCTGGGGGTCAGAGAGATGTAAAGTGGTTATAAAAATTATCCTTATCTTTAAGAGATACGTGCTCAAATATTTGTAGATGAAATGATATGATATCTGGGCTTTGCTTTAAAATAATCTTGAGGGAAGGGGGAAGTTGGTGGAGGGTATATTTAAAACACAGTTGCTCTGAGTTAATAATTGTTGAAGCCGATGAGACTACATGGGGTTCAACATATTATTCTTTATAGCTTGGTATATGTTTGATATTTTCTATAATTAAAGAAAATTCTTAAGAAAAAACAAGTAGTAACAATACCATATGGAAAATGCTGTTATAGAAGCTGGCATTTGGAGGTTATTTACGTAAATACCATATCTTGTTCAGCCTTGTTCAAGATTAAAAGTATTTTTGGAATTTATATATTCCAATTTGGAATTTGTGTATTTATATATACAGTCTCAAAAAAGAGCAGAATGATTTTTTTTTCCCTCATGTTTTATTGGGATATAATTAACATGTACTATGATTTGATACACATATATTTTGCAAAGTGATTACCACGAAAGGTTAGTTAACACCTCCATCACCTCACAGCTTGCTGCAATGGTGGTGAGAACATTTAAGATTTGCTCTCTGAGCAACTTTCAAGTATACAACACAGTACTGTTAACTTTAGTCATCATGTTGTGCATTAGGTCCTCCAAACTTACCATCTAATCATTGCAAGTTTGTACCCTTTGACTGACATCTCCCCATGTACTGCCCTCATACCATCCCCTCATAATCACCAGTCTACTCTGTTTCTATGGCTTCAGCTTTTTAGTTTCCACGGTAAGTCAGACACAAGATGACTTTTTTTTTAGTTTTTTTTTTTTTGGAGGGGGAGGTAATTTGGTTTATTTAATATATATATATATATTTTTTTACCCAGGGGGAGGTAATTATGTTTATTTAGTTAGTTCATTTTTTGATGGAGGTGCTGGGAATTGAACCCAGGACCTCATGCATGCTAATCATGAACTCTACCACTGAGCTATACCCTGCCCCCCAGGATTAACTTTTTTGGTGGGGGAGGAGGTAGTTAGGTTTATTTATTTATTTATGTTTAGAAGGGGTACTGGGGATTAAACCTAGGACCTCATGCATGCTAAGCATGCACTTTACTACTTGCACTATATCCTCCTCCTTCAGGATGAATTTTTAAGAGACATTTTATTTCAGTTATCAATTGCTGTGAAACAATAACAAAACTAAGTGGCTTAGTTTTTTACGTCATCTGATTCTGAGGATTGACCGGGCAGTTCTGCTGGTTTCGCCTGGCTCCCTCCCATGGCTGTTGGATCAGCAGGGGCTGGGCGGTCCGAGATGGCCCCTGGACTGACCCAGCTGGAATGGCTGGGGGGGTGGGGGTGGCGGGCAGGGCCCCTCTCTCCAGGTGGTCTTCCAGCTCAGGCTTCTTCGCAGCAGGTTGGGCTCAGGGTTCTAAGAGAGCAAGAGCCGGAGCTGCCAGGCTCAGAAGTCACACAGCATCACTTCCAGTGCATTCCAGTGGCTAAAGCCAGTTACAAGGCTCCAACTCTTGATAGGGTGGCCCACAGAGGTCCTTAGCTCCACGTATTTAGTCTCCATGTTTGGGTAATGACGTCGACATTCTACGACACTAGATGCCTGCCTGGGCCTAAAATTGCTGAGGGGTCTCGCATACTGCACACCTGATCAGTGAAGCTCTGGGGAAGTCACTGTGGCTCAGATGAAGCTGTCCTGACATCACTGACCTGCCATTCCAGAAACACTTGTGATGGATACACGGTAGCCAATCTTCAAAATGTCATGTTTGACTTTTTTCTCAATGACAGTTGCTATAGACTAGATGTTTGTGTCCCTCTCAAATTCATATGTTGAAGCCTAACTCCCAATATGATGGTATCTGGAGGTGATGCCTTTGGGAGGTGATTAGGTCATGAGAGTAGAACCATCATGAATGGGATTAGTGCCCTTAGAAGAAGAGACTTAAGAAAGATGATAACTCTGCCAGGTGAGGACACAGCGAGAAGGCAGCTGTCTGCAAGCCAGGCAGAGGGCTCTTCCCAGGAACCTGCTGGCACCTTGATCTTGGGCTTCTAGCCTCTGGAACCATGAGAAGTATTCGTTGGTTGTTTAAGTCTCCTGGTCTATGGCATTTGTTACAGCAGCCTGGGCTGACTAAGGCAACGATCATTTTAAAAGACTTCGAAGAGCACATCTATTGTTTCTATTTAGACTCTTGGATAAAAGATGGTTTACCGTGGTTAGCGTGGCTGGAGTGTGGGGTCTCGCTGAGGATCAGGGGGCTGGGGAATGAGCCTGGGGAAGGTTGTAATGCCTCACTTTGTTGCACATTCTCACCCCTTCCCCATGTGGTTCTAGTGGGGATTGCTTATCAAGGTACCCTGAATGCCTGGCCGACCAGGATCTGTTCACTAAGCCAAGAAATACAGTAGGAGATACTTTGATGGGCGTGGTTTCATATTAAAAAAACTGATATTAATACCTCGCTTAAGAGTCCACATGCTCTGAGGTGAGCTGAAACAGAAAAACTTGTGCATGTAACTATGAGAAGAGTATTATGGCACATAAAAAAAGAAGTTTTGGAAGGCATTGATTCAGGTCTGCAGGAAGCCATATCAATCAATTCCTCCCTGAATCAAGTCAGGGCACTGGTGTTTGAAAATTTGTGCCTGTAGGATTTTAATTTATGGAGGTGACTGTATGATGACAGGGAGAGGCTAATGCCATGGAAAGAAGATTTTTATTACTGACATTTCCCAAGAGAAGAGGGCATGCCACACAGGGCCACAGGGGAAGCACCAGATTTTGGTCAGATGGAAGAAAGGGGAAGCTGAGGCCAGTGCCATTGATTGTGTTCTTAGTGGAAAAGACACGGCAGGGCAGAGTAAACAACTTAGGGATGGCTAGTCTGAATAATTCCAGCGGGCTTTGGCTATAGGAGTGGCTTTTAGTTGCTTGGTACCTGGCCCTGGGATGATTTAAGGTAGAGGAAATATTGACTTGGGGTGTCAGAGTTAGATAAAGAGGTCACTGGGGCTATCGACTTGAGATTGTTTGGTTTGCACATGAAAGGTGCTCTTTGGGGTAAGTCATTATTATCTTCAGGACTTTGCTTGTGCTGGGGAGGGCGGTCTCTCCCTGAATCTGTAAGGCCCCCCACAAGATGTCAAAACATCATAAGATACAGAAAATGAAAACATGATTAATACAGTCAGAGCGAGAACAAATGGAGCTTCCATCACCAGGAATAGGGCTTTGTCATCAAGTAGCACAGATTAGGGGTTGCTCTGTCTGGGGCAACAATTTCTAAGCTTTCTTCTAATCGGAAGACGACATCGGATGACTTCAAAGGAGCAGGTGCTGGCATCAGGCCTGAGTTTAGTTACGCTTGTAGCCATGTGACTTGGAGAATTTTTAAATACTGTCTCCAAAGCTCAGTTTCTTCTCGTGCAAAATGGGTACAATAATATCTACACAGAACTGTAGTGGGAGTTAAGCGAGATCACACGTGTGAAGTCTTGGCTCCGTATCTGGTCGGTAAGTGGTCAATGTTCCTTAGTCGTGTTGAAAGGGAAACTGAGGCATATTAAAATTTTGAAGAGTTTATTTGAGCAAAAATCTGTTTGAATGGGGCAGCACAAAACTGGAAGTGGCTGGGAGAACCCCACCGACAGGAGCTCGGGGAAACTTTATAGAGAAAAGGTGGAAACCAAGCAAGGAAATGATTGACTGGCTGCAGCTTGAAGCCAAGTTGGTTGGTTGTAATGGGTAGTCCTTCGGTTCTAGTTTTGTAAACTTGAGGCACTTCCAGGCTTAGGTGCTGGTTTGCTTACCCAGGCTGCTATGGCACTGGACACCTTGGTCTAATGGGCTCCCTGTTTAATTAATTTAACAGCTGTTATTACTGATATTATTATGAACAACAGTTTCTTTACACATTGATCTAGAAGTTCATCAAAAACAGGTAGTTTATTAATTCAGTACCTACTCTGTGGTAGCCACTGCTTTAGGCTCTGGAAACATCTAAGTGACCAAGCACGTCTGGAGTTCTCATTCCAGTCGGGGATACAGGCTGTAAACATGTGGACGAGTAAAGTGCAAGTAGGATACAGCTGACTGTCATGGGAAAAGCTCTGATTTTCTCCTTGTGTGATGGGAAGTGTGCTGAGGGCTTTCCATGCATTATCCTGTTTAATCCTCAGGACAACCGTATGAAGTGTTATTATATCCCCATTTTACAGATGAGGAAACACGCAAAGAAATTCTGCTAGTAAAGGCAGAAACAAGACTCTAACATGGCTATGTTGTGCTGTCTGCTGGGGTTTTTTTTGCTGTCATTTTTTTCATGTCTTAAAATTTTT
This sequence comes from Camelus dromedarius, assembly GCF_036321535.1. Taxonomy (NCBI): domain Eukaryota; kingdom Metazoa; phylum Chordata; class Mammalia; order Artiodactyla; family Camelidae; genus Camelus; species Camelus dromedarius. The sequence continues at coordinate 15,253,143 of NC_087463.1, read as the reverse complement.
TTATTATTTATTTTTCTGGGGAGGAGGAGGTAATTTGGTTATGTATTTATTTAACTTTTTTTTTTTTTAAATATGGAAGTACTGGGAATTGAACCCAGGACCTCATGCATGCTAAGCATGCACTCTACCACTGAGCTATCCCCTCCCTGCTGCTGTCCTTTTTAAATACAGCCTCCAGCTGATAGGAGTAAAATCATATAAATCAAGGAATCTTTAAAACGCAGCTTTTTGTAGTAATTTAGCACGCTCACGTTCTTAAACAAAGAACATTCCTGAAAGTACACGTTATCTAAATTAAGCCTATTCCTGGGAAAACTACTTAATCAGCTTCTGAGTCCCTGAAGTGGGAAGCTCTGAGTCAGCCTACGCTAATGTCTGGTTTAATCAGAGGTCTGTTTAGTTTATATTTGTCCCGCACTGAGGTGTTTTGTCAGAGGACTTGAGAAATCTCATACCTCACCGCTTGGTAACTTCTAAACTAGGAGCTGGAAAATATAAAGAAGGATGATTAACCGTTGAGAGTTTAGAAGGATACATCCAGAGACTTCCATAATGCCATAAATGTACATGCTCCACTCCAGCAAAACATTTCCCCATAAAATGTAATTACACGTTGGATGGTGTGCCATTTAGCAACATGGCGGACAAAGCCATGTCACGTGTACTTAGACCCTCTACTGAAGTTTACTCTGTAGCTTAGCCCAAGTTATTCCCCGTCCTTTTTCCTTTTCCACTAAGAATCACTACTTTCTGAAACATCTCCAATTTCTCTTCACTCCCAGGATGAGCACTTGGCTTTTTTTCCCCCCAAGACTATGAGTGTTTAATCTCTTTACACGAGTGGTGGCACGTCTAATTACAAGTGGGGACTACCAAGACTGACAGAGACGTAGATGCTGGGAGGCTCCTTTACCAGCCATGACACGCACACACCCACCCTCCGTGAGCAAGGTTCAAATTTGTGGCTCAGCAAAGTTAGGAAGAACTACATGACATTTACATTTGAGCCACCACTTAACAGTTGAAATTATGAATGCCACAGTGCCAAGAATATAGTACATTACTTGTTTTTGACTGTATAAGAAATGACTCCAAAACATAGTAGCTTAAAACAAAACCAAAGTCATTTAGTGTCTCTCTTGGCCTCTGTGGGTTAGGAATTTAGAATTTCCGCACAGAGGGGATAACTGCGCCCTGTTCCACAGCGTCTGGGCCTCAGCCGGAAGACTTGAAAGTCTGTGGGCCGAAATCATCTTTTGGCTTGTTTACTCCTGTGTCTGCGAGTTCACGCCCATGCTGCTGGCTGCTGGCTGGGGGCTAAGGGATGTTGGTCAGAACATCCACATGTGCTGTCTCCAGGTAGCCTGGGCTTCCTCAAAAGATGGTGATTGGGTTCTACGGGGGAAGCATTTTGAGAGAGAGAGCCAAGTGGATGCTGTAACTTTCTACTACCTAGGCTCAGAAGCCACAGGGCATTGCTTTGCCATGCTCCACCGATCGGGTGGCTATCACCCAGATACAAGGGGTTTGAGAACCTGTTTCCCCTCGGTGGAAGGAGTGTCCATCCTATTGCATAAAGAGCATGTGACACGGGATAAACGTGTAGGTGTGGCTATCTTTAGGAAATACCATCTGCCACAGAAGGAACTCCACAAATGCTTACAGACTCAATCTGTGAATGCTAAACACCTGCTCTCCCAGAAGTTACAATCCAGCTGATAAGTGGCATCCAGGGGTAGTCCAGATAGATCATGGGACTTTTTTTTGGACACATAACAAGCGTTTGTATCTCTTGGAGCCCCATGTGCACACACAGGTGAGATGTGTCCTCTGCTAACTCTGCCTGCTTGGCTCGTCCCCTGATGGCCCTTCAGTCTGCATTTGGAGAAGTGCTGTGTTTGGGCCAAGTAGACTTACTGTCAAGCTGCAGCTCACTAATGATTGATTGATTGATTCCTCACTAGTTGTGTGATCTTGGACAAGTTAGCTAATCGCTCCAAACTCGTGTTTGCTCATAAAATGGGGGGATTGACCCAGTCAAGAAAAATTACCCAAAAACTTTGATATAAGGTAAAAGGATGACTTCCTGTCCTTTCAAAATCAGGTGGGAGTCCAAGTAGGACCTTGTCAGCCTCCCGGAAGAAGAATTCATTTTGCTGAACAATCCCCCAATGTCTGCCCCTGTGTCTGTGTTCCCAGGGCAAGCCACAGTCGCCCCAGGCCTCCCTGGGAGACCACCAAGACTCGCAGGTAAAAGAGGAGATCTGAAGAGCAGTGTGCTGTCTGATGCTGGAAGGAGGCGCGAGTGGTGGACAGAGTGAGCCTGGGCCTGCCAGTGTACACCAAGGAAAGATCATGTGAGGACGCAGAGAGAAGGCAACTGTCTGCTAGCCAGGAAAAGAGCCCTCGCCAATAACTGAGCTGGCTGAATCCCTGACATTGGACTTCTAATCCAAGAAATGTGAGAAAATAAATTTTTGCTATTTAAAAAAAAAAATTCATATGGGAGCATTGACTAGCCCAAGGCCCACCCAAAGTTTGTTTAAACCCCTAAGAGATATACTTCTGTTTCTGCTTCTATTTACTCATGACTAAGGCCCAGATTCCCTGAATATATATGTTACCTCGCAGATTTCCAGGACTAGTGAAGATAACGCCAAAGGTTATAGTTTTACTGCCTTATAAGACATTAATCAGTTTTGTCTGTAACTCAGGAAACTTATTTTAGGACACCTTTCCCGTCTGATTACCTAGACCTCTGTGCATTGAATTCTCTTTTGAAATCAGCTCTCTCATCCGCCTGGCACCCTCATTAGTTACATACATAACTGACATGTGTTCAGTCTATATTTGTCCGGGCGTCAGGTTTTTAACTTTTTGAAAATGATTCCTTTAGAGCCCAAAGTTCTCTTCATCATGAAGAAAAGTAGTAATTTGTGTCATAGCCATTCACTGGAGAAAGAGAGCTGAAGATGTTCAGGGAGACTTCCTAGAAAATGCTTTTTATAGAAAGACTTTCAGGAAAGGTCTTGACAGAGGTGGATAGTTACAGAACAGGCGGGGGAGGGCCTCTGTGCAGAAGAAGGACCAAGTAAGTGGAGAGGTCAACTGAACAAACCCGAAAGCCACGGTCTGGAGAGGGTCATAAATAACATTTTGAAGCTAGCCACATGAAAGGCTATTGATAACCTCAGTACTTCACCGTTGTAAATTATGAAGATGGCAACCAGCAGTTGTGATGCACTTAAATTGTATTCCTTTCTGTTTTGCACTTTTGTTGTTTTGCTTTTTCATCATGGAGGAATTAGAAATAGATTGCTTTAGTTTACAGTGAAGTCTTGCTCTGTCTGCTCGAGCCTGCCTGGGTGGCCTTTCACAAGGTTAGTTTAGAAAGGAAATGAGCTAGTGCTCTTGGCCATAAAGTTTTAATTTTTTTCCCCTGGGCTCTGCAGAGCAATCCCGTAAAGAAAGCCTGTGTCAATGGCAGGGGGCTTGGATTACCAGCTCGACTTGTCACATACATAAAAAAGAAGTCATTTTCTGGCTTTGAAATTTCTTTCAAACTCAGGAATTTTTTATTCTGTAAAGAACAATTAAGTACAACACTTGGAACCAATCAAGCCAACCCACTGCAGAAAGCCACAGAAAAAGGAATCTATTTAGAAATAAAGTCTTTGATTTCCCCTCCCCTTTTCCCTCCTTATTTGTCTGCTGGAATCTCTACTCTCAGATACTGCTTTTTTCTTTCTTCCAACTGTAGTAAGCTATACATAATATAAAATTTCCTATTTTGACCATTTGGAAACACACAGCTCAGTAGCGGTAAGTACATTCACATTGTGTAACCATCACTACCCTCTTTCTCTCTGCAGAGCTCTTTTCATCTTGCCAAACTGAAACTCTGTACCCATTAAATTACAACTCCCCATTCCCCCCCCACTCCCAGCACCTGGCAACCATCATTCTACTTTCTATCTCTATGAATCTGACTACTTTAGGTACTTCATGTAAGTGGAATCGTACAATCTTTGTCCTTTGGTGACAGGCTGATTTCACCTGGTATAATGTCCTCAAGGTTCCTCCACGTTGTGGCATGTGTCAGAATTTCCTTCCCTTTTAAGGCTGTTCCATTGTATGCATATACCACATTGTGTTTATCCATTCATCCACCCATGGATGCTTGAGTTGCATCCAGCTTTTTAGCTATTGTGAATACTGCTGCTGTGAGTATGGGTGTACAGATATTGGCACACAGCTTTTTAAATGACCAGTTTAAAAAAAAAAAAAGATAGGCATCCAGGAGGCTGAAACAGGTTCAATACCCGCTCAGTCTCACAGGGACTTACGTGAAAACTTTTTTGTCTGGTCCGAATGCTAATCAGACTTCTGCTTGGTTTCACGAAGAGCGAAGTCATAAGCTGTGATACCATCTGAATGTAGCATTTCTGTTTACCCCAGATCAAATATTCATGGGGGTCAATTACTGGGTGTTTGGGGGGCAGCTATTGCTGTCCACTTAGCATATTTCCCAACTTCCCACACGCTTGTCGAGTATCAGACTGACTGGGCTGTGGCTGGCCACAGGAGGTGGGCAGGTGATAAAGGCAAACCAATCAGGTTCCTTTTCCTGGGGATTTGAATCATCTGCCAACAAGATCTCCAACAGAAGCTCCTTCTGAGCCTCTGCCACTGTGCTTCCCAGATCTGCCCTGGTTCCTGCTTTCATTTCTGTGAGCTGCCCAGGATCATTCAAGTAACCTCCTCCGTTTTGCCTTATAAGTTCATGAGTCAATTTCTATTGCTTTCTATCAAAAAACCTCCACTGATACACTGTTCAAAGACTGATGCTTGAATTTCTTCCAGAAATACAGCAATACCATAAAACTCATTTGACAGGAAAATGACCTCTTTTATTATGGTCCATTTCTCTCAGCAGGTCCTGAGAGCTATTTTTAAAACATGTCGTAATGGAAAGAAAATCTTTTTCCCTCTGTATCTTCAGGTCTCTGTTTTTGTGTTTATTTCTGACTCTGTCTGTGTTTGTCTGTCTGTCTGTCTCTCTCAGAGGAGGACGAGAAAGGAGGAGTAAAGAAGGAAGCAGAAGACGTGACTCCTATGGAGCAGAAACTTCAATTGTATAAAAATGTGGAAACTTCCAGAACCATGTCTGGGTTTGGCTCCTAGGAACGCCCGCCTTTGTAGGAGAAGAGTGTGTTTCTAATGCAGTGCTTGATTTGCTGTCTTCAGCTTCTGGCAAAGTAAAGATTCACTTGGGTTGGAAAGTTATTCCCTTCAGAGTGAGAATAATTATGTCTGCATTTTCAGTTATTTGCTTTTGTGTTTTCTTAAATGAGAGAGTTCCTCCAGAGTCAGAAATTCTCCAAGTGCTCGAAAGACTTCTCATCTCAGCTGCAGCTCTGTCTGCGAGCTCTTTCTTCTGAAGAATGGCTCCAGGATGCTCTTCTACAAAACATTTTAAAATGTGGTCTTGGTCTCTTTTTTTTCCTGAACCACATCAAAGAGCACATATTGTTTCCTCTCAGAGAACAGAACTCTTTAATGACAAGAAAGAACAAGAAATGAAGCGGCCAGCCATCCCTATTAGAAGAGGTACCAGTTACCCTTACTGTGAAAAACGATCCCATTTCTAGTCACGTTTTGAAATGTAAGGTGCTTCTGCTCTTAAGGAGCTGAGGCAGGCTGGGGAGAAAGAAATTTTAACCAATAATAAACATAATCCATGCTGTACACCAGAAATTGTAAACTGACTACGCTTTGATAAATATATATATATATATTTAAGTGGATAGACACTGAAACAAAACAAAAGAAAACAAACCACAAAGGCATTTCTTAGAATGTGAGCCAGGTACTTAATTGGTGTAACTTTTCCAAAGAATTCCAGAAGTAATTCTTAGCTTCTTGAGTTGATGAATCAAAAGTTGTAAATAGGAAATTATCTCTGGAAGCTTACTGCACACTATTTTGTTGAATAAATAAATAAATAAATACATAGTTTCGAGGGAAAAAAGTAACCATAATCCAAAGTGATGAAGGCTCCAGTAGAGATATGCACTGAGTATTTTGTTTTCTTAAATATTTGCAATTCCCTGCACCTTATGAAGATGTGTAAGTAGGGAAATTCATGGGTAGGGAATTTCAAGTGTACTGACATCATGTGTTTTCCTACCTGAGACAGGTACAACGGGGTTTGGTAAGTATGGAAAGGGACATATAGACAAGGAGCAGGGGTGTTACCTCTGCTCCAGAGTATCTTCCCAATTCATCCATTAGACCATCAATGCTGACAGGATCTCTGTGCTTATAAATATGAATTAGATAAAGTTTATCAGGACTCCAGTGCAATTTCTTCTTCTCGCCTTTTTTTCTGGTAATTCTAAATTCAGGCGCTTACTCTGTGGTGCATTCTTAACAATTCATTTCAGTTTAGCTAATAAAGTGTCTCTTTATTCGAGGCACTGTGCTGGGTGGGCACTGGGAACTGAAACTGAGCAAGACATTGTCTTGTAGCAGGAGAGACGGGCAATTAACCAGAATTCAACGTGCAGAATATGACGCTCTAAGTGTTCACTCTGCCCATGTCCTCCTTCTGAGCAAACAGCCAGTTTTTAATGCAGAGGTCATCCAAGGTACCAGCAAACACGTCTGATGTCCTGAGGAGGGAGTGACTAATTTAGAGCAGAGAGAGTTTGGGGTAGAGGTTAGTGTGGGATCAACCAAGGTGATATTGAATTTGGACTGAGGAGTGTGCAATTTCATAAAGACATACTACAAAGAATGAAAAATATTTGTAAGAATTTGGAGGTATGTGTGCACATGGAGAACTGGAGTCATGAAAAACGACTATTGAATATTATCTAAGGGTTGCGGGGAGCAGAGAGTTGGAGATAAGGAAAGCTGGACAAGTAGGGGTCAGAATGTGAAATGAATTTGGACTTACCCCCTATTGCAATGAGGATCATCAATGCTTTGCAGGCATGGGACAACCTGAGAGATAAAGTCCTCGTTCAGTCTGGGTGGTGGGCGGTGGGCGGCGGATACCCAAATCCGCGCATGCTCAAGTTCTGTAGTTGGCCTCCCCATATCCGCGGCTTGCTATTCGCGGTTCCAATCTGCAGATTCAACCAGCCGCGGATCGGTTACTTACCGTCCCAGGTTGGTTGAATCTGCTGATGCCGATCCCAAGACTGTATGCTTTTGAAAGAAAAGTCCAGTCTCAATAACAAGGAAGGAATGTAGTTTGTAGCTATGAGGTACGAGGAGGCAAGGTTAAAGGCTGGACGACCAGTTGAGCTATTGCAATAGTTTTGAGGTCCTGACTCGGAGGTTCAGAAGTGGGACGCGATCAAGAGAATCAACTGGACGTGGCAGAACTGTGCGCGGTGATCAGTGTTCACTTCTCGAGTGTGGAGCTGTGATGACCACAGAGACGACCGAGCTGGAGAGCACTGGAGAAGGAGTAAGCTTGAGGGGAAGGGCATTCTTCTGGTTTCGAGTCTGAAATGTTTGTGAAACCCCTAGAAGGCGAGGGTAGTCAGAAGTGGCATCGGTAGGTACGGAGCGGCGGGGAAGACCCCTTCTTTCTGAGGTGCTGCTCATTCTCACCTTGCACCTCCTCTGAACAGAGTTGCTTCTCTGCTCTGTCTGCTGACAGTAGGTTTCAAAAATAAAACAATAAATTTGAGAGGAAATGCTGACTTGATGGATTCAGGAAACTAGGAAGGAAACCGTGGAAAACAGACAAAAGCCGTAGACAGCCAAGCAGCGTGACTAGGTTTAGTAACTTATTGAACCAATTTTGGGCTGATGACCTTTGAGGTCTGGCTGCATTTCATTCTAGCTGATGACGCTGACTCTCAGGAGACGTTCAGGTTATGACTGGCATGCTCTGTTTAAGAAAACTGGGGCAGCAGGTGTCATATGTTGGAGAACTTTTTCGTTCAAAACAGCTATGTTCAAGGTTTGGCATTTAAAGGAATGGAGCAAAAAGTTTTTTTCTTAGGCTAGTTATTGTGGTAAACAACCTAAAATTTACCATTTTTACCATTTTAAGTGTATATAGTTCATTGGCATTGTTACGGAAACGCCAGGCCAGCCAAGAAACAAGCACCACTCAGAGGGTTGGAGTACTCAGGTGTATTACGCCGGTGGTCTCAGAGGGGCTTCTGCTCCGAAGCTAAGAGCACCTCCAAGACGTGCGCATGAGGTTTTATAGGGTAAAGTACAAGCTAGGGGTATTCGGCCAATAGGCGTGGAACAGCTTTAGCAGCATCATTATCACAAAAGTGGAGGCAGGGAGGCAGCAAACCAACATTCCAAAGCCAGATATGTATCTTTGAAAACCCAGCTGGCTAGCAAAAAAACATGAACAGCAAACCAATACTAATTAACTTAGATTTACAAGTTAGTCCAGCAGAACTCAGATCAGTATTCCGATACTTAGATTTGTGAGTTATCTTGTTAGCCCAGCCCAGCCTCTCCTTCACATTCCTAGACTTGTGAGTTATCTTGTTAGATCAGCCCGGCTTTTCCTTCACCGCATTAAGTACATTCACAGTGTTGAATAACCATCACCACTATTTCCAGAACTTTTTCATCATCCCAATCCAAAGCTTTGTACCTATTAAACAATAACTTTCCATTTCCTCTCTCCCTGTCCCCGTTTCCAGTTTCTGTCTCTTCAATTCTACTACTCTAGATAGCTCGTATAAATGGAATCATACAATATTGGTCTTTTGGGGACTGGCTTATTCACTTAGCATAATGTCTTCAGGCTTCATCCATGTTGTAGAATGTGTCAGAATTTCCTACATGAATAATAATTCTCTCTCTATCATAGGATATAAAATGTGTATAATAATTCTATATAAATATAGGTATCATTCATCCATTGATGGATGCCTGGGTTCCTTCCACCTTTTGACTGTGGTGAATAATGATGCTATGAACATGGGTGTGCAAATATCTCTTTTGAGTCTCTGCTTTCAGTTCTTTTGGATATATAACCAGAAGTGGGGTTGCTGGATTTTTAATTCTGTTTTTAATTTTCTGTGGAATTGTCATACTGTCTAAAATAAATCTTTTAATCTTCTTCTTTACTGAATTGCTCCCTGTCCTTTAAGGTCCTCATAGAGTTCTATCTATTCCAGGAGGTCTTCAGTGGTCTCCACTCTTTCTACTTGTTTTTTTGTGGGTTTTTTTGGTGGGGGGGGCGGTAATTAGATTTATTTATTTATTTACTTTGCTGGAGGTCCTGGGGATGGAACCCAGGACCTCCTGCATGCTAAGCACTCTCTACCACTGAGCTGTGCCCTGCCGCCCGCCACTCTTTATACTTGTATACTTTGTGCACACAATTTGGCATCTGACTGAATACTCCCCTGTGGTATCTGATCTTGCTCCCCAGTGGGTTAGTTGTAGATCCCAGTTTAGCCCCCAGTTTACAATCAGGTCAAGTTCAGGAGTGTCCTCCTTCCCCACTGTGTGTAGTGCAGAGACAAGGATATGGCAGATACTCAGGAAAAAACACCGATTGAGTCTCTGAAGTACCTCTAGAAGGAAGCCTTATTATGTCTTCATCTCTCGTATTTTAGGGGCTTGGCTGGACAGCCAAGTTATTTTGCAAGAGAACCCAAGACAAGCTCCTGCACAAAGTGGGAGGTGGAAATGGCAGGGGCTGGGACAAAAGGATTGGGGTGGGGTTGACACTGGCATTGAGCAGTAAATGACACAAAACTGAATTTTAATCTTGGCCTTATTGCCTGCTCATGTGGCTTTGCAGCCTTGCACGAGTGATTAACTTCTCTGAGTCTTAGTTGTCCATCAGCAAAATGAGGCTGCCGCGATACCACTTTACAAGCGCTCTGTCTCTGTCTCTCTCTCCCTCTCTTGGCAGTGTTGGTGTTTTACAAAAATGTCGGTATTGTTTTGATTCAGGGATGATGAGGCCAAAAGGTGCGGAGATGACTGCCATTGAGGAGAGAGTTTGTTACTCAGATTGCCTTGAAACAGGAGGCACATGACTCCTTGCAGGGCCACAGGGGAAGCGCCAGGGTTGGGCAGGAAGCAGAAGGGGTGAGGGGGGAGCGTGGATGAGAGCCTATGCTGTGGCTTTCCCGGGAAGGGATGGTGGCTGCAGGGTAGGCAGGGCAGACAGGTTTAGGACTAGCTAGTCTGGACAATTTCCATGGGCTCCGTAACCTACCCTAGGGGCTGTCTCTAGTCATTTGGTACCTGGCCTAGGAATGATTAGGGCAGAGAAATATTGCCTCCTGTGTGTGAGAGCCACTTGGGGGAGGTGCTTTGATATAGGCTTTGGGTTGGTTAGTTTGCATATGAAGGGAGCCCTCCCGGGTGGGTAGTTTGCAGTCTCTAAGAAGTGGCTGCCCTGGGAGGGGCGGTCTCTCCCCAGCCCGCAAGCCTCAGGTGCTAGAGCATGAAGAATACAGAAGATTAGAAAATACAGTGTAATGCAGTAGGTGTGTGAGGAATGCAGACTGGCTGTCAAATATAGAGCTCACGATTCCCATGCTCCCGGGGCTCTCGGCCCACACCTGCCCCGATGCTAAGGAACCACTTAATCTACCGGCTGGAGAATAATAGTCATTAGGAAAATAACCTTTCTTTCCCCAAGTTCCCCAAGGATTCTGACTTTCCTGGGTCCTGTCTTTTCTGAGCTCCCTTTACACAGAAAGGTTTTTAAAGTCCTGAAGATAAATTTCCCTGAGAGGTTAAGAAAATGACCTCGATGGGGAGAAAGTGAAACCCTGGCTTCAAGGCAGGATGGCTCCCTTCCAAAGAGGAAAAGAGAAAATTGACAAGAATACTCAAAAACATCATCCTATTTTCAAATGAGGGTTACAGCTCAGCTGTAAGACTTCACTGAAGTCTAATCTTGAAAAAAGACTTTGAAATAATAAACCTCGCTCCAAATTAGGAATGCCTGCAAATGTAGTAATTTCTACCTAAGAGGCTTTGTGTCCAAACATGTCATTTGAGAGCCCGGCAGACAAAGGAGAACGGCCTGGAAACAAGGCCACCATTCAGGCCGGCAGCCCCCGGGCATTGGATTCCCTCCCTGGGCTCCAAAGCATTTTCCAGCACATCAAGCACCAGCTTCAAACCTGGTGGGAAGCAAATCTAAGTGTCTCTTTTAGTAAAAAACAAAGAGAATGCTGTATTTCACAAAAGAAAGGAATCCTACCACTCTTAGATTGGCAGACCTGGAGCCCTAACTGACAGTAGGCTTGAATTTTATACTGAATTTTAAAGCCACCTTTGGGCTGGCAAAGCTTGCTCAAGGGGCAATGCCCCAGATCCTCTGCTGAGCACCTTCAACTGCCTAGAAGAAAATATCGATTCATATTTATCTTTGTGTTCCTGAGGATATGTAAATGAAGGAATGATCCTCTAACCAGAAGGCAGCTTTGTGGGACTGACCTAAAGAATAATAGATTAGAAAAGCTTAGGTGACTCAAATTCACCAGTTCATTCTTTCACTCACTCATGCATTCAGCTAAAAGATAAAGACCGATCGCTACCCTGTGCCAGGCACCTGAGACATAATTAGCCTCGTGGTTAATAGTGAAGGAATAGTTAACAGGAAGGGAAATAGTGGCATCTTTAGGGGGTGGAGAGTGGCAACTCTCATACCTGTAGGTGGAGGAGGAGAAAAAAGACTTTCAGGAGCTGCAGAAGAGAGGAGAAGGGAAGGATGGGACCATGGGCACAGGGCAAAGAACACAGCAATGGGTAACAGGGTATCAGATCAGGGAGCGAGACATCTCTGGTCACAGAAAGAAAACAAAAGAAAAGACTAAGAAACTGAATTTTGAAAAGTGAGTGGAAACATTTAGCTGTCAAGCAAGGACCCCGATCCAGCCCAGGTCTAAACTCTAGGGGGTGAGGTTGGGGAGGAGAAATGGGCGTCTTTTAAGGGTGAGAGACCACGAGCCATCTTGGTCCCAATTTAGGAGAGCAAAGTCTCTGAGTGTGACTGATGAGCTTGTTGGTTACCTAAGCCCTGGCTTGCTAGATGTGATCAGCTGTGGGCGTTGGGGACATCCCGCTCCCTCTGCCATGTATGCGAGGTGCCCAGATTGGGGTTGTGGCTCTTAGTAAGGTCGACATAGTTGTCAGCAGGTGGGGAGGCCAGGTCAGCATTTGTCATGCTTAGGATGGGGGACAGAAACTGTACGGGTGGCGATCCCACTACCTCCAACAGTCCTTGGTCGTGGGTATATTCTGAGCCCCTTGTGGTAGGAGAAATCCCCTAAGATTTCCTGTCCTAGTCCCAGGGTCTGGGACTATGATGCAATACCATGCCCTACCTGTGTTACATTACATGGCAAAAGGGATTTTGCAGGTGTCATTAAGGTGACTAGCCAGTGACTTAGAGTTAACAAGGAGTCATTTGAGTGAGGCTAGTTGAATCACATGAGCACATTAAAATCAGAGTTTTATCTGGCTGAGAGCAAGAGGGGGAATCAGAGAGACTGAAAACGTAAGAAGGACTTGATGCACCTTTGCTAGCTTGAAGATAAAGGGTGTCACGTGCAAGGACAAAAGAGCAGCCTCTGGGAGCAAATAGTGACGCCTAGGTGACAGCCAGCAAGGAAACAGGCACTTTAGTCTTACAGCTGCAAGAAGCTGAATTTTGCCAACAACCTGAATGAACTTGGAAGTGACTTCTTCCCCAGAGCCCAGCCCAGCTGACACCTTGTGTTCAGCCTTGCGATACCCAGAGCAGAGAACCCCACTGAGCCTAACCTGTAGACATGTGAGTTAACAGATAGATGCTGTTCTTAGTGGCTAAGTGTGTGGCATTTGTTCTGCAGCAATGGAAACTGCTACAACCTTGTGAGTGTCAGACATTGGGCTGGATGGCATAGAGACATAGTTGCTGCCTTCGGAATCACCTTGTGGGGACAACAAATGCAGGCTGGTGCAGAGAAATACAGGATTCAGGCGGGGCATGGAAAATTGTGGAAAAATCACTGCTGAGATGCTCTGAGAAGAGAGGGGGCTGTGGTAATGAGGCCCGGGGTCAGGGATGAGGTGGGTGGCTCCAATTCTAATATAAACCCCAACATTTAGGTGGTCCTGGAACCTCAAAGATGCTCTGTGGCGGGATGGGTATGCATATGGGGGCAATTTCCCCCTCTCTTTTTACCATCAAAATCAGTGGGAAAAGAATCAAGAAGTGAGGATTAAGGAAAGGATATAGGGCAAAATGCTGCCTGTTGCTAAGAATTAATGGGCTGTCCCCTATGGTGTTTATCACAGATACTATTAATAGACTGTCTCTGTTTTGCTGTAAAAGACTCTGCTACTGCCCAATTATCCAAAATTCTGTTTCTTTTCAACAGTGCCTTATAAAGAGGCAGCACGTTCAAATAAAAGGAATGTTCAGGAACCCAGGGGAGATTAAGCTGTCAGCCAGCTGAGGCAGGCCCTCTCTTGGGAACAGATTAATCCCTTCTCTTTTTTTAATCTCTGCAGACTCTTCCCCAGGGCCCCACTGGAGGAGGATGCCAGTGGGGAAAATGTACCTCTTGCAGACTCTTCCCTTCTCTGAAGGGTGAGAGGTGGTGGGTGGGAAGGGTTGGTTGAGCAGTGGCAGATGGAGGGGAGGCAGGGAGGCAGGGAAGCAGTGCTTATTAATGTCTGGCAGAGAGGTCCGCAGAATAACACTCTTCAAGGGGGTCATTTGCATCCTGCCAATTAGCATCTCCAAAGACCCTGATAAATGAATAGAAGAACATTCATTGGCTTTGCCATGCAGTGTTGCCATATTAAGAGTTTGCTTTGCTGTGACTCTCTGTCTCCTTCAGATTCATTGGATGTTTGTCCTCTTCCTTCCCAACCTGAAAGGTAGAGCGTTGGAGACTCAGACCATGAAGAAGTAATCCAGTGACAGAAAATATTTACAACTGCACACATCCACTTCTTAGCTTTCACTTACTGCAGTATCTATCTTGATTATTGCCCCAGGCTGAATGTTTGTGCCCCCCTCCCCCCGCCCTCCAATTCATATGTTGCAATCCTAACACTCAAGGTGATGGTATGAGGAGGTGGGACTTTGGGGTGTGATTAGATCATGAGGGTGGAGCCCTCACAAGTGGGATTGGTGCCCTTCTAGAGGAAGTAGCTACCTTGTCCCATCTGTCATGTGAGGACACAGTGAAAAGATGACTGTCTCTGCGGAAGCGGGCCCTCACTAGACACTGAGTCTCCCGGGGCCTTGATCCTGGACTTCCTGGCCTCAGAACTGTGAGGCGTTTATAAGCCACTCGGTCTGTGTGTTTCGCTATAGCAGGCTGGACACTTTAAGACAAGTATCATGGAACCTACCCTGGGGCTTGGACACAGGTGAGAAATTGAGGATGGACCTGGTGCTGATTCAGTCCTTGGGGTATGATTATCTCCTTGAAGGTGCCCTTGCCTTCCCTTGAAGGTATCCTGTGGGTTCTTTTGTGCAGGGTGTGTGCTCACCTTGCTGCAACGCCTCACTCATTTGTTGCCTGCAGGGAAGTGTCCACATTGTGGACTTGTTCCTGGCTGCCTGTCTGATTTCATATTTGGAATTCTTTCCTCCGTTCTGATCGCTGCAGCCACTCAGGGCTGTTTTCTGCTTCCCAGATGCTCCCTGTGCTCTCTCTTCCCCTTTGTTACAGCATTCTCTCCATCTCGAAGCTTCTGGACGCTGCCTCCTCTCTCTTCTAGGCAAACTCCTTATTCTTCAAGTCTCAGTGCAAACTCTACTTCTAGTATGTGTTCCATGATACTCCCCAGCACACAGGAGCTGGTTTCCCCCTTGATTGGCAAGTTGTATTGTAATTGTTTGCTTGAAAGGCTCTCCTCTGGACTCGACTGCTTGAGGCAGAGATTCTGTTTTGTTTTGCTTGTTTTCATATTCATATTTTTCACATTCTTAGACTTCCGTAATAAATATTTGCTGACTGAATGACTCCAGAGAGTGTGGACTGTTGTGCAAGTGACGCTTGTAAAGTGCCCTGCAGAACAGGGAGCTCATCCACCAGAGTGTTCGTTAAATGCTGGGCTTCTTGTGGAAAAGGAGTGATCATACTGAGAAAAATGCAGAACCCTTTAGAGTGAAACCATCTGAAGCATTAACATTCCTGGGGGGAAGGTTCATTTATGGTGGAAGTGAAACAATTAGACTTTAGCGAGGACTTGTGAGACATTTAGCTTTGGAGAATTTGAGGTTGATGATCCATTAGGGAAGAAAAAAATTAGGTGTTTCCTGTTGGCGCTGGTCCTCATCTGCAGTCATATTGATTTCAAATGCTGTCTGCGTTTGGCAGGGCAAGCAGTCTTCCACCCGGTAACTCGTTGCCCAGCATCTGCACATGAGCCACCATGTGCCCAGGCACGTTAGGTCTGTTTGCTTACTAAATCGCGGTTCCTGCGCTCGTCAGTGGCGAGCAGATAAATAATGTGATCGAGTGTCATTTTTTAACCTAACAGTGGAAAGAATAAGAGATTTGGAGTCAGGAGACTCCCAAAGTCCCAGCCTTGATTCTGTCACTCTCTGCTACTGTGATTTTTAAGCTTTAGCTCCTAAATGATATAATCCTCAAAATGGGGTATAACAGTGACAGCAGTAATGGCCCCACAGGGCTATAGTGACTATCAAATGAGATGCTTTAGATGTTGCTAAAAGACCCCCCCCCCTTTTTTTTTAACCCCCTTCACGGAGCCACTGGGCAGTGAACCCAGGACCTTGTGTACACCAAGCATGCACTCTACCACTGAGCCATACCCCACCACTCCCAAAGATCATTTTTTAAATTTTTTTAATTTATTTTTAACATTTTTTTTATTAATAGTCATTTTACAATGTTGTGTCAAATTCCAGTGTAGAGCACAATTTTTCAGTTATACATGAACATACATATATTCATTGTCACATTTTTTTTTCGCTGTGAGCTACCACAAGATCTTGTATATATTTCCCTGTGTTATACAGTATAATCTTGTTTATCTATTCTACATTTTAAAATCCCAGTCTGTCCCTTCCTACCTCCCGCCCCCTTGGCAACCACAAGTTTGTATTCTATGTCTATGAGTCTGTTTCTGTTTTGTATTTATGTTTTTGTTTTTTTGTTTTTTTTAGATTCCACATATGAGCTATCTCATATGGTATTTTTCTTTCTCTTTCTGGCTTACTTCACTTGGAATGACATTCTCCAGGAACATCCATGTTGCTGCAAATGGCGTTATGTTGTTGGTTTTTGTGGCTGAATAGTATTCCATTGTATAAATATACCACATCTTCTTTATCCAATTATCTGTTGTTGGACATTTAGGCTGTTTCCATGTCTTGGCTATTGTAAATAGTGCTGCTATGAACATTGGGGTGCAGGTGTCATTTTGAAGTAGGGTTCCTTCTGGATATATGCCCAGGAGTGGGATTCCTGTGTCCTATGGTAAGTCTATTCCTAGTCTTTTGAGGAATCTCCATACTGTTTTCCACAGTGGCTTTCCTTGCTTCCCTCTCCCACTCTTAATGATTTAGATGTCTTCTTTTACAATTTTGTGTTTATTCTATTTGTAATTCATGGTAGTTAATCACCTTTCCAGTTATGAGTTTCTCATTTTTGTAGCATCCTGCTTCTTTTCTATTCAGAGTAGACGAGATCATTCTTTTTTAAATGACAAAATTATGACTTTCATACAACCATGAAATAGATAAGAGTCAAAGTTTTTTTTTTAACTCATTGGTTAACGTACAAACCAGTAAGATATTCAAATTGGCTCAAATGAGAATTTCACTTAACAGAGATTTTTATTCTCCTCGTTTGTATTTGCATTAACAGGAATCTGTGTGTTCTTATGGACAGAAAAAAAAACTGTGTTGTCAGTTTCCTGCAACCTAACTTCTATCCCTACAGAGTTGTTAAATTGCTTAGTTGATCAAAAACAATCCAAGGTGTGCACTCAGTGGAGTCAGAGAATTCCTGGAAGGTCTGCTAGAAACCCCCAGCACTCTACTACCAGGACACCAGGATTCTTTTGTGCGCATTTCTGAGCCTGACGATTTTTCCTGATACCCCATAACTGGGTATTCCTGCCCGCGGATAATCCTGCCTTGCCCTCTCTTTCTCCTTGACAAGCACATCACACCTGATCTCACCCGTCCCATCCCACCCTCTTCTCCACTGGACACAATCCTTAGAGAAAAGGATCACTAGCCTTAGAGGAAAAGCTGTCCCTTCTCCTCCAAGGCCACTCTCCTTTAAGTAACTTCCCTTTCTTGTTTTTTTTTCAGTGGTGTCCCCTCTCCTCCATGGTTCCTGCTCTGTGGCTTTGAAACATCTTTAAATCCTTCTTAACTTAAAAACAAACACAAAACAAAAATATGAAATTGCTCTCATCTGTTTGTGCAGTTATGCTGTGTAACAACAACAACAAAAACCTTGACATTTTGATGGCTTACAGCCAAGATCAACAAACTTTTTCCTTAAAGGGCCAGGTAGTAAATATTTTAAGCTTCGTGGACCACAAAGGGTTTCTGTTCCTATTTATTTTGTTTTTCTTGACAACTCCTAAATAATGTAAAAGCCATTCTTAGCTTATGGACAGTAGAGAAAGAGACCGCAGACCAGTCAGGTTTAGAGAAATAAGTGTTTCTTTTTCACTCATGTCTCTGAGGCGGAATATTATATCTGTCCCTCCCCACACTGATGTTGGGTGTGGCCACGTGCTTGTTTGGCCGATGGGATGTTAGCAAATGTGGCCTGACATTTGGGTACCTGCTGGTCCAAGAAAGATGAAAGACATATGGAGCAGACCGGGACCCAGATCTCAGCTTGGAACCATGCCAGCCAGGAGCAGCTTAGATTAGCCAGACCTCAGCCAGCCTGTGATGGGCAGGGTGGATGACTGACTGCTTAAGTGTGAACTGACTAAGTAGGGGAATTCAGTAATTGCAGTTGCTTCTGTTTTGCTGATGAAAGTCTTAGACTAGTGTTCCTGGAAGTGTGATCAGGGACAACCTGCCATGTGTGATCAGTCACCTGGGGTACCTGTAAGTATCAGTTTCCTGGGGCCTCATCTTGGAGGGACTAATTTGGAGTATCTGGGGGGAAGACTTAATACTGTGCATTATTACTGCACTCCTTGGGGAGTTTGAGAACGGCTGTCTCAGACTTCCTGAGTTCTTTGGTTCAGATTGATAATAGTGACTTTTATCGGGTACCTACCATCTGCTACATACTTTGCTTATATGCATGATCTTAGTTTTAAGTCTTGCAACAACAACTCTTAAGAGGTAGGTATGACTATCCCCATTGTACAGTTGGGGAAACTGAGGCTCCGAGCGCTTAAAGAACCTGGGATCTCATGTCTATCAAGGAGCAGGGTCGGACTTAACCTGTGATTCTTCTACTGTGCCTGCTGCCCGCTGGCATGACTTAATTTGGTTTAAAGCTTTAGTCTTACTTGATGTATATAATTATGCAAATCAACCTGTGCAGTCAGTCTGTCTAGCCAAAAAAGTGTGGTGAAGCAGAAGAGAATAGGGCCCTGGGAAGGGAAGGAACACTGCGCAGCAATGCCTGTGGGCTGTTTGTGGAGCGAAGTGGCGGGGCTGGGGCTATGCTGTCCGGGTTCATAGGTGGTTTCTGGCTCCTGGGGACCTAGAGAACGGAGGTCCTGAGGGGAGAAGTTCCGCAAGGATAGCAGGCCCAGCACCGAGGGACTGAGTGGTCCCGCCAGAGATGTCTCACAGCGGAGCCAGACCTTTGAAGAGAGCAAACATCACACAGGGGCCCGACATTCCCTTGGAATTGCCTGGGGAGGGTGTTTAGAGTGCAGTTTTTCAGGCTGACCTCCCCCGACTCCCCAACCCCCAGATTCTGACTTAATCGTTCTGAGTCACACTCAGGGATCCTCTTGTTAGCAAGCTTTCCCAGCCTGATGTTGGTGTTTTTAAATTACATTTTGAAAAACACTGAACTACAGAAATGATTCACCAATGGTAGATTTTTCTCTTTGAAAAAAAATGACCTAAGGAATATGTCTAGCGTAAGTAAATTCTAAAATGCAGACAAATCAAAGGAAAAAAATCACTTGAAATCCTACCAGTCAGGAATATTACTTTCAACATTTTGATGTATATTCTCCCATATTTTCCCTGTGTGTGTGTGTGCGCATCATGTGTGTGTAGATGGGGATGTACACTATATGTTACTCTGTAGCTTGCTTTTTGCATTTAACGATATATTTTAACATACCCTGATGTCAATAAATATAAATGCAGGTCATATGTGCGGCAGATTTTCAGGTACCAGTCGAGACGGTTGGTTTGAGGGGTGGTCTGGGACCTTTCGCCTCCCCTTCAGCCCTCACTATCTGTCAAACAGTACCCTTGGGTGGGGCCAGAGCTTGGGGTTCATCTCTGTACCCCAGTGCCCTGCATTCAGCTGTGCTTTACAGAGTTCTGAGTGGGTTGGGTGGTAGGGAACTCTTGGTTGGTTCTGGGCAAGGAGCATCCTTTTCCAGCATTTTGGGCAAATTTGGGGCTTCCAGAAGCAATCCAGGGTATTTTCAGCCTTGGATGCTAATCCTGAGAGTTTTCTGGCTTTGAAGCCACTGTCAGTCCGCAAGGCTGGTGGCTTTGGATGAAATGAATGTCTGTCCCTAGCCGCACCCCCCATCTCCCACCCATGGAAGCCCTTGGGGACAGGGTTCAAGACTGACTCAAGGACTGAAACCGTAAGCCAAGCGAAACGGTTGCTTAAGCGGCTGCCTTTGAGCTGCAGAGAAGGCCTTCCCCAGGCTCTCCAGTCCCTGTGCAGGCCCCTCCACCCAGGGCCCCTGCAACAATACAAAGTTCAAATCTATGGCTACATAGAAGCATTTGGGAACAATCAGGGGCCCCTGACCCCTGACATGTGACCTCAGGGCCACCCTCCCTGCCTCAGAGACTGGGCTTGAGTCCTTGGAAACAAAGAAAAAAAATGTGTTGTAGAGGCCCATTTTTGAGAAGAAATGAACTTAAAATACAATCGCTAGTAAACTTAAAAAAAAAAATTGGGATAATTGGCTTCAGTCGGTGAGATAAACAAACACCACAGCAAATCTTTACCCTCCTGTTCAGGGGTGTCACGGGGGCCCGCGTTTATATTTTCCCTGTGCTTTTATGACCTGGGGCCTGGCTTCTCTCTGCCTCTGGAGTGGGGCCCAGTGCAAAGCAGGGCTAATCACAGAGCAGTTTCGGAAATGAGGGTCTAGAATGGAATTTCCTCCGCACGTCCTCCCGTCTGCGGCCTCTCCACTGCCTTCCCCCTCTGGAGGGCTCTGGGCCCCGCTCTGGGCAGAGCTGGAGAACAAAGGGACTGTTTCTGAGTTTTCCCAGGAGCCCAGCAAGCCTCGCGTGGTACGGAAATTCAATGAAAGCAACTCTTGTGTTCCCTTCCCAGTGGTGGGGCTGTCAGAAGAAAATAAATCAAGTACTGCACATTTGTGGGGCTTACTCTGTGTAAATCTCTGTGGGGGGAATACAAAAATGTATCTTGCAGCTAGGAGCCTTGCCCTCAAAGAGCTTACCGTTTGGTGGGAATACCTAATCAGCGCGAGGGAAAAGTCAGCTCACAATTCAGGACAGCCATCCGAGCGATTGTATGACACATGAACGTTACAGGCCTTAAGAGTTCAGGAGATGTGAAATATCTGTGGAGCATCTCCTCTGTAGACAAGATGGGGGTCACAAAGGCCGTCTGGTGGTAACTTGTCTCAAAAGACGGTTCCCATTCATTCTTTCCTTCCTTCTGTGCACAGGCCATTCTCTTGGAGAGGCCGAGTCTATTTCTTCACCTCCTTGAGTCTGGGCTGGTCTGTCACTGCTTTGACAAGTTGAATATGGTGGAAATTATGTTGTACCAGTGAGTCCTGGGCCTGGCCTTTAAGAAGACTGGTAGTTTCTGCTGCTTCTCCCTTAGAACCCAGCAGGCATGCTGTGAGGAGGTCCAAGAAGCCACGTGGAAAGTCCAAATGGAAGACAATTCAGGATCTAGGACCCTCGTTCCAGCTGCGTTTCTGCCAATGGCACCAACCTGCCAGGTAAGTGAGTGCGCCATCTTGGAAACAGACAGCCCCGTTCATTCACCTCAGCCGACACTACCTGGGGCAGGTACGTGCCCTTGTGCCGGGCCCCACCCAGGTGCAACACGGTGAGCAAATCAATGACAGTTGTTGCCTTCGTGCATCTGTTCTGTCCTCACAACAGTCCTAGAAAGCAGATATTACTAGTTTTATCCCCCTTTGTTGATGAGGGGCAGAGATTAAAGAGGTGGAGCAGATGATCCAAGATCACGCACCTAGTAAGGAGAGAGGTCACGAGACTACAGGACGTGCCCTGGGGTTGGTGCGCATACCAGTTTGGCAGGAGTCAGGGATATTAATCAGGGAGCTCTGTGATATAAAACAGGGAGATGGATATATTGGGATTGAATTAAGGAGGGACCCACATGCCAAGATAAAAAGTTAGCACTTCATTTACTAATGACTATTAAAAAGTGGTCACTAAAGGCTTTTGAGTAGAAGTGATGGAATAAAAAAAACTTAAGTTAGTGGTTGACATTGGTTAGTTTGAAGTAACAGAGGCTGTGAGCAGATGGTCCAGCAGAGGGCTAGAGTTGTTCAGGAGGCAAGTGATGGGGATGCTGCCTGGGGGGCCAGAACTGGGGATGGAATGACCCGGGCCAAGACTTGGAAAAAAAAAAACAATGTTAAGATCTAGGGACTGACCAATGGTTCCAAAAATTTGAATCTGAGTGTCCCAAAGGAGAATCTGTTCAGGTGATGCCACTAAGGGAACTGGTAATGCAGGAAGGACAAGTAGAAGTTATGCACTCAAAAAGTTGCTTGTAGGGGGAAGGGTGTAGTTCAAGTGGTAGAGCACATGCTTAGCATGCATGAAGTCCTGGGTTCAATCCCCAGTACCTCCATTAAAAATAAATAAACCTAATTACCTCCCCTTGCAAAAAACAAAAAAAACCCACAATAATAAGTAAATTAAAATAAGTAAAAAAATGTTTTAAAAAGTTGCTAGTAGAACTAGAACAGATTTGAGGAAGATGAATTAGGTTTTCGATACGCTGAAACTGAAAAGCTGGCAAAGAATGAAGATGTAGAAATCGTGGCCCCTGCCCTTAAACAGTTTATAATCTCGAGTCTCCTCTTTCTCACATATATACACACAATCCCACAAGCAGATGTAATACACACTCATACACCGGATGGCAAGTAAAAGTGGTGCATAATAAATAACAATAAAAAGAGTGAACTGCCAGAACGCCAGGGACCGAAAATAGATGCTCCGAGTGACCTGGAAGGGAGTGATCAGTGGCCCTGCAGCATCCAGTGGTTTACAGTAGAATCAGAGGCAGGATCTTGTAAGATGTGCTGAAAACCAATGTCCCAGGGTGTGGAGGGACCGTGGGAAAGAAAGGTGATCAGATTATCATAGTCAGTGCATGTTCTTTGAAAATGTGATTTTTTTTTCTTTTGCTTTTTTTGGGGGGGGGGTATGTAATTAGATTTATTTATTTCTACAGAAGGTACTGGGAATTGAACCCAGGACCTGATGCATGCTAAGCATGTGCTCTGCCACTTGAGCTATACCCTCTCCACTGAAAACATGATTTTTAATGACCACAGAGTATGCTAGCTCGTGAATAACCACCATTTATTCAACTATCCCTATAATTTGTATACATTTATGAGGTTGATGATTTTGGCTCTTATAAGCAACACTAAAAGGAAAGTCTCTGTAAATAAATTTTTGCATGCATCTGATCATTCTTTGAAGACGGATTCCTGGAAAGGCAGTAGTGAGCTGAAGGGCGGTCATTTAAAAACACCCTTGACACTCACTGCCAAACGGCCTGCTCGAGATGTCGACAGCTCACATTTTGTCCAGCCGTGTATCAGAAGCCTGTGCCGCCATTCAGGTGACAAAGGAGTGAAAAGAAGGCATGAAGCTGTATTGTCTGCATGATATTTTTGTAAACGAAATATGTGAAAATAGATGAAAAGAGAACCCAGAATGTTAACAGTGCTTAACTCTGGGTGATGTGGGTTTACAGGTGACCTAATTTTCTTCTTTATCCCTTTCTATAGTTTATAAGTTTTCTAAATAGTATATGCATTACTTTAAAAACATTTTTTTTAAGCAGAAAAAGGAATATGACAGGAAGAACACTGTTGTCCCGGGTCCCCTGATGGCAGTGTTGGCTGGGACAAGCCATGCAGCCGGGCTGGGCGTCTGCGGCCTCATGGCTGACCCAATTGCTGGTGGTTCTCAGCTCGGGGAGGCATTAACGTCACTGGAGCCCTTGAAAAATTCCTTCCCCCGAGTCCCACCCCAGGCTCCCCCTGAATTGGTGGGGTGAGGTGGGGCGGGGCGGGGCCCGGGCCTGGGTATTTCACAGAAGTGACTGAGGCCCCCTCATGAGCAGTTTTGGGGCGAGCACCCCGGACGCCAAGGCCCCGGGGAAGGCCTCTCAGGCCATGGCGGCCCTTCCTCCCAGCAGAGCTGCAGTCCGCCCCTGGAGCCGGCGGAGAACGAACGGGGCGGGGCCCTGAGGGAGGCGCTTTCTCCGTGTGTTTGCAGCATCTCAGCCGCAGGTGGAAGGTGATCGGATTCCTAGCCACCGACGCTTACAGACAATGAGTCAGAACAAAACAAAACTGCGTCTCTCACCGGGGCAGGCAGTTCCTCCTTCATTCCGAGTTCTGATCCAAGAGATCAGAACGGGAAGGCCCGGCAGCCTTCGGCCCTCTCCTCCCGGGCTAGGGAGGCGGGCCGGCGGCCGCCCTTTGGGGGGCTGCGGTGGAGGAGAGGGCGGCGGCGGCGGCGCAGGAGGGGCCGTGTGTGGCCGCCTGCGTCCTCCGGGCCAATGGGGAGCGGCCACCTCACGCTGGCCCGGCGCCCGGCCTGGCCGCGGCCCGGCGAGGAGGGCAGCGCAGCCCTCTGCTCCGCTCCTCCGGCTGCTTCTGCGGGGAAGGGGGCTGGGCGGGCTGCCGGTTCCCTCAGCAACGGGGCCTGGCCCGGCGCCTTTGTGAGGAGGCCCCAGCGGGAAAAGCGGCGGGGAAGGAAGGGAGGAGCCGCCTTTCCAGGGCCTTCCCTCCTCGGGGGTGGTGGGAGCCGGAGACACCCAGGGGCCCTCGGCTGCGGAAGGCGGGGGAGTCTTTAGGGTCCTCGGACCCGCGAGGGGGCCTGTGGGCAGAACAGAGTCACTGCTCACGTGCTGAAAAAGAAGGTGCAGCCACACTGGGCAGCGGGCAGGGCGAGGAGGTGTTAGAAGGGGCTCCAGGGAGGGCGACCCTTCCCCTTGATGGGGAGGAGGCCATTCCCCGACGGCCCTACTTGGCGGCTGGTCGTGGCCTTCGGCCTGGAGAACGCACGCTTGGCATTTTCTGACCAGCCTGTCCACATGACCAAGTATGCTTCTCAGCATTTCTTTTTTCAGAGCCCCTTAATAGCTTTCCCCTCTCAAGCCTCCTCTGCCTCAGGGATCCGCGATGTACCCCCGTCCCTCCTCTAACCGCTTTGTGCCGTGGTCCTCGCCCCCTCCCTGGGCCTCGTCCATTACTCCTACTTCAAGGCTGTCTCTCTGTGTTTGTCTTTTATTTCCTTCACTTGCACACATACGTAACCACACACACAGACCCTTTGCAAAAACAAAGGCCACCCTCCCCTCCGCTTTCTGGTCTCAGTTTTCTGTCTGGATGTTAACAGTTCTGACGGCCTTGAAGGTGGATCGATAGACCCATCCAGGCCTGAAGACATTAGCAAACTTTGTGAACCAGCTATGCCATATGCTTTAGAAAGGGTCTGTCACTAGGCATTTTCAGATGTCTTCGTCCTTCAAGATGTGAGCTTCCAGATGGAGAAACATAGCCATTGTAAAAGTGACTGCTCTTCCTGACCACCCCCGAGGAGTAAGATGCTAGTGTATTTTGCAAATGCGATTTAAGTCCCTTAGAAATAAAAGAAATGTCTTCTGGAGGCATACCTTGCTGTGTTTGGTCATTCCCACAATGCCGTTTCTGTAGGGGCTGTTGTTTCAACCTGGAAGATGTCGTGATATTAAGTGTCACGTCGAGGAGACTCAGTCACCCGTTCTTGAGATGCCTTTTTAATGCTGACACGTCACTGGCACAGAGGAGCAGTACCCAGGGTGCAGTAGCACAGAGCAGGTAAACCCGCATCTAATCCTCCTGAGACCTACCCCCCAAATAAAAAGACCCCGGTTCATTTCTCACAGGGAGGAATGGGACCCCTAGACCAGTATCTTTTTGGGAACTGCCAGCACAGCTGTCCCCAGATGGTTCAGTAGCTCACGAAGCACTTAACTTCCTTTGGCTTCACTTCTAGCTTCTGCAGACAGGGTTGCTGTGAGGATTAAGGTGATTCGTGTGTGTTGAGCATGTAGCACGGTGCCCGGTGCACAGGGAGCAATAGTAATACTGTCTTTGACCTTCCCGCCTTGGGAACGTGCCTCTGTTAGCTCCACGGCTCACTATAAGCTGGCGCACAAGGAGTAGGAACCTGGGTTCACAGCCACAGAGATGGCAGCTCAGGCAGGTTCGGTCCCATGCCCAGGGTCACCCAGCCAGTGAGACGAGACGAGACGAGACAGGGCATCTAGATTTGGCACTCAAAGCACTCAGCAACACACAAGCTCTCTCGGGAGCATCCTGACCGGTGTTATAAATGGGTTGCCTAGCCTGGGTCCCTGGAGGCTTGTTCTGTGGAGACAAGTCCATTATGTCAGTGCATTTGAAACCTGCTGGAGGCCGCCCTTCAGTGCCCGGCTTTTAATGCCTATTAGGCAGGTGGAGAAAGAAGATCATCGAACAGGGGTGTTTCTGCAGCTCCTGTAGGGCTCGCAGTCCTGCCTGTACGGCCCAGGTTCTCTGGCAAGGCTGCAGTTTGAAGGCCTCGGAGGAGAACTACTTTAAACAAAGACGGAGGAGATGGGTGTTCCCCTGCTGGTGTGACTTTAGGGGAGAAAGAAAGTTCCCTAATGGCAGACCCTCGATCCAGAGGGTCTGATATGAAATGTGTCTCAGGAGCCACCATTGAAGAATTATTCCTCTGAGGTCCTTACTCTATCTAGAGTCCTTTTTTCCAAGGAATATGCTGACAAAGAAGGAAGCCACCAGAATGATGGGGCCATGTTCCTGCCAAGCAATAAAGCATCGCCTGTCGAAGCCGGGGAGGCCTGGGGGGCGGCAGGGAGTGAGTGGGGTAACAGGAGAGAGGCCTGGTGGAACCTCAGTGTTCTTGCCGTGCCATCTTCGGGAATATCTTTGATTTGCTGTTGGTTTCATGATCGCGCTGGGTTTTCTTGCTCCTCTTGGCTCTTTTTTGACTAAGAATGGTAAAGAGGGATGCTGGGGAAGGAGCGGGTGAGTGGATGGTGGAGGAGTTGGCTGCTGGCTGAGTGGAGGTGGGTGGAGGGAAGTTGTCTCTCACCCCAGCATCTGTGTGTGCAACATGCCACTAGCCGCACACACACCAGCACCCCCAACTCCTAGCCTCCCGCACCCCTGCAGCATTTTTAGAGAATAACAGTGCCACCTGGTGGCCATTTACATGCAATGCTCCTCTAAACCTTAACAAGAGTAACATAAGTTGTGTTACTCTGTACTTAACGTCGGTTTCCCACAGTCGAAAGTTCCCCCTTGTCCCTCCTGTCCTTTTCTCAGAAAATGAGCCAAGCCATAAATGGACTTCTGAGACGTGCTTTGCAGCATTCCCGGTGGTCTGGGTCAGAGAGACGATATTGAGAAAACAGCTCCTAAACAGAACTCCATGTCCCTTAGTGTCTTAATGCCCTGGCCTTGTGCTTATTCGGGAAAGAAGCTTGGGGAGCAGAGACGGGTGAAGAAAAGATGATTTCAGGAACTGATTCCAGCCACTGTCTGACACTCTGTATTTTTCTATCTGTCAGTTACCAGAAGAGCAGAGAACCCTGTATTATCAACAGCATCAATTTCTGCTTCTGTGACCCACACTTGTTCTCTCCGGTAATGGCTCATCTCACTTTGCTATAATTAAAAGAAATGCCATCCACTTGCCTCCCCGAGTTCCCACCCTGTGTCGGGCACTGTGCACGGGAGCTGGTGACGTCAGGGTGGATGCAGACAGAGGCGTGGGGCTTTGTTTTCCTCCCAGGGACCCAGACCAGGTCATAGGTGACCTTCGTCTCCCTAAATCACTGAGATGGTGGATACAGGGAGCTTAACTCGCTGCTTGGTACCCCCTAAGTGTCCTGTAACAGCGGCTCTGAACGTGCGTGCCTTATACGTATGGGACTGCACGTGTGTGTAGAGCTAACAGCTGTTCCTGAAGAGCAACGAATTTTTAAGTGCTTTGGGATTTTGTAAGGGCTCATTACAAGGCATCAGGGTTTCCCGCTGTAAGGTTTTTTATTTATATGGGGGTTCAGAGGGTTCTTTCCACATGCTAACTCGTGACTCTTTGCAAAATCCCCTGGAAGTGACTGGCCAGAAAAGGGAACAGGGCAAACCTTAATCTGAGTCAGGACAGGGAAGAAGCAGTTTTTCAACCTCCACCCCGGCCCTCCCCGGTCTGGAGCAGTGAAAGTCCCCTGCAGACAACCTGCTTTTGCACTGCAAGTTCTAGGTAAGGGAGACTCCTTATTTGCCTCAAGGTGGGGCAGGAATGAAGCTCTGAAACCTAATTCTGGACGAGCCCGTGAGCAAGAGAACAGGGAGGAGAGTGGAGGGCTCACGTTGTCCCTTTTCCTCCTCCCCCAACATGAGCATCAGTGAGAATGAGTGTCGAGAGAGCCGGGGTGGGGGCGCCGCAGATAGGCGTGCTGGAAGGGGCATCAGATGGGCTCGCAGGAGGCTTTGGGGGAGACACCGTTTTCTCGCCTTTTCCAGCTTCTCTTGGCCGCCTGTGTTCCTTGGCTTGTCTGCCCTTCCTCCATCTTCAAAGAGCATCCTTCCAGTCTCTGCTTCCGTCTTCACGTGGCCTTTGCCCTTCATCCCTAGTTCTCCCTCCATTCCTGTTAAAGATCCTTGCGATGACGTTGGCCCACCCAGGTAATGCAGGATAATCTCTCCGTCTCGAGATTGTTAGTCACACATGCATGGTCCCTTCTGCCACGTGAGGTGGCACTCCCAGGTTCTGGGGATTAGGATGGGGACACCTTTGGGGGCCATTATTCTGCCTCCCACACTGGGAAATCAGGGTGGAGAGACTGAATGTTGAAGAGGAGCTTCTGCGATATGCAGATCTTTCCACAACGTCAGTTTCTCGAAACCCAGGGACTGTGGGTTCCTTCACCCACGAGTTGCCATTGGAGTTCCGAACTGTGCGGCGGGAGCTGTGTTCATTCCCCACCTTGGGGGTGGGGGAGGTCATGCCTGGGGCTCTCCTGAGCTGGAGGTGGCGAGGCCCTAGAGCTGTACACATATCTTCCTCCAGAAAGCAGAGAAAGCCCTTCAAAGTCCAGCCATCAATGAGCCAGGCCCCACCGGTTGATAGGGAGATGCCGTTGGTCACAGCAGGCATGGAGCATGGAAAATAGATTTTATGACCAAAGCGCATTGAGTTCTTTTTACTGCCTCTGGTGAGACTGTTTCTGGCTTTGTGTTGGTGAGAGGAGTCCTGATGGGGACCATGTATTGAATGTCAGTGTTTCCTCCTGCTTTGCACGGGAACAGGTTCGAGGTAGGAACTGTCAGTGGAGAAAGCTGGTTCAGAATGCCTTCAAGTTTATGAAATCCTCCAATTAGCATCATTCAAAAGGTGCAGCCTCACCTCCCCCAGAGAGTAAGACAGTGAGGTGGCAGCCATGTGTCCCAGAGCCTCCACGGTGGGCACAAACCTACTGTCCTGTTGTCAGATCCTGCACCAGTGTGAGCCCACAGCCCTGAGCACAGCGGGCTTCCTGCTGCCCTCCTCTCCAGTATTGTGGCTTTGGAGCCCCCAGTGGAAGCCTCTCCATGAACCGTGGTCCCTTGGGTCATACTGAGGTTACAGTATCACTCCCCGAGCCCTGCTGGCCAACCCCCCTGCCACGATTTCCTGCTGCCCTTTCCCTTCGAAGGGGTTAGCGCCATCTCCAAGGTTTTGGAAAGCCCCAAGTTTAGGACAAGCATCCTTTCCCTGTTCAAATCTCTTAAGTTTCACAGAGCTCTTTCCATCCTTTGATTATATCAGGGAGAAAAATCTTAATGAGGGGTGTACCGGATAGGAATTTGTTTGGCTGCAAAACATGGAAGACTTGGAGGGGAGGGTATAGCTCAAGTGGCAGAGCACATACTTAGCATATGCAAGTCCTGGGTTCAATCCCCAGTACCTCCTCTAAAAATTAAATAGGTAAACCTAATTACTGGCCCCCTGCCAAAAAACCCAAAACCAAAACCAAACCAAAACAAAAAAACCCCAACAAAATGGAAGACTTGACTATTGCTGGATAAGATAATCAGGGTAGGGTTTTTCAACCTCAGCATCATTGACATTGGGAGCCAGATAATTCCTTGTGTGTGTAGGAGGCTTTGTGGCATCCTCAGCTTCTAACCTCTAGATTAGCGATTCTCAGTGTGCAGGGGGCTAGTTTTGCCCCCAGAGGACTAGGGCAGTGTCTGGAGGTGTGTTTGATTGTCACATCTGTGGGGGTAGTGGAGGGTGGGCTGAGGTGAGGGGTGTGGCTGAATATACTACAACTCACAGCTCCTCCAAACAAAGAATTATCTAGCCCCAAATTTCAATAGTACCAAGATTGAGAAACCCTGGTTTAAAGAAGTAGAAATGGACATGTAAGTTGGTCCAAAAGGACCGGAGGAGAAAATCCCCGAAGAACTCCTCCCACCATAGAAGTCATACCCTAGTCTCTCCGCAAAGTCTCCTTCTCAGATCCTTCCTCCCGCTGATAAAGCTTGGCAGTTACTGGGATGAAACCCCCCGTGGAGGTGCTTCCTGGGAAGAGATTTGGGGGGGGGGGGCTGGTGCAGGAGGGAAGGCACTCACTTCATTTTAAGGATGGCTGAGGAAAACCGGGAGAGAGTTAACAGACGCATGCAGCACTAACTGGGAAGAGGGCCTGCCAAAATGCTGAAGGCCACCGAGCGCAGCTGCATTTGACAGCGTGAGCGCTGATGATACTGATGCTGAAAAACAGAACGAGACAAATGTTGAAAGGACCAGACGCAGACACGGCCCATCGGAGACAGCAGGCAGGGCTTTTATTGTTCTGGGCTTTTTCTTTTTTTGTACTAAGTATGGGTTGAAACACTTATATCTCAGAGTACATTCAAGTATCACCTCCTTGCACCTGAAAATAAAGCAGGCCTTGATTACGAAAAATAATGAACAGATAACAAAGGGCAAATGGGAAGAGTGTTCACACATGCCTTGGCTACAAATCAATCGACCCCTGGGCACCAGAGCCTGCAGTTTTTGCTCTGTAGTGTAGCTGCGTGATGAGAAATAAACAGACATGGGTTGTCACCAATTGGAGTAGCTGTTGGGTCCCTCCCCACAGCCCCTCCCTGGTAACAATGACTCGCATGCAGGGTGAGGGGGAAGGTCAGATATGGAGCCAAAGAAAAGAGAGGTTAATTAAAATCACTGTATGCTCAGCTGCCTGGTGCTTTGAATGTTGTTTTCAAACCTTTTTTTCCCTACCTACCACTAGTTTTAAATGTCAGGCGCCAAAATGCATTTAAAGAAAAACAAAACACCAAGTACAGGCAAATAGAAAATCATCCCGTATTTCTTGTTCTGCTTTTTCTTTCTGTCCTTTCAGATCAAGGGATGACACCATGTCCTGGTCCGGTGCGCTCAGGTTCAAGCCCCTTAAAGAGCTGGGCAGCAAAGCCCCGTGTGCGGGGGAAGAAGGGCTGGGCTGGGGACGGTTCCCCACAGGCAGCACATCCCAACACATGTCGGAGTGTTAAAACGTTCTGGGGTTTCTCAGGTCCTTTGGCGACCTTTTCTTTTTTTCTTTCCTTTTTCCACTAAGAAGGGATGTGGTGGACAGAGGTAGCATGGTGGGTAAGCCTGTGTGTGAGTGGCCCTGTTAAAGTTTTTATGTGAAGACGTACCAATCCAAATGGACAGATTTAGGGCAGTCCTTGCTGATCAGGACTGCTGACTCTGACGCTGTTCAAAGATGGGGGAGCTCACCCTTTCTCCTGCTTCTGGGCTCCCTGGGGCCGGGAACTCTCGCAGGCTCCCTGGTCACTGCACCCCAGCACCAGCACAGGGTCGGCATGGTCATTAGGCCGTGTCCCCGGAGCTCGTCTTCAGGGTCCAAATCTAGGCGTCACCATTTTCTTCCTCTCTGACCCTGAGCAGGTCAGTCAGCCCTGGGAGCTTTGGTTTCCTCATCTGTGAAATGGGCACAACCACAGCACCTCCACTGCAATAGCCTGACTGAGAAAAGTAGTTGTCACAGCGCCAGATGGACAGTTGGAGCTGTCTATATAGCAGCTGCTACTGTCATTAGGGGTTCAAGTTCTGTCTTGCTGCGCTTTGTAGCTCATTCAGGGCCAAATATCTGAAGGCATTTTAGTGCTTACAATGCTTTGGGTCCCCATTACTCATCCCTTCCCATTTACATTCCATTTACAGACTTCAGATTATTTGCAAAGTGATATTTGAGACGATGTTGAATAACCTTTGGTCCCGTTTCTGAACATGGGCAGGGATCTCTCTAGGGTGCCCACCACCACCTCCAGGTGGGCTGCACGTTCTGTCTGGCCGAGGTCTGGGGAAGGCGTAGGGGCCGATGTCACGGGGTTGTACGGGATACCCCCACCCAGCCCTTCGGGGCAGAGGTGGCCGGAAAGTGTGTTAGCGCACAGGAGCCTGAGAAAGCGCTCATGGCCACCTTGGATCCCTCCTGTGTGTTTCTCAGCGGCATCATTCTCCAGATCCCTGCGTTTTCTTTGAGGGTCCCTGTGTCTGTGCCTCCGGTTCTGTAGCTGAAAAACCACAATAAAAATCTAGAGGTGGAACAACGTGCGTGCACTTAGCAGTACCGAGCTACACACTTAAAATGGTTAAGATGGTACATTTTTTGTTAGGTATCGTGACCACAGTTACAAATAATAATTAAAAACAAATACAATTGTTTAAAAAAAAAAAAAGAACAAACTAGAGTGGGAGCGATCTAAGGGCCTTCTTTTACGATTTGACACCTGATTCTGAGAGGGTCAAGTGCAGGGTCCCGGCTTCTGGGGAGCCGTCGGCAATCCTGTCCACTTTCTCTTGCTGTGCGTGCAGGTTTCAGAGGTCAGCTGAGGCTGTAAATCCTTTGGCTCCTGTGCCCTGATCCATCCCCAGCTGGGTGTGTGTGTATGTGTGTGTGTGTGTGTGTGTTTTAACTGAAGTATAGTTGATTTACAATGTTGTGTTAGTTTTTGGTGTATAGCAAAGTGATTCAGTTAAATATATATTCTTTTTCACATTCCTTTCATTATAGGTTATTATAAGATACCGAATATAGTTCCCTGTGCTATACAGTGGGACCTTGTTTATCATATTTTATATATAGTAGTTTGTATCTGCTAATCCCAAATTCCTGAGGTATATAAGCTTTTGCACAGCAAAGGAACCTACAAACTGGGAGAAAATATTTGCAAGTGATGCAACCAACGGGGGCTTCATTTCCAACATATACAAACAGCTCATACAGCTCCATAATCAAAACCCCCAAACAACCCAATCGAAAAATGGGCAGAAGACCTAAGCAGACATTTCTCCGAAGAATACATACGGGGGGGGGGCCTTGTTGGCTGTTCCTCAAAGCTGGAGCCTCCCTGAGAGCAGGCCCAGTTCCAGGAGCCTGGCCCAGGAGGGGTATTTCTCTGGGCCTCTGGGCTCTGGGGTCATAGGGGGAGAGGTCAGGAGAGGAGGGGACAATGGCCACTTGCAAGCGCTCGTTGGTGGCTCTCCTGGGCCTGGCTGCCAACCACCACTGCTGGGGCAGCCTGTCCCCAGGCTCCCAGCCTCCCCTGTACCCTGGGCCAGAGCAGGAGGCCTGGGGCCTGTGGAAGCTCCGGGGCTCAAAAAACCACCCAGATCAGGGACAAGGCCAAACTCGTGCCTGTGCTGCCCTCTGCTGGGCATCCCAGCTTATGGCCGGCCAGGACTCAAGAAGAAAACTCAGGCCCAGCAGGTCCGAGTGGAGCCATGCATCCAGGTGGGCCCCCCTGCTTGGGGCCTGGAGTTTCTCACAGGGGTCCTGGTGGGGGCTCTGTGAGAGTGCAGCTGGCATCATCCCCAGCAAGTCATCTCCAGGTGACCAGGACAGGGCTCTCTCCCCTGGGGACCAGATGAGCCCAGCTGTCCCCCCTCAGCGGGCTGTGGCTCTGAGCCTCCCCGGGGGGTGGGCCTCACCCTGCTTCTCCTCCAGGCTGCACCCTGTCATCCATCAAATTGTCTTTCCGTCCTGGCCACATGCCCCCATTTCCTTTTCAAAGCAGAATTCTGGGTGCACGGCCTGGTCTCAGTGGCCCCTCATTGCAAGAGTCTCTGAAAAGGCCATTCCTGCCGACCCTGCAGCTAGACCGAATTTCCAAAACATTAATGTGCTGTTAATACACAACAGTGTCCTACGGTACAGCGCAGGGACCTAAGTTCAGTGCCCTGTAATACCTCTAATGAAAAAAGGATATGAAAACAGATATACACATACATATACAACAGAATCACTAGGCTGCACACCAGAACCTAGCACAACATTGTAAATGGACTCTATGCTTCGATGAAATAAATGTGATGCCATCACACCCCTGTCTGACCTCTTTCAAAGTCTGCCGGTTGCCGAGAGGGTGATCGCAAACCAGCATGAGCTATGAAGCCCATCACGTTCTGCTTCCTGCCTTCCTTTCTGTGTTGATGCCAGCAGCACCTCCCCTTGTGTCTGGCATCTTCTTGGCAAACAAGAGGCAGCAGAGTCTCGGCCGCCAGACAGCCTGGACTCGGAGACCAGCTGTACGATTTGCTAGCTGACCTTGGGCAAGTTACCTCTCTGCCTCAATTTCCTCATCTATAAAATGGGGATGATAATCGTAATAGTTCGCTTCACAGGGTGGTTAATGTAAATGATATAATCCACGTGAAGCACTTAGAACAGTATCTGGCACACAGTAGGCAGCTTACAAAGTGTTGGTTGTTATTATTCATTGAAAATGTTGGCAAAGTCATCCCTTTGACTCCAACTTCTGCTGTCAATCTGATGGCCTGAATATTCATCTGGGCAGCTTTTCCAGCGACCTTCGATCAGTTCCTTGACTCCCTAACCCCAGTGACCTTCACTTCCAGCTTATCTAAGTCACCCACACTCATGACCACCCTTGGATGTGTCGGCAGCCGGAACTATCCAGAATTGCCTCAGAACTTCTCAGCTTTATCGTTCCACCTTCTGACAGCATCCAGTCATCCTTCCAGGTCCCTCTCTGAGCTCTGCTCTTATATCTGCTTATTTCCAGGTTGTCCAGTCCTTTGGTCTCTCTTTTTCACTCAGCCCATCAGATCTTTCTAGCTTTTTAGCATTTCTCTACTGAGTTGATACATTATGGATCATCTGAACTCATCAAGGTCTTGCACTCTCTTGCACACTCACTGTTTATTCACTCAGTTCACAGCCACGTTCTACGTGCCACGTACTGTGTCATGCACTGAGGACATAGGGTTCTTGTCCTCAAAGCTTAGGGTCTAGAGGAAAGCGACAAAAAGGACATTAATAACTCTACACTTCCAGACTGAAAAAAGTGCTAGGACGTAATCAAGGGGGTGGTAGGATGGAGAATGAAGAAGAGGACCTGTTCAGAGGGCGTCTTCAGGGACAACAACAGAGAAGTGTTCGTTGAATTCGACCGAATCACGGCTACTGGTAACTTTGACAAGGATGGTTTCAGGACGAAAGTGTTGGGACTTAAACACTTTAAGAGCAACTGAAAGTGAAGATGTAGAGACGGTTCACACAGGCTACTCTTTTGGTAATTTAGAGAGGGGAAACAGAGAAAAATCAGCGCTACCACAGCAGGCAGGATTGGCACCTCCTTCACAAATTATTAAGACTTTCAGGACGGTGACAGCAGAACATTAAACCAAGTACTGGTCTGTGCAACGAGATGCCACATACCTAGGAAGCTGGCTCCGACTGTGGGTTTGTATGCCAGTGAGAATAAATGGTTAAAAAAAGAGAGACTGATAATGTGGGAAAGAGGGAGGTAACCAAAAAAATGAAATTTGGGGAAGACAAAAAGGAGACAGGACCTGGAGTATACGTGGCAGGATTAGACTGGAGGAAAGTAAAATGTGGGTGTTGACGCAGGGGGCTAGCGATATGGCTGCGCTGGTCTCCATCTTCTCTGTGACCCTGAGGCAAGGCTCCCTGTCAGGAGTGAGGGGCTGTGAGGACGAAGGATGAGGGGTTTGACAAGAAAGAAAATGTGCGTGGAAGATGGCTGGGGTTGGGGTTTTGCCAATTAAAAGACAACAGAGGGAGAGTGGCTCTAGGGAGTTGCTGGTGTTTGTAAGAGTGATAAGAAGATGAACCAAAGAATCCAGGTTGGGTAAGAAAATAAGTTTATCAAGAGGGATGGTGTAGCTCAGTGGCAGAGCTCATGCTTAGCATGCACGAGGTCCTGGGTTCAATCCCCAGTACCTCCATTAAAAATAAATTAATAAATAAACCTAATTACCCCCCCCCCAATTTTTTAAAAAAAGTTGATCAAGAGAGGCTGTGAAGGAAGTTAGGTTAGCGGTCTTGACTGGGTTGAAGAGACACTGGAGGAAGTGAGCTGATAGCGGTTTGTGATCAGATGGGGGAAGGTTTAAATTCACTTCGCTGGTGACAAGGTTCAGCGGAGCTCCAGGGAGCTGTGTGGTTGGGTTACGAGGAACAGTCTCTGTTGACGAGGAGGTCAGGGAAATAAGGGGGAAGACGTCACCCCAGAGCTGAATTTACCCAGGAGGGATGAGCCGGCAGAGGGTGGAGCCTGAGGCTTCTGAGCAAGTGCTGAAGACTTCACTCTGATTTTCACGACGAGGGGGAAAGAATGCACTGTTTAAAAAATTTTCTTACAAACATACTTCTGTCTTAAAATTTGAGATTCCCTTGGTTCTCCCATTTCGTTTAGGGTATCAGAGCTCTGGGACCAGAGGGGGCACACTTCTGTCTTTGAGCCAGGAGGGGGCGCAAGAGACCGAAACAGAAGTGTCGAATGTAAGGGCCCGCTTCCGGAAAACGAAGAGGTGATGGAGCTCAGGACCCACTCTGCTCCTTCTCCCATCTATGTCCTTCCTAAGGCAGGTTGGGGCTGGAGTCCGCTTGAGGGTTGGTTCACCTGTGAGCTACCTGTATTACTGGGCAGAAACTGAGGTCTTGGCAGAGCCATGCTCCCTTGGAAGGTTCCAGGCGAGACTCCTTCCTTGCCTCTTCAGCTTGTGGTGGCCGGGGTTCTTCACCCTTGCCTTGTGGCTGCGTCAGTGCCGTCCCTGCCTCCATCTTCACGTGACTTCTCTGTGCCCATGCCTTCTCTTCTGTCTCTTAGAAGGACAGAGCTTGTCGCTGGATTTAGGGACCACTCGAATCCAGGGTGATCTCTTGCATCCAGATCCTTAATTACATCTGCTAAGATCCTTTTTCCAAATAAGGTCACAGTCTCAGGTTCTGGGAGGTTCGGAGGTAAAGATAAATTCTTGGGGGGTGGGGCACCACTCAACCCACTACACTTCTCTTTTCTCTCCAGTTTAATAACCCCGTGGGTGGCCCACATTTTATTTTGGTGAAACTGTTAG
Source organism: Camelus dromedarius (assembly GCF_036321535.1). Classification (NCBI taxonomy): domain Eukaryota; kingdom Metazoa; phylum Chordata; class Mammalia; order Artiodactyla; family Camelidae; genus Camelus; species Camelus dromedarius. Next base: position 15,216,293 of record NC_087463.1, on the reverse strand, counting down.
TAACAGTTACTGAGTTTTTACTGTATGTCTGCCCACGCTATGGTCTTTACTGGGTTACAGGTACCGCTGTGGCAGATGGTACTGTTTGCATGTGGGAAAACTGAGGCTTAAGAGGTGGGGAGCTGCAGAGCTGAGCGTGGGACCCAGGGAGGCTGCCCTCTGCACCCCATGCTGCCTCTTCTCGGTGGGATCACATTTCTACCAGGACACTTCCTGCAGTAAGAACTTAGTTGGAAAAAGAATCTGAGTGGCCAAGGAAATGTGACGTCTTGTACTACAGCATAGAGAGAAGCGAGACCGATTCCCAGCCTAAACACTATAACCCCGGAGCACCAAGGGTCACCGGCAAGAGTTCAGAGAGTGAAGCAGCTTGCGAAACATGGGAACCGGAGCATATTTATCCTCCTGGAGAGCCCGACTCCCTGCTCTGAGGTCCCTGGAGTCCTGATCTCAAGTTGGAGGTGATGCTTCAGGGGAGAAAGCGGCCAAGCTGACCCGCGGCTGCCAGCGGAGCACACCTGCGGGCCTCGGGTGGCGCGCAGGTGTACCGGGCGGGCCGTGGGCGGCTCAGGTTCGGAACAAGTACCTCGGGCGGAAGCTGTCGGTGTCGGGCTTCAAGGAGGCGCCTTTCTAGTTCTTCCACAGCGGGCGGCGTCTGCACTGTGCGCTCCGGGGCCCCGTGCTTAGGGAGCTGGCTGAGCTCAGGCTGTTGGAGCCCCAGGGGTCCAACTCCAGCTCCGGGCTGGTCACCCACAATGGCAAGGAGCGGCCCCAGGGGCCCCTGGGTGCAGATGCTGAAGATGCGGAGGACTCGCCGGGGTGTCGGCAAAGGACCCGTCGGGGTGGCGTTAGAGTCCGATGGTGCCTGTGTCTCAAGCGTAGGGTTTCTCTGAAGTCCTCCCTTTGGGGGCTGTGCAACCAGTTCCTAAAGGGGACTTTGGGACCCAGTCCTCCCACTTAAGTGCCCTGAGCATCTGAGGATGGGCTCAAAGCTTCTGCAGACTCATATCCTTTGGACCAGGTGTGAAACCTGGGGAGTAGGTACCACAATGGTCCTCTTTCCCCTCCCAGCCCTGCTGTCCCCACTCCCTCGATTGCATTTTGGGGGCTAGGCCCAGGGAGCTTCGGCTCCAGGCTGGCTGGTGACCCCAGGCCTAAGGCATCTGGTCCGAGATCCCATGCAGTGCGGCCTCACCCTAACAGTATCCCTTTAAAGAGGCATTTTGGAAGCCAGCTGCCTTAGTGGCCCAGCTGGAAACAGACATCCCTTCCCTCATCTCTCGCCATCAGGAGGCTGGCCATGCAGCTCAGATGAGCAGGACCCTGGGAATAGTCTGCCTTACCTTCCTCCCTGCATTATTTGGTGACATTCTTTTCAGTCTATGGACAAAATCAGTGCTATCGAACAACTGTTATAGTTTTTGCAGCCCCCAGCCCTCTCTGTTGGCCGGCTCCAGCTTGGGCCCCTGTCACTCATGTTGGTCACATCTACCAACAAGGGTCAGGGCATGAAAATGAGGGAAGAATTAGGCCAGAGAATCACACTATGACAAGACACATCTTGGGTCAGAGCTGAGATGTGTGAAGTCAGAGCGTGTGGTGAGAATGGCTCCCAGACCAGCGAGGCAAGTCTTTAAGCCGACCAGACGCTTCTACTGCTAGAGAAGCTCCTCTGTCAGAAAGGGGCTTTGGCAGCAGACGCGGGTGCTCCTGGGACAGAGGGGCTTTTGGCTTGAAGCATCTGGGCTCATTGTCAAGGCTGGTCAATGAGAGGGATGTTTGGGTCATCTTAGCCTGGCATCCTTAACCGCTGGATTCAGTGGTGTGCCTCCCCTGGTTCCCATCATGCCTGCAAAAACGCTTGACTGGGCTTTGGCCTTCTACACAGTTGTGCTTCCGGGGAGGATATGTACGAGCATGCTGACCCCATGTGTCACCCACCTGGCCTTCCCCAACACGCACACTTTGCCTTGCTGGTGGGAATGCCACCTCATGCCTTGAAACCGTGTACTTCTCAGAACCGCAAAGAGGTCAGGTTACCCCAAAGTGTAAAATCAGGTTTTAAGAAACTTAGTACCTGGTTAGCAATAACTGATTCCAATAGGAACGTGTCAGATGGTGTCTTGCCTTGTTAATAACACCTTAACGGAGCTGGTTTCGGGGCCACGTTTTGTGCTGTTTGCCGAAACTGCTGGTCGGTACCTGCTCAGGTGACCTTTATTTGTCATCAGCAGCTCAAACTGGCTGAACTCATCCCCTTAACGGGACAGCTAGAAGCCCTCTCAGCTCAGGGGGACTTTTTTCTTCCCCTTCCTTCTCAGCTCTGTTGTCGGCCCCAGGCCGCCTAGCTTGTGCGGAATGGCTGTGAGTGTGTGAGGGGAGGATCCCCCAGCAATGGTGGGGTCTTGAGGGAGGAGACTGGGTCCACTGATTTGGCTGAGAAATCTTTTTTTCCTTTTTTTTAATTTTAATTTTTATTTATTAAAAATGTTTTTGCAGTTTATTTTGTTATTAATTGTTTTGGGGAGGTAATTAGGTTTATTTGCTTATTTATTTATTTTTAGTGGAGGTACTGGGGATTGAATCCACAGCCTTGTGTGTGCTAAACATGTGCTCTACCACTGAGCTATAGATCCTCCCCTTTCTTTTTTTTATTGTAGTAAAATACACATATTTACCATCTTAATTATTTTTAAGTGTACAGTTCAGTGGTGCTAAATACATTCACATTTTGTGCAGCCATCACCTCCAGCCATCTCGATAACCTTTCCTGAAGCTGAAACTCTGTACCTATTAAGCAATTACTCCCCTTTCTCCCCTCCCTCCAGGCCCTGGCCCTCACCATTACACGTTTGGTCTTCATGATTTCAATTACTCACATAAGTGGAATCATGCAGTATTTGTTTTTTTGTGACTGGCTTATTTCACTTAGCATAATGTCCTCAAAGTTCATCCATGCTATACCGTATTGCAGAATTTCCTTCCCTTTTAAGGCTGAAAAATACTCTGTTGTGTGTGTGCACCACAGTTTGCTTATCCATCGATGGACACTTGGGTTCTTTCCACCTTTTAGATATTGTGAATAGTGTTGCAATGAACATGGTTGTACAGATTCTCTTAAAGACCCTGCTTTTGATTCTTTTCGGTATATGCCACTACACCCAAATCTGGGTCTTATGGGAATTCTATTTTTAATATTTTGAGGAACCACCATACTGTTTTCCACAGTGTCAGCTGAGAAACTTTTTATGCAAACTAGAGCTTACTTGGAAAGGCAGTATGTAAAACAGATAAAAGCAGAACTGCTCTAGATGAAACAGAGCTGAGAAGCCCCAGTCCTACTCTTCTAGAGAGAAGCTACTCTCAGCAGTTTGGAAGGCGTTAGACTCAGGTGTAAAGTCAACTGTTAGGCTGGGAAATTGGGAAGGGAGACAAAGCCACTTACCCACGCCTCAGGACAGAGGACCCCAAAGTCAGAGTAATGTCAGAACCCATGTATGGCAGCAAGGGAGACAGATGTACATAGATGTATTTTATAAAAATGATCAGTCTTTGGGGGAAGACACTAAATCTTCATGATACAAAAATGACCATTCTACACAAGACTGAATGTGGTAAAACTAAAGCTAATGAAAATACTTTAAAAAATATTTTTTAACACCTTTCCCTCTCAGAACTCTGTTGAGGGGGAAGGGTATATAGCTCAAGTGATTGATCATATGCTTAGCAGGTACAAGGTCCTGGGTTCAATCCCCAGTACCTCCTCTAAAAAGAAATAAACCTAATTATCTCCCCTCCACCAAAACAAAGAAACAAACAAATAAGAACATTAAAAAAAAACTGTTGAACATAATATAGCAACATTACCAAATTTAGGTCAACTCCTTTGGAAAGTTTTGGAATATGACGTGTGACTTTCACACTGGGAGATGGTCAGTTACTTTCTCCTTTAAGAATATTGTTCCAAAGGGGGAGGCTATAGCTTAGTGCTAGAGTGCACGCTTAGCATGCACAAGGTCTAGGGTTCAGTCTCCAGGACCTCTGTTAAAGAAAAATAAATAAATAAAAGTAAATAAACCTAATTACCTCTCCTCTCAAAAAAATTTTTAAAACGCAAATACATCCCATTAAAAAAAGAATAATGTTTCACTATTAAAAATGTTTTTCATATCCTTAGAAGAATGAAATATGTATATTAAAAATATTTTTCATCTCCTTAGAAGAACGAAATACTAAGCCACATTGTTAACACAATTATCATCAAAAATCACCGTTGGCTCTTTCTATGACGTGTTGGAAAAATGCTAAGATCAAGTTATCAGATTCAAAATGCCACTCTTTCCATTTTCAAAGTAGGTTTTTTTAATTAAAAAATTTTTTTGTGCAATTTACTTTTATTTATTTATTTTTGGAGGAGGTAATTAAGTTTATTTATTTATTTATTTTTGGAGGAGGTACTGGGGATTGAACCCAGGACCTCATGCATGTTGAGTGTGCCCTCTACTACTGAGCTCTTCCTTCCCCTCTTAGGATGGTTTCTTATAAACTTCACTCAAAGATTTTTATCTTTTAGCCACGATATTTAGTACTCCATCAAATATGAGCATTTGATGTCCACCCAGTTTTACACTGATTTAGCATTTATTATTCAACAATGGTTATGAATCTCTTCATTACTGGTTAATAAGCAGCAGCATTGTGGGAAGGTAATGGGCTCTGTTCTGGGTTTGAGTCATCCTGCCCCTGCGCTTGCCAATTGGGATCTCCCAGTGAATTAGGAGATCTTGGGTCACCCTAACAATTCCTTTCTTCATCTTAAATTTCCAAGCTGTTGTGAGTTAAATGAGACCCTGTGCTGCGTACCAGCATCTGAAAGCGGCACGTCCCACCCTAAAGGCTGATTTGCTTTCCTTCTTTTGCATAAACATTTACACCTTAAAAGCTCCCATGTCATCATTCAATAATATTGGTCAACCTCTTATTCTGCTGAAATAGTAGATGCAAACTGCCTATTTAAAAGTCAGTTTTGGGATGAAATTGTGAATAGGAAGGGAACTAGTTTGCCCAGAAAGATGTGCATTTTGAAACTGAGGGTAATTATTAGTTAGATCTATTACACTTGTAACCTGCCTTCAGTAATCAAGATTGCTTTAGTTCTTGCCACGGAAACTTGCATGTCCTTCAAACAGCACGTGGCCTAAACAGTAAGATGTTTGCCCGAGGTGTTTCCGAGGAACATGGGGTCAGCTGAGTCTATTTGGAGCTGTGCTGGTTGAGACTGGTTGGGACCCCCCCGACCCTCCAGCTGCTCTGAATGTGGAGAGGCCTGCAGCCTGGTTATGCCCGCGCAGAAGGATTCCCTCACCTTTTCCTTGTTTCCCGTCACCGTCACTGCTCCCCTCACGTCCCCGTGCCCCGGACCGCCCTGCTCTGAAACCATCAATAGCCCTCGCCTCCGGGAAGAGGCCCCGAAGCTGTTCTGTGGTCTCCCCACTGGGCTGTCCCTCGGAGAGCCCCTCTCTTTGCTGCTAAGTCTCGGGGTCTGGCGCTTTGGGCATGAGCGGAGCAGGGACGAGGGACAGACTCTCTGTGACACTGAGTTTCACCTTCCGGACAGGCTTTGCTTTTTCACCTCGGAAACAAGCCTCTCTCTAGCTGTCCTGTGGCTCGAACATCACTCTGAAGTCCTCTCTTCTCCCGTCTACACCACCCAGTCCTGGGGGCAGAGCTCCGCTGTTGGGAGTTGATGGCAAACTGGAGGCTGTGGGGAGGCAGGGCCTGGGGGGAGGGCTGGGAAAAGTGGGTGGTTGTGGGGGTTGACAGGCTTCCCCTCAGGCTTCTACCTCTGGAGCCTCAGAATGCGAGGCAGGAGGGTCTGTGCAGATGTCAGCAGCTGAGGTCAAAGGACAAGGAAAGGTTCTTCCTAGAGCCTCAGGGGGAGCGCAGGGGCGCCCTGGTTCCACACTTCTGCCTCTAGAGCTAGGAGCGTGCTCTCAAGTCACCCAGCTTGTGATAATTTTCTGAAGTTCTAGGAAAAAGCCCTAATTTCTAATAGTGTGTAGAAGGAATTACCAGAAAAAAACTTTCCCCCTATTTCTGTCTACCACACTTCTGGCCTCTAAAACTAAGAATGTGCTCTCAAGTCACCCAGCTCATGATCATTTGTTCCTGAAGTCCTAGGGAAAAGCCCTAATTTCTAATGCTGTGTAAAGGGAATTACCAGGAAAAACAAAAACTTCTATTTCTGTCTCTTCCAAAGCAGCTCGGGACTCACGGGTGGCCTGGGGAAGAGGGGGAGATGGTGGTCAGGTTGTAATGAGGACAGCAAACAGGAAAAGAAGCAGGTGTTTTCATTTAAGCAGGAGCATAACCTTCAAAGTGGGGCTTGGAGGAGGAGTTGTCTGAGTTCCTTACTAGATTGGAGCCTTATCTCTGCAAAGGTGTGAGGGGCGGACAAGGGCACCCAGCCCTCAGATGCTGGGACAGACATGCTGACAGTCAGGCACTAGCGGGGCTCGTGACCCTGACATCACTTCTCCTGACTTCGGGGCTGTGTTAGAACAAGTTAAGGGAAACCGTGAGGACGGGAGATGTTTTCCCTGCTTCCCACCTGGGGCCTGGCCAGCCACGGGTGACTCAGACACCAGCTTGCGGGGGAGCAGAACTAAGGGCCTGCGTGCTCCCCCAAAGGACTGTCCCAGTTACCGGTCAGGGGTTGCGTAGTGAGAGGGAACACTTCCCCGCTCGCCCTCCCACACCCTACATGTGGTCGGGGAGATGGATCAGTGCCAGAGGGAGAAAAGTTAAAGGGACTGGCTTTACTCACATGTACAAGTAGTTAGAAGTGTGAATCCACAAACCACCTTAAATACAAATACCAGCTCAGCATATTTTTTGCCTTCCTAGCTCAAATCACTGCATTCTTTGTTTTCATAATCCTTTCTCCCAATAATTTCCACTTTCCAGAAGCTTCTGAATCCTCCATTTTCTTTCCATCTACAAGGGGAAAGCTGACTTTGATAGCTCCAGCAGAAGAGGTGCCTGGATTTCTAATCTGCACCGTGGCCCTCCTCTGATTCCCTTCCTCTTTAAAGTACAGGTATTTAAACTTCACCCTTTGATTGCACGTAGTAACTTTACAACTGTGCCCTGATGAACCGGACACTCCACCTTCAGTGCCTAGTGCCCTGTCTTCCAGATAATTGTGCTGATGTCTTCTGGGGGCTGTGTGTTTGGAACCTAATTTGTTCATGGTTAATGTAAGAGGCGTTTCTACTGAAAAGAGAACAGGGGGTTTCCTTTTTTTGGCGGGTGGGGGGGAGGTAATTAGGTTTATTTTTAATGGCGGTACGGAGGATTGAACCTAGGACCTTGTGCACTCTACCACTGAACTAGACCTGCCCCCCTGCCAGGTGGTTTCCATTTAGGTCTAAAGACTGAGACCAACACAGCACATCATTAGCAGTGAAGAGTTAGTTTAGTAGAAAGTGCGTATTAACTAAAGCACAGGACCCTCTGGCAGTTTATCAGGTACAAGTTCCAGTATCTCGACAGAATAAGACAATCAGATTCTGAAGGGACAGACCCTGCCTCTGCTGGCAAAGGGAGACACACGGGGCCAAGAACAGACTGGTTGGACGTTCACTCATTTGACCGATTCTTTGAGCACCTACTATGTGCGCTGCACCATGTTGAATAAGACCAACCCTGTCCCTCTTATGAATCTCACTGTCCCAGGAAACTTGCTTCTGCTGAATGAAGCTGTCTTCCAATCTAATCTGGTAACTGTCCACCTAGAACCAGTCTCTCAAGCCAGTTAAGACTGGTTAGGGCCACTGACCCTCCAAGTTGGCATGTGCAAATGTCCACTTGGTGACCTTTTGACATCAGAGGGCCAAAAGCTGGCCTCTGATCATGCACCCCGAAGAAGCCTGTAGCTTAGGTGCACTTGCACAGAATGGTGACCTCACCTTTTTCTTATCTCCAGTCACCTTTCCCTACGCTCCCCACACCTCAGCTTCATCTCATAAACACCCCAGGCCCCTCGCCTACGAGGAGGCGAGCTTGAGATTTGTTCTATCTCCTTGCTGGGCTGCCTCTGGAATAAAGCCTTTCTCTGCTGCAGGCCTTGGTGTCTCAGCGTTGACTTGCTGCACTTTGGGCAAATGAACCTTGTTGGGTAATAGTTTCTTGCAATATAAGCTAATTCATCCAAAGTATTTTTGAATATATATGATTAGTTTTAAAAATTGCACATGTTCACTTCAAGCCATGATGGAATGATAAGGACTAGATTTACTGTCCTACCTTAAAAACCAGAATACCAGACAAAACGCATGGAACACTAGTCTTTAAGATATTGGACAAGGAGCACGGGACAGTGATCCCTGAGGGAAGGGAAGCAAATGGGATAAGCACTTAGCTGCTGGTTCGGGCCACAGCAGGGGGAGGTTCTGGAATCCTGAATGTCATCTTGACAGCTGTACTGTGGTTACGGAGGAGAACATTCTTGTTTTTTAGGCAATATACACTTGAGTATTTAGGGGCGAAAGGGTAAATTTCGAATAGCTCAGGAAAAAAGTCATGTGTATGTAGGTATACATACAAAAATACATTTATGAGACAAAATAATAAAACAGGGAAAAATGTTTCTAGGGAGCCAGTATTCCTTAACGACTTACTTTCCTGAGGCTGTGTCTCTGTTTATTTACCTGTTCACCTCTGGATCAGCAACACTTTAATGTTTTATATCCAAATGATTCCATACATTAGGCTTTGATTTTTTTCTTTTATTAGAAATCATGTAACTTATAATTGCTACTTTACAATTTTTGAAGTTACTTTCCTGACAAGGCCCCTTCCCTAGATGAAGTATTAGCTTTGGATTTAGTGAGATCTTACCATCCTAGTCTCTCCCTCGCATTGTCACTGGTAGCACAGGTCACCTTTCCTAAATTCCACTGATGTATAAGAAATCCTATGCTAGTATTTATTACAAAGCGACTGGTGTGAGAGTTCAAGTAAAACAAAAGCATGGCTGATAGAAAGGACAAAAACTGCACCATTCTTTGTTATTTTTTAAAATGTTTTAAAATGATAAATACAATGTGCTTAGTTTAAAAAAAAAGTTCAAATATACAGAAGAATATAAAGCCCTTTTCCCCTCCGTAACTTCTGGCCCCATTCTCTACAGCCACACAGTTGAATATGGAAGCCGCCAGCTATACATAGTTATTTAAATTAAAACAAAGTTAAAAAATCAGTTCCTCACACTAGCTGTATTGCAGTTGCTCAATTACCTCGTGGGACCGGAAGTGATCGTATGGGAGAGCGAAGATACAGAACACTTCCATCATCACAAGGTCCACTGGACAGTTCATTGGTTACTAATCCACGGTAACCAGTTAAGCACTAGCGTATAAAAGCCTCGTTGTTAGGAGCTTTTATGTATCACGGACACCACGATTTTCAAATATTTTCTCCCATTCTGTGGGTTGCCTTTTCACTTTCTTGTGTCCTTTAAAGCACAGAAGTTCGTTTTAAGTTCAATTTATTTCTTCCCTTGTTGCTTCTACTTTTGGTGGTATATCTAAGAAGCTCTTTGGCCCAAAGATTTACCTCTGTGTTTTCCTGTAAGAGTTTTAGCTCCTGTATTTAAGTGTATGGTTTATAAGGGGTCCCTAGCATATGGCTACCCAGTCATCCTAGGACCATTTGTTGAAGACTGCTTTCTCATTGAATGGTACTGGCACCCTTACCAAACACAATTGATAACATGGGCTTATTTCTGCCTCTGTTATATTTTCTATTCCATGTACATGTCCATATGCCAGTACCACACTGCTCTGATTATTGTAGCTTTGGGGTAAGTTCTGAAATTGGTTAAGTGTGAATCTTCCCACTTTCTCTTTCAAGACTGTTTTGGATATTGTGGGTTCCTTGCATTTCTGATATGAATTTATCATCTTATCAGTTTCTGCAAAAAAAGCTGGCTGGGATTTTGATGGGAATTGCACTGAATCTGTAGACCAATTTGGGGAGCATTGTCATCTAAATGACGTTGTCTTCCAATCCATGAATAAAGATGCCTTTCCATTTATTGACATCTTCTTTAATTTCAACATTTTATAGTTTTAGTTTCTTCATTTAATGCTATTATGAACAGAATTTTAAAATCTCACTTTCAGAATGTTCATTGTTAGTACAGAAATAAAACTGATTTTTGCATGTTGATCGTGTATCCTGCAACCCACAATCTGTTGAACTCATTAGTTTTAAGATGAATTCCTTACAACTTTCTATATAACAAGACTATGTCGTCTGTGAATACATAGTTTTAGTTCTTTTCCAGTATGGCTGCCTCTTTTTCTTGCCTAATTGCCTGGGCTGGCATGTGAATGAGTGTCTTACGTCTTGTTTCTGATCTAAGGGGGAAAAAGCATTCAGTATTCAGACTGTTGCCATTAAGTATGATAGGTGTGCTGGGTTTTTTTTGTTTTTTTTGTTTTTTGTAGATGCCTTTTATCATCTTGACAAAGTTCTGTTTTATTCCTAGTTTGAGTATTTTTATCATGAAAGGGTGCTGAATTTTATCAAATGCTTTTTTCTGCATCTATTAAGATGTGGTAATTGTGTCCTTTACGAACATCTCATCATTCACGATTCTGTATTTGTGAATTTGGTAATTTACTTACTTAAAATTTACTTGTAACCCCCAAATCAATACTTGTAGCACTTTTATGACCATTCATGGATATGTGCAGATGTTAAAATTTTGAGTTCCCTGACGCGTGTGTTCTCAGCTGAGGCCAAACAAGGTAATGCTTCGCCTTCTTGTTTCGGCTCTCCTGCAGACTAGAAGAGGGTGGACCAGGCCGGGGGAAAGGCAATGTGGTACAGGAAGCCCTGGCTCTGGGACTAGCTGGATGGGTCTGAATCTCATCTCTGGCCTGTTAGCTGGGTGACCTCTGCCAAGTTGCTTAATATGTCCAAACCTCATTTTGTCTTTTGTAAAATAAAGAAAACGGAATCTACTAGGAAAAACTGTCTTTAGGATTTAAGATTTAACCTATTTGAGATACATGTATGTGCAAAACACACACTTCCCCTAGGAGCAATGGCTCTGTGTTCACGGTGACATCAGAGAATGTAACTATTGTGAATAAGGCAGTTACTTTACATTTTATATTGATTTGGGGATGTTAAAGCAACCTTATGTCCCTGGGATGAGCCTCGCTCCATCATGGTGCATGCCCCTTTGCATATGCAGCTAGATTTAGTTTGCTAGTATTCTGTCAATAATGTTTGTGTCTATATTCATAAGGCACTGCTGTGTAGTTCTGTCTTTGGTTTTTTCTCAGGGTAATACTGGCCTCACACGATGAGCTGAAGTGTTCTCTTCTATTTTTGGGAAAAGTCTGCAAAGGATTAGTACTACTTTTTGAGTATCTGGTAGAGTAGAGCAGTGAAGATGGATTTTTCTTTGTGGGATGTTTCAAAGCTACTAATTTAAACTTTATTGCCAGCTGCTTTTTAGGCTTGCTTTTAGGTAAGAACCAAAGGTGATTATCTCCTAAGGCCAATAAAATTCAATGAGAAAATACATGTTATCAAGGAAGGCATGTCCGACGTTTGTGCAATTCACGCAGGCAGCTACCGAGGTTACCCAGAGGCACAACTATCCTGCTGTCTAGCTTTAACACAGACAAATACTTTGTCACTTCTCATGTGCTTTCATGACCTCATGATCAAGAAATTTCCGCCTGTTTCTACGTAAGATTTATAGACAAACCCCTTAGCTGGCATTTGCAGCAAAGTCCTACGATCACAGACTAAAGTTTGTACACTTTTAGATTATATACAGACATGCATATTTACATATCCGTCTTTAAATCTATCTACAAAAATACTTGTCTCAGAACCTGCCAGGAAGGGAGTGTGTAGTGGAAAACACTGGACGTCTCAGTTCTGGTGCCAGCTCTAACTTTAACAAGATACCTCGATCTGCTTCCCCCACTGATAAAATTCAGCTAAGTCTGACGATCACCAAGGTTCTTCTTCTGGTTCTAAAAATACAGTGACTTATTCTAAAGTAACGCCATTCCACTGTTCTTACTTCAGAGTGGTCATAATGAAAACATCTGTTACATACACAAACACATACACACCCGTGCTCCATACTTACAGAACAAATCAGCCAATTCACAAAATCTTAAAAGAGGAAAGAGAAGTCTGTAGTTAAACAGTTCAACATCTCAGGTCCTGAGTTTGCCATGAAACAGCCATTACAAATTTTCTCTCTACATATACTTGGCTTTTTCACAATACCTCACTTTATGTTAAGTACTGTTGGGTGAGACATTTAAGTATGATAACTTTAAAAAATAAAGAGGTCACTTTTCGGAAATTCTGAGCCCATCGGAGAAATTGAATGGCATCTCATCAGTCGTCTCGACCGGCACGTTGCTCCGGCCCAGCTGGCAGGGATGATGGTGGGCATGATGGCTTGAAATGAACGTGTCTGCAGTCCGGCTGCAGGGACAGCCATCTGACGGCAGGACATTACTTGAATTACTAAGACGTGAATGGTAAACACCACAGAATGAGTCTTGAGATGAATGATAATGCCCAGCTCCCGCTGAGGTGGACGTGGAGCTCTGGAAGGGGCCGTTGCACATAATACAAGTTTGGAAGCAGGCCTTCCTTCCTAAGCCTCGGTGGATGTCGAGTTTAGCAATGAGAGGTTTCCCAGCATTCACTTCCTGCTTTTCCTCTATGGTGTCTTCCAGTCCTGAGTACTGGTACGATAAACACACTGTGAAGACTAGATGTTCCTGGGAAGGAAAAGAAAATAAGGTTTCTCATTTTTACCAGCTGTGAAACTATATCTAAAGATGTCATTCACACACGCACAGACAAAGCCGAACAACAAAAAGCCCACTCACTCCCCTTTCCCAGGTTCCAAACCCTCAAGGCACCCCCTACACCTACACTAAGAAAGGCCAGCTGTAATGATCTTCTTTCTCCCTTGTTCAGTATTTTGAGTTAGTAGAATTCTAGCCTTTGCTATTCAGAGTTGCCAAAATCACAACAACCTGGCGTTGTATTTCTGATGAAAAGTGAAAAGGTGTTTTCCAAGTAGTGGGGCTTGGGAAACTGCCTTCCCCTATTACTGGGGATGGGGATGATCTTTTAATGAAATAATAATCAGCTTTACATCTAGGTTAAAAGTTTAGCTGTTTTAAAAATATTACAAAATAATAATCCACAGTCATAGGCAGAGAAGTAGAAATGAATCACCTGATGGACTGAATTTCAAAGGTGTAAGGAGTGTAATCAGACTGGCTGTAAACTGGTGACAGCAGGTTTGACTGCTGTCCTCCTGTGGTTGTCGGCAGTGCCCACTTCACTCCCCAAGTTTTGGCCAATGCAGTCTATGGTCATGTGGCTATAAATAAATTAAAAACTCAAGTCCGGCAAGAATGTGCTTTAATTAGAAAGCTCAACCCTTCAGACCGTGTACCATGTAGTTTCTGATTTGTAAGGTTAACAAGAAATGAAAAAAGATATAAAAAAAAAATCCAGTTCTATTTTGTAGAAAGTCACCGAACTAGGAAATGATTATTTGAAAACACTAAGATATTTTAGACTATGTGCTATGCCTCTGATTTAACAACGTGGAGCGCAGTCACATGCATTCTCACATACAAGTCCTCAGGTCACTATCAGGGACAGAATCCAATACGCAAAAGGCCACTCAGACTCACTGTTAATCAGTTCTCTGCTTCAATTTACACTCAGTGAGTGAGGCAGTACATCTATGGGCAAGGTTCACAGGCAAAAATGCATTTTCACTTTCACAAAGTTTTCGCTTAGTAGTTATAAACAGGAAAAGTAATAACCTTTAATTTTTGCAGTGAGCTGAGTCTAGTATAGAGGCAGTGCTTGGGAAGATCCTTTGAGACTAAATAGCTGCCAGTTTCTTCAGGCGTCCCTTTATTTGCATCTTTTGGGTCAACGTCTAGGTCCTGTGAAAACAGGTAAATGGTATTAATGAAATCAACGAAGTCACAGTATTATGCATGACATAAAACATCTTAGCTGCTCTCTCAAGAACCGTGGTCTGAGTAGGTAATCCTTTATCCAGGGCTAAAGATACAATGAAAGCCACACTCCAGATTAGTAACAGGAATTTTAAGTTCCTCACCAATACACCTAAAAAGTGACACCTGAAAGGACAGTTACTTTCAAGCTACTCCTAGAAGCACTTCTAAGCCTCCTCAAATTTCCTTTTTAGTTTGGAGCCCCATTAGTGTCTGACTCCTGGATTCTCTCCCTCCTTATTCATCACTCTGGGGAAGCACAAGGGGGATTTACGTCGTTTGTGTGTTTAAGAAGAATAAGAATAAATGGACACGCCAAAGGCAGTCCTTTCTTCTTCCTTCTTTTACAGCTGACCGCTGCCCAGAGCAGCAGATCTGCCCTGCAGCTCTGGAGAGAGGAAGCCTGCAGGCTCTGCTGCCCAGAGCCCGGAGACCCATCCTGGCCCAGCGCTGCTGGGACCGGTGGGCAGACCTGTCTAATTCTGGGGGTCAGTGCAGGCCGTTCTCTCTCACACTGAGCAGTGTCCTCTGTGAAGCCTTTATCAGAAGCAAAGGTGATGTTGTGGACTTGTTTTATTCTGTGCTTACTTCTCAACTTCAACAACTATGTAGGAAAGAGGGACGCTGTTTAGTGGCCAACATGAAGAACAGAACTAGACCTCTATTCTTCCAATATCCGGCGACAGCTTGACAGATAGGACTTGCACTGTTGTGGTGTCTTTTTGGAAACAATAGTTTTTAAAGGGAAATTATTCTGGACATACAGCACATTTTATTTCTTCCTATTTGATATTCTATTTAGGGTAAGGGAAATTAAAGCCCTCCTTCCTGGGTGAACTTTAGACAGTCCTAAATTTGACATCTTTAAGGTATTTTGGCAATTAGCTTTTAAATATTTGACCATTTTTACTAAAATACAAATATTTTCATATATGTAATACATGTATTTCCTTTTTGTTATCAACATTTTAGTTTTCAAAAATTTAGTCTCTAGTAAGGATATATCACTATATTTTATTAAAAAAATTTTTTTCCCGTTATATTTTAAATAAAAGGAGAGACTTACAAGTGGAAAATCAGTGACATAGGCATCGCACACTAATATATCAGGCGGCTTGTGGAGAATACTTGTGTAGATTATCATGACGTTGGAAAACTCAGCTGCAAATCCTAACTGAATCTGCACCCCACATTGAAATTTAAGACACATACTTTCTGGAAGTTCTGAAAAAGAACCGTAAGAAAAAGTTATAAATGTTTAAAGAATGCTTGTTACGTTTTCTCATAAGCAGCAAACATTTACAGGGCAAAATACAGTGAGAGCTACTTCTTTTGCTTAAAAATCTTCTATAACTAACAATGTTTGAAGGCACACACACACACACACTCGGTTAAAAAAAAAAAAAAAAGGAGGAAAAAAGCCCAATATTCTGCTGGCTAAGCAAATAGAAATCTTTTATTTTCTATTTTCTTACAGTTCCTGTCCCTTTGCATACATAATTTTTATAGTGGTCATCAAAAATATACATATAATTGTAGATATATTTTGTAGGTATATTTTCACTTCATGAAAATAATTTTTTAATAAAGCATAATGTCACTGAACACTTTAACAATTCTGAATATCTGTGTTTTTTTTCTATCATAGTATTTCTGATATAAATTTAATGCTTTAGGATTGTTGGATACAGCTATTTGGTTTCTCACCTATGTGATAGCTTCTTGTTTTTACAGAATATAAATAGTTTCACATATTTCCAAAACAAGGTTAATAAAATGCATATCTCATGGGATTAGAAAGGAAATACACCACCATAGTTTCAGTTTTCCTTTCTCTGATTACTACTCGTTTGCCATTTGCTATATTTGTTTCTTAATTATTAATATATTCTCACTGTATTGTTGAATTTGCATCCTTTTATTAGAGGGGGTTTAATGTTTTTGTTTTACCATTCTGCACGAGTTCTTTATTATAAATAATTATCTACATATCACTTTGGTACAAATACTTTGACCTTTTCAATTTATAAAAGGTTTTGTTTACTGTTGATCTTTACCACTGTAGTTTTGTTACTATTGTTATTTAGAGGTTTTTTTAAAGAAAAAAATCAATTTCAATTATCCAATTATCTGGAACGCTGAGATAATTATGGCATTTTACATTTTAATGTGCTTCAATGTTAATTTACTAAAACTGTATCTTAGGGAACAGACTTATGAAAAGAAAGATTACACAGGAGTTCAATCAATACAATTAATTTTTAATTATCCACTTAATGTATCCACAGCATAGGGATTTGGGAATTACAGAGAATTCAAAAACCATTATTTCAGCCAATAATTTAAACTTTTTACTAAATTATATCGAATGACCAAAGGTAATTATGTTGCAGATGATTTCTGCATCACTTTCTCTTGTTCACCAACCCATGGGTTCATGTGTCCAGGAGAGAGAATGCTCAGTGATGCTCAGTAATAACTACAAGCATCCAGTCTTTGCCGACCACCATGTTTGTGTCTTTCCATGTGATCTCATTCACTATCAACAACCCTAACAAGAAAGTAATATTTCTTGTCCCCATTTACAGATAACATGTTTATCAAGTCATAGAGACAGGCTCAGAACCTGGGCCTGTCTGATTTTTGAAACAGCACACTTCAACAGCTCACAGTGTATATTGGGACTGTATATTGGACAAATTGAAAATTATTTTAAAAACAAAAAAATTGAAATATTTTGATTTTACCAAATGTGAAAATAATGGGTTAAATATTTTCATCACAAAATTAGGTGGAAAGCTGTATATTCAGAAGAAAAAACACTTCATGATTTAAGATAAACATTACACAAAGAGGTAAACAAACAGACTTTACTGTACCATGTGCCTTGGCCCACTGGAGATTGCGCACCAGAGATTCTGCAGAATGTGCTGCTCCCTGTATTGGGTCAGTAAGTGCTCTCTTTTCAGATAAACTACTTCGAATCTCTAGAGCCTGTTTGCCTTTGGTAAGGTGACACTTACCCATATCTAAAAGATAAGAAGTAAATATTATTTTTAAGACCACATCCTTTCACTTAGGCCAAGGACTCTCCTACAAATGGGGCATAGTCTCACTTACTCACTCAAGAGATACTCACCAAGCACCTACTATGTGCCAGGCATGGTTGAAAGTGTGAGGGATATGGCAGTGAGCAAACAGATTAAAACCATTGGACCAGCTCACTTCTAAAAGACCCCTTCCTGGCTTTTATCTTCTATAATGCTATTAATGAATCTCTACTATTCTAAGCATTGACAATCACAAAAAGCTGAAGGGATATTTCTTCACTGAAAGGGCAGCCATGATAACTTTGTCTAGTCTGTTGAGAAACACATTCTGTTTATAAACAAATGACTATGTGGCTATGAGAGAGGTAAGGTATCACGCTGTCTTTACTCAAATTTCCTTATTTTTAAAACAGGAAATAATGTGTTAAAACTACCAATATGGGTGGAGCACTTCTGCTGCCTTCCCCTGACCCAAGGTAACCAAATACTGTGCATATTCCCTTGATTTTTACGTTTTTACTAATGTGTAGGTGTCAATAAATAGCACGTGCCAACATTTTAGGTTTAGACATAAAAATGTTATACATATACTTCCGTAATATCATTCAACATGGTTTAGAGACTTACGAGTATTGACAAATCCCAATTTAAATTTATAAAACCACATCATATAATTCTACATGAATAAGTTACAATAAATTAATCCTATTTCTGAATATATTAAATCACATGTTAATAAAGTAATATCTAGTCTTGGGAAAGTACTTACTGGGAAAAAAAGACAAAACTCTAAGACTTTATCCCTCTTATTCAGAAAAAGATTCCAAATGTGTTTGTCTTTCATGATAAGGTCAGAGAACGCTAGAGAGATGGAGAGAGAAAGAGAAAGATAATGGGAGGGAGGAATCTATCTTTAACAATCAAGAATTAACTCTAAGTTACATCAGCATATTGGCGGTTAAGGAGGGAGGCTAAGGGTTGTGAGCATATGTGAAAGTTATACTGTTATAGGAGAGAAGATACAGAAATCAGCTTCTAAAAAAGATGAAAAAGGAAAAATGAGCCAAGTAAAAACTTAAATGGTTAAAATAGGTACAAAAAGCCCATGATAAATGTAGTTGAATTAAATTTTCTAGTTGAAATACAAAGATAGTCAGACTGGATTTAAAAAATCTATTTATTCTAAATGTGAAAGCATCAGCATTCCTTTTAAAACCAGAAGTGAGGCAAGAGTGTCTACCACCACTACTTTTATTCAATAATGTCTCAGAGGTCGCAGCTAGTACAAGGACATACCAGAATTCCACTAAATCAGTAAGAAAAGCAAAAACACTACAATAGAAAAATGGACAAAAGACATGAGCAGATTTTCACATAAGAGGATATACATATTGCCATTAAAAACATTGAGATGCTCAGTACCACTAACAATCAGGAATACCCAAACCAATACCACAGTGAGATACTACTTCACATCATCTGATTGGCAAAAATGAAAAAGCCTGACATACGAAGTGATGGAGAAAGTGCAGATTCACACTGGCTCTTGTATATTATGGGGAAGTGGGGTTAAGTGTAGGTTGGTGCAACTATTTTGCAAAACAGTTTGGCATTCTCTCTGAATACTGACAAATCCTATGACCCAGTAATTCCAAATTCTAGATTTATACCCCAAAGAAACTCTTGCATACACACTCCAGGAAACATATTAAGAGAATTTTACAACAGCCATGTGCATGACGGCAACAACCCAGATGTAATTCAAATGCCCATCAACAGGAGAGCAGCTGCAAAAATTGTAGTATATTTGCACAGTAGAATAGTATACAGCAGATAAAATGAACTACAGTCATGTAACAATATGGATTAATCTTAGCAATAGAACATTAACTGAAAAAAATTAAAGTCCCAAAAGACTACACAGAGCATAATCTTTTGATAAAGTTAAAAACAAAGTTAAAATATACATACTTTTGTGGATATATATAAATTCAATAAAACTATGTAAGAAACAAATCAAAGCTTTAGAATGATGCTTATCATGTAAGGGGGCAAGGAAAGAGATAGAAGGAACATATAACTGGATGTAGTTTATCATCTAGGTCTGAGATTCATGTTGAACATCCAGTTAACAATAAAAACTGTCAGAAGTATGTTCCAGGGTAATTATCATTAAAAATAATTATATCTCTATAAACATTTTTTTTCTAGCAGGAATTTTATAGAGCAAGATGGTTTTCAGGTACCTTAAATGTCACCCTGCCAGAACTAGTTAGGAAAGGAAAGAATTTATTTTGAAATTTCAATCACCTTAACAATAAAGCTCTCTGGAGTAGTAAACAAACAAAAAAAATCAAAATCTGGAGTCACAGATTGATAGTTATGGCTTACAACAGCAACCAGTTTATTTCATATTTTGTTTCACTTGCACACAATTGAAGCTGGAAAGGTGGCTTTTCTCCCTCAACTGTCTGGCCTATGATCTTTGAATATTTTAATTTTTTCCAAATACTTTAAAGTTATCCAGAAGATCCAAAGTTCAAATATATAATAGAGCATAAATAAAAATATAATCCAGAAGTTCAAATAGAAACAGCACATACTGGGATGCCATTCACTGCTGTAACTACAGAATTTAGTGTATGGCTGAACTGGTGCTTTTTTATTAAGTTTTAATACCATTAATGCATCTTGAAGTCTAAAATTAGAATACAACATTTGAGTCTCTGAAGTACCTTCACAGATCTCACTTTGAAAATAAATGATATACACCAAAGGCTTTAATTTTTTTTTTTTAAGCACCAGAACCTTCAAATGAGAGCTTAAATAGAAGCTCACACAATATGTAAAACAGATAAAAGCAGAACTTCTTTGGCTGAAGGAGGGCCAAAGCCCTGTTTGTCTACATTAAAAGGGAAAGTGGTTAAGTCGAATGACCCAGCTAAGGGATCTACACTGAAAAAGACATGAAAATAAACGAATGTGACTAGTACAGGTAGTTAAACACTCAAATACTGTATATTCAAACTGCCATCTTTGGAACATCCATGAAACTCCTGTTTTTCTAGTGAGCCAGTTTGCAAGTCTGATATGACTTATAAAACAGCCATTTCAAAAAACACCTGTCAATCTACTGATGTAACGTGCCTATTCCGGCCCTGGCAGGAGCAGAGCACTATGCTAGGCAGGTGGGGAAGGAATGCAAGGAAATGGAAGATGTGGTGTTAGACGTCTGGGATCATGTCCTTAAAGCAGAATTTTAAAACTAAGTACATCAAGAGAAAAAAAAGAACCCAGCTTTTTCCCACAGGGCCTCAGAATTTCTGTAAAGTTTCATCTTTCTGATCCTGAAAGAGGATGCTCATTGGACAATTTTTTTTTTAATCAGTAGACTGGGCAGCGTCAGGCACTAGGCGTGAGCTCTGAGGTCAAGGTCAAGAGCTCCGAGGATTACACTTCATTTATTTCACAACTGTGTCTGGGATCAGCCTTGTAGTTCAGGTAATGCTGTATAGATGGCAGGTAGCTGAGCCCATAGGAAAGAAGGAATTAAACAGGGGTGTTGCTGGACATTTTATATATATTTCCAAACCTGCACAGTAATAGTAGGAATAAAACAATTACCCAACAGAGAACCCTGAGGGGCTTTCTCTTTAGTTTTTATTTTACCTTCTGCAACTTCATCCAGTAACACAGTAATTTTCTTCTCTTCTAATAATCTATCTTTCAAAAATTTCATGAAGATTCCATTTGCCAATCCAGAATGCTGTATTTCAAAAGCTTCTGCTCCTTGACACCTGAAAAGAAAGAAATTTTTAAAAAAGCGAGCACCTGCCACACACGAGGCTTCCACAAATACCGGTGAGCCTCACATGCGCTCTGGCTTCTCAGTGACACCCTAATTACACAGCTAATCTTTAAGCGAGAACTAAATGCTCTCGTGCTTATTAAAAAGAAGAGGCCAAGATATGAAGTGCCAAAGTCAATTACTTAACATTTTTTATCAAGAGTATCAAGGAGGCAAATTTATGCTTCGGTGTCTATGGATATTTCTAGGCTCCTACAATCAAAATGAAGTCATCAAAGAAGGCAGGAGTCTTCCACATAAACATGAAATTTTCTTACGTGGCGTATCCAAACACAATATTGGCAGTGACTTTCAGTGCATCCAAGATTGGAATGGTATCATCGTAGTCATTTCTATTAAGAAGGCAGGAGGAGAGAAGGACAGATATAAATAAGTTAAAACAGTGTTCTTAAAAAAAGAACAACCCCCCCAAACCCCAGCATTCTTAAAAGAGAATAAATAATAACAGAATAGCATCACATATTTATTATATTACACATAATTTAAAATTATAGACTCAAAACTCCTTTATCTAGTCAGCTACATGTTTACCAGAAATAATCCGGGGCTCCTACACTGCTGAGACAGCAGAGAATCGCACCTTTTCTCTTGTTAGCTTTAAGGCTGGAGTTACATTTGAACTCGGGCACTAGACTTGGATTGGTGAATTCTGAGCAGGCAAAAAAATTACATCTGAGTAGAATTATCATTGATTCTATTCCTTACTAACACAATGGCAGACAAATGGGATCCAAATCTTCAAACCTCCTGGTTCAGCTCAACTTTCTACGTCTGCAAGACCAGGACTAACTAGAGGCCCCAACTCTAACTCCTGGAGGGATGGCTGCGGTGATTACTGCAGACGTCTGAAGGCATTCTGAAGAGCTGTGTCTTTTCTAGTCTGAGTAACTACCCATGCCCTTTGTTTTAGAGCAGATAGGAAAAAGCTAAAATAAACATAGAAAATATTTTTCCTCTGGTTTTCTTAATTAGTTTCAGTTTATAATCTGAAATTCACAAAGTAAGTGGTTCCCAGCACTCACAGGTTTGCCTTAAATAGCAACCATAGCAAGTTAAATCTAACTCCCACCAGCTCCATTTAAAGACAGGACAGTGTACCTTTTCCTGCACATATCCAACAGGAACACATTGAGGCCAGTTTCTTTTTCTTGCATCAATTTCAGTATATTCTGTACACACAGGCAGTTTTCAGACCTGTATGGATTTGGAGCATCAACAGGGACCATAAAGCTGTTCCCAAAGTTTTCATAACCATGTCCGGCGTAATATAATAGTCCTGAAAAGCAAAAAAAGAGAGATGGCATTCTGAAACGCTGCACTCTTAAAAAATGACTTATTTTCTTGAAGTTAATGCAAGCTTCTTTAAGAGAATGCAACTATAAACAAATTCAATGTTAACTGAATTTGCATTAAATTATTTGGGCAATAGTCTTCATTTAAGGATCAAAGTTTAAACCATCAAGATGCTATCCTGAAGTATATTTTAATTCATAAAAATAACATATCTGTAGCCAATGGTATAACATGGAATGCAGTTTTATCGCATGATGTTTAAAAACAAAAAAGGCTAAGGACTTCTTTGGACACATTTGTCTGCTCTGCTCTATGCTCTGAATTAATCATCTAAAATTTGGGTTAGTTTTAGTGTTCAATAGATGAGTCATTAATTCTTTACTGAGAAATGGTACTATAAAAACTGCACCAAACAACTCTGTTTAGAACTAAACTCTGTTTAGTTGTTTAGGAAAAAAAATCAGTGTGCGCTTAAAAAAATATTTGACAGGAATACTTGTGAAGACACATTCTCCTAAGCATGTAATCTCCAGAGCCCCTTCATTTGCTCTCTCAATATCCTGGATGGTGTTCTAAAGTAAACATACAAAGGCATTTCCATAGGGAACAAAAAAAGCTAATTCTCTGTGGTTGCAGCTCCATCCCAGAGCAAGAAATGTGGCTTCAAACAGTAAAGAGAACTTGCTTCCTTTGGTCCCAGAGGGCAGGATTAGGTCGACTACTTTCATTGAACTATTATTTAAATGAGAAGAATGGTTCTTTCATGTGTAACATTTTAGGTTAAAATTAAAAAAAGACAAGATAGACACACCCATTTACTCAGTGTGGGTTTATTCTACCTCAGATGTGCCCTGAATATTACCATGTAGGCGGTGAGGAAAGTGAAAAAGAAGTGGAGACAGTTCCTGGCCCTGAGGATCTTGCAGCTCATTCATACAGTATTTATCTGTCTGCAAGGACATGTGTATTTATAAGGACAAATCATATGCCTACAAGGACAATTTGTATCCAGAACATATAAGGAACTCTTCAATTCAGCAGTAAAGGACAACCCACTTTAAAAATGGGAAAAATGTGAATGAACGTTTTTCCAAAGAGAATATAAGCACATGAAAAGCTGCCTGACATCGTTAACCACTAGGGAAATGCAGAACAAAACAATGAGATGACACTTCGCGCTTACTAGGATGGCTATAATCGAAAAGGCAATAATAACAAGTGTTGACAAGGATGTAGAGAAACTGGAAACCTCATTTATTTCTGGCAGGAATATATAATAGTACCAGCATTTGGGAGTTAGGCAGTTCCTCAAAAAGTGAAATTCAGAACTATTTGACCCAGCAATTCCACTCCAAGGTATATATCCAGGAGAACTGAAAACATGTGTCCACACAACAATGTGTACACAAATTTTCACAGCAGCATCATGCATAATACCCAAAAAGCGGAAAACACCTAAGCGTCCATCTGCTGGTAAGTGGATAAACAAAATGGGCTCCATCCACACAACGGAAGGTTATCCAGCCATAAAAATAGAGCTATAACATAGATGAACCTTGAACACACTGTGCCGAGTGAAGGAAGCCAGGCACCAAAGGACGCATATGGAGTGATTCCATTTATATGAAATGTCCTCAGGAGGCGAATCCAAAGAGACAGAAAGGTTTGCAGCGCCAGGAGTCTGGGGTAAGGAGGACTGGGAAGTGACTGCTAAGGGATGTGGGGTTTCTTTTTGGGGTGATGAAAATGTTCTGGAATCAGGTGACTGTGCAACTCTGAACGTACTAAAAACCACTGAATTGTATACTTGAAAAGAGTAAAATTTTGAATACTCTGTCAAGTATTCAAAAATCTGACTCTGTTTCCTTTGGTCTCTCTGCTGCTTCTAGAACAAGATAGGCTTATTTTTCACCTTCCTGCTCAAGTCACTCTCCTTTCCATCTCCCCAAATTCTAACCAAGGCCCAGAACCCTCAGCAGGTTACCCCCTGGTCTCCAGCTTTCTAACACACCTCAGCCTCCCCGTGCTGGGAAACACTGCAGCAGCGCTCCTGACACTTAAAACCACGTATTGGCGTATTTTATGGACGTTTTACGGTTCTACGTAGATGTGGTTTCTCAGATAAAGAATAATCATAATAAAGACATTAACTTTTTACATGGCATTTTCATGGCTTTCAAAGCATCTTCATATACATAATCTGATTTTAATCCGTATAATCTTGAAATGACCTATTTTATAGATGAGAATTAAATTTAAAAGGAATTTGCTTAAAATCATATAGCTGATAGGTATTTGGATTCCATATATAGTGTCCCGCCCCCACCCCTAGTACATTAGGGACTTACAATTTTGAGAGCATAGATCATGTTCTTTATTTTCTGTATCTCCCTCAACGCCTAGCATACTCCTAATCTGGGCTATGGATTTAACAGGAACTCAGTAAATACTTAAGTGCATCAAACTAACAACGCAAACTGGTCAGGACAGAGGTAGATTTGGGGACTTTCTATAAAGAATCTGACTTTCAGTAGAAATGGTACTATTCCTACAGCTGATGTTACTAAGAGACAGCCAAGCAGAAAGCGTGGGTATTGCTCCCGCTGTATCATTTAATGCATCTGGTTCAAGTTACGACTTGACTTGGGAGAAGAAGAAACTGCAAGGGAAGGTTTGGCCTCCACCATCCAGGAAAAGTTAAGTGTGGTCCAATACTTAAACGTTGTATGCTCGGCTCTGCAATCACTGAAATTAGGGTACTTACCAAAAAAACCTTTTCTCCACCCCAGAATGATTCATGAAAAGTATAACAAGCATTTTTATCAAAGCTTACATATAAATTACACTACAGGAGATTAAGCATTTTTATGTAAAATAACTAGACCAAATCACTGAATCTTTAAAATTCCATCTCTAGTACTGCTTGTTCGTTTAATTAACTTACTCCCATGACTCAAGGATAGAAGGACAAAACAGGTATCTTCTAAAATGTCAAAAAATTCAATGTGGTTAGAAATATGATCCTATAAATTACATCTTTGGGGAATTTTATTTCTTGGGAATATGATTTCCAAGAATATAGCTTGTCACAGATATTAATTGTCTACACAGAAAAGAACTGTTTAAATGGAAGACTTTCCCTCTTGAGTTAAACTGCAGTGCACCCAGCACAGCGCTCTGATTAAAACATCCATCACCACCACCGACCTGCATAGCACTTAGGCTGTGCCAGGCACTGCTCGAAGGAAGCGCTTTACTTATTTTGTGTAATCCTCACAACACATCCCGTAAGGAGGCAGGTGGTATCATCATCCCCTCACAGATGTAGAAACAGATGCTGAGAGGTTTAACAGCTCACCCACTTTCAGACGACTAATAAGTGATAGAACCGAAGTCAGATGCCGGCCAGATTAACTACTGCCCTATGTTACATCGTCTCTTTATCGTCTATCGCTGGCTTTCTAGTTAACTTTACTCTCAAAATATAACATGTCAGTGTACTGGGTTTTCATTATTTCACTACACTATCACTTTATAAACCCCTTCTTTTTCTCCAAATGAAATCTTATGCTGAACCTTAATACGTAATAATGGATGAAAGCTGGGTTTCTCTACTGAGGCCTGAAATGGAATGCGTTATCCAAATCCCCCTTCTAACGATGAAGGAAAACCTGAATTCAGGACGTTACAACCAAAAGCTACAATTTTTTGAGCACTCTTAGCGTGCCAGGCACAGGGGTAATTGTTTTATCTTACTTGTTCTCTAACAACCTCATTAAGTCTGTCCATTTTATAAATCCTCTGTGGCTTAGAGAAGTGAAGTAACTTGGTCACAGGCACACAGCTGGTCAGCAGAAAAGCCTGGACGGTGAGCCCGGGGCTGGTTACTCTCAGGTCCCTTGTTCAACCACTGAGTTACTCTGAAGTGAATGGCTCCTCTAGAGTGAATAAGGCTCCTGGCATATTCTGACCGGGCTCCTTTAATCTTCTCTATAAAAGCACAGCTCAGCTTCAGCAAGTGATGAATGCAGGAAGCCGTTAAGTGGGGTGGGTATCAGGCCAGTTACTCGCTACCCTAGTATCTACACAAGATAACTGGAAATCTTTATCCTTATTTATCTTCAAGGACATGTAGTATATAAGTCAGTTACTTCTGTTCTTAGATTGTGTTTTTAATGTTTATGCATGTCTAAAAATGAGTTACGTATTTTCTGTTCTGTTAAATTTTATTTCTTTTACAAACCCCTGGGCAATATAAAACAAGAGGGCATAAACTTGAGTGCCGATTTCCACATCACCGCTGTTCATGCTGAAATTCCTAGGACTCTGCTTCTGCCTCCCCGCACCCCCAAAGTGTCCTACTCCCCTGGGGCTGTCAGCTGGACGGAAGGGCACAGTCCAGGGAAATGCCTACGCCCTCAGGCCTCTACCACACTTACATTGAATGTAGATGTGTCTGATGTTTGGGATAGTCACAATACTTCAAAATATAATGCAGCCACCCTGTTAAGACATGAATCAGTAGGATTTAAACATCTTTCTAGCTTTCTTAAGCTGCCACTTTGCTTTAATATGCCTCTTTATTCCATATTCCAAGTTGATGTCAAGGCAAAGCTTCAGCATAAGCTGAACTCTTCTTGCCAAAACCTAATTATTTCTGGTTCTCAACTTTGCAGGGGCAATTACAAGTTTTGATTTAAAAAGCCAAACAAAAGACATAAAGCCAAAGTGACAAAAACATCAGTAAGAAATGAGAATAAATAATCAAGTAAATAATTCTTCATATAATTCCCTGACTCTTAAAAATACTTCACCAATCCCCAAACCTAAGTTGGTTAATATTTTCCCTTTCACCTCTTTACTTTCGGTGAAGTTTTAGAAGGCTTTTCCTGTTTAAGCTGTCTGTGCACTTTTTAAACTGAAGTATGGTCAGTTTATAATGTTGTGTCAATTTCTGATGTACAGCATAACCTTTCTGTCATATACGTACATATATTCATTTCACATTCTTTTTCATTATAGGTTACTGCAAGATATTGAATATAGTTCCTTGTGCTATAGAGTAGAAACTTGTTTACAGCCATGCACTTAAACTGAGAAATTACATAATATAATGAACCAACCATCTTAGTGTAGACTAAAGATATAATCAACTCCAAAAGGGCACATTTGTATTATATTTTCTATCATATTTTCATAAGAAAAATTAATGGATTCACCCAGTCAATCACTTTATATACTCATAAACAAGATTATATTATTAAAATGTCAGCATAATAGTTGAAATCCCAAATCTGAGGTATTTACTTTGATTCATTTGTGTATACTTAAGAAATTCATTTAAGACTTAAGATTTTAACTTTCCCCATCCCATATGTAGTAATGTGTTAAATCCTGAAAAAAAAAAAAATCGTTTTTCTTCTGTAAAAATTCTACTTTGAGACCCTCCAGCAATTCTACCCAGCTTACCTCATTGCATCAATCTAATTATAAATAAAAAGGCTAAATTTAGAAAATTGAGTAAAATAATCGGAAAGATATAGAAGCCAAATTGATGCTTTTTGTTTATTGGTGCATCCTAACAACAGGCCTGGAAATGTCACTTTCCTGGCAGTCGGGTGTTATTGCACAACGGTGAACACAACTCTGAAAAACACGGCTCAGACGAGCTCGGCAGCTGGCCACCCCATGCTTGTCGCTGTGCCCAGTAAAAGAAAGAAATTACCAAAGAAATGACTTACTGCTGACAGTGTGTTCTCTCTTCACAGAATCTTTAGCCTGTCAGTGTTCTTAATATATTTAAATGAAAGAATGAGAAGAACCATTAAAAATTGACTGTTAGGGGGTCCACCTTTAACTGTTTCTGGATAGAACTTCAGTTTCTGATCATTTTCATATACCTCCTTCACCAACATTTCCTTGTTAAATTCTAGTCCCCACAAAAAGGCCAGAAATACTGTGCAACAGTTAGAAGAAGGAAGGAAACAAACATGTGGAATGCATATTCGGTGACAAACCTTTTATACTCCAAACACATACACTATAATGTTTTACACACATGAACATACAATTTGCTATCTGGTCACTGAACTTGACTAGAGCTCTTGTAGTCAGTAAAAAAAACCAATCACATAAGATAGGTAAGAATTCTAATAAGAACAGCATTGTTTTTGACAAAACAGACATGAAAATGAAGACATCAAGTGAGTTAGTCATGGAACGAAGATCAAATCTATCTTTTATAACAAGAATAAAGCTCTTCAGTTCAGTGACGTGTTTACCATACCTTTCTCCGATTTTTAACTCTTAACCTAATTTGCATAATGAAAAGAACAATGGGTAATTATAAAACCAAAGATTATAAATATCTTACCATATACTCCTTTGTCTAAAAGTAGTAAAAATTCATCCACAGCGTTACGCATCTCATATTCAGTAAGATCCAACAGGGAAACAACTTTGAAATCGAGCTGTCTTAACAAGTTGGTCAGTTCATACACATCTACCAAAGGAGCTTTAAGCTTGGGGTGCTCCCAGTAATTCATGTTTCCTATCAAAAGAGCAACCTTGTCCTTTGCTGTTAAAAAAAAAAAAGGTGGGGGGTAGAATTTAAAGGATATAAAAATTAAAATCTATGGAAATGGCATTATTATAGTAAAGTATGCTCTACAAATAAGATTTCATTATTATTTAATTTCATTTTAGAGCTGTTACTTCACGCAGGGGACCAACACTCTACTGAGGAATACAGAGGCTGATGAATCAGACAACTGAAATTAAACTTGATTGATGCTTTTGAGAACCAGGCAAAATATATTAGCTGTATATAAAACATAATGGTAACTAATAGTAAAGTAATACGTCTACTGAATTACAACAGAGGGAAAGAATATAACATTCAACTAGACTTTTAGTGCAAATTTAAACAAGGAATGTTTAGAATTGGGTTCCCATCAAATTAGATTCAGTTTTGCTGGCAATGGAAGAGGCTAGAAACAAAAGAAATACCAAAAAGAGGGACAGGAAGAACTCCCATCAGAGCAGCTAAGGGGAAATACCAAAGAGGAAAGAGAAGCTGGAGTTTAACAAATACTGTATTTTTATATTTTCAGTTGACGTAATGTCTCCTCTTAGCTTCTTAAAAAAAAAAAACTCCTCTTTGAATGAGATGCGGCTATCTTGGGCTTCTCATATGAATTACCTTTCTGACCCTAGTGAAATGAGGCTTTGCTCAAAGGCGTGGTCTCATACAAAGAGTTCTTCTGTTTGTAAGGGACAAAAAGATCCACACTTATGCCTTTAAAAGTACAAGCTCGCTTAACAGGGTACACACTTGTCCAAAAGAGTTGCGGGAGGCTGAACATTGCTTAGGGCTTAAGAAGTCTTCTGAATTGTACCTTTACTAGTTGGGGGTGGGGTTAGGCTGAAGACTTGAGGCCCCGCCAGGACAATGGGAACCTGTTATGGAGTATTTCTCAAGGGCTGGCAGTGGGGTGTGTGCAGCACACGCTCTGGTCTAAATCCGTGATGGAGACACCAGGCAGGGAGCAGCGGAGAAGTTGTAACAGGAGCACAGGGTAGTCCCAGCCGGCTGGCTGAACAGCCAGCTCCTGACACTGGCCAGGACCGGGTGACCAACCTCTGTCACAAAGTGCTAAGTAGCTTATTTATAAATTAATATGATCACTATTCTTATGCAGTTGAAACAGACACAAATAATCACATTGCTGACTCAATGTCCACCATATATAATTTCAGATGTTCAAAATCATTAAGATGATTAAACTTCACCAAAAATCTCTTTGGAATGTTTTCTCTTTCCACAAGAACACTTAAGCCTAGGGTTAAAAAAAAGGTCTGGAGAAAAACTTGCACTATTTTGAAGAATGTGACTCTCAAAGTGGCAGAAAACCCCACCTTCTGAAGAGTCTAAATACTTTGCTGTCATAAGATCTTTACTCTATATTTACACTTTCAGAGATTTCTTACACATTGCTTATTCTATAGGTGTACACATTTTTGAAAAAAATGAAATGATAGCTAAGCCTCATTTCGAATTCAATTTGTAAGTCATTTCAAGTCCTGTACAGATAACTGCTTCTTTTATCCCAAAGAAAAGGCCAATTATCAAGACTATTTAATAAATAAGTAAATAAAGACACAAAACTTCTATTAAACTGCCTTTAGCTATAAAACTCAATTTAAAAAAAGCTAAGAATATTCAGGATGGATTTCAACAGGAGGTAGTGTAAGACTTATCACTTTAATTTTTTTTTTAAGTTTCTTAAATAAACTCGAAATGTACTCTTACATCAATTAACCTACCATATAGCAAGATATTAGCTGGCTAGTCCCAAGGAAAAAATTTCAGTGCATTGTTTTGTGAGCCCATCAACCTCATTAGGGTTCAGAGCCAATTTCAGTACAGTGATGGACTCACTTCAATCTACTCCTAAGTGAGAGGAAGCAGAGAATGTGTCATTGCTGGTTCATATCATTACAGCCTGAATCATGGGGTTCCCAATGTGATTCAGGTAGTAAAGTGTCTGTAAATCACAGTGGGGTTTTTGGTGGCATTTATCATAATTTAATTATAATATATATCCTAAACTAAGTTTTACTGACAGAAAACAAGTATCAGGTATGTTATAGAAAAAAAAAATCACTGCGGTCTTTGGGGGGGAAAAAAGCAGTTGTCAAACTAAGCATCCATCACAGGCTGTTTCTGCTATGATCAATTTTTTTATTCACTGGTTTTGTTCTCTGCTTGGAAAGAACACTTGGTATAATTTATAGAAGGCAAGAATTCAATAATTTGAGAACTACATGGTTTAAGATGTATGCACCAATAATTGACCATAACTCTTTAAAAACTTTTCCCCAACGATATATATATATTTTTAATGGAGGTACTGGGGACTGAACCCTGGACCTCCTGCATGCTAAGCATGTGTTCTACCACTGAGCTATTTTCCTGTCCACCCCCAAGATAACTTTTAATAGCTAGTTCCTAAAATGTCTTGGGGCATTTTCTAGAGTTTAACTTACCTGCCCACTCCTGAATGACAGGTGAACCGGAGTGTATTTAGAATAGAGAAGCAGACTGCAGTGGTGGAAATAAGAGATGACAAACTCTTATTCCAGGAATTAGTTGTATAGAAGGGGAAGGAAAAATCAGACTTCAGACACAGGACAGAGAAAGAAACAGTAAAATTTGAAGTTAAGGAGGTAAGAGTGAGGAATCAAAGAAAACTTCAAACTAGCAACCATATAGGTGACATGATTTTCAAGTGATAAAGTACATGGAAGAAAGTTTCTGTAGAAAAACATTTACTGTAAGGGCCACCCACAATTTCTTGAACACAAGCCATTTATTAGAAAAAGGAAACACAGACACCAGTTGGTTAAGCAATTGAATAAAACCACTTCAGAAAGATCTATGTTAACTACATGATCCTAGATATCTTCCAAAGCTAATGACATGTATTCTTTAAAATAATATGTATTAAGTGCTACAAACTGTTAAAAAATAAAAAAACCTTTGGCCATCCATCAAAAATTGAGTATTAACATCAAATCTGACTGGTTGAATATACAGTCCTTGTTAGTCTCCTGTATCAAGTCTTTTAATTTCTATGCCCTACAAGATAAAGTCCCAAGTTCTTAGTCTGGCAAACAAAGCCATTCACACTCTAGTCCGTGCCTCCCTTTCCAGCTGTGGTAAAAGACGGCCCCGAGGAACCATGGTATCCTTGTCCCCACACAGTGTGGTCACCCTCACCCCGGCCCTGGCCCCGAATCTGGGCTGCCCTGGGATTCTTTGAACATAATGCAGTGTGA
Source organism: Camelus dromedarius (assembly GCF_036321535.1). Classification (NCBI taxonomy): domain Eukaryota; kingdom Metazoa; phylum Chordata; class Mammalia; order Artiodactyla; family Camelidae; genus Camelus; species Camelus dromedarius. The sequence goes on along the minus strand of NC_087463.1, from coordinate 15,184,140 downwards.
CACTCTGCCACTTCTGGGTCTAAACGTTAAGAAGTGCTGAGAGCTGCTGGTTTGAGGATTCAGCCAATGTGAATTCACATTGTGAATTCAGTAAATGTGAAGAAATTTAGCTACCTGGCGACACCATGTGGGGAAGGAGGGGCGAGGGAGGAGGTGAAGCAAACCGAGATTATTACAGGACAGGAAAACACGGGTGCACATGCTCTTTTAAAGAGCAGCCACTAATTGGCCAAGATTGACAGCTATCACTCAAAAGCTACTACTTCAAAAGAATCTAGAAATCTAAATTTTTACATGCTATCTGATCAGTGGCAACTGATTCTAACTGTTAAAAAGCATTGTATAGGCTACCCTCTTCCCCCCTAATAAGTGCCCTTTTCTCCATGGCCTGCAGCAATCTCACACATGCCACCCTCAGTGGTACTGGCCTCCACCTCTGTGCTGAGGACACTCAGAACAGTTTCTCGGAGGATCCTGGCCCCTCCGTAGAGTTCCAGACCCACATGCACAGGTGCCTGCTGTTTATCTTGGCCAAGATGTGACACAAATACCTCAAACTGGCTAGGTTCCCAAATGGGATTCATCTGTCCTTTGAATCCTGCTTTTGATTCTCTGACTCAGTGAGCTGAATGACCACCTACCTCGTGGACCCAGCAAGAATCTGGGTAGGGTGGTGAGTCCTCCGTATTTTTTGTATCCCCCCGTGGCGAAGTGACGAAACAGCTTACCGATTCTATCACCTCAAGGTCGTCTGAATTTGGTCTCTGTCTTCTCCATTGTCTTAGTACTACCCTACTTTAGATACTCACCATTTCTTGCCTAGGCTACTGCAACAGCCTCTTAATATTTCTCCTAGCCTAACCATCATCTGCCTCCAGTTTCTTCTACACAGATACAAGACTGCCCGTCAGAGAGACAGATCTCACTCCTCCACCAAAGTTTCCTTCCAGTGGCTTGTGTGAGAAATGGGTTCAAGTCCTGGCCCTATCCTACTTCTCGAGCCTCCTTTCCTTCACGCCTGCGAGCATCACGTGTTACCTGCTGCTCCCCCAATACAGCAACTCCTGTCTCCTTCCTCCACCACGCTCTACTCAGGAGTTCACGCTCCCTCCGTTTGGGAGGCCCTTCTCCTATTCATCCTTTGACGTGGGGGGCTGCTGCTGCAGCCTCTCGGCTGCCTTCCCAATCCCTCACCCCACCAGAGACAGTAATGGTCACTTCTTCGTGACCTACACAGGTTCCTTCTTGTTTGCACGCTTACTTGTTTGTATGTTGCTGAAACAGAGAAATCACTGCATAGAAGCTGCTCTGGTCCCAGAAACTGAATCCATAACTTTTTAAAGCCTCCTATTCTATAATTTCTTTTACAAATGTCCAAAATAAAACACTTGGTCTCAGTGTTATTCAAATATTTATAAAAGTGGTCAATTTTAAAAGTCTTAAATGCCTTTAGGATCCCCATTAAAAAGTTACAAACTACGATTACATTTTGAGTAAAAGCATTTTAAAGCTCTGCTCACCCAAAGGTTGGTCAGCTGCTTGCTCTTCATTATCTATAAAGAAGATAAAAATGCAAATAAAGATAAGGAACTGTTATTCATGATACAAACATCTTTGGGTTTAGAGAGATACGGAAATGAACAGTAACGTCGACGAGCACTGGAAGCCAGAGTGTGGTTTCTAACAGCTAATTTACAGTTTTAAGGTTTTCAGGTTCTTGATAAAAATATACCCTGGATGGATGGAGCCAGAATCAGGGCAGAGGAACATCTCTGATCATCAATTACCACAGCTGGGGGTGATACTATTTAATCTGAAAACAGTTGGTGGTGGCGATAAGGAGCAGCAGTTAACATGTACTGCATGCTGGCCTGGGACTGTTCTAGGTGCTGTATGTGTAACTGATTTAAATAAACCTCACTTAACTCTATGATGTATGTACTATTATTTACCTCCATTATACAGATAAGAAATCTGAGGGAGAGAGACACAAATCTCATTCCGTGGCTCACATCTTGAGAGACTCTTGCGATTGGAGGCTATCCTCACATCTCTGCCATCTGCTCTGCCTAAAACGAGATACCCTCCACTCCCAAGAACCTCACAGGAAGAAATACAGGAAAAGATGGAGTTCAGTCACTTGGGTGTCTATTACTAACAGGTAATTTTGTTTGCTTTTTAAATTGTATATCTGCTACTAGAGTCTACTGAAAGCTTATTAAGTAAATTTTCTGGTTTTTCTAATTCTTGAGAGGGGAGGCTATAATGATAGGGGGCCAAGAAAATTTTAGAAGCTTAGTGGTGGTGGTTTGCAAAATTTTCCTGAAATAACTTTTTATAATGTTCATTGAAGGGCATGAAATAGACAAATTTAGGAAAATGGGATTCTAACCAGATCAAGAGAAGCAAGCAGCTACCTTAGGGCAGTTCTCCAATAATACCTAGTTCTGGCTGTTTGCAGCAAGTCTCACTGAGGCTTCCCCGAGCTCAAGGTGGGCACAGCAGGAACAAGGCACTGTAACAGGGGCCTTCTGGTTTGTCTAATTTGCTTATATGTAATCAGCCCACCCCAATCACTGCTCATATTAATAAGAGGTGTTTATTAATGAAATATGGCCACAAAACTATGTAAACAAGTTACGGTGCTAAAACAATGAAAAATAATGTGTTGAGAAATACGAGAGATCTCTACAAACATCTTACTCCACTCCTGCAACGCTTTATTTTCAGATATCCTCACAGGTTCCATCGCTGCCTCTCAGAACTGCCCACAACCCATACTGGCGTCCTCTGTCTCTACGGAGTCCTCACTATTACTATGACTATGTTCATCTCAGTTAAGGCTTTCTTTTAGCTAAACTTGTTCAGAAATCTGGTCTGATTACAATTGGCCAAACAATGATAAATACTCCTGCCAACTGTCAGTCTCTTAACAGTCAAGGACCAACTACTTATCTGTAGGCATCAACTATCCCCACTAACAATACTTTCACTTCAGATACAGAAGACACCCACCCAACTAGTTCATATATGTTCAGTGACAGAGCCGCTTTGAACAAGGACCCAGGGGTCTGGCGAGTGCCGAAACGTTACCCCTGTCGCTCTTTCAAAGGCCGCTTCTTATCTTTCAACTTAAGGATCAAGCACTTTCCCACTTCACTGCCTTTTAACAATAGTCATACATGGTAAGTACACAGATATTTTATGTTGCCTCAGTATATTTATTTTTCTGCCCTTATAGTCTTACAGTCTAGAATATTTTCAATGTTTCCACTTGCATGGAATTGTACTTCATGCAAAAACTCATTTCAATCCTAAATCATGATATTTCAATAAAGGAAAAAAAAGTTACTAGTACTACTATAGCAAAAGAATATCTACTCACCAGGATGCCCAAGATTAGTTAATTCATCTAAAATAAAAGAAGAAAATACAAGAAATAATCTTTAAATAGATTAAATAATCTAACAACTTAGCACAAATAGTAAGACTGAACAAAGAAGTTGCTTTTGTGCTATTAAATTGTGTTATAATGTTTTATCAGGTTAGAACTTTTTAAATGTCTTAAATGAAAAGTCATGCAAATTCTAAACAGGAGAGAATACTGTTGTGGATATCAGTCAGGACTCCTAAGCCATTATTACTTTCATTAAATGACAAAAAGCTAAATAGACTCATTCTTAATTTGATCAAATTAGATATTCTGGCAAACTATGGGACAAAAACAATCAAGAGAGGTTTGTCTATGGCCTCAACTATAAACTTCTTGAAACTAATTAAAAACCTCAAATGATATTTTTTCAATAAACTTTTCATTTTAGAACAGTTTGATTTCCAGAACTAACACAATGATAGTGCAGGCAGTTCCCACATACACCCAGGCCTAGTTTCCCTATTTTTAATATCTGATGTTAATAAGGTGTATTTGTTACAGTTAATGAGCCATTAATTTTTTTTGTCCCAAGATCCCATTCAGGACATTATATTACATTTACTGTGTCTGCTTGGGCTCCTCTTTGCTGTGACAGTTTCTCAGACTTCCCTTGTTTTTGATAACCTTGACAGTTTTGAGGATTATCTCAAACTGAGGTATTTGGTAGAATGTCTCTAAATCGGGATATGTCTGATGTTTCTCTCCTGGTGAGACCGGTGTGATGTTTTTGGAGGGATAGTGGCTTCAGAATGGTTAACCTCAACCCCCTGGGTAAAGGAGAGAGAAAATCACCTAAGCAAATACCTATGACATTATAGCCATCTATTTTCCTTTACAAATTTTATGAAGATAAAAATTAGCATTAACAATAAATTACAAGTTTTATACTATTCATAAAATGTTACACAGTAACTTCTATGTGACATAAAACCAACTACAGAGAGGTACCAGCTGGAGTTACGGGCTAGGAACGATTTCTCCTCCTCCTGTGTTCTCATTCCCAGGGACTTAGGTCAGCCCCTATTCTTCCATCCCATAATCAGTGGGGTGGCTTCATGCACTTGTAATATGTTTAGATTCTTTCGTCATATTCTGCGCTCCATCCTGGGATCCCCCTTCCTCTGACCTCCTAAACGATTTAAAACTTGTAGACATGTGTTCACCATTACAGCTGTCAAACAGAATAGTTTCACTGCCCTAAAAAAATTCCCTGAGCTCCACCTATTCGACCCCTACCCCCGTCCTGATCAAATATCTTTAACAAAACACATAAAGTGAAATCGATAACAATATGTTCTACGGGTAAAAAAAAAAAAACATGATGTAGGACACTGTTGATGATCTGTGCCAATCCACCAAATATAAAATGTCTCAACTTTGTATATTTTTTGAAAAAGAAGAGTTGGATCTGATTTTTCCATCTGAAATTTTTTCAGTAGTTTCATAGTTGGGTTTTCATCTTTAAGTGTTCTGAACAGATTTAAATTATTATTTCACAGTGTGTATGCCACTGAAAAGTTATAGGGAGAAGCTGGCAGGTGAAGCAGCAGCAAGGTGATTAAGTTACATGCACCACCCAGACAAACAGCAATGCTAGTTTGTTTATTCTCAGAGGTCTCCAGTGTTAAGAAGTCTTAAAAATCATGCAATTAGGTGAAAAAGGAGTAAGAGAAGGAAGAGGAGTTTGATTAGGATCTCTTTACACAGATTCCCTCAGACCATAGACCACGGGATTCTAACTCCCTTATGCTAGAGAATTCCTGTCCGCAACTATGATTGGGATGGAAACACAATTATAGTATTTCCAAGTGGCACCACAGCAACCTGAAGGACAGGAAAACCAGGAAACGTAAGATTTAATGTTATTTTCTTACTTTGCCCAAGTTGAGCTGAAGGGTTTATAATAAAGAGGCAGAAATTGAAAAAATACTTTGCTACTCACAAACCTAATTTTATAGAACAATGTGACATCACTAGAGAAAAGTAATTTAAATTCTGAAATTTACTACGTACAAGGCTTTGGTTAATTAAAACAAATTAGAAGTTTATGTTAAATTATGTTAATATATAAAGAGAACTGAAAATTATTTTATGGTAAAGGTGACATGGTAAACTAATCTACAGCCTTGTAGCTTCAAAAAACGGATCTTAAAAACTTTATATTAAAACAGGATATTTAATATTTGATAAAAACGTGTATTAAAGAATAAATCTCCTGTCCTGAATCTTTTATAGAAATTACATTTGTACTTAAGAGGCACTTTATCATGGCTATAGATAAAAATAATCTAAACAACTATCCTTGACAGTTTATCCATGTATCTTTTATAAATTTTATGAAGATAAAAATTAAGATTAAGAATTAATTGCAACTGTTTACTAGTCATAAGATGTTATACAGGAACTTTATATGCAATAGAAAATCCACTGAAAATTAACATCAGTTTAATAACGTCTGTGGCAATTTATAAATCCTCAGAGACTAAGATACAATATCTTTCTATCAAATTTTTTTCTTATAGCTAGTATTTTTTCCATCACTGCACTCAGTGGACCAGAGCCCTTCACCAATCCCAAGAGTGGGAATCAGCATGCAAGATATTTGGTTTCAAACCAAATGGTTACGCTACCTTCAGTGCACTCCACTGCCTCATTTGTTCTTCCTTGTTCCAGAGAAAACAAACATGAATATATTGTAATTCATGATCTTAGGAAGGGCAGCCGTCAAGCAAACAGAGATAAATAGCATAGAAATATGTTGGCAAACCAACATACGCATCAGTATCTCCTACTATTAACAACGTAACTATAAATGCACTAAGTTTACATAGAACAAACTCCCAAATCATGCACTTCATAATGGGGATTGTTGATTAATAATTCTTTTCTTTATATGTCTGTGATATTTGTTTTTTTTTTTAACGTTTTATTAAAAATCGTTTTCCACTAAATCAAGGGTTTTTTTTTTTTTTAGCTAAAGCTTTAAGGAATACATCTTTGCCATTAAATGTTTAATGAAAACTATAAAACTAAAAAAAACAAAAAACAAAAAAAACCTGAAAAGATCTATGGAGTGTGTATCTACTTTTACTTTAACCTGAGCACCCAACCCCTACACCTCGTGGCCTTTCTCTCGCCTCCTGAAACAGCCTGCACTCTATGTGGTATGTATCTTTCTAAACAAATCTACCTTTACTCAAAAAAAAGAAAAAAAAAAAAAAGATCTAAATCAAACAGCATTTTTTCTGGTTCTTTCTGCTCTTTGTATGTGAATCTAATTTATGAATTGAGTATGCATTCTTTCAAATTTCTTATTTAACAGAATAACTCCTGACGTTCAACACCATTAAACAGAATGGGTAAATGGTAGAATTTCCATTGCTCAAACACTTCACATATAAAAATACAGCTTACTTATTATACTGCACTCCATTTGTCAGAACACTGAGTGACACTGCTTACCTATGATGATTTCTACCTTCTTGCTGTCTTGACTGTCTCGATCATTATACACATGACACCAGTAGGTCCCTTGATGCTCCAAATCCACATAAGGCACCTGCATTGATATCAGAACGTGCACACATTTCCTCCTCAATTTTAATGTGCCTTGGAGAAAGTTATTTATTTATTTTAAAACACCCTTACAAAACCTAACATTTCAGACATTCTTACATTATTTCCATTCATTAGATCAAATATTAACAAGCAAATGATACAATGACTCTAACAGTGGTGAGTTTGATGCAATACTATTTGATAGTTTTTATGTAAGGACTTAGATATGGGCTGGTGTTGTGTTCCAGCACTTTGTATGTATGAGCATCAATTAATATTAAATAGTAAAGAACTTGGAAAAAATACTGAAAATACTAAAACAGCCCCCAAAATAATGAATTTTAATATTCACTTTAATTTTCAACTGTACTATTTATTTTTCATTAACCCCCCCCCCAAATTCCCCCACAAAACCAACTTCCTACCATGTATAGCTTTTTTGTCTCGTGTGTTAGTGGTGATTCATTTTTGAACCACTGGTAGTGAGGAATGGGGCTTCCGACAGCAACACACTGTAAGATCAATGTGCTGCCAGGCGTCAGCTTTTGGGACCTCGGCTCAACACAGATTTGCAACTTGGATTCAGAGATGACATCCAAACTTCCTTAAATTAAAAGAAAAATATCATTGAACATAAATAGGTTTAAAATTTTAAAAAGTCCTTTTTAATTAAAAAAAAGTTTAAGTTCACCTTTCATTTTTTAAATCATCTTTAACAGTGTCTCCCAAACAATATTTCATAAAACCATAGCACTTCTAGAACTATTACGAGATGTTCTGTGGATAAGAAGATGCTATGGCCAAATAAGTTTAGTACATTCTGGGTTAAACATTTAACAGATTTTTTTAATTGCAGGACTTCTCAAAGCTTTAAAATATTAGCACACATCAAGTATTTAAGAGGGGAATATAGTTCAAGTGGTTTCTAAATGTGTTTGGCCACAGAGTCTTCTCAGTGGGAGCAGATGACGTACTAACATCTTGAGTGATGCTCATGATCAAAACAGAAGCTCTACGTTCTGCTGTTTGAAGTTGCTTTCTTAAAATGAGTTTTGTTATTAGCACTGAATAAATATGGATGGGTTACCACTAGCGTCTCTTCCCAAGGCAGAGATCAGAGAGCATTATTTATGGTGTGTTAATCTGCTACTCTTTAAGGTCCTTGAGGACAGAGGGCTTGTCAATGTGATGCAATAACAGTGAATGAAGCTCAGTGTCCAGCACATTGCAGGTGATCAATAATACTTGTTGAATGAAAAAAATTCCATTTATAAACATATTGAAGTTCATTACATGCACAGAAATAGTCTAGAGAAATATAAATCACTCTCTTACTTAATCATGACTATTTCCAGAGACTTTATTCAAGTGTAGGAAAAGCTGATTTGAGAGAAAAATGGAAGACAGATTGGACAGACAGATTGGCAACCAAGTCTATTTCCCTCACCTTCTTTTGTCTGGCAAAAATGACAAGTATGGTTGCTGACTGTGTGTGAGAATAAATACAATAATAGCTGATGGCTACTCTTTAGAGTACAGCGGGTGTTTCTTCATCAGTACTAGCTATTGGACTAAAAAGATGGATGGCAAAGGGTAGAAAAGTAGTTGAGTGGAATGCTTCATTGCAGTGAATGACATACTTATATGCCCTTTCATGCCAACATCAACTCTATAGATTGTTTTTATTCCATGACACAATTTTTTAGCAGTAATACAGTAGTTTGGGAAATTGAGCAAGACTGCATTAGATATCTTTTCTCCTCCAAAACCAGAGACCACAACATTCAAATTCATGAATGGTGGCAAGTCTGAAGAGGTCAGCAGCAGGGCCAGGCTGAGAAGGGATATGTCATCCTAAGACACCTGCATAGCAGTCTGTCTGTCTGTCTATCCAGCCAGTCATCCAGAAAAAGAATCAAAGCACAACAGGATAAAAATCTTAATGCCTGGTGACATTATACTGGTTGAAGTACATATATGAGTACTATTTTTGGTACTCTGAAATTATTTAAAAGTAAACATTTAAAATAGAATAAGGCAATTCCCATCCCAACATTCAACGTAATTTACCACTTCGGAAGCTTTCTGTTACTTCTGTGACATCGCACACATCCAGCTGAGACCACTGGCTAAATTCAAAGGTGAAATTATTATTAACTCGACAGACATAAAAGCCTGCATCTTTCACATGCACTGTGTTAAAAATAAGTTCGGAGGCATTTCCATTTGGAATCTGTGAAAGAGTAAGAGGATAAAAGTGAATGTCTCATCAAAACACACCTTATAAAATCTCCTGTGCAAAATGTATGATTTCTTTGGAGCTTGGAAAAGTGTATCTTCTTCCTCAAGTTCTAAAATATTTGTTACTTAAAAAACAGTAATATTTTGAGTAACTTAGGACTGAAGTCTAGAAATCCAGTCTTTTTAAAAATCTGTTAACCAGAGAACAAGGTTCTCTCCCGTAACTTCTAAAAACTCACTAACAGAAAAGTTTCTATTTTGTCATTTAATTCTGTTTGATCATTAGTATTTAAAGACTCTAAAACTGCAACATTTAGAAGCTAAGCAGCTGTACAACAGGACCAACACCATGATGGAGTGGACATCACAGTGAGTGAATTAGGCCTGGCTGTTAATTTCAGTTCCAACCAAATTAGCTGTTGAGTACACGAGCAAGTTATTCTACCTCAAGACTCCATTTTCTCATCTGCAAAATTCCATAACAGGATAGATCCCTTGGCCAATATACTTCTTTCAAGGTCTGGGCGGAGAAGGGCCATGGGAAGCGTATCAGTGATGGGAAAGAAGGACCATGCAAGCGATTCCCAAGTTTCTCCTCCTGAGCTTTGCTCACCACATCGAGGTTTCTTTCACTTTGGCTGCTCGCATCCATTTATCAGCACCAGCCAACTCGGGCATACTTCCAAAGGGCTTAGTCAAGTGCCTCGTGATATTACATTAGCTCCCTTGCAAAGTACTTTAACGAGATCTCCTTCTCCAAACCCCAACTGAATTCCACTCTATCCTCTCTCAGAACCTGCACCAGAGCAAGAGCATTTTGCTGAATTATCTGACAGCTGGGATGGCAGGCTGCCCTCGGCCCTGCCTGACCATCCTCCTGCGCTGACCTACCAAGTTCATTTTCCTACTAGGCTATTAATGCGTACATTCTCTCCTCAACCTCCTGCAACCCTGCTTCTCTCAGCCACTGACTACAGACAGAAACTCTCTCCTTTTCCAGCCACCAAATCACAGACCTCTCTGTGCCTATTCATAAGTGCTCTCTTCTCTCCTGTTAAAATGGAAAATGTCTTCCTAACAAAGGCTACCTAGGCTTGGAATCTGTGAGGAATCCTAGCCACTCAGAAGCCTGAGTTGCTATGAAGATTAGTTCAAGCTGAAGGCGTTTGGGATTTAACAGATGCAGAAAGAAGCTCTCTCAGAGCTTCCCTTATCTGACCAAAAAGCAGAAACTTCTAGGAGATGAGGCTGCCATAAATTCCTGCTCCAGGGTGGCTTTTACTCCCAGGAAGGAGACCAAGAGTAAATCCATCATAAATCCCCTCTCCAGGGGAGTTTTTACAGCCATGAAGAAGATAGAAATACCACTTACACCTGCATGAATAAATATTATCATAGACTTTATCTCCTATTTATTCTCCTAGAACCCTAATATATTTCCTAAAGAAACCTATTTGTTCCTCCCACAGAGGCCTTTATTTTCCCTTTTCCTCTAACTTTAACCACTCATGGAGCTACTTTTTTTTGTAATTTCCCATATGAAGAAACTTTCTCTTGTTAACCTGGTTTGTCAGTTAATTTACAGGCCCCCAGGGACTAAACATGAGAGGTTGGAGGAAAAGCTTTTCCTCTCCAACAATCCAATCCTCTGTGACCTCGCTCCTGCAATTTTTCTCTCTGTTTTAGCATCTATTTCTCACTTTTACTGTCTCACTCTTAAAAATATACTCTAGTACCTTGTATCTTAAACAAAAAAAGTCCCAAATATACCTTCATTGACCCCTGCACTTCTCAGCAGCACTGAAAATGCTGACCACCCCTTTCTTTTTGAAATGCTTCCCCAGGGGCTTCCTACCACCCTCTTCTGGTTTTCCTTTTATCTCTCTTGTCAAGTCTTCTTAGTCTCTCTACTGGTTCCTCCATTTACACAAACTTTCAATACTGTCTCCTGAGATATCCAAGCTAACTAGCTAGATTCATTTAGATAGCTAGTAGGCATTTCAAACATAACATGTCTAAAACCAAACTCCTGATTTTTCACCTGAATCTCTTCCTCTCCCAGTCTCCAACACCTCAGTATATAAAATGACCCCAAATGCTCAAGTAAAAAATCTAGGGGTCACCCTTGAGCTCTCTTCCTTTTCCCTCATGCTCCACATCTAACTGCCAAGTTGGATGAACTGTCTCTAAAATAAACTGACTTAGGCATTTTGATCCACCTCCACCACCATGTCCTAGGTCCATGTAACCACTATGTCTGGTCTGGCGTAGGCATTAGATAACTGGTCTTCCTGCTTTGCTCTCTGCCTCCCCTCAAGCAGCAAGGTGGTGTTACATAAATCCTCTCATGTTACTTCTCCTGCCTAAGACCTGTAGTGGCTTCTCACTTTCTATCACCCTGTTTATTTTCTTCATAGCTGCTCTTAACTCAGAATTATCTCATTTGCTCACTGTCTCTCCCCAGTGGAGGTGGCAGGGCCCCTGGGTGTCAGTGCTTCCTTATTGTGGCCTGGCACAAAACATGTGGCCAAGAAGCAGTCATTAAATGACTATCTCCTGAACCAGACCTATGAATGTAAGAGCGGTTTGACAAAACTCAACTTGTAAGAGCTTTAAAATCCATTACAACTCTTTGAATCTCTGACGTACTCCCCAACCCCTACCTTCCTACCCTTCTCAAACAGGACATGGTATACTTAATGCGGTAGGTTTTGTCCATTATTTCTCCCTCAAAAGGTGTTTTGTTAAAATGAAAGCAACTTTGCAATTGAGAAAATATGGTAAAATTCACTTTAGTTGCCATCTCTCGAAAGCCGAGGCACACAAGACATCCTATTAACTTCTCACAACCGCTGGTGATAGGAATTCGAGATGCTACGGACCGTCAGGGATCAGCCTGTGCCGCATCACCGCCCACTTGCAGCCCCATTACTACACTTCGCAGCTGCCCTGCCTCACCTGTGTGTGTGCGACGGAAACTAGAAATTGGACAAATCCACACGTTTCTTCTAAGGCACAGGGTAATCCCATCAAAGGAAAGAGCATCATCTCAGAACAGCTTTTCAACTTAGTTTCAGACTTGCAAATAGAGTCTTACTCGAGTTTGGAAGAAAGTTTAGTTATTTGACTAACAAGTTGAAAAGAATGATCGAATTTCAAGGTAGGATCCAAGTGGGACGGGAGGAGAGAGATGCCTGCCAAAGTGGGGCACGACGTGGGCCAGACCACGGAGAACTCCCCAGCGGCAGAGTGGCTCAGAGAACATTTACGAAAAGAGAATTCAACATGCAGCTTTAAATTCTTTGTTGGGTGGTGCCGGGATGCAATCGTTCCACAAAAGGAATAAACGTCCCTCTCTACCGACCTGAATGTGACTTCAGAATCTACTACAAAAGCTTAAATCTTTTGATATAACTGTTATGTGGTATGTTTACTACATAATAATACTAAATAATACTGCATTAGCGTTCCATGTTGCTTTGAAAATCCTTCAGTTGAAGATTTTGGTTGGAATACAATCTGTTGTAAAGAATTCTGCACAGAAATGCTACAATGTACTGGCGATGCTTCATGCTCATTAACACTGTTGCTCCAAGTACTCCCGATTTTCCACAATTTTCAGAATAGAGAACTGATTTTATTACTGCTTACCAAAATAATGATTATTGAATACTTCAGTAGTAACACAGATCCTTTAACAAGATTTCTGAAAACACACTGAAGACAATAATGCCATTTAATTTTCTATCTTTCTCTCTTCTCATGACAGAGGAATTAAAAGACAATAAAAAAATTTACCTCTTTATTCATTTTGAACCATTGATACTGTACAAAAGGATGTCCAGTTGCCCGGCAACACAATTTCACGAACTGTCCAGCCAAGACTGCCTTGGATTCTGGGTTTACAGTGATCTTTATTCCTTCAAAAAAAAAAAAAAAGTTACATAAAGGCACAGAAGAGGGGTTTTCCTTCTTTATGTTTCTGAAATCAAAAAAAAGAAATATTTTGGAAATAACCGGCATATTCATCCTTGTTATAAACCACCCATTCACATCTCCTTCGCCATCAGGTTATGGGGGCATGAGTTCCAGGCTCTGTAAAACCAGGAGGAAAGAAACTCACCTGCAGAAGACTTTGATCTACTGTACTTCTCCACGATTAGGGGAGAAAATTGTTTGCTATATTTATTCAGTTCTGAGAAGTATTTTTTCCACATTCTACCACCTCTGAAATCAGGAGGCACGTTATAACAGATGTGTGCAAGCAGCAGTCATAACATTTTCCCAGTGTCAGTGCTGGGAATTCTTGCTCATAAACATTTATATGGTCAGCCCTTCAACTGAGTTAGGTGCAATGTTAAAAAGACAAGTTTGAGTTTAAATGCCACTGAAAATGTCTTCAAAAGACATCTGAATTTCAATCCTATGATTTGGCATTAAAATAAAACTATTTTGTAAGCAGAGAGGCACAGAAACAGAAGCCCACGATATAAATCTGATACGTGTGGTGCAAACATTTCTCATCTGAGAAATGATTACCAGCCTCAAAACTTGGAAAACTTTTGCTAAATACCCTGGAGTCAACAACAGAATATCCACCTCTCCCTCCCACCTCTCTCTGAACCACTTCCTCTGGGGAAGTCGGTCCTCATGCAGAGAGGCCCAAGTGGTAAGGGAAGAAACTCGGGCCTCCTGCCAAAAGCCACGTGTGTGAACCATCTGAGAAGAGGATTATCTGACCCTAGTCAAACCTTCAGGTGGCTGCAGCCCCAGCCCATAGCCTGTCACATCCTGGGAGACCCTGAGCCAAAACCACCCAGCTCCGCCATTCCTGGATTCCCATCCTCAGAAACCATGGGATGATAAGTGGATGCTGTTGTTTAAGTTTTTGGTCTTGGGATAATTTGTTATGCAGCAACTGATAACTGACACAGAAGGAACCAAAGCTAGCAAATTTTACATTTGCCAAGGTTATAATACAAAAACCTGGGTTAGCTGGCTTTTAGGAAGCAAGGAGAAAAGATCATTAAAACTTATAAAACTTAATTTCTGGCACCTATTGTTCCCCCCCGTCATCTATTCTGAACATGATCTCATAGTATTTTTTTCCTCTATAACCCACCAGTCCAAAGAAACAAAATATGATTACCACTGAAGAGGAGATGGTCTAAATAATAGCTATCTTAGTACATGAAAAATACTGAACTTCCTAGGGAGAAAAATAGTATATAAAATACGCCAGAAAGATGCCAAATAAAACCAAAATCCAAAATGAGTAAATATTTATTGCACATCTATTACGTTTGAGGGTCTGGAGAAACCCTAGAAAACCTTGAGTAAATACAGGAGAGCCTGTATCAAAAGAGAATTTAAAACTCTTGCCAAGGAAGAGCTTTCATATTCATTCATCTTTCATGTGGATGCCAAGTTAGCACAGGATGGATGAAGGAACAGTTTTTCTGAATTCTGTAATTCATGTTGGTAGGAAAGTACATGTTGAAATCAGACAATGGGATGAGCTCTCTTAAGCCAGGAAAGTTACAACACTGTATTTTAATGCTTCCATATACCATTCAGCTGCCAGGAGAGACTTACATCACAACTTTAAGATACAAATTCCGATTTTCAAAGTTTAGGTGTGATAAGAGAGAAAATACTGCAACAACAACAACAGAAAGGAATAAGCACAAATCTGGAAAATACAGGAGTCGTGGCTAAATTGGCTTTAAGATGTGGCTGTCTTAAAGCCATCTCAAAATTAGTGTCCCAAATCCCTCCTGACACAAAAAGAACAAAAGGCTTAAAAGGTTTTTTTTTTAACCCCAGTGATTTTTTTTCTTCCACCTTTACTGTGGTATAATTGACAAATAAAAACTGTATATGTTTAGGGTGTACATGATGATGTAATACATGTATATGTTATGAAATGGTTACCGTGATCAAGTTAATTAACACGCCCGTCACCTCACATGGGCATCATTTCCCAGCGATTCTTCACGCTAGTCCCATCTTCTGCCACAGCGAGCCCCTTCTGAAGGCAGTGTGTGAGGCAGAGTGCAATGTCTTGTATCATTGCTTGAAAATTTACTGTGGCAAATATTCTCCACTATTACACAGAGACCAGAGACGAGAATGAAGGAAATTAAAAGGCTTTCTTCCCAGAGTGTCTTATACAGAAATGAATGAATTTAGTGGAAAGGGCCCCTATGACCAGGATGTTCTAAAAGCTGCCTCCATGGGAGATAAGAATAAGTGGCTTTTAACAGACATTCAAACTCACAGCCCATACACCTGTCCTGTACCAACAACTGTAGTCTAAGTCTTCAAGAAGCAAGCAAAGACAAGTCTTTATTACTTATTGCTTCAAAGACAGAAAATTGAAAGGCAAAATGTGATTTGGAAACCGCCCTGGGTGAGTAGTAAAGAAAGAAGTCACGATACCTCCCGTGTCTTAACCACATACGTTTCCTTCCTCCCACGTAGCGTGTGTGAAGGGGAACCATGGTCACCTTTAACCACCTTCGTGCAGCGCCCACTAGTCAGAAGGGGCTGAACAAAGTAAGGAAAGAAGAGGGCATGGAGCTATGGAGGGTGAACCAAGGCTCACAAGTGCAAGTGCTGTTTTAAAGGGTGAATGCACAGCTTCCTGGCAAACAAGCCTATTTTCAGATAACATCTGCAGAGAAGTCAGAGGTTACTCGGTTTCCTGTAAGCCAGAGAGAACCCAACTAGGTACGATGGAACGTGAGGATTGTGCTTTCAACACATACCTGTGTAGATCAACAGACTCAAGAGACTAAACAATAAAACTAGAAGTCCGGCTGGAATTACTAAACAGATACATCAGGGTGATTCCTGACCTGACAAAAGGCTTCATCATAGGTTCCCTTTAAGTTATTTTCTCTTACAAGGTACTTAATATAGTGTAATTCACAAACAGCTTTTCCAGGAACAGATCTATCAGATACATTACAGAGCACCTATTTTCAGAGGCCATGAACCAAAAATTTTTTTCCATCAGCTTCCATCTAAAACCGTACCTCAATGTTATTTTGAACATTTCTAAGCTTTTACTGAAAAGCACTCCATAATGTCCTAGAATAAATACCATTCCTCTTCCTCTAACAATTTCCTCCCATTACACAAAAGATGTCAGGTCCATGTCTGTCCCCCTTACAGGTCAGTTTACACTTGCTTCTACTGTGGCTACACCTAGTCTCCGACATCACATCCTCATCCTTCTGTGTTGCCAACTCCCTTCAACACCCTGGCACGGAAACCCATCGTTCCAGACCTCGCTACCACTTCCTTTCTCTCTACTTCTTCCTGAATCTCATTCCCATCTATATTATCTTTGCCTCTTTTCACTTTTTAATATCTGCTTTCAGGAATTTCTGTTGTTCATGAAACAAGAAGCGTCATAAGATGTGGTATTTGAGTACTTTTTAATTTGGCAAGAAGAGAAAAGAATTGAAATCTGTGGGTCAAAGAAGCAATTAAAGTAATAATCTACAACTTCCCAAACAACCCAGAAATTTCCAAGCACTATGGAAATGACATTGAGTTCAGGTCAGGGTCAGTAGATTCTAGTTCTAATCCAAACTTTGTCAATAACCCACTGTGATTCTGGCCAAATGATAACTTCTGGAAATTTCCTTTTCTACATAAATGTGTGCTCATATTTAAAATTTAAATGTTGGTAATAGTACTGTCCCAGGCCTTCAGAGAACTGTGAGGATACAATGTGAAGTAAAGGTATCTTGGAAACTAAACAATAATATTCAACCATCTTTGCTCATCTTAGAGACAACAGAAGTAATAAAAAAATAAAACTGCTATCAGAAATATAACAATGAGCATGTTACAAGGAATTAAGAAAAATGAATTGGTATGAAAAGGGGGTGAGGAAAAAATGGAAAAAGATGCCAGGGAAGAGAAATCTCATGACTCTACCAGTGCATCAGAAATGTACCTGCAGCAAAGCTCTTTTTATACAAGAATGAAATAAAATGCCAGCATCACAAAACTGGAGCAGGAGAGAACCCTGGGATCCATCTAATGAAAACCATGTGTAACCTGGTAATTCTCTCTAAACATCCCCCACTGTCTAGCCTCTGCTCAGCCAGTTCCAGGTCAGAGCGTGACTTCCTTGGCAACCATTTCATGATGGGCATGACTCCAGCTGATAGAGCCTGATGTCTGTACTCAAAATGGTTTCACTTAAAACAAACAAAAACAACTCAGACTGCACATCTGAGATTGGATTTGCAAGGTTACAGATCAGGTAATTGACAGAACACCACCATACCACGTGTCCCTAATTCCCCAACCCCCCTGAGAAAGCAGGTTTGCAGTGCTGCTGCAGGTGACTTGGCTGACATGGTCCCTCCTGCCTGACACCACTGCAGCTGACCAATCCACCCAGAGCTGTGAAAAGGAGGGACTGTTTCCTTTTCCTCACATCTGACCTTGGAAGTGAGCGACCTCACTCAATATTGGTTATTCAGGGGAAAAACAAACAAACATATGGTTGAGTTACTCAACATTCCAAAAGGATCATGTTGGAAAGAAATTTAAACAAACATTTGTCATACTTTATCTCATTCATATACATACATGTAAATAAAAATGTGTATGTTTACTTTTTTGGCTGTACTATTTCAACATAAGTTATAGAAACCTTACCCCTCAACACTTTCACATGTGTCTCCTTGGAATAAAGACATTCTTCTACAGAACTACAGCTCCATCACATGATAATTCCCTGGTATCTAATATGCAGGTTATATTCAAGTTGTTCCAATTGTCCCCAAAATGCCTTTGACAGATGTTTTTTTGAAACACAGGCCAATCTACATTCATGCATTGTGTTTGTTTTTTATGTGTTCTTTCGTCTCAACCTGGAGGGAAAAATGAGGCTCTATATATTTATGTGTTCCAAAAATACTCGACACAATTCATGGGGTCAAATGAGATACAGTCCTCTCAGTGTGTTTCCATGAACTCCTGGAGAGCCTGCTCTGGGGAAGGAAGAACCCACCTGGGGGGCTGAGAAGCTGCAGAACCTCAGTGCGCTCCATGGCCTGCAGGAAGTCGCTCAGCTCCACGACCGTACAGCCCTTCTCCCCCAGCAGCTTCAGTAAACAGAGGCTTGGGCTTCCTTCAGGCTCCAAGACCTTAAGAGAGCACTGCTCCAAGTCTAGAGAACTGAAAAGAACAAATGGTATTCAAGTCAACAGACTGGCTTCAATATGATCTGCCTGCTATACGTTTGGTGCCATCACAGGTGTTGTAGAGAATAAACAGCAAGATGTTTACCTTTAATTGGGAATAGGAAAATCAGACACATTTCTCTACTCTTTCTTGTACTTATATAAAGTATAAGATAACCCAAAAGAGGATAGGTCTTTGAGACGTATTGGAAGATTAAAAAACTAACATACAAAACTGTATATTTTGTACATCTTCGTGTGTAATCATATAAAAAAAAGGAAGATACAGAAGAGTGTACATTCTGTATGATACTACTTTTATTAACAGAAACATGTTTGCCCTAGAGAGGGAACCAGGGGAGCAGAGCTCACGGCTGGACAGTTCACTTTTCTATGTACAGATCTTCCTCCACTTACAATGGGGTCACTTCCCAATAAACCTATTGTTAAGATGAAAACATTGTAAATTGAAAATGCATTTAATACACCTAAACTACGAATACCATAGCTGAGCCTTAAACATGCTCAGAACACTTACATTAGCCTACTGTCGGGCAAAACCATCTAACACAAAGCCTATTTTATAATTAAGAGTTAAAACTCATGTAAGCTACTGGATATTGTACTGAAGGTGACCAGAAGTTGCAGCTCAGCCTCATAACTGGATCGTATCCCATTCTGCCAGCCCCGAAAAGAGTAAAATTTCAAATCTAAGCACACTCTCTAGTGAATGTGTATTGCTTTTGCAACATTGGAAAGTTGGAAAATAGTAACTCGAACCATCCTAAGTCTGGGACCATCTATAAACTTTTTTGTCCCGTCAAGTTTTTTTTTTTTTTTTTTACCATGTGTTATTTTTTTCAACAATTTTTTAAAAAGACAATCAGTGTTATTGACATTTTAAGTACTTCTAAGTGCCTAGAAATACCCTCACATAGAGCTTAAGTATAGTCTATGGACCAAAACCGTCCAGTCACCTGATTTTGTAAGTGGTTTCATTGGAGCAACGCTCATCCATTGATACAATGACAAATGTGCATGGCTGTTTTCCTGTTCTGACAGCAGAGGTGAGTAGGTAGACAAAGCTGAAAATATTAACTGTTTGGCCTTTTACAGAAAAAGTGTTCTGACCCCTGCCACATGCTGTCTCACTGTCTTTTTGTTAAAACTATTCCTTTTTTAGCATCACTATTTAACAAAGGCAAACATCTCCTTTTCAATGTCATTGTTTTCAGAAATGGTATACGAGGTTA
The DNA here is from genome assembly GCF_036321535.1 of Camelus dromedarius. Taxonomy (NCBI): domain Eukaryota; kingdom Metazoa; phylum Chordata; class Mammalia; order Artiodactyla; family Camelidae; genus Camelus; species Camelus dromedarius. Next base: position 15,164,443 of record NC_087463.1, on the reverse strand, counting down.
GAAAGACAGGTTAAGATCAGACTGTAGACGGCCATAAATAATGAGACAATCATTTCATAGGAAGGGGAAGTACAATATGAAACATTCAAGAGAAAAAAAATTAAATCAAAACAACAAAACCCAAAAGCCTTCCCAAAGAGACATCATTAGCAACAAAAGCCAAACAAAGCCTTTAGACAATCTCTATGATTTCTGCCAGAATTTGTACCTCATATACTTTTGCAGATACCTCTCTCCCTGTCCTGCCAATTTGAATTATGATCCAATATAAACCCTACCTCCTCCGTAAGGTCCTCCCACACCACATGACTCCACCAAACACGCTTTAGACAGTCTCCTAATGGTGCTCATCTTATATAGCAGAAGTTGGCAAATTTTTCCTGTAAAGTGCCAGAGAGTAAATATTTTTACGCTTTATATGGGCCACAAAGTCTCTGTTGCATATTCTTTTTTGTTTTGTTTTACAATTTTTTAAATACAAAAAAATTCTAGTTCATGAGCTGTATAAAAACAGGCAGGAGCCTGAATGTGGCCCACAGGCTGTTTGCAGACCTCTGTTTTGTTTTATTTGACACAATTTTGCCTTAAATCACATGAACTTTTCTTTCATAAGCATTTTCTTTATCCAAGTAGATAACAGTACTCCTTGCAAACAAAAACCCTATCATATTTTAAATCCCTCAATACCTAACATTTTGTCTTACCCATATTAATTATTCATAACTGAATGACTGTTGAGTGAATTTCAATCACAACTGAAACGCCTGGAACCCTGGATGGAAGGGGTCAAAAATGAAGGAATCAGTATTCGACACAATATAAGGATTACCAATTACTCAAATAGTCAGAATATGAAATTTATGAAAACAAGGATGCTGTATGCTAAATGTTCTTTTTTATGATTTAAAAATTATCAGAAATTAAGAAGCCATCTTGTCAAATGCAACCAAATGATGCTTTGTAAATAATCTTTATATTGATATAGAGAAAATCAAAAACAATTTTACTTTTTCCCCTCAAAAGAGGAAAGATCAAACTGAAGTAGACAGTGACCTTTCTTCTAGCACAAAGAGGCACAGGAGAAAAACAAGGTGCTTTATCTCCTTTCCTTTTACTGATTTATCTCCTTTCCTTTTACTGATTTATCTCCTTTCCTTTTACTGATTTTCCACATGGGTACCGGCTTTCAGCTAAGATGATGTTTATACATATTCAACTTTTTTCTTTCCTTTTTTTAGTTACATTCCTGTAAGACTGTGCTTTGAAGTGGTTTCTACCAGCCCCAATTTGGAATCTCTGATTTAATTTAAAAGACTGCTTTATTACTCAAATAGACTTTGCTTTAAAAAGAATCTCTATCTCTGCTTTTAAAAATATATAAACAGGGGGAAAGGGTATTATAGCTCAGTGGTAGAGTGCATACCTGGTATGCACAAGGTCCTGAGTTCAACTCTCAGTACCTCTGTTTAAAAGAAAATAAATGAACGTAAAATTACCCCCCCATTTAAAAAAAAAGGAAAAAATTAAAAATAAAAATAAAAAATATATAAACAAATAGAACATATCTTTCAGGGTACAAACCACGGCAAGGCTTTTAGATTCTTTTGCTTCCCTTCTTGGTACATTTACACTTTGGCATCCTTATTCATTAGTTTAACAACCACTTATTAATCACCTAAAATAGGCCATTTTTTCTAGGTACTGAGGATATAGCAGCAAGCAAAACAAAACCCTCCATCCCCCAGATTCTTCTAGAGGAGAGGGACAGATATGCCTACACACACAGAGATGTCTCTGTGTATCCATCCATCCAATGGTCGTTAAGTGCTTTGTAGAAAAACAAACCAAAGCAGGGGGATAGGAAATGCTGGAGCAGACACAGGGTAATTTTAAATAGTGTATCAGAGAAGACCTCACCGAGAAGATGACTTTTATGCAAACACTTGAAAAGGTAAAGGAGCCAATCCTGTGGTTCATCTGTGGAGACCATCTCAGGCTGAGTAAACAGTAAGTCCAAAGACCCTACTGTCTTCAAGGAAGGGCAAGAAAGCAAGTGTGACTAGGGTAGAGAGAGGGAGGGAGATAATAAAAGGTTCTCAGGTCCAAGGGCTAACTGGTAGCTAAATGGTGTTTTCACTCAGATGGAAATGCAATGGGAGAGTTTTGAGCAGAGGGAAAATGAAAGCTGATTTAATGTTTTTAAAGAACTACTCTTAGGGTTATATTGAGAACAGACTGCGGTGGGAAGCAAAGCAGGAAGAAGAGAAGCTGGGTGGCCACTGGAACAATGCAGGAGAGAGAGAAATAGTGGTTCAGGCCAGTGTGGCTGCAGTGGACATGGATTCTAGTACATACTAAAGGCAGGGCAGACAGGATTTGCTGATACAAGGGACGTGGTGTGTAAAAGTAGTCAGGAATGACTGACTTTTTTGGCCTGAGCAACTGCAGGGATGTAGCTGCCCTTTACTGAGATGCAGAAGACGCAAGAGAAAAAGGTTTGTGGGAGAAGACGTGTTAAGTCTTGTATGTGTTGCATTTAAGATGTCTATCAGTCATTCAACCAGCGTTGGCAAACAGGCATCTACATATCTACACATCCAGGAGCTCAGCAAAGATAGGGGCTAAAGATTTGAACTGAGAGTAATAAACCTAAATATATGTAAAGCTACCAGACTTTATGATAGCACCAAGGCCAGGGATTAGGTGAAGAAGTGTAGATAAACAGATACAAAGCCTGAGCCCTAAGGCATTCCAAAATTCAAAGACTGGGGATAAGAGACAGGAAGAAACCTTCCTATCAGTAAATGGCTTGTGGGCAGGATTCTGCAGCCTTCCACACAGCAAGTATGCAGTGACTGTTTTCCCTGGTCCATGTTTCACAGCCCCATTTCTAAGCTTCCTCATTCATGGGATTTGTGCACCATTAGAGCCTCTTGAAAGCTCTGCCATCATTGGGGCTCCAATGTTCTATGCCACCGCAGAATTCACGTAGCTTGGGCAAGACACTCAGAACCCACACCTATCCACATCAACAGCAAAGGGTGTTCAATAGTAGGTCAGTCTGGGATGGAATTAGGGCTGAGTTTGTATTTCGGGCACTCCTGTACGTACATGGTTTTGGGAAACTAAACTATATGCAAGGATTTATTCTGAACTATCAATAACCATCTGAGAACATTTACAATTATTCCTCATCCCTGATGGGCAGTTCAGAAGGAACTCCTGTGGCTTATTCATTAAATTCTCAGCTAGTTTGAGGAAAAGTTGTATAGAGTCAGATAAAAAGTGAAAGTAAACAGAACAGGCAATCTTTTGAGATTTTAGGGCTGCGAATCCAGTGACTAGGAGGGGTTCACCCTCCTGGGAACTGTTAACCCATCTGGATGATAATCCCTAGGTTTGACACTAGAGAAAAATACCTTTAGGACCTTTCATAGACACTATTCTTTCATCAATATGAAATCACTTTAAAATAGCTTTCTCTTTTGCCTTAAATAGACAAAGCATCACCAGCTTACCTTGCCCCCTCAGTTGTCACTCTCCAGCCTCCAAGTTCCTAGAGCTGACCTTTTATGAAGTGAGTTTAATTCTTCTGATCTCAATAGATATATGAGCTGAATGTTCTCCAATTTTTCAACTTTCAGGGTTGCCCCCACTTTCCCCACCACCACAAGTCTCCTGAGAAGCTAACCTTCACCATCTTGCAAGACTGGCCAGACTCTACCTGTCTCTAGTGGACTGCCCAGCCTGAAATCCCCAGATTCCACAACTGCACGCCCTTTGTTGCTTGTCATCTTTTGCTAGGCAACCGCCCTTCTCTCTCTACTCCCTTCATCAGACAAGAGGCCTCAAACTTCTCCATTAGTTCCTCAAACAAAGCTAGTATCATTCTGTTGCATTTCATAAAACTTAACTGAAGGCTCAGGGAGGGAAACTGAGCACCTGATGCCAGGTATTGGCTTCTTTTAGATTCCATCAGCCATGCCTCTTCGGTAGCACGGTCTGACTCTTCTCTTTCCTTTTTGGCCAAATACGAGTCTTCACCACCAGGCCCTCTTCAGGAAAGGCCAGAGCCCTCCCTAACCAGAATGCTGGTTAATTTCACAAGTTAACCAATCGCAGATCTGGTGATCTCACCTCCAAAGAAGACAACTTTTTACACTATTGTTAAGTCTAGAAATTCAGAAGTTTATGGACCTATAATAATTGTATTTTGGATTTTCTTTGCACAGCCAAAAGCACAATGTGTTTTGCCTAGAATAACAGCAACAAAAATGTATGTCATCTATCTGCTCAACTTTGCAAATTTCTCACTTCTTGATTCCATCCTCATATCATTACTCCCCTGAACAGCCCAATACTCTCATATCATCATTATTCTACTCTGGTTTAGCCCCAAACTCTTTGAAACTCAAGGCCGTTGTGAGGGTTAAAGTAGATAATACATGTAAACACTTAGCACATTGTCTGGTATATATACCAAGTTTAATAAATGATGAAAACCCATTGTTATTATTATTCACACCCAACATAGCATTTAACATGTTATTTGTGAATGTCTCAGAACAATGGTCCATTGCTGCATAAACCCTTATGAATAGGAGCTAAATATCTGACATCCTTTTAGCTTCTGAAACTTTCAGAAAATGACACTCAAAAAATGTAATTTTGAACGAATGGTTCCCCTTTCAAAAGTATAAGGTGCCTAAGATACGTTCTATGCATAACACACATCGGCTCTTAATAATGGTTCCTGTTCCCAAGGAGTTTATAAAGACATGTACAAATAATTATAGCACAAGACAAAGTTTATAGTCATATAAGTTAAAAAAACTGCTGAGTTAAAAGGCAGACCAAAATCACAACAATGACCTAGAGCAGTGGTTCTAAGTGTGATATGGGAAGCCCGAGGGCAGTTCTTGAGATCCCCAAGGTCAAAATGATTTTTCATAATAACACTAAGATGTTATTTATCTTTTTCATTCATTCTCTCAGGAATATTCGTTGGAGCATCCAGTGTTACCTGACCTGTGATACAGAGCAAAAGATTGAATGGAGAAGCACATAAAAAATACCAGTTCTGTGATTAAGCCAAGCCATTAAAGAGATTTTCAAAATGCAAAACAATGCCACTTTTCTAACTAAATATTTTGTTCTGGAAAAGTGCTTTTCCCACAAGAACATGTAATTTCTATTAACAGGTAATGAATCATTCTTTTTAAATACTAAAAAAATCTTAACTTCTAATATAAATATCAGTATATATTGCTTGTCTGTTACACATAGGGCCCACATTAAAAACTCTTTAGGGTCCTCAATAATTCTTAAGGATGTAAAGGAGTCTTCAGACCAAAAGTTCAAGAACTGCTCGTGCAGCTGTTCGAAGCCTGGTAATAGGAAAATAGTTTTACTTATGGTTTAATGTTCATGGTGAAGTCAAGAAGAAAACTTGGCAAGTCTGTTTGATGGAGGAAGACGGTGAGTTTAGTTTCAGTCTTTCCCACCATCCTTCTCTCTCCACATCTACGTTAACACCTTCATGAATTCCTGTACCTCAATCCCTTCACCCTCGTAATCTACCTGCACGTCCCCTTCCTAACCTTCCTTAGGTCTTCCAGGTCTGTGTATTTCAAGTGCTTTGGAATTACTGCCCTATCACAATGGTCTCTCTCCAGATAGTTTTCCTTGTATTTCCCTTGGTCAAGCTCGATTTCTCTCTTTCAGCTCAAGGGGAGGAGGGGAGGATAGGGTGTGAACGCCCAGAGTCCAACCTCGAATTTCTGCAATCCCAGGGCTTTCCTGGGTTCAGGCTCTACGTCTAGAAGGTTACTGAAGTTCTCCCACGTCTGCCTCCGGCTCCTTCTACACCAGCGGCCCCTGCACTGTTTCATGTGGCCCCGACGCTCTTCAGCCCCACCCACCGCCCGGTCCATCCTCCCGCCGGGTGCCCACCTCAGTCTCGCCGCGCGCCCCCGAGCCCGAGTCCGCCCCCACGTGACCCCGCCCCGGGCCCCGGTGCCGCACCTGAGCCGGAGACGCTCCCGACTCCCCGCCACCTCAGCCAGCCTCCTCCAGCCCCGGCCCTCGGGCGCTCGGTCCAGGCTCTCGCTGAGCCTCCGCAGCAGCGGCTCCGGAAGGCGGTTGAGGGTCGTGCCGGCCGCTGCGGGGAGCGGCGGCCCCGAGGGCGCGGCCGCCGGCAGCTGCGAGGCCAAGGGCGGCGGGGCCTGCAGCAGCTCTCCACAGAGCAGCGTGTCCCGCGCCGGCGACCCCGCGACGGCCGCTGCTCCCGCCGGCCGCATCGCGCACCTTCCGCTCACCTCCTCGCTCGCCGCGGCGCCGCGGCGGCAGGGGCGGAAGGACGAATCGGGCGGCGCTGCACCGCACTCGGAGGAGGAAGCTCCGCTCCCCGCCCGGCCGAGACAGGTTTTCCCGGGGAGGGGAGCCGGGCCGGGCAGCCGCATTAGCCGCGCCGGGGGGCGGGGCCTCGGGCGGGGGCGGGGCCGCCCACTGCGCGCGTGCGCGCCTCCCCCGCCCTCCCCGCCGTCTGAGGGCTCGCGGAGGCGCGCGCTTCAAACCCGGGGAGGTGGAGTCCTGGCTGAGCAGGAAGGGTAGGGTGATTGCAGTTCGAGGAGGAAGCGGTGGAGGAACTACGCCCTGGCGGTCCCACTACGGCGAGGAAGCCTGCGGCGTCGGGGCTTCCCAAGCCTGTGGGAGGAGGCTTGCCTCACGCCGGAGAGGGGAGCATACGGCTTTCCATCGCCCGCCCGGCCGCGGCTCCAGAGGCGCGCTCGCTCAGCTGACTCAGTGACTTGCGTGTGCGGGGCGACGCCACCAGCGCTCGCGTGGGGCAACCGCGGCGGAGGCCTCCTCGTTTTAGGGTTAGATGTGTATGGCACTGCTAACGGGAGTGGTGCTAGAGACCCAGATTCTTAATGGAGATTGCCTGAAGTGCGTGCCTAGACTTTTTTTTTTTTTTTTTGAATTGGGCTGTGGTGAATTTAAACCTAATCAGACCTTGGAAATGATTGTTTTTAGCAGGAATCGCCTGGTTTCTTCCGAGTCTCAGTACCACTCACAATGTTCATGTATCAAAGCAGGCAGCTTTATAGAGGATACCTTTTCTGGAAAGGTCCAGAATAGATGACATAGTAAATGAAGGTGGCCCCTGAACTCGCTCTCCCACTCTTAGCAATATTCAAGGCCATTGTCCCATTGAAAACCAGAGGGTAGTTTGGGACAAAAGCAAGCCAATAACTTATGAAATGTGACCGGCCAGGTAGCCCCCAGACACAAGGCTTCCTGGCCCAATTTCTGGTGACATTAATTTTTTCATCACATAAGGCAGGAAGATTTTCTGTAGCAATAATTTGGACACCCAAATTTTCACTACCTGTTGGTAAGGTGGTTGCTCCCTGCAGTCTCCACCACATTCTAGCATAAGTGATCACTGTCCAGTGATTTTTTTAAAATCCAGTTAAGTTCAGAGTTTGGAATGCAGTATAATGGCGAAATGCACGACCTTTGGATCCAGGAAGCTCTGCTGGATTCTAGATTCATGACTTTGAATAAATTATGTAATTCTCTGCCTCATCTGTTAAAGTAGGACTGAAAATACAGTATCTATAGAATTAAAGGGGTCGATGTATTTAAATCACTTAACTCTGCTTGGCACGTAGTAGATAATAAATGCTAGCTATTATCCTTCCAAATGCCAACACTTGTTTCTCACTCGGTTTGACTTGGTAAACCTGTCCCAATCACTTCTAGTGCCTTCTGGTTTCACCCTCAATCTGGCAACAAATATTATTCTATTACCCGTAGGTACCAATTATGGAAATCAAGTCTTCTAGTCTTTATTGGTCTAGTCCTTTTAGTCTGGTCTTCTAGTCTTTTAAAGTTGAGATTCAACAGACTTTTTTTGAAGTGTACTATGTGCAAGTTTTTGCTTGCACATAGAATGTGCACCTGCTCATTCATTACCCTGGGAGTATCCTTGCCAATATGTTCAGATGCTTCTTTATCCAATGCAGCTCAGCTGGGTGCTGATAGTGTCATTTCTTCCCCATCGCCTCCCCTGCTTCTCCTCTCTGCCCCAAGCCAAGTTCCTCCCTCATTCCACTCTGGTTGGGGTCCTCTTCTCCACCTAGCACTCTTATAACCTATGCAGTCACCCCACCCATCACCCTCCAACCTCTACCTTGGACTGACACTACATTTTATGACTGGACTTTTTCTCCTTTCCATCATATGTTCACATTTTTATTATGTAATTTCACTCCTGTAGTACTATTATGCAGCATGATGGTACGGCAGAAAGGATGTGATCTTTAGAGTTAGCCCTGAATTTGAATCTTGCTGCAGCCACTCATTAATAGTGTGACTTTAGGCAAGTTACCTCATCTCCTAGCTTCAATTTCCACATCTGTAAAGAGCAGAAGATAGTAGTACCTACTCAAATCATTGTTATGGGAATTAAATGAGAGATAATATATATACATATATCAAGTGTCTGAAAGAAGTAGATGCTGTGTTTTTTAGTATTCTCAAAACTGCCATGTTAATTTTGGAAACAACATAATAAACAGTAATTCAGCTGTCTTTTCTGTATCATCCATTACATTTATATAAAGATAGGAGAAAAACAGAGTGGAGATCTGGCTTTTAAATGCCCCTCGAAAGTTTATGCAAGTCTATAGATAACATACGTGGGATTTCTTCTCATTCGTTGAAAGTGACAGAGCTTTGTGAATCCAGACAGTTTGCAGGAAGCTTGTGGTTTCATTCTGTAGAAATCCATTGATGTCATATTCAAAACACAAATCTGGAAACTGACTCATAGATTTTTTTTTCCTTTACACACTTTGACTATTGATGGTACTCTTAACTAAAAATGCCAGAACAATGTATTATTTCATCTGTGAGTGGGTCTTCAGAGGCCCCATGCAGGAGAAAACCTGGAGGTGCTAGCATCTGGATACAATAGAGGAAAAGAAAACAGGAGGCTTGTGACTTAAATGGCATTCCTTGTCTCCACCTTATTCCATGCCCAGCACCTTTTGTGATCTCTGACTCAGCCTCAGTTTGTTAAAATGCCTCATCTGTTAAAATGGGACTAGAAATATAGTATATATACAATGGGAGGGGTTGATGTATATACATCACTTAACTCTGCTTGGCACATGGTAGATAATAAATGCTAGTGGTTATCTTTACAAATGCTTGCTTGCATTTAAGGGCACTCAGTCCACTCTCTGACACAAGGCTCTCCTCATCCCTTGCAGGCCCCCCTTGCTGCCATCTCCCAAAGCATTAGGGGGATTTTCCCATTTCAGTGTCAACTTTAGAATACTGGCTAAGCACTGCACTAGCATCCCACCCTTCCTTCATGATGAATCATCCATGGCAGAGACTACATTTACTTACCTACATTCATTCATTCACGGATACTTATTGGATGCCTATCTTGTGCCAGGCTCTGTGCCAAATACTGTTAATGGATCGTTTTCATTTTGTTTTTATTAAGTCTTTATTTTTTTTACAGCAGTTTTAGGTTCACAGCCAAATTGAGGGGAAGGTACACAGATTTCTCATGTACCCTCTGCCCTCACATGCACAGTGTCCCCCATTATCAGCATCCCCCACCAGAGTGGTACATTGGTTACAACTGATGAACTTGTATTGACACCAAGAATCACTTAAGTCCACAGTTTACATTAGGGTTCACTCCTGGTGTTGTACCAGGAGTTGGGGGCGAAGGTGGTAGGGAGGGATAAACTGGGAGTTTGGGATTGGCTGATACAAAGTCCTATGTACAGAATAGATAAACAACAGGATCCTACTGTATAGCACAGGGAACTATATTCAATGGCTTATAGTAACCTGTAATGGAAAAGAATAGGTATATGTACGTGTAACTAAATCACTGTGCTGTACACCAGAAACTAATACAACATTGTAAATCAAAAAAATTAAAAAAATAGACAAATGTATAATGATATGTGCCCACCATTATGGTATCATACGTATTGTGGGACACAACGTGGCGGCTGGTCAGTGATACGGTGATGCGTGGATTGATAAAAGAATCTACCAGAGATAAACTATGGGAATAGAAGGGAGTTTATTAGGGTGTGCTGTCGTAGACAACAGCAGCCACACAGACGGGAGGTGCCTTGTGAGCACCCTGTGTTGGGGTGTTTTATAAGGTCGGATCACAACCTGATCGGCTTGTGCACAAGGCTCTGATTGGTTGTAGGTGAGGTAAGAAGTTTAGGGTCCGTGAAGGGCAATGGGGTTTATGACTCTGATAAGGTGGGCTGAAACAGGCCAGCCTGAGCTATTGTGAGATTAGGCATTACTTAGGGCTATTAGTTTGTTAGAGGAAACACGCCTAGTAAAGAATGTACTTTATCTGTTGAGGAATCACAGGCAGGCATCTGAGAAGTGGGGTCATTGGACTTTGAAGGATGTCATTTGGCCCAACAGTACAGCCTATTTTCACTGCCCTAAAAATCCTCTCTGCTCTGCCTTTTCATCTCTTCTCCCTCCAACCCTTTGAAATCACTGGTCTTTTTCACTGTCTCCATAGTTTTGCCTTTTCTAGAATGTTACATAGTTGAAATCATATGGCCTTTTCAGATTGGTTTTGTCGACTGAAATAAATGCGCAGCCTAAAAGTTGAGAGTTATGTTTTATTTGGCGGGAGGACTCCAGCCGGGATGATAGCCTCTCAGGTCGCTCTGAGGAACTGCTCCGAAGAGGTAGGGGAGGAGCTAGGATATATAGGAGCTTTACAACAAAGACCAGGTAGTTGGAGCAATAAAAGATTACTTGTTATCTAAAGAAACCAGGTATCTCAAGTTAAAGAATTTAGTGCTTTTCTATGTGTGGGAGGAAGCAAACATTTGGGCTCATTGAATTCATTCCTTTGACAAGCATCATGCTATCTAGGGCCAGTATCTTGTCCTTTATTATTCTGAGTCCCCTCAGAGGGCACCATTGTGAGTGGCTGCAGAGGCTGGGCTGCAGGCTTGTCTTCACTGGGGGGTGGCAGCAGCCGCTGATGACTTGATGGCTTCAGTATTCTTTGTTTACTGATACGGTTTGCAGTATTTTTCGTTCACAGATTCTTTCAGTTAATAATATGTGTGTAAGTTTCCTCCATGTCTTTTCATAGCTTGACAGCTCATTTCTTTTTAGCACTAAACAATATTCTGTTGTCTGGATGTACCACAGTTTCTCCATTCACTTACTTCAGGACATCTTGGTTGCTTCTAAGTTTTGGCAATTGTGAATAAAGCGGTTATAAACATCTGTGTGTAGGTTTTGTATGGATATAAGTTTTCAACTCCTTTGGATAAATACCTGGAAGCATGGTTGCTGAATCAAATGGGAAGAGTATGTTTAGTTTTGTGAGAAACCTCCAAACTGTTTCGCAAAATGGCTGGACCCTTCTGCATTCCCACCAGCAGTGAATGAGAGCGTTCCTGTTGCCCCACACCCTTGCATGAGTTTGGTGGTGTTGGTGTTTCAGATTTTGGATAGGATAGTTTTTTTTTTTTTTTTAAAGAAAGTTAAAATCATAACTCTCAACAAATGTACACATGTCAAAGATTTTATTTAACACATTAGTGAATGAGGGAACTAGAAAGGTGTTACAACCACTTCAAAAGAGAATCCAAAGGTGAGATGAATATGTAAGCCCAGCAGGGTGTTGAAATGAATTAGCTCAATAGATGCAAAATGGCTTCTTCCACAGCAGAGGAGAGAAATCCACTGACCCTCCGCCTGACAGAATTTATCTAGTAATCAAGAGCTATTTGCATCACTATCAGTTTTCTACAACTTCTATCTCTCAGAGTTGCAGAAATACCCTAGTCAAAGACAAAGAAAGGCATAGATAACCTAGACAGATAAGCGAATTGGGACACCCTTCCATTTGGGTCTTTGTTAATTCTTTCTTACGGTGCTTAGAGTACAAGGTTGACTACATCCATCTCTGTGGCAAGGAAAGGGAGCGATGAGTTACTCTGTCGGCAGCAAAAAGAAAGGAGAAAGTACGTGGAGCAGCAGGAGAAAAAATAATCCTCGTATACAAGGGAATTCCCACGAGGCTGTCAGCAGCTGGCTGTCAGTGGCTAGCTTGGCATTGCTTGGTGAGATGGAAGACATTCACGTGTGTAACACACTCCCGTAGATAACACCATCTTCTCTTTATTCCAGAAAACATATCTGAGGAATAATACTAGGTACCATGATAGACATAGCATTATGATAGGAAAAGTCTTGAGTCAGATCTAATTTATTATCTACAAGGCAAATCATTCAGAGACTCTGATACTTAAGTGATCAGTACTAACAAATCACTGGGACACATTTCAGCTGAAGGTCGGAACTACAACTGATATGATAATTCTCATGATCATGAGAAACTTTGGGATTTTCAAAAGTGTTCTAAGTACATTAAGTACATTAATATACCCAATGGTCTTTTTTTTTGGTGATATTTCCCATTAAACAAGGTGTTTTTTTTTTCTTTTTTTAAAATTGAAGTATAGTTGATTTACAATGTTGTGTTCACCCAGTAGTCTTTTGACTTTGTGGCAGTAGGAACCGCACTGGGCTATAATGCAATTTATGAAGAAATACATCCAGTAATATTTACCAACAACCTTAGGATGTAAGGATGTATAATCTTAGGATGTAAGAGGGCTCTTGATCAAATCAGTGTTCCTCATCTTTGGCTGCATGTAAGAATCACATGAGGGGATCACAGTTCCTCAAAAAGTTAAACATAGAATTATCACATGATCCAGCAATTCCACTTGTGGTATATACCCCAAAAGAATTGAAAGCAGCAACTCAGACAGATCCTTGTATACCAATACTTGTAGCAGCATTATTCACAGTAACCAAAAGGTGGAAACAACCCAAATGTCCATTAACAGATGAATGGATAAACAACACGTGCAATGTCTATACAACAGAATATTACACAGTCTTAAAAAGGAAGGACATTCTGACACACGCTAAAATGTGGATAAACCTAGAAAGCGTTATGCTGAATGAAATAAATCAGTCACAAAAGGACAAATACAGTATGATTCCACTTATATAAGGTGCCTAGAATAGGCAAATTCATAGAAACAAAGTAGAATAGAGGTTAGTAGGAGCTGGGTGTGGGGTAGGGGGAAATAGGGAGTCATTGTTCAGTGGATACAAAGTTTCTGTTAAGGGTGATGAAAAGCTTCTGGAAATGGATAGTGGTGATGGTTGCCCAACACTGTGAATGTACTTAATGCCACTGAATTATATACTTAAAAATGGTTAAAATGGTAAATTTTATGTTATATATGGTTTACCACGTACATAGAAAGGAACTTTAAATCCCAACAAACCTTAAAAACGTACTGATACCTGGCTCACAATCCCCAGTGACTCTGATTTTAATTGATCTGGGGTGTTTTAAGTTTAAAAACTACGATTTTAAAAAAACAAAACTAAAGTCCCTCAAGTGATTCTAGTGATTCTAGGCTTCCAAAAGGATGCTGAATCTCCAGGACAATGGTGGTCAGCCTTGACTGTACATTAGAATCGTTTGGGGAGTTTTAAAATGGGCTGATATCTCGGTCTCACACCCAAGATTCTTACTTAATTGGTTTGGGGATGCTGCCTGGTCACTGAGATTGTTCTCTTAATCTCTCCTCTGATTCTGATGTAACCAAATGAGAACCATTGCCCTAGGGAGAGCCCAGCGTCTCTGCCTCTCACTCCATCTTTGGAAAACAAGCACTTCTGCACCTGTCAATGACAAAATCAGAAGCATAGTGGGAAAAGAACCTCTTCTTCACCTTTTTTTTTTTTTTAAACGGAGGACCTGGGCATGGAACCTAGGACCTCATGCATGCTAAGTAGGTGCCTTACCACTGGGCTATATACCCTTCCCTGGAAAGGAACTTATGATGAGAGTCAGAAGGTCAACTTCTGTAAGGTCACTTGATTCTTTCTCTTTCCCTTCAGAGTCAGAATGTTAAAAGTGAGAGAAACAAAGAAGACCAGTAGAGGGCCCAGGAGAAAGGGGTGAAGATCTATTAGACTTACTCTTAAGGGAGAAAGGCTTTGTATTCTTCTAGGCTTCCAACTCCTACGAGCTTCTAACATGGGCACTGCTCCCCGCCCTATCCCTAGTCTCCATTTGGACTCCTCTTCCTTCCCAAGCGAGGCTCAGAGCTGACCTGTCCAGCCAGGATTCCAGAGTGCCAGGGCTGTTAAGAGTATTCCAATCAAGGGACCATAGTGCTGGTGCATGAAAAATTAGCCTGTTTACCTTTAAAGGATCATCGAAATAGTGGACATAAACCGTCCCCTGATCCTGACTTACCTCCAGCCAATATTTTGGCACTTTTTATCTTCCTTGGTATTTGTATGCCTGTTCTTCTGTATAAATGCTCGCTCTGCCTGCTTATTAGGCCCCCTTGCATCCTGCTATCTTTTTTGCGATCGCTCTACTCCAGCCCCATGTCCTTGGAACCAAGGCCAACTAGACCAGGGTGGGGTGGATGTTTAGACACACAGCTGAAAGTCAATGTGGGATGAGGGTGGCCCCTGGAAGACAGGAGGTATGGAGAGAGCAGATGAGGCCAGCTCTGTGCTAAGCCTTGAGGAAAAGGAGTGGTTCCTCATTAGTCTCTGCCATTCCATCAAGGTAGAGTCCCACCATGGGGACTTTGGCCGATGACTTACCTAGTTATAAAGAGAGTATATTATGTGCAATGTCCCCTGCATAACATGCTCTTCTTCCATATATATGTCCTTTGGGAACCAAGCAGACATCGGCAAGGGGACTTGGGATTCTGGATCCCGGCTATCCCTTCAGACACAAAAGGGCCACAAAATATAAAACAGAGCCCATATTCTCTAGGACCCTATTATCTAGTTGAGGAGATAAATTAGTGACAAAGCAGGGTTTTGGACCTCAGGATTTCTATATTGGTGTAGGCAGTTCAGTCCAGAGACTTTTATCAGAAGGTCAAGAGATGGGCCAGGAACAAAGAGAAATACACTTCTAGGGTTATGAATGGTAAACTCAGAGAGTGGAAGGAATCTAACCAATGAGGACATGATTATTTCCTGGGAATATTGGTATAATTTATATATTTTTTAAAAATGTGACAACTATGACCATTCCCAGTTGAATGACATTAGCCTCTGCAGCAAGCACACTCAGGTCAAAAGGTGATTAAATATGGGAGTACTGGCTCTTCTTCAGGCCTCCAAGGGTGACCTGCTGTTTCCTGGGGTCACTGACAGAGGGACCTGGGTAGACTCTGCACATGGTGTGTGCAGACAAGAGTTGATTCAGAACTCCTGACTGCTCGGGCTGTCCAGAGTCTGGGAACTCCTTGGCATGGTACCCTGAAAACACATTTGGTGGGTCGGTCTGGGGGTATGGACTAGATGCTTTGTAAGTCCCTTTCACTCCTGAGGTTCTGAGTGGAAGAGCGTACAGAGGGAGGAGGGCACGTGATCAGAGACTAGCCATGGATGATGCTCACAGCTGCTCTGGGGAGGTGGACTCTACTTCGAGTTACGCAAGTAAATTTATATGTTTAATTAACATATAAATCTGATTTATCTGTGTGGGGCAGAGGGGCAATATTTAAAAGACTGAAGATTCAAACTGTAACATATTAGTTATATGCTAAAATTAAATGTTGAGAATGAGCAGAGCTACTTCAGGAGAATGGACACCGTATTAAATTCAAATGCAAGTAATATTTATTTGTTGAGGGAAAGAGGCAAAGAAGGTACATGTTTAGTTGATTAACAGTTTAAATCACAGAGGGGCGGGTATTGTTCAGTGGTAGAGTGTGTGTGCAGCATAGATAAGGTCCTGGGTTCAATCCCCAGTACCTCCATCAGAATGGAGGTATAAATAAATCTAATCCCCCCCCCAAAAAAAACAAGTAAAAAACTCCAACTTAAATCATACTTAAGACCCTTAAGCATTAGTTATGTGCTAATCCTTATATGCTAATTATGAATTTGTTCTGTAAAGCAATGTCAATGAAAATTTTTCTTTGAAACATTTTTTATAGGAGGCTAGTTGAAATTATGGGTAAAAGGGCATTTACTTAAATTCTTCTACAATTTAAGCTTTTCACTGAGTGACTAATGAATTTCATTTAATGAGGTTTTGCTGTACATAGATCAGAGCCCTGAAGCTCTTAGAAATTTTTATGGTATCTTAATAAAGATAATCAATAACCATTTCATGATGAGAACAGCTTAAACAAGTACGTATGTGGCTACCTGTTTAACACTATGTTCATGGAAGGTCACCAGTAAAGAGCACCTTAGCCCTGTGGCCCAGAGAGGTTTTGTCTCCTCTTAAGGCTCTACTGGAGTCGTTCTCAACGTGCGGGCCCTGGACTAACAGCATCAGCTTTTTAGAAATGCAAATTCTCAGGCCTCACGCCAAACCTGCTGAAAGAAACTCTGGGCGTGAGCCCAAAGTATGTGGCTGAACAAGCCCTCCAGGTGTTTGGGATCCACACTAATGTTTGAGAACCCCTCCCCCACACTTTAGCTTGAAAATATCTTGGGGCAATAACTTCTCTTAGATCATTCTCTGCTACGCAGAGAATCACTTCCTGTTTTATGTTTAAATTTATCTCCCTAAAGCATTGAAGGGCGTGGCACACAATCTTCACAAGCGCAGAGACACCTCTTTTACATTCCTTCACGGGTCACAGCGCCCGGAGCGGGGCTCAGCAGAAGGGGGAGATGAAGGCGGCGTGGGCGGTGCGCAGGGAGTCGGGGCGCAAGGGCTGACCTTCGCCTCTCCCCATTTCCGTTATTTGATAATTGGATAATCCGAGACCTGCTCCGGGGAGGAGCGCAGCACAGTCTCGTTTGGGGTTTGGGTTTTTAAGACAAATAATACTGGGTCGAGGGAGTACTGAGTTGGGGCAAAACTGTCGAGCTATGTGGTAGAGCCATGGGCATCTCGGATGCTGGCCAACATTGTTCCAAAAATTGTCTGAATAAAGCAACATAGACCAGAGGAGGGTCCAGCCTTCTGGGAGCTGAGCACTGACAAGCTAAAAAAGGCTGCAGATGACTGACTATGATTCAGGGCGGGGTTCTGCGGCTCCCCACACACTCCTGCCAACCCAGTGTTAGGTGTATGGTCCATTAACTCTAGTCTAGGGATTCAGGATGCCAAGGGAGCCATGTAGGTGGCCTGACTGTGTTTCTGAGGTCTTCACAATGCTCTTTGGAAGGACTGTGAGTGGATGAGTACTGTTCTGTCTACAGTGGCACTCTCTTCTCAGCAACTCCACTTTACAACGTGTGATGCAATGAGAGCCCTCAGTTTCTTAACAGCCTGCTTCCTCAACTGGTGATTGGCTGGAGGAGGGTATGGTCCCCAAGCTTGGCCAGTCCTGGGGATTTCTGATCTTCAGCTTGATGAAAAGGGTCTCAGGCTATCTCAGGTGGTAAACCTGTGAGGTATAAGTCTGAGCTGTCCGGTGGCCATGTCCCCACCGGCTGTGTGGAAAAATCCAGTCCTCAGAGGGAGAAAATGACTAGAACACTGAGAGGAGCAGAAGTGAGAGATGGAGAGAGGGTTTGTGGTGTTCATCCCTGCTTGTGGTCATCCCCAAGGCCCAGCTCACATCCAGCTTTCCTGCAGAGTACTTGCCTGAGAGAACAAATTCCCCTTTTGGCTGTAGGGGAGGGAAAGAAAAAAAAAACAAACACCTTTTCCTCTACCCTCTTATCTTCAGTATTTGGGGCCTGCAAATTACACTGGGAAACGACAGATTAGCAGGAGAAAAGGTTTATTTCATATGCACAGGGGAACCAGCAAAGGAAGTAGCTGGCTCCTTGAAATGGTTAAAGGATTATATATCCAATTCAGTAGAAGAAAGGGAGAGGGGAGAAAAGGTTTCTTATGGGAAGAACAGATAGAATTCTTTAGGGAAGTCACATGGGTTTTTGGAGAACAGATGGGAGATGAGAAAGTTTGTGATAACTGTCAATGCAGGTGTGAGTGGTCTTTCTATCTTCTTCAGGGTCATAACCTTGGAGAAGGGACTGAATAAGTTTTATTTGCATTCTTCCTTCTGGGAGTGGATCTATCCTGAAGAAGAATTTATGGCAGCCTTATTTCCCGGATGTTATTGCTTTTTAGTCAGATAAAGGAAGCTACCAGAAGGCTTTTTTTTTTTTTTTTTTTTGCATCTGTTGCATCTCAGAAATTTTCAGCTTAAAATAATCATCATACCAAACAGTTCGGTATATTTTTGGGTGGCATATTCTGATCCCCTTCATTGCCTAAGCCAATTTGTACTCTGTAGATACTGTGTCTAACTTTACAGCATCTTTCTATAGATGCTTCAACTAGCAAGATGCCTGGTAGGTTTAAAAATAATCATAATTGTTTTGTTTTCTAAGTGGATAAACAGTCATTCATACTAATCATTTTAGACTTCATTTCTTTAGAGTAGTGTTAGTTTTACAACAAAATCGAGAGGAAGATACATGGATTTTCCATATACCCCTTGCACCCACATGTATATAGCCTTCCCTGTTATCAACATCACTTACCAGAATGATACATTTTTTTTACAACTGATGAACCTATATTGTTACATCATAATCGCCCAAAGTCCATAGTTTACCTTAAAATTCACTGTTGGTGTTATACATTCATGCTACAGATTTAGACAAATGTATAATGACATACATATGTAGTATTTTCACTGCCTTAAAAATCTTCTGTGCTTCACCTGTTTATCCCCTCCACCCTTATCTCTGGCAACTATTGATAATTTCACTGTGTTCATAGTTCAGCCTTTTCCAGAATGTCATACAGTTGGAATCATACAGCCTTTTCAGACTAGTTTCTTTCACTTAGTAATATGCATTTAAGGTTCCTCCATGTCTTTTCTTGGCTTGATAGCTTGTTTCTTTTTAGTGCTATATAATATTCTTTTGGTCTGGATGTACCAGTTTATTTAACTGTTCACCTACTGATGGACATCTGGGTTGCTTCCAAGTTTTGGCAATTATGAATAGTGCTGCTATAATTTATACTGTGCTGTATGTCATTTATATCTTGATAAAACTGGAAGAAAAAATGGTAAATTTTGTGTTATGTGTATTTTACCAAATTAAAAAAGAACATTTTTTTTAAAAGTTTTCTTTTCTTATGAAAGAATATGTCATAATAGAGGCACCTCCGGTCACCAGTGAGACAAATGATGATGATGTGATTAAGGCTGTAAGTCATTTTGGTTCTCTGAGACCTAAGTTTTACAGAGGAGACAATGTACTCTGTCACCCAAAACAATGCAAAATATTTTGGGAAACAAACTATATAGCCTGCATCTCCGGAAATCCCCTCCCAAGTGGCTAACCACAAAGGGAGGAAACATAAGAAGGTGAAACCAAAAGTTTACAGTCAAAACTCAGAGTCCATGTTATTTCATTCTGTACTAGATCAATGCAGTGCAAATGTGCACTCAGGAATTACACGAGTGCTGCTTTTAAGCTTTCTCTGCCTTGGTCTTTCTTTACTCCATAATTTAGGGATAATCTTGTTCCCAAATGTCTTTTGAAGCAAATGAGACTAAGGTATTTGATTAAATAGAAGCTCTTTTTTTTGGAGGTGGGGGTGGGGGAGTTAATTAGGTTTGTTTATTTACTTATTTATTTAAATGGAGTTATTGGGAATTGAATCGAGGACCTCGAGCATGCTAAGCACACACTCTACCACTGCACTATACCCCCCCAGGTAATGTCCTTTGAAGAGGTCTGAAAACAGCTAGGGATGAAACTGCATTGCTGTTGATAAAACTGTTAAAAATGACTGCTGAGCTAGAGAGTACCAGGCTGCCGTTACTTCTATGCAAAAAATAAAATAAAATAAAATAAAAAAATATATGTATATAGAGATGGATGGATAGATAGATGTTTCGGTGGACACCCTTAGTGGAACCTGTCATAAAATGTAGAAGCATCTAAATGCAAGAACAGCCAATCTATAGAGTGAACAGTAACATGGCTTCCAGGGGAAAAAAAGTATAATTGATTAATATTGTGGAAATAAATGGATGTGAATTATTTATAATGATAAAATTCTTTGGCAAAATTCTACACAAGCAAATTTTTCTAACCACATGGTCATTATAAGATTCAAAAGTGTGCAAATGTTTAGGTGTTAGGTCAATGACAGTAAAGGAAGGGTCGAAATAAAGGGAACTGCTTCTCAAGGGAGGAAGGTAATGGCCCTTCCAAGTCGTTGCTGTATATCATAAAGACGTGTGAACTCTGAAATCTACAAGTTCGTGGATATCAATGAGCTTGGGAAAATGCCAGGTTAAAGAAGGTAAGTATAACAGGATGGTAAAATGAAATTTTCAGCTGAGGCCCTCTCTAAAGAGGTATGAGAATGAAGGATTTATAAAGCAGATGGCATAATTAAAAAAATAACCACTACACACCTTAATAGAGTGGCCAAAATCTGGAACACCGACAACACCAACTGTTGGCCAGGTTGTGGGACAACAAAAACTCTCATTCATTGCCAGTGGGCATGCAAAAGGATACAGACACTTTGGGAAACAGTTTGGCAGCTTCTTACAAAACTAAACATATCGTAAGATCCAGCAATCTCACTCCTTGGTATTTACACAAAGGAGTTGAAAACTTATGTCCAAACAAAAACCTGTGCATGGATATTTATAGCAGCATTGTTCATAATTGCCAAAACTTGGAGGCTACCCAGATGTCCATCAGTAGGTGAATAGTTAAATAAACTGGTACAACCAGATAATAGAATATTATTTAGCACTAAAAAGAAATGAACTATCAAGCCATGACAAGACACGGAGGAACCTTAAACGCATATTTCTAAGTGAAACAAACTAGTCTGAAAAGGCTGTATGATTCCAACTATATGACATTCTGGAAAAGGCTAAACTATGAACACAGTGGTTATTATTAGTGGTTGGCAGAGATAAGGGTGGAGGGGATAAATAGGTGAAGCACAGAAGATTTTTAAGGCAGTGAAAATACTATGTGTTATAAATAAAATGGTAGGAACAGGAAACGTAATATTTTGCCAAAAACCCTGATTTAAGATCAGGTAAGATTTCCTATGATTTTAAAATTAATATTATTTAATGCAAAATTTGGGGCATAAAAGTCTTCAAGGCTACCTGACCAGCAGGTAATACATGGTAAAAGTTCAGAAACTGTCCCCTGACCTTTGCAGAGCTCCTTAGGGCAAACACCATTTCCCCTGTCACCTTTACATTTGTTGGAGGACAGGCTCATGTGCTATCTTGTTACATAAGAGAGCAGCATAATGACACTGTCAAACGAGCAAGTGTCACACGAGGTGGCTGGTGATAATTCTTGTCTTAGATTTTTGGCTCTCTGCGTATCTGTCACGAGGAATATCATGTTCAGGAGGATTTACTCACTGAGTATCTGCTTCTTGGGCTTATGGGAATTGAAATCCAAAGTAATCATTCAAAGCCGTAGGTTTACCAAATAGGTTCTATGCTTTTTGATGTCACTGAAGAACGAAGGTCAACTAAAAGGCATCCGAATTGGAAATGGGGAAGTAAAATTATCTCTGTTTGCAAATGATGTGATCTTATATATGGAAAACCCTAAAGACTCCAAAAACCACTGTTAGAACTAATAAATGAATTCAATAAAGTTGTAGGATACAAACTCAACATACAAAGATCAGTTGAGTTTCTGTCTACCAAACAACAAACTATCTGAAAAGGAAATTAAGAAACAACCCCATTTATAATAGCATCAAAGAGAATCAAATACTTAGGAATAAACTTAACCAAGGGAGTGAAAGATTTATACCATGAAAACTATAAAACATTGATGAAAGAAATTAAAGCAGACACAAGTAAATGGAAAAACATCTATGTTCATGGATTAGAAGAATTAGTATTGTTGAGATGTCCATACTTACCCGAAGCAACTGACAATTTCAAAGCAATCTCTATAAAAATCCTAGAGACTTTTTTTTTTACAGAAAGAGAAAAAATAATCTTAAAATTCATATGGAACCACAGAAGATGTGGAAAGGCCAAAGTGATCTTGAGAAAGAAGAACAAAGCTGGAGGCATTACACTTCCTGATTTCAAACTATTTTATAAAGCAATAGTAATCAAAACAGTATCGTACTGGCGTAAAAACAGACACAGAGACCAATGGAACATAATAGAGAGCCCAGAAATAAAGTCATGTACAAAGCATCAACTAACTTTTTACCAGTACGCACCAAGATGACACAATGAAGAAAGGATAGTCTCTTCAATAAATAGTATTGGGAAACTGTATATCCACATGCAAACATTGGACACATCTTTCACTATATACAAGAAGTAACTCGAAATGGATGAAAGATTTGAATGTAACATCTGAAACCATAAAACTCCAAGAGGAAAACAGGGGAAAAGCTTCTTGACATTGATCTTGGCAGTGATTTCTTGGCTACCACACTGAAAGCACAGGCAACAAAAGCAAAAATACACAAGTGAGACTATGTCAAATGAAAAAGCTTATGCACAGCGAAGGAAAGAGTCAGCAGAGTGAAAAGGCAACCTGCAGAATGGGAGAACATATGTGCAAACTATATGCAAATTATACCTCAGTAAACCTGGAAAAATTATAAAGTACAAGTTTTTAAAAAATTTAAAGGATAGGTGAGGGATCCATTAACTGTTTTATTATACATTTTAAAAAGCTTTACTGGAGTATAATTTACATAAAACAAAATTTTCCCATTGTTCGTGTATGATTCAACAATTCAAAAATATATTTATAGTTGTGCAACCATTACCACAATCCAGTTTTAGAGCATTTCATCATCCCCAAAAGTTCCCTCATGACTATTTGCAGCTAATCCTCCCTCCCACCCACAGCCCCAGGGAGCCACTGATGTCTTTTCTGTCTCTATAAATTTGCTTTTCTGTGGACATTTCATATAAATGGCAGAATTCAATATGTCGTCTTTTGCATCTAGCTTCTTTTACTTAGCAGAATGTTTTTGAGTTTCTTCTAAGTTATAGCATGTATCTGTTGTCCTTTCTTTTTTATTGTTGAATAGTACTCGATTGTATGGATGCACGTGCCATCATTTGTTTTATCCATTCACTGGTTGACGGCCACTTGAATTGTTTCCAGTTTTTGGCATACAGTCTTTTGTTTAGACGTGTGTTTTCATTTCTTAGAGGTAGATTTATAGGAGTGGAATTACTGAGTCATATGGTAAGGCTATGTTTAATGTTTTAAGAAATTGCCAAACTGTTTTCCAAAGTGGCTGTGCCATTTTACATTCCCACCAGCAATGTATGAGGGTTCTAGTTTCTTCACATCCTCGTGGACATTTGGTATTGTCTGTCTTTTTTATTATAGCTGTGACTGGGTGTGTAATGGTATCTCACTGTAGTTTTAATTTGTATTTCCTTAATAATTGATGTTGTTAAGCATCCTTTCAAGACATTTCAAGAATGTCTCTATCTAAGAGGCAATAAATGATTTCCAAGTAATAGGAAAAAAAAAGAATATCTTTATCTATCTATCTATCTATTGAGAATATATATATATAATGATTTGCAAGTATTTTCTCCCTGTTTGTGGTGTATAATGATGTTTTTCGAAGCAAAACAGTTTTGGTTTTGCTTTTTTTTTTTTACTAAAGTATAGTTGATTTATAATGTTCTGTTAGTTTCTGGTATACAGCATAGTGATTCATGTATATATATATATTCCTTTTAATATTCTTTTTCATTATAGGTTATTATAAGATATTAAATATAGTTCCCTGTGCTATACAGTAGGACCTTGTTGTTTTTTAATTTTGGATATAATAGTTTGTATCTGCTAATCACAAACTCTTAATTTATCCCTCCCCCCTGTTCCCCTTTGGTAACCATGAGTTTGTTTTCTATGTCTGTGAATCTCTGTTCTGTAAATAAATTCATTTGTATCATTTTTTAAGATTCCACATATAAGTAATATCATATGATATTTGTCTTTCTCTGTCTGACTTACTTCACTTAGTATGATAATCTCTAGGTCCATCCATGTTGCTGCAAATGGCATTATTTCATTCTTTTTTATGACTAAGTAGTATTCCATTGTGTGTGTGTGTGTGTGTGTGTGTGTGTGTATACCACAACTTCTTTACCCAGCCATCTGTTGATGGACATTTAGGTTGCTTCCATGTCTTTGTTATTGTAAATAGTGCTGCTATGGACATTGGAATGCGTGTATCTTTTTGAATTAGAGTTTCCTCCAGACATATGCCCAGGAGTAAGATTGCTAGATCATATGGTATCTCTATTTTAGTTTTTTAAGGAATCTCCATACTGTTTTCCATCGTAGCAGCACCAAATTACATTCCCACCAGCAGTGTAGGAGGGTTGCCTTTTCTCTACGCTCTCTCCAGCATTTATCGTTTGTGGACTTTTTAATGATGGCCATTCTGACTGGTGTGAGGTGATATCTCATTGTAGTTTTGATTTGCATTTCTCTGATGATTAGCATATTGAGCAACTTTTCCTGTGTCTATTGGCCATCTGTGTATCTTCTTGGAGAAATGTCTGTTTAGGTATTCTGCCCATGTTTTGTTGTTTGGTATTTTGGTTATTGAGTTGTATGAGCTGTTTGTACCTTCTGTAAGTTAAGACCTTGTCAGTCGCATCCCAGTCTGTAGGTTGTCTTTTCATTTTATTTATGGTTTCCTTTGCTGGCAAAAGCTTATAAATTTGATTAGATCCCATTGGTTTGTTTTTGCTTTTATTTCTATTGCCTTGGGAGACTGACCTAAGAAAACATTGGTACCATTTATGTCAGAGAATGTTTTACCTATGCTCTCTTCCAGGAGTTTTATGATGTCATGTCTTATATGTAAGTCTTTAAGCCATTTTAAGTTTATTTTTGTGTATGGTGTGAGGATGTGTTCTAACTTCATTGATTTACATGTGGCTGTTCAGCTTTCCCAACACTGCTTGCTGAAGAGACTGTCTTTTCTCCATTGTATATTCTTGCTTCTTTTGTTGGAGATTAATTGACCTTAAATGTGTGGGTTTATTTCTAGTGTCTCTATTCTGTTCCATTAATCCATGTGTCTGTTTTTGTGCCAATACCATGCTGTTTTAATTACTGTAGCTTTGTGATATTGTTTGAAGTCTGGGAGGGTTATCCCTCTAATTGAAGCAAAAGAGTTTTTAATTTTGATAAAACTCAGTTTCCTAGTTTTTATTTTTATGGATCATGATTTTGATGTCATATATAAAAACCCTCTGCATAACCCAAATCACAATTTTCTTCTATGTTTACCTCTAGAAGTTTATCATTGTAGCACTTACATTTAGGTCTGTGATCCATTTTGAATTAATTTTTATGTATGGTATGAGGTAAGTTTCAAAGTTAGGGGGTTTTTTTGCATATAGATATCCAGTTGTCTCAGCACCATTTATCGAAAAGACAATCCTTTCTTTTGTTGAATTACCTTGGTACCTTTGTCAAAATCAATTGAAATAAGTGTGAAGGCTTATTTCTGGATTCTCAATTCTGAAACATCTATATAGACTGTCCATCTGTATAATAGTGTACCAGTATTGCACTGTCTTGATTACCATGGCTTTTTAAATATGTTTTAAAATCAGGTAGTATAAATCCTCTAACTTTATTGTCCTTTTTCAAAAATTTTCTAGCTATTCTAATTCCATTGCATTTCCATACAAATTTTAGGATTAGCTTATCAGTTTCTACAAGAACACTGCTGGGATTTTGGTAGGGATTATATTGAATATATAGATCAATTTGGGGACCATTGCAATCTTGGTAATACTGAGTCTTCCAATCCATAAATGTAGAATGTCTATTTATTTCATCTTTATTTTCTCTTTTCAATGTTATGTAATTTTCAGTATACCTGTCTTTTAAATTTATGTCTAAGTATTTGATTCTTATTGGTACTATTGTGAAAGGAATTGCTTTCTTAATTTCATTTTTAAATTGTTAGTATATAGATATACAATTGATTATTCAATATTGATTCATATCTTGTGACTTTGTTAAACCTTGCTTTTTAGTTGTAGTGGTTTTTCAGTTGAATCCTTGGGATTTACTACATACAGAATCTTGTCATCTGTGACTGAAAACAGTTCTACTTTTACCTTTCCAATGTGGACGCTTTAATGTTTTTTCTTTATTGCCCTGACTAGAACTACCTGTATGCTGTTGACTAGATTAGCAAGAGTCACATCCTTGCTTTTTCCTGATATTAGGGGGATAATAATTCAGTCTTTCACCATTAAGTGGAATATTCTCATTGTGGGTTTTGGTTGTTTGTTTTTTAGATACTCTTCGCCAGGTTGAGGAAATTACCTTCCAGTCATAGTTTGTGAGAGTTTTTATCATGCATGGGTGTTGTATTTTATCAAATGCTTCTATTGTGATGATTATGTGGTTTTGTCTTTTATTCTGTTAACAGTGTATTACATTGATTGGCTTTCAGATGTTAAACCTTCCTAACATTGCCTGTATAAATCCCAGTTGGTCATGGAGTATAGTCCTTTTCATATGTTGCTCATTTCAGTTTGGTAATAGTTTGTTAAGGATTTTTACATTTATGTTTTTGAAATATATTGGTCTTTGGTTTTATTTCTTGCAATGTCTTCATTGGCCTTTGGTATCAGGGTAATAATGGGAACACTCAGAGAGTTTCTTTTTGATGGCTTTTTTCCTATGTAAGAGTACACTGTCCTGTTTCTTTGACATCTCTCTTTCTTTCTGTCTCTCTCTGTCTGTTTTTTTTTCTAAAAACTTGAAATTTTAGATAATACATTGCAGTAACTCTGAGTTCCAACCATCACTCCTCGCCCCCAAGGTTGTTGTTGCTATTTGGTTTATTTTTTAGTTTAGTAACTTGCCTGAGATTAAACCTATGAAATCTGCCTCCTCCAAAGTATGTGGACACAGATATTTCTGCTCAATTTTCTTAAAAACATTTTTAAACTTTGTTTCCTAGGAGTCACTCCTGTGTCTGCATGGCCTCATGGGTGGCTAATGATTGGACAGAAGTTATGCTCAAATACCTTGAGCCAGTAAAACTTTCATCCTCTGCCAGTGTGTTGGTGTGTGGGTAGGGGAATGCACTCAAGTTTCAGACATTTTTGAGTATGCCCTAATATTTACTTTTTGCTGGACCCTTTCACATCTCCTCTGTGCATGCTGGGAATGTGTGGATGGATAGCTGGGTCTCCCTGGTCTCCACTGCACATAAAATCCACCTCAGCCAGATAGATGCTTGCCTCAACCACAATGCCATCCTCAGGCTGGTAGAGCTATTGGCCTTCTCCACTCATCTGCTGCAAGAATTACTTCCATTGATAACACTGCTGGGCACAGGTGTTGTCCATTGCTCCAAATCCAGTGAGCCCCCTTTAACTGCGGCAGTAAAAATGTCAGTGCTCACAGCCTGCCCTGGCAGAACTCCTGTGACATTGGAGCTGGGCTGGGGATGGGAGCAGCTCCAGGCAAGATGTCATAGAGATTCACTGATAGTACCCAAAGTTGAGATATTTCTCAACCATAAATGGATCCCATATTACTGCATGCTTTTGGTTGATTTCCAGAGCACTAAAATGGCTGTCTACATTGTCTATATTTATAGTTGCTTTTGGGGAAGAAGATTTTCTAACCTCCTCATTTTGTCCCAGCTGAAAGTTCTAATTCCCATTTCCTTCTATTCTTTTTTTTTTTTTTTACTGAGTAATAGTTATTTTACAATGTTGTGTCAAGTTCTAGTATAGAGCACAATTTTTCAGTCATACATGAACATGTATATATTCATTGTCACATTTTTTTTCATTATGAGCTACCACAAGATCTTGTATATTTTTCCCTGTGCTATACAGTATAATCTTGTTTATCTATTCTGCATTTTAAAATCCTAGTCTGTCCCTTCCCACGCCCCACCCCCTTGGCAACCACAAGTTTGTAGTCTATGTCTATGAGTCTGTTTCTGTTATTTATTTATTTATTTATTTATTTATTTATTTATTTATTTATTTATTTATTATTTTTAGATTCCTCATATAAGCGATCTCATATGGTATTTTTCTTTCTCTTTCTGGCTTACTTCACTTAGAATGACATTCTCCAGGAACATCCATGTTGCTGCAAATGGCATTATGTTGTTGGTTTTTGTGGCTGAATAGTATTCTGTTGTATAAATATACCACATCTTCTTTATTCAGTCATCTGTTGATGGACATGTAGGCTGCTTCCATGTCTTGGCTATTGTAAATAGTGCTGCTATAAACATTGGGGTGCAGGTGTCATTTTGAAGTAGGGTTCCTTCTGGATATATGCCCAGGAGTGGGATTCCTGGGTCCTATGGTAAGTATATTCCTAGTCTTTTGAGGAATCTCCATACTGTTTTCCATAGTGGCTTTCCTTGCTTCCCTCTCCCACTCTTAATGATTTAGATGTCTTCTTTTACAATTTTGTGTTTATTCTTTTTGTAATTCATGGCAGTTATCTCTTTTCCAGTTATGAGTTTTTCATTTTTGTAGCATCCTGCTTCTTTTCTATTTAGAGTAGACCTGTCAATATTTCTTTTAGCATAGGTTTAGTGTTGCTAAACTCTTTTAGTTTTTGCTTGTCTGTGAAGTTCTTTATCTCTCCTTCTATTCTAAAGGATAGCCTTTCTAGATAAGAGTATCCTAGGCTGCATCTTTTTTTCATTCAGGATTTTGAATATATCTTGCCACTCCTTTCTGGACTGTAGTGTCTGTATAGAGACACAGACCTTATGGGGGTTCCCTTGTAACTCACTCTTTGTTTTTCTCTTGCTGCCTTTAGGATCATTTCTTTATCCTTGACTCTGGCCATCTTGATGATGATTATGTCTTGGTGTGGGTCTGTTTGGGTTCTTCCTGTTTGAGACCCTCTGAGCCTCCTGTACTTGGATATCTGATTCCTTTAAGTTTGGGAAGTTTTCAGTCATGATTTCTTCAAATACCTTTTCAATCCCCTTTTTTTCTTTCTTCCCCTTCTGGAACCCCTGTTATGCGTAGATTGGCAAGCTTTATATTATTTCATAGGTCCCTTATATTGTTTTCATTGTTTTTTATTTGTTTATCTTGTAGCTGTTCTGATTGGGTGCTTTCTGTTGTCCTGTCTTCTAGGTCACTTATTTTTTCCTCTGCATTATCTAGCCTGCTCTGTACAGCCTTTAGGTCAGCTCTCATCTCAGCAAATGAGTTTACTAATTCTACTTGGTTCTTCTTTATAGCTTCTATTTCAGTTTTGACATATTTTATATCTCTAAACACTATTTCTTTTAGTTCCTTCAGTACTTTGATCACTCCTTTTTTGAAATCTTGATCTAGTAGGCCATCAATGTCTATTTCCTTGATCGTGCTTTCAGGGGATTTCTCTTGATCTTTTAATTGGGAGTGGTTCCTATGCTTCTTCATCTTGCTCATTTCTCTCTGGCACTGTGGCTTAAGGAGCATCAGTTATCTAGTTCTGCTGGAGATGGTGTGCTCTTAATGATTTTATCGAGAGGTCTTTGTGTCTTCGCCCTGTTTCACGACCTCAGCTTGCTGTTTCCAGAGGCCCTCTGTTGGCGCCCTTCTCTGTGCTGCTCCCGGTGGCTGTCCGCTAGCAGATAGCACCCACTCCTAACACTGGGTCAGGAGCTGAGCTCTTACCCGGTGGGCAGGTGGGTCACTCCCCCTCCCAATGCCGCAGTCAGATGCTGCACTCGGGCGAGGCAGGTGGGCGGATCGCGCCCCCCTCCCAGCACCGAGGTCAGGTGCTGCATTCTGCCAGGAAGGGGGGGTGGCCGCCCGCCCTCTCTTGGCACTGGTCACTCCGCTGCTCTGTGCAGCTGCCGGCTCTGCCTTGGGTCAAAGCTCCGAAGGCGGGCTCGGGGAAGACTGCGGAACGGCCCCGCCCCTGCTGCGTGCCAAATCTCAGCTCCTTGTTTGTCTTGGTGGCGGAAGTTCTCTGAGGTGCCAGGGCAGAAAGATCCTATTTGCCTCCGGCTGTAAACAAGTCTCAGTACTGCCTAGGAGGTTGCGGAGCCCTCGGGTGTGGATTCAGGGCTCGGCCCGCCCCCGCCTGGGCGCTGCGCACAGGAGGAGATGGCGGCTGTGGCTGCGCCCTGCCTCTCTTCTTGCAAGAAGTGCCAGTAATGGCGGCGCAGGTCTGAGGAGACAAAGGTTATGGCGCCCCTCCCCACAGGGCACACCAGCCGTGTTGCTTCACTTTTTTCACAATTTATGGGGGACTGAGGTCATTCTGCTCCGTATCCCCTCTCAGCCACGGTGCGCAGCCCCCTGCAGTCCCCTGGGGCTGTCTCAGTGCAGCCGCCCCCGTCCTCCGCCCGGCCTGGGCGGCCTGTCCCGGCCCCAGCTGCCAGCTCGCATCTCGGGCTGGGTGTTGTGGGGACCCTTTGTGCCCGTTTAACTCAGTTCTGTCGGTCAAGGGGTGCTCGGGGCAGATATGAGCCTCGGAGGCTCCCCTTCCGTCCCGCTGGCCTCTCCGTTGGAGAGGGGAGACCCAGCGAACGAGTGCCAGTCCTCCTTTGCTGCTCCCTCCCTGCGGGATCGGTCCCGCACTGTTTTGCTTCTTCTTCTTTCTTTTTTCCTTTTCTCCTACCAGATTTTTGGTGTCTTTGTCTTTCAAAGAGGGCGATGTTCTGTCAGAGTTCGGCAGGTGCTCTGGTTGGCTGAGTAGGTCCGTAGATGTGAGTTTTGGTGTATTTGTGGGAGAGGGTGAGCTACGAGTGTCCTTCTACTCCGCCATCTTGCTTGTCTCTCCTTCTATTCTTAATAGGGGCAAAAGTCTAGAGCCTTCAGCCAAAACCCTAACCATTATACCTGTATCACTCTCTAAGGTGCAAAGGGTGGAAGCCCTAAAGCAGCAAGGAAATTGAAAATCCTAAATGTCCAGGTTAAAGAACAAGACACAAGTTGATCCAGTACATTAGCACAGACCAAGTAACATGAAAAAGAGGAAGAAAGCCTTGATTTGAACTCAGCTTTACTCTCTCCTCTGCCTTGGAGCAGTATGGTACAGTGGATAAGTACATGGAGTGAATGGGGCTTTATAAGCGAAGGAAGAAACCCCAAGAAAAAGATAATTAAAAAAAATTGTTAAAAAAACCATAAAGTTTCCATGTTAATGGCTTTTAAATGTGCATCTTAGTAGTGTTAAGTATATTCACAATGTTGTGAAATAGATCTCCAGAACTTTTTCATCTTGCAAAACTGAAACTCTGCACCCATTAAAAAAAAAAACTCTCTTTTCCTCCTCCCTGCATGGTTTTTATTAAAAATTCAAAACTTCTATATATCAAAACCTTACAAACTTATAACTTCTATATATCAAAACTACAAAGATAGAAGAAGATAGAGCCTATAGGCAGAAATTATATATGAAGTGCATTTATATGTGCAAAAGGAAAATACTCAAAATACCAAAGTTGACCCCCCCAAATTGAAAAGACAATTCATAAAAGAAAAAGGTCCAAAGAACTTATAAAAACACTATTTAACCTCATTAGCAATCAAAGAAATTTTGCTTCTAAGAGTGGCAAAAACATTTTCAGTGATAGTGTTCAGTGCCAAGAGTTATCTCTCAGTAAGATGGGTGGGCTTTTGTCTGCTGGTGAAAACATAGTGCAGTATGACTGGTAAGAGTTTTGTTTGGCAATATATTTCAAAACCTTAAAGTACTTGTAACTTTTGACCTCCCAATGCCACTTTTAATATCCTGTCCTTAGATAAGAGTGATATGCCCAAAGATTTATTTACAAGAATGTGTATCACATCATTATTTATAAAAGCAAAAATATATAAGCAATATTAATATCTACCAGTAGAACACTGCCTACATAAAGTATAACACATTCATTTGATAGAATAGTATATAGGTTTTCCTGAAGAATTCTTAATGAGAGGTTCATGTTAAGTGGGGAAAAAAAAAAAAAGAAAAAGAAAATTATATGTATAAGCATGCACAAAGGGAAAATAAAAAGAGTAGGAGGAAATATACCAAAATGGTGGTTATCTTGGGCGGGGTGGGAGATTTGAAATTTTCAAAACCAAAATATTAAAAATTTTTAGTACTGGGTATATGATTTTCAGTAATGAGTATATATTGCTCTTATAATCCAAAGAAAAGCCTTAAAAGGAAACTTTTATAAAATATATACTATACGTAACATACACAAATATTTCTTTAAAATTTAAATTTCCATACACTGTTTAAGTAATTCATTTGACTTAGTATTCGTGAAATTGGGCCTAGGACTCAATATACAAATTTGTGAAAATTGGAATTTTTCTCCTGTTCTCAGAGTTGTAACACTTTTGTGTGTGTGTGTGTGTGTGTGTTTGTGTGTGTGTGTGGCTATTTTAAAAATAAAACTGAAGCATGGGAATAAACTCTGCCAAAATTTTATCATGGAAGTTGGGATTTTTTTTTTCAGGTACTTAGACCTTCATATGCAGTTAAATTGAATTTTAACCTGGTTTTGATACTTGTGGTTTTAGGTAGCTGAAATTGGGTACTTTAGAAACATGACGGATTAAACACCTCTGTAAGGTGTCCTGGGAACACAACTGCTGTTTGTGATTTTGATACTTAAGGAAAAATGAATTGCAAATTCCAAGCAACATTCAGATGTTTGGAAAAGTTCCTCTCGGATATAGGAATTCTGAAAAAAATTTCATTAAAATTTTTTTTGCAAATATTTTTTAACTTCATATTCTCAGAAGGAATTTTGTAGAACTCTGTTCCCTGTGATGAAAAACACTGAGAGAACAGAGTTTTATTTACATTACTAATTCTTTCAACACTGTTCTTTAGGGAAGAGTACCAGTTGAGTTGACCTACCTGAGTGACTAGCAGCCGTTTAAAATATAGAGGGCTGAATGAAGGTTGTAGAGGCCTGATTCAGATCACGTCCACTGAGCAGGGAACTGCATATAGTGCAAAAACTCTGAGAATCCCTGGACCCTGCATAGGGGTTCTCCGTGGTGGGGGGTGGGGGCTTTCCCCAAATGTTGACTGCTCCCTGCAGCCGGACTGACTTGCTCAGTTCCAACTTGGCCCCAGGACCTTGGCAGAAAACCTGATCTTCCCTGACATGTGGTTGGTACCAAGCCTCAGCCAAGAATGTGCTCTGCTGGGAAAGGCATTCATCACTTGTACTGTTCAACACTAAATTCGAAGACCTTCTGTGCCAGGAGGAAGAAGATGAGAGATAAACCCCTCATATGTGCCAATCTAAGCCCAAGTTATGAGAGTGAAGAGCAGCTTAAGAACTGAATGAATTTGCTTGAAACAGTCAGATGAGTTGAAAATTGACAAGATCCCAGTCCCCAACAAGGCTACAGTGGCTGGTGAATTGCAGGGCACCCATTCATTCAAGATGCCAAGGAAAATAACGAAGCCCCAGAGGCCTTTCAGAGAAGCAATTAAATGACATCTGATGCAAAAATACATTTCCAGCCCTGCTCCTTAGGTGAGAAATCGCTCATGTGAAGGGTTTTTCCCCCCTTCTCCTATAGCTTCAGAAAGAGAGATTACTTAAACATATTTTGTATATTCCATACTGCTTTACTTGGAATGATGCCAAACATTTTATTTTTCATCACAACTACATATTTTTTGATGTTATTAGAGGGCCACAAATATATGCCCTCCTTTTTTTCTTCAACCTCCCCCCCTTTTTCTGTCTCCTTCTATCCCTTCCTTTGAATAATCGTAGAAAATTCAAAACAGTGACCTGACCTGAGTTTACTCCCTAGGTCTCTGTTTCTGATTTTCTTCCATTCCTGCTCCCCCATATGTAAGAATTACAACAGAAATTCTATGCCTGCAGGCTAATGGGATGACCGATAAATACGGGCAAATTGGTTATGTAAATACATATATATTTAAATCCTCTGCTTCTTTGTTTTACTAGGAGATGAATGACAGGAGTTTAGGGAGTCTGTCTTTCAAGTTGTTTGTGAAGAACAAAAATAAGTTTCATAAGAAATGTCAACGTTTCCATTTAAGCACTTCCAGGCAACTCTTTCAAGAGCACATCATATTTATCTACTGTGTTTAGAGACTGGTTCCCTTTTGGCTTTATCCTATCTTATTGTGTATAATTTTATATATATATATTATATATATATATTATATATATAATATATATATATAATAATTGGAGGTACTAGAGATTGAACCCAGGACCTCGTGCCTGCTAAGCATGAACTCTACCACTAAGCTGAACCCTCCCCTCTTGTTTAGTTTTTATCAGCACAGCTTCTTTCTCTCTTCAGTCTCACCTCACAGTTATCTATCTCCTCTTATCCACCTTCCTCTGTGAAGAGAATCTGGCTTTTGATAAAATCAACTGATATCCACAATCACAAAGATTTGCTAATTTCTGCATCCCATTGCAGTTCGTAGAGACCGGTTCCCAAAGAGAATGTCATTATTTTAGAGTCTCTCAGCTTTCTTTCTTTTTTTTTTAAATTGAGTTATAGTCATTTTACAATGTTGTGTCAAACTCCAGTGTAGAGCACAATTTTTCAGTTATACATGAACATACATATATTCATTGTCACATTTTTTTTCGCTGTGAGCTACCATAATAGAGTCTCTCAGCTTTCAATAGCTTTCTTCTCAAATGAAGATAAAACTGAAAAAAACAGAACATATCAACCATATACTTCTTGATATTTCTTAATTTTAGGTGATTTTTCATCTTATGAAAAATTTCATTCCCTCAAGGTATAGTGATGCCTGCACGGTGTCACATAAACACAGTTTGCTTTTGAGGATTATCATGCCCAGCACAGGGTGAATATTTACAGCTATGTCCCTTTCAAAGTCACCCATTCGAAGCTGGTAGCTAATTTTAGCCGTGAGTCTCCTAAGAGGTTTCTTTCGAAGCTGTCAGTTTACAGGTATGGGACATTAAAATACTTTTGCAAAGAGAGGCAAAGTGGTTATAGAGGCATACTTCTGGATTTTCTATGTTCTTTCTTGGATTTGGACAAAATCCAATTTAAAAAAAAATGCCCACGTTACAAAGTGTGCTTTGCCAACATGAATGATTCTTGACAATCTGAAAAAACAGAGTTCATGGTATGTATTTTTTCTGCGGATTTTTAATGGTCTTCCCCTATTTTCTTTTTACTACCGCAGTCAAAATACAAAGAGAGAAAATTGTGTGTGTGTGTGAGAGAGAAAGAGAGAGAGAGAAAGGTGGGGTGACGAGGAGGGGAGGGCACCCCTGGGGGAAGAGGGTGGATCCTGCCTTGCTGTGGCTTCTGCTTTTCTCAGAGAACTTCAGAGAACGACGACTATAATATACCAGCTCTAAATGAACAACATATGACTCTTATTTTTGCCTCCCATCCCCTCCCCCCTCCAACGGGTTTCCTATGTGTATTTCAAGTGTCTGATAGACCCTTGCTAGGAGAACTGCCTTAATCACTTTAACAAGCAGTGAGATTTTGCTTTTCTAAGAGGCAAGCACCTGAACCTGAGGTCCTGCATGGGCTCTGCCAAATGCTGCTGTCTCCGAGCCATCGTGACAGCTCGTCTGGGTTTCATCAGCTCCCTGGGGCTGCATTTCACCAGGCCCCTTTGCCAAGGCCTCCCCGGCAGCGTCAACAAGTGTTGTACCTCCTGCAGAAACAGCCCTCAAGTTTCATCACGGTGATGCTAAAAAATATTCTCCAGCTTCAGCAATGACCTAGTTCATTCAAGGGCAGGGGAAAAAAAAATGCCCGTCTTCCAGAACTTCCCCAGGCACGGAATTTTCCCTCTTAGGAAGATAGGAACTTTGCTGGAAACAGACCCAGCTGTGCTTTGAAAAACTTTGGAAAAGACCCTGAACCCTGTAACTCCTCTGAATCCCCAGTTCCGGGACCAGGGACGCCCCACCAATGCCTCACACACTGCCTGGGGAGCCCACAGCCGAGCCAGCCCTCCTATCACGTTCCTTGGACAAAAAGTATTGAAAAGTAAGTATCGAGACTTTGGTTTTTACATATGGAATGGCTGTGCTTTAAAGATGTAGTGGTTTACATTTTCTGCAGTAGGGAACAAAGCAGATTGTTTCCTTGTGAACTAGAAGAAAGAAGAAACAAGTTGGGTCTCTAGAGTGCATTTGTGTAGAAAGGGTTTTAAAGTGTCCAAATTCTCCTTTTTTAATTTAGGTCCATTCTGAGCCCTTTAGAGAAACTATTATTGTTGGTTTTTTTTTTTTTAATGTCAGTTTGTTTATTTTGGCTTGACAATAATTTTAAAAGAGTCCCTCAAATCATGGCTATCTCAATAATTAGGAAAAAACTAAACATACAGGATGACTCAGAGTGGATTTCTGAGGGCTTTGCAAAGTAAAGTCACAAGAAAACCTAAGGTAACAACCCAGGTAACTCAGGCCCAGGTGCTTTTGCTTGAAATATTTGAGAATTTTAGTCAAAAGTTATTCCTTTTACTTGGATTATCTGGATGATCGAAAATCTCCACTTTCCGAGCGGACACAGCAGGATCTTGTCTGACAACAGGAATGAAAGTTGCTAAAAAGCTATCTGGCATTTCAAGATGGCTGATGCATTCACTGAGTCGTTAAAAGGGATTTTCTTTCCTTTTTTAAAACTGTGGTCAGAACACTTAACCTGAGCTCTACTGTGTTAATACATTTTTAAGCGTACAGTACAGTATTGCTAACTATAGGTATGACATTGTACTTGAGTAGTTAGATTTTAAAAAAAATTTAAGGCAAAAAGTCAACCCCCAAGAGATTGATCAAATAGCACCACCCTCACGTTACATTTTGATGGACGCATCCAGACTTTGAAACCACTGATTAAGGGTGTCAGTTACAGACATCTGGCAATCATTTAAAAATAGATGAAAGCAAGAGGAGCATTTAGAGTTGCTTCTCTCTGATTATTTCCCTTCCACAATCGTTCCTTAAGTAAAGGTAGCCTTCATTTTTGAAGATGAGTTAACTGTGAATGGTAAGAGATGTTTTATAGCAGCATACCAACTAAGAGTAAATCGAACGAGCTTCTGTGCTGTGAGGCTTCTGAACTGAAACCCACGATGTTGTGAGCTACCGTCTGAATGGACAAATTGACAGATCTTGTATTCAAAGGCATTGATGGTCAAGAAGCATGATCAGTTCTTGTAAATCCTGATGTAAAACAAACCAAATGTATTTTACCTCCCAAACTGCATCGTCCCTTGAAGTTTTTGCAAAACGTTCAATCACAGTTTGGGGAAGATTTTTAGGTAGGGTAGAATTCCTGTTTTCGTCACCTGCAAAGACATCCCCCTGCCCAGTTTAATTCATTTTTAATCACCCCCTGCACACTTACATGTCGACATCAGTCTCTGCAAGGAGGATGCAGTCAGGTGTCCTAATCCGGGCAGAGGTGGCGGGAGCAGGGTGGAGCCCAGGAGTAAGGACCAGGCTCTGGAGGCAGATTTGGACCCAGGTCCTGACTCTAGCACAGTTTCCAGCCTGTCTGAACTCCAGTGTCCTCACCTGCAAAATGAAGATCAGAACATCCACTTTGACAGGATTGATGGGGGAATTAGATGAGTAAACATACCTAAAAGTATCAGTCACATCGTAGTTTCTCTACAAAAGCCAGTTCCTCCTCTTGGTTAATTAAAAAGCTTCTCTCTCGCTCTCTCTCTTTTGTTTTCCTCTAAAATTTCAGATGCTTTCATAACAAACTACTGAAGTTAAGGGGAGGGTAATAGCCCAATGGTAGAAAGCGTGCTTTGCATGCACAAGGTCCTAGGTTCTATCCCCAGTACCCCCATTAAAAAAAGAGAAAGTAATACAGACTACACATTTTTGACACAGTGCAATGATTAAACAAAAATAAC
Organism: Camelus dromedarius; assembly: GCF_036321535.1. Taxonomy (NCBI): domain Eukaryota; kingdom Metazoa; phylum Chordata; class Mammalia; order Artiodactyla; family Camelidae; genus Camelus; species Camelus dromedarius. Next base: position 15,126,457 of record NC_087463.1, on the reverse strand, counting down.
AGAAAATCAGATATTTTGAAGCAAATTCTATGTTTGAAAATGTTTGAGAGCCAAAGAAAAAAGATTATTATATTTTAGAATGCATCTGCAGTAAATAAGAAAAACTGTTTTTGCCTGAAGATGGCTGATGGTGAATTTATTATCTAAAAAGCAAAGTAAAGATCTATCAACATCATCTAAGGATGCTTTTTAGTACATATCAGTACCATATTTAAATAGTTTTTGTGAATCTATAGGAATGGAAGGTAAAGGTTAATCTATGCATACAAGATGATATCTGTGATTGTTATGAAAATTTAGGCACAGACTCCTCTTTCCTTAAAGACTATAGTTGAGTCTTGCATTAATTCCCTTTGTGCTTAGACAACAGGCATTGTAAGTTGAGGGGGCTGGGAGTGGGGGCGAGAATGCTCAAAAATGAGCTCGCCATAGGGGTGGCTGAGCAGAGATGATAGCTGGGTGGGTTATTTTAGGAGCCACGGCTGGAATTTCAAAGTCATTGATGAAGGTTCATAACAAACAGGGTACTCGCCTGTTTTGAGGTGAGGATGCCACAGGCACAGAGGGATAGGGCGGACAAGATTCACAAGCAGGGCTCATGGGAGAGCTCCAAAGACCTGTATCAACATCTTTATTATTGCCCCTAACGTCTTTATTGAGATACCCTACAACTTCTGTCCAGGGACCTCAGAGTATCTGGATAAAGTCTCTGAGTTACTGACAGGTTTGCAAGGAGCCTTGTTATTCTGGGCTTAATTCTGCCAAAAAGGACATCTGGAAATTCAGAAATGTAAAGAAACTTGGGAGAAAGTGATCATGTCATCTTAGAGTTGGCAAAAATGAAAGAACAAACGCCAACGCTACATGAGAGAAAATATGTAAAAAGGTTTGGAGCCCTCACTGAGGTTTCTGCCAATGCGCACCCACCTGGCACACCCTCCTGTCCACAAGGAGACTCTGGACATCAGGTCAAAGAGATGGACACAGGTTGAAGAGATGTCAGTTAGTTCACTTCTGAATACATAGCACCAACCCCTCCCAGGGCCATCTCCTCCATGGCGGCTCCCAGCACACTTGGGGCTCCCCAGCTCACCTTGATCTTCACTTGGTCTTCAGTCTTGCTCTTAGAAAGCCAAGCCTATTCGCTCTTCAGTAGTTTAAGACCTTCCCCTAGTCCAGTGGTTCTCAGACTTCAAAGTGCAACAGAACCTAGAGAGCTTATTAAAACACAGGTTCCTGGGTCCCACCCTCAGAGTTTCTGATTCTGAAGGTCCCAAGAATTTGCATTTCTGACAAGTTCCCAGGTGATGCTGATGGTGTGGTCCAGGGACCAGCACGCTGAGAACCAATGCTTTAGCCATTTCTTTAGCCTGTAATTTCCGAAGAAAACCTATTTGCACTTGTTCCTTTCAAAACAAAACTTGCCTACATCTCAAGAGATGCAGAAGGCCCAGCCACAATATGCAAAGGCTGTGGAGAACACAAATGATAAAGCCGTCAAGAGTCTTAGCCTGCAGTGGAGTCTGCTTGGGATACTGAGTGTGGGGAGGACATACTGAGGTGAGTGGTCCGTTATTTGGGAGGGGGCTGCCTTTCTAGCTGAGGCTATCAGGGGAGGCTTTAAGGACAAGTTAGCACTGGAACTGGGGTTTGAAACTGGTGGGATTTGAACATAGAGAGATGGAAGGTGGTCTTTCCCTGTAAAGGAAACAGCAACAAAAACAAAACATGGAAGGCAGAAAGAGACAGGATGACAATGGAAATCAGACATTCGTTTGGCTAGGTTAGGTTTGCTACAGTTGTCTCCAGAACTTTCTCGGAGAAGCATTCTTTGATTAAGCCATCTAATCTTCAAGCCTTTACTTCTGTCTGTAACTTGTTGAAGGCACGTCCGACATAGAGATGCGGAACGGAGGACTAATGGGAGGAAGTTCAGACACCATGGAGGGGAAGGTATGCTTCCTAGAAGTAACAATCAAAAATCAACTCAAAGTAGCTTAAACAATAGCGGAGACTTCTTGCTCCCGCAACTAAAAAAGTGCGTCCCAAAGTTTGATCAGGACCCCAACTCTGGTCTCTGCATTTCTGGAGACCCTGCTTCTTTTGTGTGCTTTGGTTTCAACTTCACGCAGGCTTTCTCAGTCTCAAATGGTATCAGCCTCTCCCAGGGTCCGCGCTTTCTTTTTCCAGGTTAGAGGACTGGGTGAAAGAATTAAGCTTTGCACTGATTGGATCACCACTGAACTACTTTCTGCAGAAAGCCATGTGCTGATTGGCTTAGACCTTGGTGAATGACCCAATCACCGAACAAGAATACTTGATCAGTTTAGACCAATCAGAGCCTACAGAGCAGGAAGGGCGCGGTCCAGCCCTCCCATCACCAGATTTGAGTGATAGCAGAGGCATGGGATGAAGTTAAGAAGATAAGCGAAATGGCCACTTTGGAAGGTTTTGGATATTTTGGAGAAAGACATGATATATCTCTTCCCTCAGTCATAAGTTGAGCAATGGACAGTATTCATACTCAGGTATTTAGGATGCGCTTGCTTTAAACTTCAGTCCAGACAAGTTAAAATATTCTCCCACAGAATAGTCCTGCCTTTGAATGGAATGAACCATGGGGTATGTTGCTTCTTAACTCTAAGGCACGCCTTATTTAAAAAAAAAAATAGATAAAGAAATAGATTTTAAAAAGTTTTTCAGAAAACAAAGCAAGTGGAGGCAAAAATTAAGTTTTCTCCTAAGACTCTCTGACTGACTGGGTTGAAGGATGTTGGTAGGAGGTGGATGAGGTGAGAACAACACGCCACAGCGCCATGTGCCCCGTCCCCACACGGCTGGCTTTCTTTGAGAGGTTCACTGAGAGGTGGTTGGTTTGTAATAAATCCAGGCTCAATTCATTACACCAGGGGCAGTGTTATTCTCGCCTATTACAGGGCAGAGAGTGGGACAGAAGAGAAACTAATATTTCCCGGGTCCTCCCCTACCCTGGCGGATGCCTGAAGTTCCACAGGGTGTCACCTCTGGGTCAATTAAAAGTAAACAGTCTCCAAAGAGAGATAACTCCGAGTTGCTCTGGGGTTTCTGTTGCAGGGAAGGTGAGCCTGAGGACACAGCAGGGAGCCTGAGAGGATGTGGAGGATGAACCAGAGAGAGGGTTTCTTCACCATGTGTGTTCTTGGTGATGACCTTGATGATAATATACCTAGACTGGCCACAACAGTCAGTTCACCCATTCAACTTCAAACCAAAGTGATTTTAACCAATTAATGCACCGAGGTTGGTCTCATCACAACATTGTCATGCTCTATGTGTTTACAGCATCATAATCTTCCCTCTCTTCCCTGTCTTGACTGTGAGGGAGGAGCACAAGGAGAAGAAAGGCAGAGGAGTGTATCCATTCACCATAATAAGTTGAAAATCAGAATCAAGAAACCTGGTAGGCAACATATATAAATTTTAAATATCTAAAAGGCTATGCAGAGATAATCAGTGTTCTCAAATAACATCCCCTCCAGATTACCAGTGTTTTGGGTATTTCTAGAATTATTGTGTATGTAAATAAGCATACTACAATACATAATCTTTCTTTTTTGTTTATGTAACTGATAGCATACTCTACACTGTCTTCTATACTTAATATTATTCAACAGTCTATCTTAGATTATTCTATATCAGTGCATATAGAACTGCCTTATTCTTTTATAACATTCATTGCTGTTAAAAATTAAAAATTCCATTGTGTAGATATACTGTAACCATGTACTATTAATAGACATTTAGGTTGCTTTCAATCTTTTGCTCTCACAAGCAACGTTGCAATGAATACTAGGTGCTTTTTCGTTTGTTTCCTTCTTCTATGTTAAAAATTAAGTGTATTGAGGCATATTTTGCATATTGTATAATGGTCAATGATGTTTTTAGTTGAATTTATCAAGTTGCACAACCATTGCCATAGATCAGTTTTAAAACATTTTTCTCCTCTGCCAAAGATCCCTCATGTACATTTATCGTGTTCTCCCCACTGCCTGCAACTCAGCAACCACAAACTAACTTTTGGTCTCTATAGCTTCCTTTGGGCATTTTATATAAATAGAATCATACATGGTCTCTTGTTTATGATCCATAGTATTCTATCATATGACTATACCTCATTTTGTCTATATTCACTAGTTGTATGTTTAGGTTGTTTCCAATGGACACTTAGGTTATTTCCAATTTTTGATTATTATGAGTAATCCTGCTAAGAATATGTGCAAGTCTTTGTGTGGACATATGTTTTCGTTTCTCTTAAGCAGATACCTAGGAATGGAATTTCTGGGTCTTTAGGTAAATTTATGTTTAACTTTTTAAGAAACTGCCAAGCTGTTTCCAAAGCATCTGTACCATTTCACATTCCCATCAGCCACGTTTGAGGGTTGTTTTTTTCCATATCCTCGCCCACATTTGACTCTCTGTTTTATAATAGCCATCCTAGTGGGTGTGAAATGCTATCTCATTGTGGTTTTAATTTGCATTTCCCTAATGACTAGTGATACTGAGCATCTTTTCATGGGCTTTTTTTTTTTTTTTTTTGCCTCGATTTCTCACATACAACCCTAAAATCATCCCCAAGAAAGAGCACAACCCTTAAGCTCCAAAAAATCTGGACTCAAATCCCACCCCTGACACTTGCAGGCAGTGAGGAATTAGGTTTGTTACACCAACTCTTTAAAGTCACCTTAAGCTTCCAAGTCATTATCTTCCAAGTGGTAGTTTGACTGTGAGGATTACATAAGATGATGTTTTTGAAGTGCCCAGCCTGGGGACTGACACGTAGCAGGCACCCCAAACATGTTCATTATTTCTCCCTGCTCCCCCACCCCAATTTCCAGAACCTATCTTGGAGAAAGGAGCTTTTCCCTAACATGGGACTGGGTATTAAGTGACAGTGTGTGTGGCACCCAAATCTGGAGTGACTGATGGCAAATTCAGGAACCCAACTGCCATTGGATCAGGCTGGGTAATCAGGACTAATTCCTCCTGTCCCCGGTGAGAAGGCACTGACAGCTGGCTTCCCTGCCAGCTCCAGGGAGCGCCAGTTACCCGTTATCTGTCTGTGGGCTCAGAGCTCTTCCCTGACCCCTTCAGCTGACAGCAGCTTTCCTGCCGACAGCAGCCACGCCACCGGCTTATATGTGTGGCGCAGATTAGCCAAAGTCAAACTTGGCATCAGTCGAGGGCTTTAAATCTTCAAAGAATTCTCCCATTACCTCTTACTTATTCTCCACTAATTTGAGAGGAAGGTATTTTTGTAATTTTGCTGATGTTAAACCAAAAGCTCTCGATAGCGGCTCACACTTGTAGAGTGCTTGCTATGCTATTCCGGAGAGCTTTGTCTGTACTTAGTTTTCCTAGCAACCAAATGAAGTACATATGGCTCTTCTCCCTGTTTTACAGATAAAAAAATACTGAGGCAGAGAGAAGTTAAGCTAGAACTTGGCAGAGCTGAGATTCTGAACGCAGGAATCCAGGTCTTTCATCACTGCATCCTTCTCCTAGTCTGTTAAGGGTCCTGCCAATCTTGGAGTATCTATCAAAATGCAATATGTAAATATTCTTATCCAACAATTGCATTTTTTGGTATTCAGCCTAGAGAACCACTTACGTGCCCAAGGAAGAATGTACTAGTATGTTTTTTGAGGAACATTTGTAAGTCTGAAAAATTCCAGCCATGCAATTCATCATCAATACAGGAATAGCCAGATTAAACACGGTATTGCCATTTTATGGGATCCTGATATCATCAAGCATTAAAAAAAAATGATATGGCCCATTATGGGTTGGATTGACATAGTAAGACTGCCAAAACTTGATAAGTAAGGAAAGCCAACTGCATGGCAAGTATGTACAATTTCGTGACTTACATACAACAAAATTATATATATCTATTTAGATGACTATATGCATAAAATGCCAGGAAGGATAGCAAACCCTTCCTCTTGGGAAAGTACTGAGATGGAGGGATAGTGTGTGGGGGAGACTTCATCTTTCTGTATATTTTAAAGAATACCAATGTATGCATTTGAGACTCTGTATGATTAAAGGTAAACAAAATTTTTAAAAAGAAAGCAACTTGGTCTGGACCACACAGCTAAAAAAGAAAACAGAAACGAAAACATACAAAACTTGTGTTCATTCCAGTTGACAGGTCGTTGCTCCAAAGTTGTCCATGAACCCCACTGTGTCCCCTCTGCTAATTTCAGTAATTCACTGGTTATCCATCTCTAGCAGAGAGTGATAAATCTGTCTTCAAGGGTTCTCACCTTCGGAGAAGCGATGAAACATGAACCACAGCCTGACTTAGCTGTCCTTTCCCTTATAGTCAGTGCCCTGTGGCTGGGATATGTGATGACTGAACAGACTGCATGAGTCAAATAGTGTGTTTGTCAGTGTTGTAACCTGTGGGACTTTGCTGTCAGGGAGCTGTCACCTGGGGAGGAGTCAGAGATGGCACATAAGTTCTTGATATCACTCCCAACTCTTGACAGCTTGATTTGTCCCTTCTTCCTTCTCCATCCACAGCAGTGGCCCCTGGGAACAGGAATGGGAGGAGTCATGTCTTGTAAAATACAGGGAGAAATTTTTAGACATTAATTGGTGTATCACTTAAAAAAAAATCATTGTGGTAACCCACAGCAGAAAAGGAAATTGATGACACAAACAAAGTCTTTCCTTAAAGTCTACCGATTACCATCTTGAAAACCAATTTTGTCACAGATCCTTGCGAGGCCATTTACATAACATTATTCTCATTCTTAGAACATTATCATTCTCTCCCTTTACTGATGAGGAAACAGGCTCAATGCCTCAACCAGGTAAATGGCAGGACGTAGATTTGTCCCTGGCAGGTAACAAGTCCTGGATTTAGTCTTCAGTCAGGGTTGCCTTCTGGTGAGGAGAGTTTTCCAGCCATGAGATCCTCTCCCTTGCCCTCTTGTACCTCCCACCTCCTCACTGCCTTATTCTGGGTATGTCTCCTAGGAATGTGGACAGCTAAGGTAGTACCCCTCTGCACCAACAGGTGCTCCTAAGAAGGGTTGCAGATGGACCATAAAAAGGACTAAAGTACACATGTTACTATATGGATGAACCTTGCAAAATTATCTAAGTGAAAGAAGCCAGTCCCAAAGGACCACAGATCATTTGACTGTATTTATAAGAAATGTCCAGAATAGGCAAATCCATAGAGACAGAAAGTAGATTAGTGGTTGACAAGGGCTATGCGTGTGTGTGTGTGTGTGTGTGTGTGCGTGTGTTGGGGGCTGGGGGATGGGAAGATGAGGAGGTAAAAGATAAGGGGTGTGGGATTCTTGGTGGGTAATGAAAATGTTCTAAAATTCATTGTAGTAATGGCTGCCTAACTCGGAGTATGTTGAAAGCCATCAAGTGATAGACCTTAAATAGATGAATTGTGTGCTCTGTGAGTTAGATCTCATTAAAGCTGTTGAATCAGAAGTGCATCCCTGGTGGTGAATGAGTCAGCTGAGCTAGTGTTTCCAACTTGAAGCTATACTTGAGAAAAAATTAGTGCTAACATTTATTGAACACTTAACTTGTGTTCTGAGGATTGTACTAAGTGGTTTACAGGCAATAACTCATTTAATCTGTGTACACAACCATTATGCCTCCATTTTACAGATAAGGAAACAGGCACAGAGAGGTTGTGACCTACTTGTTGAGCTAGTGAGGGTTAGAGCCAGAATTTGAACGCAGAGTACCTGGCTCTAGAGCTGTCAGCCACTGATACTATGTTGCCTCTCAAAAGTGACAAAGGGAAAGGTTAGGATGAGAACTTCTGACTCCCAGTCCACTGCTTTTCGTGGATGACTCTAGCTACATGCCACGTCCAAATCAATATAATAATTGGAGATACAAAATATGTTAAGTTGCACAGTCCTCATCTTTGGGAAATTTACCACACCAGAAATAAATACACAAAATATATTTCCGTGGAGGATGATTCTAAATGGAAGAATTTAGATCTCTCTCTAAATTTCTACTGCTTGGACAGAGTGAAATGTTATTTCCAAGCTTGGAGCTTCTCCAGGGAGAGGTTTGGCAGCATGGTGCTGGTGCTTGTATGCCATGGACAGAGTGGAGAGGGTCCTCTGGGCTCAGACAGACCTGTGGTCTTAGGGCTGCCACAAGGTGTGCGTGGAGAGGCTCTGGGGCTGCCTTGCACACTAAAGGTGTCAGCCTGTGCGGTGACAGTGGGGACCCCAGGGCAGTGACCGCTGGAGCTGTGTGATCTTGAACGTGGCTGGACCTCTCTGAGTCTCAGCTGCCTTGTCTGTAAGATGTAGATGGTCTTACTGACGTTTTCGGTCATTTAAGGAGATGAAGTGAAATAACATACCTGGTGACTCACCAAGTGTTCGTGCCTACTTGTACGCATGAATATGTGCTTGCTCAAAGATGCCAGCTCACTCACTGCCCTCCCGGGGCACCTGCCTGGTGCTCGGAAGGAGTGTCATTTTCCAGTTTCACCTGGAGAAATACCTCCCACCTGGTGATTTCTTTGTGTTTAATTAACTCCTTTTTGGGGAGGCACATGTGCACATGCTTTTTGAGTCCAATCGGAAAAGACTGAAGAGAGAAGAAAGAGAAAGGAGGTGGCACTCGCATCCTGCAGTTTTCCCTTTCAGCCTGGGCTCTGGCTGCCCTGCCGTCCACTAGGACTAGTGGTTCAAACTGGGGCTGCCCTCCCTTGGGGCTCTGGCATCATCTGCAGAGTTTAGATTAACACCCCTTGAGGGAGGGGGGCTACTGACATCTAGTGAGTCGAAGCCAGGGGTGCTGATAAACACCCTTCAACGCCCAGGACAGCACCCCCCCCCCCCCCGCCAACACAACAGACTTTCCTGCCCGAATGTCATCCGCGGCCAGAGGACTTCCAACCCGCCCGCCAGCCCGAGTGCCCACACCCAGCCTTCTGCAGGCCTGGGGAGCAGCACCAGCTCCTTCTCTCCCTAAGGGCCACTCATGGGGTGGTGGGGTTTCTCGAATTCCTCAGAGAAGTCCCAGGAGCAAATGGTGATGTCAGGGATTTTTATTTTTCAGGTTCCTGTGGCATGAAAGGATGACAGACTCAGGAGGGCCCCGGGGGCGCACACTTTGCTTTTTATCTACGCTGCTTTCCCAGAAAGTTCCCGAGAAGTCAGATGCCGTGCTTCGCTGCATGATATCGGGTAACCATCACTAGCTCATCCCTCTCTGAAATTCCCCTGCAGACCAGGTGTTTTGGCTCACAAAGGCATTGTTAAAACATCATCTGGGAAAATTACCTGGGAAGTTAGTTCTGAGTAACGGACTGAGCAACAAAATCCTCTATGACTTTATTCCCGGAAGAGTCTTTGAGTAACTTTCTGGACACGTTTTTTAGTGATCCTCTTCACTCCACATTGTGATTCTTGGTTAGGAAACTCCAACACTGGTTCTTTTCCCAGATAATTCACTTTTAGTTTCCTGTGGCGCATGGGAATGGTGCAAATAACTTCACTTCAGGCCGTTTGCTGAACTCCTCTCCATCCCTGTGGACTGCCATCTCCAGCCTGGCTCAGTTCGCCTCCCCACGGCTTCCCTTCCTCAGCTATGCTAGTCAGCAGTGAAACGGTTAAAACCAAGACAAACATGTCCAGTGGAGGGAAAGCAGGAGGCTGGAATTTCCCCTGGCTGGAGAATAAGTTAACCCAGAGCTCATCCAGAGCTGGTACCCAGTGTGACAAAAAAGATTTATTATTAAAAGGAAATAGAAGCAAAGGAATTGGGTAGGGAAATGGTATCTTGTACCTTGTGGGTTATTTCTTTTCTTTCTTGAATTATGCCTATCCTTGGAAACAGGGAGGCACTGGTGGTCTTTCCTGAGGGCAGACAGAAAACTCCTTCCTCCCAGGTCCCTTTTTCTAAGTCTAGAGAGGAGAAGAGTCAGCATCTGAAACGGCTGCGTTTCCTCAGCAGGAGTCGCAGTAAAATCTCGGCTTCGGTCTGGATGCTGGTCAGGTAGGACTGTGCACCCAGTCTCTCCAAGCCCAGAGCAGAGCACCCCCTCTTTCTCAGTGTTTGTCCAGAGCTCTCTAGATAGAGGGACAGGCTCAAGTCTACTCCTGAGACTTCCCAGAGTAGCCCCATGTCTCCCTAGGAGGCCCCAATGTAAACGTGGCCACGGGTCCCCACACACATTAGCCAGATACTTGTGAAACGTTCTGGAGGTGGCTGTCAACGTGCGACCTGCAGGTAGGCTTGAAAAACAAGGCTGGGATTTTCAGGTCAGGTTTCCAGCAAGTAGAGGGAGAAAAGAGAGCCACCCACAAGGTGCAAGATACCACTTCCCTGTGCAAGCCTCGTTTGGGGCTGATTATTCAGCTCTATACCGCACTAAGGGAAAAAACCAGTCAGCCATTAAGAAACCAGCGGATTCAATCAGCCCTGATCAGTCTGAAATGAAGAAATTGGAGCCCGAGATCAGAATGAGTTCCCCAGGCTCAGCCCATGCGCACTTGCTGTGATCGCTTCAATGAAAATCAAGAACACACCAAAAAGGAGCAGTTAAATGCTTCCTGAGAGGGAATCTGATAAAATTGACCGAAAGGGGAACATGAGTCTGCTAAGAACAGACAAATGAAATGTGATCAGCAGCTTCCTTGGTTTTTCAGGGAAGCTCATTTTTGGTGGTTTAGTCATTTGTCTAAAAGAGACTCAGCCAAGCGGCTGCCGCCAGAGATGGGTCCCTGCACGCAGGTCTGTCTGCTTCTGGCGCCAGGGACTGACCCCGCGGGTGCCTACCTGGAGGAGGAAAGAGGTAGCCCAGCTGGGAGACCCAAAATTAGACGAGACATAGGGAGGAAGGGAAAGGGGCTCTAAGCATCCTCGGGTCCTGTCTGTGGTACAGGTCTCACTGACTTTTTCTTGTTACCTCCCCGACTTTTTTTTTTTTAGCTTTCCTCCTTCTAACCAGTCTTAGAAGAACCTGGAATTTTTCCTCTGAGTGTCTCTGGGGTTGCTCAACAAAAACCCTACGATAAGACAGAAACATAAGAATGTTCCTGAGATGGATTCAGGATTATGTATTGCTTCCAAATACTGGATTTTCCTCCTGTATAGATGGCAAATTTTGATAAATTGTCAATGACATGGAAGCCAGGGAGAAAGCTCACTGGCACACACTGAAAACTGCCCTGCCTTGTCTGTCCCTAGGGGAAAAAGTCCCAAGGAGCGAGTGGAATTCCTGGGGGTTTTACCAGATTAGCCCATTGACATTACATCCGGTTAACCATCAATCACCAGGGGAGGGTGAACCCCTTCTGAGGGAGAAAGCGAAGGTCGGTTTCTGTGATGACATCAGTCACATGTGCACAGTACCAGCCTGGGAAAGCTCCATTCTAGACTCTTTGATCCTCAGGAAGATGATGGCTTTTAGCTCATCTATTTCATTCCTCCCTCTTTTGTATCATAACATACACTCAACTCTGAGCACCGTTAAAGTGTAATTCTCAAAAACGTGAAGTGACTCCCATGAAAATATGAAAATGAACATTTCAAAGATTGTATTCAATTCTTTGAGTAAAGAGAGAGCCAGAAAGTATTAAGACATGGTCAAAGAACATTTGAGGAACTGGGTATTTATAGGCAACTGAATAAAAGAATGTTAGGATAATATTGCTGAGTTAGGTAGAACATTGGTTAATGTCCTCTAGGGCAATAAACTATAATTTATGGCGTTACCTTGTCTGCTAGACAGAGATGATTTGTATCTCTAGTGAATAAAAATCTCCAAGTTTACATGTAACTTCACTAAGTCTGGGAATTTTAATCAGTAGTGATCACTGATGAAACAAAGTCCATTCCCTTAGAAAACTCTTAGGTGGACCTTTGCCCCCATGTGACACTGGAAGAAGACACCATCCACATTTTTGCCCTATTTATAACTTCCAGATTATTTTTCTTAACAGCTTCTTGAGATGAGGAACAGCATTTTTCATTTTGTGTGCCCCCACCACCACATCACAGCAGCATCTTAGGCACATAATAGGCTTGTTGAGTGATGCATTTTTATCAATGAGAGTAAGTTTTTTCAGTTCTCCAGCTGACATATCCATGATGTTTATCCCTATTGTTTATCACCCATTCCTATTCATAGCTTTATGGTTTTCTTTTCTAAAAGTACTTCACGTAACACGAACATTCGTATTTATTTGTCATCAGGTCAGCCCGAGCCAGAGGTAACTTGGTATAAGAATGGTCAAACCATAGATGAGTGTGGCATTGCTTCCAGTCATGAATTCTCCAAGAATCAATACACTCATGTATTACATCTCTCTCGGTAAGTGGATGTGCCTCTGTGGACTGTTTCCTGAGACCCCTATGTTCTGTCCTGTGCTGGTTCCCATGAGGTCAGGCCACAAGACTGGCTCACGTTTGCTTTTGGAGTCTTAACATTAGGTGCTGTTGGCAGTCGTCAGCCCGGGCATCCAGCAGTGACTCTGCTGAGCTCTGCCTGGTAACTTACCAGACTCCTCATTTGCTGCCATGGATGGAATTACAACTCTATCTAGAATTTTACTCAAGGTGGCCCAGCCACTCTCATTCATTAAGTGAGCTTTTTATTTAATCACGTTCTCTCTGGCAAGTTAAGAAGGATGATAGGATTTCACCATCTGTCGGGTTCCCACATTCCTTGTGTAGGAACGGAGGCCAGAAGTGATTGACCCTGATCCACAGCAAACGTGATGGAGTTAATGCCGGAAACCATACCTTCTGGCTTTATTTGAGGAAGCGGACGGTCCAGGACAACGCTTTCTCATTCTTTTCCGTTCCCCCAAGAACTGTGTGTTTGTATGAAATCAGGATGCTTCGTACGTGAAGTAGAGGAAATGAGAACTACTGTGGTTGAAGTGGGGTGGTGGGGTGGCGAGTCTGTGCTCTTGGTCCCCAACGCTGCTGAATTGGTCTGCATGTCCCTTACAGTGGCTCTGAGGAGACTGGAGTCTGCAGAGCATGATGTGAAAATGACTGGTGGGCATGGGTGCCTGTCGATAGCCTTGGATCCGAGAATAAATAAAGTTAAGATTTCTATTTGAATTTTAGCTCTGCCATTTTCTGACTCTGTGACCTTGGCTGGTTATTTTACCTCTCCAAACTCGATTTCTTCGTCTGTAAAAGGGAGGCTGAGTGAATTAAATGATTTAATGCTTGTAGAAGGCTTGTTACATATAGTAGTTGCTCAATAAAAGCTTTCGTATCTCCTCCTCTGTGCTTTTGTTTCAATGTAAGGCCAGAGGTCATGGTACCATGATGAAATGCTTAACCCAACTGGCTTACAGCGAGTCTAACCTGATATTCAAGACATCTGTTTATTCATTCATTGGTTAATTTTTAAATGATACTTATCAAGCAGCTACTATATGGAAGGCATGTTGCTTAATGCCAGGGGCAGAGTGAACAACACAAACATTGTCTACACCCTCATAAAACCTCAAGTCCAACAAGGAAGATAGGTGGTGAAGAAATCACTCCATTCCTCCCCTCACACTCCAGTATACTGGGAGGCAACCCAACTGCCATGGCTGCCTCTCAGCCAAGGGTTGGACTTCCTGCCTCTTCAATCTAGTTTTGCTCAGGCCTGCCCCACTCTCCTCTTTACCCCATTCAGCTCTGAAACTACCTGGACGGCTCACAGGCAATGCCCATGGATCTGTCCAGCCTCAAACATTCTCATCTCCTTTGCATAGGCCTGCCTTTGGGTGCTTATTTACTGCTCAGGATTGATGACTGTTCAGTAGACTATGGGCCTCCTAGAGGCAGGAACCCTCTCTGTTTCACACTAATCCATGTATCTACTTATGTATGTGTGTGTGTGTGTGTGTGTGTATGTATGTATGTATGTATCTGTCTTTCTATACCATATGTATATTTCTTGTTGTCGTTCTTAGTTTGCTCAGATCAGCATTGGTAAACTTTTTCTATAAAGGGCCAGATAGTAAATGTTTTAGGCTTTAAAGTCCTCGGTCACAACTACTCAACTCTGCCATCATAGTGCAAAAGCACCTATAGACCCTGTCCCCCTCCAAAAAAGGATAGTTGTGCCCCAATAAAACAAACTTTATTTATAGAAACAGTTGGGGGCCAGATATGGCCTGTGGACTGTAGTTTGCCAACCCCTGGTCCAGATGGTAAGATCCTTGAGGATCTACACACTCTATTTCTTTGTATGTTTTCCACTCTTACCTTTGTCCCTCTAAGCACTCCATACATATTTCTGTTTAAAATTTTTTATTGAAGTATAGTTGATTTACAATGTTGTGATAGTTTGAGGTGTACAGCATAGTGATTCAGTTGTACATATACGTAGATATATGAATTCTTTTTCACTACAGGTTATTAAAAGATATTGAATATAGTTCCCTGTGCTATACAGTAGGACTTTGTTGTTTATCTGTTTTATGTATAGTAGTTTGTATCTGTTAATCCCAAACTCCTAATTTATTCCCTTCCCCTTTCCCCTTTGGTAACCATGTTTGCTTTCTATGTCTGTGAGTATGTTTCTGTTTTGTAAATAAGTTTACTTATATCATTTTTTTAGATTCCACATATAAATAATATCATATGATAATTGTCTTTTTCTGACATACTTCAAGGAGTATGATAATCTCTAGTTCCACCCATGTTGCTGCAAATGGTATTATTTTATTCTTCTTTTCATAACTGAGTAATATTCCATTGTATACATACACCACATCTTTTTTGTCCAGTCATCTATCAGTGGACACTTAGGTTGCTTCGTGTCTTGGCTATTGTAAATAGTGCTGCAGTAAACACTGGGGTGCACGTATCTTTTCAAATTAGAGTTGTCTCTGGATATATACCCAGGAGTGGGATTGGTGGATCCTCTGGTAACTCTTTTGTTAGTTTTAAAGGAATCTCCTTACTGTTTTCCATAGTGGCTGCACCACATTACATTCCCACCAACAGTCAATATACATATTTCTTGATTGATGAATTTGGGTCTCACACTAAGTTAAAATATTATACTCACTTTTAAGCCAGAAGAGAAGCTTAATGTGTATTCTTTTACTTTTGGAATACCATTTAAGAATTGAATTTGCTAGTGTTACTTGTTGTGTATACAGGGCCAGGAATATAGGCAACACTGACATTTGTAGGGAGTTAAGGGAAGGCCATGATGAAGCCCCAGGGGCAGGCGGGCAGGTTAGAACAGGCGAGGCACAACACAGGGAACAGAAATTTAGGAAGGGACCTGTGAAAGGAGCAGAGGGTCCTCCTTCTCTGCTCTGAAGTCCAGCTGGGCAGTGGTTTACCGTAAAAATGAAAGATTTAATGTGACAGAATGCACTCTTTCCAAGTTCCTGGCCTGTCATTTTGAAAAGTAGCCCACCTACTGGGAAAAGCATTCAGTCCTAACTCAAGGAGTAGTGGTAGGGCAATATAATAGTAGATGTGGCTGCGTTCTTCCCTGCTACATCGGGTATTAATAGTCCTTAAAAGTTCTGACTTTCTACACTGGTGGTTCTGAGCTGCCGCGGCCCATTAGCATTACCTGCGGAGCTTTTAGAACCCACTCACACTTGTCCTTCCCCTGTGACAAATTCAGTCTGAAGCCCAGGTGATTCCCACGTGTTGTCCAAGATGAAAGATGCTTTATGTTCTAGATCATTCATCTGCAAAGTAGTTTGACTTCTGCCTGTATATTAAGTGCTAGTTAGGAACGTGAATGGTATTTTGTGCAAATGTCTTTCTAAGATTAAATGTTAGTTGTTAGCTACTATATCAGTCTTGAATTTTCTGGCCATCATCAATGCACCAAAAACCACCCAATTAGCTCATAGTTCCCCAAAGGAAATTATTTTACTTTACCTGCCTGAATTGAGTCTTTCAGCCATTAAATCTGAGTTCTTAGATATTTGAAAGCTCCTGTTTCTGTGTTTCCCAAGGGTTTTCCCTGGCTCAGGAAATCTGATCTGCAATTGTGCCTTGAGGCCAAGAGCCCTGCCGCCATGTTTATCGACCTCCTGATCCTCCCTCTTTCCTCCACCTGGGAGCCCCTCTTCCCCCATCCTTCCTGCCTTCTCCTCCTCATACCACTCTCATCTTGTGAAACTCTGCCTTTTGGGCAGACGAGGCTGCTTGGAGAGATTGATGGGTGCTCTTGTGACCTTTACCTTACCACAGGTCAGGCGTGCTTGGCAGACAGAAGACACGGGGAAAGCCAAGAACGCACTCTGACGGAGGGAGACAGCAGTAATAACAGTCTGGTTTGCACTGTAGCGTGAGAATAATTTTTTTTTTCCCCCAAAAGACGTAGGGGTTAGGGGGTGGGGAATGCAAATCGATGTTTTCTACCTCATAGTGAAAACAAGTTTCCAGGATGTGTATACAAACAGGGACCTGTGGTCTCTTTTGAACAGAATTTAAAGACAGGCAGCAAAGTAACAGATAAAAATCTGTCCGGAAACCCACCCCTAGAGAGAGGCACTCCTCTCCACAGCAAGGAGGCCTCTTTTGAAGGTCACAGTCATGTCCAGTGGTACTGAGAGTGAGCCCCAGATTACAAGTGAGGCAGGAGTAGGGGGAGGGTGGACAGGGCAGGAGCACCTGGGTGAGAGGGAGGGGAAGCCGCCCCGCCTGCTCTCTGGTCTGCTCACCCAGGTGTGGGCTGGGCTGGAAGCCGACCCTGCAGAGGGCCTGATGGGGACCATGGCCAGGGAGCTCCACAGTCACTACAAGCCACGTGTGTACAAGTTGAGGAGGGCTCCCCAAATTCCTGTTCACCTGGCACCTCAGAATATGACCTTCTTTGGAAATAGTGTCTTTTCAGGTGTAATTATTTAAGATGAGATCAAACTAGACTAACAGGGGCCCTGAGTGGTGTCCTGATACATAGAGAAAACACAGACGCAGACACCACTCCCCCCACATTCTCTGGGTCAAAGCAAGTCCCAGGGCCAGACCAGATTCAAGAGGCAGGAAGACAGATGCCACCTCTTGAAGAGTGGACTAGGAATGTCACTCTGCAACAGGGTGGATGTAACTGGATGAGAGGAGTTAGTGGCTACGTTCTGTAGTCCACTGCCCCCTTCAGCATTTCAAATAAGCGTTGCTTCTTGTTAGCTGTGTGGCCTTGAGCAAGGCAATTGACTTCACTGAGCTTCAGTTTCTTTATACAAATGTTGGGGATGATGTGGTGAGATGATTCACACAAAATGAGCAGCAAAGTGTGCAGGGAAGTGCCCAGATATTACCAGTCCCTGAAAGCATTGTGTTCCCAGAATTACTCTGAATGAATTACTCCATCCTAGCTTATAATACCAGGGGTATTTAGAGCCCGGGAAATTTTATATGAAGGATTTTGAAAAGTGTTAGTGGAGAATTTTCAAAGACAAGAAGGAAATGGATATTTAACAGGAGAGCTATACTCAGACACAGCGTTGAAGCCATTTTTGTCATATTTGCTTATACTCAAAACCCGATTTGAGAAAGAGACTCACAGACACAGAAAACAAATTTATGGTTACCAAGGGGCTGGGGGGAAGAAGGGAGGGAAGAACAAATTGGGAGTTTGGAATTGACTGACACAAACTACCATGTACAGGATAGATAGACCACAGGGTCCTCCTGTATAGCACAAGGAATTACATTCAATGGCTTCTAGTAACCTGTAATGAAAAAGAATATGTGTATGTAGATGTACAACTGAATCACTGTGCCGTACACCAGAAACAAATACAACATTGTAAATGAAGTATACTTCAACTTTAAAAAATGGGGAGAAAAAGAAACCTTGTTTGCATGGTTTGTAGAAGGCGGGATCTGTGACTTTAGCAAAGTCTCACACTTCTCAATTATTCCTCCCATCTAGATGGACAGACAGACCCCAGGAGCCGTGAGACACTGTTATATTCCCGAAGCCACTCTGCTTTGTAGTGGGCAGGGTGTTGTTCATAAGTGCTTGTTGTCTGAGCCAAAGACTTTGGTCCCTGGAGGGACCCTCAGCCTTTGTCCATACCCAGGGGAATCCAAATTCTTTCCCAAATATCTAAAGAAAACATGAGTTCTTGGTCATGAATGAGGCTGGGCAAATGAGTATAAGTGAATCACTTAAAAATATATATACCTCAAGGCACACATCCTGCTAAAGGTGGAAGTGTCACCACCAACTTCACTTACGAAGGACAAGAGATTATAACCACCATTGAAAGCAAGGATTTGAAGCCAGGTTGTCTGGATTTAAATCCCAGATCTACCTCGTACAAGCTGTATCGTCTTGGGCAAGTTACTTAACCTCTCTGGGCCTTAGTTTCCTCATCTGCAAAATGAGGATAAAGACAGTACCTGCTTTATAGGGTTGATGGAGGGACTAAATCAACAAGTGCAAAGAATTTAGAAAACTCTATAAATAACAGTCACTTCGTGCAGTTTGCACATGTTCCCTGTGCTGAACTATAATTTTGAAACTGATTAAAAAGAGGACAGTTTAGAGGTAAGAATGGTAGCTTCGTTTGGCAGCATTTTTCTTCTCTGCTATTTCCTTCTTGGAGGATAAAATATAATTAACGTGTTTAATCAAGGAATCATGGGGTAGAAATAAAGATGACTGAGTCTTGTCTTGGCTGAGAGAGAAAAGTCACTTCATCCAAGGGTGGAAAGCATTTTGTGAGCTTCACGTTCCCATGAGCTTAAGTAGGTGTCACAAGTCTTCAGGATGACTGGTAGACCTTCCCGGCACCAGACAGGCCTCTGCGTTCCCAGCATGGAGCTGGGCGGGCCCCTGCGGCATTCTTCTTGAATGAATTCAGCAGGTGCGCATCGCGGCCATTCCTTAGACCACACCTGGAACATTTCTTGAATGAGTCCCAAGGGTCTGATGAGAGACACCCATTTGGTCCCTGGGGTGATGCCCTGTGCACGCCAATAATTTTCTGTCCGTCGTCACTTTCCAGTTTTGACTTTGGTAGGTGAGTGTCTCAGTGGAGTGAGTGGTGACGGGCGGGGCATGGGATGCTCAGCTTTTCCTGTGGGCTCACTCATCCTTTCCTGGGAGTCGGA
Organism: Camelus dromedarius; assembly: GCF_036321535.1. Classification (NCBI taxonomy): domain Eukaryota; kingdom Metazoa; phylum Chordata; class Mammalia; order Artiodactyla; family Camelidae; genus Camelus; species Camelus dromedarius. The sequence continues at coordinate 15,107,356 of NC_087463.1, read as the reverse complement.
CTTGGGCTGTTGTGCCCACCACAGTGCTGACTCTCAGCGCAAATCCATGCTAGTCTGGGGGCAGGTGACAGGTCAGTCCTAGAGCCCTGCCCCCCACCCCAGTGGTGGGACAGCCAGAGAAAGGTGCACTGGCCACTGGAAATTGGACAGGTGCTGAATGTCCCTGGAAAGGCCATTCTTACAGTGGACCAGTGACAGGGAAGTTCTTGGGCCACCTGGGGTTCAGTCTTACTTTGTCATCACAGAATCACAGAAATGGGCTGATGCTTCTGAGGATTGAAAAATGGCAACTCTGGCTGATGCAGAAATCCCAGCCTCCGCGCAAGTGATCACCTGACTGACTCCCTCATTAGAGGCAAACATCATAGAGAAGTCACTTGACAAAGGCGGGCGCCTAGTTAGGGAGCTGGAACTGAATCAGGCCTTGTGAGGCCTGTGAGGGGTTTTCCTCCAGCCCCGAGGGGAGGTGCTGGGGGGACGGGACTGAGAACAAGGTTCGGTTGGGAACGTGTGTCTGTCCTGACAAGCCCTGTTTTCCCCCAACCGAAGGCCTCCAGTGAAATTTACCTCCACCTTTGCCCCATCAGGCCTGGAAACCTCCCTGCCCACCTCCCTCTACCCCTACTCTGTCTGAGAGTCAGAGAGCTGGAAGCCACTCCAAGACCATGTCACTGAAAATGGATTTTGGACTAGGGGCGGCCCCCGCGGCCCCGGGGAGCTTGTCAGAGTGTGGGAATCCCGGCCCCAACCCTGGCTTGGCAATCAGATTCTGCATTTTAACGCGATCTCTGTGATCCGTGTGCACGTTAACGCAGGAGGAGCCCTGCTCTAAGAATTATCCTGCTCTGGGCTCTGTGTTACCCCTGGCGAACTCTTGAAAAATACGGATGCTCAGGTCCCCCTCCCAAGAAATGCTGATTTAATTGGTCCAGTGCCGTTGATCTAATCCAATTCCTTTACTTAAGAGATCACCCAAGACCCAGAATGATCATGGGACCCATCCGAGTGTCTAACAGCCGGTTAGGCGCAAAGCTAGGATCACCCAAGATCATACCCCCAGGGCCCCCGGGTCCCCTTATGTCACTCACCGCAGCTCCTTTTGCTGGGGCCGTCCTCCAAAACCAAGTCACGAACATGCATGCTGTAGTATAACTCAAAGAGGTGAGCGTGAGGGCTTCCTTGAAAAATCAGGATTCACGGAGGGCCTCCTCTATGCCAGGGACTGTTCAAGACCCTGTTGTTTGTTTTGGGTTGTTTTTTCATTTTCCAAAAGGACTAGTTTTATTTAAACAGAGTCGTAATCGCTTCAGTGGCAGGAGGAGTAAGAGAGGTTCCTTTTTCAGTCCAAGGGCCTCCATAATGCTGGTCTGTTGTTACCAGACACACTGGCAAGTAGCATCCTTTGGTAAGTTCACGGCAGTAGTTAGTCTCTCCCTGCTAGAGTTAACAAGGTTTAGCTTCAATCTCTGCTTTTCTAAGAATCTTGAATTTAGGATTTCCAACTGTAACTACTCCAACTTCTATTTCTGAAGGTTTGAAATCAACTGATAGCGCAGTAGACAGGCATGTAATCGCAGTTTCCACTGTCTGTTCAAATGTCCCATCAAATTGCTTCTTCGTGTTTTTTTTTCCTAGGAAGCCAGTTGACTCTGTTTAACTCCTGCTGCAGTGGCTTTAAACCCAAAGTAGCAGCAGCCCAGTCAAGTCCTCGATCTTGTGGACGAGGGGTGAGAGGAGGAGTCACACGTTAGACCCACAAACCAGTACAGTGTCTGGTGACAAAGAGGGGAAGGAGGGCAGGGCTCTCTGATGCGGTGCTGGGAGCAGGGGTGAGATGGGAAGGAGTGGGAGAGGGACGGGATTGGCACCTGGGGAAGAGCTTTCTCATCAGACGGAGTAGCCAGGGCAGAAGGGAGCCCTGAGGTGGGAGCATGCGAGGACCCTGGGGCTGGAGAGGGTCGAGGGAGGGCACTGTCGTGGAAGATGAATCCCACAGACAAGGCTGTTGGGTCTTGGAGGCCACAAGCCATGAGTCCTTTGGATCCTACTTTGAAGGAGATGCAGACATGCAGGAGGGTTTCTAAACAGAGCGATGATTTTTTTCTGGCGTGGTTTTAAAAGGATGCTGCTGGCTGTTGGGTTGTGAATGTTATGTCTGTAGAGGAGACAGGGCACAGTGGAGGAGACCCACAGGCAGCAACTCGGTAATTCAGACAAGAGATGAAGGGTCCCAGTCCGCGGTGCTTCGGGAAGGTGGCAGGAAGCCTTCAGGTTCTGGATCCGTCTGACAGTCCTGGGTATATTGCTCTTGGACTGGATGCTGGAGGGGCGTGGAGGATGGACTCCAAGGTGTGTGGCCTGAGCGGTTGGTAGAATGGATTTGCAGTTTGTTTTGAGACGAGAAGCAGGTTTGGATGGGAAAATCAAGGTTTTTTGGAGCATGCTGGGTGTTTAAATAAATGAGCAGTATTAGTCCTTCAGGATTCTAAGCTAACTTGTTTCTATGAAAGAGCTCAGGGTCCCCTAAGCCAGCATCCAGCAGTGCCTTGTTCTCCGTCTGCTCTCAAGATGCCATGTCTTTCATACATGGATTTACAGTTTAATCTACATCACAATGTCCCTTGAGGTTTCTGGAGTCATTCTGGGACACTTGGTGGCCTCTTGGGTGGGGCAGGTAAGATTACTTCCAGCCACCCTTGAGTTTTCCTTTGATAAGCCAGGGGGTCAGGCGTCTGTAAACTAAGCCTGTTGGCAGTAAGGCAGTAAGGCCATGGGATGTTTTCCTTTCTGAAATCAATTTGCTCATTTCTTGTGCAGAGAACGTCTGGTTGGTCTGCATTCGGTCCCAGAGGCTCAAAATGCTGTCAAAAGCAGCACTTTTCTGCCAAACAAGAGCCAGGAAATCACTCCGGGTACGTGCCCAGGTGCCCAGGCCGAGAGCCCTCCTCCGCCATCCACTCGATACAGGAGCTGATGCTCTTTTATCTCAGCACTTTCTGAGCGCTGACTTCCCATTACAATCACCTGGGAGCCTTAAAAATCACCAGTGGCGAAGCCCTTTGCCCTGAGACGCGGTTTAACTGTTCTGTTTGGTTTTGGTTTTGGTTTTGGTGGGGCCCTGGTACTGATAGTTTCCCCCTCTTTTAAAGAGACTTTATTTTTTAGAGCAGTGTTAAGTTCACAGCGAAATGGAGCAGAAAGCAGTTTCTATATATAACCGCCTCCTGGCCCTAACACAGACGCTCCCACTACCTACATACCCCGCCAGAAATGGTTGGGACATTTGTTACAACCAATGAGCCTCCACTGACATGTCATTACCCCTCGAAGTCCATGGTTTACATCAGGGCTCACTCTCAGCGTTGTATGTCCTGTGGGTTTGGAAAAACATATAATGAGATCTATCCATCAATACGGTATTATACCGAATTGTTTCACTGCCCTAAAAATCTTCTGGCACTGATTTACCACAGCACGGATGGACCTAGAGATTGTCATACTAAGTGAAGTAAGTCAGAGACAAATACCATATGTCACTTGTATGTAGAACCTTAAAAAAATGACATAAATGAACTTATTTACAAAACAGAAACAGATTCACAGACATAGAAAACAAACTTATGGTTACTGGACGGGGGGAAATGTCGGGCAGGAGGGGTAAATTAGGAGTTTGGGATTTGTAGATACTAACTCCTATACATAAAATAGATCAACAGCAAGGTCCTGCTTACAGCATAGGGAACTATACACAATACCTTGTAATAACCTATAATGATAAAGAACATGAAAAAGAATATGTATAACTGAATCACAATGCTGTACACCAGAGACAAACACAACATTGTAAATCAACTGTACTTTAATAAAAAATAAATCTTCTGGCAATGTGATATTTTTAAAAAGTACTCCAAGCGATTCTGCAGTCCAGCTGAGGCTGAGAACTCTGAGTGCTCAGTGTGTGTCAGGTGCTGCTTTAAGCACTTGATGGAATTGACTCCCAGAGTCCTCCTGTCACGCTCTGGTGTAGGTACAGGTGTTGTCCTGAGCCATTCACTGGCCTGTCCGATATCACACAGTGGATGGACGGACAGTGGGTGAACCCAGGCAGGCTCGCCGCCAAGTCTGTCCCTTGACCACTGCATGCTGTGCTGACTTTGTAATCTGCCTCTCTGATCTGCTCAGAAGTGGAAAAGGATTGAAGAAGAAAAGTCAGATTTCCCGGGCAGTTCACCCCCATGCTGTGCTCCTGAGCAGAAGTCTGTGCTCATTTCCTTGCTGTCCCTTACATACAACCTGCTCATTCCAGCTCTGAGACATCTGCCCGGAATGCCCTCCCCTGCTCCCTATCCAGCCAAAGTAATCCTTCCCTCTAGTCTCCGGTTCCGTGCTCCTGGCTCCGTTCCCTGAAGATCCAGGCCACCTTGACCTCTCCTCTCCTATCTCCATCCACCAGACATGCTCACTGCCTCAAGGGTGCCTTTTGGAATACGATGACAGTAGAGTTTGAAGATTGCACACCGCTCCCTATTTAATCCCTGAAAGTCTTATCTCTTGGTCGCTCCCGCAGGGAAGGAAATAAATCTTATACCGTCAATTTTTGGGGTCTCCCTTTTCAAGTCCCATGCAGTGTGCAGGCATGTATACTTGTAGGTCCAACAGGACGTGTGGGAGAATGGGGTGCTTCTACTTAACCAGAGGCCTCAGGAGAGCGGGAACCCTGCGTCTCACCCTAGTGCTCTGTGCAGATGTGGTGAGGAGCTTCCAGAATGATTTCTGCTCCTCCCTCAATGACTGCTCTGATCTGCTTCCATGAATTGGAGCCTGAGGTCCAAACTCTTCAGTCCGGGATGGAAAATCTTTCTCGATCTGGGCCCTGCCTGCCTCCTGGTGGGTGACTGTTCCTCGCCCCCACCCCGTGGCCTGGGTCAGCCTCACTTTCTGCCTGTGGTTTGATGAAATAGTAATCGCATCCCTCCCCACTCTCTCAAGCGTCCTGTTTCAACAGTGAGTCGTGCTGTTGCCTCACCTCTCAGCCCACCACTCCCCCAGGTTCCAAAGAAACCTGGTTTACTGTTTTCTGTGAGGGCCTGAGCTTTCCTGCCTCCTCTACCCACCGGCTTTTCCTTCTGTGGGAGTGTCCAGCCCCTTCCCCAACCTTAGGCATGTACCGTCTTTCCTGCCTAAATCCTACCATGTATTTCCCAGGCCTGCTTCAGGTTTTAAGTTCCCAGGAAACCTGCCCTCATTATCTTGCACCCCTCACCCCGCCTGCCCCTCAATCTGTATAATTGGTCGGACTTTTAATGGCGCTTAGCCTGTCCTGTCCTGCATTGGAGCTGCTTGTATGGACACCTCGTTTCCCTCACTGGATGGGGAGCTCCCGAGGGAGGGACTGGGAATTTAACATCTTTATCTTCTACACAGCAGCTCACACACTGCCGTACGTTTATCATTTTTTTTAAGCTGTCTAACTTAAGACAGTCGTACCTTATTTGGACTTCAGTTCCAATGTCTGTGAAATAAACCATCTCTGTACCAGTCAGGGTCTAACTGGGAAGACAGAAACCATTTACAAGCTTTCAGTGCAGGGTTGCACAGGTGACTGAGCCAAATGGGGGACACTGAGGTCACCCAGAGATTAGCATCTGCAGGAAGCCACCATCTCCCACGCTGCAGAGACCAAGGCAGGGAGCAGGACCACTAGTCCCGGGTAGATCTGACCTGTGGGACCTGGAGCCACAGGGGAGGTGGAGGCTGCTGGAAATGCCACCTGAGGCTGGCTTCTTCTGTCTTCCCAGCCCTCGTTTGGTCAAATGCAGCAGGAAGCCGGTGGTCCTGGGAGTCAGGGAGACTCAGCCTCCAGCGGCCAGCCCTGGGATAGAGGGCAGACCAGGGGGAGGGGGCAGAGTAAGGGAGGGCAGTCGGGCCCCCCGAGCAGCACAGCCCGAAGGCCCCTTTCAGCTTTCCAGACGTGTGGTTCAATGTCTCTGTTGGATAAATAACTGAATGAACTGGTACATGTAAGGAATCTCTTCTTCAGTTTTGAAATGTGTCTAGCTGCTTGTGGAAAATATCAAGAAAGTCTATACTTCTCTAGTATTAGAATTCTTCCATCTCTAAAACAAACATAGCTTTGGGGCATGAGAAAGCCCCAGCCTTATGCCTTTGGTTATTCTGAATAATTCAATGAACAAAATTGACAGCAGCAGCAGCTAGGCAAGTCATAAAATACAGACACTTAGTGTCAGGACATAGTATGACCTTCACCTGGTGCTAGGACTGCGGAAGGGACAGGCATGTCATCACGCAAGTATTTACTGAACGGAGTCTCTCCCCTCATCTGCTGCACGGGCAGGCGAGGCTCAGGGAGGGAGAGGGAGACACTGCAGTGTGTTTCCAGGTCTTGTTCTCTTCTCACGAACGTGGAATACATATTAGAGAAATGTTGGGAATCCAGAGAGGATTCCAGATCTTACCTGTAGCCAATAATTTCAGCTTCTTCTCCTTTAAAAGTATATCCGTTTTGATAGGTCTATTGCACTGGTGGCTAAGGAAAAAAAATGATTCCATGTCTTCTTTTTGTACTTGTTACATTCTGTTCCCCAACCCTTTATCCTCATATTCTTATTTTATAGGGTTACTAGTCCCGTGGATACTTGCCCTGTGCTCTTAATTCTCATTCATATTTATAACACTTGTCCCCAAGGCACAAAACCATCCTAAATTGGTGGGATCCCGAGGACCTTCTAGAATCAACACCACTCTCTGCCCCCACTCCCCTGGCCCCTCAACATTGATGGAAACCAGCCTCCTCCTTCCTAAAGTGAAATCACATAGACTCATGCATTGAGCATCAGATCAGCATCTTTAGCGGGTGGAACCCAGGCATACGTCTTCTTTCTCTTTGTGTATCAGGAAATTGAGGCCCTAAGAGACTGAGTCATCTGCCTAAGAGACCATATAAATGACTGTACTGAGCAAAACAGTCAGCCTTCCATGCTCCTGCCCCTCTTCCAGAGTCCAGCAGCACTTCTTTGCCAGGTGTTGTGCTGTGAGAGGATGCTGAGAGTGTTTTAAAGCTTCCCTAGATGAAGAGCTTTAATCAGCAGTTCTCAAAGTTGGTCATCCATGGACCCTCGGGGGCCCCTAAAACTCTTTCAGAGGGTCTGCAAGCTCAAAACTATTATCACAAAGATGCTGAAACATTATTTGCCTCTTCAGTGTCTTGACATGTGCACTGATGGTAAAAACCAATGGGTGGGAAAACTGAGGATGGTCTTAGTGTGAATCAAGACAAGTGGTCCCAAACTCTGCTAGTTGTCATAGAATTCTTCACTGCCATACAGTCACAATTAAAAACTAACCAAAACCCCACAATCTTACTGCATAATGTCTTTGATGCATCAGTAAAAATTGTTAATTTTAGTAAGTCCTGATGACTCAGAACTTTTACTACCCTCTGTAATAAAGTGGGAAATGTGCCTAGCGCACCTCAGGTGGATTTCCTTGAGATGATGGGTCATCTTGAGGAAAAGCACCTGTCTGACTGCTGAAGCTGCAAGCTGAGCTAGTCACGTTCTTTCATGGAGTACAGTCTTTATTTGAAAGAACAATGGGCAAATGACGGGTATTTGGCAAATATTTTCCAATATAAATGAACAAATTTCCAAATATAAATGAACAAATTTTCCTGCCACTTCAAGGAAAAGTAAAAGTATCTGTTGCCAGTGATAAAAATCCAAGCTTTTTCAAAAGGTACAAACTTCCATTTATAAAACAAATAAGTCCTGGATGTGCAATGTACAGCATGGTAACTATAGTTAACAATACTGTGTTTTTTGTTTGTAAGTTACTGAGAGAGTAGATCTTAAACGTTTTCATCACAAGGAAAAAAAACCTGAATTATGTATGGTGATGGATGTTAACTAGACTTATTGTGGTGATCACTTTGCAACATACACAAATACCGAATTATTACTTTATATATCTGAGACTAATATAATTTTATATGTCAATTATACCAGTAAAGAAAAAAATCCAAGCTTCATTGCAGTCCCTTCTCTGAACTAGGGACTTCCAGTTTCTTCAAATGTTCTTCCTGCCTCTTTCTCTCCTCTCCTTCTAGGACTCTCACTGTGCAAATGTAGTAAGCTTGGTGGTGTCCCATGGGACTCTATTCACTTTTACTCATTCTTTTGTCTTTCTGTTCCTAAGACTGGATATTCTCAGTCTCAACTGACCATCTTCTGGTTCACTGGTTCTTTCCTCTATCTGCTCCCATCTGTTGTTGAGCCCCTCTAGTGAGTTTTTCACTTCAGTTATTGTACTTTTCAACTTCAGAATTTTTATTTGGTTCTAGTTTATAGTTTCTATGCCTTTATTGAGAACTTGTTCTCTTACTTTCCTTTAGTTCTTTAAATGATCTTAAAATAGCTAATTTAAAGTCTTCATCTAGCAAGTGTAGGGACAGTTTCTATTGACTGCTTTTTTTCCCCCTGTACGTGGGCCACCTTTTATTCTTTCTTTGTATGTCTCATAGTTTTGGTTTCTTTGTGTGTGAAAATGGAACATTTTAAACACTATAATGTGGCAACTATGGAAACCAGATTCTCCCCCATGCCCTGGGGTTGTTGTTGCTTGCTTGTTTAGTGACTTTTCTGAACTTATTCTTTAAAATCTGTATTCTTGTTGTTTGTGGCCACTGAAGTCTCTGCTCAGTTACCTTGGTTGGTAACTAATGATCATACAGAGATTTCCTTAGATGCCGATACCTAATAAGTCTCCCATTTTCTTTGATGGGCTCTGTGCACATATGGGGGGTGGGGTGCCTTCAGCACTCAGCAGACAGTTGGCAAATCTGCTTTAGCCTTCACTTCCTGCTGGTGCAGAGTTTTAATTAAGTTCAGTTAGAGGTGAGAACTTAGTGTCTTCTCAGGTCTTTCCTGAGCACGTGGACTGCCCTGGACACACTCTCAGTCTTACACACGAGCATGGCTTCCTAGATCCCCAGAAATAGGTTGCAACTTTTCGGTGCCTTCTGTGGACATGTCATTCCTCAGCTTTCCCTTTTAATATTTTTGGCTAGCCTATTGTTTGCTTCAGTTGTTTGCTGCTGCCTCTGACTATTGCCTCTGAATTTTTTTATTTTATGAATGCTGTCAGGGAAAACATTGTTCACATTGGGTGAGTTCTGAATCAGGTCACCTAAAGGCAGTCTTGTGAGTAGGGTCTTCCAGGAAACCACTGGACAGGTCAGATAATGATGGTTCCTTGGGAATGGGGCTTTGAAGTTGCTCCAACCCTATTCTGCCCTCTCCATTGGCTGCCAGGCTACTGATTTTCACTATGACTGTGGGCTCTTGGTTCACAAGATGACCGTGGAGTTGGGGTGGGGAGAGGACTAGGGCAAATTAAAATCCCAAAAAAACCCTCGCTCTTCTTATTGAGATTCAGCCGTTTTTCTTGAATAAATGCTACCTAGATTGCCTTTGACTAATTTTCGAGTTCTGAAAAAGTTGATTCAGACCAGTTTTGCCAGTGTTCTTGTTGCGTTTGTAAAGACAACTTCCAGAGGTCCTTATTTTTCCATTTTTGCTGATTCCCTCCATCTTCTACTTCTACCATGAATTTAGCACAGAATTGACTTACATTGTCATGATAAATTAATATTTACATTATTTCCTTAATTCAAAATTTAGAGAACTTGTATCCTCCATTATAAGCTTGATAGTTTCCCAATACTTCAAAATTGTTTTGATAAGATCAGTAGTAATATTAATGAATGTCATTTTTTAAAAATATTGTATATTGAACCATATTGATATTTGGAAGATCTCATGAAAGAAGTTTTTCCAAATGCCCAATACATGATGTTACAAAACCATACATGGGCAAAAGATACAAGTAAAATGCAACATTGACCAATGGATTTTATGGAACAAGTATGAAAACTTCATTGATATGGTTTCAGATTCCACATTGAAGCTAATCTCTGAGTAGTATCAAAGAGATCACATGTGATCATATAAAAAGACCTTTAAAATACTCCTTCCTTTCCCAACTACATACCTGTGTGAGGCCATATTTTCTCCACATACTTCAACCCAAGCAATATATTACATCACATTGTATATAGAAGCAGATACAAAAATCCAGCTGTCTTCCATTAAGCCACAAGCTGTATGAAAAAGAAAAAGTAAAGTAATCCCACTCTTCCAATTTTACTTTGTTCTGGAAAAATATAGGTATTTTTCATAAAAATATTTTATTTATGCCAGTATGTAATGAGTTAAATTTTATTTTTGGAGGAATAAATGAATGTTTTATATTTTTCTCAGCTTTAATTTAAATATGATAAACACTCATGTATATAACCCCCATAAACAAAAGTTCTTTGAGTCCTCAGTTATTTTTGAGGCTTTAAAGGGGTCCTGCCCCCAAAGTGTTTGTGAACCTCTTTTAGACCAATCCAGGGTGTTCAAGCACAGAAGAAGCCCCATGTACTTAGTGTCATAGCATCCCTTTTTCTCTGATACAGAAATGATTAACTTAGAAGGAGCCTAGGGTATTCAGGCAAGATTTTCACAGTAAAGTGGAGGAATGCTGATGCTCCTTCAGCCTAAAGGAGAGGTGTGCAAGGAGAGAATGCAATTAGTTGTTCAGGGAATTTCTGCTGGGATGGTTTTGCATTCCTGTCAAATCACTGTGGGGCACTCAGGTCAATCTGCCAGCATCTTGCAAAGATTCTACACCCCAAACTTATATTCATATCATTTCCGTGGTTCCCAAGAAAGTCCCTTTTTGAACTTCCTTTGCCCTTCTGGACTGCATTATACAACTTGGCAGAGAACTGACATACAAGATTGAGAAATTTATAATATCTCCCCCTGGAGATTTTTAGTCCTTTTAGGGCTGGACATGGTGCCTCCCGCATCTCCTTGAGTCACCATCAGCTCTTCCCATCTTATTAGTACAACTCTTGTCAGTTGACCCATCAGGATGAAAACTTAGGACAGAAATGCTTTATTTGCCAATATGATCTCTTCCTACACCCTGTCACTTCCGTTCCCAAAAGTTTACTTCCTAACAGGGTACCCCGAGCCAGACAGCAGTCAGAGGCTCTGGTTTTCTATCCTAGCTCCACCACTTGTTGACCTCGTCAGTTTGCGGAAAGGACTCGTTTGAGCCCCAGTTTTGCACACAGGGAGCAGCTGGCATGCTGTTTAATAGAGGAGGTGTTCAACAAAGGCTGAGTTCCTTGCTCGATTTTCTCCACCTCCTTGTGAGGACGCTTAGAGATAATTATCTGCGACCTGCCAACCACAAACCATAAATCTCTCAAAGGCATTCATTAGCCAATGAGAAGTTAATTATACTTAATCCAGCTCCCTTTCCTCCCTAGTGTCCTCGGGAGGACTTGTAAATCTTATATCAGCTAAAACACATGTTCCCCCAAATCCCATATTACTAAACACATTCCCCTATCTGCTAATTTAGTCATTCAGAAGTTAAATATACTTAGTCCATTATTTACTCCATAGTTTTCTAAAATTTGTTTTGTTTTCCCTCCTCAGTTCTTGAGAATCCTCTCTGTTCCCTCCTTTGTCTCTTTATTACCTCGTCCTTTGTGCCTCTTGGGTTTGTTTTCTTCTCTTCCTTTCTCTTCTTGCACACAAGTCATAGTGACTTCAGGGTAGCTGGTTTGTCCAGCAGAGGGACCATGACCTGGATAAATCAGAAAATCAGAGTTACGTGGGATTTTTCAGTAGCCCATGGTGCTGTTTTATGCCCCTTGTAAGCTGTTAACTGAGGCCAAATCTCCAAGATCTAATCAGAAAGAGACATGAAGGGAGTGACATGAGCAATGAGAAACTCAAGCAAAGGTCACTTCCTCTCCACACCTCCCTCAGCTTTAACTAAAGAGACCTAAGCTAATTCATGACGATGAGGGTGAGGATGTCTCTAAGGGAGGGCCAAGGACGATTTGTAGCAGACTGTGTTTGGGAACTTTAAAAGCAAATTCTTAGGCCTTCTAACCACAGATTCTGATTCGAGAATTTTGAATGGAGTTTCCTGATGATTCTTCTCCATAATTCTTGGGAAACAGAGGCAACCTGGTCTTAGCACTGCTTCATTTTTTTTAATTGAGTTGTATTTGACATACTACATTGTGTAAGTTGAAGGTGTACAGTATATTGATTTGACACATGTATATTACAGTAAGACTGTCCTATCAGCATTAGCTAATACCTTGATCACATCACGTAATTATAATTTTAGCACTTCCACATCCTTATAGAGAACAAGTGGCATAAAGTTTCTGCTTTGCAAAGCCCCTTCACATTGATTTTGTCATTTGAACCTTGTGAAACAGACAGGAGCAGGTACTGTTTCCCCCAGAAAGTTGCCCTAAATGTTAGTCTCCCTGTGCTGTTGGCCAAGGCAAATCCACATATCAGCTGTGGGTCTGGCTTGGCCAGCCTCCACCACCCCTACCAATTACCAACAAAACAAGGTATTAATGAAATTGGAATTAGTCTATGATTTCTGAAAATGAGGTCTACATGAGCGGGCACCCAACGATTGAGGGCTTATGAGCACATGATGAGCTCAGTAAGCAAAGAGGTCCATGCGGAAAGGAAGAGAGAGGATCAGGAAGACTGTGTCCCGTTGCTGTGAGCATCTAATGCTGACCCTCCTGGGTTAGATATTTGTGTACCTTTTACACACATCAGTCAGTAAAGATCTGAGCATCGTCTTTAAGTCTGAGTTAGACCCTCAGCTCCTGCCTTCTGTGAGATCCTTTTTTTTTCCTTGATGGAGGTACTGGGGATTGAACCCAGGACCTTGTGCATGCTAAGCATGAGTGCTACCACTGAGCTATTACCCTTCCCTGCAACTGCTGCCTTCTGAAAATGGTTGACTTCTGAGCTGAATGATACACAGAGTGAGATCAGCAGTGCTACATCCACAGTGGGGTCAAATGAGATAAGTAAGAGTGCAAATCATGAAGCAAGGTTAACAAGATTTTATTGGGACTGCAGACCCTGGAGCAGGGTCCAAGTGGGAAAGGTCAGCAAAGCAGGTCAGGCTCCAGGCACTGTGTGGCTCCAGTCAATAAAGAGAGGGGCGGCAGAGCACTGTCTCTCCTGGAGCAGGGAGAGCAGGCTTGGCGTGATCCAGGATTCAGTTTCTTCCCTGCTGGGCCAAAGCCGAACACCTGGCTTGGTCTTGGTTAGGCTGGCATGTGGGTGTGGGCTTCCAGCCAGAGGGATTCAAGGCTGTGGTTTAAACTTTATAGTCATGTTAAATTACAGAGGAAACTGCACCGTTCTTCATACACATAATCCTGGTATGGTATCTTTACAGCCTCCTGGCAGGAACCATGCCTTCTTAGCATGGTCTAAAAAATGTCAGTCATTGATCATGCTTTTCCTCTATAGGACTTGGAATACTTCAGTTATTTGTGTACAATGCCTCACTCCAGAAAATAATGCTTTTTCAAATTCCCATTACATAAAAAGTGACTTAAAATAAAAGGAGAGAAGAAGAAGCTAGAATATAAAACGTTTTCCCATTCATCTAAGTAACTCTCAGCATTTTCAGTTTGGGGTAAGATTGTGGAAAGTCTGAAGGGAGAATGCTGAGCATCCTGGCCAGTTGCCTCTGACCACAAACCCCTTCCCAGGGAGATCATAGGTTTCCCTGAGCACAGTAAAAGCATAGACATTTTCTGTATGTGTCACGATGTAAGAAAACACAGGCATGCCCATCCAAATGCGGCAAACTTACCTGTGTCTGCTCTTCATCCTAGCTGTACCCAGAATGACGCTGCTGTTTATCAAATATCTGCTAAAAACTGTTTTGGGATGATCTGCTGTTCTGCTTCCATTGAAGTTGAGTGCTCGTCGGAGAATCTGCAACTCCCTCCTAACCCGAAAGGTGAAGGAGACACAGGTTGGACACATGAAACAGAGACATATGAGCAGGAGAGCACAAATCAAACTGATGAGAAAGAGCATCCTTATAAGGAAGAAGAAAGTATTGCCTCGGGCACTCCCATGCCCGCTGACTCCCCCTCCTCCACGTTCAATGGTTTGTGCTCATTGCAGTCATTGGCCAATGATGACATTGGTGCATCCAGTTCTGAAAATCCCTTGGATGTTAAAGACGTGAGGCAAACTGAAGAGGCTTGTGATCCAAATAAAACAGAGGAAACTGCAGATGGGTGGCTTTTTCCTAAGTCAAGTCATATTCCCGATAAACAAGCTGTGTTTTGCCACGGGACAGTGCATTCCAAAGTATCAAGGTTAATGGATGGTGCCTTAGACAATGATGGCCCTAAGGATGAAGCCTTAAACTCTAGTCACCAAAATCCCAAAACCCAGAAGTACATCAGCTTCAGTGTCCCACTGACGGAGGCCACGCCCTCCGCTTCCCCAGGTGACAGGGCCACCATCCGCAAGCCAGTCAGCCCACCGGTTTCCAGCACCGACTCTGACAGTGATTATGAACTTTGCCCAGAGATAACCCTAACCTACACCGAGGCATTTTCAGATGATGACCTGGAGTATCTGGAATGTTCCGATGTTATGACAGATTACTCTAATGCCGTTTGGCAAAGGAACCTACAGGGGACTGGGCATGTTTTTTTATTAGAAAGCGATGACGAAGATGTGGAATTCAGTGAGCGTGGCCTGGGTGGGTGTGAGCATCTCCTCAGTGAAATGGGTTGTGGGCCTCGGGTGTCGGGTAACACCCGGCCTATGGATGCCACTGCTGGCCTCTGCGGTTATCACTCACCACCCCAAGAAGTGGGGGTGAGGAGCAGCCGAGCCTGCACACACAGTGCCTCACCCCTGCAAACAGGGATGACTCTGACTCTGGGACCTCACCAGGATGGAGTGGCGACGGTGACCGACCAGGGCAGATATAAACCTCCCTCTGCTCCGGAGGCTGCTGAAAATGGTTATCCAGGAATTCAGGGAGAATCCAGAGACAGCTGCCACGCAGGAGAGGAATTCGCCGGTGACAATCTGCTAAACGTGGACAAAGCAGTGACAGGGAGAGAGAGGAAGCGCTCATCGGGTGAGTTAGGAAAATCAGGGATGAACCAGTGTTTGGAGACCGTGGCCGAGAGAAGAGCAGAGGGGAAAGACTTACTGAGCAGGAGGGGCTCAGAGAAACCTGCCAGGGTGAGGCGACCAGGGATCAAGGGGAAACCCAGGAAGCTGAGCCCCAGCCTGGGAGAGAGTTCAACAGAAGCCCCTCCTCATTGCCTCTATCCCAAAGGACTTGTTAAGCACTCACTAACCCCGAGTGATAAAAGAGAGAGCTCCTGTGCCAGAGCAGAGGGTGCTGCCTTGAATCCCCAGATCCATGCAGAAGGATGTGTTCTTCCAACCCAAGCAGAGCAAGAAGCAAAACCCCTGCAGACTCCACCAGGCTCACTCTCCAAACGAGGGAAGCTGGACTTCCAGGCAGAAGGGGTGTGGGTTAAAAATGTGTTTGAAACAAGCCAGGTTCCAGACTGCAGTGATCATCCTCAGGTAAGGCTTCTCTTTTTAAAAATTACAAGCTAAAGTGTGTGTGTGTGTGTGTGTGTGTGTATTTCCCTTTACTTCACACTCACAATTGCTGTACCACAATGTACATCAAAATAATTCTCCCAAAACCATCAGGGTACTTGTGAATGACAGGGGCTGCTGCTGGGAAGGAAATCTGGATTTGAAAAAAGACCCAGATAAACCCTAAGCCATCCTAATTATAGCAAAAGACAGATAGAAGTAAGAGGCACTAATGGGATACTGGACAGCTGGAAAAAGAAATCCGATATTTTGTCTACTGCATGTGTTTTACCAGGCAATGTCACTATTCAGAAAGTTTTTCAAGCAAATGTTTTGGGTGTAGCCTTTAAAAAAAAATCAAAACATGCTTTTTAGTAATTTGGGGGGCACTTTGAAAACTGATAAATGCTGTCTTTAATCGGAATTGATAGTACAAATGGAAGATCTCAGTGTCTACAAGATTTGCAGAATTCACTTAATGATGCTAAGCAAAATAGACGAAGTAGATTTTGCTGTGCTCAAAAATCACAGTAGATTGTTGAATGAATTTCTGTTTTATTTTCTTTTTCTTAGGCGACAAAGTATAAAAAAACACTGCAGGAAGTAAAACAAAAACTTTTACTCTATTTCTGATTTGGGGATATATTTGAAAGAGATGGAATTAAATTAGTGGGACTAATTAATATATAAAAGACATTACGCTCGGTATATGAATTTATTGTATTTTTAATTTTAAAGGGTTCCAAATGGGCTTAGAGCTGATGCTGTACTGTGGCCAAGATTTGACTTTTATAATGCCTAAGGACAGTTATTTATCAAGTATTTTTACTATGCCTCTGTTCTCCCTTGTTTTTGTAGAAGACTAGATATACTCCAAAGAAAGTAAAATATTCCCCAGTGCATTCAAAGGTACTGAACTCCCTCTGTGAAAAAGTGAAAACTTAATACATTGCTTTCTAAAGATCCAGTCATAAAACAGCCAATCTAAAAAGCTCCAGATCTGAGGTAGCTTTTTCCTGACCAAACTGGAAAAATTCCACTGGCCAAATTAGCCACATCAAGGCCATGTTTCTACTTTACTTTTTACGCAGGAGAGCCAGCTTCGTCCTATTTGGTTGCTTCACACACCAGTGAGTGACCACAGATTCATGCCCAGGGTAAGTTTATGGAGGTGGTTTGGCCAAATAGTAGTAGACAATTAAGTTACAGTGTTAAATTTTCCATGTCAGTAAACATAGCATTTCTTTTTCTACTCATAAAATGTTCTCCCTGGCTTAGCCAAGTGCCTTTTTACAGTTGTTTATCCATGTTGAGCATTTCATGGGGCAAATTACTTTAATTATTAAAGGTTGTGGGTTAGGTGGAGAGTGGGGTGCAAAGTGGCCTAAAAAAAGTTAGTGGAGGGGAGGGGGCTATTGACAATGTTAGTTTCAGACCCACCACTGTGGGAGGTAATTTCTAGCTCTCTCAACTGCCCAAAACTGAGAGGTGCTAAAGGAAGGAGCCCCCTTTGTCATCCTCAGCTGCACCTTAAACTGAAGTCTGAGATGGAGGGCCCTGGGGCCCAACAAGCTCACTTGTTTCCCGGCAATGCAGCGAAGTAAAACGGGCCACCTCTGGGACCAAGCTTGTCTGTCTTGCACCCACTCTTTCTCTATCAAAGTCCTTAAGGGACCTCCTGCTTACACACTCACACCTTCATGAGTGCACACCCACTTCGCCAGCTGTCAGCTCAAGGCTCGATCTGTGTTTAGACAGAGGCAGTTATCTCAGGACCATGAAGGTGACTTTTTAAAAAGCTCGCATTCTGCAGATAGAGTGGGGACCATTTCTCACTTTGCTATTCTCAGTAGCAGAACTGACCTCTCACTCAAGGGACATCAGTAGAAGCTGTATATTCAAGAACAGTTCTGTGCAGCCCGCAGATGGAAATAGGATCTCTGTATCTGTGGCATTTATTGACCCTTGACTAAAGCAGGAACATTTTGCCACAGGGTTAGTGGCATAGTGTGTGCACATTCTTAAACCCATGCAAAAAGTTACTCTCTAATGTAGGTGCCTGTGTTTCTTACACACGTACACAACATAGCCAAATTTACAGCAGATGGGTAAATATCATTGCAAATGTGACTCAAAAGCATTAGGGGGTCATTGGAACCATATCAAATTTTTAATAAAACTGCTGAAAAAAAAAACCAAGATTGGTGAATCTTTCCATAATGAAGTCAAAGTCAAAAGACATTTAAAATATTTATTCTCAGACATCTGAGGCTTGGGAACTTAAAATTGGAAATGGTTAAAAAATCCTTGGTTGGGGGTTAATATTGATAAATTTGCCCACTCTTGCCTCTTGCCTGATTCACTTACCTTTAAGGTGACCAGCAGGAGAAGCAGTGACCAGCATCTTATCTTTTACTGTTTGATCTTCATCTGTGTATTGCTTTTAGCTTTCTGAGAAAAGCTCTATTACCTCTAACCCTGCGTTGTAAGAACAAGGCTAACATGTAGCCTGAACTATCTCCAGGAGTCCTTGCTTCCTGTCTTCCTTTCCCAGTTCTCTAAGGCCATCTTGTTCTGCTTTGTCTTGAAATAGTGCTTACCCAGGCTAGGATTGGAAAGCCCCCAATTTCTCTACATTTATGGAGGATTCCCAAATTAATCCCAGGTTGGGAGTGGAAAACAGAGAGGGTACCCCAGGCTAACTTGAATCATCTTCAAGGGTCACATCGCCAATCCTTCTCCTTGGTTCTCATCTCGCTTTCTTGATCCAACTCAGAGGTGAAGCCTGCCAGTCTGCCCATCTTAAGTTTCCCTGAAGCCACGCTGGCGTAAGATCATCCTCACTCTTAAATCAGAAGTTCTGTGTCTGTCCCTCTGCACAGCTGCCCCGCTTCGCCCCAGAGAGATTTGCGTTTCTCTTTGGGATCCTGAGCTCTCAAGTGTACAGTGTGGAAATATATTCTTAGATTCTGATAGTTAAGAATCGCCCTGACTGCGAATCAGCACTAGGCAGAGAAGGTGAGCTCCATGGTGACAGGGGGTTTGGTTACTGTGTTTTATTCACTGATATGTCCCAAGTCCTTGGAAGAGCACTGGCCACATAAGAGGCACTCAGTAATTGAACGAGTAAGTAGCCACTCGGCACTGAATTCCAAGTATAGGCAGGTATGAGTCTAGTAGTCACTGGTCTCAACTGCTTTATGGCCTCATTGTCATAAGTCCTTTCCTTGGTCTCCTTCATACCAACTTTCCACTAGGAAATTGCCCCCCATTGCTCTTCTGGCCCTGGGAATGGATTGGTTTGTGCTGAGCCATCCACACCTTGCACTTGGCTTCCCTTGTGAATGCTGGTGATTCACATACAACCTTGACCTTATCAGCGCCTTATCAGCTCTCATAAATTGCTAACTATATCCAGAAACATCTAACCACTTCCCCCCTAACATTCAGGACCTGTTTTCTTATTGCTTCTGTCTACCCCTGGGAGGCAAAGCAGACATACTCATGGATTTCCGTATCTGGAAAATGAAGCATTTTCTCAGACAGGGTGTGTTTCTCCCATCCTCTTCTCTGGAATGCCTTCACTTGGCTTGTTGCTACTCAGCTCACCTGAGCCTTTAAGGCCAAAGTGCAGGGTCCTTCAAATTGTACTCCCCCTGAAGTGCTTTCCTCATCCCTAACCATGATTTCTCCTTCTGGAGAAACAGCATTTGTGCCTGCATTCTTTGTATAACATGGTGGGCTCTGGACCTGAGTTTGGTTCCTGCCATATTGCTTTCTGAGGCTGCGCCCTGGGAAAAACTACTTACGTTCTCCCAGCCCCAGTTTCCTCTTCTACAACAGAAATAATAATAATAACCACCACCACTACCTCACAGAGTGTTGTGTGGATTAAAGTCTTCCATGTAAAGAGCTCAGCACAGTACCTGTTATGCAGTTAACATTTAATAAGTATTATCATTTTTTGGTTTATTATTTACCTTCTTAATACATATGTCTCTTCTCATATTAAAGACTGGCTACAAGAGGTTTTAGACTATTTTTAATTGAAAATGTTGATGAGATAATTGTACATGTGCATATAGTTGTAAGAAATTAGACAGAGAGATCATTGTACACTTTGCCTAGTTTCCCCCAATGCTCACGTTTGGCAAAACTATAGTATAATCTTCACAACCAAGACATTGACATTGATACATGTACTGATCTTATGCAGATTCTCCCAATTTCACTTGTACTTGTATGTGTGTGTGTATATTAAGAAATGTGTCGCCTGTGTAGGCTTGTGTGATAAATGTGGTAGGAAACTTTATGTCAATCTAAGTTCAGCCTAGTAGCTAGGCAGGCGGTGTCATAACACGGTCTATGGCAGCTTGAAATGCGTATGGCCACCCAGTGACAGGCAGGGCACATTGTAGGTCTCCAGTAAATTTCTTTTAAAGCATAGGCAAATGCAAGCAGAAAATCTAAACCTTCTTGCAATATAGTTTTTGTGTATGGGACATAACCTGAGATTTGAATTTATTTGCATAATAAAATGCTAACACTGACGCAGGAAGGTGGATAAGCCAGCTCTCTGCCGATGATGGGAAGGACAGAAATTTATAATCACTCATCTCTCAGCACGTGTAGGTCGCACCTCTTGTCAGCACCATTCCATGGCTGACCCAGGGAGTAACACAAACATTTGTTTTGTTTTTAATCACAAAGCCCACTGAGCTGCTTCTGCCAAAAGCCATTACCATCCTGGACCTGCAAGACCGTTGACTGCTCGGGCTCAGGGCAGTCATTGTGCTCAGTCGGTGTTGAAAAATCAGTGGAAGTTCATCAGTACCTCCAGCCTTGCTCCTCGCAGTGTGGTCTGCAGACCAGCTTGTCAAAATGCAGAAGCTCAAGCCCCGCCCCAGTCTTGCTGAATCAGAATCTGCAATTTTAACCCAATTCCTCGGAGATAGGTATGCACACTGACGTTCCCAAAGTCCTGGTCTGCAAGAGGAGCTCTTTCCCAGTTAGAAATACCCTAGGGCAGTCATCTCAATCTAGCTGCACCTGGGATCCCCTGGGACCTTAAACCATTCTGATGCCTGAGTATCCCCCTTCTCCACATTCTGATGTAACTTGGTTTGCCGTGTGGCTTGGGCATTGAGGGTTTTAAAAGCTCCCAGATCTGCAGTACCTCCAAGGTTGAGAATCTTAGCTTTGCTTTAGAACCATCCCTGGTATTTTCTAAATATACAGGTGACTAACCCCCCTCCCTTTTCTGAGGTCCACATTTTGGTGGGTCTAAGGCTTCTGGGGAGTGGAATGCAGATGTTGACCTGCGGACTCCAGGTCCCAGCCTGGCAGAGCAGGGTTGCACAGAGCTAAAGCTTGTACCCCTCATGGAATTCTGGAGTACCCTCGCCCCTGATTTCCTGCAATCTTAGCTGAGGAAAAAAGTGCCAGATGATGCAAAACTACTTTTTAAATAGAGGCCACACGTAAGTTGTTTCTGCTTTGGAGCAGTGTCTGTACTACCTCACTTTCTGCAAAATCACACGCTTAAAAATGTCACATCTGCTGGGGAAAATAGTATTCCCCACAGGTTACTTCATAAACAAGCCATTTAAAAACTGGACAAAAGCAAAAAATGTACCAGGAAGCTCCTCGGGCCATGCAGGGAGGTGGCTCAGGTGTGCCCGTGGCCGCCGTGGCAGAGATAAAACACAAGATCACTGACTGGGGCTGCTGGCAGCCCTTCTGCTAGAGCAGCTGGAGGGGCTTGACATGAAGACTGACCTGCATCTCTGTGGGGCTGTGTGTGAAGCTGGGCCTGGGAGGCGCATCCTGCCTTCAGACAGATACCCTTGCCTGGGGTGCGCCTCTTAGGAGGGAGGAATGCGGCGTTTTAAATTTTATCAAAGTAAAACCAGAGAGGGTCCCTGCTGCCCAGGCAAAAGCTGAGTTAAATGCTATTCCCTTTCCTGCTCGAGATGCTATGAATCAGCCAGCTATTCAGGGCCCCTTCGCCTCGGAAAAGTCTCCCGTGAACCAACGCAGCATCTACGTTATCCTGACGTCACCCCTGTTGACTGATCTAATGGGGCTACCTCATAGCACAGACTCCCCTCCCCCAGGAGGCAGGAAGACCCCCCAACTTCTGCTCAGGTGTTCTGGGTCCTCAGGGCACCTCATCAGAGTGAGGGCCCGGATTCCTTACACTGGAGTCACCTGCTAAGATGTGTGTGTAAAAATACAGATCTCTTACACACTACTACATATAAAATAAACAACAAGGACTTACTGAATAGCACAGGGAACTATATTCAGTTCCTTGTAATAACATATAATGGAAAGGCATCGGAAAAAAAATAGATGTATATGTATAACTGAATTACTGTGCTGTACACCTGAAACTAACGTCCACTTCAATAAGAAACAAAATTTTAAAAGATAAAAATACAGATCTCTGACCCGTAAAAGTCTTTTACCCCAGACTTGTATCTGCACCTTCAATGAGCTCTCTCGGTGATTCTCATGAGCAGTAGAATTTAAGTCAGGTCTTAATTAGACCAAGACCTAGAGTGAATGCAACTGGAGGTGTTCCTGTAAAGAGCCACAGGATTTTGGGAACAATAGGAAGTTGAGAGCTTGTCAAGTGTTACCCTTTCACCCTAAGAGGAAGAAAACCTTGTGATTTCTATTTTTCTCTGCTTTCTAGTTGGCTTGCTCTAAATGCAGCTTGTACTTCACCTGTCCGACCACTGAAATAAATACAGATCCTGATTTATTGTAACTAATCCAAAACAGGTGCGCCATCTACAGCTGAGTTTTATTTTCAGGAGTAATTCGGTGACAAGAATTTGGGTGTCAGCAGTAGAGGCTGGTGAGGGTCCTTTGCCTGCGAGGGTCAGTTTTAGTCCCTGCAGCAAATCTCTCATCACTGCTGTGGGTAGGAGCTGAGTGCCAGAGACGTGCCTTACTGGTCTTTTTTTTCACTGTGACTGAAAATGGACTTGCTTCACTGAAATGGGATGGAAAAAATATTGCGCTAACCAACCTTATAGCAATACAAATGATAAAGCTGTGGTGGTCAAAACAGTATGGTGACAGCCCCAGATAGATAAATAGATAAACCAGACCGAGTAGAGAGTACAGAATCAGACCCAGGAGTATATTAGAATTTGATTTATGATAGAAATAGCCTGTCAAATTTCAGGGAAGAAACAAAATCTTCAATGTGGACACATTTCCCCATCCATATAGGGGACAAAAAATAAGACCAGTATCTTACAGTGGACTTCAAACTCCAGCTGGATCTCTAAGTGTAATATAAAAAACCCAAATTATAAACTACTGGAAAAAATATTGGAAACTATGACCTTGAAAGACTCAAGATCTTCTTGGGATGCAAAGCAACAACAACAAAAATCTTAAGAGTTTTGATTACATCCAATCAAATTTTTATGTCGCAAAAAATACCATGAATAAAATTAAATGAAATTGACATGCTGGGAAAATATGTAGAACATATGTAATAGACAAAGGTTAATTTCTAAAGCATATGAAGAACAAACAGATAAGAAAACTACCCTTAACAGCTGAATGAAAAAGGTAAAGGTAAATAATTATGAAGTTCATAGAAGAGGGATATAAATGGTTACTAAACCTATGAGAAGATGTAAAACCTTATAATTAGGAAAAATATAAATTTTAAAAATATAACATTTTCACTAAGAAAGAAGGCCAAGATCAAGGGGTCAGCAGAGCTGGTTTTTCCTCGGGTGTCTCTCCTTGACTTTTGGAGGCCACCTTGTCACTGGGCATTTGTGTGGCCATCTCTCTGTAGGTGCATGTGTCTGAGGTCTTTGTCCTAATCTCCTCTTATAATGACACCAGTCATGCTGGATTCAGGGCCTCCCTAATGACCTTATTTTACCTTGTTCACCTCTTAAAAGTCCCTGTCTCCAAATACAGTCACGCTGTGGGGTACTGGGCTTAGGGGTGGGGGTGGGGGGCATCATTCAGCCCTTAACAAATAGTTTATAAATCTCTCACTGACCATCTTTGGGGCATAGGTCACTGAGAATTGGGATCTGGAAAGTCAGCATTTAACTACCTCAAAACTCAGGATGGGGAAATCTCACAATTCTGGAAAAGCCAACATGCCCCCATTTCTTCTCCCTATGGAATGAGGGTGTCAGGATGCTGGCTGAGGGGCCACCGCAGCAGATCGCCCAGGTCCAGAGAGTGCTGGGCAGAAAAATGGCCCCCAAAGATTAAGCCCATGCCCTAGTCCCCAGTACCTGTGACTATGTTACCTGACATGGCAAAAGGGACTTTGAAGATGTAACTTAAAGGTTTTGAGATAGGAAACTACGCTGGATTTGCCAGGGGTCTAAATGTAATCGTAAAGGTTGTTCTAAGTGAAAGAGGGAGGAAGGAGAGTCAGAGGGAGATTGGAAGATGCTGTGCTGCTGGCTTTGAAGATGGAGGAAGGGGCCATGAGTGGAGGAATGCTGACAGCCTCTGGAAGCTGGAAAAGGCAAGGGGTTTCTCCTCTGGAGCTTCCAGAAGGAATGCAGCCCTGCTGATACCTTGATTTGAATCCAGTGAGATCTACGATGGACTTCTGGCTTCCAGAACTGTCAGATAATAAATTTGTACCATTTTCAGTGACTATGTTTGCAGTTAATTCATTAGAGCAGCCACAAGAAACTAATAGAGACAGAAAGGATAATTTTAAAACAAATTTAAAGCAAGTCAGGATAGCCTTCTTCAGGCTTTTACTTTAGACACCAGAGAAGGAGCCCATTCGTGACACAGACTTTGTAAATTCCAGTTGTCATTGGCTTAGGAAATCTGACATGGAAGAGAAAACAAGAAAAGTGGCAATTCTGCCTAGAATGGGGCCAGCTTTATCTAAAGTAAGGATATTTTGAAGCTCAGGAAGCCTCCAAGAGAAAGGGCAGAGTCATGACTCCACAGCTACTCCTCTCTAGAGCCCCGGGTCCCTTTCAGGACTCTGCCTGGAATGTCTCCATGTCTACACTGGTGTCCTGAGGCACTGCTGGCCTGAGAATGCCTGTGAAATGGCTGGACTACAGGAGGAAGCGTTCTGGGAAGGTCATGCCCAGCTCTAGCCTTCTGACCTCAGGGCAGTCAAAGGGGCTGGGACGGTGCAGAGGAGGCTGGGGCCCACGGAGCAGCCTCCAGTGCAGGGTTTCTCAAACTCCATGCTGCTGACATTCGGGCTGGATGATTCTTTGTTACGGGCAGCCGTCTTGTGTGTTGTACGGTGTTCAGCAGCATCTCTGGCGAGTAGCCACCTCTCCCCCTCATCCCTACCCCAGTTGGCACCAAGAATGTAACCAGACATTGGCAAATGTCCCCTGGGGTGGGGGTTGCAGCAAAAATCATCCCGTGTTGATTACCTCTGGCTAAATTCTGTACCCTCACTAGTGACAGCTGGGGAAAAAGTTATTTCATCTAAACCAGCACTGTCCAATGGAAATTTCATGTGCAAGCCACATATGGAAATTTGTGTAAGTATGTTCATAAGCTGTGCCACCATGGCCACTATTTAATTCCAGAGTATTTCCATCACCCCCCAAAGATGACTGTTAATCATATACATTAACAGCCGCTCCCTATTCTCTCTGCACTCTCCCTTGGCAAACCCTAATTTCTGTCTCTGTAGATTTGCCTGTTCTGGACATTTCATATACAGGCATATCTCGTTTTATTACTTTTCACTTTATTGTGCTTTGCAGCTACTGCTTTTTTTTTTTTTTGCTGATTGAAGGTTTGTGGCAACCCCACGTTGAGCAAGTCTATTAGCACAATTTTTCCAACAGCATTTGCTCACTTCGTGTCTCTGTATCACATATTAGTAATTCTTGCCATATTTCAAACTTTTTCATTATTTTTATATATGTTATGGTGATCTATGATACGGACCTTTCTTGTTACTACTACAACTCACTGATGACTCAGATGATGGTTAGCATTTTTTAGCATTACATTATTTTTTTAACAGAGATACATGCATTTTTAGATGTAATGTTATTGCACACTTAATAGACTACAGTATAATGTAAACATAGCTTTTATGTACACCAAGAAGCCAAAAAATCCGTGTCACTCACTTTATTGTTATTTTTGCTTTATTGCGGTGGTCTGGAACCAAACCTGTGACATCTCTGAAGTCTGCGTGTAATTGGAGTCATATAATTTATGGGGTTTTTGTCTGCCTTTTTACTTAGCATAATATTCTCAAGAGTCATCCACGTACAAGCATCTGTCAATACTTCATTCCTTTTCAAGGCTGAAGGATATTACATTGTATGGATATACCACACTTATTTTTGTCCATTTGTCAGTTAATAGGCATTTTGGCTGTGTCCACTTTGTAGCTATTTTGGATAATGCCACTATGAACATTTATGTACAAGTTTTTGTGGGGACATATGTTTTCAGTTCTCCTGGGTAAACACCTCGGAGTGGAATTGCCCAGTGACTCTATGTCTAACCTTGAGGAAGCCGCCATGCTGTTTTTCAAAGCAGCTGCATCACTTTACATTCCCGCCAGCAGTGTATGAGGGCAAGCCAGGTATATAATTTTAATATTTTTTGGAAGCCACATTTTTTTAAGTGGCAATTTATTTTTATTTATTTTATTTAATTTGGGGGTGGTGGTGGTGGTAATTCAGCTTATTTATTTATTTATTTTTTAATGGCAGTCCTGGGGATTGAACCCAGGACCTCGTGCATGCTAAGCACACACTCTACCACTGAGCTAGACCCTCCCGCTTTGAAAGCCATATTTTTTTTTAAAGTTCAAAAGTTCAGATGAAATAAACCTTAATATTGTATTTTATTACCTCAATTTAACCAAATATTATTTCAACATGCAATCTATATAAGCTACTGATGAGATATTATACTTCTTTTTTTGCTATTGAGTCTTCAAAATCTGGTTTGTAATTTTACACTTAGAGCATTATCTCAATTTGGATGCTAACTAGTCATTGAAAATACTTGGTCTGTGTTGAGATTTCATGAAATTAGCAGTTGAAAGAGTAGATTCACATACTCAAATTGTTCTGAACCTACTTAAATTTTTTCCTAACTGAATCACTCGTGTCATGTAAAAATTTTACATGTAAATTAATTAAAATTAAACAAAAATGTAAATTCAGTTCCTTAGTTGCACCACACACATTTCAAGCACTCACTAGCCATATATGGCTAAAGCTTTCTGGATTGGGCAGCCCAGCTCTAAGTTATTTCTTGTTGTGATGGTGATTTTTAAAAAGCATACTGCTCCAGGCCTCAAGCTTGGTTTTGTTTTCTCTTCTACAGCTGATCCAGTGACAGGCTATGATTTTCTCTCCCTTTTTAAAAAAATAGACTTTCTCTTTTAGAGCAGCTTTACATTCACAGCAAAACTGGTCAGAAGGTACAGAGATTTTCCATTTACCGCCCCCCCCGCCCCTCTCCAACTATTAACATTCTCCACCAGAGTGATACATTTGTTAAAATCAGTGAACCAACACTGAACATCATTAATACCCAAAGTCCATGATTCACATTACGGCTCACTCTTGGTGTACATTCAGTGGGTTGTTTTTTTTTTTTTTAACTTTATTTATTTATTTTACAATACCATATTTTTAAAATTGCAGTTATAACTGATGTACAGTGTTACATGATATAGGTATACAATACAGTGATTCACAATTTTCAAAGGTTACACTCCACTTATAGTTATTATAAAATATTGGCCCTGTTCCCCATGTTGCACAGTACCTCCTTGTATCTTCTTTTATATCTGATCGTTTGTACCTCTTAATCCACCACCTCCATCTTGCCCCTCCCCTTCCCTCTCCCCACTGCTAATCACTAGTTCCTTCTCTACATCTGTGAGTCCATTTCTTTTCTGTTGTAGTAACTAGTTTGTAGTATTTTTTTAGATTCCTCATGTGATACAGGATTTGTCTTTCTCTGTCTGACTTATTTCACTTAGCATTACGTAATGTACAACGACACGTACTCACCATCGCAGTACGTAATGCTATTTGAAAGGAAAGGGCTGCTTCCTGTGTGTTACGCGCTCCTAGCTGAGGTCTACCGGTTTGGAACACGTGGCAAGCAGCAGCAGCTGTCCCCCTGCGAGCCCCTCCAGCCTCCCACCCGCACCCTGTGCAGACCTTATTTCTCATGACAAGCTCTAACGGAGGCAGCCCCCCCCCTCCCCACTGCCAGGGCCTCCGTGTCCCAGTTGGCATCCTGGCAGCCCTGTGGCTTGTTGGGCTGGCTCCACAGTGTCTCTTGTATCATTTTAAAAAACAACATGCCACCCTGCCCCCAATCCATCTATCGGGTTGCTGTCAAGCTACAGGACAAAAGAGGACACATTCCGGCCACATTGGAGGTCACAGGTTCTTGGGCTGGGGAAATCCAATGTGGAATAGAAAGCTGGGGAGTGGGAGGGGAGTGGCTTTTCCCTTAGAAGTGTTTTTGTCCTGAGTTTTTATCGTGAGACGTCTAAGGGGTTCCTGTCTGAAGATGGAGAAACAGCATCGCTGTCTCCCCAGAGGCAGGGAGTCTACCTCCCAGTCCTCCTGCATGTCACCTATCGAGCTGGTCTGTCTGACAGCAGCTTCTCGGGCCACAGGTCTGGGGAGGGCCCTGGGATCCTGCATATCTAACAAACCCCGAGGGATTTCCAGCGACCACAGTAACTGCAGGCTTTTCCCAGGGGAGCGCTCAATGTGCCTTCCACCATTCCCATCCACGGCCCTCCTCCACACTCCGCCGGCCCACAGCCTGAAATAGCCGACGTTTATTGAGTGAAAGTATGTGCCCCGGGCTGTGCTAAGGCTTCAGTGCTTTGCTCATTTAATTATCTCAACAATCCAAGGAGATAAATCCCGCTGGTGTCTGGGCTCTGGGTCAGAATGAGGTGCAGCCTGGCTTTGAACAGAGCCTGCCTGACTCCAGCCCCTTGGCCCTAATAACGACATTACACGGCTTCCTATTTCCATTTTAGGTCTGAGTTCCTTAACTCCCTTTAGAACTAAAATAAGCTCTGATAACGGTGGTTGCCTCTGGGGACAGGGGATCGAGTGTCTGGGTGGCAATGGTAGGAGGGACACTTTTTTGTCGCTCTAGACCCTTTCACTATACACCTTGTGAATTTGGTACCATGCATGTATTAACTATTCAAATAAATTAATGAATAGTTAAAAAAAAAGTTTAAAAGCCCATGGTTTTCCTAGTTAGAACCATATACCAGTAGCTGGGCCAGTATCAGACCAGTTCTTAAGGCAATGAGATGTTTTCCTCCGAATTGGGCATTTGGCATCATGGCTGAGACAGTGAGGGTTCTTTAGAATCTGGCCATATCTTTCCCATCCTCCAGTAACGTTCAGAACAAGGCTGGCTTCCACTCCCTTCAGTTGATAACTCACAGAACACGTACCACCTGGCTGGTGAGGGCTTTTCCAGAGCTGGTAGACTCTATAGGAAGAATTCAGCAAGTAGATAATATTGGTAAAAATGGTGCTTTTCTAAGTAAAAAATATGTAAGGATTCCTTCCCTTCAGACAACTTGGCGTGGGTCTGAATCGCACAGTGCTTATCTCTTTGCTTTTGTGACATCACCCGTTAACGGAGAGGAGAAAAGAAATGATGTTAACCAGACACGGGTTGGACTCAGCTGGCGTGGGTACCACATGTGATGCAAACCTCAGTGCTAGCCCGCTAACCTAAGCTGGCTGCCCTGCTCCTGAAAATGTGAATTTTAACATATACTTTTAAGAAATTCAGGTTAATTACTTTTGAATCCACAGAGTAAATCTAATTGCTAAAAAGAGGCTCTGACCTAACCAGTTTTGGCTGAATGGATAAACTTTCCAGGGTAATTACCCATAATTGGAGTGCTGATAGCAGGGCGCTGATTTGGCTCAGTGGGACATATTAGGGGAAGGAAAGGTCCATTTGGGCTGGAACCTGGTATATATCGATGAGAATGTTAGGAAGGTTGGTGTTGGAGCCTGTGGGGGCGCTTATCCTTGGCCTAAGGAGTGGGAAGAAACCCAGCTAAGTGAGCTAAGTGCTGGGCAAACAACAGAATGTTCCAGCTGTGCTCAGAGTATCTTTGGACCCCTCCACCTGCCCCGTCCCCATCCCCAAAGTGCCACACAAGTCTAAAATGTGCTTGCTTCACACGTATATACAACAGCCACATGGTCCTCACCCTGTCCCTCCATCTCTCTTCCTGTCACTAACAGAACGGATAGAGGTGTGTGTGCACAACAAAACCCAGGGTCCTCACAAAAGAGGGCTGCTGGAATAAAGCCCAGCCCGACCCTTGAGTGGAAGGAAGCTAACTCTACCATTTGAGCTGCACATTTGCAGGCTGCAGAAATCAAGGTGTAAGCAAGGCTGATTCCTCCTGGAGGCTCTCTGTGAGGGAGAAGCCATTCCATGCCTCTCTTCTGGCTTTCGGTGGATGCTGGCCACTCTTGTAGCTGCATCCCTCCAGTCTCTGCCTACATGGTCACATGGTGTTTTCCGAGTGTCTCTGTGTCCAAATTTCCCTCTTATAAAGACACCAGTCATTGGGTTAGGGCCCATTTTAACACAGTGTGATTTCATTTTACCTGCAAAGACTTTGTTTTCAAATAAGGTCACACACATAGGTGCCAGGGGTTAGGACTTGAATATATCTTTCTGGGGGACACAATTTCACCCACAATCCACTCCATCCTTCAGCTTCCATTGTTGCCCAGGCTTCATCATTTTATCTGGACCATTGTAATAGGTCTCTTTCTAGACTCCTTGGGCCAGTGTCTTTCTCTTCTAAGACAGTCACCACATGTTACTACAACAATCTGTTGAAACCTAATCTGGTAATATTCTCTTGTTTAAACAATGACAACATCACTGTCCTGGCTCCTGTCAAACTCGGATGGACCCCCCTGCTGTAGGAGTAAATCTGTGCCATATGCAGGGGTCTCTAGAACCAGGCTGTGGCTCTTTCCAATGTCTCCCTGCTCTCACTCTTCACTTTCTGTATATCTCACATCCTAGTCATTTCCAGATAGCTGGGTGCCTGTCTGCCCCAGTGCCTTTGTACCTGCCATTTTCTCCACCTTCTCTCCTTGTAGAACATCTGCTGACCTCCTTAACCTTGTCTATGTCCTTACACAGAATGCAAGTTCTAGGAGGACAGAATCTTAGGCTGGTAATGTTCTTTCCCAGGCAGCTAGGATGAGACCTGGCACACAGAGAGATTTCAATGACTATATTTGAATAACGGAATGAAAGAATGAATAAATGTAAATAAATGCATTGGCAGCAGATTCTGGATATTTCCCTGCTACACTTACCCCTTCCCCTTTCCCTGATGGAAAATTAATTTCTCCCATATTTTATTCCTAATCTCTCTTCTAGCATTTACTGTATATGTTAGCTGTTTGCCCAACTGGGCTGTTAGTCTCTGAGCTGTGTGGAGACAGACACCGGGTCTAATTCATCTGTGGATGCCCAGAAAAAACAGTGACTGTCAATATTATTCATTGAACTGAATTAAATCTAGTTAGGCAAGACAGAAACATGAAAAATCATATTCCCCCACCCCCTCCAATTTACTGTCTCCACTGTATTTGCAGAGCTGAGGGTGGGGGCGGGGCAGGAGGTAAAATTGCAAATTCTGTAAGTTTCCCTTTCTGCTGATGCTTGAAAAATTATCTTTCTGAGTCAGCACAGGTATTTTGATACTGCCTTGAGATTTTGGGCAATTTTTTTTTAAGTGATGGTTTAAAAACAAGTGCTTTCACATTTACCATCAAACTGATGACATTGGGTAGGAAAATAACCATCATGAAAACCGTTTACCCCTTCATCTTTTAAATTTCTGATTCAGGGTCTAAATCGGACAACAAACATAGAGGACTCCCTGGTCACTGCCTCTCTATCACAGAGGAGAGAGCACGCAGCTCGGGCACGGGCAGGTCCCGCCAAGAACATTCTGATGCGGATTATGGGGTCTGGAGGCTGGACTCTAGGACGCCAGCCTTTGGGAGAGTGAAATGGTGGGTAATCATCAGTCAAGTCCGTTTCACCTGCCTTCACTAATCAAGGTCGATCTAATTGTTGCCACAAAAGACTTGCACGTCCTCGCCTGCAGCCTGGTTACGCCTGCGCAGAACGATTCCCTCACCTTTTTCTCGTTTCCCATCACCGTCACCACTCCCCCCACGCTCCCCGTGCCCCGGACCGCCCTGCTCTGAAACGATAAATAGCCCTCGCCTCCGGGAAGAGGCTCTGAAGCTTGTTCTGTGGTCTACCCGCTGGGCTGTCCCTCGGAGAGCCCCTCTCTTTGCTGCTAAGTCTCGGGGTCGGGCGCTTTGGGCACGAGCGGAGCAGGGACGAGGGACAGACTCTCTGTGACACTGAGTTTCACCTTCCGGACGGGCTTTGCTTGCACCTCGGAAGCAAGCCTCTCCCTAGCTGTTCTGTGGCTCGAACTTCACCCTGAAGCTCTCTCTTCTACTGTCCACACCACCCAGTCCAGGGGCAGAGCTCCGCTACTGGGAGTTGTTGGCAAACTGGAGGCTGTAGGGAGGCAGGGCCGGGGGGCAGGGCTGGGAAAAGTGGGTGGTTGTGGGGGGTTGACAGGCTTCCCCTCAGGCTTCTACCTCTGGAGCCTCAGAATGCGAGGCAGGAGGGTCTGTGCAGATGTCAGCAGCTGAGGTCAAAGGACAAGGAAAGTTTCTTCCTAGAGCCTCAGGGGGAGCGCAGGGGCGCCCTGGTTCCACACTTCTGCCTCTAGAGCTAGGAACGTGCTCTCAAGTCACCCAGCTTGTGATAATTTTCTGAAGTTCTAGGAAAAAGCCCTAATTTCTAATAGTGTGTAGAAGGAATTACCAGAAAAAAACTTTCCCCCTATTTCTGTCTACCACACTTCTGGCCTCTAAAACTAAGAATGTGCTCTCAAGTCACCCAGCTCATGATCATTTGTTCCTGAAGTCCTAGGGAAAAGCCCTAATATCTAATGCTGTGTAAAGGGAATTACCAGGAAAAACAAAAACTTCTATTTCTGTCTCTTTCAAAGCAGCTTGGGACTCACGGGTGGCCTGGGGAAGAGGGGGAGATGGTGGTCAGGTTGTAATGAGGACAGCAAACAGGAAAAGAAGCAGGTGTTTTCATTTAAGCAGGAGCATACTCTTCAAAGTGGGGCTTGGAGGAGGAGTTGTCTGAGTTCCTTACTAGATTGGAGCCTTATCTCTGCAAAGGTGTGAGGGGCGGACAAGGGCACCCAGCCCTCAGATGCTGGGACAGACATGCTGACAGTCAGGCACTAGCGGGGCTCGTGACCCCGACATCACTTCTCCTGACTTCGGGGCTGTGTTAGAACAAGCTAAGGGAAACCGTGAGGACGGGAGCTGTTTTCCCTGCTTCCCACCTGGGGCCTGGCCAGCCACGGGTGACTCAGACACCAGCTTGCGGGGGAGCAGAACTAAGGGCCTGCGTGCTCCCCCAAAGGACTGTCCCAGTTACCGGTCAGGGGTTGCGTAGTGAGAGGGAACGCTTCCCCACTCACCCTCCCACACCCTACACGTGGTCGGGGAGATGGATCAGTGCCAGAGGGAGAAAAGTAAAGGGACTGGCTTTCCTCACACGTACAAGTAGTTAGAAGTGTGAATCCACAAGCCGCCTTAAGTACAAATACCAGCTCAGTACTTCTTGCCTTCTTAGCTCAAATCACTGCATTGAATTCCAGACACTTCCTTTTCATAAGTCTTTCCCCCAACAACCTTAGCTTTGCAAAAGCTTCTCTGTGAACCATCCATTTTCTTTCCATCTTCAAGGGAAAGTTGATTTTTGGCTCCAACAGAAAAGGTGCCTGAATTTCTAATCTTGCCCCTCCCACCTCCCCTGCCTTTGATTCCCTTCCTCTTGAAAGTACGGCTGTTTAAACTTTTCAGTTGCAAGTAGTAACTTTACAACTGCCTCCTGATGAACTGGACACCCCCACCTTCGATACCTAGTGCCCTCTGTCTTCTAGATAGCTGCTGATGTCTTCTGGGGGATATATATTTGGAACCTCATTTGCTCATGGTTAAAACAAGAGGTGCTTCTTTCTATTCAGAACAGATGGTTTCCATTTAAATCTAAAGATTGAGGCCAGCACAGCACATCACTATTAGCGGTGAAGAGTCAGTTTAGTAGAATTTCCCATTAGCCAAAACGCAGGACCCGCGGGGAATTTATCAGGTAGAAGATCTAGTACCTCGACAGAGTAAGAGCCAGGTTCTGAAGGGACAGACCCTTCCTGCCTCTATCAGCAAAGGGACGAGGATCCAAGAACAGACTGGTTGGATGTTTTACTCATTTGACCTCTTCTGAGTGCCCACTGTGTGCCTTGTACCCTGCTGAATAAGACAATCCCCTCCCTCATGAATCCTACTGTCTCATGAAAGGAAACATCCTCCTGCTAAGCAAAGCTGTCTGAGGAACTGTACTGTCTTGGGAGATAATTCCTGTTTAACCAGAAGCCAACCCTGAGGACATAAAGCTGTCCTGCTACTGACTTGAAGAAACATAGCACGTCAGGGACTTTCAAGCCCCAAGCCTGCATTTTCTCCTCCTTTTTTGTAATGACCACCTGAGACAGGCAACCTTACCTATATTTATGTTCAGATTTTCCAGGTGCCAAATACCGTCACCCTGTATGCTTTGAAGCCTCGCTGAATAGGCAGGTAGTAGTGTAGTAACCATGACAAGTATTTCCTGTTTCTAAAGTTCGCAAGAACTTGCTCTGTCCCACGTATCGTCAGTGAAGTAGGGTAGTCGCTACTACCTTGGTTTTGATTTTGCTCACAAATTCTAGAAACTGTAAAAAGATTGATTTGAAAACACTCTCCTAGAACCTGACTAAGGTTTAATCTGCCCCCCACCTCCGCCCTTGTTATCCAGTCGGAAATCTGCCGAGAAGCTTCCGTCTGTGGGAGGAAAAGAGTACCACGCCCCTCGCCCCGCAGCTCAGGACCCACAGCTGGGATTCATCCCGTGGCCTCGGGGACCTTGAGGAGAGAAATCAAAGGGCTCAGGAGGGTCTGGAAGCCCTGGAAATTACATGCAAAATTGGCGGAGGTGGGGAACAAGACTTTCCGGGTAGAAGCCATAACTTTCCTCAACCCCAAAAAGGATGAGCAAAACTTTGAGGCTGACAGCTACTGTTCCTCCCTTGTGTGGCCGTGATGGTTTTCATTGGTGTGGGCTGTGAGCTTCCAGAACTCGGGGCACATATGCTGACACAGGGCAGCACAGCCTACAGAAAAGATGGGGCACTGACCACATAGAGGAGCTAGACAGGAGCTGGGAATCAGAGCACGAGACCCACGGTAACCCGTTCTCCAGCCCAC
This sequence comes from Camelus dromedarius, assembly GCF_036321535.1. Taxonomy (NCBI): domain Eukaryota; kingdom Metazoa; phylum Chordata; class Mammalia; order Artiodactyla; family Camelidae; genus Camelus; species Camelus dromedarius. The sequence goes on along the minus strand of NC_087463.1, from coordinate 15,072,372 downwards.
TCTTCCCTGGTCCTCTCTGGGCCCCCACTGGCTCATCCTGAGTCAGTCTACCTCTGTGTCCTTTCCCCTAACAAGTCTCATAGTTCAAAGAGGCAGATCTTAGAAGCCTTAGGAGTCAAAGGAAAACCCAGTTCCAAATGAAAGGTGAGGTTTAAGCCCTACTTCAATGTTTGTGGTGTTTCCACAGCAGCAGGTCCCAGAACACTGACGCTAACAAGGCTGGGGGTGGGGGTGGGAGGGAAATCCTCTCCAACCCTCTCACTTTACTGTGGTAGAAACAGCCTCAGATCTGACTCTTCTAGAGCCGTTTCCCAGGTCGCAGCAGATCCAGGACCAACACCTGGGTCTCAGTCCGTCCCTCTGCTCTTCCCCGTCACCTCCTCTTCCAAGCGCCAGTCTGTTCAGGACGCAGCAAAAAACCTGAAGGGTATTCAGAAATGCTTGGCGGCATTCAAGAAAAATCCCTGATCTCCCCAATTCCACTTTTCTGATGTTTTGCATGTATGGAAATCAAAGCTCCCTCTCCTCTCCCAGCAAACTCACTCTCGGATGCAGGGAAACAAAGCTACACGCAGGAAAGGAAGACCGCTTCCTTTCAGGGCCATCATACTTGGGAGTTTGCCACAAAATGATCTTCTCAGGTGTTAGAATAGCTGGTATTTCTCCCTAACATTACACAACCCAAAGTCCCAAAGGCATACACTTCAATGCCATTTTGCAAACATTAACTGTATTAATGCATGTAAAGCAATTAGAGCAGCGCCTGCCGGGGGTTAAGGGCTACACAGGGCTTAGTGATTATCCGTAGCAGTGCTGGTACTTACCTCACCTGAGACACACACACACACACAAGCTCCTGGCTTGTGCTCCAGGACTCTGGCTCGTGCTATGCTACCAGGCGAAGATTGCACTGAATGCAGAGAGAGCCCCTTAGCCCTAGGAAAGGGCATTCGTCATGGAAACCCAATCTTCTCCCAAGAAATCAAATTTGGTTTTTACAAACCCCATGACTTTCCCATGAAATCAGGACAGTATTGTAATGCCAGCTGGCTGAAGATTGTCTCCCAGGAGGGCCTGGAATGAGGAAGGGACTGGTCACATGACAGAGGTGTTCCGGACTGGGGATTTTAGATAAGTGTCCTCTTTATTCTGTGTTCTTTGGACATTCAGAGCCTTAAGTGAAGCTCCTTTCTGGGCATCCCAGCAACTCCTAAAAATAAACTCAAGTTCTTGAAATATTCCAGTTTGCCTTTAAGCTTTCTTTGGCTGGAGACCGGGCTATTTTCAGTTTTGCCACCCCAGGTGGTATGGATTTGATCTATCTAGTGACAAATGACCAAATGACTCTGTGCCCCAGAGTGAGGGCTCAGCAGATATTTAGGAAAGGTTAGCCAGCCCAGGACGGTCGGCGTCCCGTTTAGAGATTCCTGGAACCACAGGGGGAAACTGATGAGGTGCAGACAACCGTTGAAGGACATGGTACTATCTGAAACTAATCCAGATAAGGGAGAAAGAATATTCAAAGAACACTGAAAAAAGGAACAGGAGTTAAAGCTGTCCCATGAGAGGACAGGGCGGGCACGTGGCAGTAACGCCCGGCTGAACTCTGCTGGCCCTTGGGTGGTCGAATGTGGCCTCCTCTTCGATCCATCTTCTCACATTTCCCCATCCTCCCAACCCCCGTCTACTTCAAGTTCACCTTGCCCTAGGCCCTATTGATCCCTTGGCATTTTGACCAGCTCCTGAGCACCCTGTCCGGGAGCCACACACCGTGCCCTTTGTGACACTGTCCTTCAAGCTAATCCCTGCCTGAAGCTGCCCGGTGCCTCCCAAAGGGCTCCAGGCAAACCACCCATGCCTGTTCTTCACCCCCAGCCATATTCTCTCCTCTTGTCTCCATTAGGAAAGCTTTTAGCTGCCGTTAACAGAACAACCAAGCACTATCAGCCTCAAACATAAGGACCTCTGTTATTCACGTCCCAAGAAGTCTGGGGTAGGAGGTCTCAGTGTTGTTCCGATGGCTTGAGGATGCTTGCCAGCTCCCACGTCTGTCCTTTCTGCTCCACCAGCCGTAGTGTGTTGGCTTCTCATTCTCAGGCTGGTTGCCTCATGCCTGGAAGGTGATGGTTGCAGGCATCACATCTTCACAGGAAGAAGGAAGTGGGTAGGCAAGGCACCCACCACGTCTGTACTTTGTAAAGAAAGCAGAGCTTCCCCGGAAGTTCCGTAGTGAAATTCCCCTTACATCTTATTAGCCAGAAACAGACCCCTTGGCCCCTTCTGTGCAGGAGGCTGGGAGGGAATGCGGTTTTTACGCCTCTTTAGTTGGAGGTGGCAAAGGAGAAGGGGGTTTGAGGATGACATTGAGTTAGTCAACCAGCAGCTCTACCACGTCTGTCTTCATCAGTAGGGAAAGTTCCTGAGACTGCACTGAAGTGTCCAAGAATTATCTAAAGAATTGATACGAATAACCTCTGGGTTTTGCACTGCAGGGGTCTCATCCACTGAGTGGAGGAGGAGGACTTGGTGTTGACCTCCCTTCCACTCCTGGAGCAGCCCTGTTTGTTCGATTCCATCCACTTGGCTGTTAGCACAGTGTGTCAAGAACTGCTGTTTCTTTTCCACGTACATCTTGTCTCTTCTGCTGGATTATAAGCTACCTGAGAAGAGGGATCTTCTCTCATACCACTTTCTATTGTTAGATACTCAGACTGGTGTCATGCACTTGGTGGCATCCGGGACACTCCCACTAATGATTTGGATTACCCTGAAGATCGTAGGGTGGGTGAAGAGGCCACGCACCTTCCATGGATCCATGGAAGACACACTTAAGAGGCAGAATTTGTGGAAAAGCCAACAAATAGAAACAATGTTGTAGAATCAGGGGTGTGTTGGATAGGGATGGGGTTTGGAGACCACTATGTAAGCAGACTGTAAATTTTCAAGCCTAATGCTGCTTTCGAAAACAGGCTTGCAAGTGTTACCAAGTCTGGTCCACCCTCCCCCTTGTTGGATTCATTCATATGTTGTTTATTCACTCAGCGCTATTACTTGAGTCCCTACTATATGCTAAGCTTCTGAAAATTCAAAGAATAACACAGCCCTGCCCTTAGAGCTTGGGAGGAAGCTGATAAATGGTCATGTTAAGGAGTAAGGGCCATTTAGTCTTATCCCCAAAGTGGCTTGGGAGCTCAGAAGTTCTGGGTTTAAAGTAGGGGGCATTCCCAGCCCTTGGGTGGGGTTCAGCTTTAACTTTTATTAGAAAACCTGAATTAAAGGGCTTTAAAGTCAGACAGACTTAGCTTTAAGCCCTGGTTCTGCCATTGACTGTGGGACCCTGGGGAGATTCTAGCCTGGGGCACGAGGGATCCCACACTGCCAGTTCTCGGTTTACTGCCTCTCAGTTCCAATGCGCCTTCAGAGCATGCTTAGTGATCACAAAATTTCAGTCACCACTTTTCCCTTAAAGCAAGTGCGATGTGAAGGTTTCTCAGTGTTGGGGGGTGCAGGAGCGAAGAGGACTCCTGTCACTTCCAGTGCTGGTTGAGGGGACATGGGGGTGTGGTCCTCCTGTGGCCTTGCAGCCTTGGCCTAGTGACCGCCTAGTAGCTAGTAGAGTGACCTCTACTCAGACCACATCTCCGCGCAGCCAGCCCGCTCTGAAGGCCTCCTGCCTGCGCCCACATCCAACCCCTCCACACGCCTCCGTGTGGCCCGTGGGTTTCTGTCTGGTTGGACCCAGGCTACTGACCTCATCAGTAAAGCGGCGATGATGGTATCAGGAGTCCAGATCTTTACCAATTAAACGAGAAAGTGACATAAAGCCCTAAGTGAATGGCTCTGCTCATCACAGTTGCCCCGTCTTCCTTAGCCACTGCTTTCTTTTCATAGAGAACAAGGGCAACGAATGTCAAGCGAAGGCATTTGACAGGATAGCGTTGACATGCGTGTAGTTAGCCTTAGAGGAGGAGACAGAGGGTCAGAGAGGCCCAAGAGTTTACTCGGGGTCATGCATGCAATCTGGGACTGAACTAAGCCAGGTGGCCGGTCTGAGTCCATACAGCACACTGAGTTTCTTGCTAGAGCCCTCAAGGCCCCTCCTCACCTGGATGAGAACAACTTTCCTGCGTAACAAAACCACCTGGGTCTCACCACTCACTCCACGATGAGAAGAGCTCACAGCAGGAGAATCGCTGGCTGGAGTGCTTTCACAATGACTGCAGAGATTGCCCCCTAAAGACAGGTCTGACTCACTTGAAAGGTGTGAGCCTGTGGTTTCCCTTTGAGTTTGGCCTCCGAGGAGCCTGCCCTTGGAACCCGTGCCATGAGCTTCAAGTATGTCCTGGATGGTTACAGGCTCCACTCTGAAGATCCCATTGCTTAAGTCTCGTTTTATGGAATTTTACATCAGCAGTGGACCAGCTTGTATGGCTTGTTGCTTGAACCTAAATTCCGAAAGGCCAGCAGTCTGTCACCGTCCCTGGTGCCTCCGCAGTCCTTAGAACAGAGCACGGTCTCTAGAACTTGCTCAGTAAATACTTGACAAGTGGATGAATTTCACATGGTCAAGGCTTCTCCATATTTACATGTGGGGCTTCACTAGGCTATTTAAAGTGGGATTTTACTTCAGAAGCAAGAGAGGGGAGGAGTTGCGTATATATATGACTGTCTTGTAAATCAAGGCATGATACCATGGCTGTATCTTCTAATGACCAAACCACCGTAATAATCAAAGCTTATTTGTCTTGTCTCATCCTCTCCAAGTGTTAGTCTTTTAGCTAACAGCCTCTGATACACTAGTAAGGGATGGGTAACATCCCAGTAACTAACAGTGACTTTAACTAAGGCCCTTGGGAAAAACTGCAGTGCCTGGCAGAGAATTCTACACATAGCAGCTACCCCATAAATGTCTGTTGGCACCGATTGATGTTGTGATGGCAAGATCTTAAAATAAAGGGCTGACGTAGGTAGTGGAAATTCAGGCAGGGGAGGAAGGCTCAGGAGAGGGTCGTGGTGGTTTTGATCTGACAATCTCCCCGCACACCTCAAATCATGACCAGGAAACTACCCACACTTTCTAGGCTCAATAGTTCAGCGCATTTGTGCTATGTAGCTCATTATACAAAATCTGAACCGAGCTAGCAAATGAACATTCTCTACATGTGATGGATATTTGGGTATAGAGGTGAAACCAGGGACACACTAAACACCTGGACACTTTAAAAACCTTATTTCTCAAATCTTTGTTTTCCCTTTTAATATGGTGGGGTAAAAGAGTCCTTTTTGGAAACACTGAGATGTGAACATGGCTCTTAAGATCGAGTTGTCCCAAAGGCCAGGAGCAGATGAAGACCCAAACCCTTTCAAACTTAGAGGTTTGATGGGTGAAGCCGGGTAGATATGACTCGTTTCCTGGTTCTTTGAGCATGTGCTAGGCTAGTGCTAACCACTCTAACGGGCCTTGAGGACAGCACAGAACGGGAGTTCCCTGCAGGTGGCATCTGCCTGTATCGTGTCCATCACCTGGGCTGCTCCCTAGCACACTGGAGGGTATTCAGCCAATATTTGACTTGAAGTACGGTCCCAGCACTCATGGAGTGCATAGCACAGGATATTATACTAAACTTCTTGTTCAGTTAGCACTCATGCCAATAAAATCTGAGTTAAATGAACACCCGGGGAGATTTAAGGAGAAAATGGGAGGTGAATCACTGGCAGCAAGCAGCTTTGAGGCACAACGCAGAGAGGTGTGGTTGCACAGCTGTCCTGTGTGCTGCTGGCGGTGTGTAAGGAGCTGACCGATCTCACACAGGATTGATGGGAGTAAGCGTTAGGGCTCTGGGGCTGCACTGGGCCCAGGAACCTTCCGGCTCCACGTCGTGCCCTCGGGGAGAGAGACTGTCCTTCCCTCTTCAGACCCAGTCATCGATTCCCACTCATTTGAATGGGCTGCTTCAAGGCAGGAGTCCTGGGGGGCAAAGGTGGACTTGCTTGCCAAAAACTGGCAACAGTTCTTTTCTCCTTGGCTGGGCATAATCTTGGTATTTTTGAAATAATTGAGCTAACAGTTTTAAGACGCAAGAATTTAATCAAGGAGTTCGCTTCCTTGAACGATATCCAATGCCACAAAACAGTGAGATAGCACCATGATGGGCTCAGTCCTCACAGTGTGAGACTTATTCCTCCTTCCCTCACTTTGTCTCTCTCCCTGTCTCTTTCTCTCTTCCCCAAACCTTGAACCATCCTGAACCCTCGACTTCTTGTGGGCGTGGTTTGCCTGCCACAGGGCATCTGGGGGGAGGCGGTCCAAGATTTTCACCTTCCTGGGCAGAAGTGATTGGCAGCGTTGACGGCCAGTCATAACCCTGTTACTTCGAGGCACACTCAAAGGTCCTGCCTCTCTGTTCTTCAGTGACATAATGAACCAGCAAGCTGGCCTCCTTGGGGGACAAAGACTGGGCTACTTTACAAGCACTGTGTATTTCATTTGTTTATGATCATGTGAGGTTTCCTTCTGGAAAGATTCACACAAGTTCTTGCGACTTTGATCAAAAAAGTTAACAAGCAATTTATTTCCATCTTTTTTCCTGAGAGAAAAATCATTAAATATCAGGATGCTTTTTGCTTATAATGGGGAATTTGATCAAGGATCCCCCTGGAACATAGTTACTTAAATTTGCATTTATTTAGTCAGTCTCTTAATAGCTAGAGGATTTGGGGATTAATGGTTAGATTTTGATCATTCCTGCTACACTTGTTGTCTGATATTAATAGTCATCAAGGATTAACACCCTTGGGATTGCAGTTACGCCCTATTGTGGGCTCTCCCAGGAACAATTCTATTAATATGACTCTTCGTCTTCTAGGTGCGAGGTCAGGAAACGGTCAGGGAGCAAGTCTTCCTCAGCCGGATGCCAGCTTTCTCAGAGTCTGCACTTACTGGGACCACAACAGACTCCTCCTGCATCTTAGGAATCAATAAGGAAAACGCATCACTGGCCCAATGCCTGGCGGTAGAAAGAGTTGCCCAAGGCCCACAGCACAGAGAAAGTCAACATAGAGAAGACAAGACACCTAGACGTTCCTGGGGAGACCGAGGACGTGAGCTGAGCATCCCAGAAGCCAGGACCGAAAACACGCCCCTCTGTGCGCTGTCAAAGCACCTCCCCCCAGAGAACAGGGCTGACCCCGGGGAGCCCCAGGCTTTCTCAGTTGCCACCCCTGAGCTCGCACATACCGTCCCTACGCTGGAAACTGTGTCTGATGGGCCAAGGGACAGAGCAACAACGTGTGTGCTAGAGCGTCTTGAAGCAGGTGACCATGAAACATGTGATACCTTGGGTTCTCCTGTTGGAGCCCCAGTTGGTAAATATTTGCCTCAAGAAATTTGCTCCATGGACTTAGAGCTGGCAGGTCAAAGCCAAGGATCTGATTTATGTTCTCCTGACGACAAGACACTGGATGTTCTTTTTCAAACACGAGGTTCTGAGCCGCCGCTGTCCACATGTGAAGGCAGCGACGACAGACACTCGGCCCCATCCCCTCTTTTTATCAGTACTTTCACCTGGGACATTTCACAAAAAGCCAGTAAACGTGCCACCGGGGAAAATCTAGTCAAGGGGGAGAATTCCACCTCCACATTGACCTCCACAGTAGGGGCTGGCCAGGGGAGGCTGAGCCCCAGGAACTCAGAGGGGCTTGAGGAAAGACAGACTCGATCTTCTGAGAATGACTCTCACGTATGGTTTAAAGAAGGCAGTGACGAGAGCTCCAGTACCAGTGCCCCAGACACCGCAGACGCACCTGCCAGTCATAACTCAATAGCGAAGCTTCCGCAGGAGAAGCCAACAACACTAACTGCTAATCTTGACCATTTGGAGGTGACCAGGGAGAGAGGGGACACCTCAGCTGTTCCCACTGCCACTAGAGTCCACTGCACCAAACACATCCCTGTTTCAATTGCCGGGAACAGCCATGCAGATGGCTCTGAGGAGAGTTCACCTTGGGCACCGGTTGAAAGTATTTCCCAGCTTCCCTCCAGTGTACAATTGGGTCATGTTTTAAACAGTTCCACACTCGAATCGTCAAAAGAGCTGCCTTGTGTGGCTCCCAGTGGGCCAGGGGTCCGTGTCCACGTCCCTCAGCTCCCAGAGGGAGAGAGTTTCTGTAGTTCCCTGCTGCAGGTGGATAACCAGTCTGGAAGGAGGAGCCAGACCTTGGACAGAGCAGACCCTAGGAGTCTTGGGGAGAATTTACAAGAAAAAGGAAGTGAAACAACACAGAGGCTCCAGCAGGAGAGCCAGCCCCACCAGGGTTCTGCTAAAGATAGTTTCCAAGAAAGCTTGCCCGTGACATCTGTGCAAGGGGAAATAAACCTGGTCCCCTTGCACCACTCATCAGCCAATTCCAGGGAGGAAAGAGGGCAGAGCTTGGGTTTGGAGACCAGTGTGTCTGTGGTGGCTGAATCCACCGTGAAAGATGACAGCCTGGCTCTGAGCAGTGTTCCACCTCTCTCTGATAGCCTTCTGGAGGCATCTGAAAAGAGTGTCCCAGGATACTGGGAAGCAGGTAAAAAGCTGAAGATTATAACTCTGGAGGCATCGATTTCAGAGACGTGGCCACCAAGACAACTGACAGATGCTAAGTGCAAGGAATCGGAAGGTGGTCTCATGATTTCTGACGGGGCCTGGGCTGTATCTGACGTTGTGAAGGCAGATGCTGCTGTGCCGAAACTGGATTCCTCTGAAACAGCATCGGCCTGCAGTCCCCGGGCTGAGTCTGTCCCGGCCCTTGCTAATAACAGAGGAATCCATGAAAGCAGAGACCGAACAAGCAGTGCATGGTGGAGTAGTCTGTCTTCCCAGTATCTGAGCCAACCCAGACTTCTGGAGTCGTCTGTGGATCCGGTAGATGAAAAGGAATTATGTGTCACAGACTTGTTCTCAGGGACTTCTAAAACTGGAAGGAAGGAAAGTGTTAATATGAGTCAAAACCAACACAAGATGGATGGCGCTGCCTTCCTTAAACAGTCCCTGACTTGCCCTAAAATCTTAGAGTCATCTGTAGATCCCATCAATGAAACAGGGATGATGGAGTGGACGAGGGCAGAAACACCAGGGCCTTCCAAATCCACACTGAGGGTCATGAGAGTGGAGAGTCAACTGAATGATGGAAACTTGGGCCAGAGGGTGGAAGTCCAACCTGCCACCTTGCAAGTTCTGTGCCCCCAGCAAGGTGGGGAAACCATTCCAAGTGAAAACAGCGTCAACCAAAGCCCAGAGGACTGTGGAAGAGGGGAGGCAGACCAAAGTCGACATGACAAAGCACGGGTGGGCATGCAGTCTGCCATCTTGCAAGTCCCGGGTCCTGGCAAAGGTCGGGCAACAATTCCAAGTGGATGCGGCAGGAGCCAAAAACAAGTCAGTGAGGAGCACTTAGGGGAGGCTGAACAAAATGCAAACAACAAAGCAGAGTTCCTTTCCCCCACATTACCTCTTTCTAGCCATCTTGCAGTAATGACTCCCGCATCCGTTGGAGTTGCTACTCACAGCTCCACAGGTCAAAGTCATGACACCCCTGAGAATGATGTAGTGGAGCCCAGAAACCATCAACACACATTTTCTGGCTCGAAGGAAAGGGGAGCTATTGAGACTGAGCGTGGGAAATATTTGCCCCCTGTTGGCGGTCTTCCTCAGGGATCTTTTACTCCATCCCCTGAAGGAAGCATCACAGACTCTTCCAGAAGCCACAAAACTGAGAGACAAAAAGTAGAGGCGCCCCCAGCTGGGGAAACCAAGCCCACAAGCACACCTGGCTCCCCGGCAGTGATGTTGGCGTTCACTTCTGGAGAATGTGTATCAGAGAAGGTTCCTGAGATGCTGCAGGACCCCAGTCAACAGGGCTCCACCCTGGGCCGCGGGAAGAAGTCGAGGGAGGAGACTGGCCACAGGGCGTCCCAGACTGGCAGCTTCCCCAGGGCAACCCCAGCAGTGACCAGGTCAGAGGAGGCGGAGAAGAAGTGGGAAACCCCAGGAAGTGGACATCTGGCTGAGGGAGTGAGGAAGAAAATTCTCTCCAGGGTTGCCGCCCTGAGGCTGAGGTTGGAAGAGAAGGAAAACATCAGAAAGAACTCTGTCCTTAAAGGGAGTCCTAAACCTGAGACATCAGTATCTCACACCAGTGAGCAAAAGGACCCCCAAAGGCCACCTTGCAAAAGTGAAGGAAGAGGTGAGGCCCTGTTGCTTTCTATCATTGTTGACGTTTGGGTTTATTGACCTGACGTCCAGTTCCTGTGTCCTCCGAGTCCTTTGCAATGAAGGTGAATGTCCACTGTGGGTGTCAATGCTGTGACCGTGATGACACAGCCAGGCATGTGGGCCCGTGGATCTCAAACTTGAGCAGCCTCAGGACCACCCGGGGGACTTGTTAAAACACTGGTTGCTGGGCCCCACCCCAGAGTTTCTGATGCAGGAGAAAGTACATTTCTAACAAGTTCCCAGGTGATCTGCTGGGAGTACCACTGATCCAGGCTGCTTGTGGTCTGGTCTCACTGAGGGGGCACGATGACGATGCCTTTCTGTTTAGTTATCCTTCAAAAAATATTTTACAAAAGAAACAAGCATTAATCAGTGTAGCTAATTAGTATAACAGCTACTTAACACATGCTAAGCAGGACTTATGGAAAGTTAGGTACAACTTGGGAGTCTCCTCTTAATCCTTTTTTCATTAAACATGGCTTGATTGAGTATTGGGGCTTCTTCCAAAGTTGAGTATAAAATCTCTTTCCAACTCACCCTCCTCTCTATTTGAGTCCAATAGTCCCCCGAGCTCTCTGCTCTGGGTTTCAGAGCCCCGGTTAACCGCAGTCACTTCTGCTTTGCCTGGGGAGTCGCATCAACTCCAAACTCCATCCCATAACCCGGATTTTAGCCTCTTATTTCCAAGCTCTTTCCCTCCCCACGAAATCTGGTAGCATCCAGAAAGGACCGCAGTGAAGTCACACACGTGCCTGTGCTGGGGCCGAGCGCTGCACCCTCCCTGACCTGGGGGGAGAGTTTCTCCTCCTACCTGGGTCCTCAGACTTGGAGACCCAGGCTCCTTATCCCCCATCAGCAGGAAATCAGCCCCAGTCCCGGCGGCAGGGAGGATGAAACACAAACCTGCCTTCTGCAGAGGTTGGAGGTCTTCCCTCCGGGTTTCTAATATGTTTTAAAACGCTTAGAGAATGAAGCAGTGTTTTAAAAGATCTCTAAAGTGGGTTCGGCCCAGAGGGAAACAGTCTATCTGGGATTCTTGTCTGTTACGATGGGATAAAGACCATGCGGGTGACCACGTGCTGTCGGAGGGTTTGGTCTCCAGAGATGCTCGGCCTCTCCAGACAGTGGGGGGCTGCAGCCACAGAAGCACAGCCTTCAGGAGCAGAGGTGGGGTGGGCAGGCGTGATGGTCTGGCACCAGAAACCTGATGGGCAGGAATTAGTGTATGTGTTTGGGGTCGGGGGTGGGGAGTGCAGTGTTAGGGGGTGACTTGGATGATTCAGAGAGAAATACAACAAGCCAAGGGAGGAAACCTTTGTTTTTTGGCTCTGATATTCAATGCTTAGTACAACCAAAGCTTTACATCCACCAGAGGACGTCTTTCCCCTTGGCCAGAAAGTACACAGAAGAGAAACCTAGCTTCACTCCCGCCTCATTTCCCTCTTTCACCTGCGTTTCTCCCTCCATCCCACACTAAGGGGCCTTCCAAAAGCCCCGAGGCCCCTTGTCTGAGCCAGCTTACCATCTCTCCAAGAGCCTCATTTAGTTCTGCCTATTTTATGCTGTTCCCTAAATCTTCCCTCGCTGCCCCCCCCCCCCCGCCCTGATTTTCTGTCTTCAGAACTTACAATGGGTTGTGGATGGGGCTGGTAGCCTTAGGGACATTAGGTACCTGCAAATTACCCATGAAGGGCCCTCAAAGAAATGTGTCCCAGGTGGGAAGGTGGGCTTGGCCAAGACTGTAGGCTGGAACCCCAAGCACGTAGCCGAGCAGGGAAAAGTGACATTGATGGCAAAACCCATAAGTGCTTGGTGTACTTTGATTTCTCCCGTAATATTGTTAGGACCCTCGGCTACGCTGTAGTTGTATTTATTACCCAAGTGGCCCGTTACTATTTCCTGGGAAGAAAACAAGCTTTTAAATATGCATTCTCTTACCTAAGTGTGTGCTGTCGCTGTGAAGATTTCAGTAGTAGAATTTGAGACAACAAAGCTTCGGTATTGATGACTTTCAGCTTGGCTGTGGATTATGTAGCGTCTTGTTACCAAAGCTGTGTGACTATGGAACTTGGTCTGGAACAGACCCAGGCCACGTTTCCAGTAACCTCATTACTTGAATTATTCTGCCCACTTGGCCGGGTCAGCCATCCTCCTCTGGTCTATGCTGCCACCCAGTGGCTTCCCTGGGTAATTATTTGTCTGGTATGCCAAGCTGTCATCCTTGATTTTTAAAAAGCGATATTCAAAGAGCTCAGCCTGGCCCCTGGGAATTGTTCCTTTATTGCTCCTATTCCATTCAAGCAGACAGTTCTTACTTGCTAATGAAACTGTCAGGCCTCACTGAGATCCATTAGGATATCTCCAGCAAAGACAGGTGTGATGGGGGGAAAGATGGATGAATATTCTTCAAAGTAACTTACTGTTGAGTTGCCATTTACACTTAGGGCTTAACCACGCTATTTGGCTAGTCCAGATTTCATTCCACTCCCTAATACCCAACACTGATTTTTTTTTTTTTTTGACCTGGGTCAAAAGCATCTTTTTTGTCCCAGGTCCTGCAGACTAGGTAACTACATCCCCGTCCCTCCCATAAAAGTCAAGTTGTTTTGCTTTGTGCATTACAGACCTCAAAGAATTTAATAAAAAGTGGGGGTTTTCTATTAGAACTTGTTCACTTTCTAACTGAGCAAATGACATCTCCCCCTCAGACTCAACTTCCTCATCCATAAATGGAGGGTAGGATCACCCCTGTCTCTTAGGATTGCTGTGAGAATTCAGTGTGATAAAATGAGTCTTTTGCCCACTGTAAAGCTCTTTGCAACCATGACAAGAACACTGACCTACGCATTTCTCGATTCCAGCTCCAGTATTACTGAGAAAGATCCAAGCCGAGATGTTCCCTGACCACTCTGGAAATGTAAAATTAAGCTGCCAATTTGCAGAGATTCATGAAGATTCTACTATCTGGTGGACAAAAGATTCAAAGTCGATAGCCCAAGTACAGAGAAGGTGCGCTCTCCGCCCCGGTTACTTGTCACCGGGTTTCAACCTGGTTGTTCCTTATTTCATAACATAGTTCTAAAAGAAAATTAAATTATATAGGAAGTAAAAGGAAAATCGAAGCAGAAACTGCACACCCAAAGTATCCAAGAGTAAGAAATGGAAGGACAGATGTCTGGACAGGGAAGACAGCGGAGGGTTTTTGCCCTGCCTCTGCCACCAAGTTTGGTGGCCTTAGGAAGTCATGAACCTTTCATTACATTTAAAATCGGGGGAACCTATCCAATCTCATGTCAGGTTCTGTGGTCCCAAGATTAAAGAGCCCTGCTCTGGATGCCTGTGAATTTTGCTGAATTTTCTGTTTCATAAATTCTCATTAACTTGATAAAAACACAAAGTTGAGAAGGTAAATCAAAGCGAAAGAACAATCCGTGAGGTTACAGACGAGTAGCATCCATCCGGGGTGGCAAGCCGCCGTCTCTTAAGATGGGCAAACCACTGGCTGGCAGTAGGAAGGACCTCTCCACCCAGACCGGAGGGTGCTCCCTGGGGCTGGTGGACAATGGGATCTTTGGAGAAGTCCCCAGATTAGATGCTCTTTCCCTCCAGCCAATGATCTCGGCGGCGTTAACTCTGATCACGCTTGTGGCACTAACTTCTGCTCTTGTCTCTCCAGCTAAGCTCCTCTCCGGTTCAGCCCTTTCTTCATTTGGCTGTTCCTTCCCCTAAAAGCAAAAAGATGCGTCCCTTGCAGGGTCACAGGATGTGAAACTGAGCTTTTTCTTTGATTCAAAAAGGTGCGAGATCACTTCTTTTCACTTCCCACAGTTTACATTGGTATTTTCTGTTTGTCCATCTCCTCCCAGACTGGAAGACCCTCAAAGGCAGAAACTGCCTCTTTTCCATCACCAAATCCCCTAGTACTGGGCATGCACCAGCTGCCCCACAGCGATGGCTCGTGACCGCTCCCCAGACTAGTCCCTTGTGTCAGGCTTCACGTGCCTGGGGGCAGTTCCTCCTCACCACACGTCTAGGAGGCAACATAGCTGTTTCCTCCTGCCCAGACAAGGAAACTGAGGGTGAGAGAGCAGGGAACGTGCCCGAGCTCAGCTCAGGATCTGAATCCAGGTCTTTCTGACTCCTTAGCAATCCCTCCTGGAAGGCCGTGGGTGGAGTTAATAGGCCAAGACAGAAAAAAGGCCTCCAAGGTTGTGTGCCAAGCATCAGGGTTTCTGGGCTGGAGGGAACTTGTCTTGGGACAATTCTAGGTCAGCTGCCAGCCTTTCTGGCTAATCTCAACTGCCCCTTTCAGGGACAGAATTACTGTGTTGACCAGCAGGCACTAGGAAAGGACATTACATCAGCCCCTCTTGTGACCCACTCCGTATTTGACAGCCCATCCAGGAAATCATCCCCTTATAACTGGGCTAGTACACGTCCACTTTCAACCATACACTCAGGATATGCTCAGAGGCCCCGTCAACAGAGAAAGTATTGTGATTTAGTGAGTTTTGTTTTAAGCCACTGGTACATTCCAGAAGAGGCATGTGTAAGTTAGAGACTGGAAGTCTATTGAAAAGCCAACCAGTAATGAACACTTCTGTTGAATATGCAATGAGATGAACATGCCACATGGATTTTTTTGGTTGAATTGAGAAATGAACCAAACCTGAAACATACGCTGAGCACACACAACCTTGGAGAACATTTAACAACTCATTACTTAGAGCAAAACTAGAATGATATTTGAGTATTGGCTGTAAAGTAAATCTTCTGTTTGAGAATTTGGAGTAAAGATTGTGGCTTTAACTCTTAATTCCAATTATCTCAGATGTGAGGGCAGGAGGCACGAATCACTTGGGGAGGCAGCTTAACGGGGTCAGGATGAGGGTTCCAGAGTCAGGTGATCTTGGTCTAAGACCTGAGTCTCCCCTAATCAGCTGTGTCCCCTTAGGCCATTTGCTTAATCTCGCAAGGTCTGTTTCCTCTTCTGTGAACTGGGAATGGTAATAGTGCTTCTCATTAGAATGCTCCGAGAATAACATGGGAGAGAACTTTTAAGTGATTAACACGATGCCTGCCACATACCAAGTGCTCAATACATACACACATCAGTTTTCATCATCTTCATTATTGTCATCACCACCGCCAATTGTTCTACTTTATAGCACAGTGCTTGGAACTTAATGTTGGGTGGGCAGATGGATGGATGGATGGTTGGTAACTGCTAGGGCAACATGCTGTTGGAAAGAGCTGTCAGCTGTGAGCCCTTGTATACAGCCAGGACCCCCTTTCTCTTGTCTCTTACTGTGTCTGTATTTAGATTTGGGTTTGGGATTCTCTGGTTTCCTTCAAGCACAGAACACCTGGCTTGGTAACATAATTGAGGTGAATTCTGAGCAGAAATGTTAACGATGGCCCCCAGAATTCACACTTCCAGTTCTTTGCTCTACAAATGGCAGTCAAACCTCCCAAATGGTCCGTGGATCAGTACTGTATATTGGAGACAGGATGTTAAGCCAAACCTGTGCTGATCCACCCCCTGCAGATAAGTTACTGGAACAGCTGATCACAGCCGTGTCCTCTAGCCCACCCACGGGCCGACATCACCAGGGTGGGAAGTGTTAGTTTCTAAGAAAAATGGCAACTTCGGAATGATGATGCCCATGCTCATGTCCCCCACTGCAGCGCGGGAGACAACTCCGCTGTGTCCTTGGCCATCCTTCAAGCGGGTCAGAAGGACCAGGGCCTCTATTATTGCTGCATTAAGAACAGTTACGGGAAAGTGACTGCTGAATTTAACCTCACCGCGGAAGGTAAAGCAGTGATAGCCCCCAGCCCCGGCCGGTCAGAACGTTCGCTTGTACTGAAGGCCTTCTCTTCTTTCATCTTCTAGTTCTCCAACAACTTTCAAGTCACTCGGATATTGAAGGTATGCTAACCTGAGCTGCATGTCAGCGGAAACGGGTGCTTCTTAAAGCTTGAAAGAGCTTCTGGAGACAATGGGGGTGGAAGCTATGTTCCCACTGATGCTTCCAGCCGAGTTGGAGAGATCTCAGGAATCACTGGGAAATGAAGGACAACTCATGAGCTATTTCAACCTGAGTGCAAGGCCTATTAAGTGCATTAGTGTTCACACATTCAGAAGTGAATTACTATGAAAGAGATCAGACTATAACAGTGCATTTGTTGGGACCATGCAGAGGGGGAGGTTGGGGTTAGGCTGAATGCAAGTCTGATGGTTAATGGAAAAACCCTGTCTGCTTGGGTTCTTCAGCCTCTGGTTCTCACACAGTGTGCTTTGTGTCTTCAAGTTACTTTTCAGCTGGACTAGCTGAGCAGATTCCTAAAGAGTCAGGTGTCCAGGAGAATAAGTCCATTCATTTATATCTTGAATGAGAGCTGGATTTCTGTGCTTTCCATTGGCACTTGTGCTCTCCTGGTGTAGCAACAATCTAACAGCTGCTCTAGAACGGTCAGCTGCCCCGTCCGTGCTTGTCATGTGTTTCCTCTTAGGGAAACTTACCCGTCCCCACACACGTGCCCACCTCCACCCAGTGGTCTGCCGGCAAATTTTTAACAACCTGCCTGGAGGGTGGGGAGGCCCCGATTTGTACAGTTTTCCAATTTCTGTCTTGCAAATACTCACACCATGGCCAATTTTAAACTACCTGTGCTGATTTTTAAGGCAAACAAGCCAGAAATCGTTGGTTGTCTGTACTCTTACTTTGAAGACGCAGTAACATCCAGTAATGAAAGTTGAGGAGCTGGGATCTTGACTTAAAGTGATCTAGCAAATACTGTGGTATTTATCCAAACCAACAAACTTAGAAACTCCTTGCAAACCATTCAAATGCTACATGTCTGTCTTGAATGTGTCGTGTACTGTGAAGTAATCTTAAACCCTTCCCCATTTCCCTGTTCCCTCTAAAGTCTAAATTTGCAAAAGAAGGTCCTTCCTTAAGTCAGAAAAAATGACCTTCAGAAGTCTGTCCCATCTTAGCACTGATCGGGCTTCACATCCCGGATACTTGCTATAACCTCGTTAATTTCAGTGTGCTTCCCCCCCTAGATTCTATAAATCAGCCTTGTCATTGTCCATATGTGTGAATGTTTGTTAGCCAAGGAGTGGGGTTGGGGGATGTTCTGTCCAACTAAAGTTGTGGTGTTTTAGGCTATGAAGAGATTGAATTCAGCCAGCTCATCTTCAGAGAAGACTTCCTCAATGACAGCTACTTTGGGGGTCGCCTGCATGGTCAGATCGCCACAGAGGAGCTGCACTTTGGAGAAGGGGTCCACCGAAAAGCCTTCCGCAGCAAAGTGATGCAGGGCCTCATGCCGGTCTTCCAGCCCGGCCACGCCTGTGTGCTCAAGGTGCACAATGCTGTCGCCTACGGGACCAGAAACAACGATGAGCTCATCCAGAGGAACTACAAGCTCGCCGCCCAGGTGGGTCCACCTGCCCTAAAGGTGTTGCCTGGGGTGTGAGATGGACCCATGAAAACCTGACTCAGAACTGGGAGTGTCTCCAAGAGGGTGTTTTTCTTCCTTTCGGGTGTGTTGTGAGAGAGCCTAGTTAAGGCTGAGTGCTGGAAATCTCATCTCCCTTCTGAGTGGTTTATTGGCCTCATGCCTGCCAGTTGGGCTTGGCCTTTGTTTGGAATCCTACCTAGGCTGGGGTCACTTCTGTTCCTAGGGTGCCTTAGCAGATCCCCAGGGGTCTGAATCTACTTTGACACAGGATGAAATTAGAGTGGGGTTGCTAAGCTGCACTGGATGCCAGGGTTCCCAACAATCCCCAAGGACAGCTAAAATCAGAAGTCGCTCCTGGAATTTGGTTTATTTAGGGAAGAGCAAAGAGTGGAGGTACACTCAAAAGAGTCAGCATTTGTCCTGTTTCCTGCCTCTGAATTAGGTTCAATGTCCGCCCATAAGCTATGAGGGAAGTCCCCAGCTAAGTTCCCTCTTTTCTGTGTTACTGAACCTGAGTTACCCTTGTGGCAAGAAGGATGGGGAGGGGCGCATGAGCTTCTCCTGTTGCCTCCCTGTCCCCCTGGTCCGTGAATTTCACTCTCGATGCCAGTGCTGGCCAAGCTTTCAGGAGGGCTGGCCGTGCTCTTTGACAAGCTGGGTATCATGAAATGAGCAGGCTAGACTGAGAGGGGGCTGTGGGGAGCTCTCAGGCACTACCTAGCCATGCTTATCTCAGAGGTGGCAGTGTCCTACGGGACTCAGTGCTCATGAAGACAGCCCCTCTTCCCCGAGCATAGGATTTTTGCAAGTTGCACACTGCTTTCTCTTTCAAATCCATTCCTCTTTTTTTTCCTTCACTGAGTGTTTCTTCCATCTCAAATACCACCTGGCCCAGTTGTGGAAAAGTCCCCCAACATCCAGACTCCCACTGGGAAAGGCCCTACAGAGTGGAAAGCAGAATCCAGTTTGCTTTCCCTAAGCCGGCGGTCTTGGCGAGGTGTTCACTACTTACAATTCAAGTTTTACACCTTTGAAGAAGAGCTTCAGATGGGAGAGCTCGCGGGGAAGCCCAGCAGCCCCCACACTTTATCTGACATCCTGCCCAGGAGACAGTCCTCTTAGCTCAGGGGTGAGCTTCAGCCATGGGGGTTCTAGAAATTTTATAATTCAGGGAAACTTGGCCCCAGAGACCACTGGGCCTTTGGATGGTTTCTTCAGGTCGCAGAGCCCCTCTGTGAGTGGCTAGCACTAGGTTACATTCACTGTTGCTTCCGTGCCCCCTAACCAAGAGATGGGTTTGGGAATCCATTGGCTCGACCTATATTGGGCGATCTGATAAGTTTTGCTGGGCAGCGCTCTTTGAATCTCCTCTAATCTCTGGCCTTTCCGTGTGTTTGGGTGGTGCAGGAATGCTATGTGCAGAACACCGCCAGACACTATGCTGAGATCTATGCTGCTGAAGCACGGCCTCTGGAGGGCTTTGGAGAAGTGCCAGAGTAAGTGCAGTACCCTCTTGTGTGCCCACCTCTGACTTGATGGGGACTTGGGGGCCCTGGGGGGGTGAGAGGGACCAGTAGGACACAACCTTTCAACTGGTCTGTCTGTAAGCTCCAGGAGAGCACACATGGCTATTCCATTCTTTACTGAGTCATCAGAGGCTTACAGAAAAATACTTGATAAATATTCTTTAAATGTATGTGTGTATGGGTGGATTAGTTCAAAATCTATATACCATGTTAAACAGAAAAGGATGTATCTACTCTTATGGATGTTACATTGTCTAAATTATATACAAATATAAGCAAACAGGAGAATATCACAAAGCGATCAGTCCTATGATGACAATAAATATGGTGCTGCCTCAGGGAAGAGTGAACAGGGGGTGATCAGGAATACAGGAACCTTGTACCCGCTTCCTAGAACCCTATGGAGGTAAACTACACTGATCACTTTTACCCACTCATTGACTCTGTTGGCCCAAGCAAACTTGGGGATGTCTGGAGCTCATGTTTGCTGATCTGTTTATCTAGTTGATCATAAGTGGGGAGAGCAACGACTGCACCAGGGCATGGAGGAAATTTCAGGCAGAGCAGACACTTATCAGTAGAAACTGGGAAAGAGAAGAAATTCTTTGTCTTCACTGCCTGTTAACTCGCAAAATGGGAAGAACATCCCCCCCCCCGAGGTGTTGTGTTGGGCAGACCACATGTAAAGTCTGGTGCCTGCTGCTTAACATGTTTAGTACACAAACATTTCTCAGCAGCTTTGAGAAAAGCAACTATCATGCAAAAAAAAAAAAAAAAACCACAACCAAAAAAACCCCACTTCCAACTACTTTTCTGTAAAATACACTGAGGCTGCCATTTGGACTGAGCTGTCATGAGCTTCCCCCTGCGACCCCCCGCTCACGTGCTTCCCCAGCCCCCCTTCCCGGCCTCTGTCCTCTTTAGTTCCTGGTGGAGGGGGAAGAGTAGGGTCAACCTGGGCATCAGTCTGCTGGGCGTGGAACCGCAGCGCCTCGGGCAGGCACACCCAGGCTTTGTGTGCGGTTGACTCGTGCACAACGTGGGGGCCTTTCTGAGGAAAAGCACACAGAATTATGAAGGATGTGTCCAGGGACGTGGAAAGGGTCTGTGCAGGTGAGGGACACAGGAGCTTCATCAATGTCCCGGCAAATCTGCCACCGCCCTGGAGGTAGACAAGGACGTCCTGATATCCAGACACCGTCCCCTTCCTTCCCGTGGGAGAACTTGTGACTCACGAATGAGAGGAGGAGACAGAGGGGTGAGGATCGTCCAAAGGGCACCTGTGCCAGATTTCCATGTTCCTTGAACCAAAGTCAGGACTCTGCACTGGAAACAGTTCTGAAAGGCCTGTACACTTGAAACCACGTTAGAAAAGACGAAAGGAAGCTGGGTTTTAGAACAGCGGGTGTGAACGTGTCTGTAGGGGTGGGGACAATTGAGATGCTCTGTCAGCCTCTAGATGCTGGGATGCAGGGATGCCCAGCGGGGACCACGGGCCACAGAGATGTGAAAGGAGGGAGGCGGAACAATGGAGTGGGTGTCAGCGTTTTCCCCCAGAAGGAAGAGGCCAGTGAAGGGAAAGGGCTCCCCGCGGATCCCTGCACATCCAGAGGGTGGGCTGTGGTCTGTGCACCCACCCCATCTTCATTTCCAGACCATGAAGTAAGCCCCAAAGTTTCCTTTCATGGAGAATGTGGGGTCTGGAAGAGACGACGCTTCACGCTCTTGCAGCTTCTGGCTTTGAATTCGTGACTGTCAATGGCGTTAGCGTTGTATGTATGAAGGACATACATAGTTAACGTGAATAATGGCCCACCCTTGTTTCTGCTGTTTGAGGGCTCCGGAATGAATGAGAACCCAGGTGAACTGAACTCTTTGGCTCTGCTGCAGGGTCAGTGGCCAGCTGTCCTCAGGGCATCCTCAGGAGGCAACCTTGACAATGACAAAGCATGTCAGCGGGAGGCTGGGCGACCCTGGCTGATCTCTGGGGGTCCTGGGCAGGGCCCACCACCCCAAATGAGCCCGTCAGCTATCTGGCTGATGTTTGAGATTTCTTTAAAACAAGACACAAACTTCCATCCTAAAAGTAGAAAGCAGGCTTAAAAAGACTCCCAGCATGATTTGCGGTCAGAGATGTGGGTGTTGGAAGACATTGAGTGGTCTAGCCTACTAGGACATTATTCTGGTCCAGGTTTCTACTCCTGAGAGGTTATCCTTCTGCATCTGAAATGGGATGGAGGAGGGAGTTGTGCCGTTCACACTTTTTTCACGGAAGTGAATGGTAGAGAAGGGTAAACATGCATCCTTCACCGGCTCTGGGGGCTTAGTCCAAAGTAACCTGCCTGCAGAGTTTCTTCTTTAAAAATACATTTTTTATCTTAAAAATTCACTTGAATTTTGCATTCTTCTCTCCCTGCGTGCACTGGGGAAACATTTTTATATTACAGTCTTTGACTCAAGGTGACCTGCGTGCGTAGCCTCTGGCAGAACTCCCAGGAGAAGGCAGGACGTGGGTGGAGAAGCTGCATGTTCTCAGATGCTCGGGGAGAACCGCCCAGCTCGGTGGCTCTGCCCGGTGTGTGAGCGCAGACCCGCCCGGGGGCCCCCAGCTCTAGCCCCTCTTCCACAGAAGGAGACGAGCCTTAAGTCTCGACCCACTGGGAGAGGGGACCTACCAACCCAAGTCTCCCGGGAGAGAGACGTGCTGGTAGCACCTTTGATAGTATTATTGAAGGGAGGCTGAGGCCACTGGCCCTCCTGCCCTCATGCCTTCCTAAGCTTGGATTTAGTCGAGTTTCACAGGCTTGTTCTACACGTTTACTTTGAGATCCTGCCTCAAAATCTGTGCCGCTCTGAGGCCTTCTCACTGCAGGGCTCTCTGCGACATCTTACTAGGAACTGCCACCAGCCACTCCTCCCCACCAGTGACCACTGGATGCAGGTGACCACCACACCATCACCTTTTTTGCCTTAGACCCTTCCAGAAGCCTACTTTTTGATCCTTTTAAATATATTGCCAGTGCTCGGGGGCCTGCACTAGGGACTCATACCCATTAGTTTATCCATCTGACAAACATTTTGTATTAAAAGTATGTCTTAAATGAACAAACATCAAAAATTAGCATCTCACCTTTCCTCAGGCCTGCCATCATTGTTTCTACTTTAAGCCCTTGAAGGTGATCAGAATTTAACTAGGTGACCTCCTCTTGAGCTGTTTATAAGCTTGTAAGAGCAGATCCCCTGTCTCCTCTCCCCTGCTTTATTTCATACAGCACAGAGCACGATACGTTTCCTTGTCTCTTTCGCTTAAATATAAGACCCCTGAGAGCAGATCTCCTTTGTTCTCTGGAACAGTGTCTAGAAGAGCTTCTGACACGTGGAAGCCACTGAATGAATATTTGGCTGAGTGGAAGGATGGATGGATGGAAGAGTGGATGGATAGATGGATTGTGGTCACCTGACCAGTTGGTCATTGAGATATAACTATAATGAAGACATTCATTTCTACATGAGCAAGTAAATTCCAGCTCAAGGAGGAGTTTCTGACCAAACCTAGGAACAAATAAACACATCCTTTCATCCACTGAGTAATCACTGGGGAGGATTTTTAGTCTAAGTCTAATGGAACCCAGGGATTTATTCTGCTATTCTGGGTGAAGATGGACTGTCCCCAAAGCCTTTATCTCCATCTGAGACCACGATGCGTGTCCATGTTCTCTTCCTTTCCAGGATCATTCCCATTTTTCTTATCCATCGACCTAAGAACAATATCCCATACGCAACAGTGGAGGAAGAGCTGATTGGAGAGTTTGTGAAGTATTCCATCAGGGATGGGAAGGAAATAAACTTCTTGAGAAGGGAATCAGAGGCTGGTCAGAAATGCTGCACCTTCCAGCACTGGGTCTACCAGAAAACAAGCGGGTGTCTCCTGGTCACAGACATGCAGGGTGAGGAGAGCAGCTTGCCTTGGGCTCCAGGGATGCTCTGCGCCTGGGATGTTTGTGGGGATGGGGAGTGGAGGGGAGATGGGAGGGAGAGGTCTACTGGGCTGTATACACCTTCACCAGCAGAAAGTGTTACTGACATCTCGGAAACAAGGCGTGACAAGGGAGCCCAGAGTGACCAACTGCTAGAGTGACAGTACATTTCAATAACAGCAGGTGATCAAAAACTGGCTTTTTATATCCATTTCAGGTACAAATTCAGAAGTCTGTATGAAAACTCAGATGTACCAAAAGAGAAATTAAGAATTCATTCTTAGGTGGAAGGGTCTTTCAGTCACTCTACATTCCAAGCTCTCCGGGTGAATTTACAGCATGTTTTCAATTTATCGACACATTGTGGAGGAGTACATTTGTATGAAGTGGGGATGTCATAATTGGGTTTCCCACAGAGACAGCCCTGAGACAAGCTGCAGCCTGGGGCTTCCCCATGATCACCCTCCAGCTCATTAATCTCCTGGGAGGACTCACAGAACTCCAAAAAAGCCATTATGTTCATGGTTATGGTTTGCTACAGTGAAAGGATATAGACTCAAATCAGCAAAGGGAGGAGGCACATGGGGAGGGGACCAGGTGGGGACGTCCAGCTGTCCTCTCCTGCTGGAGCCATGGGGACAGTGCTTCCCCGCTCACCAATGTGGGGCCATATGCATGTGGGACTGCCAACCACAGAGCTCACCCCAGCCTTGGTGTTCAGCGACTTTACTAGGGACCCATCACGTAGGCATGACTGATTCCCTGTGGGATTGACTTCAGTGTCTAGCCTCTTTGGAGGTCAGGCTGACATCCCATGGCCCAGGCATCAGGTAGACAAGCGCACTTTTATCAGAGCTTAGCAGTTACCCCCAAAAGTTGGGCAAAAGCAATCCTCTGTTTAGGCAAAGTTAATCTTCATTGCATGTGAATATTCAAGTGCAAATATTTGGGAAGGGATCCCAGGAAATGCTGGTAGGAGAGTGAGGAAGTGTGACAGGGAAGGGAAAGTAAGTCGATAGGGTACCATTATAATATACCCAGCTACCACTGTGTATTTCTGGAGCTCACTGCCTGCTGGGGAAACTCTGGGAGGCTGGGCAGAACACACGTCTCAGAATTATGCCACAGAGTAAAGGAGCAAGTGTGTTTACACACCAGCTCCCTTTAGTTTCCAGCAGAGGCTGCTCCTGATGGGGGTGTCAGCTCCCCTGCCCTTCGCACCTGCGCGCGGGCAAGCCATGCTGAGCAAAGCAGGCTCCTGTGATCAGAGGAAGTTCTCAGGCAGAGATGCAGTTGTTGGCAGCTGGAGGTAAAGCATCTGCCACTGAGGTTTTCCTATTCCTTCTCAAATAATAATGCTGTTAAGAAAAGCCTGAACTATAATTGTGAACCTGCCGGTGTCAGACATTGTCACGTACAAGGACCCCAAGCTCTATCTATAGCATGGTGGTGAGGAGCCAGACTGCCTGTGGGTTCTCTTCCCTGCACCTCTGCTTCCTAGCTGTTAGCCTCAGGCAAATCACTGACCTCTGTGGGCCTCAGTACTTCCCACGGGGGTTGCTGTCAGGATTAAATGAGATAGTCAAACATTTAGTGCAGCATTGACGTAAGTGTTCCCTATCTTTAAAACTTTTCATTTTGAAATAACCGTAAACACAAGAAGTTGCAAAAATGGACAGAGGTTCCATTTACCCTTCACCCAGCTTCACCTAACGATAACCTCTTACCTCCTCACAGCACGTTATCAAAACCAGGAGGGTCACCCCGGCAGAATTGAATGAACGAGACCCTACCTGGATTTCACGTTTTTGTGTGCACTCATTTCTTCCTATTTCTGTGTAATCTTCATAATAACCCTGCAAAATAGATGTTTTGATCCCCATTTTACAGATGAGAAAACAGAGGCTTGGAGACAATGATAAAATAGTCTCCTGTCACTCGGCCAATAAGAAGAGGCCTCCAAGACTCCAGCACACTATTTCTGACTCTGAACCCCAAGGTCTTCCTGCTAAACCTCAAACTTACACGCATCTCTAGATGTCAAAGGCTCCTGGGAGGAGCTCCTTTAAGGTCAGCTGGGAAGTGCAATGTTACAGTCCTGCACCTGGGACTGGGCTGGAGGAAGCTTTATCCACTCACTTTCTGAAGAGGCTTTGCTAACACACACACATAAATATGGTCTTAACAGACAGCTCTCTTTTCTAATTGGACTGTCTCTACAACTGTTGAGGTTTTCCCATTCTCCTTCGGAGTTAATTTTGCATTAGATGTAGTTCTCCTGCTGAAAAGCAACACCCTGGGGCTTCATGCAAAGCTAGCATTGCTCCCAGGCACTAGTGAACAGCGGTAGAGGAACGTTCTATCTCCCCGTAAGTGACTTGCGGGGTTTCAGATGTTGGCAACGTGTTTCATGATGGCGTTTATTCTCTGCTGTGCCTGGGGAAAATCTTCTGATAGCATCACTGTAGCACAAGACAACGCAGCCACTCTCTAAACAATCCCCACGGTTTATAATTTTACTGAGGCCCTGGAAGTAGGATTTTCAAATCCCAGACAAACCCCAAGCTCAACCATCCCTGTCTCAGACTCTTAAGTTCTTCTCTCCCTGGTTGCCTTCGTTTGTTGATGGGACCGTGGCGAGTCCTAAGACAAAAGCCTAAGTCCTAGGTTTGTGGGGTGAAAGCTGGGCCTGTGATCTGGCCCTGAGGTCTGCACACTGGTGAGACCACCAAGGTTCCTAAGAAGCAGCCCCACAAATTACCCAAAAACTCGAATTCCAGAGAACAAACTTGTTGCCTTCTTCTGGCCTTCCATCAGAAACAACCTGTAGACTGCTACCCCCAACCCAGTTTAATAGCTGCACGCTATGCTTTAAATGATTATCCTCTAGAGACCCTTAATAACCTCAGTTGAATTGCTGGCAAATTATTAAGCTGAGAGAGAAAATCATATTCTACTTTTCCACACATCGGTGACAACTGGTCATTGTGAGACTCGAGGAAAAAAACTCTCAAGCTCAAGGACATTTTGCCAAATGACTTCTTATAATTGGACTTCCGTGCAGCTTAGAGCTGTAACTTTTAAATACAACTTTCCATGAAACAGTATGTCCAAAGAGGACTTTTGCAATTTGGGTTTTTTTTTGTTTTCGTGAAAGCAGTTCCTACCATAAAAACTACATGAAGTATTTCCATGTACATTCTAGTTGTTAGCAGCTTTGAAAGAATGAGATGAAGTGGTTGCCAGCTGTGAAAGGGGCTTTTAAAATGCTTGCTGGCTCACCCAGAGGGCCGTGTGGAGTGTGGCTCACAGGTGCCTGGCAGAGAAGCGGGCTCCCTCTTCTGTCCGATGAGCCAGCCTCCACAGCAGCACGGCCTGTGTTTTTGCCACATTCTGGGTGGACGTGGCTGAATCAGAGCTTTAACCCTTTGGCTTTTCTGAGCCTCAAAGAACAAGGCTCAGGGGTGGAGACCCATGGGACTAGGTTGCCATCAGACCTGACCCATAGAGTTGGCATTTGCCAGGAATGCCGGTTCCTTTGTCCCCAGCCCATACTGGCTTCTGGGCTGCGGGTCCCTCAGCGAGCAGGTCACTTGCTGGCCATGGGGATACAGTGACCATGGCCTGGCCTGGGTGGTGCAAGAGAAGAGGAGGGAAGACCTAGGTGGCCCAGCACCGTGGACCCTGTGCCCTTGTGAAAGGCCTGTCACTCAACTGAGATTAGGCGGAGGGCCACGGGGTTGGCGCCAGTGGCTCCAGCCAGCACCCCGGAGAGGCAGGAAGAGAATGGGTCTGGCAAGGAGACTCTGGAAAGGCCAGAGGCCATCCACCCCTGGGGCATCAGAGGATTGCCTTCCAGACCCAGGTGAGAGCAGGTAGACTCTACCGCAGGTGGTGGTGGCGGCAGTCTTGCCCCTCCCCTTCTTGCAAGACTATAGTGCTTTCCATTTTCTTTGAATCCCTGGTTCCCCAGCCACTCTCCCAAGAGCTCCTGCAGGGAGGGCAGAAGCAAAAAGACACCCCCTGCCCCGCCGTGCGCTTGGGATCCTACCAGGGACGCCTGTGCTCTTTAACTGAACCTGGCTGGGAGGCTCAGGCAGCTGTTTTGTAGATGCCGCTCCCCACCCCCGTCCCACCCAACCCTTCCCAACTTCCAGTGGTTTAATGGAGAAGGGTTCAGGGTAAGTATCAAAGGATTAGACCGTGGGAGACACAAATCAGCACCTCCAGGCCAACGTTAAAGTCTGCGTATGTCTCAGGAGTGTTTCCCTGGGTCTAAAGCCAACCCAGAAAATCTTCAATTCTGAATCAGAAAGCTCTGTCTAGGAAATGGGAAACCCTGTGTCTGGAGTCTGCTCTTGAACTAAACACGTGCCATCCTGAACTCTCTCGCTGTTGAGCTTGGCCATCCCAGCCCACACCCACTCCACCTTCTGTTGTGCAGGGGTTTTGACTTCCAGTGAAGAACAGGGAACAGACCTAAGCCCCAACCAGGGCATCACTGGGGAGAGAGCTCATGGGACAAGTGACAGGCCTCTGAGTCATTCATGGAGAACAGGCCTCCTGCCTCCACCAGCAGGGGTGGGCCAGGCAGGCAAAGGACATCACTTCCCTTCCCATAGGGCCCCCCAAGTTCCCTGAAGAGCTGGGTCAGAGCCGTGCCTTCCCCATCATAGTCCCATAAAGCTGGATGCACGTCTGGAAGCCTGTCAGTGTCTGCTGATGGGAACAAGGAGGGAAGCGGGTGCTCACGCAGGAAGGGAGGTTGTGCTGGGGCTGTCACTCTCTCCCGTGAACAGATGGCCTGCCCTTTTTGAGGAGCCCAGTGTAACACAGATCCCGTCTTTGCTCTCTTCTTATAGGTGTAGGAATGAAGTTAACTGACGTTGGCATAGCAACACTGGCTAAAGGGTGAGTAGAATAAAAGAGTGTATCATTCAACTCTGGGTTTCCAAACACCTCCCGGGCAGATGCTGTCAAGCTGGTGCTGGCAGAGGAGACCTCTTGTCCTAACTGTGGATGACAGATGTTCTTGGGAGGAATTCAGTTCACGTCTCTCTTACCTAAAATATTTATGGACTTTGTTCTCCCTGGTGAAACACGTTTGTTTCCTAACTTTGAAACAAGTCAGAACTATGTAAACACATTTCAAGATTAATTACTAACAGGAGTGCCATGGTGGGGGAAATGCCAGCATAAAGATCCTATTTTTCTGCATTTAATATCTTCACTACTAGAAGCATCTTTAAAATATACTTGCAACTGAGGGCAGTGAATTCAGTCTGCACACTTTGATGTATTTTCCCCGTACTTTTCAACAAAAAGTACTTTGGGCAGCTCCCAAACTTCCATGGTGATGATTACAGGAGCAAATAGCTACCGGAGAGCTGTGATTTAGTGATATTTTTGGGTGCTGTCAATGGTTTTGTTTTCCTAATTCAGCATAGGGTGTTGCTTTGCTCACTGTGGGGTGTGCCTAGGGGGCACTAAGATAACATTGTACAGGGGAATCTCGGTAACAACCTGTCCCTTCCGGCTGCTCTGCTTGACCACCAGTGAGGAGAAAGCAGGCTGTTTGTGATTCTTGGTGAAAATAAAGTTCTGGTTGGAGCTACCATGCCTTCGCCCCCTTCTCCTGTTCCCATGTGCAGGGACCATTTGTAAGGAAGAAGAGATGAGGGGGCAAGTGACTTTTAGAAGGAATGGCTTGTGTTTTGAAATGTAGATTTGAGTATGGAGGTTTCTCAAAGAACTAAAAATAGAACCACCATATGACCCAGCAATTCCACTCCTGAGTATATATCTGGAAAAAATGGGAATTCAAAGAGATACCTGCACCCTAGTGTTCACAGCAGTATTATTTACAATTGCCAAGATATGGAAAGCAACCTAAGTGTCCAATGGATGAATGGACAAAGGTGTGTGTGTGTGTATACACACACAACACAATAGAATACTACTTAGCCATAAAAGAATGAAATTTTGCCATTTGCAGCAACAGGGATGGACTTGGAGGGCATTATGCTAAGTGAAGTAAATCAGACAAAGACAAACATTGTATGATACAGATTATGTGAAATCTGAAAAATACAACACACTAGTGAATATAACAAAGAAGCAGGCTCATAGATATAGAGAAAAAACCAGCGGGGAAGGGGGAGGGCGACGAAGAGGCACAAACCCATAGGTATGGAATGAGCTACAATAGGGATGTATGGCACAACACAAGGAATCTAGCCAGTGTGGTAACTGCACATAGAGTATCACCTTTAAAACCTGTGAATCACTACACTATTCACCTGTAACTTATTGTACATCAACTATATGTCAATTAAAAAAGAAGTAGGTTTTATTACTGTCCAGGTTTGAAAGCAACAGATCAGGAGACAACTGTGCTAAGGGGACAGCTGTCACTCAGTTCTCAAGAGGAGGGGGCAGGCTAGGCCCTGGGGGGCTCCATGGGGGAAGCACCAGGGTCAGTCAGGAGGCAGAAGGAGAGAGGAGAAAACACAGACAAGAGGTTTTTTCGTGGATTTCAAGGGAAGGAATGGGTGGGGCAGGGAGGTAAACAGGCTTGGAATTGACTAACTTGAACTATCCCAGCAGGTTCTCGGGTGTAAGGGCCGTCTGGAGTCATCTGGCACCTGCCCTGGGGTGACTAGGGAGGTGGGTGGTGGCCCCGAGTGCGAGACCCCAGTAGAGGAGGCAGTGGGCACGGGCTGTGGATTGGTTGGTTGCCCTAGGAGAGGCACTCGAGAAGGACAACCACTGTTTCTCTTAACTTTCATGTTAATCAGTCTGATTCGTGAAGTTCTCACCAACTACACAAATGCTTCTAATTCGGTTTCAGAAGTAAGATGCGGTTTGAATATTCCTCTTCTCAAAATCTGCTCAGGATAGCACAGCTTTTTGTCGGAACTGTCTCTGTACTCCATCCCCGCTGCTGAGCTGAGCCCTAAATGTTGAATGGGTCACGGCATTAGGACCTGGCCTTGGGCTAGTGAAGAGAACAGGTCAGGAGAGGAGAACAGGGGTTTCAGAGGCTTGGGTTCAGATCCTGGTCCTGCCGCTTGCTTCTGATTCTCCTGGTAGTAGCCTTGCTTCTTGTCATAGGAATGTGTCTGGCCCACATGATGGGAAGGCGATGGTACATCTTGGTTTGCCCAGGACAGCACCATTTCATGCCTGCCATCCCAGCATCCTGCCTAGCTAGTCATTTGTCCTGGAAAAGTTTCCCCATTTCAAAAATAAATTAGGCAGTGCCTCTCTTTGCAAAGGGATTTTCCTAGACCCCAGAATTGCCCAAGTTAAAGCTTTCCTTTACAGGCTCCTTATTCCTTGCAGGACACTGCAGATTTGGGCATCATCCAGACCTGGTCTGAATGCTGGGTTCTTATCTTACCAGCTCTGAGGACATGAGACTTAGTTCTCGAAGCCCCTGATCTACAGTACGAGGACGGGGGGTTGTCTTGAGGATTCTCCTGGTTTGTCTACCTCCAGTCCCTGAAGCTCAGTCTGTGCTTAAGAAATCTTGGTTTCCTTTGCCCCTGTTGCCTCAACCCGACAGCAGAGTAGGCAAATTCCATACCATTATTTGAAACCACTTTCTACCAAAACAAAGCAGAAACCTGCCCAAGAAGTTTCAAACACTAAGATGAGCTAAAGAGTGTGATTATTGAAGACATGTTTTAAAAGCATCCTAACAGCTTCCAGGAAACCTAGACTATATTTTTTTTCCTCCTAATTTAAAAAGAAATCCAATCCCTTTGGTTTTGTTCTCAGCTTTAATGTGACTTATCTGGCCTGGGACAGCTGCCCAGCACCCATTAGAGCTGATAGCTGGAGCCCACAGCAAAATGTTGTCTGTAAAGGGTTGCTAACTGCCTCCCCTCCCGAGGATTGGTCAGGGAGGAGCAGGGAGGAGAGAAGGGAATTCCGAAGCATCTGAGAGCTATTACGGATACTGGATCATCTTGTCCATTTTTAAAACTTTTACTTAAACTTCTTAAGCCACAATTTCTTTCTCTAAAGAAATGTTTCTTAGCACAGTTTGAAAAGCTGAAAGAGGAAACTTTCCTGAACGGACAAGGGGGAACTTGGAGGCCCCTAGGACGTGTGTCCATCCGACCTTACTTCCCAGTGGAGGAGGAGGTTCAGGGAAAGGAGGCAGCCTGCTCACAGGCTGCATGGAGTAAGGCGCCCTGAGGAACAGGGGGCAAAGTTCTCCATCGACAGCCAAAGCTGCAGAATGGAGCCCAGTCAATGGGAGAGACTTGGAAAGGGTTCAGACTGCAAAGGCAGCTTGCAGACAGGCAGAGAAGTCCAGTGGGAAGCCATCGTGAGCAGGGGAAGGAAAGGCTGTGGAGCCTGGCACATGCAAGAGGGCTTTCCGAGAGCAGGAGAGGAGCTTGGTGGCTAAGCACTGATCGGGCGCACTCTTGATTCTCAGCAAGCGCCCTGCATGGGCTTCATTCATCCACACTGGAAAGGGAGAGTCGCTTGCTCTCCAGTGGCCTGCAGAACGGGTGCTCCTGTCCCAGGAAGCAGGGCTCTGTGTGGGCGGCGTTACACGTGTTCTTTTAACGGCACTAGAAAGAACGCCAGGTGTAGGGGGAGAAACAGGAGGCAAATCTGACTTTAATAATTATCAAGAATGACAACAATGCAGTTAAAACAGAAAGAAAAAAAATCTCCCAAATTTAAGGTCCACTCTTTCTTGGCCAGCAGTGGTCAGGACCTTTTGCAGGAAGAGGAAGCGTTGGGTCATTTAAAGAAAATACTCCCTTATCTCAACCTCAACCATATGTTTGGCTGCAGACACCCCAGTAAATGGCTTGTTCTCTTGTTTAGTGAAGTTAGAAGGTATGATACTATTTTAAGGGTAAATCATTTCTGATCTTAGAAAATAGGGGACTGTCACGACTTACTCATTTTAATGCAACTTTACCTAGGAGTATGATCTTAAAATTTAAGGTAAACAAACCAAAATCAGTCTAAGCCAACACCTGGGTGGGGAGCAGAGCTGCACATGTCACAGCGGGTCCGGCAAACACACCCCTGTCCCCAGCCAGCAGTTGAGTTTCTGGGGAGATGACGAGACTGCAGTTTAGCCACCAGAGGGCGCCAGAGCCACCACTCTCGTCCACTCTACTCTCCGAAAAAGCCCATTTTGTGTTGGTGGATTGAAGAAAAACCAAAGTACTCTGAGCAGTAAGCATTGGACCTAAATAGGACAGATAGGAATAGCCACAGAGGTCCCCCCTCCCTGTGGCCGCCAGCCTTGCAGCTCTACCTTTGGAAGAAAAAAGGACGGGGGTGTAGGGTGCATGGCATGTTTCAGGCACCCCTGACCTGGAACCCAAATTCAGGAGACCCCGGACAGAATCACAAACGGCTTATTCCCCACTAAGAGGGGCAGATGTGAGGGGATAAGAGCCCATATCAATGCAGGCTTGGGGAAGGACAACTGCCTTAAGAAAGTAGTCCTGTGAGCCATGAGACAAGGAACATGAACACAGATGCCCATGTGCAGTCAGCTGAGTTCCAGAAGAAGGCCCCCCACCCTGCCAAGGGCAGCTCACTGGGGAGGCCTGTGTGCTGGGGGCAGAGGAGCGACAGCCGCCTGGGGGCTTAACCCAGTCACAACTCCGAGACGCCACCGCACCTGGAGAGGAGGGACTGAAGCACATGTGGGATCGAATCAAGAAACGCACCCATAGGCTTGTGTGTGCACGTTAGCGTGTACAGGGTGTGTGGTGACTCCAGGCAGACTATTCAACGCAATGCATGAATCTGCCAGGAGGGGAGGAAGCAAGGGGATTTGGCACAGAACTTCCTGACACCCTAAGTGCTTTGTGCATCAGGCCCGTGTCGCTTAGACCCCACCCCAGACTTCCTGAATCCAAACCAGCACTTTAACAAGGCCCCTGGGTCATCTGTGTGCACCACTCCCAACCAAGGTCAGGATTGGGCTTTCCATCATATCCGACAATCGCTGGTCCAGATGACCTCGCATCCCACCAGGGAGAGCTTAGGCACGAAGGAAACGCAGGCAGACAGGCAATTTCAGCTGTTTTCGTGGTCTCCTACGGGAGAGGATAGAGATGTAAAGATGACATGGTTGGCAGTGGAATTTTTTTTCCCACCCTGCTAGATTCAACATCTGTCTTAGGCTGACTTTTTCTTCAGTGAGGGATCTTGGTTTTTAAAACGGAGTCATTCTTCACAAGACTGTGGACTGTGGGCTCCCGGGTGGAGGGGTGGGGCAGGCTGGATTCGTAACAAATGTGTCAGGATGGAGCTGCTCCCTGAGGCTTTGGCTTTAGAGATGAAAGTAACCTTTCATGCCCTTAACAGCTTAAAACCCAGCTTGCATTTCCTAGGGGCAAGTCCACAAATCTCAACTCATTCATTTCAAGTTGTTGACCTTTATGATTTCTGCCAGCAAAAGGAGGTGGCAAATTTCTTGAATCATATTAGCTACAGATTCAGTGTGATACCAGTATTACAGACTTTGGGTTTTTTTTTTTTTTTTTTTTGCCAGTTGGATGTTTGGCCCTCCTAAACACAGAACTCGCTCACGCCCAGCAGGACTGGCTTCCTAGATGGACAGCCTGTGCAGCCGAACAAGGACCCACACTCAGATGGGCCCTGGGCTTCGTTTACTGCGTGTTCTGCTAAAAGTCTTAATTATCACCCACGGAACCCAGGTTTTTGATTTGGCACAGGGTCCTGCAAATTATATCGATGGTCTCGTGTGCCATGCACACCCCTGCCTCTCCTCTGTGCCTGGCTAATCCCATACCCTTCAGTCTCAGCTTCAACATCTGGTCCACAGGAAGCCCCATCAGCTGCACCACGCCGGGCCGACGTGAATTGAATGTCATCCACTGTGTGTCATGCACTGATCTAGGTTGTTTCTGTGGATTTTCTCATTTCATCATCTGTTTTTTTTTTTTTTTTTTTTGAGTTATAGTCAGTTTACAATGTTGTGTCAATTTCCAGCGTGGAGCACAATTTTTCAGTTACACATGAACATACATACATTCATTGTCACATTCTTTTTTGCTGTGAGCTACCACAAGATTGTGTATAAATTTCCCTGTGCTATGCAGTATAATCTTGTTTATCTATTCTACATATGTCTGTCAGTATCTACAAATTTCGAACTCCCAGTCTGTCCCTTCCTACCCCCCTGCCCCTTGGCAACCACAAGTTTGTATTCTATGTCTGTCTCATTTCATCATCTTGACAATGCCTTCCACCAGCTCTCTTGTTGGATCTTGAGGGGATTTGGGGTCCTGGGGACTTGTCCATTCAAGGAGGACAGTAACCTACCATGATTGAGATGTGAAAACACAGTCATTTACAATTTTAATATGAAATGTCCCAACCAAAAGGAACAGCCCCTGAGGCCACTCCTGGGCAGGTCAGCATGGTTCCTTCTGGAGCCTGCCAGAGACAGAGGCCAGATGCTTCTCCTCGGGGGAGAGAAGGTGCAGTGGCACAGGAGAGAGCCCTCCGGTAGGAGGAAGGCGGGGGCAGGTTGCTAGTCTTGTCTCTCACACCCACTTGCCTTATTGTCCTAGGCTGGCCCGTGACCTCTCAGCCTAAATTCCTTTAGTAAGTGGAAGGGTCTAAACTTGATCACTTTTTCCAGCCCCAAAGTTCTAAACTTCTTTATTCAGAACCTTTGGGTGGGATGCAGTGGCTTTCAGATCACCAAGAGATCTCATTTTATCACGAAGGTCCAGCACTAGACACTAACTAAGAGGGGGAAAAAAAAAGCTATAAAATGCTGACATAGCAGAACCGCCAGCACCTAGAACCCCGGTCTGACCTTAGTCTCTCATCTTTGCTGCGCACACTGGCTGGACTTTGCCGTTCCTTAATTGCACAGGTTTTGTCTTTTCTATCCATAGTCTTGTCAACCATTTGGCGACCCTTGCCTGAAGCAGGAATAAATATATTTTCCATGTGCTGTTAGTTTCCCCTTTGATTTGTTTCTTTTAACATCGGTGAAGAGTCCTGTTTTTAAAGATTGTTTCCCTCCACCCAAACTCACAGGTACAGAGGATTTAAAGGCAACTGTTCCATGACCTTCATTGATCAGTTTAAAGCACTACACCAGTGTAACAAGTATTGTAAAATGCTGGGGCTGAAGTCGCTTCAAAACAACCAGAAACAAAAGAAGCCGAGCATCGGGAAGAGCAAAATTCAGTCCAGCTCCACAACCGTGAAGAAGACGGCACCCGGGACCCCAGCCGACAAGAAAACCTAACGACTCCTATTAACTAACAGTCAGCGGCTGGCGGCATGTGGTCTTGTGGGTAGAAATCTGGGAACACCCCAGAGGGAACACAGCCTGCAGAGCGACCCAGAGCTGCCTCCCAGCTGCCTCCCAAGCTGCCACCTGCTGGCTTCCCGGAGATGATTTTAGAGCAGGATTTGCAACCCGACCCACGGAGAGACTGAATCAATTGTCCATCTCAAGGATGTCTTTGTACCGTTAGCATTTGTACCGACCTCAGATTAGGTGTCTGTATTTGCACATGGCTGTCTTGTCAAGGACCGCGGGCTAAGCAGGGTCTGTCCACAGCCCACGTCCTCCCCGCCCCCATTCCTGACCTCGGGATTTCTAGGCACATCCGGCTGCTCTACCAACAGAAGGGGTGAATTCCTTTCCTGGGTCAGGCGTGCTCGAGTGGATTATGCTGTTGTGGCTGGAGGGGGCTCCCAAAACGTCAGGCAGTTTCCCATCACTCTTCACACATCCCGCTGTAACGTTCTGTTTAATTAAATTCATGTTTAGACAGAAGCTGTAAGATGCACATACTAGTGCAGACATTTGGACTTTGCCGTATTTCACATTCCCCCAGGAGGGATAATAGTTCCTGATACATTTACCAGAGCACAAAATAGTTGCTTCTGTGTTTTCCGCCCATTCTTACAGCACAGCTTGGGTTTGGTCCACTTCTCTTTCTAAATCCGAGCTCCCTAAACCCAGGGCTGCCCCCTCGAGGGATCGCTCTGGAAGGTGCGTGCAAATCCTGGCGGGAGCACCGGCGCTCACAGCGTCCCGGCCCCTCCCTCTCATTCACGGGGGTCTCCTCCCCACCAGTCTGGGTCCTGCCCAGCTGTGCAGCAGAGTGGCCACAGCAGTTTGCACTGGGCAAGAGGAAGCGGTGCAAAGACAGTTCAGGGACCGTCTCCCTCACCCCAAACTGAGAATGTCTCAAGCCCCACCAGTGTTGTTATTGTCTAATTAAGACTCTTTAGAGCAGTTTTAGGGGTACAGAAAAACGAGTGGAAAGTACAGAGGTCCCATATGGCCCCTCACCCCGACTCTGTTATTTCCCCCTCGTCATTAGCATCTTACCCATGTGATGCCTTTGTTACAGCTGAGGAGCACCCCAGGACATCGGGATTCACGGACGTCCACAGCTTGCACCAGGGCTCATTCTGTGCTACTCTACAAGGACATGTATCCACCACGACAGTATCTCACAGAGTCGTTTCACTGCCCCCGAGAAATCCCCTGTGCTCCACCGATTCCTCCGTCCTTCCCCTGAGATCCAACTCTTAGTAGCCACTGGCTGTCTCCCTAGTTTTGCTTTTTCCAGAATGTCACAGAGTAGGAGCCCTATTGGAGGTAGCCTTCTCAGAGAGCTGGTGGTTTCAGATGATGCAGGTGCACTCCCTGACCGCAGCTGGGAGGAGGCGTCTCACTGGAAGTGCGCACAACCCCCCTGGGATCTTGTTAAAAAGAAAACAAAACGCAGGCTCCAATTCGGTCGGTGTGGGGTGGGGCCTGAGACTCTGCATTTCCAACATGCTCCCAGGGGATCTGCGTGGTGGCCCGGGGACCACACTTAGGAGGGGCATGTAGACCACAGGCAGGAGGGTCCTGAAGTGTTGAGGAAGTGAGGAGGACTAGAGTTCAAGCAGCGGTCGGCCGGGGAAGCACCCAGCTCCTTGGATCCTGACCTGGGAGGCGGGAGGGGGACACGCCGTAGTGCCGGCGGTGCCAGGTGATGGCTGTGCCCAGCTCTGCAGGGCAGCAGGCTTCCACGGGAGATCCCGGCTGCTTCTCCTTCAAAATACACCCTCCTCAGGCACGAGGTTTAGACAGAAAGGAGAGCATAGATGGGATTTTTGTTTTAAAAAGGGATTTGAAAGAGAAACCTTCAGCTAGTCACAGAGCATCTTTTCGGAAGATCTACCATCTCCATTTTTCTTCTAAAGGGATCCCTCCGGCTGCAGCTTACAAAATGCTCAGTTTCCGGCGAGGCAGCCTGTAGCCTGCTTCCCCGGCACAGGCCCTGCAGCTGCATTTGGCAGTGGCGCTCTCTGAAGTTCCATGATAACAAAAACGCACAGGCACACTTTGATTGAAATCAGTGTACATCCATCAGCGTGGGTGTGACCAAAGCCCCTTTCAACAGATCAGGGAACGTTCTCTGGTAATTGTTTGTAATTATAAAAACAATATCAACACAGGTGTTCAAAAATTTTAAAAATTACAGAAAAGTGCAAAATGAAAAGTCAAAGTCACCCTGTAACCCTAGCTCTAGCTGGCTTTGAATTTGGGCTTGGAGAGACAGTGGAAGGGAAAGGAGTTTCTCCCAGATTTGGCATTTTGCAGTCAGCCCGGGGGTGGCGTGGCTGGAGCTCTCCCCTCCTCCTTTCAAGGCTGTTTAGATGTCTCTTCAAGGGGCCCTTACTGTTTCCCATAATCTGATTTCATCTGTTTAGAAATACTTGGAGGACCGGAGACTGCAGGTGTGCCCACGGGGGACTTGCCTCCACCAATGCAGCCAGGGATGGCCTTGGTGGGGCTGAGTGGCCATCTATCTGGCCACCCACACCCTGACCGTCTGTTCTGAGATGAATTGCAGGCTTCCTCGCATCGTCAAATACCTGGGTGGGTGTGCTGTGAGCTCTTATACTGAGGAGTTGTTCTCAAAAATGCCCACACCCATTGCCACTGTTTTCTTTCTTTCTCTTTTTTAAGTGGAGGTACTGGGGACTGGACCCAGGACCTCGTTCTTGCTAAGCACGTGCTCTACTGCTGAGCTGCACCCTCCTCCTCTTCCGGCCCCCCTTGCCATTGTTTTTGCTTAGTTTCCACCACGTCCAGTTTCTTTGGTTTTTCCCATTTGTCTACGTGAGGTGTTAGGTCTATAAACACAACAAACGCTCAACCCAGGGCTGAGCTGGGATGGCCTGGTGGGTCCAGCTGGGGACTTTGTGCCCGGTGCCTACAGGATGGTCATCTGTGTGTGAGCATCTGTTTCTTAAAGGGCTCGGCAGTGGGGCTCTGTGACAGGCAGCTGACAAAAATAAATGAACACCTCATTAAAATGGGCTTGTTTTCAACAGCAGGTTCATCGCTAATGAGGTTGGCAAAGAGATGATGCCTTCCTGCCAGGGGCATCGTGTTCTGGAGAGGTCTGGACTTGGATGCGTGGCTGGCTGGCCTGTGTGAATATTTCATGTTCTCTTTTGTACCAGCGCCTCCCCAACCATGCTTCGGATAAGCCCCATAGTAGCAAAGGGTTTCAAAAGATTCTTATTAAAAAGGACACCAAAAGGAGTAGCAATTACTTTCTAATCATAAAGTGCTCTCTTTTCTAAATATACACCATTCTGTGTGTGTGTTAGGCATGTTTTCAACGGCACGCAGATAGGAGGAGCCGGCTCAGCCTGGGCCTGGCTCGCTTCCTTCGTACACGCTTTGCTCCGCTGGCCCATGTGTGCAAAAGTGAACAGACTGGCGTTTCTCCCCCATTTAGATCTGCAGATGCCACTTGCGCTTAAGTAGCTCTAAAAAATCAAAGAGACACACAAACCTCTTCTGCCTTCCAGCAAAGGGTATGTTTTCCAGATCTTTGCTGTAGCAGCTCTGAAGTCCTCGAGAGCCGGCTCGTTCTGAAGCTTGTTCTGTAAAAGCCGAAAGGCAAGTTGGGCACCAGGTTCCTCTGTGTGGTCATGTGAGCACAGACGTCAACTTCATGATGCAATGAACAAATATTTAAAGTACTAATTGTACCACTAGACCAAGAATGTTTTAAATTCTAATTTTCATGAGGCCCATGTGGACCCAGGTAGAAATCATCTCAGAGGCTTTTTTCAAGTCACATGTTCTTGATCGGATATGGCAGTCAGTACCGGAAGCAGTTCTGATGGAAATCTCACCTCCAGCTCATGGTTTCCTCTTTCTCCATCTACCTCTACAGCGATACATTGCCCACGGTGCTTTCCTTGGTGCCCGTGCTCGTTTCCTGGGGCGCCAGAACAAAGAACCACAAGCCATGGGGCTTAAACAACAGAAATCGTCTTGCAGTCCTGGAGGCTGGAAATCCTAGATCGAGGGGTTGGCAGCTCCCTCTGGGCTCTGGGGAAGTCTCTGTGCTGCCTGCTCCCTGCCTCTGCCCTACCGCGGCATGACCCCACGTCCTAAATGAGCAAATGGTCCCCAGTGCTCTCTGACCACAGATTTAAAATCCCGCCACCACCCTGTGGGCCTCGTCACTGTCCCTCCTGGATCCCCTGCTGCTTGCTTACTGGCTTCTAATACGCTACGTGGTGGACTGACTGATTCTGTTAAGTGTTTCTCTCCCCAATTAGAGTGTAAGCTCGTGACAGAGCTTTATCTCTGTCAGAGATAAAGACAGAGATCTTTTGTTTACTGATGTATGCCTAACACCTAGAAGTGCCTGGAACCTGGCAGATACTAAAAATAATCTACAACTGTAAATTTTATCAATGGCAATGAAAAATACAGTTTAAGAGGAAAATGAGAAATCATGTCATATGGTGGATTTGTGTGGAATACATTTTTTTTTCAGGGTTCCGTTTTTAAGTCATTTCAAAATGTTTTATTGGTCCCGTGCTGTACAGCCTCTCTATGAAGGGGGCTAGGCAAAGCTTTAATAATTTTGCCACACGTCTCTTAAAAAAAAAAAAAAACTTCATTTTTTGAGCATCAAGGAGATGTTGCTGCCTTAAAAAAAGAAAAAAAAAGAAAAAAAATCCAGGAATTGCTGACAAGCCATCTGCACATCTCTCTGCTGTTTTTAGATAAGCACGGCTTTGATCAATAGCCCTTCCAACCTCCAGTTCCTCTTTCATCCTCCTGCTTTCTGAAAGAGGTGAATTTTGAGCAGGGCATAAAAGGAAGCGATAGATGAACGGTGAAGAAAGGAAGGTAGCCCCGTGGGGAGACTCTCAAGAGCCAGTGTTCAGAGGCAGGTGGAGGAAGGACCATCCCCGGGCGACAACCAGTGAGCCAGCCTGGGAACACAGGAGCTTTCCGCTGACTAGGGAGGAGAGAGGAGCAGACTGGGATGTGATGGAGGCAAGGTCTCTGCTGGTTGGTCAGAGATCAGCTTGTTTTTGTGGCTTCATAAGGCGCTAGAGGCTTAGCACGGATACAGCTCGAGCAGCTAGAATATGGAGAGTGTGGTGCTGCCCGGGAAGGAGGCAGGCTGGAGGACCAGAGAGTAGGGCGCCTTACCATGTGAGGCATCTCTGGGACGGCACACGGGGGGAAGGCACCAAGACCAGAAAGGCACTGTGTCTAAAGGGCTCGGAAGCAAGTCATGGGCAGCCCAGAGTGACCCAGAGATGGAAGGGAGACGCAAGAGCAAGGCAGAAGCCAAGCGAGGTTCACTCCAGCATCTGGAAACGTCCTTCTCGAGGCAGCTCTCCCCCGGGGGTCTGCCAGGCAGGTGCCAACCCTGCACACAGGTCACCTCCGCCCAGAAGGAGAGCAGGAAGGGTAGCAACTGGCTGAGGTGGGAAAATCTCGGCCGTCTCTGTTGGGCAGAGGAATTTCAGAAGAGGCAGCCGCTGTTTGCAGAGAGCCCAGCTGTTTCTCAGAATCAACAGACCACAGAAAAGTTCGCCCCTGATAATTGATTCACTCAGCACGGCTGCGGCTTCCCAGGAGGGCGTCCTGATTTGTCATCATTTATGTCTGTATCCACACATCTCACTAATGGTGCCTCGTGACATGGTCTTGAGGGTCGATGTGGTCTTTACTATTGTTTCCATATCTGCGTTACCGGAAACCAATAAATCAACCCCTCACCGCAGCGACTGGAGATTTAAATTAGATGCGGTCCTGCGCCCATGAATCATCTTCCCTGCCCTCCCTCCCAGGGATGAGCTTGAGATAAGGACCAAAAAAGGGCTTTTACCCCAGAGGATGTAGTGAGCTGAATGGAATGGCCCTCTACCGTCATCATTTCACCTCCAGGGTGCCAATCCCCTGGGCAGCCACTTTACAGAGCACGCGGAGTCCTGAAACCCCCAATCAAGCAAAATTCCCTTCCATCAAGCCCTACTTTAGCACCCCACCCCCTGCCCACTTTGCTGGGGTCTTGCTGTCACTACCCTCAAGCTGGCCTCCCGTGTCTCAGGCCTCAGTGCCTCGGGCATGTTTACTGAGACACCCGCTGGATGGGTCTCTCCATGAGTCAACATGGAATTTCTCAGGGTGCTTATGACACGTTTGATCCAATAAGTTCAGTCTGTTCTATTTTCATCCTTTTATCTTTATTGCATAACAGCTCAAGAGAGTTGCCACAGTGTATATAAATATATGTGTATATGTATACCGCTAATCCTAAATGCATAGCATGTGAGTGGGCGATTCAAAGGTCACTCTGCTTTGTCCCGAAGTCGTGAGTTAATCACTTCTCTCATTTGATATAGAGCTAGCCGGGTGCTGCCCTGACTACGGGACACTCCTCATACTTAGCCTCTGTTGGGGTTGGGATGCTGGGGGCTCCACCACTCTCCAGAGCCCAGACTTCACCTTCCATACCCCCACTGCTGCTCTGGGGGCCCTCCCCTCTCTCTCTGAGAAAGGAGTTATTGTCAGAGCCGTTGAATGGGAGGGGTGGGTCCATTTGCAGCACTTGGGAATGGGCGCAGCCAGTCTCAGGTTGGGATAGGTGTCTGGACACTCCAGGGGCCTGAGCAGGCAGCTGTCCTGGAACAGTCACTCTGCAGTGACTAGTAAACAGCTCATGGGACGCCTAAAATTGTAGCAAACTCAATATTGTTGGCTGAGCCTCCAGGTGGCGCCCTCCCCAGGCCCAGTTCACCCAGCAACCCCAGGCCGACAGGCTCCCGCGTCCTATTCCTTTCCCCCATGACCCGCGCTGCTCCCGGTCCCCCTCCTCCCTGGGTGGGAAGAGAAAACGATGTCTTGCTTTACCCTTGGATTCTGAAAAGCCTGTTTGGGGGAAAAAGAATTAAAAACTGTGTTGTACTTTATTTCCCCCCCTTTTCCCCCCATTCTTACAGGAAAAAACAATCCACTTTTCCTGAAGGCTACATCATATCTCTGCCTCCCCACCACTAGAACAGCCCCTATAAGGGAAGAGAGAAAAAAAGAAAACCTTCCTCCTTCCATTCTTTCTGCCCAATATTCAGTCCCCCTTCTTCTTTAGAAACAGAACCCAACTTTGTTCAAGTGGTAAAGTGCTTAGTTAAAACATTGCATTTCCCAGATGCCCTTCCCATGGAGGGACAACCCTCGGTCACAGTTCTGCCCACTAATATCCAACAGAAGTCTCCGGGTGGGGCTTCCAGGAATGCTCTTTAAAGAGGATTGAGTTAGAAAGCAACTGCCCTTTTTGCTCTTTGTCCTTTAAATTTTTCCTTCCTGGAACATGAACTTGATGGCTGGAGCTCTAGTGATCATGTTGAAACCATGAGGGCAGAATAGAGTGATCGATCACCAGAAGGTCCAGAAGGACCTCAATGGCTAAAAACACCTTGAAGGTGCTACCCCAGCCCCAGGCTCTTTACCTCCTCATTTTTTTATCAAAAGAGAGGGGAAAATAAAGCTTAATTTTTGTCTAAAGCACGGCTTCAACTTGATACATTTATTGTTGTTCCTGATTAAAAATAAAGTTCTCAAAGTCATTCAAAATAGAGCATCACGCTAAAACCTTCTTTTGCTGCCGTGGGGCTCAATTTTGGCTGTGCATTCTTGTCACCTAGTGTGCTTTGAAAATGTGCCTGGGTGCCCCTCAGAGATCTTTAAGTAATTGGTCTGGGCCACAGCCTTAGGCAATGGGGCTTTTAAAGCTCTCAGGGTGATTCTAATGTGCAGCCAAGGCTGAGAAAACTCTGCTCTGCTCGTTTCCACAGCGAGAGTAATTGGTTGATTATCTCAGCTGTTGTCTCATTAAACACTAACGCGCAGCCCGGTGGACCAGGTCTGCGGCGCGGTGGTCC
This sequence comes from Camelus dromedarius, assembly GCF_036321535.1. Taxonomy (NCBI): domain Eukaryota; kingdom Metazoa; phylum Chordata; class Mammalia; order Artiodactyla; family Camelidae; genus Camelus; species Camelus dromedarius. The sequence goes on along the minus strand of NC_087463.1, from coordinate 15,028,884 downwards.
ATCAGCAGCATCTGGAAGTGGTGGTTAAACACAGGGTGCTGGCTCTACCCCTAGAGTTTCTGCTCTAACGGGTCTGGGCTGGGCCACAGGTTCTGCATTTCTAACAAGTTCCCAGGGCTGTTGATGCTGCAGTGAGGGACCACAGCCATAAATGGGGTGTGTCTCATGTCCCCAGCCCCTTCCTTTTGTGTCCTTTTCTCTACCACCCCTTTGGGCCCCAGGTGCGTTGGTTTGCTCTCCTCTTCATGGTCTACTGAAAAAGCAGAACAAAAGAATTCCCTCTTAAGGACTTTTAGGCAGTAGCACCCTGGAAGCTTGTGATAGAACTCTTCCCTCCTCTGTCTAAAGAACCTCTACTTGTCTTTCAAGTTTCCACTCAGAGGTCACCTCCTCCAGGAAGTCTTCCATCAAGCCCCCAGATCTGTGCCCTCAGAGCCCCTGGTAGAGTCCACTTGGGTGCAGTTGCTTCACTGAATCTCTATACTCATAAGACAGAAATACGCTCTCTTTCTGCTTGGGACCCAGTACATGGCGGGTCCTCAGTAAGTATCTTCCTGCAGGAAGGAAGGAGGTGGCTTCAGGCAGGTTGGTTCTCTGCTCAAGGAGAGGATGAGCTGGGGCTGGTCCCAGCTGAAGCCAATGCAGGCAGAAGCCCATATGTCTCTTGTGACTGGAAGACTTCCCTCCCACGCTCACCCCTGCCCTCTCTTGACCCCCAGAGAGCCCTCCCTCCACAAGCTTAGGTCCTGTCCCTCCTCACATTCTCCAACTTTATGCCTAACTCTTTCCTCACCCTCCAAACACACTGCTCTGTGGGATGTTTGGTGTTATTTGGCTTAGCAAGACTTGTCTGGCCAGGACCCCAAGCCTCCTGTCATTTCTACCTCTTGTTCTGAAGTTCCCAGTCAAGAAGTCATTCCTTAGAAGAGTGCTCAACTGGGGTGCAGTTTTGCCCCCCAGGGGATATTTGGCAACACCTGGAGATGGTTTTGGTTGTCACAACCAGGAGGAAGCTGCTGACATCCAGTGGGTAGAGGCCAGGATGCTGCTGAACACCCTACGTACTCAGGAGGGCTGCAGCCACAAAGAATCCTCTGGCCCAGAATGTCAGTAGCACTGAGGCTGCAAGACCCTGAGGGCAGCCTTCCCTTCCAAGGCCTCACTGAGAGTGGAGAGGACACTCTGCCCTTTGCCCAGCACTGCTTGGGGAGGGGGGGGGAGTTACTGTTAGACCCACCCCATGGACCTTTGTGTTACAGACTAAGGTTTCTCCAGGGCCCCAAAGTCTGATAATCCTCAAGACGGTGGTGGTGGTGGTGATGATAGTCAGTCTGAGCTGAGGCCTGAGGTGCACAGGGAGCTGAGCGGAGCTGGCACCTGCCTCTCTGCCTCAGAAAGAGGGGGCCAGCAGCTGTCTGCAGAAGAGCTTCTTGGAAGGATTCTCCTCCTGGAAAGGAAAATCCTCTCAAAGTGAAGTAATGGCAGAGACCAAGGGTCCCTCTGCAAGTTCCTCTTAGAAAGGACTGTGCCTGGGGGCCCTCGGAGCACCCCCCATCAGGAAGCCCTCACAGCTGGGCGGTTACTCTGGGAAGGGCGCAGGGGACCTGGGCAGGAGACGAACCCCGCAGCCCAGATACTGGGATGTGTCTGCCAGGCCTCCGGCTCACAGAGCAGCGCACTGAAGCCATTCCCCTGGAACCTGGCCAGCAGCTCTTCCCAGAAGAGTTTCTCTGATCCACAAGGAGATGTGTGGGGCTCAGCTGAGCAGGTCTCACTGCCTGGAAGAAAGTAGCCTTTGTGGAGTAGCCACTGGGGGGCCCACAAGCCTCAGAGGAGCCTGCTGGTTTGTTTACAAGGTTTTAGAATGTGGCAGAAGGCAGGAGCCTTCCAGAGATGCAAAGAGAACATCCCAGTGCAACCAGCTGGGTACTAGGAACTGAAGCATCAATCACAAGATATTAGAGAGTGGAAGGCATCCCGCAGACTAGAGAGCTTGGTATATGTTTAGGCAAATGGACTGTTGTCACTTAAAATCAGAGCTCCTCAGGCTTCTGACAGTTGGATGACAGCTCTGGACCCTCACCCTACAAAAGTGCATTTGTATGTAAAATGTCATTGTCAGTTTCAGGAGGTTGATGGATCACCCTGATTCCACCCCAGACTCAGGATTTACTGCATCCATCCTTAGGACAAGAGAAATGGCAGCATCTCAGGCTGGCATCTGGCGTGAGCTGTCCACAGAGCAGATGTTCAGATGATTAAAGACAAGGTGTTTGGCAGGAAAAGAGGCCAATGGATGACAGAAACGGGCAGCCACATAATTGTAACAGGACGGATATTGGCCAAAATGAAATACTGATTAGCAATTATATGGTCCAGTGAGTAGGGACATGTCCCTGGAGACATACATACAATTCTTGGCTTTACCAACCCTTTATGCATCTAACAGTTACCACAAACCCACCATGTGATTGGCACTGTTTTGTGAGCCAGGGATAAAGCAAGGTCTCCGTCCTCACGTGCCTGACCTTCTAGTGTGGACGTGCAAGATAAGAAAATAAATGGTCAGGAGGTGAAGAATGCTACAGTGGACGGGGGGGAAGGCTTCATTGAAAAGACAACTTTGAATACATGTAAGAATGAGGTGAAGGGGCAAGGTATGCATATATCTGGGAGAAAGGGTCTGGATAGAGGGAAGGACAAGTGCAAAGGTCCTGAGGCAGGAGCCTACTTGGCATGTTTGAAGATCAGCAAGCTGGTGGGCATGGTGTGGAGTGAGCAGGGGGAGGAGCAGGAGGAGACGAGGTCTGTCTGAGAGGGATGTAGGGGATCCTTGGGTTTTGTCCCCTGTAAGATGGGAAGCCATTGAAGGACCTTGAACAGGATCTTGAACAGTGATCTACTTCAGGTTTTAAAAATGATCTGGCTTCCAACAGAGAAAGTGAATAGGCGTTGTCAACACTCTCATGATAGTAACAGTCGTTCTCTTGCTTATCTACACTTCCTTGGTCTTGATTGTAGGGTCAGCAAACTTTTCCAATAAATGGCCAGATAGTAAATATTTTAGGCTTTGCAGGCCCAGAGGAGTTATGACCTCTGTCATAACTTCTCCACTCTGCCTTTGGAGCTTGAAAAGAGCCATCAACAATATGGAAGTGAATGAACCTGTTCTGTTCCAGGTGATCAGCCATCCCAACGTGCCTGGGACACAGAGGGGTTTTCCAGGATCCAAGACTTTCAGTGCTCAACTGAGCAAATGGGGATGGTTGGTGAATTCCAATAAAACTTTGTGGACACAGAAATTTGAACATATATATTTCACATGTCATGAAATAAATTTCTTTTGATTTTTTTCCCCCAATAATTTAAACATGCAAAAACCATGCTGAGTTCACCCCAAAACAGGTGGCAGCCTAGATTCGACCCACAGGCTGTAGGGGATCATGATTTGTAGCCACTTTCTTTGGGACAAATATAGGGCCCTTTCTGTGTTTCATGCAGCCTGGCCACTCACTGTAATTGCAAAGGGTTGGATCCGAGACAGCCTGAGCTTGTGCAGAGACATAGGAGAGACCAGAAAAATCTCAGGCACAGGTGGTTAGGGCTCACGGGAGAGGAATGTTAAATTCAGTAGCTGCACATCCCAACGGTGGGCGAGAATCTCACTTCTTTGTATCCAGCTGCAATTGGAAACTAAATGGGAAACAGGACAGGCTGTACTGCACCGAGGACAGGCAGCCTTCAGAAATAAGGACTTTAATTAGCCCTTGACTGGGCTAAATGTGCCAGAAAAGTGAAAAGAAAGACACTTGTTCTCTGGGTAGAACCAGATTAGTTCTTCTCAGCTGTATTTAATGGGTCAACAGACACCCAATAGAACGATCTCTTCCACTCCTCTCCCTCCCCCCCCATCAAGCCTTTGAAAACTTACTTTATCAAAATTAAGGCTAGATTCTGCTGCCAGGGGAAGCGCTTAATGAATCAATTTGGAATACTCAGATAACAAACCCGAAATCCTTTTGAACCACCGAGGTTACGATGTGCAGGGGCACAACCTACCTGTAGGGGGCAGTATCCCAAGAAGAGAGTGGCCCCAGGCTCAGAGGGCTAGGAATGGGGAGGATGCTCCCTGCAGCCCAAGCTGGAGATCAAAGCACTGGCTTTTCCGGTTTCAGAACGGGACAGGGTCGGGGGGCGGGGGGTGGGGGTGGGAGTCCCAGCTGAACAATATGTGAAAGGCATTTTACCTGGCTCCTTGGAGAAATTAAAATTCTTCACATGTGCACTACAAACACACATACACAAGCCCACATGCACACCTGCCCCTGCCCCGGCCACCTGCCCAGTAGCACAACGTGCTTCTTTTATTTAAAACGTGATCTTTTTTTGTGTGTGGATGTTTGGCTGTATTTTTGAGAGGGGAGCGCCCACGAGATAAATCCCAGGCTCATAGCTCCACTGCTCTCTGGAGGGAATGGCTGGGGAATGCTCTGGAAACTTGAAGGAACCTCCACCTCCGTCAAGGTGAAACCTTCTACACGTCACTTGCCGAGGTCAGGATGTCTGCCTGCCTCCTAGTCTCACCCATTCCTTTCTCTCTCTCACCCCAGATGGCGTTTCTTCCTTTCCGCCCCCACGGTATCCCGCATCTACTTCAAAGAATCTACAGCTCAGCTCTGCTCTTACTCATCTGCCTGCGTCCTCCCTGGACTCCCTGGGGAGAGTGTCTACTTTCTGCATTCTCAGTGACTAGCCTAATGCCTGACACACAGTAGGGACGCATGTTTGAATGTTGGCTGAGTGAATGAGTCTGACTCATCTTTGCAACCCAGGCCCAGAGTTTAAATATTCTAAGTCCGTGATCAATTTGCATCACATAAATCTTTTTCAGAACACATATGGTGACCTCCTTTCTAAATTAGAACAGACCCTCTGGAATGAACCTTCAGTCACCATCTACATTTTTGTGAACTTGTCTGTGGTTTGAAACCCTTCCTTTTCCTTCAGCAAGCTTGGATATTAAATAGAAATGTATTTAAATTAATTAGTTTAAATATCAAAGAGAAGAATGAAGGTGCCCCCATCCTACCTCCTCACAGGCCCTGGGGGCTCCTGCCATGGTGCGCACCCACCTGCCATGCGTGCATCCAACAGCTTCCCTGAGCCTGTCCCAGGGGAGGGGAGACGCAGGGGCAGCGAGGCGCTCACCGGGCAGACTTTCTACGATCAGGAAAGAGGCAGCAGTGGAGGAAAGAGCCTAATGCTGGGGTGCTGTGACATGAACCCAGCCTGCATCATACAGGAACCAGCCCACATCCTACCCAGCCCTCGTGAGAAGCAAAACCTCTTCACACACAAAACTGAAATGTGTTCTAACCCATCCCCTGACTCCTCCCAGGCCCCTCGACAGATCTCATGGTGGCAAGCGGCTGAGCAAAAGCGGCTGGGTCTTCGCACCGCAGCACTCCCGCCCCACTCAACGAAACACCCTTTATCCATAAGCTGGTAGCAACTGAATCATCAGAATAAACAAAAGTGATTATTTTCCCAACAGTAATGAAACAGTTGATAATGTCAAAGATTCAGTGTTTCTTCTGACCAGAAATGAAGGGCGTGATTAAAGTCTTTGGGCGCCTGCCCTGTGTATGGCTCTGTGGTGCCATCTGGTACCCTGGGGCCTAAATGTCTTCGTTCAGGGGATCATCCAGCTCCTGGATTGAGAGCAGCTTGGGGAAGGGACCTGGCCTCCTCCTTTGGGTCCCCAGAGCCCAGCACAGTACCAGGCACCGTTACCACACGTCCCGGGTCTGTCCAGCAAACGTGGACGATGCAGGGAAGGGGGACCACACACACGGACCCACCCACCAAAGTCTAGATTACTCAACTAGGGCGTGTCCCTGCGAAACCTGAAGGAGAGCGCTCTCAGACAAATAAAAGGGAAGGGGACTTTATAGGGCACCTAGTCACTCTCTCAGCAAGTGCTGTTAACTTCTTTTTATGTCTACTCCTGGCGGGTGAGACTCACAGGACACCCCTGGGATGAAGTGGCGAGCCCTCGGTCCACCTCGGCCACAGGCTAACTGGACGGCCTTGGGCATGTTCCTTAACCTTTCTGGGCATCAATTTCCTCATCGAACCAAAGAGGAAACTGGTTTTTCAGTTCTAATAATCAATTGCTTTCTGATTGAAGGAAGTCTGCCAAGCAGAAAATACACATTTAGAGGCATTCAGAAAAGCTGTGTAGAATAGTCATTGACATGTGGTAACTGCTCTGCCAGGTCACAGCACCTCTTCTGCGGCTGGATGGAGCCCTGGACAGGCCCTGAGTGGCAACTGTCACATTCAAGGTACACATTGTTCTAAGATGAAAGGGTTCGTAGGTCCTCACTGGCACAGGTCACAGAGCAGAGTAAAGCCTGTCTCTCAGGGAAGAAAACAACTTAATGTGGCCACCTGGGTTCTCTGCTGCCTCCCAGCTTGAGTGTGATTTTAACAGTCCTTCCAGTGGACCCTTTCATCTTGCAAACTACTTTCAGAGTCAGTAAGTGTCCCCAGGAATGCTTATTGCAGACAACCAGCAGTAATCATCCCAGAGGGAGTTGGAGAGATGAAAGATGGGCTGGCGAAGGATGCCGTGATTAGAGACCAGAGTGGCAGGACTGGATTAGCTGTGGCTTTGCCATGTGTGCACTTTTGAGATCAGCAGAAGGAACGGGTCCTCAAGCTTGAATGCACAATGGACCCAGGCAGGGCTCATAATAAGCTCTTCTGTGAGCCAGCCTAGTAGAAAAGATGCAGAATGCCCTTTTTTTAGGCTCTGTTTAATTCCATCTGAGCAAAATCTCAGGGCAAGTGGGAATGAGGAGGAGGAATGGGTGAGAACATCCTCGAATTCTCCCTGAGCCTGGGGATGGTTTGGAACCTGAAGGCTCTGGGTCAACCTGGGCCTGGGCACTAAGTTGGCTGGTCCGCGTCTGGATAGCTCGGCCACCCCCTTTCAAATCCCCAGTCTACTGCTGAGATGTTCCTCCCCTTCCCGTTCACTTCACGATGACAGCGTTTTGCAGTATTTGGTCTTCTCTGCACTGTGAACACTCACAGGGAAGGATTATCCTATGACCCATCTCTCTCCCACTCTCCGGGCTTGCCCTCCGAATCCCTTGGCAAAGTTATGGTGTGCTGAGGATGTTGACCCAATCGTGGTATGATTAACCCAACTTCTAACAGCCTCAGTCGTGAAGCATGAGGCTTTGTGGAATAACCAGCCAAGGAAGGGTACAGGGAAAGGCTAGAATCTCAGAGTTAGGAGACCCATATTCAGCTGTGGATGCATGACCAGATGATTCAGAACCACTCTTGGTGTCAGCTTGCTGCCTGTGGGAGGAGCCCCAGTTCTGGCCTCTTTGCCCTGTGGTGTCCAGATCAAATGAAATATTGTGCCTGGTGGGGGGTAATTTGTATAACAGCAGAGCACCCCCACCCACTCTCCTTCAGTTCACACACGCTCTCTAGAACAACACAAAAAAGGAATATCGGTGTCTTGATTATTTCAGGGGGTCTGGTTCTCCTCTTGAGAGTGGGTGATGTCAGAAGGGAGGAGATGGGAGTGGAAGAGGATGCAGGGCAGGCAGTGGTGGGTCTCCTCTTCTCTGGACAGAACCTTTCAGGACTTTTGCCGTGTGTCATAGAGGTGTGGTCTGCATACACGTGGCACTTTCCAGCAAGGGGCTTGGAATTCTTTTGCAAAGTTTTGCTCATTTGGTTCCCCAATAAATGTAACTGGAACAATTTAAATGGACCCAGACAGAATGCGAACCTGTGGACGCCCATTTCTGGAAATGTCAGACACATTTAATGCAAAGGTGTCCCCAGTGCCTAGGGTAGTGCTTGGCACAGGGTAGCCACTCAGTACGTATTTATTTGATAAATGAGTGGTTGAGTGAGTTGGTCTCTGGTGGCTGCTCCAACCCTATCAGTCTGATTAAACATATGCTAGTTCATTTAGCCAAGTCACAGGAGAGAAGTTTTAGCCCTGCATAAACAGAACCTGTCTCTTACTTGAAAAACCTCTCAGAGAAAGGATGTGTCTCAAGCCAAACCACCCAGCTGGTCCTAGTGTCCCAGAAGCTGCACAGATTTTAAATGTTCAGATTTGCTAAGGCAGCTCGCACGTAGTTCAGGTGTCATTTCCTGATGGAAGTTCGTTGAAACATAAGCACCTAACATAAAAATTCAGCCATCAGCCTGGTAATTGATTAAAATCAGTAGAAATCAAACATGTTCTAGAATTTCTGAAAGGTCAGTTAGGCCACGTACAAGTTTATTAGAGATTTGTCTTTTTATGATGAAAAGGGGAAGACCCACATACCTTACTGATTTTGACCTATAAGCATATGGTTTACAAAAACCTAGATTTAAGCCGGTTTTAGTTTTCCACATCTAGCACTTTCCTAACTATTCATTTCAACTCAATAAGCGTGGGTTGAACAAGTACCACGTGCCCAGCCTTGTGCCGGGTGCTCTGGGGGGCGCTGCAATCTTTTTATTGACTCAGGAAAATAAGAAAATCCATCATCAGCTAGATCATTTAACATCAGCATGTGAGAGGCAAAGTTCAGATGACAGACTGGTTACAAGCACAAAAGGACCAGAATGTCCTCGGTGATTACACGTGACTGGGAGCCCTGCTGTAAGAGGAACCCCCTTGCCCATACCAAACAGATGCCAAGGCATGCAGTGAGCAGAAGGATTGCCTAACAGTAGCTATTTAGTGTGATAATGGCGTTTGATAGTTTGGCCACAAACACCATTGTCACACTCCACAGCTCTGCTAAGGAAACTCTGTAGCCGTGACAGTGTTAATTTCACCTGCACGTTGCATCAGAGCCACTGACCATCATCAGAGAACCTCGTCAGCTCCATACAGAGACCTGAGCAAAGAAAAGAGGGGTAACGAGTCGGGCGCATCTTAAGAAACAGAAAGAAATAAAGATGTCAGGTTTCTGTGTTCTGGAACGACCGAGCTAATAAAGGGACCCGTTGCCTTGTGTTCTGCCACCACCCACAAAGGCCTCCCCGCAAGAGGAAGGAAGACTTCCTTTGGAAATGGAAGGGAAACCTGATTGCATCAATTTTCCAAAAGGGCTAAGAGAGAAAGAATCCCTAGAGGGAACTGGTTTTAGGAAACAAATACTGAGTGGAAGACCACATCATCAGCCGTAATGGCATGACTGGACTAATGGATCCCCCGCAACGCTCCTCATCCTATAGCCCAATCCATCATCAGAAATATGGTCAATTCTGCAGTCTAAGAAAAATTACTTTGCATGGGGACTTAGCATTTAGATGTGCTGTGATCTGCTCTCAGCAACAGCTATTGGATACAGAGGCATCCAACGGTGCTCACATGTTAAATCTTATTCACCACGGAGGTTTTCTACCATAGTAGTGGGTGGGAGAGGATTGGAAGGAAGGAGAAGAGGAAAATGGAAAGAGAGAGGAACTATTCCATCTTTTTTTGGTTGTTGTTAATAATACTCCTTTCCTAGCCAAAGGGAGCCTCCTATGAATAAATTCCTTCTGGTTTACTTGATTGCCTGTTAACGATGGTTTCTGACTGATACATGAACTCCTGCCCACAACGGAGCATGAGAGGAAATAAAGCATTTTATCTAATCCTTTCTTTCCCCTTAAATGCTAGAAATGGAGAGGGATGGAGGCCAGTTTACTCTTTCCCCAGGATAACAAAGTTAACATTTGACCAGAGCCTTGCTTTGGCCATAAGATTGGCGCATTCTTAACAACTTGAAAATGAACCCTTCTGCAGGTTTGTTTTTTTTTTTTCATTGAAAATGCTCCTTATTCACATGCAGGCCATGAAGCGACCCTCTTCATCCTGGACAGTGCTGCTGTTAGCTTACCACGAAAGCCACTCAGCTCCCATGGGGTTGGAGTGTTGATCGCTGCTTTTTTTTCCTTTCCATTTTTATCAAGATATATAAATTCATTTTAGGTGTATAACATCAGCTTTTCTTTTCTTTTCTTTTTTTTTCACTGTGCTGATTTGCTGGCCTTCCTACAAAGTGACTGACCTCCTTTGGTTCCCATCCGTGACCCCAGCTTGCATTGACAGCGTGCAAGGCTGCAGAAAAGTGCCTCTTGGCCCCGTTAGACGTGCTGTCTTCAGGGGGAACTCTTCCCTGGGCTTTTGCCATGACTCACACTGACTCACACCAACTCCAGAGCCCCAGCTGGCCCCCCTCACTCCAGCAAACCCTGGGCACTCTGGGTGCAGCAGCGGGGAACATACTCGTGTGATGAGCTGTCTCTGGGTCCTCCTTCCCTACAGCTCCTCCCAGCGACTTAGCCAGGCTTCTCGGCTTGTCTTTGCCTGAGGGATGTAGAGCAGGAAGCCCTACTTCCTGGTCACCCAAGGGATGTTGAGAGGCTCTGGAAATCTCTTAGCTCAGTTGGAAAGAAATCAATGGGAAATGAACAATTCACTAGTGACAAAGGTCCTGGCAGGACAGGCTTGGAGAGGAGAGCTCACTATCGGGCAAGCCCTTGAGCCCAATTCACTCCTCAGAACCTCCTACAGTATCTGAGCCCCCTCCGTTCTCCAGGTGGGCCCTGCACACTTCAGGCTTTCAATAATCTGCAAAAGACAGAGGAGGGAAGGAAGAGTAAACAGGCAAAAGCAGAAAAAGAAAGGAAGATGTGAGTGTGTTAATGGTAAATCTTACCAAACTCCTCCCCCAAATAAACCTCTATTTGTTTGGTCCCAGAAATTCATGGCAAGGAAAAGAAGTCCTTGAATTTGGAGAAAAGATTTTCTTTTGAACCCATCTGTAGAAAGGTTTATCTGTAAGGTTGTCCACAGAGGCATTGTTGGCAATAGTGAAAACTGCAAACAACTTAAATGTCCAATGATTGGACAAGTGTGATACACATCCTAGTCATTTAAGGTGATGTTGTAGAAAAATGGTGGCTGACTCGGAAAGAGATTTAACAGATGTTACCACGTGAAGAAGGAGTTTACAAAACAAGACACACTATACGAGCCCCTTCTGTGAAAAATGGCATATATGCCTGGGGCAAAACAGCAACGCTTAACCACTGAGTAGAGGAATTACGGTTTTGCTTTTCTTCTCATTTTGATTCTCTGCATTTATTAATTTCTACAACTAATGTAGTATTTTTGTAATGAGAAAAGTAATTAGAATGTAAACATTTTTAAGCAGCCTTTTTTGGGTGTGGATTTCCTAATAAAAATGCCTTCTTGCAAAACACACTTCTGCAATTGGGAGGTTAGAATTCACTCTAATCCTACTCTGCTTGTCAGCAAGCTTGACAAGTCTGCGCTGTGCTGAGAGATGGGCTGCAGGCCACTTCCCTAGCTGATTATTAGCAAAATACTTTATTATGCAGTACAATTATTTTATGGTATTATTGCATCAATCAAGAAACACATTTGAGTGCCTATTATGTTCTTGGCCTCGTGAACAATTAAAAAATATAGCAGCCATCATCTTTTATTACTTCTTTGATTATTTCTGCAGGTGTGATTAAAACTCTGTCAACCTGCAAAGCAGTTAAAACAGGCAGGCAGAATGTTTTCATTTTTTTTTTTCAAATGCCATCCAATAATATGTCACTAACAACAAGAAAAAATTAGAAGTGGTCATTGCCGGGACCATCTTGGATATATTTTTTTCAATTTACATAATCACTTCTCTTTCCAGAAGTTTAAAAAACCTTTAATATTTTCAAGTTTAACAACTGAACTTAAATGGCACCAGTTAATAAGAAACAAAAGTTTATAAGCTGGCTGGGAAATAATTACACCTGTTATGTCCTGTGGGGGGAAGAAAATTCATGTTGATCAACTCTACTTCAATTAAAAACAAAAATTTTAAAAATCATGCTTAAGGCAAAGAGGTTAGCTATTAATCTAGGGTGAGGGGTCCAAACGCCAGGAGTTCTGTACAGCTAGAAAAGGTCTTGGAGGACTCCTGTTTAATTTCTCTCCTCTGATCTCATGCAAAGAAGTCTCCCACCATTTCAGTGCCTTACTTCCTGAGATTCCTAAATGCCTGTTAATTTAAAATGAAATTTCTGTGCAGTATCCCAGGCTCCCTCCTCTCCCCTTCCCAACTGGGACAGAATCTCTAAACACTTCTAGCTGCTGTGGTCCACTCTGAACGCAGTTTTCCCACTGAGCACATGGGTATGAAAAACAGGGGAGGCTGGATTTGCCCCCTTTTTTTTTTAAAAAAGTCAAGGATTTCTGTTCATAAATGCGGGGTAGGCAGGAAGGGGGAGTTCATTAAGGAGGAAGCCTTTACAAAGCCTAACCTTCCAGCGAATTCACCAACTTGTAAGTATCCGTGTGCATCACAGCTCCTTGGGAGAGGTCTTACATTCACAAGTACCAAGAATTTCACAAAACGCCCTATGCTTTCCCAGGTCCGGTCTGGGTTCCAGTAGCTTGTCTTTGCTTTCACTTTTGTTTCCCAGGGTCTGAGAACATTCTAGGGCCAACTGCAGAGGACTGAGAAGAGAGTGCTTTAGGGATCATGAGGCGTCGCTTTGCTGCAAACCTAACCCTTCAGCACTTCAAAGATTCTTAAAAAGCAAATGAGAAATGGAGGTGCTTTTTCTTAATTCCAAATCCACATTTCCTGTCATTTCAAATAGATGTGTTAAAGCATCAATTTGATTCTTGTAGGCTATTACAGTCTAGAAGACAAAGGAAGTCAGTAGCATATGCTTGAGTCTTGTCATTTTGAAAGCACATGGAAATTTTAAAATAGAATGTTCTCAATAGGGAGCAAGGAAGCATTTCTTTTCTCATTGAAATCCACCTAGAAGGGGACATCTGGAAAACTTACTTATGCATCTATTATACACAATGACACCAGCCAGAGGGGAACAGGGGCTCATTGGGCAAATTCTCAGCCAAGCTGGGGTCTCAGCAGACTCTTTTCCAAGAGAATTCCTGAGGCTTGGGGATTCCTAGGAACCAGGTTCATTTCTGTGCAGGTGTCCTGCTATTTTCAGTGCTGTCAAGGGAACAATAAAAGTTGGACAGAGGAACAATCTGACGGTGGCATTTTCGAAGTAGAATAGGATAGACTGAGCCTTGTGGGTGTGCCTGCCCTGAAATGTGGGGAAGGGAAGGATTCCTGGTGGGATAAACCTAATGCCAGTTGCCCTACTGGTGGAGTCTTGTTAGAAGGCCTCGGTGTTATTGTTATATCGGACCATTGTAAAACAAGAAATGGCGTTAAACGCTGCCACTCCAAGGCCAGAAATAAAAGTCCATGCCATCGCTGGGCCCTAACTCCTCCAAGCCTTAGCCTTTCCCTCCACTGGGGAGAGAAGAACCTTTAGGAAAGTCTCCACATTTCTCAGGCTTTCTGAGAAACAGAAGAGTCATGGGAAAGCCAAATGTGTGTATAAGTAACACTTCACATTTGCTCAGGTGCTGTGTGGGGTCTTTTTATACGCCTGGATTGCAGCTCACCCCCACTTCTCAAAGTCAGTGGCTCCCCCCAACAGAACAGCCTGATTGACCCCTGGGAGTTGGAAGGTGCTAGAATGGGGTGGGGGGCACTTACCTTCCAGTCTGCTGGTGACTTCTCTCAGCCCAGGGCCCCTGCTCTGCCAGTGGGCTGGTGCCTTCCACTCTACTTCTGCTGGTGGTGTGGGGGTGGCCGTGGGCGCCAGCCCTGCGCTTCTGTGGGTTTTAGGCCTTTCCCCTCTCCCTTTATGGGATCCAGGGTTTTAAAGTAAACAGTTCTTTCTCTTTCTGATAAGTCACATTAAAGTATCGATTTGGTGGGAGGGAGGGCACGACCCGAGCCCTTAGTCATCACCACCTTTGGCCAAGCACACTAAGCAAGACCGGAAGGCCTGTGTCCCCACAACGGACACAGCATTCCCCTCAGAGACCCAGGTTTAACGGCGTTTAACTCTTTCCTTTCAGGAAGACTGCAGGTTATTCCATTGCCACCTCCTCAGATTTCTAGTCCCAGAAAAGTCACCTGGTCATAAGAACCTATTACATATATCTTTGGTCCATCCTACTCAGAGGCCTTGATCAATATCTGGAAGCCAGTTTCACTCTTGAACTCATCGTTTCTGACGTAGTTACGATCTGCTTATTTGTTCACACCAACAATTACTTATTAAGCTCCTCCTTATCTGCTCAGCTCTGGTGAGCAAGATGAACCGAATTTATATTCTGGTTTAAAGAGAAAAAAGACACACACAAAAGCAATGACATCAACCATTGGAGGCTGCCCCTGGCCCTAACCGGAGTCTGTCAGCTGCTGTTATTTTTAACGTTTCTGATCGTTTCTTTTCCTCCTCTATCCTTTCGCTTTCTTACGCTTTGAGTGGAAGTTGTTTTTTAGCTTCTCTAGTAATAGATGCCATCTGAAGTGAGGTCTGGTTATCCTGGGCAAAGCTCATGATCCTCTGAGGAGACGAGGCAGCCTCTGCTGGCGGGTGTACTGTCATTTTGCCCTCACCTGACTGACTGTTAGTTCGCATATGACTTTTCAGGTGAAAGTCGAAGGGAAAGCACAATATGCTGTGGTTTTTCTTCCTCTTTCCTAAGAACTGATCTCAAGAAACGAGCCCCAAGGGTTGCTTCTTTCGGGTCCAGCTTCTCCTCCCTTCCCTCCAAACACCTGAGGTCACACTGTGAATTCACCCCCAGAAAAGACCAGGGTGTTCCTGAAGGGGCTGGGGGATCGGCCTCGGCCTTCTGAAGGCAGGCGTATTTGTGTGGTAAAAGCCCCAAAGTTCATCCCGAAATGCGAAGAACGCTGGCGTGGGCCCCAGGCTCCGGGCCGCCCGGGCAGGTCAATGACTGTGTCAACGTGACGCCTCGCTGGCACCTCCGGGGGTAGCTTGTTCTGTACTCTTAAAGCTGCTCCTCCTGGTGGCAGCAACCATATTTCTTTTCAGAATTACTGTTGGTTTTTCACCTTTAGAGTAAAACAGAATCCGGAGCCCCCTGTGTAGATATTTTTTCGCACAGCAGGGCAAGCCCCTCCCACTCCCAGGCCTCACCGGGTGAACACCGGGTCCCTCTCATCCGCTTTCCCTGGTTTCTGAAAGTTGATGCTTCTTTGCCGAGATGGCTTTCCTTTCTTTGAAAAACCATGATGGAGATAAATGTTCAACTTTCAGATGATTTCTGTTAAATTCCCAGCCATAGTACTTGTAAGGATTTTGAATTTCAGAGAAAGGCTAAATCTTGCCCTATTTGTAACTCTTAACAAAATTCTCCCAGCAAATCACATAACCCGTACCTCAGCTGCTTTAAAATGACCTTTTTCTTTTTTTTTTTAAGTCATAGGTGATACATTCTTTTAAGATAAGATAGATTTGAATCCTGCAAGGTTGAAGTTCAGCTTGGAATGTCTGAAATCCCTAATGTTTGTACTCAGATACAGGCTTCAAAATGGGGCTTTGCAAACAGTGAAAAACATAGTCAGGTAACTTTCCACTGGTTGCTGCTGGAAGCAGGTCCCGCCCACTGTGGGTGACTGACTTTGTGGTTTTCTCCTCTTCCTGGCATGAGCTGCAGGTTTTCTGAAATGGGGGGCGGGAGGGTGGGAGTCGTCAGTTCTAATGAAGAATGCCAAACTTTTGCCAGGAGGGAGGCTGAAGTATGGGGACTGAGAATCCTGGTCTCATTCAAGATCCTTTGCCATTCGAATTTTTGCCTTTGAGAAAGACCCTCAGTGTTTCCAAGCCTTTAGTTTTTTCTCTGTGTAGCAATGCTGAGGACACTAGCTTGTCATTTGCTCTGAAACCTTAGGTGAAACAGGAGATGAATTCGTTTTTATTAATGAATAGAGAGAAACAGATGGGTATAGAGAAATAATCAAGGTCGTGAGCTGTGTGGACTAATCAGGTACTGGACTAGAAAAGAACAGAGACCAAAGGAGTGGAAGTCACCATGTGAGGGGAAGGGCTGCGCACAGAGGGCCTGGCGGGATGCGGAATTGCCACTGCCTCAGCTTGGCCGTCGAGAGACTCAAAACCACTCTCAAACCAAAGTCCCAATCAGGACGCAAGTGAACACACAGAATGTTGACAGTGAGTCCTGGTATCATCATTGTGGTTGCACACAGGACACCTTCTCCCACTGAAGGTTCTGCTCTTATGGGTGGAAACGGGCTCAGAACACCGGGGAGGGTCATCACAAGAAGGAATGGTACCCACTCCTGGAGGCAGTTGCATACCAGTTGCAGACATTAGAGTTCTTCTCCCCTGAACACTTCAGCTCATAGCCCCATGGAATAAGAGCATTCTGCTTAACCTGAGTACCATTATCAGAGCTAAATTAACAGTAATTCCCTAAGAGCATCTAATATTTAGCTCATTTTCAAATTTCCTAACTCTCTCCAAAATCTTTCAGAGCCATTTTTCTTTTTTTTTTTTTTTCTTCCTCTTTTTTAAAACTATGATCCAGTCAAGATTAGCTTTGATTAACCTTGGCCTTGCCTTTGGTTCTTTTCCTAAGTTTTTAAATGACAAAATTAATCTAGGTGCTCTCTAGCACTCTGTCAAAATGCCATTTCCATCCTAGTTCTTCCAAAGCTTGGCCCCTCCTCTGGGACTTCTGATGACAGAAGGTCTAGAATGCAAGCCCTTTAAACCTTCCGCCTGGCTTCCCCTCTCCCCATGGCCTTCCGCTCTGAAGATAAGCAAATACGCTCCGAGTAACTCTTCCTTTACCATCCAACAAGAATCTCCAACGTGTCCTCATTCAGTCATTCACTCAAGAAATGTTTGTCGAAAGCCACAGTGTCCTTGGCACTATTCTAGACACTGGGTGTGCAGCAGCAAAACCCATCCAACCAACCAACCAAATCAGACTGAAATGCCTTCCGCCGCAGAGGGACATCCAGAAGGAGGCGAGCCATAGACAAAACAAAAAAGAAGTGTGAGATTTGGAGAAGGACTCAGGTTAAAACAGTGAGAGGCAGGGCTCCACTGTCGGAGCAGAGAGCAGAAGGGGTTGAAGAGTGAGCCATGAGGAAGAGCATTGCCAGGCAGAGGGAACTACATGCTCAAGTGTGTCTCAAAACAGGAAGAAGGCCAGTGTAGACGGAGTCGGGGTAGGGCTGAGGGGGGAGTTAGATGAGGTTGTGTGGCCTGGTACCCAGGCTCATTTGGCATTTAGAGACCCAGTGTGTGCATGGCTGAGCACTGCCCGCAGTAGGCGGAAAATAAGTGCCTCATTTAAATTACGTTTATTACAGTAAAGAGGAGATGAGTTGAAATTGGAATAATTATTCAGGGATCAGTTCCACCTCAAGTTCATTTCATAATTAATTAAATGTAAGAATTTTTCAAACATAATACGTTCAGATTTTCGAGCTGTTGAAATGTAGGGGGAAATTGGGTGTTTTAAAAATCAGTGAAATACCAGTCATTTGAGTATCTTTAACTCTCTGCCTGCCCCCTTTATATTCGACAGTGTTCTCACACAGTGTAGTTATTGACCCCGGAGCTAGACTGCCTGGATTCAGACCCCAGCCCTCCCACTTACGAGCTGTGTGATCTTGAGAGAGATACTTACCCTCTCTGTGCCTCAGTTGTCTTATTTATGAATTTGTGTTAATGTAGCCCCAGTGTCATCAGGTCGCTGCAGGGACTAAGTAAGTAATACACATTAAGTGCTGAGAACAGTGCCTGGCACACGATAAACCCTCCTAAATGGTGTTGTTATTAAATCCTTACAACATCTTTGATTATTCTTGTTTCAGTTTTAAAATAAAGAAATAGCTCAAAGACACAGGTCAAGGCTGGGCCTTGAAGGTCACTTTTCCAGGGTCATTCTGCTGCTCACTGCAGCTCCCCTACCTGAGAAGCTGGGTTCCAACCCCCATGAATTTTTCCAAAAGTATCTCCAAACTCTGGGCACTGTGGACAAACTCTTTAGAGTCACACTGATTCTGACCTGGTCCATGATCTTTGTCCAGATGTTCTGTCGTGTTTGACAAACCACTAACTGGTTACCTTGAGTATTTCTGCTCCAGAGAGCATGAGGGTGTGGAGGGACAGAGCAGGCCTCACACAGGGTCCCTGAGGTGGATCTCAGCAGCCGAAAAGCCCTGAGCCCCCTTTCCTGAGAAGGAGAAGGCAGGGGTGCCTCGTGACTAGGGAGTCCTTCCTACAAGGAGACCCAACACCCAGGCTAAATGTGGAGTCCCAGACCACAGGTCATCAGTGAGTCACAGAGATGGGAGTCAAGGGTCAAAGCAGGTGTCTCAGGCTGAACCCCAGCCAGCCTTCCATGGGAGGGAGCTTCACAAGCCTGGTTCTGGGCTTGGGCCACGCCCTGTGATCCAGGAGCACAGGTCCAGGCTGAGGACCCACTGTGGCCCGGGGGACAATGATAGTAATGTGGGATAACTCTTTGATAGCTACTTGGTATCTGGGTAGGAAGGGGAAAGGAGGCAGGCCCAAGGAGCATCAGTCCTAAAGGCATCCTAATTTCAGAGATGCTAAAACATGAGGGGGAAAGGTGTGTCTTAAGAGACAAAATATTTTTGCAAAACAACTGCATAATACATTAGCAATGTGTATTTTTTCATTCGATATTCTGTTCTCAACCTGCTTCAAGGAATATCTGTATCAGCACTTAAAAATAACTTTGGATTCCATTTTATTTCATTGTGGTCCACTGACTGAATTTATTATTCACCAAAACTCTATTTTGAAGTAAGTTGGGTGCTTTTTTTTTTTCAGAATTATTAATAATGATGCAAAGACCACCTTTAAAGATAATTGCTCACATGTTTTGTAGTTTTTAAAAGGCTTTGATACATATTGCATCATTAACTTTTTAGTTTGCTACCAAGAAAACTGGGCACAAGTATTCCTTGCCTATGAGACCTGAAGGGTTACAAGGCGACCTTCCTCGTTTCTACATCGGGAAGTCACTGCTGCAACTCAGCCAATATCCTCAGACTGAGAATATCACCAATCGTCTTGTAGGTATCAATGAACTGTCTCTCCTCGATTAGAACTGCCAGATTTATCAAATAACAACACAGGACAGCCAGTTAAATTTTAACTTCAAATAAACACAATTTTTGGTTGAGTATGTCCCATGCAATATTTTGGGGCATACTTAAACTAAAAATTACTCATTGTTTATCTGAATTGCTCCTGTAACTAGGGATGCTGTTTTTTATGTGGCAAACCTATGCGAATGGATCCCAGGAGTCTGCAGGAGCCTGTGATGCTAACACACTGACCCAGCTCAGCTCTCTTTGGAGGTTGCAGGTCAGCTTCCTTAGAGTTACTTCATTCCTTGAGCACATGATTATTTTAATGAGGGATGCGTTTAAGCTTAGCTCTTCCATTATGTGAAAGGTGATGCTGACCAGGTAGGGCAGGGAGAACTGGGGAAGGACCAGTAGACTCAGCGTCCTAAGACAAGAGATTTGCAACCCAGCTTAGCCTTCCTAGCTGGGTTACCTTCTTCTCCCAGAGCATCCATTTTTCTACTTAAAAATATCAGGAAACAATATCATGAGTCTCCTCGGTGTTGCTGCATGAAACAGCAATGGACTGGTTCACATTAAAGGTTCCCAAATTCTGAACATTATAAGCTAAAAATCATGGAGGCAAGTCCCACAAAGCCAGAGTTTTAGAAATACAGAATTTTCCCAGGTTTGTGCTGCTGCGATCTCCTCCGACAGTCAGCTAGCTGTGTATCTCACCCCATCCATCCCCTCCCCACCCTCCACAGACAGCTCCACCGCCAGCCATCAGAAAAATCCCAACTATCTTAGGAATGGTTTAGCTGAAGGTGCTGCACGTAGAAGACCAGAGACAAGTGCGGAAGTCATTTTCTCCAAAAGCTTTAGGAAAAGCATTCAAATAGATTCTTGTGTTTTAAGAGCAGGATTTTAATTAGACTGGGGTTTAAGGGATGTCTTCTTCAATCCAGGCTGTGTAAAGGGCATTCGAAAGTAATCAATAACCCAGATAATAGTTTGGAACTAGGGGGGGAAATCAATTGATTGAACCTCAAGTATATTGGCAATTTTGGCTGAATTTGTGAGTAGGGGAAAATCTCAGCTAGAACTGTCAGAAGGAAGATCAGCCATCAGTACTTTGTTAAACTGTGATGTCTGAAGGGGTTGAGGGGCAATGGACACTAGGGCGACTCTTTAGGACACATGGTAGCGATTGTCAAGCTCTTTAAAAATGTATATAATTTTGGGCCAGGCAATGCATTCTTAAGCAGCACACAAAGCCTAAAGTCAAGAATTCCTAACATTAGATGATTAAAATAATGAAATCAAAACAAAGAAAAAAACCCAGGGGAAAAATCTTAGCAATCCAGACCACAGTCACATTTCTTTAGCTTACAGACCATTCATAGAAATCAGGATTGAATAATTCAAGATGGAAATCAGGAAAAGAAAGGATCTGAACATGAAATGTATAGAAAAATAACACAAACATAGAATTTACAGAAAAATGAACACAAAAATAACCGTGAAAACATGGTTAACTTCACTCATCACTATAGAAATCTAGATGAGAGATGAATTCTCAGGGAGTACATGGGTTAAAATTAAAAAGCTGGTCAATTTCCAGTATTGGTCATGCTGAGGGCAATCTGTCATTCTCAATTGCTGTTGCCAGAAGTGTTAATGGTCTACTTTTTAAAGGTCTACAATTAAAATTTGAAGCACATCCCTCTTGGTGCAGTAATTCTATTACTGGGAATTTATTGTATCGGTATATTTGCAAAAGAACATTAAGACACATATGTAAAAATATTCATTGCAGCATTGTTTATAAGATCAAAAACTGAAAAACAAATATCTGGTAGACTAGTTAAGTAAACAATACAGCCATATAATGTAATGTTGTGCAGGCATTTAAGCAGAAAAAGAAAAAGGCCAGGAATTGGGGTAAGGATGATGATTTATCCCATGCCTCCCAAATCCAAAATATATCAGAATATATTTGGTTTAAGTAAAAGTATAGAAATAAATAACTTCAGTACATTTGTGTAGGTATGGATTTGGTGGTCATAGCATAATTTCTCTTCCTTGAAGGGACATAAAGAACACAATAGATGGTGGTTCCTCCGGGGAGTGGGGTAGAGGGCTTCTGCATTTTGGGTTTTACCTTGCTTGGAGGTGTGATCAGAAGCAGAGCTCCAAGGCCGCTGGAACTGGTAGCAGATGCAGGAATACAGGGCCTCTCGTCCAGAAGCTGAGAACAGGTGCGGCGAGACATCAAAGGACTGGGATTTCCGTATAGACACTGGCCAGCTGGCTTGACATGAGTGGTCCTGGTGAAGCTGCAAGCACCAGCAGAAGTGACCTCCAACTGGAAGCGGAGGGCTTTGACCCTCGGCAGCCTGAGGACCAGTCAGGGTTGAAGTTAGGGGAGCTTTAACTTGATCCTGAAAGGGAGTCATTCAGCTCCGAGTGCTTGCAGTGTAGGTGTCTGGGGCTGGTATAATGAGGGGGCTCCATCTTGTAGGGGGTCTTGAAGAGTTTCCTCCAGGAAGCCATGTTTGGACTGAGCTCTGAAGGAGGGAGAGAAATTGTCTAGGCAAAGAGGTGGGGATGGAAAGGAACCAGGTAGAGGGAACAGCATGTGTGAAGGTGAGAGATGGGAAAGGAAGGTGAGCCCATGTGGCTGGAGCAGATACAGAGTGGGAGAAGG
This sequence comes from Camelus dromedarius, assembly GCF_036321535.1. Classification (NCBI taxonomy): domain Eukaryota; kingdom Metazoa; phylum Chordata; class Mammalia; order Artiodactyla; family Camelidae; genus Camelus; species Camelus dromedarius. Next base: position 15,007,155 of record NC_087463.1, on the reverse strand, counting down.
CATGCGATGAGACCTCGAGGTAGGCAGGGTGCTGGCCTACTGAACTTGGGGGCAGAAGTTGAGGTTTCATCTTTAACCCAAGAGTGCTGGGAACGTATTGAAGAGTGTTGCTTGTATCTGGGCAGGACCACGTATTCAGCAATGAGAAGAGGGGGATGGAGAAGGGTAAGAGAGTAAGTTAAGAGGCTTTGAAGTCCACATGAGGGATGATTGTGGCCGGAGACCACAGAGCTGGTGCTAACGTTGGGTGGAAGCTTATGGGTGCCTCTTGTGATCTCTGCTTCCAAAGGACCACACCAGCTGGCACAACTTCCATTCTGAACTGCCTCACAATGTGGGGATGGGGATCAAAGTGAAAAAAAAAAAAAAAAGGAAAAGATCCACAGACCTGAACATGGGTCATGAGTGCTCCCGACTCTGTAAGACATGGGTCTGCTGCCCACATTCCCACTTGTGCACTGGGCCTCCCTCCACTCCCCAGAATCGAGTCCACAAAGATGTTGGTTTTCGTGCATCTGCTGTAGACTTTTAGTCTTGACCTGCCACTAGAATGAGAACTTCAGTGTTCTGGGGGAATTGATTTACTTTCCAGATCCTGACTACATTGTTAGCCCCTCTTTTCAGCATCATTCTGACTTTTCATTAATCCTTAGGGAAAGGACCGTCTCTTGGCAAAAATTGTGAATTAGGAGAACTCGAGGCCCTAGTCCTTTTCAAGGTTCTCTCCTCCTGCAATACTTCAGCCCCTCCTGTAGGCTGCAGACATGAGAGGCCTGAGAGGCCCACATGTCCACCAAGCCTTTGAATATATGTGGGTACCTTTGTGATGAATGAAATAAACATTGACTTCAGAGTTCTACTGAATTCAGTATGACTTCTGGTCATTCTGCAGCTTCTTAACCAATAGATCTTAAAAGTATAACCTATTATTGGGGGTGGATTCTATGGATTTTTTTAAAGGGGTCATTATACTTAACCGCTAGTCTGGGGCAAAGGATCTCACACAGCAGGCTGATGTGTGTTATTCATTCAAGAACTAGTTATGTGCCCATTCTAAGCCCTGGAGATACTCATGAATGAAATAAAAATCCTCAAAAAAATGTAGAGTCTTGTGGGAGACAGATACTAGTAAACAGATATTGACTGGAATCATGCAGAAAAGCTGATTTTCAGTAGAAGATAAACAGTTTGGTTGGAGATCAGTTGAGTTTTAGGACTTGGGGACATAATGCTACTTCTTCCTCAGGATTACACCTTTTGAAAGAGGAGCCTCTGGAGGGGTAACCATTAACACGAAGGACTGAATTTCTACTGGTGGGATTTCAGGAAATCATTTGGCAGAAAGCCATTTAAATAGCTTGACTGGAAGACATCATAACCGTTGCTAAAATAATAAAATGCTATTCAAACTAAATGTGCTAATAGCCAAGATTACCAATCTGTTAACCACTTAAGGTCTGATATTGACTATAGGCTGTGCCTGTGTAGAGGACTTAGTTTTCATATATTTAAAAATGTATGTCTGAAAGTTGCATCTTGAATGTTACAAGAATGTCAAAATATTGCTGACCAGTTCTGGAAAGATGCTACTGTTCGCTGGCTATTAGCCAGTAGTTGGAATTCGAGCCTGATGTGCACAGCATGATATGGGAATGTCCAAAGATAATATTACCAATCATAGAAATAGAAGCCAAAATGTTTTTTTAAATGAAAGGAATTTGGGACCCAGCTAGCTGGTAAGAGATGGCATCTGGAGATGAACCATTGCCCAGAGCTGCTAGAGTAACTAACACGTGGAATGGGCAGACCAGGCTGGTTGGCGGTTTAGAGGCGCCAATGACTGGAGTTATTGGCCAATGGTTAAGGATAGGAGAAGAGGAGAAGTGGAGAAAATTGCAGCAACATGGGTGGACCTTGAAGGTCTTATGGGAAGGGGAATAAATCAGATGGAGACAGACAAATTCCATGTGACGTCAGTCGCATGTGGAATATAAGAAACAAACAAACAAAATCCCAAACAAATGAACAAACCAAACAAAAACACACGGGACAGGTTAGTGATTTCCAGAGGGGAAGGAGCAGGGTGGGGAGGACAAAATGGGTAAAGGGTCCTACTGGATGGTGATGGATGGAAACTAAATTTTTGGTGGTGAGCACGCAGCAGTGTGTACAGAAGAAGAAATAACACTGTTTACATAAAACTTACATGGTGTTAAAAACCAATCTACCTCAATTTTGAAAGACCTGTGCCCCATATTCTAGATACAGTCTTTTCTCCACCTCTCCACTTTTCCATTGGCTCTGGTCCTTTTCTTCTGTTTTTAAGGGTATTTAATCACTAGCATCTTTTATTGGAAGCTGCCTCTCATCCTCTTTAGAATTTGGTGATGCATGACTAGCAGATGTACTTTTATAGAAGTGACATGTGGTTTTTCCTTTGCTGGCATCAACGCCCCCTTTCTCTATGGGAGGTACCACTCACTGGTGATGTCCACCTCCTCGCTATTTTTTTTTTTTTTTTTTTTTGGTTACTTACTTTTGCTAATGGATGGAAAGGCCTGTTTAGTTGGGCCTTCTCTCTGCCTTCTCAGCCTAGGGGCAGGGGTTACCTCTGTCGGGTGCCTGCTGTGATCTATTCACAGAGGCCTTCAGTGGAAAGTAGGACCCCAGGACCCATCCCCAAAGCAACCGTTGTTATGTTTCTTGTATAGACTACGAACACAGACACATAGGTGTATGTTAGAACCACCTTTAAAATACAAAATTGGGGCCATAATATTTAGGGTTCTGAACCTTGCTTTTTCATTTCATAACACATCTTGGAGATCGCTTAGTGTCAGGACACAGAGCTTCTTTGCTGTCTTCTTGGCTGAGTCATAGATGTGCAGGACTTTTCCCATGTTCTGGAATTGCAGCCAAGGGCCAAAGCTGTAAACCAGGTGTCCAGGCATTCCAAGGGGAACTCCCAACAGCCTCCCGGCACTTCCTCAGAGGGACCTCCTGTCCCTCCACACCTGCCCTGGTCTATGGGGGTGAACCCTGGGGCTGGGAGGAGGCAAGGGGTCAGCTTGTGGGGTGTGCACTGCTTGTGGTGAGAAGTTATTTCCTTTCCCCGCAGTGTGTCCCACCCATCGCCCATTCCAGACCAAGTAGGTGGCTTCCCCAAGGGACACTCGTGGCAGCGACCGGAAGGGGAGACTAGCCTGATGCTTGCCCAGCCCCAGAACCACCAGCCCACGTGAGGACCTGCCACAGGAGTACACAGAGAGCCGGATGGCTCAACGTGCCCTCTGGCAGCTTGTGTGAACACGGAAGCTGGGTGCCCCTGGGTGTAGGGTGCTATATCTGGGAAGAAGGGGAGGGCCCATCAGCTCAGTTCCTCAGACCTCAGCAGGTACCAAGAGGACCCACCTGAGTTTTTCCTGGACTTAAGGATCAGGCAGAGAGAAGGTGAAAGAGGGCAGGGCTCTGCAGTGCCCAGAAACGGGCTTGGGGGCAGGAACCCCCAATCTGGACCAACAGGAGAGAGGGCACCCTTCCCTGGGAGGTTTCCAGTGACAGGGGACTTGGGGTGAGGCTGAACCCCATTCCTGAAAGCCACACCCGGCATGCACTCAGAGACCACCAGGATCCCCACAGAACCCCTTCTCATTGTAGTGGAGATCAGGAACCCCTGCCGCAGACTCGGGCCACCAGCAAATGAGAGGACTCACTCTGCCGCTGCTTCTCCTCCTGCCCCCAGATCAGAAGAGGGAGGAGGAGGAGAGACGTTAGGACTAGGCCTCCAGCCCCTGGGGGTGGAAGGTGGGGGGTGTGAGTCATTAAAGAGGTTGTAGTTTTACAAAGAACTTCGCACATTTCAAAAATGGGAAGTTGCAAAGTCTGCCCAAGTTGGCATCCAGGGACAGTAAAGGGAGACTATACACAGGCCAAGTGAAAGCAGGGATTTGGGGGCAGGGTGGGGTGGGGGAGAAATGTTATGTTTACACTCGATGGGCTGAGGCATCTCAGTTCCTTCCAGCTCTGTGCATCCATTATCAGTATGCACCATACCTTGTTTAAAGAGTTCCCCAGATTCATTCATCTTTTGGGAGTTCCGACCATCCTGAGCCACACACGTCTGTGGTTTGAGTTAGTTTGTGGGTAAATTCTTCAGAGCGCATCTCCGGAATTTTCATGGTCTGAACACAGCCTCTGCCTCTTGAGGACCACTGTCCTGACTTAGCAAGCCCTTTTGGTTGCCAGAAGCCCCAGAGCCAGGCTGCTCCCTGGCAGGTGATCTGATCTTGGCTCAGCCTGGGACGTGGTGGGTGTTGCTTCCACCGTGTTCAGGATGGCTGGGGAGGGCGGAGTCCTCCACACGGGGCATGTCTTCCAACTGCCTTGCTCTTGTGCTTTTAGGGCCTTCATCCTCCCTCCACATCTTTGAGGGCAGAAATCCTTCTGCTGGTTCCCTTTGAGGTGGTCCTGGCTCCTCTGTCCCCTGCTGCTTAGCGACTTTACTGCTAAAGTATGATGGTTGGGGGTGGCCTGGCCTTTGCTTGTGATATGGACCAGGGTTTGATTTAGAGAACAGGGGAGCTCTGAATTCACTGATTGTCCTGGGTGACACTATCTGAGAAGCCCCAGCAAAACCTGAATCATCTTGAGCACCTTAAAAAAAAATCTGATGGCCATTTAGGAGAAGCAAATACAAGTCAGTTGCTTTCCAGAGCTTGGCTTACAGCGGCCCTGCCTGCGGCTGGGACAGCAGGTCACTGGGGCAGGCTAGGCAGTGGGCTCCACCACCAGACACTCTTCCCTCTTTTGTTAGATCCTTGAATGTTTTTATGGCTGAGTAGTATTCCATTGTATGTATAGTCCACATCTTTTTTATCCAGTCATCTTCGGATGGACATTTAGGTTGCTTCTGTCTTGGCTATTGTAAACAGTGCTGCTATGAACATTGGGGTGCACATATCTTTTCAAATTAGAGGCATTTCCTCCAGATGTATGCCCAGGAATGGGATTGCTGGATCATATGGTAATGCTACTTTTAGTTTTTAAAAGAATCTCCATACTGGTTTTTCCATAGTGGCTGCTCCAAACTACATTCCCACCAGCAGTGTAGGACTGAGTCACTGTGCTGCACACCAGAAACTAACACAACTCTGTAAATCAACTATACTTCACTTTAAAAAAATACATACAAATCCTTGAATCGTGCTGCTGTTGCTAATAAACGAATGACCTGACCTGGTCCTGAGGCCCACCGAGCCCATCCGAGCACCCCCCGCACTGAAGTTCATTCTGAAGCCTGCAGATATCCAGCAGCAGAGGCAGACAATTCCCAGTAACCTTTAGAAAACCCAGTTTCTAACCATGTGCGACAAAATGACGATTTAATAGATGCAAAAGTCGTGCTTGAATATTTTTAGTCTTTCTTGTCGGTGTGTGAGTCATTTGGAATGACAGATTGCATTCAGGGGGAGGGCAAGGATCTTACCAGAACCCTATTCCTTTGCTAATTTATTTCATACCTTTGATTCCCGTGAACCCTCTCAGTGATTTTGCGGGAAGCTGCCTGCTGCTTTCTGACAGCACAGCACACACTTACCGGATAAATTAAACAGAACTGCAGCCGGGTCCACTGTGAGCTGTTGACTCAGATCCCTTTTTAGGGAAAAGCAGTTCCCACGAGCCGGTCCCGCCATATTTGCAGTGTGCAAAATTCCAGTTGCTGTTCCAGCCCTTTGGTTTCTTTTCCTTCAAAGCTGCCTGTGGTGGGAAGTCATTCTTTTTATGATAGTGGCCTTAGGCCCCGGAGGCTTTGGCTGGGAGGCTGCACTGGCCTCCTTTTTGAGCAGGTGACAGGTGAGGGAGGTGACAGTGGTGACAATGCTCAGACACCTCCACTCTCTTCCCTCTGCAGGCAGGAGAAAGGCTCTGAGGAGTCAAATCAGGTAGAATTGGGGCCTGTGACTTCTAGCGCTGTGCTCTTAAGTTGTGCTTCTCAACCTTGGCTGCATAATTTGATTCATGGGGGAGATTTTTATGCTCCCAATGTCTGGCGCTCAGCCCTAGAGATTCTGTTTTACATGGTGAGGGGTGACGCCACCCCCGATGCCATTTCTGAAGGGAAGAGGGAGAGGAAGGAGAAAGCAAAGGGAGCTTATGGGAGCCCCTCGTTATCGATTTATCCCCAGGGTCTAGATACACTAGATAGTAAATAAAAGGCTGAATGGGTGACTGAGAATGTGAACTGGGGAGTTTTGCAGAAGAACGATGAGAGGCCAAATAGTGTGGTGGGAAAATCCAGCCAGCCCGGGGGGCTGGGTGAGTGGGCCCTGATTTATCCCCTCTGTTTGCCACCTGAGTGCTTTGGGCAAGAAACCTCCCTCTTTGAGCCTTTGTTTCCTCATCCATAAAGCAAGGGCGTTTGGAGCAAATGCTGTCTAATGCTCCTTATTTAAAAAAAATCCTCCGAGTAGTTGGTTGCTATGCCTACCCTGGGCTTTTGGCCACTTTTCTCGCTTCATGTGCAATTCCAGTGATTTCTGAATTGGCTTAAGCTAGAGAGCAGGTGTCCTTGAACAAGAACTCTGGGGCTATCAAAAAGAGGTTGCTTGGTGACAGTCTGTGCAGCAATGACAGACACCCAGTGCAAGAGGAAAGGCAGAATGTTCCAGAACATTCTCTGAGGCCCACGGAAGTTCCATGGTGGGTGGATGGGGAACAGGCACACACAAACCTGCAGCATTATCTTTTTGATGTGAGCCTGTAGGCGTGTGATAGAGACACGGAAACCGAACCTGGCTTTCAGAGACTTAAATGTCAAAATTGACCTTTCCCCTGACCCAGCTCAGCCCAGCATTGCCCAACTCTCTCCAAATACTGCACAACGGCTGTTTGTGTGGAGGTGAACCAAAGCTCTCTGTTGACTTTATTTCCAAACCCTGCCTTTTGGAATTGACACAAGAAGAGGGCAAACTGCTCACCAGGCTTGACCATCCGGTCAGCCTACTCCAACCCCCTGTCCCAGCTCTCTGGCTCCATCTCCTCAAACAGAAGCTATTGAAACAGATATCAGTAACACAGATAAAAAGTAGAGCCACATGGGCTTTGAACCCCAGGTCCACAAGGCTTATTGCAAACTGGTCAACTTCTCTCTGCAGCTTCCAGACCCCAGGGGCGAAAGACCAAAGCTCCCCTCCTTCCCTGAGACTGCCTGGTGCGTGGTCCGGCCCCCATGCGTGGGGGCACAGGGAATGGTCTGCACCTTCAGGGATGACTCATCAGCGCTTCAAGTTGCCAGAGCCCCAGGTTTTTTTGTGGCTGAAGATGGAAGGAGGCTCTTGCTGGGGATGGATGCCCGAGTCAGTGTGAAGACAGCATGAGGTTAAAAGCACTGGCTCCAAAACCAGACCACCGGGTCTATATCCCTTAGAAGCTCTGTGACCTTGGATGAGTTGGATTTTTAAAAAAATTTTTACTGAAGTGTAGTTGATTTACAGTGTTAGTTTCAAGTGTACAGCAAAATGATTCAGTTACACATACACATACATACATATATATTTTCTTAGATTCTTTTCCATTATATGTTATTTATAAGAAATTGACTATAGTTCCCTGTGATACACAGTAGGTCTAATTTACATATAGTAGTGTGTGTCTGTTAATCCCCGGCCCCTAATTTATCCCTCCCCCTCTTTCCCCTTTGGTCATCATAGTTTGTTTTCTACGTTAGATGAGTTTTTAAAAAGCCTCTCTGTACCTTGATTTCCCTACCTGCAAAATGGGAATAATAATATATTTACCTAGTTATTAGGAGGTTCATATGTGTTCATAATTCTAAAGCAGCTTAAAACACTGCCTGGCACTGTTTTAAGTGTTTAAAATAGATCAGTGGTTCTCACACTCCAGCATGAATAAGAATCTCCAGAACTTACTTACATGGAATTTGCAGGGCTCCATTTTCCAAGAGGCTTTGGGTAAGACCCCAGGGTCCTTGATTTTTATCGTGTGTCCGCAGGTGAGTCTGAGGCAGGTGGTCAGCACTGCCTTGTCCCCTCTGTGCTTGCATCTCCTACCCAGGCAGCAGGACACTGCCTCCCTTGGGACTGGCTCTAGTTGCCCTGTGGGCTGCTTGAGTCTTTGAAGGTGGCTTGTCAACATCTGTATACATTACATACTGGTCAGTCTCAAGTCTAGTTACCATCCACCACCATACAGTTAATCCCCTTCCCTCTTTTCATCCACCCCCTGGCACCTTCCCTTCTGGTAAACACCAGTTTGATCTCTGTATCTATAAGGGTCTTTTTTGTTCATGTTTTAGATTTCACATATGAGTGGAAATCATAGGGTATTTCATTTAGCATAATATCCTCAAGGTCCATCTGTCATGTTGTTACAAATAGTGAGATTTCATTTTTTATGGCTGAATAATATTCCATTGTATGTATACACCACATCTTTATCCAGTCATCTGTGGATGGGCACTTAGGTTGCTTCCATATTTTGGCTATTGTAAATAATGCTGTAATGAACATTGAGGTGCAAATATTTTTTTTCAAATTAGTGTTTGCAAATTCTCCAGATAAATACCCAGAGGTGGATAGGTGGATGATATGGTTGTTCTATTACTTTTTTGAAGAATCTCCATACTGTTTTCCATAGTGGCTGCTCCAATTTATAATCCCACAAACAGTGTATGAAGGTTCCCTTTTCTCCACATCCTCTCAACACCTTCTGTTTCTTGTCTTTTTGGTAATAGCTATTCTAACAGATGTGATGTGCCTGTTGGCCATCTCTGTCTTCTTTGGAAAAATGCCTATTCAGATCCTCTGTCCATTTTTTAATTAAGTTGTTTTTTGTTGAGTTGTATGAGTTCTTTATATATTTTGGATATTAACTCTTTGTCAGATATATGATTTGCAAATATCTTCTCCCATTTACTAGGTTGCCTTTTTTGTTTTGGTGATGGTTTTCTTTGCTGTACAGAAGTTATTTATTTTGATGTAGTCCCATTTATTTATTTTTGCTTTTGTTTCTCTTGCCTGAGGAGACATATTGCTAAGGTCAATGTCAAAGAATATACTGCCTATGCTTTCTTCTAGAAGTTTTATGGTTTCAGGTCTTACATTCAAGTCTGTAATCCATTTTGAGTTAATTTTTGTATATGGTTTAAAATAGACATCAAGTTTTATTCTTTTGCATGTGGTTGTGTAGTTTTCCCAACACCATTTACTGAAGAGAGTGGTCTTCAATGTATGTTCTTGCCTTCTTTGTTACGGGTTAATTGCCCATATAAGTGTGGGTTCCACTGCTTTTGCGCTGGTACCATACTGTGTTGATTCTTGTAGCTTTGCATTTTGAAATCAGGGAGTGAGTGTGATGCTTTTAGCTTTGTTGTTCTTTCTCAAGATTCCTTGGCTATTTGGGATCTAAATTTTATGTGCTTCCATACAAATTTTAGAATTATTTGTTCTAGTTCTGTGAATTATGCCATTGGAATTTTGATGGGGCTTTCTCTGAATCTGTAGATCTTTACCTGACTTTTTGACAGACCCTGACCTCTGGGCAGAGGCACAAGCCCTGATCTGCCACTTCAAATTCATTTTTTATAAATATGGAGCAATCTCATTTGGGGCAAAAACCTCACCTGATGGCAAAAATCTGACCTGAACCAACACGGGGCTGTGTATAGTCTTTAGTTTTTTCACTTGGTGTGAGTGTTCACATGCTGGGCTGTAGAAATATTAATGGGTTTGATGACAGCATGCTGCCCTAGCCTCTCCTGGCAGTGTTACATAATGTATGATATTTATAACATTGTACTTTCATAAAATGCAAAAAAAATTTCTGCATTCTGAAATACATCTGGCCCCAAGAGCCTTGGCTTGTGGCTCTGCAGCACATTTTGCTCCGATTATTGGCTTTCTCCTCTGTCATGCCACAAATGAAAATCCTAAGGGCAAAGATCACGAGTTTCATTTTGCACACTCAGTACCTAGCACATTGCTTGGTGCAGATAATGATTAATCGGTGTTTCTTGAATGAACAAATGCTTTCTTGTAGAGGGAACTAGACCTGTCTTTCCTACTCTCTGTGACATGCATTGTAGGGTTTGTAAAAGTAACTTCACATGGCTCTTTGGTTCCTCCTCCTTGGGACCAGACCTGCATTTGGGTCAGCTGCCTCTACACTGGGGTGAGCGGGACTTCAGATTATGTTTCAAACAGCTAGATTTTTCCACTCTCTGAGCAGCATTTTGAAAAAGAAGGAATATTTCTGGGGCACTGGAATGTCTTAAACCCAGAAATTTTCCAAGATTGGGGAGTAAGTGGAAGACTTCACATCTGAGACCCTCTTTTCCCTCTCTTTCCCCAGGACAAAGCTCTACCCGTGCAATATCCACAGGGGAGAGCGCACTGCAGGACCCACCCCTCCCAGGCTTGATAAAGGTCAAAACTCCAGGGCAGGGACCTGGGAGAGACACCTCCAGACCCAACTGAGCTATTAGAAAAGGTGGGGGCGGGGGGCAGATGAAGAGATTCAGAAACAGAGATATGAGACAGTGAGCTCCCAGCAAGTTCCAGTCGCCAGGCCCTTGGGATGTTTCATGCCACTGTGAGGACAATCACATTCTAGGTAAAGAGAAATGGGATGATTATTAGATAATTCAAGTCCGAATCTTACATTGGTCCAAACTGCCTATGAACACGTGCCAAAGCTGCAAACTCAAACGTCTACACAGCCAGGCAGGTGGTAGGTGAATTGAGCCAATGTGACACAATAGGGAGTGGTAGGGAGTGTGGCAAACTGGGAGGTGGGGGCCTCATCCAAAGAGGGCAGCCCCTATTCAGCTCCTGCTGATTAATGCCAGGGCTTCTTATTTTTCAAGTGCCATTGGAAAACTTGATTTTTTTAGATGAAATGTTCCTGTCTTAAAAATCCCAGGAAGGTCAAATAAATGTCATTGGCATTCAAGTTATGGCTCACCCATCTCCACTTTGCAACTTTTGTTTCCAGCCATCCTGGGTGCCGTCCCCTCTTGAGACCTTAGGGTGGTCAGTTTGTGAGTTCCTGAAATTTTCTGGAATCATCCTGAGTGGTGACAATGCTGAGTGGGGGCTGTTATCCTCATCTGCAGCTTCTCACCCCAACACTGAGAGGCAGAGCAGAGACTCGCCTCCTCTGGGATCACCCCCTTTTCCAGACCCAGAGGCCCCTCACCATGCCCTTGGCTGAGTAGCCCCTGGGAGTCATTTGCTCAGAGCCTCTGCTTAGATGGCCAAGTGCGGCTCAGATGCCGGCGGGCCTCCAGGGAAACTGCCATCTCTTGAGAACTACACTGTTGCTGATGCTCTGAGGCTTGAAACTCCTGTCTGAAAGGATGAGAAGCAGAGTGAAAGGGGCACTGTGTTCATTTGCTATGTTTTGGGCGACAGGCAGAGTTGGCAGGTACCAAAGCACTCGGGTCAGGGCGGCCTCACATCTCTTAGCAGATCATTTTCTGTGTCCTTTGCTGACTGTCCCCTCATTTCCTCTCTTGATCTCTCGCCAGAGGCCTTAAATGATTTTCTTACAGACAATCAACTGGGTCTTGGGTCCCTTGTCAGGGTCATGAGGTTGAGGAGGCCAGTGTTTGATTGTTCTTCAGGAATGAACTGAGGCAGCAAACAGTGAGGGTCCCCCAAACTGAAGCCCACAGACGACATCCGAGCTCACTGGAACCAACAGGCCACCCCATTCCCCAGGGGCCCAGCCTGTTCCCTTTAATCCAGCTTTACTGAGCTTCCAGGTTACAAAGAGCATGGACGTAACCTATGCTTTCATTGCTTGTGGTGACGCGGAGGAAGAAGACAGTTACACAAACGAGCACAGAAAGAGGCAAAGTGCTGTAGGTTCAGCGGAGGGGTGGAACTTCTTTGCGTGGGAAGGGGCCAGGAAAGGCTCCATGGACGAGGTGACAGCTGAGGTGGACTCTGAATTTTAGGTGGATTTGGCCATGTGGGGGGTCACTCCTAGGAGAGAGAGCAGCGTGAGCAAAGGCAAGGTGGGAGGAACTTAAGGGGTGCCTGAGGGGAAGGCTCTGAGGAAATACGGGGCAGGGAGGGAAACTGAGTCAGGGAACTGCCCCCCCCCCCATGGCCTGGAGTGCCTGGCTCAGGAATTTTGATTTTCATGGGTTGATGCTGGCAGCCTTTGGAGGATTTCCGCAGGAGAAGGCAGTGACTCATGTGCGCTCTACTCATAGCTGTGTGCAAACTGGATTGGGAACTGGGAGAGGCTAGAGTGGGTGGGCAGTCGGGAGGTTATCATGACTTGGGCAGAAGTTACTGAGGCAAGTGAGGTTGGGGGCTGGGGGACTGGAGGTCGCATACGGATGCTGAGTGCTAAGAATGCGCCTGCTGTCCCCGGTCTCTCCCCCGCTTCTCCCTGAGACCTCTCTGGTCTGGCATTTGCCCCTGCGATTCCACCAAAGCATCCCGCTTTGAGATCACCAGGGACGTCCCCATTGCCAATTCCAGGGGTCACTTCTCAGTCCTCAAATTGCAGAGCCGCCAGAAGTGTCTGACACGCGGTCTTCCTGCCTTCATGAACAAGCTGTTGTCTCCTGGTTCTCCTCCCACCTCTCCCGCCGTTCCTCCTTTCCTGCTGGTCTCACCTTCCAGTTGGCAATCCTCTCCTTCTCGGTCGCATAGCTTTAAATTCCATCGACCTGCTGATGGCGCTTAAGTTGGTATCTCCAGCCTGGACCCCTCCCTGAACTTCTGGGTTCAGCTTTGTACTTGACCTCTTCACTTGGATGTCGAGCAGATGACTCAGTGATAGTATCTTCTAACAGGGCCTTGACCTTGAACCCCAATCCTTTTTAGGGCCTTTGTATTTACTGTTCCTCTGTCCCTACATGCTGTTCCCCAAGTAGCCATGAGACTCACTCCTTCATCACCTTGAGATTTTTATCCTGACCCATCCTGTCTAGATTTTCACCCTCCCATGCTATCTCCTTCCTCTGCTTGCTTGCTTTCCTTGGATCCATCAACATTTAATGTAACATACATTTTACTTAGGTTTGTCTGCCTTCTCTAGAATATTTCCTGATGGAAAGGATTTTCATTTTGTTTTTAATTGCTATATTCCTGGCCCCTAAAAGGGTGTGGTAGATGGTGGCCACTCTGCATGCTTGTTGAATGAATGAGTGAATAGAAAACTGAACTCTGTCCCTCTTTGGACTTGGGGATCAAGGCCACGTGAAAGGTCAAAGATACAGTTTCCTGGAAGACACCAGGGCACAACTCTCAGAAGTTTAGAAACAAGAGGTCTGAGAGCAGTGTGGGTTTAGATTGGGATGCTTTGAGTTCGAGTGACTTGAGGAACAGCCTATGACAAAGTCCGGCAGGATTTTGGATATGACGGTCGAGGGCTCTGGGAGAGGCTGGAAGCAGTGGTAGGTTTGGTAATTGCCCACATGAAGGTGTAATGACTTTAAGCCACAAGGGGAGTAGGGATGGAGGAGGGAGAGAGGGATGGAGGAGAGATGGAGAGAAAAACCAGGAGAGTGAGAATGTCATGGAAACCAAGATAGTTTCAAGAAAGAAGGAATGGATACACAGTGCTATATGTAAAACAGATGAACAATGAGGGCCTACTATGTAGCCTGGGGAAATATATTCAGTATCTTGTAATAACCTACAATGGAAAAGAATCTGAAACATATAGCATATAACTGAATCACTCTGTGCAGCTGAAACTAACATAATCAACTATACTTCGATTAAAAAAAAGAAATGGTGGATAACCCTGAACACTGCTCAACTGCGAGGTGGATGAAGACTGTTAGGTGTGACCTCCAGGAGGGCAGCTCCCCTGTTGCCCAAATGCCCCAAATGGCCATGAGCACCAGGCGGGAGCACAAGGGGAAGTCGTGGGCACAGTGACCAGCCCGAGCTTTGCTGGTGGCCGGCTAACCGGAGCGCAGGACAGCTGAGAAAGGGAGGGAAGGAAAGTGGACACACCCTTTAGGAGGAGACTGCAGCCTCCAGACCAACACGGAGTTGTCTGGAAGCGGGCTTAAGGGCTGGTGGCTTCAAGGCTCAACTTGTGGAGCAAAAATGACTGCCCATGGTCACTGGGGTCCTTAGGGTTCCCGGACCCCCAAGACAGGTATGACCGTTGCTCCCTCCGTGACACTGGCCGTGGGTATTTCCCAATGCCGTGGCTCTCTGGCTTCCACAGCTAATATTTGTCTCCTATCGACCTGGCCCCCAGGCTGTTACTTTTTAACTGGAGCCTGGGGGGGTCAAAGGCCTGAGTTTTGTTTAAACGCTCACTAGGATGGGGAGGGCATGTCCTCCGATAACCTAGACTGATAAACAAGCAAGGATCTTCTAAGTAAACATAGACCGCAGAGAAGGCAAGAGGGGGTGGGCCGGTGGGGGGTGAGGTGGGGAGTTGGAGAGGGTGTGAGAAGACCCCAGCGGCAGAGGAGCTCTTAGAATTTGTAAGAAAGCTGAATAACCAAAATTCAAATGACAGAGCCCAAAACCAAACCTTCCACCGCAAATAATTTCAAACTTAAGTAAATATCTAAATCCTTTATCAAATAGAAACTTTTAAAAAGAATGTACATCCTTAGCGCCCCATCAAGTAGCTCCTGAAGGTAGAGAACCCAGCCCTCGGCCTCTAGGGCGTTTCGTCTCTGTTGAACTAGGGGATGTTTGTGTCGCCCTGGGATCTGGAAAATACGAGGCCCTTGCTTTTGTGGGTGGAGAGTGTTCTGTCCTGGGGTGGAGGTAGTGTGGCTCCGTGAGGGGGGTGGGGCTGACCCTGAGAATAGGCTGTCTTTTCAGGTGGGTGTCCCTCATGCACACTGGATTTTGTGGCTTGAAGTGGGGCCTGTGCCCTCAAAAGCCCTCCTCCACCCAGTTTGTTGATACCTGAACACCATAACCTCCATCTTGATTTCCTGTTGGTTTAAGCCAAGCTTTACCTTCGGCGTTTGTTAAAATAAGAATCTTTCTAAATAGGGTCCTGCATTTAGTCTCATCAGTCGTGTCCGTCTTAGTGTAAACCAGAGTCCTGGTCCATCTCTCCGAGAGGAGGTTTGGTGGAGGAGGTGGAGAGTGGCTGAGTGGGGGCTTTGGGCTGGACAGTGGGGTCTAATCCCTTCTCCCAGTCTGTTTCCTTGGGTGTAACTGAGGGTGGTAATATCTACCTCATCAGACTGGTGTGGGGATTTATAATAAGTAGTAGGAGGGGGTATTATCCTAAAAGGGTAAATTGAGGACTCCAGAAGCTTAGCAAATGGCAGCAAGCCACTATCCAAGGGGAAACTCATGCTGCAAAGAGATGCCAAAGGCTGCTCGTTCTTAAACTCCTTGCCCTTTCCTCTGGGCACCGCTAGGTAATTCCCAGCCTCTCTGCAGCGAGGTGTGGCCATGTGACCAGCCAGGGCAAGGTGGGCAGAGGGGATGCTGACTGGCCCCAGTCCTGGCCCTCCTGCACAGTCTTGTAAGGGCTCTCTCCCCCTCTGCCTGGGGGCTGCAGGGGATCCTGTCCCAGGGGATAGATTGAGTCAGCATTCAGGACCAGCTGCTCCACCTCTAAATCCTGGCGTTTTTCTGTCCAGATGAAGGCGCATGTGCTGGGTGGGAGGAGCGGGGATGGGGTGACCCCCAATCCTCAGTTTCTGTGGTCAGCGTTTCAGGGCCCTCACTCTGGTTCAAGGGCTTCTCCTGCATTTTGAGGACTTGGGGAAACCCAGATGGAGTGGTGGGCTCTGGTCCCCGACGAGTAGAAAACAAAATTTCCCTCGGATGTTTGCCAAGATTTATTCCGAGCTGGGATGTGTTACTTGAGGTCAATTTAAGCTCTTGAAATCATCCTCTTGTCAAGGCCCCACCCGGAGATAAGAGGCTGCCCAGTGTGCACCTAGCACCCCTCTGTGCTCTGGCCCTTCCCTCCCACTGAGCCCCCTGCACTCTGCCCCACCCTGAGGGGTTTAGGGAACGAGACCAGCTTGATGTGCTTGCAGAATTCCCTTGAAAACCCAGGTTTTCTGCCCCGAGTGGGACGCTGAAGGGTCTGACCCTGCTCCCGGGTCCAGCTCTGGCAGGGGGTGACAAGTTGGAGGGTGGCTGGCTGCTCGAAGCTGGGCCATTAGTGCCCGTCCTGCCCTCGTTTCTCTCCCGGGCTCAGTGAGGAGCAGCCTCTCTGCTGCAGGCAAGCCGCCGGGGGTGTGTGTGTGGGGGGTGGGGTGAGAGGTCACTCAGTCCCCATGGACCAGTCGGTGTCCCCCAGGTCGAGACAGGGTCCTACAGTCCGCTCACGAAGGAGTCCATATTGTGTCTTAAAACTCACCATCAATTTGTTTTCCAGTCAGATTCAAGTCCTATACAAATTTAGAGATTCCACACCCCGAGTTCTCTGGAAACTCATTTTTGAGAAGTGCTGTCTCCCAGATGAGGGGCCACCAACCAAAGGGAATGGAAAGTGGCTTCTGCCCTCTTACATCCAGGGACCTCTGTGAGTGTGCTTCCCCAGAGCCAACAAGGACCACAGGGATGCAAATTCCTGGGGACCCACACTCACCACCACTTTTACTGGGGGCTTTAGAATTTCTCAAGTGCCTAGATCACTCTTGGACTTCAGAGCAGGTTACGAGTTTACAAACTGAACAACCGTGTAACTGATATATGATGATTTACTCTGTGTATCTCATCATTCATGTTTTTCTTTAAGAACATATTAAAGGTCAGAGCGGCTCTATCCACTGGTACCTCCCTTCTATGCTCCTAGAAGGCTGGAGGAGGCCGCAGGAACTCAGAAGGCTGTCTATTGCTAACTGAAGGAGACAAGTTGTAAGAAACTAGGACTGAATGTCTGGCTTGGATGTTACCTCCTGGAAGTCCCTGAAGGGGCAAGTTAAGGCCAGCAAGAGGAGGCTTAATACTAAAGAAAATGAAAAAATTTGAGGAGTCTATGCGTTTTATCAGGGAATTGACACAAGATCTGGGTTTTGGAAGCATCTTTCTCCTGAGAACCATCTTGGGCTTCATTACTGAGTCTCATTAACTCATATAAATCGAGGGTTGGCTGGATAAAAATTAGAGGTGAAATGTGCCTTCCAGGAATGGACTTTATGGATCACCCACATGTTACATAAAGTCGTTAATTCAAGTTTAATGAAGAGACAGAAGGATAAGAAAAGAGGTGCATCCCATCAAGTCATGTGTTCTGGGCAGCCTTTAATAATGTTTTTAAAGGTGTGGAACTTCTAGGGAGATTAAAGAAATGAACACATTATATATAAATCTGCAGGCATTCAAACCCCTAAAACAATTAAGACCATGCATTCATGAAGAAGCTTTAAATTAGACAACCTGTAATACTTGATGTAGAAAAGTTCTAGCTTCCATAATTCTTTATTAAATATTTGACAAGTTGCATCACTTCTTTACAACGAGTTCATTTTTGTCACATAACTCTTTTGCTATCAGGAAAACAATCTACAATTTCTCTTTAGATGGCTCAAGAAAAACAAAAAGCAAAAAGGACTTATTCTTCAACAAAATGTTTCCTGTGTGTATCAAATTCAACCGTATTTTAAAGCTATTCTGATTGTGAAAATGAGCATTTATCCATACGTTGTCTTTAAAAAAATTTCTAAGTAGTTTGGTTTTTAATTACTGTAACAAATAGTACTTGGCTTTATATTAGGAGGTGGGTTTATAATAAAAAGTTATGAAACATTGAGAATTCATTTGGAATGCTTGAAACTCTCTTTCACCTTAAAAGTCACTATTTTTTCATGTTTCATTTGATAACAGATCCTGAATTAAGAGATGACAGCATATTATATCATTGTCCTGGGGTTCTCTTGGGCTCCGAGGGTCAGAATTCTCAGGACACAGCTTGGAGAAAACTGTAAAAGGGATTCAACTCTCCCTCCCTTTTGAAACCAGATTCCTCGAGAAAGGTGTAAAAATGCTATGCAAATATATATAGATATATTTGGATAGCATATGTACGTATATATATATATATACATACATAGCAGTAAAGGAAGAACAAAGTTATGCAAAGTTAACATGAAGGAAACCGTGACAATCGAGGTGAAATTAGTCTGAGGAAGAGGGGCAAACTGGCTTATACAGGAGCACAGATGTCTGTGGACACAGGGTCATGGTCACAAGAAGGCTTTCAATGCACTGATACAGGTTGAGAACGTAGTACACAGAGGTCTGTTGCCAGTGTCGTTAGATTTCATCGTTACTCCACACAAACACAAAACCAACCAACAAAAAGACATGCGCCTTAAACATGCAAGGCTCTGCACGTAACATCTTTAATGAAGGGCAGATGTCTAATGAGAGGTCTTCTTGGAAAACTCCATACCAACAGAAAGCTCTCCTTTTCTATGAGACACTATACAAGCTCCCATCTTAATGCTACAGCTTTGTCTCCGATGCACTGAAAACACTCGGGTGGGGGTGTGCGTATGCAAATATATATACACTGTTCATTAAGGCTTTGATAAATTAAAAAAAGTGGTCCAAAGTACATCACATTTTCTTCCCAGTTTTAAAATCTAAAGTACAAAGTGGAGATTATCAGGATTAAAAAAAAAAAAATCTCAGACCTAAAACTGGCAGTTTTGACATGACATGTCAGGATGTACCCCAAAGTCTGAAAGAGACAGAGGTAGTGCAGGGTCTCCTGGGGGTCAGGAAGGGAGTGGGCCAGGCAGTTACCCTGCACGGCAGCACCCCCTACTGGCAAGGCAGAAGATGCCACCCGAGTCAGTACAGGGGTGCAGTCAGGGTGAGGAGGAAAGAGGCAAACAAAGAGGATGTGGGTAGGGGCTTGAGAACTGATTAACCCAGGCTCTTTTGATAGATTCTGAAATTTCAGGGGTGAGATAACGAGACTTAGGAAAATCTCACAGTCAAGTTTGAAACAGTAACTGTTAGAACAGTTAGTGACTTGCTGCATGTGAACTTGCCTTGCAAGAGAGCCAGCATGGACCTGGCAAGATTAAGCAGCAACTGTACGTGCTGTCCATTTCACAATGAGACAAAGTGGCTCAGGGATTGTGCAAACCGTTTCTCAGAATCTCTCTCTGCCTCCTTATGTGGGAGGGATCATCCGTGTCTGGTTACAGCATCTGTCACCTGCCCTTAGGGAATATCTGATGTTAGCGGCCCAAGGGCCTTGGTAAATAATGGGATGTTCTGGGAAAAAGGAAAATCGCACTGAAGCGGAATACAGCTTTAAAACAGCTCCCTGCACCAGAGGCAGCAGGTAGAAAAGCAGCCTAGTATCTGAAGTCAATCCCCCTGGGCAGACTTCTCCAAATTCACCTTTAGGCTGATAAGAGGCGGGAACAGAGATACCCAGGACCTTTATAGGTGGATATGATAACTGATGTTTAAAAGACTTTCAACGTGCAGTTATGTCAACTCTGGGACTTACCCTCAAGGCAAAATGGCCCATAGCAACTCTTTTTCAAGGAACTAATGACGCTACTAGATTCAGGTAATTTCTAAGAAAACAGAGGCGACAGAGACCCTGGACTGCAAAGTAGCGTCACTGCTAAGGACAACTAGATTAGGCGACCCGCCCTCCTCCCCCAGGCCTGCTGAGTGGGCAGAGGAGTAGACAGAGGTCCAAGGGATGACCGGGCAGTCTGCTCCTTCACACGCTGCATTTTCCTTACTGCCTCTGTGATCACGTTGTGAAGGTGATGGAGGGTGGAGAGAAACCAAGATCTGACCATTTTAGACAAAGGGTGAAACACTGAGAATCACCGAGAACTAGGGAACCTTATTCAGACTAAAAAACAAAAAACCCCCACCCAAAACAAACTCTGAACCCAGCACTTCTGAGCTGTCATTGGAATCAGATATTAAGGGACAGATGAACTGAACTGTCATTCACAATCACTGCCTTTCAAGTATTCACAAGGATGTATTTTGATAATTCTTATCTGTTCCTGGCACAGAAATTATCCTAGAATGGGGTTTTCTTCCGTATTTCCAATACTTTGCCTAATTTGCATGCAGTTACTTCTGATTTTTTCAAATATACAGTTTACAAAATGACAGAAGAATCCCACTCCTTGGACAAGAATCGTTGGCTTTCTCCCCCTATAATTACATAATCACTTTCAGAACCCATCCAAGCATCCTGCGCTCTCAGGCTTTGGCACGAATCGTGTAAAGAAAGGCAAGTCTGCACTTGGTGGGCCACGAGGTGGGGGCTGACACAAACTTGTCATATTGACTGAAGGGAAAAAAATCCTATCAACAGGTAAAACTAATGAGCAATACTGTTTTTTTCTTAACCTACTCAACACCAAAGTTTTCTGATCACTACTGGTATTTTTTCATCAACATGAAAAAGGAACAATCCTCAGCTCTCTAGAAATCCACCTTCTTTCAGACAACACTGAGGCCCCTGCACCCTGTTCAGACGACTCACTTCCAGCCACCCATATTCCTGGCTTCCCACGAGCCACCCAGAGCTGGGTAAAATGAATTTGTAACAACAAAAGATCCTTCTTAAATAACAAATGGAGGCCCCGAAACCATGATTTTTTTGTCTTATCTACGACTGGCAAGAGATGAAGTCTCAAGTGTCCCCCGACTGCCATGGCGGTGTAGAGGACAACAAAGGTGAGAAAGGACCGCAGGGTGGCAGCACCCCCACGCTGCCTCAGGCAGTCTCTCCAAACACAACAGAGTTCTGCACCCAGGACTTACAAGTGGCTAAGAAACCAGTCTCACAGACCCCCTCAATCCCCGCTAGGACCCTCAGAAGAGCTGGACATCAGGGGGGTCACACCCAGTCTTCTCTGGCACTTTTCACCTAGCACACAACAGACACAACTCGGGCAGTCCACGGTTCTGAAGCATGCAACAAGGAACAAACTCGGTTAGATTAAGTGTATATTAAATTAATCTCTGCAGGGGAGGAGAAATCACAAAACAGCTGGTGAGGACAGGTCTGTAGGCTCAGCTTTACGTCCAGGCATTGTACCCAGCAGCCAGACTCACAATGGGTAGATATTGCACCGGAAAGGTGTGTGCAGGGGAGGAAATCATTATCACATTTAATGTTTGTGATTAAAAAAAAAAAAAAACCCAACAAAACAGAATCAAGACCAGATATGACCTCCATGTAGTACATAAAGTGCCTTCGGAATTGGTGCAGTTAGAACAAAAATTGGTTATTTCACTACCGTTAGCAAACGTGTACAAACAGGAGACTACACAGATCTGGTTTCCACAGTTTCAAATCACGCAGTGCCAAGTTTCATTCAAATGTCTCTACTACGAACAGCAAAGAGGAAAATATAATAATAAGAACGACTGTACAGCATTGGGAAGGGTTAAGTAATTTCTCTGACGAGAAATGCTAGTCGAACCCTGTCTCAAATGCGTTAAAGCACACGTAATTACTTCTAAGGAATAATGGTGTGATTCCTTCAAGTCAACACAAAATTTGTCATGCTATGTTACAATTCTCTCAGCCTGTAGCTATTATGCTAAATTTGTACAAAAAAAAAGTAATATCCAGTTTATTTTCATTCTGAGTATGGAAAAAAAAACTCATGGTGCCTAATGTATTTTAAATTTTCTCAAAGTACTTGTCTGTAGAAGGTTTTTGGATGAAAATCAGTCTTCCAATTCTGATCAAATTAGGGGGTAGGGGGTGTCAAAGTACTTTAAAAATAAAAATGTCACCGACATCAAACCTGGTATGAAATTCAAATACAAAAAAAAAAAAAAAAGCTCACTTTTCCAAGTACATGAGACATCTTTAATTGTCATGAAATGAAGTCTGAAAATCGGTCTAAATCATCTTAAAAAGTAAACATGAGTTGTAATACTATACCTGTAGAGTGATTAATTCCATTCATTGTCATTATAAAATATTTATTAAGGGCTTCGCCTACAGAGGCATAACATAAATAGAATAAGTCCTCCTGAAATGTAATTAGTATACACATCAACCAGTTGGTAATTGGTGGAAAACGCAGGAACGGACCCGGGGCTGGGTTCCCAGGTTGAAACTGGGGCAAGTCCCGGGCGAGGGCAACGCTCCAGGAGCCCAGGCCGCGCGCCGCCCTCTGCCAGCGGCTCAGCAAAGTCTGTTAGGCAAATGCAAAAGTGCAAGCAGGACCTGCTCGAAGAACCACCACCCGGAGGCACGGGACGCTTAATCCACCCCCTCGAAGCCTTGGGCATTTTCCACGGCCATGAGAAGCTTCTCTCGTAAGTCTTCAAAGGTTTCATATGGAGGTAAGTCAAGGCGATTAAAGCTGCAAAAGGAACAAAAAAGTGCAGGCAGAAAGCCATCATCACTACCCTTTAGTTACAACAGCATTTCCTAGATTTGGCAAAGGGGGCACTTTGGTGTTGGAGCAAGAGGTTACAGAAGTCTCAACCAGCAATTCTGATTATCCGAAAATCAATTCCAGCGATGACACTGCCCACACCAAAGAGGCTACATAATCTACAGGGGAAGAGAAAAGAATTTTCTAATAGCCCATGGAACCTCTCTCCTATGACTGGGTGTGGATCCTGGAAAACGCTGCTGGGAAGGGACACAGGAGGGAAAGGTAACTGATGTATAGGCAAAGATTTCCAAACCCTTGAGACACAGAATTTCCGCAGCAGGAGTTACAGCAGGGTGAATTGAGGCTGTGCCTGTTTCTAACGTTCGCCCTTATTTTACATTATTTTGCCAAGCCTGGTGCCTTTCTACGTAGTGCCTCACTGGAGTTTCAGCACAGCCCTGTGAGGCAGGTGACGCTTTCTCTGTTTTGCAGATGTGGGGCCCGGAGCCCAGCAGTGGCCAGTATGCCCAGGTCTCACCCCAAAGAAGCACTGTAGACGCGAGACCAGAAACCAGGCTGCCCACGGCTCTGGGGTCCAGATGCTGGGCCTCCAACCAAAGTCAGGTGAGCCATCGACATGCGGAGTGAAAGCCCCTACATACCTGGAGGCTTCAGCAGGGATGGCACAAATCACCTTGGTCACAGCAAGGCCTCCAGGCAAATGTGGCCTCTGTGAGCAAGATTGTACTTGTCCACAGGATCAAGTTCAAATTCTGTCGCCCCCTGCCAGCCCTGTGACCTCGGGCACGTCACCGCACTCTCTGAATCAGTCTGCTCTTCTGTGAAATGGGGAGACTGCTCATAACAGGGCTGGGAGGGTCAAACCAAAACAGAGAAAGGGGGCCTGGCACATGGCAAGTGCCCAAAGGCAGTGACTACTGCCATCACTCACTTACCATCCGCTGTGGGCCGCAAGGCACACACAGAGCTAGAGCACCAGTCACGGAACAGGTGCCCAGGCAGGTGGGCACCTGTCATGACGATGGCCACATGCATGTGCCTTACTTAGGTCATGACGCTTTAATAAGCGCTTATGTTCATGGAACATTTACTGTTAAGCACTTTTCATCTGTCACCTCAGTGAATCCAAGGAACCAACTTGTAAGATAGGTCATGCCTCATCCCTATTTACAGAGGAGGAATCTGAGGCACAGAGAGGTTAGGTAATTTGCCCAAGGTCACACAGTAAGTGGCAGAGCTAGGATTCGGCCCCAGGCTGGCTCTAAAGCCCATTTAAAACTGCTCCCTCTTGGCACTGATGTAGGTGTCTTAAGCACAAGGAGGACAACGCCCTCCATTTTAAAAATTAACATTTATCAGCAGCGGTAAGATAGGCCACATCCATGATGAGCCTTTTCACAACCCCTAAAATGTTTAATAAGATACACTGAGCTCTGAGATTTTTTTAAACAGTCACCAAACATCAAAAGACGTGGCAGAGGATAACACTGTGCTTCACAAATCAGAAGTCTGAGAAACCCAGGAATCCTGAAATAATAAGTCTAAAAGAAGTTTTCCATGTTTGGTTTTCATTGTGATGAAGATCTCAAAGATCATGGTTTCACCGGTTACAGGGAAAGAATGCCACTTCTGCGGGCTACGCGTGACAAAGCCTCTCCCACCAGGCGGCTGGCAGCTTGATTTTAAGTTGGTATTTCAACCCAGGGCCTGTGATCCCCATGGGGTTTCAAGCATCAGTGGCCACTTTTTCCCTTTAAAAAAGGTCCATTCATTATTCAAGTTGGAGGAACACTGGAATAATGGAGAGAGAGGGGCGCAAAGGGGAGTGTTAAAAGCTGAGGTTTGGAATTATGTTAGCCTTCTGTGCCTCGGCTTCTCCACCGGTAAGAAGTGGGTGATAAGATGACCCACCTCTTAGAACTGCTGTGATGATTACCGGAGTTAATAAACACGGAGTGCGGGGGACAATGCCCAGAACACAGTAAGCGCTTAGTAAGTGTTACTGTTACCTCTGAGGCAGAATTAGGGGGGATCTGGCTGTGGCCTGTCACCAACTAGCTGTGTGACCTCATTACCCTCAGTGGCTTCAGCCTCATCTGGTAGAAGACGCGGGGGCTGAAGGAGGTAATTTTTAGGTGGGTCTATGACTCTTAGTAAAGCAGAATTGTAACTATCCAAGCAGTGACCTTTGATGGAACAAAGGAATGCAGCCCTTTAATGGGAGAGGATCAACAACTGCATTTGAGGGCTTCATGGAAAGTCCCCTCTGGAAGATCCAGCTCCACCAGCCCGCACTCTCCTCGTAAATCAGGTTTTAATTCTGAAGCTTAATTGTGTAGTTTTGTAGTTTCGTAAAACATGGAAGAAATTAAACAGACATAGGGCTACGTTCTATTTAGCCACGTATATGGCTGCTGCTGTGAAGGAGCGAGCGAAGCTCCTGTTTCCTATGTTGCGGGAGGATCAGGGCTGGAGGGAAGGACGGTCACCCAGCAGAGGAGACAGAGTGAGTACCCGCTGCCAGCGGGGCTGCCTGGGGGGGTGGGGGGGCCCGCTCTCCTCTTTGTCTGGGCAAAGCATCATCTTTGGATGCTTTAATTCTGTGACTCACAGAGGAGAGAGGCTGCAGTAAGAGCAGATGGGGCTGCTCTCCTCCTGTGTGCAGACGTTCGTCCTTCCTAAGGAAGAACAGTGATTTTAAATCCGAGCTGTCCTCACCAACCACCAAGGAGCCCTGAGAAATCCCATGGCCCAGGTCACACACCAGACCGACCAGGTCAAAGTCTCTGGAAGTGGGACCCTGGCACTGGTATTTATTTATTTTTTGGAACTCTTTCTAGGTGGTTCTAACGTGTAGCCAAGGCCGAGAACCACTGAGTTCAGGGATCTTAGACAAGCAGGACCGTAGTTTAGTGGTGGCTCAGCATGTGGATTCTGAAATAGAGGAGTTCAATAGCAAGACAGCTGTCTCTGGGGTTACAGAGGGACGAGGGCTGAACACTCACTCACTCGGTTCTAAGAGTCTAGAAGGGACGTGAACCGTATCACTAAGGGAGCAGCTGGAGCGTAGTGGTCAGGGTGCAGATTCTAATCCTAGCAAATCCGAGTTCAAATCCTGTGATTTGGAACTATGTGGCCACGAGTGAGCTCCCTGAGAGCCCACAGGAACACTAACGGTACGCGTGAGGCTGAGTCAGGGTGAGGGAGGCCGCACGCAGCAGCCAGGCCCAGGGATGCAGCTCTTACTCATCATGGGACCCTGAGAAGCACCCCTGCACCCGCCCTGACAGCCTGGGGCTCGGCTCAGTGCTGCTGCCTTTCAGCTGAAGGCTACAGAACCCAGAAAGCTACATTTGACTCCGATATTGTTTGGAAAAAACTCCAAATGGCCAAAACATTCTCCCCCGAGAATAAAGGCAGAGCATCATGGACACCGATTGCTCTGGCTGTCGGCCAGTTTCAGCGAGAGTCAGGCTGCTCTCATGACGCCGACGGGCAGGGACCACATCTATTCCATTCAGAGTCACGAATGGTATAAATGTAGAAAAATATGCTTTCTGGTGAGGCAAGGGGATCAAAGAGAAGCAAAAAACCTTTCACAGACCATTTTCCACAAACGCATTTTGATGGGAACTCTCTCCCAGCCAGCAGGGCAAGTGCTCAGTGCTCAGTGGCACTGGGATGTGCGGGATGGCCACGCCGGCTCCGCAGCCCTGGCTTCTCGTGGGAGAGGAGGCTGGGTGGCCGACCTCGGACCGCAGGCCCCCCCCCCACCTACTTCCCAAAGGCGAGAAATAAAAGCCTGTGGGGAAACCAACCTGAGGGACATGGGAGCCAGCTAGGAGGAGCTCCCTGAGAGCTACCGAGGTCAACTCTCTGCTGGGTTTCACAGAACTCTTAGAGACCCCGAGACCCTCCTCCCCGCCCTGCATCCCGGAGGCCTTCTGAGTGCAGCCACGCCCCCACGTGCCTCCCTGGACAGGGGCCCTGGTTGGATCTCTGACACTCCACTGGCCACCATCACGTTAGTAAATCCCAGACTTACAGGTTCTTCACAGCCATGGAAGGGGCTTTAACGCTTCACATATCAAACATACTGGGGGCATTCAAATCTTAGTTTGATCTCATTAGCATTACGGTACGATCTGCATTTTCATCGGCATCGCTGGTATTTCACACTCTACACGCTGGATGGGCAGGGAACACAGAGTTCTAGCTTCTCGCCCGGCACCAGACATAGCTAAGTGTTCAAAATGCTGTTTGCTGACAACTGTGTGGTTTTTCGTCACTCACCATGTGTGAGCTCTGGGCAGTTTCTCAGGACTTCCCCATTGCTCTATTGTAAACAGCTGAGGACCATTAGAACCTAGAGAAAGAAAAAAAGAAATGCTGAGAGTGCTCAAGGCAGTAGAACAAGGTGAAGGAGGGACTGAATGAAAGGGGGGGGGGGCCCAAGACACCCTCTGTGGCTGCAATGTCACATTCAGATTTTAACTGGGGGAAACAAGGGGTCCGCACGACCTCACAACATAGACTCCGAGACACCTTCATGACGGAATCACACATTTAACAGATCAGACATAACAACACATAGAAGTGCAGACAGCTACAGCCTTTCAGCCTAACCCTGGAAGTTTCAATTTAAAACGAATTCGGGGAGGGGGGAGATGCAAAAATTGAAACGTGACCTTTTAACATGTAGAACAAAAAGAGTGATTTTTCTAGTCTACCGTAAGCACTGAAGAATTCTGCCTTGTGGAGGTGAGGAGTGCTTTAAACAATCAGTTTATAACCACATGGATAATTGTGCAGAATCTAATTGTTTCTGAAGGTACAGCCAAGAAAAAGGAAGAGTAACCTCATGACTCTCTGAACAAAAACAAAAACCAAAGCCAACCCTCCCTTCATATAAAGGTAATAATGTCCTTCATATAAAGGTATATAAAGGTAACTACACCAACGGCCAAGGTGACAGCTCTCTTCACGAGATGCATGTCTACTGGGTCCATGCAAAGCCCACTTGTCTAGGGGCCTGGGAGGCAGAGTCTTCTCGGGCCACAGTTGATGCCTGGCTAGAAATTCACTGGGGGAGAACGAAATCTAATGGCATCCTGCTCACCATAAAGTTCGGCAAATCCATTCATAGGTACC
Source organism: Camelus dromedarius (assembly GCF_036321535.1). Lineage (NCBI taxonomy): Eukaryota > Metazoa > Chordata > Mammalia > Artiodactyla > Camelidae > Camelus > Camelus dromedarius. The sequence continues at coordinate 14,979,656 of NC_087463.1, read as the reverse complement.
CGGGACGTCCCCGTGACAAACTGTAGTAACCGGATACGCTTCTCAGCATCCATCAGCAGCACAGCCTGTGAACGGAGGCAAAAGGTCACTGCATCCCACGTGATACGTGGTACCTGCAGCCATGATGCAGGCAGGCAGGACTGAATCTTATTTTCAATGCAGTGGAAGACCTAGACAGTTGACTCTGGAAAGTCTTTTTTAATTTTTTTAAGGCCATAATACAGGCCTTTGTGATCTCAGAGAGCAACAGATTACAATGTCTCTTTCTTCTTCTGCCAACTGGGCAAAATAAGTGGTATAAAAAGCAAATTCACTGATGGCAATGAGCTCATGTTTCTGTACGTGAAGTTTGCCAGCCCCCCACCAAGCCAATTTTAAACACACACAGTTTGGGAAGTGTCGACGCCAGGGGAACTCAGGGTATGAGGCAGGATTTCTGACTGTAGACAGATTCTCTAAAGATAACATTTTATAAAAAGAAAGAAAAACAGAAGTCAGGATAGGCCTCTGAAATAATCTGTGTATCTTATGTATCTGAATTATTCTAAGAATCAAGTTGGCTTCACTGGTAAAGTTACTTAAACTGATGTTAAAAAAAAAAAAATCCAAAATCAAAGCTGAGCAAGATGTGGACTAGGATTTGAAGATTTAGCTTTTTTCTTTTCTTTCTATATCTGCTGGCACTTGAAATATTATTAATAATAATGTTTAGAAATTAAGACGGGTTGAATGATTTCATTTCTGTAAGTAAATAATCAGCTTTTCCCCTGTAATCGTTCTTTCGAAGTCAGCTTACCGCCTTTCTTTTGGACCCACTCATCTCTATTTCTCTTCTCTCCTAAGCTAAACAGAACACAAGCACTGGCCTTCAGAGTTTCGCATCTTTGATGGAAAGATGTAAAGATCAAAATGTTTGTTGGAATCAAAAAAAAAAGGTTGGGAAAATGGTTTTTTAAATCAAAATGGCATCTTGGAAAAGTCAGCCCCAAAGCACGTTCTGGCCCTGAGATGCCTCCCATTCTTACTTACACTCTGGAGGACTAGTTCCAATTCCTGAATCCAACTACGTGCTTTTCAGAATCGTCCTACTCAGAGGCGTTTCCTCAAACAGAAGCGCCTTCATCAGTTGGTCAAGGAAGACAGTGGGAGGGGGATCAACCGTATTCAAGACAGCTGTCTGCCCTGCAGTTACCGAAAAGCAACACAGGAAGGGCTGCTTTGGGCTCAGCTGGCCCCTCCTCCCAGCCCCCAGCAGGCCAGGTACCCACAGAGCCCCAGGTTCCAGCAGCAGCAGGACCGCAGGAGGGCAGCACAGGGCCCGCAGGCCTGACCCAGGTGGAGAGCAGGGCCCGGCCCTGGCCTTACCTTCCAGAACCACTGAATCACAGGGTGGTTGGGGCAGTAGCCGTTCTTGTAAATAGAATGTTGTCTCCAGTCGTTCACGTCCACGTCGCCAAGGCCGCACATCAGCAACTAGGAGGGAGACGGACCAGAGGTAAACGGGGCGCGACGTGGCGGCCGAAGAGACACATGGAGGAAAGGCTGGCACTGTGCCGTGCAGAGCAGGACAGGCCAGCGACGTGAAAACAAAGGAAGGGGAATACACGTTCCAAATTCCACCTGCTGCTGCAGATCAGAGACAGCAGAGCTAACAAGGGGGGCCCGATTCTAACGCTCGTACAGGCCACCACACCTCACAGTGGAAATGAAACGCCCAGATCAATCGCCTTCCCTGCCCCGCTGATCTCAGCACAGCACTCACAGACTCTCTTATGCTCCATTTCTATCGGCTCATTAGCTTGGCTGTTCCCCTTCTGAGAGGTTATTTGTCTCAGTATTTGAAAATGCCTCTCCACCCACAAAAGAATTAGTGCTTTATGACAGCAGGAACCCTACCAGCTGAGGGCCAACCACTTCACCTCTCCTGAGACCTGAGACCTGAGGCTGCATCTGGACCAGCACTGACACAGCAGCTGCCCTCCTGGCCCATCAGTCTTAGGTCTCCTTCTCTCGTCACCTAAGTGTCCGTAGGGCAGGTTTCCCGTGGACAAATGCGTGATATTCCCACAGAGGCACCACGGTAAAATGGAATGAGAACTAAACCAGAGGCCTGAAAACCGATCACAGGCCTGACTGTGCCAAACCCTTGTTGGGTAAACGTGGGGGGGTGGTCACCGACTGCTCCCTGCCTCAGTGTCCCCACATGTCAAACGAACCCCTTCCACGACATCATTTCTACAACATCATCTATCTTGACGTTTCCATTTTAAAGTGAAAGAATAGAAAGCCAGTCGAGGGGAGACACTTCATTGGACGTGACTTGGACAAATGGCAAGTGAAGTCTACCAGCAGCCTCTCAGCAGACACAGCCTTCTTTCTTCTGTTTCTCTCAACATAAAGGTAGAGAGATTTCTCTACTTTTTAGTTTTGAATTTTTAAATATTTTAGCAAAGTAGAGTTGACATACAGCATTATATAAGTTACAGCGGTACAACACGGAGACTCACAATTTTTACAGGTTAAACTCCATTTATAGTCATTACAAAATTCTGCCTACATTCCCTGGGCTGTACAGTACATTCTTGCAGCTAACAGTCTGTACCTCATAATCCCCTTAATCTCGGCTTTTTAAACTGCGAGTTCTCATCCACGTCAACACAAAGCAGCCTGAACAACCTCCCGCTACGACTTGACTTTCTGATGCGCTGCCTTCCTCAACACAGCACACCTCACGTTCACGGACACCTCTGCTCTACACCCTTCGTGGGTGCTCATACTCCCCTCCTGGCAAGTCCCCGCTGGGCTGCCGCAGTGGGTGTGCAGAGGGGTGGGACCCTCGGCCCCGCCGGGGGAGGAGGACGCCACCACCCTACTCTACTAGAAGCAGCCGGGTTCCCCGCGTGGTGCGCCAGGCCGTGAGCCCAGCCCAGCTCGGGGGGCCTCTCCCCGCCTGCTGGGTCTCAGAACAGCTCTCTCCTGGGCAAGGACTCTACACGTGACTATTTCCACCGGTCCTCCCTCCCAGGCCCGCAAACAAGCAAGCCCCTGAGACCTGTAGTAAAATTCGTCCACCTTTACACTGCCAAGGACATCATGGGTCAGAGAATATTACTTAAAAATCTACTTTACACAAAACATTTACAATACAAACCTCCAGCTCGTTTTCGTCAAAAATTTTAATCAAATCAATAGGAAGCAGTTCTGTGAATCCCTGAAAGAAAAAAAAAATCATTCTAAACACCTTTGTCCTTAAAAGAGACAAATTTTACAGGAAAAACCTATGACTGGAGGCGCAGGTGAGATTCTCGCACCGTGAGCACAACTTACCTCCAAGAAGGCGTTCATCTGCTTCTGGACCCTGTTCACAAACCTCCATTGGATGACCAAGCTGTGGGAGGAAAACGCAAGAGCATTTTAATCATCCTCTTCAATGTTCACTTCTTTCTTCCCAACTGCAATTGCTTCTCATCAGGCAGGGGAAGGAGAGAAAGCCCTACAGTGGCCACGGAGAGGGGTACTTGCGGCTTATTCATGGAATGACTCGAACAGACATGAAGAACTAAAGTCTCACTGAGGATTTCACCAAGACAGACTGGGCTTTTCCCCCCAGATCAAGCCTGAGTTATCAAAGTTGCTTTATAAATGTAACTGTGTGGAGAAAAGGGGAAATGAGGTTTGAATACATACATACATGTGCATAATGCACACACATATGAACTCACGTATGTGCACACCCACATATATGTACAAACACGTACACATTTTTAAGGGGAGTAGCCAGTGCAACATATTTTGTTGTATATTTCATTCTAGCATCTAATGTACTGCTTTCCAATGATGACACATAATTTATCAGCAGAATGACTTACCACTAATACTTTAATACCAACATTTGGAAGACTAACGGTAAAACCTCTTTCAGTAACAGAAATCCACCGAAGCCATTTTCCCTAACAATATTTAGCGTTCAGCAGAATTTACTACCAGGCGAATCTACTCTGGCTCCCACCTAAGGCGTTTTTGTCGTGCAACAGCACAAGGACCTTCTCATAGGAGGCGGCACCATGGCAACGGCCCTCAAGGACCAGTCTGCTGCCCACCCGCTGCTCAGCATATCAGGTTTTATTGGCTGTGCTGCAATCATCAGCCCAATAGCCTACTTGTACAGGGGGATACGGTGGTGGGGAGCAGCTGGAGATTTCAATCATCCTTTTCACAGTGAAGCTAGCTAAGACTCTGCCTGACCCCACTCCCTACCAAATCTGAAACCTAGAAGAATTAACTGCAAAGGATGATGCACAACACATATCACAAAGTCCACATCCTCAGCCTTTTGACCCTAGTCACCCTGGGGTGGAGCATTTAAAAAAATCTATTCAAGCCTGCACTTTCCGAATAAAGACAATGGTGTCAGCTAGGACATCATCTGCTTGCTGAGACTGTCCACGTTCAGAACAAGAGCCAATCAATGTGAACAGGCAAGAACTGTAGTATCTGACTTCTAGTTTTTAACCGAGTATAGCAAGCTTTCAACTTGCAGGTGGAGAAGTCCATGCTTTGTTGGGGTCTCTAAGTAGAGACGCCAACGCTCTCCAATTCTTCCTAATTAGAAAGGCCAGTCAGTCCTTTCTTTGCAGATCACACGAAGGATGCTAAGACCCTTCAGCCAATTCTGAACTCAAGTCCTCTGACCAGTTATGATGAGGACGAGGGAACCTGGCCTGCTGCAACGGGAGTTCTGAATGCAAACAAGGAGTTCAGGCCACAGCTGTAACTCAAAAGATGAGCCAAAACTAGGACCCGGGAACCAAACACTGCTTCACTGACCTCTTGCCTGCACCAGGACTAGCGAGGGCAACCTAGAAATCCTCGGAAGACATCAGAACTGTGTGCTTGAAGCGTACATCAATGTCAGAGGAAAATGTAAGCCGCCCAACAGAGAAAGACCTACCCGCTACAGACTCCTAGGATTACCTAACAGATTGCCACAGGACTTGACATTTTGTTCCACCAACAGAGGCCGAGACTGACTTAAAATTACGAACAACAGAAACAATTCTTTATGTTTGCATGTGCTGCTTTCTCCCTATCCATTTGAACTCGTTCCCTGCCTTTTCATTATGGAAGAGAGGTCAGGAGAGAGACGAAACATTTTCTCTTTGGTTGTTCCCAATTTTATCCCAACTAGCTGTGGACACTGTGCTCTGTCCCTGCCATTCTCAGTTTTAGACCAGACACCCGCAGACTCCCTGGAGTATCTGCCACACCACTCAACAGCATGCGCCCTCTCCTCCTCCCACTGCTCCTTCGAACGGCAGCTCCACGAGGTCATGACACAAGCCAAATTTTCCACCCCATGATTCAGCTTCCTCTTAGCCCAAGCCGGAAAGGAACTTGCACTGTTGAACATACATCCGTAATATGCATGAGTTATCTCAGCAAAGGACATCAGCCACACATGCTGTTCCATTTAACAGAAAAGAAGGCTGTAAGTATGTATATACGTACTCAATATATTCCCTTTTGTTTTCATTTGTTACCATTATTTCTGACCCATTGGGCTTCAGATCCACTTGATATGTCTGTAATTACAAAGATAAAACAACGATCACCATTGTGAAGTTATTTTGCATATTATTACTGAGTAATAACATCTTATTATAAAAGGAAGGTAAGTAAAATTTATTCAGAACTATTCTCCAGCAAATGGCTCTGTGTCCACGGGAAAGTCTAACGAGGCTTTTAAACTGTTAAGATGTTACACGTTTAATGGACGTGTCATTGACGGCAAGTTATTTTATGGTTATTGATGAGTTTTAATTATTCTTTATACACAGGCAATGATGGAGAACATCTTTTTTATATCTGCTATTCACTTATCAAGAAATTTAATTATGTTTCACAGGAAAGACAGGATACATCCATCAAGACTGCAGAGATCCAAATTTGTTGCTAAGAATTAGATTTTATAATCGTAAAAAAAAAAAGGTGTGGAATTTCTTTCAAAGGGGCAAAACACAGGGACTTAAAATAAGAAAGGTGCTGGGGATGCCAGGCTGGGCGTGGGGTTCACTTGCCACCCCGCCCCCCCGAACCCCAGCCTCTTACACGCATCCAGACAATGCCTCCCTGCTCATCCCAGGAAGCTCCCTCCCCCAGAGCCGCCCAGAACGGTAAAGAGCAAAGCAGCTGAAATCAAGGCATGGCCTTCTCCACGCTGAGCCAGCCCTGGCTTCATGTCAGAGCATATAAAGCAGTAACCAGCAGAAGGGCAGGGAGGAAGGGACCTACTGATCCAACAAGGAAAAAGTTAACTCTCATGGAAATTTGGGGGGGGAGGCGGGGAGGAAAAAAGTACCACCCACAAGTCAACCTTGCAAAGATGAACTACATTCCTATCTGGTGGGACTCTTTGTGGTCTTTATTCCCACAGTGACTCGCCTACAAACCGGGCCTAAGCCAAGCCCAGGAAGAGGGTTCTCAGCCCAGGGCACACCCGTCGCGAGGGATGCAGATTCCGGTCTGCAACAGCTCAACTGCTGTGGCAGAGGCTCACTTCCAGGGACCCCTCCCCGCTCCTGCCACACATGCCCGGGAACAGACTGGGCCTGTCTGGCCTGAGTACCGGACCCTGTTCCTCTGCAAACACCTTCTCTGATGATGCTCCTGATCGTTGCTCCTTTTCACGTGGAGACAGCTTTTTCAATCAAAGGCCACTGATCATCCATCTCGGCCCTTCAGCTTCTTCTTTGTCCTCTTCTTCAAGATTCGGGAAGGGATCTATTTCCCTCCCACCCCCCCACCCCCCACGACTGAACTCCACTTTCTACGATGTCAATTCAACGTTTTACTGCTGCTGGATTTTAATTTTTCCTCAACTCCTCCTTCTCGCTGCTGTCTTCCCTCTGCGTCCGGTCTGCCTGCTGCTGGTCGGACCCTGTCCTAGGCAGGCCACGGCACTGCTTGCGGATATTAAACAGTTTCGCCCGGGGAGGGGGGCGGGACGGGACGTGTCTCACAGGAAAACATCTCTAGTTCTTTGACAGTCATTCAGAGGTCTGTAGACAGTACTCATTTACATTTTTGTAGTATTTTTCAATAAGCCTGTGATGGGTTTTCTTTCTTCCCATTTATTCCTCCTCCAAGACCTGTCTTGCTGTTCCCATCAGTAATGGGATTTTTCTATCAGATCCACACCAGACGACAAGTTAATAATCCAAGCCCAGTACTCGGTACTGGGAGGCTTCCAGGACAGTTCACCAGTGCTGGGATAGAATGTTTTGCAGGAGTTGCAATTTCCAGGGAGCTGCTGACTAAATGGGTCAACCACAGACAAGATGGGGAGGGGAGGGGTAAGGAGGAAGGAAGACACTCCAGAGGCAGCCCCGGGAGATGAAAAAGGGCAGAACCAGCCAGGCTGCTGAGCAGAGAGTGGCGGTTCTCGTCTTTGCTGGTGGCGGGAGTCTAGCTGGTTTCATCTTTTTGGAGGACACTTTGGGACAGCAAGATTCCAACACGCATATACCTTTTCATAGTAATTTCCCTTTTCGGATTTACACCAAAGGAAAAAAACTGGCCAAGTACACAAAATGTATATTCTAGGATTTTTATCATCTTTGTACTGTTTATACAGTGAAATACTGACATGGTGAAAAAAAGGTCTGCTCTGTGAAATGGAATTCTGGGTAGCCATTAAAATGCTATTTACTGACATGGACATGTTAAATTAAAACTGTACACACCGTACAATTCCATTTCTGGAAAAAACAGAACAAACCTATGCATGTGTCTACAAAGAATAATTCCAGAATATAAGTCAAAATTTTAGTCATGATTTTTTCTAGTTGGTAGGAACTATGGGTGATTTTTATGTTTTTACTGTATTTACTTTTATTACAGAGCTTAATATTTTGTTATCAAATTTTGTTAACTAACAAAATTACTTTTGAAAGAAAAAAAAGATTGCTGTGTTAAGGAAGGAAGCATAAGCTGGGGTCATATAGTTGACTGGGGACCACAGTTTCTTTGGGAGGTGAAGCTGGGGGTTCGGGGCAGGCTGAGAGGGGGTCTCCAGGCCCACTCCCTGTGCTGCTCCCTTAGGGTTGGTCCGCCGAGAGCCCTGGGTGCCTCCCAGGTCAGGCTTTTGCTGGTGTGCCAGTGTCAAGCTCAAGTTCGTCTGAGCCCAGCAGAGCCAGGCTCTCTCACTGGATGAGCTGACTCCGTGTACGTAAGTTCTTCCGGCCGACCTCCGCCTGTAACCACAGCCCTGCTGCATTTGTTTTCCCTCACACATCCCAATTCCTGACTTCACACATAGTGGCCACAGGGGAAGGACTAAATGCGCTCACGATGGCTGTGAGACTCAGGAGAGAGAAGCGGGGCTCGTCCAACACAGAGTGCAAGTCAGAGGGCTTCCCCCAACCCCTCTCCTCCCACCAACGATGTTCAAAGCCACAACGCTCCGGCATTAATTAATCCTGCCAGAGAGGCAGCAGCAAGATCCAGGGAGGTGGGTCACTTTGACACGACACACAGGGAATTTGGTGATGGAGCCGGGCCAGAGCCCAGGTGGGCTGCCCCGGCAGCACATCCTTCATCTCCTCCTCTTTGGGGAGGCTTCCTGCCAACCCACCCATTTCCCCACAACACCTGATACCCAGTTCTGTCCTACCACTGGCTTCCTGGGCCAGCATCCTGTCATCTTGTGTCTGAGCTCCTAAGAACCCAGCATGAAGGACATGAACACAGTGCCTGGCACACAGGAGGTGCTTGGTAAGTGCTTGTGGGAACACTGCTATTTCTTGAAGTCTCCCGGCGCGAGTATGAACTCATCTTTCTTCTTTATAACGACCACAAAGATCAGAGGAAACTCAGGGATGCAGCTCTCACAGCACTGGAAACCCTCTTCCTTGGCAAGTGACAACTTCGGATTCGCACACGTCTCCCCGAACTTTGACAGCTGCTTTACATCCAATGACTGAGGAGTCCGTGGATCAAATCAGGTACACTGGACTGGGCAGAGTAAGGTCTGGCTGCTTTCCGTCCCATTTCTGGGTGCCACCCTCGTCCTCCTCAGCCTCTCCCGGAGATTGGCCCATGTTTCCACCTCCACGTTTTCTGACATTGCCATCTGTCCATCTCCTCGACCTGGCCTTGAGGAACCAGGGTCCCTGTCCTTCTGGGAGCCACCTCTTCACTGGGCTCTTGGTCTGGTTCTCCCCCACCTCGCTCTGCCTCTCCCCTTTCTCTCCCTCCTCCTTTTCCCAGTTTCTTCCCTTTCCCTCGTTCCCCTTCCCCAACCCAGTGCCACTTAGCCCTTCTTTTTTCATTAACTGCCCCGCAAGGAGCCTTTTTAGATCCCCTCCAACCCACAGGGGCCCTTTTCCTCCCATGCAATCTTAACCAAGACACCTTTGGTGTGTCTGGGGCCCTTTGGAGGACCACAAGCCACTGTAATGGCAGAGACTCTGTACCCTCCAAGAACTAGTCTTTGCCCCCTGGGGGCACTGTCACCCAGTGGAGAGTGTGTGCCTTCACCCAACTCAGGCAGGTCCTGACACGTCTCTCCTGTAGTTGCTGCCCATTCTCTTTCCCTCCCTGCCGCGAAGCTTCTTCAAAGTCCACACCGCCAGGGCCTCTTCAAGACGAACGGATCAGGGCCTGCTCTGCCGAACCTGCGGTGAAGACCTTCTCCTTGTCATAGCTCTAAAGGGCTGTCTCCTCCTGGAGGCTGACTCCTCCTTGTGTGGGTATACACGAGTGCAGGGTTTAGTCTTTCTGGCTAGCATATGACAACTGTTCAAATACTGAAATTTGTTCATTTGAAACGTTTTTAGTAGGCCCCAGAAACCAGCAGCTCCAGATTCTCACCAACCAGAAAGAAAACAAGTTGGGAAAAAAGAATGGCAGCAGCTGTAGTTTCATCACATGAAGTGACAGCGATCACCAGACTTTGTGGTCTGATTTTCTAAGTGTGGGATGAGAAAAAGGCAGCTCGAAGCACTGAGGAAGGCGGAGTACATGCACGGTGCATTCCTATGGTGACTTCAGTCCACTGAAGAAATGACTAACTTTTGGCCCAAGGAGGCATGGGCTTCCTCTTGGGTCAGAAACTGCAGTGCAGTCAGCAGCTCTGCAGAAGGCGGAGGAGGGAGAGGCTCGCGTCGGTCTCTTGTTGACGCCCACATTTTTGATTCAACAATTCTATTTCGAGCGCCTACCCTGCACCAGGCACTGCCAGGTGGTGAGGGCACAATAGTGAGCAAAAGGCAGACCCAGGGCAGCCATCACCAAGACTGAGCCTGACGGGAGAGACACATGCTAAACACATAACCACACAAAGAAATGCAAAGTCACTCATGATACCTGCCACAGGGAGACATGAACGACACTCTGAAGTACTATGGTCTAGGAGTGGGGTGGCTTCCATGAAGAAGGGACATCTGAACTAAGGGTAGGAGGAAGTGTGTTCCCAACAGAAGGAATAGCGTGTGCAAAGGTCCTGAGGCAAGAAGGAGCTTGGTATGTGCAAGAAGCCTAGTGGGAGCAGACCCAGAAAGCATGTGGGCAGCTCTGATGCAAAACACATCTGGAGATGAAGCAGGCAGGGCCAGGCCACGCAGGACTTCATGGGGGCAACTTAAGGATTTAGGTCTTTATCTCAACAGTGATAAAGTGGGAAATGTCTGAATGTTTTCAGCAGAAGAATGACAAGATCATTTTCATGTTCTGAAAAGACCACTCTACCGCTGTAGGAGGCAGAGGTGGATACAAAAGCCCAGCAGGAGTCTACCAGAGAAGACAGTAGCTTAGACTTGGGAGCTGGTGGTGGAACAGACAGGGAGAACAGAGAGGGGAGTAAAAATGAACAGGGCTTGGTGATGGATTGGATGGGAAATGAGATCAGTATGCATCTGCTTAATTCACTCCAAATTTCTTCCCAGAATGCAAAATAGATACACTAGTTCCCTGCTGATCAGGTTTAGCTGTCTAAAAGGAAAGGCAGTAATTTCACAGATAGGGCACCTAATTGTTATCCTGCTCATCTCATGAGTCTGTTTTGATTATTGCATTATTCTACCTGATTCAGTCCAAAAGTCAGAAAAGTCCACATGAAATAAGCTTTGAGAACTGATTTAAGGAATAATCGACATGAACTATAATGACTGTCAGAATCTTTATTAGTTCACTAACAATGCAAACATCTTGTGCTTGGTTTTATTTATTAGGTGGAAACAGTTACATTTAACTGGAACTAAGGCATGTTTCCCAGATCGTCTGCTTCTAACTGTGGTGGTGCTAATGTGTTCTGAACCATGTTATTTGAGCTGGTCCTATGGTTTTCTATAAGCAGATACATAAAGAGACTTTTTCTTTTTTGCATTTGATACACAAGATTGATTTTAAATCTTCCTTGGTTCTTTACTCCTCCCTCCATGCATTAAAAATGCAAAGAAGACATAGTTCCAGGATGATTATCCATGTGTTACCCTTTGAAAATTGGCAGTTGAGACCCTTAAATAGGTCCAGCTTAAAAAAAAAAGTCATTGCAATTCAAATTATGTTGTTTTCTCACACTTGGAGCTTCTATTACTTATAACATTATCAACATTTTCAAAATCTAGGTCAGCACTATTCATTCCTTTGCTCAATAAGCATTTAGTAGCCACAGGCTGCATGCTGGGCACTGGAAAACCCAAGACGACCTCAAGGGGCTCCCAGGAGACAGGCAGTCAGTGAGATCAGAGGGCAGTGTGAGCAGGGTTATGGGAGAGAGAAATCGAAACCGTGTTGGTACAGAGAGGGCGCTGCACGGCCAGTGACGTGGCACCGAACGCCCTTGGGGACACCGTTACAGGCACCCCAAGGGGAGAGAAAGGAGGTATCAGAAGGGAAGAGGTGGGCAGTGGCAGCTCCTAAGCTGTGCTGGAAAGGTTTTCATTTGTAAACGCAGGGCACAGGATGGTCAGTGAAGAATTTTTGTTTGGCAAAAGAGTTACATGTCTGGGTTTGCTTTCCGGAACTATTACATCTGGAAGGTTGATGTGGGGCAACAGGGAACAGAGTGGAGCAGGCTGGGGGCCAATGCAGGAACCAGGAAGGCTGTAAATGACATGGCCAAGAAACCAGAGGAGCCTGAACAAGGGAAGGGCGCAGATGAGGAAAGGGATGTAGTTGGAGCCATGGGGTGGATGAGGCTACTCAGCTAGCGTGGGTGGGACGAGGAGAGAAGTGGGCGGGGAGCACGCGCCTGGCGGGGCCAGCAGAAGCAGCGATCCTTCAAGGGGATGCAGGGGGAACGGAGGAAGAAGGGGCAAAGGGGGAGAGGCACTGGGCCCTGCAAGTACTGCAAGGGGATGGTGAGCCGCCGGGATCCAGAGTGACGAGGAAGGAAGCAGACAAGGGCTGGAAGCCATGTGGTGCATCTGGTCCTGGGGAGGCCGCTGCTAAGCCGGAGGGGACAGCTTCTCTGGGGGGAGGCACTTCAGAGAAGACCTTCCTCCCCACAACCCATGGGGGACCATCAACCCAGGACAGCAGTGCCCATTTGTCTCAAGTGAGGATTTTTAGGCAAGAAGCACAATATGGAGCAAAATAAAAACAAAAAACCCCAACAGGTAGGGCAAAATGAGATTTTTTAATGGACTCACTGATCACTTACAATAATTGCAAGGTGTCTCTCATCCCTGGTGCCTGAAGTTCTATGAGCCTCAACCCAGCCAACCAGGAAGGAAAGAAACCGCGGATTCCTCAAGTCGCACCCACTCCCAGGTCTCAACACCAGTGACTGTTCCTGGCTCGAGCATACCTAACAAGTACTTTTGGTACCTATGTGATCACTTTCTTGTTAACCAGTTTTTGTCCCCCTCACCAGTTGTCATTAATTCCCTTATATCCAGCCGCATACGCTTCTTTTTTCTAAAGCTGAGAACCCAAGAGGGCAGAAACCTGACATAAAACCGAGCACACCATCGTGAAGTGACACAGTATCTAAGTACAGAGTTTTTGGACAGTGGAGTACACTTTCAATGACCTCTGCAGACATAAGGAACAAATCAATGTCACTTTCCACAGGAAACCCTTAAAATGCGCTCCACGAGCCCATGAATGTCAAGGCCATGTGGATCTTGTCTGGGGGACGGGAACTCTTTCTGGGCTTCTGTAAAAGGACAGGTACCAGGGTTGGACAATATCCTGAGAAGTCCTTCCCCAAAGCATCGTTATCACCAGGGAACAAATGAATCCAAAGTTTCGGGTTTAGGACAAACACATCCTACAGGACTTTAGCATGCTGACGAGAATTCCAAGCAGGCAACTTTATCTTCTACATTGACCTCTATGATCAATCCCTAATGACAGTATGGGTGCAAAGCAAGAAGGAATGTTAGAAAACCCGGAGTCTGCTGAGCCCCAAGAAGACAAACTTCATCGTGACAAGAGGATCATTAAAGCAGCAGGAAAAAAGCAAGGCCCCCCAGACATCACCTACTCTTGGTCCCATATTTGTGTCACTAAGTAGACACTTATACTATGTTTTGAAGTACCTAAATTTTAAGACCAAGGTACAAACATTCATGGTCAGATTGGCTTTAGATTAGAAGGAGGTGTTACTCTTGATCCCAGAGGTGTTAGAATTTCTGTAACTTTGCTGGAAGAGAGGGGAGTTGTAACTGGGCTTAGCTTCCTGTCGTGACAATAAGGTACTGATACAGTGAGGTGATAACAATGTCTAAAGCTCCGGGTGGTGGCTTTTAACTGTCCAGCAAAGTTGTAGTGCAGCCTGTGAGGAAGCAAAGACTTTCTGAAAGTCAAGGAGGAGCTCGTGGGGCTCCCCACACATACCTGCCCGAAGTTTTCTTCGTCGATGCAGAACATTAGGTCCAGTTCAGTCGGATCATTTTCTAAGATCCATTTCAAAGAGTTGTAATATTCACTATCCTACAGAAATGACACGAAAATTAAAATTAAGCATCATTTAAAAAAAAATAAAGACGTCAGGTGAGTTTAATACCTTTATTGTGGTATGAGTCCTGTACAATAAACTACACATATTTCAGATGTACAATTTGATGAATTTTGATAGATGAACACACCAATGGAACCACCACAATCAAGCTAGTTAACATTTCCATGACTCCCCAAGAGGTGCAAATTTCAAACTCCTGATTTATCCCTTCCCATCCCCTTTACTCGCTGGTAACCATAAGTTTGTTCTCTACATCATTTGATTTCTTTAAATAATTATGTCCTTCCAACACAATTCCATTCAGAGTCTCAGGAAATGCATTAGTCACTAATATTTTCTACCCTAAACCTACTCTTCCTGTTTAATTTAAAAATATAAACTACAAATCTCTCTTGGTAGTGACACAGGTTTGTAGTTGGATCCTATCCTCTGGGAAGAGGAAGCAGCCTGCTCCGGAGGGCGGGCATACAGTTATACAACTGCACATGGAGAGATTAACAGACTTCCCACCTTTTAAGAGTGAAAATATTAGAGGAAAATAGGAAGGAGAGAGAATGTTCTAATTATAAACACCAAGGGTTTCAAGGTCCACCCCTTCCTGTGCTTTCACTGCTCTCTACAAGTTCCTGTAAGCAAACAGGACGGCTGCTCTCAAAACCCAGGACAGGCCTGGAGGGTCTGGGCTGCTCTGTCTCCAGGCAGCCCTGGGGGCTCCAAGGCTGGGGACCCGACAGGCTCTAAGAGGACAAGACAGAAAGTGTGCACCAACTCTCTACATGGGGTAAAAAACTAACTTAGACTTTAAGAGTAACTTCCATATTCTTGGCTTCCTCACTATACAGTAATAAAGGCATAAAGCACAAGTTAAAGGTGAAAGTTGAAAAGAAACTGGAGACAGGTACTGTGCAGGAAGCCACCCACGGGAAAGCGAGCGGAGGGGATTCACGTGCACGGCTGGCGTCCTACTCTCCTCTCACACGAAGAGGATGAGCAGAAATAGCAGTGATGCTGTGAGGAATGAGGATATGGCCCAGAGACCCAGCTACACGAGAGACACACAGTCAGCACCACGGCACGGCTGCAGTAGGAAGATGCTTTCTGACTCCAGTGACAGCCTGTGAGAGCAGAGCTGCAAAGACCCCAAATGGACAAAGACAACCCCTGGCGCCTGGGGTGTGACAGTGCTGGCACTTGGGCAAACACCCCTGTGCCTGGAGGTGAGTGATGGGGGGGTTGATACGTGAAAAAACAAAACAAAACAAAACAGAAGCAAAGTGTATTAGGAAAAGAGCATCAACTTTTGTTTTTGTAGAAAATCCTTTCAGCTCTGAAATGGTCAGCCTAGATAAAATAAATACAACAAGAAAGCCCAAATCAAGAGCCAGCAATTCCTTTCCACCTTGTCATTCCCCTCCCACACTGCAGTGGTCACTTTCCCTTCTTCCACATGTCGGATGACTGTAAATGTTCTGCCCTTTATCTACTCTTTTAGCCTGTGCCCCTGCCGTTTTTTGAGGCCGGAAAACAGAGGGAGAGCAGACAGATGTCTAAGTGTTCGGTATCTGCAGTTTTCGATGGAAAACAAGGGCTGCAATGAGGTCTCCAGGTGACCTGGGGATTAATTTGGGCAAACCAGTCCTGGGTAAGCGGAAGGAACTGAGATATGGGTGTATCCACCCCAAATCCCTTTAACTCGAGAAAATGTGAACAGTGATTTGCTTATTTAAAAAATGAGGGAGAGCAATTCACTTCTTCAACAGTGACATGTTCCCCGTCGTTCGAACTGAATGACGACACCCGTACAAATTGCTGTGACTACAACGTGGTCTCAGCCACCTTTCCGTAAGGGGCCCGACGCCCACGGGAGCGACCTGTATTTACTCACCACGGATTCCATGTCGTTCAGAGTTATCTGCTTTCCCAGCATCATTTTGTAAAACGGTCTAATGAAGAAACCTGAAACATGGAGAAAACTGGGTGAGTTTCACGTCTTTGGTGATGCTGTGCATCAGCGCACGAAGAACAGATTAACCTGCCCTCAATCTGCACGAGAGACCAGGATGGAACGGTCAGACCTCCGACACAGTTAGGAGGGCAGTTATACTAGCAGAGATGGTAGAGCAGAAAGGGGTCAGAAAGGCTGCTGAGGTGACAAATGAGCTCTCCGTCCTGCAACCCGGGAGTGCCCTGTTCAGCCTCCAGATCCCCCATCTCTTCCTGCTTCTCCTTGTTACTCCCTCCAGGGAGCCTTGAATCTTGGCCAGTCCTTGCTCTTCTGCCCTGATCCCAGCTTCTAAATGCGCCAACCCCACCTGGCCTCCTGGTGAGACTAACCCCAGAGAAGCGCTCCCCGGCCCTCCAACCAAGCCACTTCCTCCCCAGAGCGCTCCCCGTGTTCCCTTCTGCTTGGACTCTGGCCTCCAGCACTGCAATGCTGGTTTCCCACCCCCACCACAATATGCTCACGGAGGTTAGGCTCTCGTTTTAAACTTCTCTGTATTTCCCCTGCAGACGCAAAGGATGTCTCCTTACTCGGCAGAAGGTAAGTTACTTGACTTTCTAAGAAGTCTGAATGTGAACAAGGTGGAATGATCCTTGGCACGACCCCAATATGGCAAATTCAAATACACTCACACTATAAACGTATACGGAGTGAATATACTTCCCTTCTAATCAGAAAAAGTGCTTACTTCCCCAACCCCCCCACCCCTTAAAATAACACGTTGAACTCAGAGGATCAAAAATCAGTTAGCAATTACCAGTAAAAATTTACTAAGGGAAGAAGTACACAGGGCACATCAATTATTTATTAGAATAGGTAAGGTTCCATAAATGCAATTCACACGATTCTCCTGGAAGTCCCTCTCTGCAGTAACTGCAGTGTCCATCTTAAATCTTACTCTGTCTTCCACCCTCAACCATTTCACCCCTAAATTCTTCAAAAACAAAACACTTCTGATTCTCTTTCCTCACTGATGATTTCTATACTGTTCTTGTAAGGGTACCATTTTTTCAATGACCAAATTCATGAGAAGTCTCTATGATACTGATACAGTCAGGGAGGGGATTTCATGTCTAACTTTCAAGGTACCCTGAAATTCTTCCATGACTTACATTCTCTAAATAATAATGAGATTTTGGGCCATCTGTTCCAGCAATGATCCCGAGGTCAAGGTCTTAGCTGAGTTATAACATTGCTTTCAAATTATTTACAGTCTCTTCACGTTCCAAAAAATAGTACTTTGGGGATAAATAGGGCATTGGCAGCATACTGGATAGATTAGATCATTTTAATTAACTTTTCAATTAGCCTTTTCCATCTGTCAACAAATCTAGTGTTCACTCAAGAAAAGTTATTCCAGAAAACATAGAAAATGCACAAATACGGAATGTTCTGTGCTTAACACTTAAGTTTTTTTAAATAGAATTTTTTCAAACTGTATGTAGACACTATGTCTTTAGTGCTCAGATCAAGATGACACAAGGAAAAAGCACTTCCATTATGGGCAAAACATTAAAAAAAACCCGACAACAAAACAAAACTATTGATTTACAGAAAACCAGCAAAATGCTTTTGCTTAAAATCTATGATGTGGAAGAGAAGACACCAAACAAGAGAACACAGACAGCACTGTCCTACATTTATTACTTCAACGCTTTTTAATAACTTACCATCTAAAAGTTTCCCATGAAATACTGCCAGACCAGCAACTCTTCCAATAAAAGTGAAGTAGGACAAATGATCTTCATTACAGAGGCCTGAATTGGGATTGATCTGAAGTGTGTAGTTGTCCCTTTTGGGAAGGAAGAGAGAGAAAAAGAAAGGCAATAGAGAAATGCAATAAGTAAGAAAGCAAGAATTTGAATTTTCTGTTGCCGCCTGTCACTAACCTTTTACAGCGTACCTGCTAACACCCTGCACCTGATAGACAAGGTGTAAAAGCTAGAGGATGGGGCTTCTTTAGTTGGCCCCTTTCCATGACCAATGACTGACGTCTCCTAGAGCAGGTGCATATGCCTTGTTAAGTTACACTGTACAAAAGTGTTGACATCTGACTACTGTTGATGTACAAAAACGTCAATTTCACACGGTTTAGTCAAGTATCTTGGGAAGACAAGAAACCCCATGTACCAAACAGCCTGGACGTGGATTCCCAGCCATGTGAGTGCTGTAGGCTGTCTCTGTGAGGAAGAGGGTTAAATTCCTCTGAGAGG
This sequence comes from Camelus dromedarius, assembly GCF_036321535.1. Taxonomy (NCBI): domain Eukaryota; kingdom Metazoa; phylum Chordata; class Mammalia; order Artiodactyla; family Camelidae; genus Camelus; species Camelus dromedarius. The sequence continues at coordinate 14,961,475 of NC_087463.1, read as the reverse complement.
CTTTTGGTTTAGGGGTTGAGATGTTTCCAGGGGCCCAACCCCTGGTCATCTGACCAGCACGCGGCCCTGAAAGGCCCCCAGACCACTGGGAGCTGTTCCAACAGCGTGAACGTCAAAATGCTGCCATGCACGTAACTGTTCTCCTTCAGTCTCATAATCGCGGGGATCAGTGCTTTTCAAAATGGGCTCCGTGCACAGATTCCTCCGGGGGAAGCTTTGGGAATGTGGGTGAGAGGTGAGGATCTCCCCATGGGACTCTCCCTTCCATTTCAATGGCTTTATCAGTTTTAAGAATGGGAAATTCTTGGCTAGAGCATCCGGGAAGAGCACTGAGGCTGCCTTCCAAGAGCCCTCAGGAGAATGACACCAAGGGGCAGACATGGGAGAACCCTTGTCCCCGCAGAGCACAGGCTGCCTTTCAAGGTCACAACTATTCTACTGGCTGCTTGGGTCCAGCTTAAGCCTTTGGAGAAGCCATAGTCTAGAGGAGGAATGATGGTCTTGTAAGCAGCCAGTGCTTGATTCCTGAGAAAGTAATGGTCTCTGCCTCAGTCTGCGTGCCTGGCTATGCTGGAATCCTGGTGCGAGGGGGAGTCCGGGGCCTCCCCCACAGGCCCAGGGCACGGTCCTCTGGATCCGGAAGGACGGGTCCTCCATTTGCCTTTATGTAACGTAACTTCAGAAATTACTCTTGTTCGTAAGACCGTGACCTTCTGAATTCTGACAGCGACAAATTCTCCCAAATTAACATAACATTGCAGGTGAAAATTACCTTGTTCCTCACCAAAAGTACCTAACATATTTTCAATTTCAATTACATGAACCCAACAGACAAGAGAAGAATTATTTTTAGGTGTTCACAAAGTACATTATTTCACCATGTGGAGTCAGAACCAATTCTAGACTTATACCGGGCTGGGAGGGGCTGAAATTATCAGTGTTAATTCATCTCAAATAAGCGAGCTGCTTATCCGTTCGTTAAGTTTAAACCTGTGAAGCATACAGCTGCTTCAGTGGGGACACCGTGAACGCACCCCGGACACTTACGTTGCAGAGTACTCGAAGAGACCATAGTAGGGGTTGAACATCTCTTTGGACAGTAAGAAGAACCATTCTCTGGCCACACCCCCATAGTCCAGACCTTTCTCTGATTCAAATTCAATCCACAGCCTAGCTTTCAGGACATCTGGCCTTTTCACAGACATGATTCTCCGATAGGACTCTTCAAATATGTTATTTCTGTGAAGCTTCATTTCAAACCTATTTGGAATATCAGCCTATACAAAAGAAAAAAACACACACACACACAATCAGACAGTAAATAAATATACATCTTACTTCCTAAAAGAAAAAACAACAAAGAGTAGAAATGATGGCAGTCTTCAAATAAACAAGCAGTGAGGCATGGTTCCAAATGAGATGAGATTCTCCCCTTCCTGGATTTTTCTTCGCAGACAGAAAGCCTCAGTCTGTCAAGAGGAGACACACAGCATCCAACAGCGGCTGTGGGACTGAGCCGGCAACGTGTGCTGCAGGAGAAACTGTGCTGGGTCAAGACAGTCACCCTTTCTCCCTTTTATAAACAATTGTGGGGCACTTATCCACCCCTGGCAACTGAAATATGGTCAACTCTGTATATTGTTTCAGTCAAAGAAAGGGACTTCAAGTCTAGGGAATTAAAGCCCATAGACAAGCTCCCCCCCACCGCTGGCTGGGACCATTCTCGGGACTCCAGCTGGTAGACACGACCTATGATGCCCACAAGCTAAATAATTCTGTTGCCATGGGGAGTGGGACCCTGGTTATTGTGTCAAGTTGTGGGAAAGCATCCCAAAGGCCCCAGTTAATAAACGTGAAAATAAAAAAGCACGACTGAAGTTATGAATGACTGCCTCCTAGAAAAAATTGGTCCAGGGTCAGTTTTGCTATGATGATTAATGTGCACAGCCAGTTTCCAGGCAGAAGGTACCACAGTGAAAGTGCCAGAGTGAGACAGGATGATAGCCACAAAGTCATCACTTATCACTGGGGGAGATGCAGGTGACTCACAAGAAAACACTGGATGCTATGTGTTAAAAAGCTGGATTCTATGTGTTCAAATTTGAGTCATTTCTTTAAAAGGAGTCACCCAAGAGCTACCTGAGTCAGCAATGTTGGAAGAGAGAACAGAAGCCCTAAGTGGGAGATGCCCGAAGCAGAGGCAGAGATGTCTCAAGCTTTTCTGCATCCCTGGTGCCTCATCTACAGCAGATGCCCAGAAAGTGAGGCATCAGTTGAGGGAGTGGAGTGGGGAGGGATGGCGACGGAGCACAGGCAAGCAGGGGTGATCTGAGCTGTGCAGACACTCCCTTCCTCAATGAGAAGCCACCAAGAAACTGGTGCAGAAGCACCAAAAAAAAAAAAAAAAAAAAAGGTGAAGACACAAATTGAGGAGAAAACTGGTAAAATCTATGCCACAGAGGTGAAATCAGAAAGCAAAACTGAAGACATAATGTTAAAGTATTTGGGGAGATACTTTAGTAAAAAATACATTGTAATTTAAAACACTCTCTTAAAAAAAAAAACCTTAAAGGGTTTCTCAGTTGTCAAAATCTTATTGAGTTTCCCAGTGAGAATTAATCCAAAAGTTGTATTTGGTCTGAATATGCCCAACATTATAACTAAATACTATAAATTATACTTATGTTGTACATATTATAATCAAAACCATGCTTCTGAATTTAAAGAGACAGACTCAAACATTTTTCTAATTAGAATCTAGGTTTTATTAAATATGATAACTATAAGCCATTGCACAGGCTTCTCCAAATTTTCTGACTAGGTCCTGAATTATTTTATATCCTGTAAAAATCATTTCTATCTTTTCACGTATTACATAAGAAATTACCTTCGGGTGATTTGATATGTAATACTAAGTTAATCCTCACTTACCATTTCTGTTAAAAAGAAAATTCAGATTGAAGATCCAGGTGGATCAAAGTGCAGTGAAAAAGGAAGGTAATATTTTTAGTACACACATAAAAATAACAAACAAGTTGTTCTCAATGAAGTAATTCTGGTAACTTACAAATGACTAACGTGGCATTTGGAAGACATGTACTCACAGGTTTCTTTAATTTCTTCCTAAAGTAGTCATATTTCTGCTTAAATTCCCTGGAGTAAGGAACAGCCTGGAAGACAAATTTATAATTATAGAGAATATGAACAAGATGCTTGAAATTTTATGTTTACTAAGCTGACATTCAGAAAATCTCATGAATCGTAAACCTTGAAACTTATCACTCTCCATATTATCACTGGCACTTACATTGTCAAACGGACCGATAATTCAAAATATAATTTGAATTGAATCAATTTAAAGCCACGAAAGTAGCATTTTAAATACATGTATTGGTCTCTTAGCTCAGCATGTGATGTTACAAACTTTACTTCCTTCAGCTCCTCCAGTTTTTAAGAGATTCTCAAACCTGCAATCTTCTGCTGACCCCAGTAGAGTCCCTGCAATTCCAAAGCCTCCCCTTGCACTCATGTGACCACTGACGAAAGGCTGGCGCACTCCCTGTGATTGGGGCAGCCCATTCCACAGACTCTTCCCCAGGGTTCCACACCAGGCGTCCTCACTGCCAAGCAATGGGCTGTCACTCTTCTTTATGAACACGGTGTGTGTGTGGCACTAATTTAAGAGGGCGCAACATCTAAGAGGAACTGATTCTTTCCCCACTGGCATAGATGAGGGCACTATCAGAAAGTCAGCAGGTCCGCGAACGTGAAGATTCTTAACTCTGCCAGCTCCAGGGGTCAGCGCCAATCTCACCCAAACTTTTGCAGATTTTTAGAGCCAGAAGAGATTTAGAATACAATTTAAATTTGTTAGCCTGCATACACTATCCTTGGCCTAAAGAAATGTCAAAACTCTATGAATACAGGATCTAGTTTTGCTTCATATACAAAGAGCACATTTTGATTTTAATACTTTTAATCTACCCTTTTATAAAAGACAAAAGAAAATATTTAGTTTTGTAACCAGTTGCAAGTCATTTTTTCCCCTTTCCTTTGAAAGCCCTGTGAAAAGGCCAACGTAGGTGTCCCTCATTTGGAAATTCTGGTAAGGGGAAGATGAGAGTTATGCTGAACTTCTCAATTATACCAGCCAGTCCCTTGGCATCAAGGTAGGCAGCAGTACAGTGTATATAGATGCAACTAAATTATTATACGGAAGAGTCAGAACTTGGGAATACTGACCGGACCAGTAATCGCTGGGTTCTGCAGTCTTGGGTCTTCCCACTGAGTAATTTTGCTATCTGAAAATTAATATTGAAAAAAAAATCAGCTTATTAGTTCAAATCTATTTCATGTCAAGAACGTTTTAGAAAGAATTATTTCTGGATTTTCCAAAAGCTGTCCAGTTCCCCATCCTGACCCCCAAAGGTAAATAACTTAGTATTTCAGGGTTAGAAGAGAACTATTTGCTATATGTTCCCCAACATACTGTTTAGTTAAAGCAATCAGTAACGCACAACTAAAGTAAACCCATCTATTCACACTGCTTTTGGCAAGCAATCTGCTGAAATTTCAATTATAAACCCCTGATCTTTCAAGGATTTATAACTTGACTTTCCTTTAATTGAAAAAAGGCATGAAAAATCTTAGTCCCCCAAAAGTTAACATACACACAATTTTTTCTCATTTCAAATACTTTTTCCTTTGCTTATGGTGTTGCAAAACTGCTCTCAACTAAGAATCCTACGTTGAACAAACGAATTATCCATTCCATGTGTCACTCATACACACACAAATACCAGAACAGCTAAGGCAGTCCAAAAAATGAGTATTAGATACAGCAGAGGAGGATTCCAGAGAAAAGGTTCCCTTTTGGACAAGATGGCAAGAAGCAGTTTTCTTTCTTCCAAATGAGTCAATGTCAACAAGATTGGTAAATGGCACCTGTACTGCTACCTAACGGTGTAGGTGGAAACACACAATGGCTACCTGGATCACACGGGGTTTGTGACTGTGCATTAATTAAAAAGGCTTTATGGATTACTGTGTGTGTGAAGGGGGGTGCAGAAATCAACTCACAAGAAAGATAAGGGCAGGGGAGTGGGAAAAGATTCTCTCCAGAGTTTTAGGAAATATAAGCTGGTTTTGAAAAAAATTTTTTTTTGTTTGACAAAAATATTGTTTATTCCTTTTATACTCAGTAAGTAGACTGAAGAGAATAACTAATACATTTGGTTTTAATGACTATCTCAGGAATTTTTCAGTTTGATAGGATAATTATTTTAATAAAAGCAGAGGTTAAGTTTAAAAATAAAGCTACCAAAGCACAAGATGATTCTAGAGTCAGGCTGGCAGAAAATTTACATGAAATGTTTCAACTGTTTTATAGAACACTGAAGGAAGCAAAAGGTATTTTGGGGGTCCCTTACTTTGAAAACAGAACTTTTTGGAAAGTAAGAGCTGCTATTGCGATGAAGAAAAAGAAGAGAAAACTAAATAAAAGAAAAAGAATACAGCTGAGCAAAACTGCCTTAGACTATATAACCTTCTCACCTGGGCATCATTATCAAAGCAGAAAACAAATTAAACACTTCCTACATATGTCAACTTCCAAATCTCCAGTCCAGACGGCAACTTCAAGCTCCTCCCGACACCCGGACTTCCCATGGGTACCTCAGACCCAACTCTGCCAAAATCGAACCCATCATCTTCCAATACCGAAATGGTTCATATAACCCTGTATGTATTCCTCATTAAAAGCATCACGATGCATTTAACTATTCAAATCTGGAACCTGGCCACATCCTCCATCCTCCCTCACCTTTCATTCCAAGGGTTACCCAATGATAAGGCTTCTTTCTGGAGCGCTCATCTTTTCTCTGCACTACTCTCCTTGGCCTCAGGTTTCCTTGAGCTTCAGGATCACTCACTCCTGTTACAAACTTCCTTTAAAGCCCTGCCAAAAGGGTCTCAAAAGGGTCTCTCTAAAGAACAAATCTGATCATTGTCAGTCCCCTCTGGAAAATCCCCCAGGCATGTCCTTTTGGTGGCGGAAGGGACCAGAGCTCCCACACTGGGAGACTCGACGTGTGTGTGTGTGTGTGTGTGTGTGTGTGTGTGTGTGTGTGTGTGTGTGTGTGTGTGTGTGTGTGTGTGTGTGTGTGTGTGTGTGTGTGTGTGTGTGTGTGTGTGTGTGTGTGTGTGTGTGTGTGTGTGTGTGTGTGCGCGCGCGTGTCCGTCCGTCCCTGTCCGGCCTCCTCTGCACACAGGACATTTGCAACCCTGTGAACCTGGTGCCATCTGCGCTGCATATACCTGCACGTGCTCTCTCTCTCCTAGAATCGCTCTTCACTGGGCGTGCCTGGCTCAATCTCCCTCATTATTTGGGATCCATCTGAAAGTAACCCATTCCATAAGGCCCTCTTGCAGCCTCTTCCCACTCTGGGAGCCCACCCACTTAAGTAAGTACTTCTACATAACAACTGGTTCATTCCCCCAGTACAACACTGACACCATCTCCTGGCACTCCCAACTAGAGTATCAGCCCACTGAGGACAGGGACTGTGTGCTGTTCATCTCTGGAGCCCCTCGGCACCACTTAACACATTTCCCAGCATGTAACAGGAGCCTGATATGTAATTTTTCAAATGACCAAATGAAGCTGATGGTGAAAACACATTCCTTTGAAAACAGTCAATGCTTTCAGAACCACATCTATTTCTGTATAGTTACAATAAAGATCAATTTTGTAGTTAAGAACTATCAATATACGAACGTCAATGGCCAGTTTCCCATTTTGTCCTAAAACTTTTGAATCTAAACCTGCGTTTTGTCTTTGAGACATTATATTTCAAGTAAAGGGGCAAGAATGAAGCAGAAGAACAAGAAACTCAGGCCATTTAACAACTATCAACAGATCTGGTGAGACTGATGGCAGGAAAGACTAACACCGCATCTTACAGCATCCCTGGAATTTTTTCCTCTGTCTTGGTATATATAAGCTGTCCTTGGCCAGCTACTCAGAGGCTGCACAGAAGAAGAATTACATGACTCCTAAGAGAAGTAGAGATTCAGTTCAAGACCTTCCCTTAATCTTTTACACCAGGCTTGAGACACAGAAGCTATTTGATAAATGTCAACCAAATTAATCTCGGAGTCTAAAGAGGAGAATAGTATTAGGCATTTATGTTCTCCTGAAAATGTCTTACTTCTCAAGAATTTATGAAGCAGAAAATGAAAAACGTAATGAATTAGAAGCCAAGCACTGCTGTCTCTGTCGGTCAGTGCGCAGCCACAGGTCCTGCACATGGCAGGACAGCAAAATGAGATGCTGGATTTTCCTAGAAGTTAGATCTGGGGAAAATATGCAGAAGGAGAGGCTCATTTGGAAGGTAAGGAATTTCTAAACGTCAGCTACCAGGTAATTAAACCCATTTCAGAGTGGTTTGGAGTAACCGTCAGTCTGATAAAGCATCTTTAAAAAGACAGGTAGTTCACATTTCTCAAAGACTGGAATCTGGCAAAAAAAAAAAAAAAAAAAAAAAAGCATACGATTTTGAATGCTGTTTCATTGATACACACCTCTTCATTGCTTTCCATTGAATAAATGTTGATGAATTAGGGAGAAATGGCGGAAATGCTCCACTACCAGCTAGTGAGTTTCTCCTAAACAGAGCTTTTACTCACATGGTCCCTGGTTATCTAATTGACACCATATTTGGTTAAGAGGACTTTTCAGTGTAGTTGAGCAAAGGGAAATTTTAATCTCCAGGTAAAAGCATCACAAGTTTCACCCTGGCATAGCTCAGAGCACCCAGGCTCTGCACCTGGTCTACCCTCCATCCTCTGACTCCCAAGAGTGAGGAAGGGGAGCCTCTCATGTGCTGTCTGGTCTGGAAAGAGGAGGGGGGAACATCTGAGTGGAACTTGGAGGGACCAATTAGGAATAAGAAACTGCCCAGGCACTTAGCAAGTAACTGCCCTCTCCCACCTCCAGGCAGACAGGAGCTGAGCAGGCCAGAGGCTGGAGAGACGGCTACGGTTACTTCTCAAGGCAAGTTCTCTCCACTTTCTAATCAAGGACATCAGCTTCTTAACGTAACACACCTTCATCCCTGGCCCTCTGTGAACGGACTTCGAATCATCATTTAACAAGCATTTGCTACATGCTATACTAGGTCTATGCACGCCTCTAGAAAAACAGTCTATGATTTTATTATTTCCAATGTAAACTAGGATGGCCCTTTGCAGTAGTGTTTTTCTTGTTTCTGGGTCCTTGCAGCACCCCAAGAACATTTCATAAAGTCCTTTTCAGGCTGACCTGACGTCAGATCCCCAGCCAGAACACGGCCACAGTGTTGTGTGAAGTGCTCTGTGCAGCAGACCAAGCCTGTGCCAATGGTCAAGACCTGGTTTTAATAAAATGTCATTATTATTGATACCTCCCTTTGAAAACTGAAATTGTAGTGCGTAAGGAAACCTGAAAATTGCCTTTTTAGTGGGAAAAGGGGGTGTCACTCCTCTTGTATTTTAGCAAATTATGCTAAGAAACAGTAGAATTACAAATATGTCAAGAAAAAAGAGGGGGTACATGCATATTTTAAAACATTTATGGCAGCAATTCTACGTTCACTGTAAAATTCTGGAAAACAGGCAAAAATCGGTATTTCTACTGGTCAAAGACAAAAACTAGGCCTATGTACCTTGAAGTATCTAATTTTAACCAAGGGTACTTTTGGTTTAATTCTGTATTGTTGGGCTTCTTGCTTAATCAGATTTATAAAAACCCCTCAAGCTCCTGTGCCTAAAAAGGAAGGTCTGTCTTCGAGGCACTGGCCATTTAGGAAGCCTCAAAGAGGCCCTAAAACTACCAGATAGTGACCAGCCCCATCCACAGGAGGAGTCCTTGTGGCCAGACTTCCCAATCAGCTCAGCAACGTGCTTAACTAACCAACGTGATGATTAGTTACAAAAATGTGAGGCTGGCAAACCTGGAGCAGACTTCCTGAACGGAAGGAAAACAAAGCTCAAGCTACTACCCGATCACACATGGATCTGAACTTTAAATCTGTCTGAGGACTTCTTTTTAAAATACACTTTCAGAAGTTTTAAGGAATAGGCAAATATGGAGAACATGTCACTTCAACAAGGGGTAAAAAGCAAAACACTGGCTAAAAGCAAACCTTTATTAGTTTAACTTTTAGTTGGCATGAGAAACCACACATTTATTCACAGGGGCTGGAGCAAATGGCTACAGCAAATATACGGCAATTTCAAGAAGAGAGCTGCATGTATATTAGTGTGTTGGGTGCAGAGAAACATGCCATGAATAGAAAATAAGTCAGAACGGGCATCTTGCCCGGAGACCTCTGAAGGCAGTGTTTAAAAACCGTAGCCGCTGCTTCAAGCACTGCTCAGACATAGATTTGGACTCAATCATCACTTCTAATCTTATTTTCTATTACCAGAGTGCATTTATTAAAAGCGCAACAGTCAAGGGGTCATCAACCAAAAAAATTTTTTTAATAAAAAAAAGTTAATAGGTCATAAGATCAATTGGGAAGGGCTACTTGAAAGCAAACTTGGGATGAATGCACAGTACCGTACGAGGGCACTGAGTCTCTGGGATCATTCTCGCCACATAACACCTGGCTGCCTAGACAAAGAGTAAACACAGCTTTCACTGTAGTATGAGTTACCCTTGTGCACCCCTCCCCAGCCTGCAACACCTGTGTGTCCACAACAGCGCCTACTTACTATGATCGATGTAAAACGTTCGGCCATCCAAGTGAATTCTTTCTTCCCAACCAGGCTGGTATTAGGGGAAAGAGAGCGAGAGAGAAGACAAACATTAGCTAGCAGTTCCAAATCAAAGGCAAAAGCTAAAGACTCTAGGACACCTTTTTACCCTAGGGTCTGTTTTTACATAAAGAAGAAACTAAATACAAACATCTCAAATGAACTCTTGACAACACCCAGCCAACACACGTTAGCACGTGTGCTACAGTCTCAGATGCGTGCACTGTACGGTGAACAGGAAGTGGAGTATTATTTCAAAAGCTTCAAAGGGAGACGTCAGCATACTGTGGAACAGTTGAGCCTAGGGTTTCTGAATAGCTCACGTAATTAAATGAATATTTACTGAGCACTGAAGGGAGGAGGAAGGTTGATATAAGAATATTAGAGATGAATGCTTTATTCATGTCACCAGGTGGTTGAACAACCTACTACCCATATTCTCTGCTGCGAACTCTCACTACTCAGACTCAGGAACCAAACAGATTTGGATAATTTTTCCAAGAAAAGGCTGGTATGCTTTCATTACCTGAGCTGTGCTTGAGTCCTATCTGAAACTCAAGAATCCAACAACCTGCAACCTTTCACTTTCTAAACTCTCCAGTCTCTCCCCTGGGCTCTTTCCATCTAAGCTCCAGAACCACGTATTTGGAGAGTGTGAGATATTTGGATAACCTGATGGATAAAGACTGAAACCTAATCTTCTAGCTTCAAATTTTGCCATAATATCCTACACACCAGGCAACAGAAAGGTTCTCAGAAAACAATAACCAAAAAAATTCCTAGCACCTTTCCATTTTAAAGCAGTCTTAGATAAGTCTCTCCACCTTCCTACCCCTATAAGGCTTTTAAAAATTGGGGGTGGGTCAAGGAGGATGCATGGTGAAGGTTTCATTCAAAAATCTAATTTTGAGTAAATAGCTCGAAGATTTCCACTCAGGCCCCAAAAGAGAACAAACTAATAAAAAAATTAGATTTATAAACGGTCATCCACAAGGGAGAAAAACTTAAACTATCTGCAGGATAAATGACATGTAGAAACCTTCTGTGATTACTTATGCCTTTTTCTCCCATTTTTTTTTAATATTTTTGTTCCTACGACTAAATCAGCAATATCGGCAGAAATTAGTGGTTGCTAAGTTACAAAATAAATGTGTGCTGCTTAAACTGTCACCTGTAGAGAGTGCCTCGCCCAACCCAGTTGCAAGTTCTACCTTCCACTAGCAGCGAGCATCTCAGAAAGCTCACTGAGAAGACTAGGTGCCCTGTGAACTGGGTGTGCTATGAGAGTTCAGTCATACACTCAATTCTATTAAGAAATTACAGAACAGTGGGACTCAAAAAGCCCAGAGAAAGAGAAGATGACAGGACTTCCCTATCAACCAGTGGGCAGATGAATGAATAAACATTTTCAGACTGGTCCATGGGTCGGCAGTGTACTCACAGGAAGAGGGCCAAGGTCATTGGGGTTTAAAGATGCCTTTGACCGCATGTGTACTGGAAATTTCAGGCGTGGATCTTCCTGCAGGAGAAATGTAAAAGGCAGAAGATGTTAGGAGTGACTGTCTGTGGGCGATTACTGGCTCCTCCCCTTCCAGAGTTGTGTGTTCCAAGGCAACCACAACCAGGCTGCGTGTGCATGGGGCTGCACTCCCGCTGCATGGGGGGCGGGAGGGTCCCATCTGTGTATAAGAAGCCTGACTGACCTTCTCTCAAAAAAGATCTATTCTTTATCCTTGTGCTTGATGAAAGGAGAGTGAAAATATTTAAGTACAAGGTTAACCATTTTCCCAAGACCTTGAGCAGGTGAAGATGAAGAGGGTCCCAGCAGTGATGTCACCATGGAAACCAGATGCAGGAAGCCAGTGAGGATGAGGCTTTCTTTACTCCACAGAAAGGGAGGCGGGACACTGGTTTGTATAGCTCCCTAAGGATCCTGAGCTCTGGGGTGAGGGCTCAGGAACACCCTCTCCATCAGCACTTGAGTTTGCTTGCTGCTCCTTTCGACCTGTTCTTGAACTAAAGCAGAAAATCTGAATCTGGCCGGTCAAGTCCTATCCTGCCCCAGAGTTAGCTGGCAACATCACTCAAAGTCACATCATGATGACAGAACCTTACTGAGACCCTTGATCATGTTCTACAAATCAGATCCTAAAAGTTTATAAAATATTTTTCTTAAGGGATATGCTTCATAAGATACCACACAGAACCTTTAACAGAAGAGAAATATGTACTCTGACATCTTGAGTCATGCTGGGTAATCTGCAAAGAATGGTCAAACCTATGACCTTGCAGCTACTCCGGTAGGAGGCTGGGCACATAATCTCTGTTCCTTTAGATGAGGAAGCTGAGTTTTACAGAGAACAAGAACTTACCAAGAGGTTCTGCTCTAGAGTCTGGGAGCTGCCCCTCACTTACACAGGCCCAATTAAAACGCAATGTAACTTAGAGAATTCCTACTTTAAACTCAAAAGATTAGAAAACAAATGATAAAACCCAGAATAACACAGTTAACCTAATAAGCTTAAGATTTTAAAAAAAATTCACAAACAAATCTAAAACCTTAAAAAAAAAACCCTTTATTTCAATTACATTAAAGCTTCTGTTGCTGTCATATTACTAAAAGGTTTTCTGCCTCAACATTTTCCCAAGTTAACAAGAAAATGAAATATGTTATAAACCTGGGAAAATAATGAAACTCACTTTTTTTGGAGATAGGAAATTACATATGATTATAAATGATTATACACCAAGGCTGCACTCAAAATCTACTAGATTATGGAGACTGACTGGGTACGGGGGTTTCTTTGTGGCTGATAAAACTGTTCTAAAACTGATGATGCTGATGGTTTTACAGCTTTGCTTGATGGTCTAAAAATCATTCAATTGTACATTTTAAATGAGTGAATTGTATGACATGTGAGTTATACCTCAATAAAGCTGTTACAAATTTCTTCCCCCCGCAAGCTAACAGTATAAACCATTGCTATCCCTGGGTACTACCAAAGTCATAGATTTTTGGAAGTGACAAGAATAACAACAAAAAGTCATATACAAGCAAATCACCCTTTGCTCTCGGTTAGCTATAAGCAAATCTGTAATTGAAGTAATAAATCATGCTGGAAATTTCTTATGGAAATGGATCCTAAACCTTGTTAAAGGATAATCTGAGGCATAAAATAATTCAGCACTCTGAAGCATACTGGAATACCTATATGGAAACAGATACATGAAGTAGATTTAGGATTTGGAAGGTCCAAAAAGCTCATAATCTGGCAAGAATCTGTGGCAGCCTCATCATGGACAGAGGAAAAACCGAGAGCACTGAACAAAGCTACTGATGCTAACCCCGAGCCGGACCAGAGAAAGCCACCAACTCAGGGGAACCCCACGTGGCCACTGACCACGCTCAGTTTAGAGAAAGTCCGGGGCTGCCATGACACGAATGAGGGCGGGGCTTATGGATGCTACAAGGAAGGCCAGCTATGTCTTGGAATCACACACAGGCTACTGTGCAAGAAATCAGCCCTGTTGGTCAAGAGCTGGTGATTTAAAGGAAAACAAAAAACAAAAACAAAAACAAAACTGAAATTAAAGAAAAGTGACAGAGGGTGGAGGAAGGAGCATGAAGTATAAAATAAACTCAATTTCACAGGTCAGCTAAAAGGCTTTGCAAGGAAACAGGGAATTCACAAAATGTGAGGGCTGGAGGCCCGCAGCAGGTCACGTGGTTTCATTATACCAACAAAAATTAAAGTAATGACAGCAGCTGTTCTCCGCTCAAGCTCTGGGGGCTGAGTCTAGGGGGCACTGCAGAGCCCACCCTCCCACTGAGACCTCATAACGACCGAGGAGGCAGCTGGTGGAGCCAGAGACAGCTTTAGGGATGACAGTGAGCTGGAATACTAATGAGATCTCAAATGACATGAATATGAATGAATAAAACACACAAAACACACTTGGCTGTGTCTCCCTTTCCTCAGCACAGTCAGCGCACTCTTTCACAATTATATCAATATTCCACAACTGCTTCCCTCAAATACGGTTGCAAGGGCTTCTAACCGGAAGGCAAAGATCAACATTAAAAAAAAAAAAAAGGTTTTTCAGCAAAATCATTTAAAAATATATAAAATATTGGGAATGCCGGCTGGTTCAAAAGACAACTGTGCTTTTTCCATCCTGGAAGAGAGGAACCACCAGGCTTGGGCTACAGTTGAGTTTTATTAGTTTGGACCTGCGTAGCAAACAAGCCTGAAACTTAATTAAGGTATAATCTTTCTTGCTACGAATGTAAGCCAACGCTTTGTCCTGTAAAAGGCATAAATATACTCTGGCATGCGTGCTTTGAGCTGTTTCTTTAGCAGAAGGAATGGACAGGAATGGACAGGCCTCCTGCAGTTTCTCCTCAGCTCCCCGGTGCCCCCAGCATGCATCCACCGCCCGCCTGACCCAGGTGGGGACAGTGATGCTCATCTGATGTGTCGGACTTTATTCCCAATAGACTGCTGGCACACTGCCTCCATTATCTGCGTGCGCAAGAGGCTGTGTTTTATAAATAGACTTCAAAGGGAATTTTCCTCTATCAATGTGTACAGGGGAAATGCTGGCCTGAATCTCTTCAATGTTCTGGTTAGTGCAGGAATCAAAGAGCACCCAGGGTGCTGGCGGACGGAGTACGATTTTCATTATTCTCAACCTGTCCTACCAGTTTCTCTTCCTTTTTCTATGATTAACGCTCAAGTCTAAGGATAGCTGCGCTCACTGGTTTCTTCTCTCTGTGATAAAACAAACAAAGTGAACCCCAAACCAACTCAACACAGATTTTAAGCTGGAAATGATCTTTACAGTTCTCTGCAGCCCTTCGCCTTTTGTCAAAATCAACAAGCAACTGCGAGGGTCAGCTCCACAGTGAGAATGCTGCCCGGGCCTTTGTCCGGAAGGGATCACGCAGCTGCGTCAGCACACTGCGCTGCGGGGAGGAGGGAGTGGCCTGTGGAATTCCCAGTTGCTACCTTCAGGATTTTCACAGCAGTGGCGGCAACAAAACGTCACTTTAGCAAATTAAACCTTTAAATCAGTGCATCAGGGAATCACAAGTATCTGGGAGAGAAGGGGCAACTGGAAATTCAACCTGGGTTTCATTCAGCAGCGATGCCAGCAATAAACAAAGCCGGTGCTATTTAAAATTCAATCTGCCCAGCTGCAATTACACTGCAGTTGTGGCGTGAAAGGCTGTGAAAAGGTTAGTGGATTTGATTACTAAGCTAGTTCAAATTACTAAAATCATAGCTTATGTTGGCAAGCCACCATGTCTCCATACACTAATCCATCTACTTTTACAATATCTACCCCCTGTTTCTGGAGCTCCCATTTCTGGCTGAGGGGCTAAAATCACGGCAGTGCTGTAGTAAGTAGAAATGGGTACCCTGGTAGGGCTGTTACAGGTTCTTCGTCCATGAGGGAAAAAAAGACTTTAAAACCCAATCTCTCTGACTATGTCTTCCTGCCTCTGTTTCCCTCTCATCCTGCCACAAACCTGTAATCTTATCTTCAGACTACAAGGTGAGTCAAACAAAGCTACATTATTATTATACCCCTGAGAAGTAGTTATGAGTTTACCAAATGAATGTCACCAGATCCGAATGATAAGGTCTCTTGGTAGGATACTTTACTGCAAAACTGGAACAACTTCTGGAGTGGTTCTCATGAAGGGGTGCTGGGGAGCGCATGGGGGCACTTTGGGTTGTCACTGTGATGGGTGGGGAACGGGGTGCGGGACAGTGGCTATTAGGATTCAGTGACAGGCGCCAAGGATGTTAAATGTCTTGCAATAAAAGGCAAAGTCCTGTCCCAAATGCTGAGAATGTTCTAGTGAAGACACACTATGCCATGATTCATGGGGTTTTAGAGAGAGTGCCCTCTGGGCCAGCTAGTCCCATCCTCGAGGGTCTGAATTACCATCACACCCCGGGCAAAGTGTCAACGACAGTCCAGGTCACTTGGGTCCACGATACTGCTGGACCTATCAACTGGACATACTTGGCGTCTTCGCTAAAAATGGGAATTTAAAGCGTGTGTTTACTCTTGGTTCAAGACCAAAGAGCTAGGGCCAGTGACAATCACAAAACTCAACCAGCTTTCCCATAACATCAGTCCTAAGCAAGCAGTAAGGACGACAGAAAGACTGAGATAAATAAACTCTGTACCCAGACAATCAGATGGGGATATAAGGGGCAGGAAGGAAAATAAATCTCTTGTAGCATCAGAAATAGAAACATAAGGACCAATTTCAGTTTAATCATAGGGCTAAAGATCATACAGTAGAAAAATACCACTGACTTCTAAAAGAATTTACGCTACATTAAATAAGCTGAAGAAATGAGGAACCGACAGAGGACTATGAAGATATGCACACATACTTTTCATTAACCTCATTTTTCTCATTTCAACACCACACACAGATTCTTTCTCATGCATGATTAAGAAGCACATGGAAGAGCACTGTGATAAGAAAAACCAATTCTGACAAGATGCTCACAAAAAAGAGCCATCGAATTCACAATCAAAGTCCCTAGCACATCTCCTACCTTACAGTTAAAAGAATGTGAAGTAGCACAGACATGTAAAACACTCATCCGGTGTGAACAGGAAGAACGAAAAAGACACAGCAAATAAAAAGAAAGATGGGTGATGGCAACAAAAATGCACAAAAAAACTGACAAAGAAAAATTACTTTAAAAAAGATCAGAATTCCTAGCATCCTGAGATGGGAAGCAGTAACATCAAATTCCCAGCAGCACGGAGCGCTATCTTTTCACCACGGATGGTCAACTGTCAAAACTGGCGTTTCGCAGGAGTGCTATGAGGAAAAGGCATCGGTACCAAAGATGGTCATGAGCCTGTGCCCGCAAGCCACCCACTCCCCGCAGTCCACACGTGTGGAGTCTAGCGGGAGGGACCCACTTCACTGCCAGGAAGATTTCTCTGTAAGAAGCATGGATACTGAGTCAGGAAACGAAGGAACGAATGCCAGACCTCGGGTTGAAAATGGAGCCAAATAAAAGCAGCGACCTTACCCACGTCGTAGTCTTTGTGTTATGGTCAATGAAGAAGGGCCGGCCGTTGGGCGCTATCCTCATCTCCCAGCCGGGCGGCAGGAAGCTCTGTGTGACTTTGTGTTGTGGTTTGGGGGAGTTGTAAGGTGATGGCTGTGGGGACTGTGGATTGGAAAGGGTATCTTTCACAGCCCGACGTATGGGTGAATCCTTGGCTCCCTAAGGAATAATAATGAGCATTAGAACTCTGATCAGGTGCTATTCCGGACGTGTCAACACGTACCTGGGGGTTATGGAAAGTTCCTCTTTGAAGAGGGACAAGGGGGACGCTCCTAAAAAACCTGTTTCTGTCATTCATTTACTTAAAAAAAAAATCAATCTAACTAAAGTTTTTTCTATTGGTTAAACACACAACAATATTAAGTACTTATAACCACCATCCTTTGAGAGCTTCTCGGTACAGACCCAGACTACGGTTCTACAGTGAGCATTACGGATGGAGATTTTACAGAAGGTGGAGGAAAACGTGCCCCTGCTCTTCATGAGCTCACAGTCTAATGAAGATGGACTGGTCATTTTTAGAGCAGAAAAACCGCTGTCAATGAGACAACCACTGGAATTGCACAGATGTTACCCACGACATTTACATCACAGTTTGGAGGAGGTACCACCCACTCCCACTTATCGGCATCTTAACCCCAGGCACCGAGAAACCCGCAGCCATCTCTAAGACGCGGTCAAGTTTAGAACTTCAAAGATTTAGTCTCTGGCCTCTGGGACATTTGTGATATTAAAGGATGGCGCTAAAACCACACAAACAGGAGAGCGCACAAGCAGATGCCCAGCGATGACTCAGAGATGCGAATACCCATCAGAAACACGGATGCCCATACAATGGAAGACCCTACAGTCGAAAGGAAACAAAATGATCAAAGCAACGGCTATGTTTTAAAACTCAATGTAAGCACTGGTGTTTGAAAGAGTTATTATGCAAGTCTAATGAGGTAACAAGCAATAAGGAGCGAAACACAACGTGAATGGAGAAAGTTCTGAGAAAAGGTGCCCACGTCCAACACAGGTCACCACGGCCTCAGCCCAATGAGAATGAGAATCAGGTGAGAGTCCAGGGACGGGGACTGGGCGGGACAGAGAAGCATGGAGTAAAAAGGCTGCACAAGAACACCCCTCAGCACGAACACAGCGACCCATCAGCGAGAGGAAGGCGGCTGCAGAACGCAAGTCCAAGTTCAGAGAGAAGAGAGAATGAGGAGAAGTCACAGGAGAGACGTGACCCCAGTAAGACGAGGTAGCCTTCTCACCTCCAGTGGGGCAGATAAAGTTACTGTTGGCGAACTGAGGCTACGAGGCCGGCGGATCTGAGGCTCGATTAGGTGGTTGTTACTGTTTGTGGCGGATCCAGACGCACCGTCTTCTGCAAGCTATGTTGGAGGCAAAAACAAGTTAGCTTCATGTGAGGATCCCCCTGCGCGTGCGACGGGGAGTGTGGACCCAAACAACAACACAGCCAGTGTTAATGAGAGGTCTGGCCTATTGAAAGCGTGGAGGAAATGATTACACATAATAATGGGGGGGAAGGATGGGGAAACACATTCCAAGGAAATATAAATGAATCACTAGCTGGCACAAAATACCAGCCTCAGGAGGAAAAAAAAGGGTTGTGAGGATTGCTACCTATTATAATAAACAAGTTCTTTTTTTTTTTTTAAATGGACCATCTAGGGAGAGACTGATTTGGGGGCCAAACTCTTCCTTAGGCAAGTATCATGTTTAAAGTAATGCACTTTCTTGGCAAGAAAAATTTTCTTAAACCTGGGTTCCGCAGAACAATACAGAAACAGCAGGAACACAGAGTTCATGGACATTTGGCTTCACTGCCTGTGACTGTAAGGTGCACGCGATCCGCATACCTGCATGATAGGCCGAGTCCAAGTGGTGGTTCGATTGTTATGATTGACATAGTATGTGCGTCCCTTAGCATCTTTTCTCTCTTCCCAGCCTGAAGGTAGGCCCGGCGTGGTGTGTACATAGGCCACTGATGGCTGTTTGTGTGAGAAATCATTATTATTTAATAGCTTGCATTTGTTTTCTGAGCAGTTTAGCAATGTAACGTATACCCAGAGAATTATCTGTGCTCGACAAAGTAAGTTAGTTCTATTGGTACCGAAAACAGGAGCGTCTGGAGGACAGCGACAGATGTCCCATGGCTTTGCTGCTTCTGTGAAATGAGCCCCCCACACAAGCTGCAGGGTCAGAAACCTTGCAGAACTCAGTTCTAGGCCCTGCAGTCTTCAACATGAAGGGTTGCTGCTAAAGTAATCAAAAGGAAGGAAAACTATGACAATTCGTTTCAGTTACTAAGTTTTACTGTCAAACCATGTAGAGCTTAAAAGGTATTTCAAATTGCCAGGTGTTACTATCTGTAAGAGGGATGTTCTGAACACTTTCTCCCCAGTCTGGCTGTCACAGGGACGCTCTCCTGGCTTATCCCTAAACTCTTCATCAGCTTGGGGCCCTGACACTATGTAGCTTTCGGGGGGTGGGGGTGGGGGAACCAGGGAGGCTCTTCCCTACGAGGCCTGCTTTCCCCCCAGTGATGGACCAGGACCCCTCAGCTGCCCCAGCTCAGGAAGTCACCTGGCAATTCCGAAGAAGCCTGATACCTGAGGCTCTGTTTACCCCCGTCCTCCCATGAGGAGTTTCTCTCTTTAAACCCAAGTAGTTTCTGGGTTTGGAGACACGTCCAGTTCAGAGTGACTATAGTCACGCTGCCCACATTAGATCGCAAAAGGGATTCCTGCGACACTTTTGCTTGTAGGAAGCAGTCTGGGTGGAGAACTACTGGACTAGCAAGATGTTTCCATGACTCATGGAGGCAACAAATGGATGTCTGAGGTCAGTGCTGCCCAGCAAGTCCCGGATGGATGGAAGCTGCGAAGAAGAGCTGTAACTGGGAAAGGATGCTGCTCTAAAGGGGGGTAGGGGGTTAAAGACAAGAAGCCAGCAGTGACTACCAGGGCTCCTGGGAGAGCATAAAAGAAACAATGGGCCAAAATCAGGCATAATCCCTTTCGTGAGGTTACAGAAGGAAGCCGCTTCTTTTTGGGGACCATCCTCCCTAACTAGGACCTTCTGACCCTCCAGCCATACTACCAGGCATAGTTTCCCTGCTATTAGGCTGAAGATGTTCATCTCTGGGCCTAACTTCTCCCTGTGCTCATCCCATTTTTTTGTGTTCACTACCAACAATGTGCCTTGCCTAAGAGGGTCCCCCAGGTCCACTGAGGGACCCTGAACTGAAAAGCAAGATCAGGGATGCCGCCATGTAACTTGGGGACTTCAGTTAACGAGGCTCAAAATCTTACTTCATGAGCTCAACAGCACATTCCAGAAAGAACCTGAGGCCTTGAAGCAGCTGCCTTATTGGTTATTTCTAAAACACGTTTACCCAGCAGGGCAAGATTACTTGCAAGACAACTTTATGCTAAAACTGCAACTATTTCCTTGATGTTACTCCAGACAAAGTCCCCAAGGTCCCATAAGGGTAATTTCAAGATTTCTGCCCACACAGCGTCCTGGGTTGAGTTGTGGGGGTCCCCCGAGAGGGGAAGAAATGTCAACATGCAGGCTTGATCCTTCTGTGAGTATTAAAGACAGACGCATCTGCCTACAGCTCTTCCTGCCCGCCTTCTCTAGCTGTGGCACCAATACAAAAGCGCTATTTCCAGGCTCCTTCTGCTCTGGGCACTAGAGCACCAGACTGCTGACCTAAGTCAGAACCCAAGTTGTAACCTAAGTGGGTGGTCAATCAGTACTTCTGGCGAAGTACATGCTGTCAAGTCTTGGCCTACTGTTGTTTATATGATGACCAAAAATGTTTTGGCTGAATGGAATCTGAATGGAATTTGCCACTTTTCCTCCTCCCTGTTATTTTTGGGAGAGGCAATTAGATGTGCCCCCAAAAGACTGCCTTCTGGAAACCTTAAGGATAGTATCCCTGGAAAGGATATTTATGAGGAGATTAATAAACTAAAATAACTGGGATGTGTCATGGATAATCTCAGAACTGAATTCTAAAGCTGTGTGCCTTCCAGCACAGCACTACAGCGACCGGGTTACTTTCCCAGACCCACGGTTAAATAGGTCCAATCAGTTTATGGAAAACCAGGAGCGTCACAGAGAACACCAAAAGTGATTAAAACATCCATTCTACCTTCTGTTGAGAACTGAACTGGCAACCTATAATCTAGTTGCATTTATGTGAGATGGTGTTATTAAAACATTTCTCTGTAGGTTTCTTTCCAAATGACCGTGGAGAGCAACCTGTGCTGCTGACTCCCCTGGTGACTCAAAGCCCGGCCTCCCGCCTCCCGCAGCTGGGAGGAGGCGGGATCAGCTTGTGTGGACAGACCCGCGGCCACCCAGCCCCAGGGCCGCCAGCAGCCTGCACCTCGGGTGCCCGTGGACGTGTCCCTGCACACGTGCGCCCCACGCCACCTCCAGAAACAAGCTGGTTCATCAGGAGTCAAGTGAAAAACTGCGGGTCGGCTTACTCAGACATTTCACAGCTTTTTGCCTGAATCTACCATCGTGTTTCACGATGCCAAGTAGCCACTTTGCTCCAGCTTCACACAAGCTCGTTAAAATGAAGAACTTAACTATGTTGAAGCTGTAAAAGTTGCAAAATGCTTTTAAAGATGATAAACAGCTTGGCACTATCACAGATTCTGCAAGATTCACTCAGACCCTGCCACACCGTTACCCCAGTGTATTATTAGGGGGTACACAGAAAAACCCCCAAACCGTGTTAATCCCACTCATTTTCTCTCACAGAGAGGGCTCCTGCGTAGCCAGCTGGAAACAGACACCAGCGTGTATTTATCCGTCCTAAGTCAAAGGGTTGTGGCTCTGCAGGTGAGAATCAGGGCTTGTTCATTATGCAACAGAAATAAAAGCCCCACCATGGAGAGAGAAATACCAGGATGGTTAATGCAACATGGTGAGCACTGCCAAAGGGGTGGGGGCTGAATGTTCATCCCTGTGGGAAAATCGCATACACTGTGGTGCATTCCCATCACTGAGTATTATGCAGTGATTAACATGTCCCAGAGCAATGACCACAAGGGAGTAATATCTAGCTGACAAGTAATATGTATATGAGATCCCATTTCTGTGTGTGTGTGTGTGTGTGTGTGTGTGTGTGCGCACGCGCGTGTGCATGAATCCACACATACGTCCATGAGAGCACAAAGGAAGGACAGGGATGATGTGTCCCAGGGAAGCCCCAGGACACAGTGTGGGGTTGACAGGGAGAAGGTGTAAAAGAGGGGAAAAACACATATTGGAAAAGCAAAATAAGGGTATTTGTGACAAGGGACGGTGAGGGTGCAAAAGAGATAGATGCGATCATTTCTAATGTAGCCGTAAAACAAGCTGGCTTATTCCAGCCGAACAATCACTAGGTACATAGGAAGCATGAGAGCTCGCAAAACATTTAGGAGCTACTGCTCCCCAGTCTTTAAAAATAGAGGACAAAATCCAACTCATCTTCTTAATTCACTGCTGGGGGAGGGGAGAGAACAGGCAAGAAGAAAAAGTCTGGCAGGACTACAGGGAGCTCATCCGGACGGTCACTTTGCCCTGCCAGGTAACTCTGACCACGGAGCCCAGGGCGATCGTAATTCAGTTTATCCTGTCATTTAATCTCTTCAGCTATCATGACACCCCAATATCGATGGCAGGTGCCAAGACCCATAAAATGCAAAAATGGATGATAGTGGATGCTCATCAGCACTGTATTCTATTAAAATTATTTCATGAAGTGACCTTGTCTACCTCGCGGATCCACTCCCGTGGAAATTACTAGCACATAGTAGGAAATATGCCAGCTCGTTTGAAATTTCTTGAATTCTACTGGAGGCTGAACTTGACCCATCCAGCATGTACCTTCTACATCAATCACTGCAGCTCAAATACCTTAAACGGGGCTGAGTTTTGCTGACAGCCACTTTGATTCTCCAGTATACTATGCTGAGCAGTAAATTCCAACAATATAAACTAAATTCTTCCTTTAAATAAACATCCTACAGAAAATCAGCAATCACATATGTATTGAAAGGTGTTCTCGAGTAATAAGCAGTTATAACAAACATAACAAAGGTGAAACAATAAGGAAAGTTCTTCATAGCTACAGCAGCTCAAAGCATAGACTTTAAGCTAATAAGTCTTTAGGGATTAGGGAGAAAACAAGCAATTAAAATATACAGGCAAATCCACATTACCTACAAGCCTGAATACTAGAAATTATTTAAAATAATGAGTAATAAGAATAAAACACCATTTTTTCCTGCATCTTTTCGATTTCTTCATTATACGCCCTCCTTGTTCCAATTATATGAACACTTGTTCATACCTATGAACCTGTGACTACAGCCCCTGGTAGCAGAGAAAAGTCACTGGTTCATGCCTGTGATACAGAAAATCTAAGCCAGCATCTGAAACGTGGTACAGGAAATGTACAACCGGAAATCCACATGTGCAACTGCACACAATTCCTGTGGCTTCCTTGACTCTCCTCCAACCAAAGTATTTCACCCGAGCACTCTACCCCATGGGAAAAGCTTATCAGGAGGTACAAACACTAAGAGGCAGAAATAGATTCTACAGTGTTCAGGTTAAATGCACGACCAAAGCTTGACAGTATTCCTCATAAAACTACATTAAGACTAAAATTTGCCGTTTTACCCAGTACCTCTGACCAATGTGAAATAAAAAACATGTGCAGCTCTGTGGCACAAAGAAGCAGGTCTTATGAAAACAAAACGGAACGAAAACAAAAACACCAAAAAAGGAGTATATTCACCATTACACAAAATCTTAAAACCAACCCACAGTTTTGCCATTAATTCTGATCAAGGGGCATCATTACCGTTGGCTCCTCACCACCCGTGACAGTTGATGAACGTGCTCTCCTAGTTGGGGCACTGGGCTGTTAAACAATAACTGACATCAGTGAAATGCACTCAGGAAGACCACCCACAGCTCACGGCACGAGGAATCAGTGCTGCTGCAGCCAGTAAGGCAGGTGACGTGAATCTGAATCTCTGAGACTACCCGGTCCAAAGAAAGTTGAACAACCACTGATGACCAGAAGCACAAGAAGAGCACGACCACCCTCCGGCCCAGAGGAGGCTCAGACTGCAGCCCCGATGTGGGTAAACAAGGAACTGACAACCTCAACAATGTGAGATGTCGTCTTAAAAAAACAAAACAAAACAAAAACCCAAACCGGAAAACACTACAGTTGTGCTCCACTGTTAAATAATCAGCGGATTTTCAAATCCGCCAAACTCAAAATTCAAGTAAGGCCACTGGTGATCAGTGGGTTCACAGCTTCATGAAGCGCAAGGAAAGAGGGAGGAATCATCAGTTTTGGGGAAGTGAGCTCTTTTGGCAAATAAAATTGACATTGATTTTGAAAGGGAGAGGAAGTGCCATTAATTCATCAAGGAAAATCACAGAATCATCAGTTTGGAGCGGATCCCACTGGTCCATCATAGCTGATTGCTCTGTTGTGCGGGGAGGCCTGTACTGCAACCATCCCAGAAAGGATGCTCCCGTCAAGCTTCTGACCAACCAGCCCTTTCGATGTACGCCACAACTGAATCATTTACGCTGATTACTCAGTTGACTAATGTACTCATTAATTCATTCTGTAAACATGAAAGACTAAAACCTAGGGGGGAAAAAATCCTCTGAAGTTAGGCTAAAATGTACATGAAAGGGAAGACACTGCGACTGCAAAAACTCAAAGTGCAATCTTTTTTCCCTTCAATTTCATATACAGCAATAGTATCAGCGCTAAAAATGCTTGAGGATTTGTCATAATAATAATAATAAAAAACTAGTCAAGGTCAAATGTCAAGTTCAATACGCTCAAACCATGTAATATTTTCTCCTCCAAAAAACAAGAAATAAATTTACGTAAAATTTATTTTCAATGTGCCCACCAAACATCTCCCGTGGCAGTTCTGGTTTGCCTTCCAATCTGAATATTCATTTTTATTTATGTCCTGTGTTATCAAACATCCTTTACATGTTCGTATTTGCAGCTAGTTATGAAAACTGTGGGAGACTGGGAACAAATTAGAGCCAACTCTTGAGTCAACAGAGCTGCCTTTGAGGAGAAGGTACAGAGGCTTTGTGGGTTAAGAGCCTAGGCCGTCAGCAGTGGAAAGGAGTTCTTGCTGCCCGCCCGGAAGAGTTCTTCCTATGTTCCTGAGATGCAGTCACTCAAGCACAGCCTGAGAGACTAAATGACTTTTTAAATAAGGAATTATTAATGTAGGCTTTGGTTTAGGTCAAGTAAGCACATCAGAATTGGTATGAATTTGGATGGAAAAAGTGAGGCAATAAAGTTTTGAGCATTTCAGAGACTTTGGTGGCAATAGTAAGTCTTTGTATTGGAAATCCACTCTCCTTGGGCAATTTGCTAGGAAACTTTAATGCCGCATGTATATGGTAAATGGATTTGGCACAGGAAAAACTCTTCCTCAGTAGCCCGGATGATTTTATGTAAAAGCCCGAGGAGCCCACTGATGACTGGAAATGAGCGTGGGTTACCGGTGGTAGATGAGCTTGCTCTGTGACCGCGTCGGTGACACTGCAGGACCTCAACCGCGAGGAGGGCTCCCTTTGCTGAAGGGGAGGAAAGGACACAGAGCATCAAGAACGTGTACTCTGAACATGACAATGAATCTATGTATGTACATGCGTGACTGGGACGTTGTGCTGTACACCAGACTGACACATTGTAACTGACTGTACTGCAATACAAAAAGAAAGAAAAAAAGAAAGAAAAGAAAAGAAAGGGAAAATAAACACACTCTAAGAAACGAGTTTCACTGGTTTAAAAACTACATCACTCAAGCCTATTCACTGCTGTTTGATATCAGAAGGTAATTAAATGAAACACCATCTTTTCCGAATAATGGGAGTAATCCTTTAAGGAGTCAAGTATCTTTCATTGTCATTCTAAAGTGTTTTAAGCAGACAAGGATAGAACTAACAGAAAAATAAGAGAGGGAGGCCAAAACAGGCACAGGGACTCAACATAAGGTAATTCTCGAGAGTGCTGCTCTAAGAATGAAAATAAGAAGCTAGAAGTCCTGTGTTCTGCTTTGAGAAGCAACCTCTGGGTAAATTTTAGTGAAATGTGAATAGAGGAAGAGATAACTGACATGGTTATGAAACATTTTTGTTTTTTTAGCAACAGGTTTGTACATGGGACAAGTTGGTAGCATCTTCTCATTTTTAAAATTTTACAATGGTAAGTAAAATGGGGTAAAGTCAAAGACAGACTGTGTGGTCCTGGTTGGGGGGCTTTTTAAGTCTTTCCACAATGGTGAGCATGAAGGACTCATTCTTTAGTTAAAGTTCATGCTGCTTTCCTTGAATATAGTGACCCTGACAAGCAACACTGGAGAAGATTCTCTTCTCTTTCCTAGGCACTATTATTTAATAGTTGCATCAGACTCAATACGACCTTAAAGTAATTCTGACGCTTGCACTTGGATCTTAAAGGTATTCTATGAGCCTGGAATAATTAAACGCAGAAGCTTCCTATACAAATAACTAGAGATGCTGAAGTCGTATCAATAGTGCATAAAATCACAGTTTTTCACTTTGTGGACTAAAGGTAGACCATTGCAATGGGTTTTGCAGTATTTACTTCATTTTATAGGTTTTAAATATATGGCTTCATTGCTTATGTTGTTTCCATAGCAAGTTTTTTTTAAATCAATTCAAATATCCCATATATGCAAACTTTTTTCCCCTGACCCTTTAATACTAAATTTTCATCTCAGTGGTATTTCTCTTTCTGAAAAACATTCACAATTTTTAATATAAAAGCATGTTAACTGAGTAATCACTGCAACATGTGATATAGGCCAGTGGTGTCTTTTAAAATAAAAACACATAACTGAAGGGGTAACAATTTCATGAGTACTTACTTGCTCTTACATTTTATGCAGTCCTCCTATCCATCTACATCCGATATGGCTGCACTCAGACTATTTTTCTAGGATGCCATTTTCAGTGGCGTGACTACCATCATTTACTATGGTACATCTGTAAGTTAGGTTTCTCAAGACACACTGAGACTGCCTTGCTTCTCAATGTTATGCACAAATAGCAATTTTCTAAGGATTTTTTTCTGCACGGTTTTGTATTGTCAAACACAGGTCTCCATGGCTGATGCTGCTGCTTCTCTTTGGGTCTTAGCCACCCCCCGACTGAAGAATCTAGAACAAATTTCCCTGATGGTTGAGAACCCAAGTTCAAATGCTACTCTGATGTCAGCGCCGGAATTTCACAACCTTTCTTTAGGATCCATCCCGGGGCTTAGGAGATGTCTTCTATGGCGCATTCTAACCCTGTCTTGAATAGGCCACTTAAAGAGCACGCCTTCATCTGTGAGACGAGAATGATACAGCATGCAGAGCGTGACTTACAGGAGGCCCAACGTCTCCTAGGTCCCAGTGTGAAACACCACCTCTGTGAGGAAGGTACTATTTATGAGCCCTTGATTGAGAAAAGAAGTCCTACAAGGTTAAAGCTGATAATACAGAAGTCATAGACTTGAGTTCCTTACGAATCAAAGATTTTCACCTGCTTGAGCTAATTTTGGTATAATCCTGCTTCTCCTAGGGAAGGAGGAACTCTGGGAAATGTCAGAGTTATCTGAAAGCTGGAAGACCTTGTCATTATCTGCAAACAAGGTTCTCTTAAAGCAACAACAAAAAAAGACAAAATACTTGCTCAATTTCTCATTCAAACAAGACTGTTACTTACAATCAAAGAACCAAACTGCTCCCCATTGGAGTCGGGAGTGATCTGAAGTCTCCTGCTCAGCTCCTCAGACAGCTCCTGAGGGCTGGTCCGAGACACGGGCGAGGCTGGTGGTGGGGGCAGCGCCAGACTGAGGGAGTCCCCACTGACATTCGCTTCTTCTGAGATGGTCTCCCAGGGCTATCAAGGAATGAGACACTGTGGTAAATGCTAGAACAAGGGACCCTCTCATCCCGCCCCAATAATAACCACTATAACTCTTACCCACATTTTCTCACCCCCTCTGTAAAAGCACCTCTCTGGGCAGTGGCTTGCTTCTAGCACTTGTAACTATATACATGGCTTCAAAGATACCCTCAGGAATTCACTTATGATTTTCACGGATTTTCTTTTACTCTGCTGAGAACTCAACAAAAACAGCAGAGATGCTATAAGCTATAACTAAACACACATATAAAGTAACTCAGTCAATTTATTATGGAATCGTTCATTTTGCTTTTCCACTTCTGATCACTGGAACATCTTGTGAATGATCTTCCTAATGCAATGTCTAAAAAGAACGGATTCTAGGAGGTAAATAGAGTTGTTCCAGTAGCATGGAAGTTATGATAATTGCTAATTTGTTGTTCAGTTTATATATATATTTTTTTCTCCAGTAATTTACCATAAATATTTAAAGGGAAAATCGCAGACATTTCTATTCACCCCAATTTGTATTTTCTTGGTAATAAATCTCTTTCATGATGTCAAAACTACTCAGTAAAAGCTTGTATTTGATACCAAGACAGGTGACAGGGCCCCTTCAATTGCTCACAGATGATAACCACATTGCCACTTAAGATATGGTTAGACTGGGGAGGGGGGGAAATAAAGCATAAAGTGAACATACCTTAAGATTGCTATACTAAAAATAACTGTTCCCTTTTGTAATGATACAGATATGCGGTCATCACATACAGCTTTTATAAGCACTTTCTCAATTAATTTCTAAATACCCTGATGGTTATCAATTAGCTATGAGACCATGATCTTTTCTTTTCAGTCAGCATTTACGGAGATGAGAAATAAGGACACAGGATCAACCAGGAGAAAACGGACAGGCGGAGAGCTTCAGGGAGTTGGAGGCAGCGCGGGGCCTGGGTACCTACCTCGGGGCCGTCTCCGCCCTCGCCGGCCTCCGGCTCCAGGTCCTCGCTGATGTGCCGGCGGGAGCGGAAGCGCCGGTGTGCCGCCTCCTGGTTGATCTGCCGGATGTTGCTGTCGGACTCGGAGGACACGTCCCTGGGGGCGCGGGGTGAGGAGGGGGGGGACAGGAGAACCAGAATTGATAACTGGTCCTTCGACACCAGTCCAAGACTCCCCAGGGGACCGACACCTACTAAAACGTCCAGGCTCTTAGGTTAAACACTGACAAGTAGCTGGCCAGTAAACAGCAGAATCTTCTACCATCTCTTGGACAGAGTATACTTCCAGGTTCGTTTCATTGAAATAAATACAGCTTTTCAATGAATGCATCAGTCAACAATTAACCAATACATTACAAATAGTACAAACTCAAAGCTGGGGTCTACAACATTGTAAAATGATTATAAATCAATAAAAAGTGTTTAAAAAAAAAAAAAAAAAAAGCTGGGGTCTAGAGGGAAGTGCTCCCGACCCAGCAAGACCTCTTCCGGCTGCCGGGGCTCTAATTCTGACAAAAATCTCAGACTCAGACACTGATTTCTCCCCGTTAAACTCCTTTCTAAAGTTCACACAATATAAACATCAGGCAATAACCTCCCAAATCAACGGGGACTTGAAGAACACTGCAATTTTGTACTTTCTTTTTTTGTCACGTAAACTCTCTTAATTCAGGATCTGAAAGCGTTGATTCATCTTGAAAACTTTTGCAGTAAATTACAGGCAATTCTCCTTTGGGAGAAATACTACTTGGAGGCTTATTAGAGCAGAAGTTTAAATGTCAAAATGTTTTTCAGAGAAAAAGCTTACCAGCTCTTTCAGTAAGATATCATATTCAGTTAACAAAAATGATGTTGCAAGTTGCTATTTCCAAATATTTGAAAACATTATTTCAGACTAATTGAAATCCAGTATTAATCAAGGGACCTTATTATAGATTCTTCCTAAAACATAGGTCTTAGAACATCCTAAAGCAGTATCATACTAACTTATAATATGTCCCAGAAAAAGAGCCATAATAGTGGGGCCCTGTAACAGTGAACAGTCTACAACAAGCAACACTGTCTGCAAATAAACAGATGACAAACTTTAAGGCCAGTTTTCACGAAAGTTAAAATATTTCCACCAAAATCTTCCCTTTTTTTAACTTTATTGGTAAAGGAGTAGTATGAAGGCTAACTTCTATTTAATCTACATTAAAATGATAGTTCTTACTATTAAAATCTGAATTAATAATGTTTTACTGTACCTACACACCCAATATACAAACTTTTGAACTCTTAAAGAAATATATATTCTGCATATTTTATAGTTAAATTAAACTATAACTAACTAAAAATAGTACATTAAACAGAGGGACCGTCAGAAAAAAAAAGACATAATTAAGGCCATAGAGAAAATAATTAAAATCAAGGGACACACAAGTATACTACCATAATTTCTGAAACCACCAAAACAGAATGATAAAAAAATAATACTCTCCTGGATATGTTAGAAAATGTAATATTATCATTGTGATTTTACACTGCTGCAGTGATTTTTAGATAATATTCAATTCAATTTTACTTCATAATGTCTGGCCTTACTTTAAAATATAGTATAAATAAGTTTCAAAAAATTTCAAATCTTCACTTGAAATGACATTTACTCAGTCAACATCGAGTGACTAATGTTTGCATGCTATGTTTCAGGTCGTAACACATACTTGACTGTTATGGGTACTTCAGGGAGATTGAAAAGAATAAGGTTTTAATATTACTATGTCTGCATCCACTATCTCTTAGAAGCATAGAAAATTCCATTATTCTGGAGGAATTTATTTTTTTTAAAAGGGGCATTTAAAAATCAATTATGCTAATCTTCCTTAACCGGCATGCTCAAATAACTAGTAATCAGTGTGAACCAGAAACAACTAAACAGCATACAGAAGAAAGATATCCCTGATTTTGAAATTCCAACCCTGGGATTTTATGGTCTTTAGTGATAAAATGAAAATGTTCACACAATGTTTAATTAAGCAACTGAATGAGAGGGATGCTGAAATTGACAGGACGTTTAAATGTCACTACTGGGAAGATGAACATTTAAAAATATGTCTGAGCAAATAAAAACAGAAAAACATTTCATTGGGGGCAGGGAAAAAATTTAAGAAATGGCTATTTCAATTTTCCTCAGTCATTAATTTCACACATATATTCATTTGACTTTCATGGGTAATACACAAATTAATAAAGACAGGAAAAACCATAAATTTATCAAATTTAGTGCCAATTAAGATCAGTGTAGCCGATCACCTACACTCACATAACCTTAGTGACTAAGGATGACCTGAGTTACGTAGGTATGATTAAATTACTGCCAAGACAGGAGAAGATGTACCAAGTGTTTTACAGAAGGACTAAAAAGAGTTAAATTAAGTGCCTGAGTTTAACAAGGTCATCTTCATTTATAGTCTTAATGCAATCCCTTCACCATGTTTTAAACATGTGCTTTTTACAATAAAAAGTTTAGTTTACATTTAAATGGGTAAGGACAAATCTAAAATTAGAGGCATTTTAAAAGCCACCATCCAACATCAGAGGGCTCAGGAGTCTTCAAAGGTCACTTTCTGTTCTAAAGTTCTACATCCAGGCCTGGGCAGTTCCCTAAACTGTGTGCCTATAACCACTTTTGGAAGTGATTCTTTTGTTGTTACTTATTCCATTAAAAGGTATTTTGCTGAGCGCCTACCTTGTGCCAGGTGCGAGGGGCTGATCTGTGAATAAGGAAACGCAGTCCCTGCTCATACAGGTAGTAAGTGTATCATGTGCTCTGGGGTCATGACAGGAAGGCACAGGGCTTCCAGAGAGACCTGAACAGAAGTCCGGTTCTCCCAGAGGAAGCGATATTAGGCTGACATCTGAACGTTGCCAGGGGAAGGGGCACCTTCCAGTTTTGTTTTGGGGGGGATAAGGGATTAGCAGATCCAGAGGGTCAAGAAGAAGAAAAAGTCATCAGAAAGCAGCTATGCTCGATCAAGGGGACTGTGGGTGGCAAGAGGCAGGGTGAGGGGACCTTGTAAGAGCAGTCTAAGGCCAATGGGATATCAATGAGGGTTTTTCCAGGGTTGAAGTTCGGGGCACAAGTCTGCAGCAAACTGTAGGAAATGACAGTCTCCAGGAGAGTCTTAAGTCTCTGCTTAGCAGGTGATAATTGATTCACTAACTGATTTCCTCAGATATCGCCTTTTAATAAAGATACTTCTTAATTATCAGTTTCCCTCCCCCAAAGAGTGCTTGCAGTATTCTGGGAAAACTGAAATACGAAAAAAAATTTTTTTGAATTAAAACAGTACTTTAAAATAATCCGGAAGGCTTGAAGGCTTCTGGTCAAGCCAAATAAAGTTAAGGAGAAAAAAACCCCAATTCTCAAAACAGTTCAGAAAGAATGAATGGGTTACTGTGGAAACTGACCCCCTTTCCCTCATCTAACTTTTTCTTTCTAGAAGTCATACCTGGTGGAAAGAGGGCTCCCTGCAAATTCCACCCAGAGCTCTGCTGATGTCCTTCCTGCCTCAGCCCTCTCACTGATGGGGACAGTCATGCCGCCACTGACTTCTCCCTAAACTATGTGAACCTGAACTTGGATTAAGAACCACATTTTCCCCACGCTGCTTCTGCATGACTGCTGAGCCAGTATTTTATAGACAAGTTATATCTTTTCTTTTGGTTTAGTTCTTCAGGACACTGAAGGTCGTATGTTTAGGAAACACGTGAAGTACTCTCTCAGGAATTCCCTCGGTCGCGCTTCACAGCCCTGTGAGGAGAGGAAGTGGCAGCTGTCTTCACGCATTCCCCACATAGACTTTAGTCTGCAGAATTACTTATGAAGGTGAACATTCTCCATATACATGTGGGCCCTAAGTCTTTCTTTGTGAGCTCTATTGGTCACTTTTTTTAAAAAACAGAGGTCACATGACACTGTGGTCCTCATAGAGTGCTATTCTCAGGCACTCCTTTCCTATGACTTTAAGCAAAGGTAGATAATGGTACTTTGCTTAGGGTACTGCTACCAGGATTCCTCTGATCGCTACATATAACCAAGCCCAAGGTGGTTATTATTAATTTTTTTAACTACAAATAGTTAGCATAGTCAAATGGCTTATAATGGTTTTAATAGCTATGGTCATTAATTCAAAGGGAAATAAAGAAATTAAAAGAATCAATTAAACCATTCCCATTTACATTTCTATGGAAAAAAATGACAGCAAAGAAGAGTTCAACACCATCTGGATGTTGGGATATTCATGCTGTCCCGGAACAACGAACTGCTGAGAAGGCTGGGCGGTCCGAAGCTGACGAAGGACGGCTCATATTCACGGGAAGCCACTGAAGGGCTTAGGAAGGACTGTCCAGGCATTGTTGCAGATTCTGCAAGCTTCTTCTCTAAATCAAACAGGATCTGCACTAGACTTCTTAGCCACCTTTTCCACCTCACAGTTCCATGCAGACTATCTTTGTAATTTCTAAAAATAAAACGGTTACTGACGAACACCATCTATCACATTGCTAATAACACTTGTTTAAAAACCATTATTAGCAAATTTCCTTCAGAGTCTGGGTTAAAGAAAAAAATTATCTCACCTAATAATATACTTGCTTTCATTACATATTGAAAATTAGACAATTTATTGATAAATTAGCTCCTTGTCTTGGCTGCTAGGGAGCTCATGATTGCTAGGATAATTTTTCCTTTTTTATCTTTAATATTTTGTTTTTGCCTTTTATTGCATACTAATAGTTTTAGGTCTTGCCTGTATAGTATCATTTAAAAATAGGCTGCTTCAAATCCTTTTTTTACAAAGTTGAGGTTTAACTAGTATTTATTTGCTATCATCAAACCAAAAATTGCCAAGTGAAGAAAACAATCAATTCACTGTATCCCTGAGGCTGGTGAGGGATCAGAATAAACAGTAATTACTAATTGTGAGTTCGTAACCCTTGTATGCATTTCTAATTATATCAAGGGGAAGATATAAAAATTTCCCAAAAAGGAAAAAAAAAGTTTTTGTGAGAGTTTCCAAATCAAATAATTAAAGGGAATAAAAATTCAGAAAGCTACCACGCTGGCCCCTGACTGCAGAGCTGGAGGCCGGGTTCTGCCCCTCAGTGGTACTCACATCAGGCTGGGTCGGTGCCACTGAGTGGTCCGGTTGTTGTGGTTGACGTAGTAAGTACGACCCAAGTTGTCCACTTTCTCCTCCCAGCCAGGGGGCAGAGGAGGGGGCGGCAGTTCCTCTTGGTGCTGAGAAGCCGAGTCATTTGAGTCCACAACTTCCCAGCCAGGCTGTGGGACAGAATCAGAGGGAAGGGAGGTCAGGAGGCTGGCTCCCCAGACGTGAGAAGATGCTCACCGTGCATCCTGTGGCCTCCGGCTCTGGCAGCGGCTTCGTGTGCCACATTTAAAGAAATTCTCCAAAGAGGGCCAAAACAGTCAATTCTAGGAGAGTCTCAAAAATATTCTGAGCAATTGGCCAATGAGCCGCACTGCCTCCTAGGATGACTGCACTGCAGGGCGCGACGCGGACCGGGAGCTGTACGGCCTGTCACGTTACCTAAGTCACATTAGACTCTTGCCATATTTCATGTTTGTTATTCTGACCTGAAGGCCTCCGGGGCTGCACAAAGCCATGCCAACGATATGGGTCAGGCTACAGCTGTCGGCTTTTCAGCACCTCCGAAGGTAAAAGGGAGCAGGGAAGATGAGCCGCCCGCATGTGTGTCCTAAGAGAACCCACGGCCGGAGCGGTCCGAGGCCCACGGCTCTGCAAGGAGGCCGGCAAGCTGCCCCTGCGTGGAGAACAATCTCGGAGCCAGAAGAGGCCCGGAGGCTGCTTCGCCATCCCCATTGCCACATCAACCGGCTTCGTGGTACCAGTGTTAGAGGCACTTTTTTGCAACACATATTTTCAGCATTAAGTATTCCTTCCTAACATCCCCTAGTAAAGTCACTGGAAAATTAAGCAATTCACTGGTGACTGCAGTTGGAAGGCTGGAAGAATGTAAAAACAACAACAAAAAAATCCTTGGATTGGAGATGAAAATCCGTGGATGCGCTTATGAAATCTTAACATTCGCAACTGCCGATCCCCCACTTCAGTCCTCTCACGGAGAGATGAAAGCTCACACGTGAAGTACTGCCTGCAAATATGACCTCGTGGTCTGAGGGGGTTCGGTTCACTGGCCCACAACGCATTATCCACACATCATGTATACGCAACAGCTGCAAACAGATGTGCAAATAAGCCAGAGAGAGGTCCTGTAAGCGGAGACTTGTAAATGGAACACTGCGAGAATGAGTCTAAAACAGCACTGTCCGAAGCATCGGCTGCAGGTACAACGTGACCCATGGTTCAGGTATGTGGCCAGGAAGTTAAAAGGTGGCCCAGCCAGGAGGGAACGAAAGAAAATTCCTCTGGACAGCTAATTCCAAAATGGCATTTCTAGGGGAGAGCTCTTCTCATGCACGCCATCACCTGTGGGCCAAATGAGTAAGGAACTTGGAAAAGATTCTCTAGATCATTTTCTCCACTTTGAAGCAATTCCAAGGGCTAAAAGGAATTTGCAAAAGAGCTGTAAGTCCAAAGATATAATAGAATTAAATATGTGGGGAGAATTTCACATGGTGGCGGGGCTGCTAATAAAACAGAGGCATAGCATTCCAAACAGAGAAAACTCTTCAGTTGTGAGCATTGTAACATAAAATAAAAACTTCTTTGCTGAAAACACACACATCAGTAGGTCTATCAACAATGCAGATTCACGGACACAAATAAGTCTCTTTATATTTAGGCTTTATCAACTTTTATTTCCTTAAATTATAAAGCATTGAAGTAAAGTATCAACATGCCCTCAGGCAAGGAAAACAGACGGCGGCCTGCAACCCAGGAGCTTACCTCCATTTCATCCCTCTGCTCGCTGCTTTCTTCGTCTTGACCTCCGTTTTTGGGCATGTAGGCCATTTTCAATCGCAAAAATCCCTTAACTCGAGATTTATGACTGCATGATGGAAGAAAACCGGTTACAGAGAATGTGACTTGGTTATGTCTTGATGATGGTTCACATTTATGGCTTTTTATAAAG
This sequence comes from Camelus dromedarius, assembly GCF_036321535.1. Classification (NCBI taxonomy): domain Eukaryota; kingdom Metazoa; phylum Chordata; class Mammalia; order Artiodactyla; family Camelidae; genus Camelus; species Camelus dromedarius. Next base: position 14,925,453 of record NC_087463.1, on the reverse strand, counting down.
ATGAAAATAGGACAAGAAAAGTTGAAATCTTCCTCAGAGAAAACCAACAGCCAAAGCACAAAGGACGCCTGCCTCCCAAAGGCTCACCTTCTTGGTCTGAGGAGAAAATCCTTAAACGTGTAGGGTCGCTCCATCGTTGGGTCTTCTGTCTAAAGGAAGGAAAAGCAAGTTTCAATGCTCCTGATGGTTTCGTGTTTCAGATACACCCACCCGGATCTGGATCACAGAGAACTACGTTTTCATGTTTCAGGACGTGGGCCTGCTGAAAATGGGCGTTGGTTTCTCAACCAGGACTTGTCAATTAATTACACATTTTAAAGGTCACCGAACTTGATCTACTCAAGATCCACTAGATGTCACTATCAACATCTGCTTCTAGGAGCCGACCTCAGCCTTAGACAAATGTCAAAATTATAGTCAACACTGCCAAGTGTAATTTCTAACTGCTGGGTGCAGGCTTCAATCTCACACTGCTGATTAACTTCGGAGAACCAGTGGTCACTGGTGCCTGCTTGTCCCTGTGATTCAAGAAACCTAAAGATGCAGTTAATAGGAAAGTATGCAAGATTAATCTGAGAAGGCAATTTTACTTTACTTTTAACATTAAAATAACATGTCATCAGCCTGAGATCACTGAAAGCTTGTCTCCACCACAGAGACTCTTCTAGTGCCATCATCAATCAGCCTTTTTCTGGTGTTTATCCCATAAAGCTATGAATGTAACTGTGATATTTACTCATTTTAAAAGCAGTCAGTATTCATCTCATTGTGCAAAATCAGTTGGTCAAAGCAAGCAGAAAATTGGAAAAATAAATGCTACTATTTCATCAATTTTAAAATACTATATACATAGTAAAACTTCAACTACCTCGACTCTTTAATTAAACACAATTTAAAATATTTACTTTTGTAGCAAGAGACAAACCACAGCAAAACGATTTACTATATATCAGAGGGGTACATGTGTGTGCATTTATATTTGAAACATTATCTGTTTTTATCATCCCCTGCTTTAAACTCTTTTTTTGGCGGGGGGGGGGTAAAGTTTGTTTGTTTGTTTATTTTAAATAATATACATGGAAGTACTGGGGACTGAACTCAGGACCTCGTGCATACTAAGCACGCACTCTACCACTGAGCAATATATATCCTCCCCTCTTCTTTAAAATCTTGATAGCTTCCTGCTCTGCTTTTAATATGCTGAAAATTCTTTCCTATGGACCTACAAGGTTAAATCATGATCTGGTTCTTAATTACCCACAGCCTCACTGTGAACCAGCCTCTCCATCCACCCCTTACTCCAGCCGTCCTGACCTCATCTGTCCTGTGTGAACATCACATCTAGCCCTGCCCTCGCAGGCCGTTCTGCTGGACAGCTCTGGCTCCAGACGGCCACGGTGGGCTCCACTTTGCCGTCCAGATCTGAGATCACTGAGATCCCAGGTGGCATCCTCAGACGCTGCACCCTAAATCGCCACCATCAGCCTCCCTTTATCTGCCTCTATCACAATATCCTGATTTACCTTCTCCCCTTTCACTATCTGAAATTATCTTGTTCATTTACTTATTTACTGGTTTATCATCCATCACATCTAGAATATTAACCTCATGACATCCGAGACTTGGATTTGCTCACCGCTCATTGTATTCTTGGTGCCAAGAGCACTGCCTGTCACAACGTAAGCACCTGTACAAGTAGCTGATTAATCCATGTGATCTACGGTAAACTACCGAGCCACAAAAAGTCACTATCACTCAAGAAAGTCAAATATGGTCTCTAGACTGTTCTCCCTAAGGCAGCAAAGTTCGAAAGAAAAATCACAGAGCTCGCAGGGACTCTGAAAATGGAATTGTCCATACGCTGCAAAGCTTAAGTGACAAACACCATGCAGATCAAGAGGCAGACGTCCTAGGTCTGGGTCCTGGCTTTGTTACTTACAGGGCCACATGGCCAAGGACAAGTTCCTTACCTCTCTGTGCCTCAGTGTCCTCATCTACCCAGTGGGGCAGTAACACAATCTTATTCACAGAGTTGTTTTGACGATTAAACCAGATCCACTGGGTTGGTGCATATCCAATCCTCACGAGGGTTCCTGGCACGCTTAATGAATGTTGGCCCCTATAATCATCGGCCAATTCTACATTTTCATTTCACTTGTGAGTACTGCCCACTTAATGCTCCGCAATAAAGGCAAGGCATTAAAAAATAAAAATTCACCTCTGGAAATTCTCCAGCGTGAACAAGATGGTGATCTTGTAGGTAACAACAGGATTCTTTGTGGCACCAGTCAGGTCCTGCGTGATCCTAGTCCCTGGAGAAGAGCCCAGGGGAGGCTCCCAGGACAGCACTGAGAGTGCTCCTGGTGGAAAGCCATCCCAAAGAGATTAATCCTAACAGTACTGTTGGCCAAAACAGATGTTGCTGCCTCCCGTCCCCGGCCATGAGCATTCAAGAGAAAATCTTTTGCTTACACAGCGATTTCATCCCAAAAAGATCAGTTGCTTTCAATAGAACTGCAGCCACTCTAACATACACATAGTGAGATAAATGACTCTGTGGGCAAGTGGAAGGGAATGGCCTCATCAGGACCCTAGACTCAAAACAGGGCCGCAGCCACTGAAAGGACCCAAGCCTTAGGCTGAGATCCTCCACTCTGTGGCCCTTGACTGTGCTGCAGATCAGTGCTGGCCACCCAAGGTCTGGTCAGCCTGCTGGTCACTGGGCAAGTTACCTCCCTCTCTGGGCCCGGTGCCCTCACCTGGAAAATACAGGGGGTGGATGCATGGTCTCTAAAGTCCCTCTAAGCTCTGATCCTGAACTCTACATGTGAGAGGGAACCAGTCCCCTGGTATCACCCGTAATTACAACAAGGGTGTTCGTCACTGAGTTACATTCAAGTACAATTAAGGCACCAAATAATCTCACCACTACCCTGAAAATGCCGCACTGTAGGAAAACTGAGATTCAAGTTAACTCTGGTTGCCTCGAGTGGCACTTAATTGAAATAGAAGAAATTAATGTTTTAAAAATAACTCTCTACCCCAGTGTGTTTCCCACAGATACAGAGATTTGGCATCTGGGTAGGGGTGAGTGTGCTGAGGGCTCAAAGGGCAGGGGAGACAGAACTAATGGAAGAAGCCAGAAAAATTTCAGAGGCATAAACGGCAAACACCTGCCAGAAACGGCATTCTATTGTTAATACAAGTCTTGGAGTTATTTTTTGTCTCTAAGTAATTATTAAAGACAAGTCAAAATATTATATGAACTTCTGGGCAATGATACACATAATTTAACAAATAGATGTAAAAATGATAGTTTTTTTTTTTTTGAAGTCAGTAAGAATAGGACAGCCACGGCTAAGTTTACTTCTGGTGCCGCCTTGTAAAAGAATGAAATAGAAGAGCTCTGTTTCAGCTGCAGAACAGACATCAGGCAGGTAGCGCTACCTTCCTAAAATACAGTCTCCCACCTCCTCCACCAGCCTCCAGTGTGTCACGCTGCCCCAGTCTCCCAGGTAACACCTGTGTTGTCATGGTCGCCACGCCTCTGCTGAGCGAACACTGCGAGGCAGCTAAGACGCCAGTTCACAGAGCTAGATGGAAGCTCGGTATCATCTATGCCCTCATTTTATAGGTAAGAAAACAGATGCCTAGAGAAGATTACTAACTTATTAAGGTTACCAAGGCAACCTGGCCATCTCCAAGTTCAGAGACAATTACTCTTGAGAGATCTTTTAAAGCCTGACATTTGGAAACTTCTGTGAATATGAATCTATGTTTTCTTAATTCTCAGATCTGCACGGAAGGTCAGACCGCTAACTTTATTTACACTTCCCCACTCCTCTCTCTTCATTTACTCACCCCTATGCTCAAAAATAAATAAAACGGAAAAAATATTAAAGATGAGTGGCACATTTGGCATAGAAGCAAAGGAAATAGAGGTCCCTACCATTCTAAACTCCTTGGGTCCTATTTCCTGTCCTTTTTTTTCTTCCACAAAGAAAATTGGTCCAAGAGCCAAGAATGAAAGTGAATGACAATTCTAAAACTATTTCCTTTCATCTGGAAGCACCTGATAAAGCACTGAGGAATCCATGATCAAAGAGGGGAAAAGACGTTTGTTTTCTTTCTCCTTATCACTCTTTACTCCTTCCTGTTTAAGGGACAACAACAGAGCTGACACTGCCCTGGGGCCACTGTGGCTGACAATGGAGGCAGGGATTCTGGACACGTGGAGTGCACCCCAGCGCCACACAGTCCTCCCTGACCCTTCTCTCTCTTTCAAGTGGCCTCCTTCACTCGTCTCCCTGGCAAAACCCCAACCTGGGCTGACACAATGGCCCACAGGGCCCTGCAGGGCACCTAATTAATTATCCAGGAACCCAACACTGGGCAGTGAGCTGAGGAGGACCACCCCCACCCCTCTTCCCCATGTGCAGCGGTCGGAGATGCCAAAGCACTGGTAACTCTGCACGTGCATCCATGAAGGGTCTGCTCCCAAACCAGAGGGAGGTTCATCCTGATCCTCTAGACTTCCTGGTAGGTTTCTCAGGGTCAGGGAATGCACAGCTTAGGAGACCAGTTCCCAAGAATTTAAAAGCACGGTGTTACACTGCAAATGCCAATATCCACTAGCACCTGCACCATAAGAAAGGCTTTGAGAATTTCAGCAAGGGGATATGGTTCTTGAGCGAACCCCAATTACCAAGTCTCAACTATTTTTTCCAAAAGTGCACACACAACCCCCCCCACAAAATAGAGTATTTAAATTATTAAAAATAACTTCCTAACAATCATGAGAGATTACATTAACTTTACTTTTGTGGTCTTGAATCTTCTCCATCAAGCTCCTGATTTAGAAAAGAGCTTCATTCAAATGCTGGCAACTTCTTAGGCCAGAATCAAGGCACAGATGATTCTTTTCTAACAGACTCAAGGCTCATGCTCTCTTGGGGCAACAAGATAAGCTTAAAATGCCTTGTAAGTGTGTTTACATGTCAACATGGAGGTGAAAACAATTAGGCATTTTGCTAATAAGTAATTTTAAAAATAGTAACAGAAGATTACTTCTCCTTTATCTTAAATTTCTATGATTCCAAATTTCTGAGCCTTTTCTTATTATTTAAATTAAATATTCCTGGTATATGAAACATGTAGAACTACAGAGAAACAGCCTCAAGTAGGGGAAAAATGCTGAATGAAAAAATCACCAAGTAAAACTTGGTTTGGGAATCACCCCACCCTGTTCCTTCTAAATACTGGAGGAAAGGGAATCCAGAATTATATATTTTTCACCTAAGCCAGGGAACTCTGGTCTGATCTCACTGGAGCCATCCAATATGGAGCCATTTGCCAAAGGTGGCTTTTTAAATATAAACTTTAATTAATCAAAATGAAATAAAATATCTTCAGTTCCTCAGTCACATTAGCCACATTTCAAATGCTCAACTACCACCTGTGGCTATTGTTATGGTGGCCCTGCAAAGCCACACGATGAACTGGCTTCACCGACTCAGAATGTCTGTCATCAAACATATGTTTAAGAGTAAATTCTCTATCAGCTAGTGGGGTTGTATAAAATTAATTGAGACCAAATACTCAATGCCATTCCGCAAACCTTGAGAAGGCTTGGGTCGGTTGGCAGTGGCAACTTCACCGCCACATAACCACTCTATGTGACAGTATCTCATGAAATAAGACAATTTTCCTAAGTTCCTTATCTAAAATGTGATGATTTTGACGAACACTGAATCCAGAGGCCATACAGACACAATCTGCCTTGACAGTGGTCACAAAGCCACCAGGAAAAGAGCATCCATTACTTATCCTACAAAGTATATTCAAAGGCTAACATCCATTGTACATGCCCATCCTTGTGTTATCATACAAAACCAACTGTGCAATTTTCCCATGAGTGTCCTACACATATGATCAAATGTATCATGAGAGCACCTGAAATCGTCGGACCAGAGCCATGTCCACTCAGAACATGCTGGCTGGGATCTGCTACCACTTAGAGGATAAAGACTGCACTTCCACCTCTCCCTTTGCGGTCCATCTCTGGGACTCCAGTGGGCTCCACAAAGCCCACCAATTTTAAGGAGACATGGCACTCCGGTGTAAGCTCACCCTGGGACAAGTTCAAAACTGGGAGGCTCCTTTACTCCGCTGGCTCAGCTCCCATGAAAGTACTCATTCCTCTCTGGGCTTGCACTGTTCCACTCTTGAACCGGCTGGTCTAGTCCAGAGCCTTGGTCTAGTCCAAATCTGCAGCTAAAATATTCTCTCTACTGACTTGGTTTCTGAAGAGCAGCATTCTTCTGTTCTCTGGGAGTCCCACTCAACTTTTCCAAACCAGTCTGCACGCAATCACTCAAACAGGGGACTGCTGGAGCAAGTTGTTTGAAAATTTCGCTCATACCTCTTAGAGAACATCAGGACGTAATTTGCCTTGACTGTGATACGGTTTTTATGTTAGGGAAAAGGGTGGCTGGGGACACCCAGGAAAGAACTGACCAACCAACCGACATTGTCTAAAAACACGGGGAGGTTACAGCTTCAACCTGCGCAGCATGAACAGAAGCCCCACTGGTGGAGAAACCTGTGGACAGTCTTTCAGCACCAAGCCTGAGACATCCCTACGCTCTCAGTGCGACTTCAAAAGAACAGCCGGGCTTCTGATGGCCTATGGACTCAGTCTCCTGTGCACCTTCCACAAGCAGCTTGGAGCTTCAGGTTTTTATAGAGAAACAAACAAAAATATTTTAATCATTTGGAAGGGAACATGCTTGAAGTCTTTCTTCCTTAATAGCTCCCCTGAGTAAATGAGAGTAAGTGCGTCACATTCCTCACAGCAGCTCTCACCGCCTCCCGGGTGCAGCCCGTCTATCTCGGTCTCTGACACTGGGTAGCAGCTACAGTTCCCACATGGCAGGAGGCTCACACGAGGTGGTTTAACTCATTTTACTTTATAGACTATGCTGTTGGTGCGCATAAAGCATTAAAGCAATAATAAAATGCTCTTGGAAGGCAGAAACATTTGACTTATCCCCTCTCAGGTGCTACTTAAGTCACTTAGTGATGCCGGAAGGGCCCAGGGCTGGAACACGAGATCATCTCCCCTCACCAAGGGGAGTCACCTTCAAGCTCGGTCATGGTCAACAGTCCCAACCGTCTGGCTTCTCGTGTGGACAGAGAGGAATGGGAGCGACACCACACATGCTTCCGCGGCAGGTTCTGAAGCCGGAGTGGGTGTTTCCAGCTGACAAGTTCACTCAGAACCACAGCGCCTTTTCTTTTGTCTCCGTGCCGACTGAGAAAGCCATACACAAAGCCTGGGAAACACTGGCTAGTGGGGACGTAGCCCTGGAGAGGCAGCATGTGCCATTCCAGACAAAAGGGACAGACATCTGCTTAGACCCAAAGGATGAACTTGAAAGCAAGGACATTCCAGTGACAAAGAGGAGGGGTTTGACAGAAGAAGGTAGCTGTTTCGTATGAAGTGACAAAGGAAAACGAGCTAAAGAGCGGAAGAGAAAGCAGCTGGTGACACTGCCAGTCCTGCCTGGAAGGTTCAGATGCCCGTGATTTTTACAATGACGCTGTCTCCTACCCACTAGAAAGGGACAGGGTCAGAGCGCACGCTCTCCATCTCAGCCTTCTCTGTCTGCCGTGTTCACGCCGAGGAGATACTACCCTGAAAATACACCCAAGTGCAGACAAGCAGAAACTGCTGCTCACAGCACTCACTGTAAATATAAAGCAGGTAACCGTTCTTACCGGGAGATGACTAAGCGGTATGTCCACCTGGCCCAGGAAGTCGTCTCGCGTCTGTTGAGAAGAGAGAAGAGTTAATGCTTCCATCTATCAGCTGAGTGTCAGCATTCTTAAGCATGTTTCTTTACAAACAGAGACAAAGGTCCGGGCCTGACACGGGAGCGCAGCAGGGCTGGGCTGAAGGCAGAAGACCCAGGTGAAGCCCAGACAGCCGTCACCTCGGAGACCGTGTGCCCCAGGCCTCCCGCACCTGATCTGCAGCCGCCCGAGACTCTGCAGGGCGTCTACTCCTCCGCGGAGTGGAGACAGATCCTCTCTTGGGCCTGGGGAGCACGCGCTCAGTTGGGGAAGGGACACCTGGGACCACAGAGGGTTTGGGGGCACCGCTGGCCCAATTTAAAGAGAAGACAGTAAACAAAGGTTGGGAGCATTTTAACAAATATTTATTGATCAAGTGCTGTAAACGAAAGAGCTCCTGAGGTCTGAGAGTCCTGGGACAGAGTATAGAGTTTAGTTATTAACATATCTTATAAATTACTTATCACTAAAAAACGGCCCTGACCGTTCAGTTGAGTAAGTGTACTGTTTCAGAATCCAAGTTCATGGGTGAGTTCCCGGTTAACTCTGGACACTCTGTGCCTCTTCCTCTCTCCATCCACCACACAGCATGTGTCTCTCTGACTTAAGAGTCAGAAATGAAATCCACGTGGAGAGGCTCCCAAGCCCCTTTCAGACTCTGGGACTCACTGAGTCAAGTCAGGTTTGGGGGTCGCTGGCCTGGAGCACAGGGGGTCCAGCAGGTCAGGCTGACGCTACGTCCTGCTGTAGGACAGCTTGGCTCTGCCTTTTAGATGACCCACTGAGTGACTGGGAAGGGGCACAGTGACTCGTTACCCCCGTAAGCAGCACACAGCTGCTTCTGGCACATCCCAACTTCACGCCTGTTAGCGGTGAAGTTCTTTAGACCTCATCAGACCTGTCCCACCGCTGGCTTCAGTTCAGGAGAACCCCAAAGAGAATCCAGACCTCCTAACCCTGAATCCTGGGCTCCTATTTTCACTCTTTACTGGTTCAATTGTGAAAATTTCTAAGTTATAAAACACGCTTTTCAAATGTACTTGAAAAAAAAATTCTCTTCTTGCATTTAAACAGCGCAGCAGGTAAATGTGAATGAAATTTACTGAAATGATCCACTTCAGGCTTAGGATTTCCTTTTAGGTAATTAAAAAAAATTTGTTTAACTAGGAAGCTATCCGTTTCCTCTAAACAATACATGACGGACAATGAAAAATCAAAGTTACCGTGGGCTGAGTGTGCACGAAGCATGAGACTCATCCCCGTCTTTCCACTGAGACTCTTCGGTCTTTTGTTTTCCCACCTGTATGTGCCTCAGTCCATCATGGAGATACCTCGTCTAGCACAGGCCCTAAGGGGCCAATAAATGCTGTCTATCTCAACAAGAAACAGCCGGCAAAAGGTCCAGAACAAGTAGACATCTTCACCATCCAAAGAGTTAGGGAGCAGTCCTGTTCTGAATTTGGCTGGTTTAACTATAATTATAAAGCCAGTGTAAATGTCAGTTAATTCTACTTTCAAAAACGCAGAAACGTTTGACTGCCGACCATAAGTTGTGTCTCTACCTAATGTGAGTGGTGAGGCGTCTCCATCTGTCCCCTCTCCCCTCCTGCCACTGGTGCAGATGCTGTGAAGGAAAAGGACACAGGGATGCAACCATCAAAGGAGACAATCTCACTGGAAGCTGGAAGCTGTTTCATAACCTGATACCTCTGAAAGGCTACCCATCAACTGTCAACGTAAGTGTCTTTTAATGAAAATTCACAAAACATCCACGAGCCCGTGCTGTTTTGCTAGGGAGACGTCAGAGTTCTAAACTGATCAGATGAGTTCACCATCCGAACCAAGGGACAGGCACCTGCCACTCAGGGCTACAGCAGCAAAGCAGGTGCTGTGCCAAGGCCACATGGAATCCTCACAGCAACTGTAGGAGGTGGGCACGATTGTTACGCCCATTTTACAGATGGGGAACCTAGAGACCAGAGCACTTCCTATCTGGGGAGACTGGTTCCAGAGCCTGGGCTCTTAACTAACACTCTGTCCCCGCACCTCAATGAGGCAGCAAAGCATGGCTGTGCACCAGCTGTGGGCTTCTCACTGGGATGTTGGCTACAAACAGTGTGGATGAGAAGGGACCCTGATGACAGCACAGTTGATGAGACTTTGGGGGGAGGGAGGTTCTGTTAAAATGCCATCTGGGATATTATCTTTAACAGAACCTCCTGTTCCGTGTCTGCTTCTTTCCCCAAAGGAGCAGTTTACTGGATCCCCATGGCACTTGCTGCAAAGCCAGGCAGCTCCACTTGTGCCTTAGCAAGCTTCCTCAATACATCTAAAAAACAATTCTCAAACAGATGAAGATGAAGCCATCTCACCATTAAATAGAAGGCTCTTATTTTCTGGTTTACATCAAGGGTGACTGTAACAAAGTCATCTTAAAAATAAAATAGGGATCAAGTGTATAGAACAGCACATGGTCAAGAGGAATTGGCTTAAACAAGTGATTCACCAGTCAAGGGAACATGTTGGTGAGATCCAGGTTTCAAAACATCCCACTGTTGCCAAAGCTACAGACATTTCAGGCAATGCAAAATACTTACGTTAATGACACTACACCGGTGTTAAATGTTTTCATTATCACAGAAGAGACCTAGTAGGGAACCTACTGGTGGCCTTTACGCCAAAATGAGAAGCAGGAATGTTTCAAGGACACGTGGGTGTGTGGATGTGGGCCCTGGAGAGACAAGGTCTGAGGCCATCACAGCATCCTTCGGTCATCACTGCCACAGGATGACGTCTTGCACCAGTGTTATAAAAATGCACTCACCATTTTAAATAATTTTCATTACAAAATTATTTCCATCAAGCATCCTGTTAACCCTAAGAGCTTACAGAAACCAAATTAGTTTTGACACATGCAGTGCATACTGGCATTTCTTGTGTTTATTTTTAAGTGGTAAATTCTGTCACTTTCAACCTCGATTACCTGTCACACTATTCTAGAGGCTGAAAACGTGAAGGTTGGTAACACAATTTTAAGTGTTCGCTTCTGACAGGCCATCAAATATTTTCCCAATGTAATGACGATACAAAATGGAACCCTTGAAATGTGTCACAGAAGGTGAGACAAACATCTGTATTCCATCGCTGCAAAAGTGAAATAAACACACCAAGCCCCATCTCTCTCAGAGTTTGGGCTCCAAATGATGATTAACTATATTCAAGACCACCCTTTCCTCCCCCTTAAAGTAACTGTTCCCTTTTAAATAAGAAGGGAAGGGACAGGCATGTGCCGCGGTCCTGCAGAGGTATGTGTGAATGCCACTGGAGCTCGAAGCCTGGGGGCTACCACAGCAGCTCCAGTGAAACCCTAACAAAGCCCCTGGGCATTTCCCATTGTGGACACAGGGCCGGCGCTGCCAGCACTGAAGTGGACACCAGGCTTAGCTGTCCTCACAAGGTAAGTGAGACTCAATTTCTCAAAGAACACATCCATTCAGGAAACAACACAGACTTTTGATCTTCAGGTTAGAACTGCACTCAAAGGATGTGATCTGACTCTTACTACATACTGATGCCCACAGGGGCCGCCGTGTAAGAGCTGGGCTGGGGGAGAAGCCGCAGGGGGACCTGAGTAAGGGGTGCTGGCAGGTCAAAGTGAGGCCATAAAGGCTCTTTAGGAAAGGCGCATCACAAAGGACTGGCGGTTCTGGGAAGGCAAAATGACCTGCAGGTAATACAGGAACATCTATTAAGTGTTTTTTAAACTGTGAGTTGCAGTCCCACTTGGAGTTCACAAGAAGCATCAAAGAACTGAACATAGTGGAACAGAAAACATTAGAGTGCTTCACGTGAAATGTAAGTACTGTTTCCAGAAATCTGTTTCAGTTACGTATACATGTGAATGAGTGTACTAATAAGTTGTGATGTAAAATTAAGTTCTTTTTTGCATACCACTGTCACAAGTTTAAAAGCCACCCTACTCCAGCAGATGAAAACCATCCAGTACTACCAACACCCAGGAAATCATTAAGTAGCAACTTCCAAGAAAATTATATTGATAATTTCTCAAGACAAGCGGGAGAGAAGTTAACAGATGAATCAGAACAGAAGCCACAGAGAAGGAATTTAAGGGCAAAGATACGGCATGCTTAGATCTTTGTATATTACACATCAAGGTAAGCCTCCCAACCCTGAACAGCATGACAGAATAACCTCTGCTTTGCTGCTAAACTTAAAACGCAGCTCCTCCACCTGCCGCTCCCTTCCGAGGCATGGGGCCCACACACACACACAGGCACCAGCAACTGACCAGACGGGGAAATGGGTTCTATTTTTAGGGTGACTTTGGAAGCACGCACTCTGAATTATCTAAATAATGAATGGCTTGAGAAACCTTTCAGAAACTTTCAGACAAAATATCACAAATACAGTAGCCCGCTGTCTGGAGAGTCACCTGGATGTCAAGGCGGATTTAGTTTTAGCTGTCTCTCTCCTCACAAGAGCATGAAGGCAGCTTTGTTGTCACACACAAAAGGATGGAGGAATATTCTTTTTTCTCCTTCCATACACACCAGTCTCTGTCCTCTGACAGCAGGACTGCCATGGCTCAGGAAGAGAGAGTGAGTCTGGCCTCCACCCTCAACCAGGCATCGCATAATCCAGCGTCTTACCATCTGGGGCCTCTGGCTTCAAGGTGAGTTGTTTCAAAATACATTGTGGAAGTTACCTTAATCAAACAATCAAGTGCCATTCCACCAAAAACAAAGAAAAAGGTGCAATGATGACATCCTCTGAATGCACATGCTCTTACCAAAATTCACACGATATGCACCAGAACATAAAAACCAAACAAAACTCACTTTTTTGTCCAAACACACACACATCTCTCACCCCACCAGCCTTTCTGCCATCTACTCTTTAGAGGTTAGGATGAACCCTCCTCCCATTCACTAAAACAGAGTAAGGTGTGTCCTGGAGACACTGGCCCTTATTTATAACAACAAGACCTCCCTGTCAACAAGATGCCAAAGCCGACTCACAGGACTTTTACAGGCTCCCATAAAATCATGCTGGACAGGCGGGCAGAATGAAACCACACTGACTGAATGTGATCGTGAAGGCCATCTATTTTAAGGAACACTTTTGCTTGCAATTCGGAAGATAAAACAGAAGGGGCAAAGAACCATCCTGCTGGCAAAGACAGTCGCAGCCTGGCTTAACCAGGAGCACAACCAGACAGTTCAGACTGGGCTGTGAGAAGCCCTGCCTCGTGGGCTCCAAGGGAGTCCCTGTTGTTCTAGGTGTCCTGGTATCACGTTAGGGACGAGACATGCTTGCTGTTGCCTCCTTTCCTGGGGTGAGTGGGGGCAGCTCAAGGACACAGTCTGGTCCACTCCCCTCTCCAATGATAAGCACCTTTCAGGCCAGGGGTCAACTGAGGGCCACAGGAATTGCAGCTTTTTGCAACAGGAGCACTTAATCATCTAAATTTAAGATCCAATAAACTCCACAGGTGCAAACACTGGGAAAGGAATCTGGGAATCAGATGCACAAAATCTGAGCAGCACTGTTGAGGGCATTGGCTCCTTCAGGCAAGAGGTCGCCCAGAGACCCCAGGTGCCCTCACCTCCTAGGGCCAGACATAACCGGCCCTGTGCTGGAGAAATGTAACACAAGCCACATACAGAACTTGAAAATGTCTAAGTCCCTTTCAAAAAGTAACAATCAACAGATGAAATTAAGTCTAATAATCTATCTTAGTTGACCAAATAATCCAAAATCAAAGTGTAATCAAGATCAAAATGAAATCAAGATTATTACTAGAAGGGTCTTACATTCTTAGAGTTCCTCACCTATGGCGCACCTCCCTTTGGACCATATGCACTGTAAGTGCTCAATCGCCACTGGCGGCCGGTACCTGCAGCTCCGCACAGTCAGTCACCACGGCTGCCGCATCTCAGAGGCATGGACAGAATGCTGCAGGGATACGGCGGGGAAGTGACCAATTCTGCCCGGGGTCAAGGGCAGGCATGACTTTAGGAAGGACGGAAACTTCACGCAGGGTCAGAAGCAGCAGTTTTCTAGGAGGATGAACGGGGCGGAAAGAGAATGGTATGAAGCAGATCAGGGGAGAGCCGTGAGGTCCTGAAGAGAAGCCCTGGGGTGGGCATGAGGGGACAAGGCTGGGGGTGGGGGGGTCAAGGAGAGATGGCGAGGCCCTGGTGGGACCGCCCCGCATGGTTATGCAGGAGGACAGCATCCTAGGGGTTTGAGAGGATACGCAAGGACGTTAAGGAGGGAAAAACCAGTAAGGTCTGTATTTAGAAAGGTCCCCAGACGCGGGAGGGAGAATGTATTGGAGGGGGAGGCTCTGGAGGAGAGTGTTACGTTGTTCAGATGAGGCTCCATGGACCACATTGGGACATGGAAGGAAGGACGGTGTGGTGATGGTCGGAGTGCTCTGCTCCTGGACCCTCCTTGCCAGCGGTAGCTCTCCTGCCTGTGACCAGGGAGAAAGCACCGTTATCCTGACCCCAGGGCCCAGGCAGGAGGGCCCGGGAGCCAACATCACTGTCACTACAAGAGCCACGAGGGTGACAATGTTGCAGACGTGACACAGAGCAACCTCAGGAGATAGTGGAGGCCACAGCCAGGGAAGGGGAAGGGCCGACCAGCGGCTGTGGTTCCACCCAGGGCGGTGGGGCTGCCTATGGGCCAGTGTTCATCCCCCGTGTTCTCCTGTTTGTAAAGAAGCTTCCTCTTTGGCCCAGACGTGCCTAGTGACACAGGCTGGGACCCACCATTGTGTATCTTTTCAGAGGAAGGAAGAGGCCACTGCTGGTCATCCCCACAGGGTCTGGGGCCTGGCCTGGCATCACAGTTCTCTTTTATATCTGCTTTAAAACTGTCCAGCTGCACAAAAACTCCCCACAAATGACACTGGCAGTTTCTTATGAGGCAAATGTATCTTTGTAAAAAATGCAAATGTGGAAAAACCTGAGGCATGACTGTCATTCCTTATGAAAGGAATGGTAAATTTGCTGAAAAAACTATAAATTTTTAATCTGCTAAAAATGAGGTAAATAGTCACATCCATTCTATCTGTTACAAAGCAAACTGCCTTGAAATTAAACATCAAAAAGGAAGATGTGCCACTGTGTTCATCTAATGACAACACTGTTTAACTCTGTGCTTCAGATTTTATCATACAAAACTGTTTTAATTTCTTAAGATTTCAACAACAGTGATTTTTCTCAGGATAAGTGTCTCTCATCTCTGGAGAAGTTTAAAAATCAATTTTTCTATAAGCGATTTTAATAACATTAAATGCATAATCAATAAAAGAAAGTAAAGATACTTCTAAATTCTGTATTTTCTCTTAACTAACAAAAAATTGACCTTAATCACATGAAATGATTCATGACAGACACCTGTAGTAACCAATGCAGTGTCAAGGAATGACCGAACAATGGGGAAAAGTGAACCAAGGGACACCATGTGTTCACTGTCATTTTCATAGTCTGATTTCATTAACACGCTTACTGTGAAAAGCTTTTCCTCATATTCTCAAGGCATTTGAAACGATGCAGCCCTGCTCTCTGCCTGGCTGGACAACAGGCTAGATGTGCAGAATACTGTCCAGCAAGAACAGGTCACGTGTAACACGAACGCAGCGTGGTGTCATTCTTGGCATTTTAATGAGCGATGACTCTTGACTCTGAACTAGAGATACAGCGGTTTATATGAGGACAATGACTTTTCATTAAGGTTCCATGAAAACAGCCTCATTAAGAGCTTTGGTATCCCAGGTAGGGCCTGCTAAGTCTCTCTTCTGCACTGGCTGTCCTTTGGCTGAAACTGCAACTCTGGCCAATGGACTCCATCAAAGCTTGCTGGGGGGAAGAAGCTCCAGCCATTCTCTGGTAAGAAATTTAAGACTGCCAAGAATAAGAAGCTACCATGTAGCTTACCTATCATGTGTCAGAAACTGTTAGCAGCAGGTTAAGAAACTTGCCCAAGGTCACTGAGCTCGTAAGCATCAGCCAGGATGTGAACCCAGGCAGGCTGGAGCCAGGGTCCGTGCTGTTGCCACCACATCGAGTAGCTTCACATTCCAGGGACTTAAGGGAAAACATGGACAGGCGCCCCTTTCCCCACAGAAGACCCTAGTTTGCTGCACTGCAGCCCCAACTTCACATCCCCAGAGGGTCACACTTGCCAGATGCAGTTCCTGGCCATCTGTTAACTCCCAAGGAACACAATCTCAGCACTGTTTGTCATGTGCACATTCTTACTTGTGTCTTTCCTTATTTGTATTTCAATACAAAAATGAAATAAAGTGTAAGTTTGAAAGAGAAATGAAATGAGCTGAATACATCTTGTTCCTTTATTAACCCCCACCCCCCGCCCCAGTAGCTTTCAAGCTGAGCTCTTCACCTGCAGCAGACACACCCCTGAGGATGTCAAAGACCTTCCAGGGGACCTGGGCATGGGCAGTTTTAAAGACATCATTTTCTAGACCCTCGCCTCCGTATGTCTTCTTCTGCCTCACCTTTCCTAAATCACAATCTGCTTCTCCCACTTTCCAAAGAAAGGCGTACTTCTCACCTTTCCCAATCTTACCACGGTGCCGTTTGCTCGGTATAAAACCTCTGGAGCACAAAATGAAGGGACAGTTTCAAAGTGCACAGCCCCCGAGCTGAGGGGACACCAGGGAGAAGCCCTGACTTCCCCTGGATGACAGGCTCACGGAATGACAGTGGCTTGCATGTTTACCATCCATCTAACTGATTTTCTTGTTTATTTGATTTACAAAATGAAGTCAGACTTTTTAATGATGGGAAATAAGCCTGATATGGCTGACTTGTTTTTAGCAATAAGGACCAGTTTACCATTAATTCAACTTTATAGCAGGTATTTTCCATAAAATAAGCCCTATCTGCAATCACAAGATGAAAAAAAACCCCCAATACGAGATACGTTATGAAATATATTTAAACCACACACATAAATGCTCAGTATACTAGAAATTACGTCTTTTGCAAGTACTGTATTAATAACTTATTGATTTAGTGATAAATTATAGATGTCACCTTAAAAACCATGTGAGAGTTCTTCTAAATCCTTTACAAGCTTTACTTAGCAGAAATGTTTGGAGACTAGAGTTTAAAGCATACAATCTATCATAAAGTCAGATCATTAACTATGTGGTTATTAAAAAGTTTCCTTCAAACCTCATTAAGCATTTAAAGTTTCCTCCTCCAGGGTACAGGGTTGCGGCCATAAAAACAAAAAACCTCCTTTCCACATACCACGCTGGTGAGGCAAGCAGTCTGCAGAGGAAACCTTCAAGGCTTTGGGTAAAATTAAGTAAATGATTACATGTACCTTAAGATTACACCATTGAAAATAAGAAATGCAAAGGACAAGGAGAAACTGATATCCACTTAAGACTCTAGCAGGTGTGACTTTAAGACCAGAGTGTGGGTCTTCTTCCGCTCCCTGTAGTCTGTGAAGGACATAATGGAAAACAAGGCCTGACTCCTCCTCTTTCTGGACTCTTTAGGACAGAATAATGTCCACAGGTACCTGAGAGAAGGCCGCCTGAGCAGAAGGAGCAGGACTCAATGTGGAGGTAACCAGGGGCTCCTGGCCTGGCTGGACATCACGATCTCCTGCGAAGCTCTCCCATCACTGCTCTCCAGGTCTCCCTGAGACAATTACATTTTTGGTGTTATAAAGCTCTCCGGCTCATGCTTATCTGAGGCCAGGGCTGACAACCAGTGAATAAACCTCTTCGTTTCCTATGCTCACAGGAGAGAAACTGTGACTGCCTATTTAACGGGTAGAATTACACTGACTAGCAAACTGATATTCGGTTGCAATCTCTAAAAGCATGAAACCGTTTGTGTTCCCTGCTCCGCCCTCAACAGGTCCCTCTCACGTGGGCCACTACTGTCCTCCCAGAGAACGAGCAGGACCATTTACACATGTTGGCAAAAATAACTGCCTGGGCCTGGAATGTGGAAGAGATGGGGGGGTGCATTTTTGGCCGCCCCTGTTTGGAACCCTAGCCCTCCGGCCTGACAGGGCTGGGGTATTAATAGGAGTAAGACTCACAGGTGCACAGACAAAGCACAGGGATTCCACTGGTCATGGCCAAGAGCTATCTGCTGCCACTCAAATACTGGGGCTAAAAAGACAAATCCCATTCGAAATAGAATCAGAGACTGCAATCCTTAGGAGGGACCTCAAAAGTCATTCAGCGCAAAACATCAGAGACTCATCTCTCTACCCATCCCTCAGGTGGTTGCTCACTTTGCCTGGTTGTAAACACCATCAGTGATGGGGAGCTCATTACCTACTCGGTCAGCAGAAAGGGTATAGGCTTTGGATGCATAGATGCCTAGTTTAAAATGCCATGTCTACCTGGAAACAGCTGAATAACCAAAGGCAAGCTCCTTAATCACCACCAAAGGTTCATTATCTTCTCATCTGTAAAGTGGGGATAAAACCAACTTCATCTTGCATAGTCACTGGATATTAAATGGGACAATCAGATTCACTAAGTGTAATTCCTAACCCAGGTTGTCACCCTTGGCCTCGATGGCATTTTGTGCTGGATAGCACTCTGTTGTAGGGGGCGGTCAGCTATGCATTATAGGGTTTTTAGAAACACTTCTGGCTTTTACCTACAACATGCAAAAGCAACTCCTGTCCCCGCATTATGACAACTAAAAATGGCTCCAAACATTGTCCAATGTCTTGAGTGGGTGTGTGGATGAGACAAAAGTGCCCTTAGTTGAGAACCACTGTCCAATCCCACCCCCGTCCCCTATACTCCAGAAGGCGTTCCTGCGATCTTCCGGCAATTCCGTAAGAATGTTCTTGTGATCTGGTGTCCATTTTTCTGTAACTCCCACCCCCTTGAAGCTCCAGGAAAGAAAGAAGAGAACCTACGTTTCTACACCTAGAAGGTGGCAAAGATGAGTTCGGACCAAAAGTCTCTCTGACTCCAACACCGGTGTTTGTTTCTACACTATGATGTTATTCCTCAGGGGCTAATCTCTCCACGTGGGATGGACTGGCTTGATCACTTATCCACTCTAGTTGGGCTCCCTCTCCGCCTTCCCCACACCAAGCGCTGTGAGCAGAGCCTCATGCACCAGGCTAGGTCCCGACTGGGACTGGGGCAGAGTTCACTCTGTAGCTGCCGGGAAAATCCCCAAGATGCTGAGACTGAAGGCTGAGCTCCTTGCCTGACTGAGTTGTGTTTAAAATCAACAGCAAAAGCCAGGTGGTTCTCAGGAAGGCACTGAAGCTCCGGGCCAGAAACGTTTCCAGAACAAGGAGTCGTGCCGCAGGGGGCTGTAACTGAGAGCACACAGCGGGGCCGGTGTCTAAGCCTGGAAGGCCCAGGAACGAGGGAGACAGAGGTGAGCGTATTCTAGATAAAAATCACGGGGGGCGGGGAGGGACGCCCCCAACACTCCCTTCAATGTCACATCAAAAGTCTTGAACAATCAAACCACCGAAGACAGTATCCAACTAGGCATTAAACCTTAGTAAGTCTCACTGATGCCTCAAAACACAAGGTAAACCTGGGAGAAGAAAGCTGTGACTTCTAAGGGTCACTGGGGACTAACATTCAAATGCCCAGAGGTGAGAAGTGGACTCGTATCCATGCCTTTTGTAAAGCCCGCCAGTGAGAGAACCAGGATGAGGCTGACTCAAGTGTTTACTTCAGTTCTGAACCCTAGGTGCCTCTCTCGCTCCACCTTTGTCCTGGCCCTGAAACCCATAT
Organism: Camelus dromedarius; assembly: GCF_036321535.1. Taxonomy (NCBI): domain Eukaryota; kingdom Metazoa; phylum Chordata; class Mammalia; order Artiodactyla; family Camelidae; genus Camelus; species Camelus dromedarius. The sequence continues at coordinate 14,905,796 of NC_087463.1, read as the reverse complement.
TTGTTACATTTTATGTCCTGCACCAATGACTCAAACAGAGGGGAAGTACTATCTTTGAGAAATATCCAGTCTAGACACACGTGTTCTAAATTACAGGCGTGGATCTGAATTGCACTGCGGAAAAGGACCCTAAAGGCCCAGAGGCCGGCCCTCTGGGTGCCAGTCCTGGTTCAGGAACTACCTCGCTGGATGACCTTGGGTACCAAGTCCTCCCTGCACCGGGTTCCTCATCTGGAAAATGGGGCTCCGGCCACCTGTACTTCCTATTTCATAAACATGACGTATTTCAAATGTCAGTGTGTGCGGAAGCCTTGAGCAAGCGACTACTGAATGTTATTAAACTTCCATGGCCAATATTAATAGGAGCTACCATTTCCCCACAAAAGTCTTTATGTAAAATCAAGGTCCGAGGAATGCTCATGTTTCTATCTTGGGATTTGCAGACACCAGCTTGAAAAGCACAGGCTGCCCCCAACAACTGCAGGGACCCAGGCAGAACTATTCAGTGATGCTCTCTCTGACCTTGAACGAGCTCCTTCGCTGTTGGAGTCCTGAAACTAGTAAGTACAAAACCAGCACCAGACCGTGAATAAAGGAGATGCCTGACAAGCAAATTACACCACTGCCATTCCACAGTGTGCTTCCCCAGAAAGAAAACCAGAGAGTCACAAACTGCAGGACTGTCGTTATGAGCTGACCTATGTGTTCACAGCCATCAACCGTAGCGGTCCATACAAAAAGGGCATGTGGAAGTGTAATTACATTCCCATGTAAATCCTAACCTTCTAATTGATCAAAGCATCCGATTTCATAAAAATTAAACTCCAAGTGGCTAATTCATGGGCTACACATTAATTACTGGAACGTGGGGTTAAGTGTCAGTCCACAGCCTCAGGACTGAATACTCTCAGGTACAAGTTAAACACTTACACGAGTTTTGAATTGTCATTCTTCTATTTTCTCATTTGAGCTTTCCCCCTATAGTTCAAAGGAAGAAGTGCTGAAGGAGTTAACGGGGCCCAAACTCACCATGGAATCAAAGAAGAATCAAATTTTCTGTGCCTTATTATCTCCATTATGAGATAAAGTAATTCTGAAGTTCTTTACATGTGTACAATTCCCAGAACTTATGAGATAAACTTTCTAGGAATATCAGTTTCTCTTGCCCTCAGTGTCAATTTTGGACAAAAATCTTAAATTTGAAAATGTCTACAACAGCCTGTAAATCAAGCAATATGCACCCACTTTCAATTTAGAAACTGAAAGAAAAAAACAAAAACCTCGCCCAGGAGAGAGTTGCACGTAGAGCAAAGCTTGCCCATAGGACCTCATGATTACTCATGGTGGAGCCCCTGCACCCAGCAGAGCCCGTAATACACTGGAATTCAACTGTATTTATTAAATAGAAAATGTCTAAAGAAACTAAAAGTATGACTTCCGGAAGCCAAATTTCACTCCTGGAGGGCTCTGAGGACCAGACACCATGCACAGCAGCACTGAGAGAAGGTGGCTCTGTCTCTGAGTTTAGTTCTACTCCCAGCCCTGCACTTTATCTTGATGGTGACTGGATGCAGTTCACTGAATCTCCCTGAGCCTCAGCTTCCTCATCTGCAAAATGGGGATGATAATAGCAATTGAGAGGCGGTTGTGAGAACGAGCAGTGACTTTCATACATAAAGAACCCAGGGGGAATGTTAGATGCATCAAGGACAGGAGACCTGAGGAGCTATTAAACCTGAATACATTTTCACATACGAAGTCCAGCAAAAATTTGTTTAAGCTGGGGGTAGTAACCTTCCTGCATGCCAAAATGTATTTGAAGTTATGAATTCACAACAATTAGCTATATGAGACACTCACTCTGTGCCAAGCATAGTCTAAGTGCTTCACTTAACTTAACTTTATCTCCCTCCATCCTCCTGACAACCACGTTGCAGACGTGCAAATTGAAGCACAGAAAGGCTAAGTCATCTGTCCAAGGTCAGAGAGCTGGTAAGTAGCACAGCCAAGACCTGAATTCTTACCCAACACGGACAGTCTCTGAATAGTCACGTAGGCTTGGCTGCCTGTAGTCAAAGTAAAACCCCCAATTCTTCTGTCTTTTCGTTTTCTGCTGGATAAAAGTGCCTTCTTATCCTGGCACTGGCTCCTCCTTGTCCGTTCCTTCAGGAGATAGTCTGTGGGACATGTTGGCAGATCATAAAGGAACCACTTAATTGCATTTTGAGAATAAATTACAAAGTTGAGCCTTACTTTGGATGCCATTTTGAGAAAAACTGAGAAGAGTTAAATAACTATGACTCAAAATCGTATAAACGCCACAGTCTTCTCTAAGCTCTCCACCACCCTCACCCCTAAGTCATCTCTAAGAGGGGCAGGTGTAGGGGAGGAGACTGCTTTCCTAAGCAGTGGATTTATGACATACGTGTAACTTCACTGTAACTGCTTCAGGCCCTATCTGTCAAGATGTCCGTGTAGTTAAGTGGAATCTCCCTACCCAGAAAAAACAATCCCAGGCATTTCAAAGCCACAGTAACTGAGACTAACTTCAGAGTTAAATTCTCAAAAAGAAACCAAAATATATCCAATTTATACAAAGGCACTGAAAAATGTTTTTGATTCATTAGTACATACTGCATTTTTCTTTTAGGCATCTGTGTGCCAAAAATTTTTTTTTCTTGGTATCTAGCTGCCAAGAAATTGAAGTGTTTTTCTTATCAGTCTCTGCCTCTCTCCCTGCAAAGGGGACTAAAGACAGAAGAGGACGACTGAACAAAGGCACCAATGGGGGCACCTTCCCCCGTCCCTTACCATGCAGGGTGCACCCGGTGTGTGTACAATGAGCGGCTTTGTGCAGGAGGAATCTCCTTTATATTCTTATAATTCAAGTAAGAACTTTAGTGAAATAAAGTCATCAACTCCAGCACCATCATTGTTCCAACCAGACCACAGCGTGTTCGACCGCGTGCTTTCTTCAACCTGATCACGTACAAAGGGGGACGCGTACACGATGGTTTAGAAGCATAAGTATGTGCACGCATTCCAGGGACTTGATTAAAGATAGCGTTTCGAAGGCAACTGTCATCATGTACTGTAATGGCCACATAATCCGCAGTCATGGTACAAATCACTATTAGACACAGGCTGCCACGGGACCATTTATTTATTTCATTTTGATTTTTACTGGAAGAAACATGCTACTCTGCAATTCAAGAAGCCCAGGGAACAGAAAATCTGGGGAGACGCTGTCCTATAAAATGTAATTTGGAAGCTTGATTGACATCCGAGGTGAAATGGTAACCCAAGAAATTTGGCATTCGTCATCACGGGCTTGTCAGAAGGGACCAGACCAGACAGTGTTTGATTCTTTAGGGCGGGGCAAAACCAGCGCTAAAAAACTCACCCAGCCCAGGCTTATTTTTAAAAAAAGAAAAGAAAAGAAAAAAGGGGAGAGAGAAGGAAAAGACAAACTTAAGGCCATGTTCTAAACACATTTATATGTATTATCTGATTTGGCCATCCCAGTAACCCTGAGGGAGGTACCATTATTAGTCCCATTTCAAAGATGAGAGAACTGTGCTTTAGAAAAGTTCAGTCACCTACATCGTCTAGTAAGCAGGAGCAGGATCCAGACAGTGATGGACCCAGGATTCAAACTGGGGCTTGTCTCATTTTCCCATGCTGTCTCTGTGGATCTAGTTAAGATAACCAGGGTCCCAGGGATAAACTTAACAGACTCTTATCAAAACCATGCATTACAACTCAGAGACATGCAGGTTCCCTTAAAATAGATACAGAAAAGATAATCCTTTTCCTTTCTAAAGGGATATTGCCATAGGTTTCACTAAGATATGTGACATTCCCACAGACAGGCTGAGCTAGGGAAAATTCCAGTTACCCACAACGATGCGACACGATGTTGTAATAGATGGACTCTACTGCAAATTTGTTTCCTCGATTTTATTCTTATTCTGTGTCACTGCTTTACAGAAGTGATTCCACTTGTAGGGCAAGCACAGAGGCACTATCTCCAAGAATCTGAATTGCTATTTTATTGGAGAAGGAGACAACATATTGGACAACAGACAATGGCACCATCAAACAAGAAAGAACAAGACACCCAGAAGGGCGTGCCTACAGGGGGCAGCTCTTGGGAAAAGACCCGGAGACAGCAAAAAACAGTGGAACGGGGAAGAGTGAGGTGGTAAGCTGGACCGGGTCATCTCAGTCTCCCCCTCGGTCAAATGTTCCAGCACACAGAGCCATCCATGCCAAGATCACAGGCTCAGGGGCTCGAACAATCAATGTTGGTACCACTTCTGGCTCTCACTTCTACCACGACCTTTTCCTCATGACTCATTTTACATGCACAGGTCTTGCTTCTGGCAAAATCACAAGCAACCTCAGGGTAGACGTTTTATGTATCTTTGCATTTTCCACTGTGCTTAGCAACGGCACCAACAAATAGTATGTTCTCAATAATCACTCGATTTAACTTCAAGAGTAAAACGACCCCCATGGGATAGAAGCAGAATTCTTTGGCTCTCTTTGTAAGCTGTCCCAGTGTTGAAAATGGGGTGTAGTAGGCTGAATAATGGCTCACAAAGATATTAGGTCCCAATTCCTGGAACTTGTATGTCACCTTATACAAAAAAAAAAAAAAAAAAAAGGTCTTTGCAGAGGTGACTAAATTAAAGATCTTGAGATGGGGAGATTATCCTGGATTATCCAGGTAGGCACTAAATGAAATCACAAGTGTCCCTGTAAGAAGAAGGAGACTGAACACAGACGAAGAGGTGGCAATGTGACCTTGAGGCAGAGACTGGAGTGATTTGGCCACAACTTAGAGGATGCTGGCAGCCACAAGCAGCTGGAGGAAGCAAGGGACTGATTCTCTTCTCCAGCCTCCGGAGAGAGCACAGACCTGCTGGCATCCTGATTTCAGTTCAGTGACTGTGATTTTGAACTTCTGGCCTCCAGAATTGTGAGAGAATACACTTCTCTGTTTTGGGGCCAAGTTTGTAAGTAATTTGTTACAGCAGCCGTAGGAAACTCATACATGGGCAAAGACCAACTCAAAAACTTGTCTGAGGAGCAACAGAAGAGAACCAGAGGGCTGGGAGATGCCTCACCCATGACCAACACGCGTGCTCTCTGTGAATCCAGCAGAGACCAAATTGCCAAGGGAATCCTGTTTGAACCCAAAGAACTTCCTGACTATCAGTATTGTGAGTTTCCATTTAAACCTTTATCCTGGGCACCATCACAAAGGAAAATGCTATTCAAGGGCCAAACGCAAATTCCGTGAGAGCGAGCAGGAGACTACCTGAAGCTTTGTCCGCAACGTTACTTGCAACTGACTCATTACTCCGGATGGGATGCGCACACAGTAAACTTCCCCTGCCCCGCCCAGTGCTTCTGGTCTCTGCTCACCCCCCAGGAGGAGCTTTCTTCCTGGGGACACAAAGACGACAGAGGCAAGAATGGAGTAACTTTCTGTTCCAAACCCCTTCCAAAGTCTGCTTAAAACAACTATTCCCCCTCCCCATAACACCTAAAGGATTCTGAAAAGGAGGTCTACTACCTGCCAGGAATTTCCTCTCCCAACATCCAAAATGCTCCTCCATTTTCATTCATTTGCCCTGAGAGCCCAGGTCCAGCTACTCCCACAGGAGTCTGCTGTCAGCATCTTTCTTCACAACGTTACGCACAAGAACGAAGCAAAGCAACACAGCATCCAGCATTCAGCCGTGGTTTCCAAGGCCACGTGATTAACTGAGATATTTAAAATACTGGAGTATTTCAGTTTTATTTGGACTATGGTTTCTTTTTAAAAGAAAGCCCCACTGGCCATCCAAGGACTGGCAGATTTCGTTGCGACTGTTGTTTTACCACTATTTTAATCGTGATAACCATTAGTTAAAAACGGACGACAAATACACAAAGTGAAACCACTCAACTATTTTTACCTCTGACCTCAAAAGTTAAAAGGAAAAGGGAACCTGGTCTGGCGGTTCAACCCGAAGTCTAGCGAGGAGAACACCCAAGGAAAGCGGGCACCCGTGGCCCAGAAACCGCATACGGGCCGCTGCTAGTTTTTGAAGAGAGCAACCATTTCTGTTCATTTTGGAACTGCTATATTTTTATTTAGCCACTTCCTAAGAAATCTGTGTCAACAGCTGCTCGGGTAAAAAATAAGAAACTATCAACTATACTTCAATTAAAAAAAAAAAAAAAGCAGAGAAAGTTAAAAAAAAAAAAACAAAAAACCAAAAGACTGAATTTGGAGTCATTCAGTCAAAGTGCTTCCCCCCACAATCTCAGATGCAACTTGTTCTAAAAATGGGGAAACCAAAATGAATCCATGTCAAACCAAATTCAATAGGCTTGATAAGACACCCCACCTAGGATTACGAAAGCTTCCTCATTATGTTGGTTACCTAAACTAAACAAGCAAATAGTATCAGAAGGCGCAGGAAGGAGAATCCTTCAGTTTATTTTGGGAAAAAGCAGAAAGTATGGCGTGCCTTTCCAGGATATTGATTCATGATCAGATTTCCCACGTGCCAAGGTGAAGGCTGTTATAAAGGTTTTAAAGGTCAGCATAAAACGGGCATTAGGTAACTGAAGACAAACGGTATGTGAAATATTTCCTAATACCGAAATTCCCTTACTCAGAGTAAACAGATCTTATAAACAAACCATGAGAACCCATTATTACACACGAGCGAATACACGAGTCAAAAGCAGTAAGACGTTTTGCAAAGACTACGTTATGTTAATTAGAACTTTAAATAAATACCAGCATAAATAAAAAGCTGTTTATTATTACGTGATCATAGCGTATGGCTGGTGTATTCTTAAGAAGCAAGAGCTATATTGCACACAACCTGGGTTATTAAAATTACCATGCTTTTTAATGATATTGAAGCACACAATAATTACCCTATATCCAATAGCTGACATCTTGCTATTGCAAAGGGGGATTTATTACTATTTTAAAAGATAATTTGTTCTTTAAATTAAAACCCAGCTAGGCTGGTACATTAACTACACTGGCACTGACTTTGCCAGGAATAGAAAAAGCCATTTCTTATTTTAGCTTCATAAAAACAATTTTATTAAGAAACAAGGTCCAACAGTTAAAGAAGAATCCAAGGATGCAATTATTTCCCCAAATGAAAAATAAAGTCACGCACAGCATATGCCAGGTAACCATCAACCAATTTTTCCTGGTTAAGTATAATTCTTCTTGTCTTGTTTGACAAGTTTCTCTGAATCACTCATCTCAAATTCCTGGACGTTGCCCAGCTGGAGATGATATAACCTAGCAAAAAGACTTGAGAGAAAAAGATTACTTCAGGTACCCCCTACTCCAAAGACAGGTTAGTGGATTTCAGGCTCCCAATACACTAAACTTACAAGAGAGAGTAAAAAATTACAAAGGGGTCAATTCATTTGTTTTTAAGATAAATGTGCTATGGATCAAAAGATCTCACTTTTGAGATTAAATTCTACTTTACAGACATTCATTTACTCAGTACACTGTAGTAACTGAAGCATCCAAAGAACATTAATATTGAGGAGCTAACATTCCATATACTTACTTGTACTAGAAAGTAATGCATAATAAATTCATTCAATATTTAGTTAAGCGTTTAATCATATATAAGGCATTATGCTAGACAAGAAGGGTATGAGAAAACGCATAAAACAATCCTCGACCTCATATGAGCTTAGAGAAAGGGATGTCTAAGGAGACATATATAGAAATATCTATAAATACAAGTTAGAGTGTAATGTGAGCCATGAGCAAGGCAAAAATAAAGCACTGACTTGGGTGGGGATGGCCATACCGGTGGCTGAGGAGCCCCTGGGGTGAGGAGGCCCACCCCTCCCAGAGCCAGAGGGGAGTTGTGCAGAACGGCAAAAATCCAGGACAGCCCAAGGGAGAAATGCCACCCTGGACACAATAACCTGACCAAGGAGGGCCTGGAACACCTACAGACATCTGGATTCCAACTGGAGGGATACGGGAAGCCACAGAGGCAGCAGGGAGAATGCACGATGGGGTTCAGAAAAGCACTCAAGGTCAGCTCACTGAGAAGCCCTGGCAGCCACTTGGAACTGAGGGGGACACACTGTTTAATTTTCCGTGTGCCCTCGCAGCTGAAGGCCACCAGTACCCACTGGTCAGCACCCAACAACTATGAGTTCAAGTTCTCACCCTGCTTTAGGGATGTGAATGGAGGCACCTCTCGTGAACGCCCTGACCTGTGATTTCTCAAGTCCCTTTCTGTACTTGAGGACTATAGATAATTAATGGCCAGATAGCTTCTTAAATTAGTTCTTTCCCAGCTAAGAGAAGACAGCTTGGGTTGCTTTTTCCTAAGTAATCAGGGTGTGTGTGGGTGTGTGTGTGTGTGTGTTTGAAGGAGGGGAGGGAAGAGGAAAATTAAACAATTAAATACATTTCATCTCGGCTACTACCAGCTGTTGGCCAATGTTCACTGTATCCAATGGGGAAAAAAAACACTGAAAATTCTCGTGTCACTTACACTTGTTACTGGCAAAATTGTTCTTGTCTTTAGTTTTACTCAACTATGCTTCAGCTTTAAAAATTGGTATATCAGATTAGCTTATTGGAAAATACCAAACAAAAACGAGTGCTGTCTTTCTCAGGCAAAGACTGTACCACAGGCAAAACTCCATTCACTGTATGCCAGTAAGCCAGTACGGGGGGAAAATGAACCAGGCTCCGTGATTCTCAGGGCTAGAGAACAGCCACATGACACGGACTTCGATAAATTAAATTAGTACACTTTAAACTGAGAAAATATGGTGCTGGATTTAGTACAGCAAATTCTAACTGATTTTAATAGAAGAATATTACTCATCAATTGCAAAAACTGCTCACGACTTCCCAGTTCTCTCTTCTCCCTACATGCAGAGAAGACTACAGTTCCCAGCCCCACCCCAGCAGTCAGGCAGCGCCAAGGCACTTGGAGAAGAGGCGGCAAGTGGCACTTCTGATTTGGGCTCCTGTGCACCCTTCTGTCTGTCTGGGTCTCTGCGTGACCCCGTGGATGAGCGTGGCTGCCGTGACCAGTGTCAGCATGCAGCATGAGTGAGAAACTTGGGGTGTGTTAAGCCACTGAGATTTTGAGGTCTCCTACCATACCTCTCTTTTTCAAGGACCATCACCACAAGTGCGTTTCTCAGTGGACATCCAGTGGAAAAACAGGGTGCTGCTTTGCGGGCAGAGGACAAGTCTATGGGACAGAATGTCACATGTCTGCATAAACAAACGGTTTCTTTTCATCAAAGAGAAACTGGCTATGATTTTGGTCCACATTCCATCAGTACTAATCCTGTGCTTCAGAGTCACATGACTGTGTTTTCTCACTAAATCGTGGAAGACACCGCAGGGATTCTTTTCTCACATGTCATTTCTAATAATGTTGCCTTATATAAACACTATTTTCATATGCAACAAGATAAGGGATTACCTATCTATTTTTAGATGCTCTTCCAGCTCTGAGCCTGGCCAAGGTTGTTTATATACATTTGGACTCACCTCCAGGCTTTCATGCTGGCCATTGCTTCGCATTTGCCAAGAGTGGCATTTCATCAGTGACAGCAGTACATCATGCAGATGACAGCAAGTGTAATTTATTTTACCCTGCATTCATGAACTCCAGTCGCACAATGGGTTTGGATCTATTTTAGACTGTCCAGTCAAACAATGAATGTGGATCTATTTTACTAAGAAGGACTTTGTGCTAACAAGATAAGCAAAAGAAACCTGGTCACCGTACTGCCCTACCAAGCTGCTTGATTACTCATCTGCACAATCAGTGGTTGTTCCCTGAGTCATTTTTTTACTGCTTCATTCATTCTTTCAATCATTTATTCACTCAACAAATATTTACTGAGTGCCTGCTTTGTGCCAAGCAGGTAACAGGCTCCAAGCATCCAGAGTCTAATGCCAGTCTATAAGTTTATAATACTATTAATTTATTAAAATATCTATCTGATCACTGGAGAGCTGGCAGCTGTAGATATTTTAATAGTACAGATGGATATTAAACATGTCGCTTTTAGTTGTTATATGGGAAACTGATGAATAAGGAATGAAGTTCCTAAAGTCATTCAATTAATTTTACAAAGGAAATCGAGTATCAGTGGGATACAGTGCTGGGGTGAGACCTCAGGTTCATGAGAGCCAATTCAGTTAATTAAAGGGAAAAATCTCAAAACTTGCCCAGAGCTGTATGGATAGTCACACGTGGCACATACAGATTTCAGGGGCTTTTATAACTCCGATAACCTGAAAATATGTCAGATCCACAGAAGACATCCTCCTGCCTTGGACACCACAGACACTCAGTAAGTGGTGATGAGGCGTCAAGCGGGGCTTCCCTCCCTCACTACTGGAGGCTCTCCTGCTTCAGTCGCTGTCACCATCAGCAGCTACCTGAGCGGGGGGAACACGCCTGAGTGTGTGCGGATGACGCGTCTTACACCTTGAGAGGCGCGCTCGCTGCAGGCTGTGTGGAGAACACACTTCTGCTCACTACCTTATTTGAAAAGCACTTTAAAAAGCAGATTCTAGTCACCGAAATACTAAGAAGTCACTAAATGGAACGCGTTGGCCTACTGGTTCTCAACCTCTTTTCCTCTGCAGACCTGACATTCTATTGGCCACGCGCCCCAAGGACGTAACCCGGGAGCAGCACCAGTCACCCACAACTCCCCAAGACAGAGCGCGGTTCCCTCTTCCCGCCGCCCCTCAGCCTCTCTGCAGAGCCTGCAGGATGCAACTGAGAGTGAAGTTACTGGAGCCAAAGCCTTGAATCTGAGCTAAATTACACACAAAGTGATTACTCGTAAACACTAGCAATTTTTCTCACACTTACTTGGGAAAACATTCACAACCGATCCAGCACTCTTGCCACTGCAGCCACGCAGGCCCTTCGTTCAGTTGTTTTTACAACTAATAGAGATCAATGAACGTGCAGATTAACTTAGGGGTACTGCAGTAGAAACATTTAAATTGTCAGCATAAAATAGCAAACACGCCTGATTGTAACTATACCTAAGCCCAGGAAATGGTGCCTATTTATGGGCCTGTTCTTTGGTTTGGGGACTTACATTTGAACCTCTGGATGTGTGGCATTAAGGAATCAGCTGAATCTACACGTGGCTTAACGTGGACCACCTTGATTATCCGATACTTCTATTCTAAATGGACAAAGTACAAACTATTAGTTAGCTGTGCCTTTCAGCTTTTTTGGTAGCAAGTTAGTAATATTTATCCAACTGCAGAGAAACTGATACAGTGAATGTTCAAGGTTTAAAACACATTTTCACTCTGACCTCAATAGTAAAAAACCCTCAGTGGTGCTGTTGGTACGTATTTGGTCTGCATCTGCCATAGAGTTCTGGAAATAAAAGTCAATATTTAATCGAAACCTCTTTTATTTTGCAAGTAGCAAACCGAAGGTCTTGGTAGACAACACACTAAACTATAAAATACACTCCAGTCCCTCATTTTTCTTTCTTTCCTTATAAAACAAAATTCTGTCATAAAGCTATTACTAAATCATGTTAATGTCCCTTCACAGCCTTACATAAACTGATACTTATCTCCACAGCTTAGTGCTTTTAAAACGTTACTGTACAAAATAAAATTTTATGGTAGGTTTTCCCAAACTAGGAGACCACTCACAATTATTCATGTTTCTGTTTCGTGCATTAAAAAAAAAATCCTACAATCAAAAATAAGAAAGAAAACAGAACCCAAGCCTTTCAGCAGATGTCCTCTCTCTCTGGATGGTTTGGCAGATAGTCTGTGCTCTTTTTTCTTTGTTTAAGATACCTTAAGGTAATACCACTAACTCTTCTACACCAAACTCTGAAATAGAAGTAACATGAGCCTTCTCCACAGCCTACTATTAAATTTTTCTCAAAGTCATTAGGAGAACAGCAAGACTGCGGTGAGAACTACTGGGTGGGCAAATCAGTCAGGCATGAATTAGCAAAGTCGTACTGTAATTCGATTTTAAAGCTTATTTCCTTGTAACATTGAGGATCACGCTCAGCTGTATGTGAACTGGAGTATGAACCTCGGCACATGATCACTGCCTTTGTCTTGTGTTGTTTTGTTGATGGTTATGAGAGAATTCTCCCCACCATCTGGGTTAGAGAGCAAACGGGCTCTGCCCTTAGCTTACTCCTTGTTCTTCTGAGCAGAACACAGGCGCGCGCACATACATACATAACTTACGAAACGATACTCACCAGAATTAAAACCCCAGCACAATGACTCAATTGTCTACCAAGTCTGATGTTTTTCTATTTGAAAGAACATAATGCACAAGGAAGCAAACAGAAATCGGCACCACAAAACTCTTATAGACCTCATTTTGCAAAACTCTCTCTGTATCAAAGACTTAAGTAGAGCTTGAGAACATGAAAAGCCAAGTTTACAGAGGTTTAGATTCTACTTAATTACTTTAATTTGTTCAGAAATGTCTTGTAATTTAAATGGGAACTCATGATCACGAGGGCAAATGTCACATTGTAGGCTGATGGTCCCCGTAGGACCCACTCACAGGTTCACTCTGGGGACGCCACGGGCAGGAAACACACACCAGAAGAGATACATATATTTACAATCCACCTTCTTCTCTCTTCTCGTGGATTTATTTTACATAAACTTATCTCCACTCTGCATTTTAAACACAATCACTGGCCAAAGCTTTGTCTTCTATTTGTAAATCAAGCATGCAGTTGTCCAAATTCTTTGGCAGTGGGCAAACAAAAATAAATGAGACTGGAATTTCATGCTGGGTTACGAGCTGCCTTCTTGACCACAAAGACCTTTATTAAACTCCTGAGCATTTGCATAGGATAAAGTTAAATGAGGACAAAGTTAAATTTGAAAAACGTCAAATTAGAAGTAAAGTCATACAGGAAGCATTTAAAAATAGCTCTTCTAGTTCTTCAATTAAGTATTATTAGCACATGAAACTCCTTTTGTGTAAATATTAGCCTGCAGTTGCTCATTCTGAGCTAATAAAAAGGGTAATATAATTAATGATCACAGAGAACAATCCAATGTTCTTGAACATGCCTGGCCTTCTGGGAGAACTTCCATTGGCTCCATACATGACCCTCAAATCACGAACATTTCCGACTGCAGGTGAGCACACGAGGAAGAGCGTGTTTTCATCACTGCAGCCCCAAGTCTGGCACAGCACTCAGTGGTGTTTCTTACTTACTGCTTATCCCAGACTGACCTGTCTCAAGCAGCACTGCTGTGTGCAACAGATCACCAATCAAGTCAATGTTCCAAGCAGCTGGATTATCATGAGCCTTACGAATGCCTCAGTGTGCTGGGCTTCACTCTCCCACAAACTGAAACAGCTTGTTTTCTGCTAGGGGCCATTGCAGCCACGAGATACAGTGTACAGACCACATGAGGGTTGTTTATTGCTTTCATAGGATGCCTTTCTCTTTAAGACACTACTCACTGATAGAAGTCTGTGACAAAATTAAATGCAAACAAGTTAATAAAAAGAATACAATGTGTCATATAAAATATTTTTAAAATACCTTAACATCAGACTTATTTTTCAGAAAAGGACAGCATGTTTTCGCAGATGTCAAATTAATGTCTCAAATATGGCACCTTTCCTGGAATGTTAACCACGCTGTTGAAACATGGAGGACTCGAGTGGTACCTCCTGACACTGTAAAGAACACGGCACCTCCACCGGCACATTTCAGCACTTGTTTGAAGAGTTCATTATATGTACTTATATTAGGACACACATAATACTAAGAAAAACTCAGAATTAGCTGTGTAAAGGTTTTAATACAATTTCTATTCTTTACCACCCTAGACTTAAATAGACCTGTGGGTGACTGTAAACAAGGACTTTATAAGGGTAAGAAGGTACACCTACAGGTAAAGTGCTCCAATATTTCTGAAATGTAAAAATAATTTAAAACTTAAGGTATGGAAAGTGTGTACAACTAATATAAGAAGTTAATTTTTGTTCATACATGAGGAGACTGTACCTTAATAATGTTCTGTTTATTGTGTAAGCAGGATAACAGCTTATTAAAACATGTTTGAATACGATTTAGAGGGTGAAGTGTCGAAAAAAATGAAGAAGTCACTCACTAGAAATATAATTCATCTAATATCTAATTGCCACATTCTGCTTTCGTAAAATAGCTTGATTACAAGTGCTTTGATTCTTGGAAAGAATCATTTGAAAAACATCTGTAAAACTAACTTCCTCCTTCCAGAAGAAACCGGGCTAATACAGACCTTTCTCCTAAACAGGAGTTAGAAACACCCAGTGTGGCTGAACGGGAGCCATCATTCTTCTCATTTTATCGATTTTATAGGCAATCTCCATTATTGACTTCTTTCTTCTTACTTTCTCATGGAATGGCCTGATTGAAGGGGTGGCAAGTAACCGGATGTTAGAAAAATCTAGGAGGCAAAACATGTACGTGTGCCTAGTGGGTTTTTGCCCTAAGAATCCAGACAATTAGAATTCCTAAACAATGCTAACAGACAACTTGGAGAGGTGAACACCAACCATCTAGCCAAGAAGGGACACCAACCCCTGACCTGCCTGAAGACAAATCAACAGTAACAACTTATATTAATTAAGTCCTGTAACATGGCGAAATTCAGGCATTCATGGAAAACCTTGATAACAGAAGAGGACATTTTTTTCCTGGAACTAACAATAAGAGTCGAGTTTTTCTGTTAAATACTTCTGACATATTTAACTCATTCATTCAGTCAACAAGCATTTATTGTCTATTACCTTCAATATGTCATACAAGGTGGTAAGTGATAATAATTCTGAGGAAATGAGTGAAAACGAGGCAAAGAAAAGTCAAGAAAGAACCAACATACAACCAGAAAGCTATGGGGCACCTTCACAAGCACCCTTTCCATTTACAAACTTCTTTCAAGGTGCAGGGCAGAAGAGTGAAAACAGAAATATGACTTATGTTTCCAACAAGAAGAAGGCTAACTGGAGTTCACCAAAATGACTGCTATATCTGAACGCAATAATGTGATCCCAGCTGGATTAAGGAGATTTAAAGGGGCCCAGAATTAGACAGAACAGGAAAAGAAGCACTATTAAAAATCATTATGAAGTTATGATAAATCTAAGACATTTGATGTGCCTGAAAGCTGTTATCTAGGGAGTAAGAAATGAAGTTGGGGAAAAATTCAGGCAACCAGAAATTAATTCAAGGAGTCCCAAGTAACTGTTCCCTTATGACTTTTGGACTTCTTGAGATGAAAAATTAATGAGAGGAAAACTACAGATGGGAAGGTGGAGATGTATTACACTGATAGGCCAGCCATAGAAGGATATCATCTTGAAGATGTTTCTGCACATGACCAAAAATTACACAGGAGCTCTGCCACAATCAATCAGGCTGTAAAGTGATGCCCACAGGCTTATCGGAAAGGGAAAACATACTATATCAGTATAAATTCAAAATACCAAAAACTTACCGCTGTCAGGATAGCTGTGCACAAAGCTTTGGTAATTCATTACACTATGAATTGAGTTTTTGTGTATTTTCCTCATTTATTTTAAGTAAACAAGAGGGTTGAAACTACACTTAAGAGCAATTATTTATTTACTCTCATCACTGAGGCAAAACACTGCCAGGATATGTCTTCACATACTGTTTTTCAATACAAGTGTATACATATTTCCAGCTGTAATTCTGATAAAATTCCAAAACCAAAGACATATTATCCAATATTTGGTATGCAACTTTATCTTTTCAAAGAGCAAGGACATTTCTTTATTGTAGAGGCCATTTATTGAACTTAAATGCTCCCCCATCACAGCCATTTGCAGAGCCAGACACACAGAAGGAGGTTTAGAAATACTTAATCTAAGCTAGGAAACTGCTAATGACTTTTCTCCAATTTGAAAAACAGAGTGAGTCAATCAAAGCCAGAATCCACTGTGTCACCGTCTTTCCAATGGCTCAACTTTCATATTTTGCTCTCCTTACTATATTGCTATCCAGACCAACTCAGAGAATGTCTAAACAAAATAAATGTGAAGTGAGAATTTGTACAGAAAGAAAAACTCAAGGAACAAACCACAGTTCTCCTCCTCTAGACTGCAGGAAGAGCCCAGGAGGACCTGCTCATTGGTACTGAAGTGACTTCCCCGGTGATTATGCACAGCGTCACCTGAGCACAGCAGCTTAGCAACAGGGAGACGGCTCTACGGGCTGGTTATATACATAATGGGAACAAAGAGCAAATGGAAACAAGTCAACAATAAACCCAAGTAGTCTGGTTAAAGAAAAGAAGACATTCTACAATCCTTGGTACACAATAATTCACTAGAGAAAAGTGAGGCAGAAGCAGGGCCTCGGTGGAAAACGGGTACAGTGATGTCGGGGGACAGTCCGAGTTCCCCCTAAACAAAGAAGATGATTTTGTAGGGTCAGTAATGGACATACGTGCCTGGCAGCAACCACTATGTTGCGCCAAAAGAAACACGTGAAGACTATTTAAATATAATTCCAAACAATACTACCGTATCCGGAGGAAATGCTGCAACAGTGTAAGAATAGCAAGCTCTTTATTTATCAAAGCAAACAGATTTTAGAATCCCCAAACTAAATTTCCTTTTTCACGTTCCCTCACCCTAAGTGGCTATGTCGCTCACTGTTCCCTGATGAAGTCAGGGGTAGAATGAGAAAGGGCCTGTTCGCCCTTTTGCTGAATTTTTGTGTTGAAAACCACCTGGCCACAGAACAGTGTGTGCAGATCAATGTTCATTTTAGCTATCAAGGGAAACTATAGGAGATGACCCCAAATTGCACAGAAACAGCTCACTGAGTTTTTCAGGTATCATTTTGCCACTTCAAATCCTAAATTGAATCTTCAAGTCAGTTTTTGCAACATTACAACCAAGAGATGCTTTGCAATTAAGCCTCAAAAGTAGGATAATCATGTTTGCCTACAAGCTCCCTTCCAATGAGTTCAAGTTCTGTTATTACTACTCTTTAGCAAAAGATGAACCAACCAGCCGCATTTGTTCCACCCCTGGGTAAGAAAACTTTTCAGAAAAGTATTCTTGTTTTATATTCATTTCTTTGGTGGCCATAAGGAAAGTTTAAAGTATTTAGTCAATTAGAACAAATAAAGTATTTCAACAACAGTTGGGCAGCATATAATTTCAGGATAACTCATGTAGCCACAAAAAAAGAATAGAATTTACTAACTTTAATCTACTAACTTTAAAATAGCTAAAGGATTTACTAACAGAACAGCATTTACTAACTTCAAGATGCATCTGTGAGGATGATTATGCAAATATAAACAGAAAAGACTGGCCTTTAAAAAAGGGCCCAGGAAATAAATAAACAAAATCCTAACAAAAAAGCAAGGTATCATTAGAACATGTCTGGACTTGAATACGAACTCTACCATTCCGAAATTTTAAATTTCACAGAACAAGTAATCTGTGCAAAGAAGGGCGTCAGGAACACATTAGAATCATGTGGATTTTTTGTGCTCCAAGACGTGCCTGTGTACATCATTCCACAGGTGAGCTGGCTTCCCAGAGGCTCTCAGAATTCATCCACTCACTGAAGACATAAACCACTTTACCGCCCATCCATAGGCCTCAATGCTAGAAAGCATGCGGCAAGCAGACACACAGAACGTGGGGCTCACGGCAGAAGCACTGATCAATTAAGAAATCCTTTGCTTAAAGCATCTACTCAGAATTTTGGCGATTATATAGCTCTTGACCCTGAAACATACTATCGTGTGTGCAAGGGGCAGTGTGTGTGCGTTTGTGTGTGTGTTATGTACGTATAGAGGGGACAACAGGCACAAGAATGTCCCAAGACACCACACTCGTTGAAGCACAGAAGATCATCAGCGCTCAGAACTATCAGCCTGGTACCCAGCCACGCAGAAGCACCCACCACCCCTCAGGTTACACGTACCTGATGGTGTCCACAGCATGCTTCTCTATGGCAAGAGTGAAAAAGTAGGTTCACAATTAAACAGAACATCCAGCCATGTGGTTTAGTGAAATAGTTTATATCGGAAGGGTTGATTATAACAAAAGTTTTTCAAAGCAGTAAAATTGAGTATTTATAATAAAAGTTTTTCAAAGCAATGAAATTAAGTATTTGAAAAGCCATCTTTACTGAGAATAAAAAGATGATGCAGAATCAGCCTGCCCAAAAGACACCAGATGTATGCACATGGAAATAATCACTGAAGGGAGGTACCAGCACGTCAATGGCACCCCTCCCCCATCACTGAAAAAAGCAACTCCAGTCCCCCAAGCTTTTTATCCCACAAAAACTTTTTCTATATTGATAACCACTGCAATGGCATAATACAGATTATTCACATTGCTAGTACCACCTCTAAATACCCCTAAATATTGGGAGGTTCTGCTAACATATTTTACTCTTTGCTTCCAGGGCTGACACACGACGAACATTTGCTAAAAGTTACTTCCAGGATTGGGGGGTGGGGTGGTCAAGATTATGCAAACAGAATTTCTCTGGAAGTAGCAGCAGACATAATCCTGGCTAGAATTCATCAAACTTCCCCAAGGTGGCCCTTGTTTTGATTTCCCTGCTTGCCAGGCCCAGAAAAAACCTTTTAAAGGTGTAGGGATTGGTAATTTCATTTGCTAAGGTTGCCATAACAAAGTACCACAAACTGGGCAGCTTAACCAACAGAAATGTACTGTCTGGAGGTCACAGAGGCTGGAAGTCCAAGGTGAAGGTGCCAGCAGGGTGGGTTCCTTCCAAGGGCTGAGAGGGAGTCTGCTCCCAGCCTCTCCCCCAGCTTCAGGTGGCTGGCATTCCTTGGTGTCTGTGGCATCACCCCGACCTCTGCCTTCATCTTCACATGGCATTTCTCCCCTGTGTTTGTATCCAAATTCCCTTTTTTAATAAAGACACCAGGCATACTAAATCAGGGCCCATACAAATGACTTTATTTTGACTATGTCTGCCAAGACCCTATTTCCAAATAAGGTCACGTTTTTATGTTCTTGGGGTTAGGACTTCAATATATCTTTTGGGGGGGGGTACAATTCAACCCATGGCAATTAATGATGGTGAACTGGGTAGGGAAGCTACTCTCTCAAAAGGGATTTCTCACGAATCAAGCATATGCTGTGCAGCATCAGCAGCTGTCTGGGGGACTGAATGCCAGGACCTTTTTAAGAGGAAGGATGTTTTTTTTTTACTGCCCAAAGCCTCAAGATCATTAAGGTGGATAAAAGGGTAGTGCTGTAGTCATAAACGCTGTGCTTTAATATCCCACTTCGCCTCCTTCTGGGCAACGGTGGGCATGCATTTCTTCCATCTGAAGTTAGGCACAGTCTCACGACTTGCTTTAGCCAACGAAGTGTGAGTGGCAGTGATGTGTGCAGCTTTGACGCAGAGCCTTTAAGAGCAACATGCGATCTGCCACGCTCCTTTCCCTCACGGTAGGGATGGGGGGAGCACAGCATCCCTGGGATTCCCTGTCATCATCCTGGGGACTCTCGGTGACCACAATCAGCACTGCTCCCTGCTAACAGATGCTAGACATCTATCATGGGCGGAAAAAATAAATCTTTGTGGCCTAAGCCACTGAGATTTTGTTTGTTTCTGCAGCACAGTCCAGCCTGATACAGGCGGAAATTCCCTACTTTGAATTCATGCTCTCCGGAGTCCCCTGGGTTTCTCCTTTGTATATGTAACCAGGAAAGGGAAATCCATTTCATGAGCCCACATGAAGTAACAGGCCTAACTGCAGAACGTTACACCAGTTTGAGCCACCGTGCCCCACCCTCTGAGAGCATTCAAACTCAACTGAGCCATCAAAGCCTACGAGAGAGCTAAACACAGCAAGCCGCAGTCAGGTCACCTACGTGAGATAAGCCTCACAGGGCAAAATTCATTTGTTCATTCAGTGAACCTTTCAGTGCGTGTAACTTTTTTATTTAAATCCACTGGACTGACCCAAAATGGACTGACTGACCTTTAATTTCAATCACTGCAATTAATATTAAACAAACGTTTTTTGCAATTAACAACTACATTCATTTAAATTTCTTGAAGTATAAATTTCAGTGGCATTTTAAAATCAGATCAATGAACAAAGGCCCACATAAGACAATGAGAAGTAGTTCAATCCTTTTTAGGAAAGAGTTCCTGCTTCTCCTCTGAGGTGGCAGAACTAGATTTACCAGCTAATGGACGGGCAGTTTAACCATTTAATTCCTTGTTGCCAGAAATGAGATGATCAGATGGGAAAATAAACCAGCAGAAGCCACGTACTGCTCACTTGGATATACTGTGGAACTGTAAAAAAGACACATCTATCAACTTTACCTTTTAATTAAAAATTATTTCCCAAAATTCTTGATTTTAAAATTGTTCCAATAGGTCAGCTGTAGTACGCTAAGAGCAGGGCAAGGCTTTTTTCTTTCAAAACAATTTCCCAAAGGTTAGGGGAAATTTCTACTGACTTATAAACACAGCTTATCTTACAGTGTTTGCAGGCATGGTGAGCGAGGAGGAAGACTAATTACCTAACAATTAAAAGAGATTTTATAATATAAAGGAGGGAAATGTGAGGTGGAAGTTGAGAGAAAAACACAAAGAAGAATGTGGCACCGAGTGAGCAGAGACAGAGTGAAAAACAAAAGCCACTTCAATGGGCTTCAACACACTCAGCACTGCAGTCATGCTAGTGTATCCCCAGGAAGTCTCACCATTGCCATCGGGGCTCTTCCTTCCAGATTTAAAAAAAACAAAAACCAAAAAACAAAATTGAATTACAGCAGAGTTCTGGAGGTGTCACAGAGGTGAGAAGTAGTTAATTATGAAATAAGTCATTTTTAAAATAATTTTTTTACCAAATTCCACTGTTCATCTTCTCAATGCCTCTCACATAGATGGCAGAGAATGAAAAGTGATTTTCTCTGGGTGACGGGATTATGAGCAGCTCTGGCTTTTTCACTTTTGAATTTTTCTACAATTAACATATTAATTGTGGTTGGATACACAAGAAAATGTACTTGAAATCATTTGAAAGGAGTCTTTTTCTCAGCTTCAGCCCTCATTCCCAATTCTCTCCGTTCCTCGTGCCTCCATCTCTCCCCTGAAACTTCCTCGTGAGAACTCACCAGCAGCTTTCTGGAAAGGATCCGTGAGTCAGCCTGTCCGAACATAAGTCCACACAACGTCCCAGGTTCACAGACCTACGCTTCTTTATGCCTCCTAAGTCCTTGCCGTGTCTGGTCCTCCCATCCAACGTGCCTCTCTAGAGTGTCCGCTACCTTTTCTTTGTTTATTCAGAAAAGACTACTAATGCTACAGCCCAGCTCAAACCTTCCCCCTTTCTCCACACAGTACCCTCCCCAAGCGCGGCCTGTGCCAAGAAAGCTTTCCTACCCAGGCCAGCCGCACAGCCCTCTGTTCATTGCACAGGAGAACAGGCGCACACTCACCCCGCAAACACAGAGGCACACCTAGCACACTGCAGATTCTCACTTGGGACAGGAGGCCTGTTTGCAGAGCATGCTTCAGCGCCGGAGGGTGTGGAATCCTGCCAAGAACACTTGGCCTAGCTCAGAGCAGAGACCAAGAAATTCAGAGGCTTTCTCTCCACTCGAAATCTATTTCACAGCTAACCGTGTAGAATGCAGTCTGTTCTGAACAGGCCCTAAATAGAGGCCTAACATATTTACTACCCGGCCCTTTACAGGAAAAGTTTGCTGACTCCTGATTTAGAGCATAAAACAAGTTCTTATTAAACCGAGCAGAGTCAACCATGTCACGTACCACGGCAGCCACACAAAAGCCCAGCCTCCAAACGGCAGAGATGCTCCCCCAGACGCTGTGCCAACAAGAAAACCCTACTGACATCCTCACAAACACATCCACACGCCTGCTTCACATACTCTCCAGCCCCGCTTCCCCTCTACTCAGCCACACGCCTAACTACCAACACAGGCCTGTTCGCTTGAGAGTCTGCTCCCCTCCAGGCCTTTTTGCTAGAAAAGCCCGCTCTGCATGCAAACCCCATGGATTCTTCAAAACCCCATTGACACTTCTCCCCTTTGCAGCCTTCAGGCTTTCTCGATTGTGAGAATCGATAGCTTTCATCCATTTCTGTCTTCCTCTTGGTCCGAACTTTGACTTCTCTAATTGGTACCCATCGCCTGGCACGTATGTCTTCCGTACCTGTCTCTCCCACTAGACTGTAAGCTCTCTGAGGGCAGGGGCCATATTACTTTGGCCTAATAAACATTTTTAAAGCAAAGTAAGTATATAACCACTGTATGAACAATTTATTCTGAAAATCTATCTTCAAATCTAAAAAATTTTAGTCTAGTTTGAGTCTGTGGTGGGTGGGGATGGAGCCAAGAGACTCATAAGGTGAGAAATGCCAGCAGATTTACTGTAGTGTAAGAGAGAGTCACTAGGGGGTTTAGCAGAATATGAGAGGGTAAGATTTGACGTTCAGATGATCACATTTCTGGGCTATGATGTGAAGGATGGATCAGAAGAGTTGGTCTAGACGTGGTCAGCAGTTAGAACGCTGCTGCCCTGGATAAGAAGTTGGCCACAGCATTGGTGGGGGAGCAGGTGGGGAGGGGCCGCTGCAGGAGGCGGAGGGGCAGGGCCCGGCCACCCCGTGGATGTGGAAAAAGAGAACAAAGTGCCCCCAAAGTTTCTGATCTTCAAATGGCTTCGGTCATACTGAGAGGTCAGACCCAGAACTCCAGGACAATCTGCACTACGCACCGTTTTTTGTGAAATATATAGATTTCTCTTAGAGAGAAAGCTTCTCTGAATTTCTTAGGCCTATCTGAGATTCAGTGCTATCAAACAACTGGACTGGATTATGGGCACACTTCAACATTTTGTTATAAAAAGGAAGGCATCTTTGATATTTCTCAAACAATGGCACTGCAGCTAAAAATAACTAAGCTAGGGAGAAAATATTTCCAAGGTTGTCAAGTTTTTAATGAGGCATCATTCGACATCTCTTAGACTAAGGCTTCCCAAAGCAGCCACTGGGATCACCCAGGATGTTTATAAAAACTGAAGTTTTTGACCACAACCTACCTAGCCAATCCAACCAGTTAAGACAGAATAAAAATCAAGAAGTGGCTGAAAATAAGCTAGCAGGAATATGCCAAAGGATTTCACACAGCATATATAGAATCTCAAAATATACAACATACTCATAGGATGTCTTACCTCACACATTTTGTATGTTTAAATTTATGACACCTATCTTCATAGCTGTAAAAGATTAAAAATAATAAAAGTAACATTCAGGCGAATGTTTGCAGAAGCTGCCTTGCGAACAAAGTTTAAAAGCCACGGGTTTGAATTACCCCCTTTCTACCCACAGACAAGCCAGCCAAAAATGCAAATATAACCAATGACCTAGCCAGCAATTAACATCTAGCATCCATCTACTGGAGGATGAGAACTGTCACAACTAAAAATTAAGACCTACCACACGAACAAGAGGTCTCGTCAACAGCCACCAGGCTCCTGTAACCAACCTGACACGATTTCATCCCGGAATGTAGGACCCCATCCACGCACCCCACCACCCCCAGGAATTGAGCTGCTGACCCTCAGCCCAGAGGCTACCTTTCTCTGCAGCCTTAGTGATCATGTTAGAGTTACTATCCTCTATTGTACTTGTTGCTTCTATTTTCAAAGCATTTTTTCCTTTCGCCTTCCTCCTCCTCCTGCTAGGAGGGAACCCGTATGATGCCCAGGGTTCAAATCCAAGCCCCCAGGGCAAAGTGGGCCCAGAGAAGCCAAGGCTAATGTGCTTCCTCTTCAACAGCCAAGTCATCTTTCTCCTCCTCCAGCATTCTTACTGAGACCTGCCATAAATTCCCCTTAGGACCCGGCTGCACGTCTGCCAAGCAAAAAGCCACGGATAGGACAGCCAGCCTGGAGCCTGGCACTAAGAAATAAATACTCTCCAGGGAAAAAAAAAATAACCCAATTCTCTCTACACAGCAATGTCTGATAAACAGCATGACATGGTCTACTCGAGCAAATGCCTTAGCACAACGGTATCAAAGTTCTCAACCCTGGACACCCGACGTGCCCAGCAACTCTACAGCCAGGGCCCAGCCACAGCACAGGGCAAACTGAAGATGTTGCTCCTTAAGTCACAGAGCCTTCCTTAACTGCCTAAGCCTAAAATCCTTCTTAAGTCATCTCAGTGGGGAAAAAAGGACTATTAACTTTCTCTAGTAAGCATTTTATTATCACTAATAATATTACTAATAATAAAATCAACCACATTTGTACAGCACCTTAGCCCTGGCAGAGCTCTGAGGGTCCTCTCATTTATTTCTTGCAGGAACTCCAGCGCAAGCACTGACATTTAACAAGTAAGGAAGAGGGTTCAGAGAAGTGACATGAGCAGGGGTCAGAGAAACGGTCAGTGGCAGAAAAGGACCTTAAATCGAGTACTTTATTTATTCAAAACACTCCAGCAGGCTATTTTTAAAACCTCGAGCAAAACCTAAACACAAAGCCAGTATTCATTGTTTTTCTTGCTACCGGACTTGAACAAGAATCTTTAACAAAACATTAGTACAAAAAAGTGTCAAAAGAGGCCAGAGCCTTAAACCACCCGGTTGTTCCTGCTGGCCCAAGTCCACCTGGCACCAAAGAGATGGCACACCAGCTGAGACTCGTCACCGTCGACATCAGCTGCCCACAGGTGATCCCCATGTGCGGACAGGGCTGGGGGTCTCTGCTTTTTGAAGTCCCTGCCCTTGCCCCTTCCATCCCTCCCCCGATGAAGTACCTCTGCCCTGCAGTCGGAGTGGGGAACAGGTGAGGGGTGTGGCCCCCAGGCTGCTGAGGCCGCAGTGACAGAGAGGCTGGTGGTCACCAGCAGCCCGCTTAATGTGCAGGCGATCCAGGCCGCGGCCCAGGGAGGCGCGGACACGGCTGCCGGGCTGTGGTTACTGTGGTTTCCGCTGGAACGAAACTGCTCGAGGACTCGCACACCTTCACACTCAGGACGCTGAACTTGAGCTTTGTACGTTTCCAAATTACTCAAGAACTATGAAATTCTTTGCACGTCAGATTTGTTTTTCAGTCTGAGATACGTGTGTGTATGTGTGTTGTGGCTAATCACACGCCGTGGAGATAATCCACCAAAGTATGCAGGTATGCTTTGTAACTGACATCATCTGTTGTGATTTTAAACAACAGATTTTGCTTTAGAGCAAACTTAGTTAAATTACCTGTAACATGAAACAAATTACTGTGGAAACTAAACTGATCCCAGTTACCGAGAGCACATACTACAAAAAACAAAACAAACTGAGAAACAAAAAAACACCAAACGACAACAACACTTTACCAACTGCTACGGCTACAAATGCCTACAGGACACCGGAAATGAAATTTTCCTGGACCCTGAGATTTACTAGCGTTTCGGAGGGGAGAAAACTAAGACTATCATCCTATATGACATCACTATTGTTTGGAAGAAGTCCTTCACTACCCACCAATTAAGCCAGATTTGAACAAAGAACTGGATCTAGGTACAGGCCTAAGCTAAAAGTGCTTTTCCTAATACAGCTTCTAAAAATGCGATGGATTTCCTTAAGCTACACATCTTTTCCCCTTCAAGTTGAATAATCCCATTCCTGATAGCAGGACACCCACTCTCTCCACTCTTCTGGGCCACCGCAGTTGTTTCTCAGCTGTCTAAGCCAAGTGTATCCCTGAGTTATTTGGTCTGCCCATCCTGTGCACGGCTGCCCTCCTCCAGCTTCCGGAAAAACAGCTGTCCAAGCACTCGGCCATCCTACACCCCGCCGAGCTTACCTACAGGAGGCGGCTCTGATGGACAAGCAAAGTTTAAATCCCCCGGGACTGAACACTAAGTAAGGACCCTGTCTCTTTCGGTTATCTGTTACTAACAAACCACCATGAAATGTAGAGGCTGAAAACAACAGCCACGTAGGTGGTGATGGAGGCTAGTACGTCCAAGGCTTCACTCACCTGTCGGGCACGGCTAGAAAGCTGAACTTTTCTCTACGTGGCTTACTTGAACTCCTTTACATGGTAGCCGGATCCTAAAAGCACACATTCCCCAAAGGCAGGAAGCAGGAGCTGCCAGGTTGTCTAAAGACCAAATGTAGAACTAGCCCAGCATCATTGCCACTGCATCACTGGGCCAGCCGGGATTCAAGGGGAGGGGAAATTCAGGCTGCCCTTTTGATGGGGGACGGATGAAAACATGTGTAGCCATCCTTAAGCTGCCACAATGTCCTCCTATGTTTGCTTTAGGAAGGATTTGACGATGTTATCTCTAACTATGGTCTTAGGCCAGACCTAAAATCTGTGCTCAAGGTAACACAGCCTACCTCTCTGTCTGAAATGGAACACATACAAGTTGGAGCTCATTAAATGGATAACTACATTAGCCCAACTTGCCAGGAGGTCACAAAGCCCTGTCTACAACACCCATTTGCCAACAAGCACACAGTGTTTGCAGAATGAACACAAGGAGTTGTGTCCAGAAAATGAACAAAAAACAAACAAAACCAGCTTACACTTCTCTGACCAAACATTTCAAAAGTGAAGATGGCATCTAAAGACACATAAGGAAATCCTCTGTCCTCACATGTTCCTCCCTGCACTGTCTTTGTGGTATTTCAGCAGAGGCACAAGACGTGGCACAGAATTTTGAAAAGGAAACAGAAAGTGCCTTCCTATCATTTGTGACAGGATAAACAGGGGGAAGGGTCCCTTTATAAATCTCAAAGGCGATATTAAATGCTAATTGGTATTTTTCCTCTAGAAAAAGCACATGATTAGCATTTTTAAAAACAGCTATTTTCCCAGGGTCCAGAGAAGCTGGGTGAATTCAAGTTTTTTATCTACCAGGGTGTCTCCATGTGATTTGTGGATAAGACACACTCTACAACATGAAAGATCTGGGGCCCCGGCGTGTCTTTAACTTGCCCTCGACCACTGGTACCCAATTCATTCACTACGCTCTAGTCTCCTCACCATCCCTTGTGGTTCCTCCAACACACTTGACTCTTCCCAGCGCAGGACGCTCTGTGCGCACTGGCGCGAGGTTCCTCCTGTCTGGACTCCCTTCCACCCCCCACCCCCAATTACGCCAGCTCCTCCTGCGTCAGGCCTCTCTCACAGTCAGCTCTGGAGAGGGGTTTCTCTTGATCACCCTTCTTCAAGCAAGCCTCCCTATGACTGTCCCTATGCCAGCGTCCATTGAATTCCTCTGGCATATTTATGAAAATACTCAGTTATTTTATTCATAATAACCACAGCAGCCAGAGCACACGGCTCACAAGAGCAGTGGCCACATCTTTCTTACTCAGTATCCACACGTCTACAACAGTACCTGGAATATAAAAGGAATTCCAAAGGGTCACTTATCCTTACTGACTTCCACGTTTACAAAAGCAGCAACAGCAGGCGAATGACACAACCTCCTGAGCTAGTCTACTGTGTTTTTGTTAAAGGGGGGATTAAATCATATTAATTTCCTGTCAGCTCTACCACTGAACTATCTAGCTTATTCCACAGCTATTACCTAAAGACTTGGGATTTGTAAACAGAGTTATAATCTAATGAGTAAAGATTTGCTTTCTAGTCTCTATTTTTTGTTGTTGTTGTTTTGGGGAGAGGGTTGGGGGGGTAAGTAATTAAGTTTATTTATTTGTTTGTTTTTAGAGGAGGTACTGGGGATTGAACCCAGGACCTTGTGCGTGCTAGGTATGTGCTCTACCACTTGAGCTATACCCTCCCCTTTAGCCTCTCATTTCTAATAGACTTACTATTATAGAATCTTAACACAAATAAAGTCTGGAAAGGAAAACTATCCATAATTTTACATTATACTTTAAGTATCTTAAAGGTATATACGGAAAGTCCAATATATTAAAAAAAATAAGATAATGAAGTTTTTATATTTTTCATATATTTGTAATTTATCTTCTACACCAGGGATGATGTCCAATCTGTAACAAGCTGCAGTCCTAGGCTTGAAGTTATAATTTGCTGACAATCTTATTTCAAGCACATCCAAAATTAGCAACTAATTCTTTACACATACTTTATTAATAGACTCCTGAAATTCAGAGATTAGAGAGAAGCACATTCAGTGCGAAGTGGGTAAAAAAAAAAGAATCACTTTAATTATAATCAAACAAATATGACAATCAATGAGGGAAACTAATCTATAATCAACTGTACAACCTGATCTGTAATTTGGCTTTCATAATTTAGAGATTTAAAGGGTACTTTTAAATTCTGATCACTCTGGGTTTCATGAAAATCAGGAAGAACTTTTTCAGAAATACATTCAGGGGGAAAAGGTCATTATTATCACAAAGTGATCTTGGTTTGGTCTTTTAAAAAGAAAAGAATAAAACACCAACCCTTGACAAGTCCTTTTAATTTAGAGTCATAAAGTTCATAAAGTTGCTGACACCTGGTAGTTTAGTGAATTGTACAATCTTTTTTAAGACTACTTTTTATTGAATTATTTTTTCATGGTTCTTATGTCCAGCCCAGTAGAAAATTCATTAACCTTAAAGGATAAGGACAAAACCCAGACAGTAATTAAATAAATAGGAAGACCCACAAACATGTTTGCCGATATAGATTCAGGTGATAGGTTTGCTGGGTATCCAATCCCAAAACATCTATGAAGAATTTATACTTTTTCTTTCAGTAGGAATAATAATAATAAAAACAGCTAACATTGATTAAGCCTAGGATATGTCAGGAACTATGCTAATTAGCTGGCATAGATTCTCTCTCACTGAATTCTTAAACTTAAATCTTAAAATAATCTGATGCCAGACATGCTCCAAGAGGACAAAAAAAGAATTTAGCAGGCAAAGGGGTTGAGGGAGAAAGACAAAAGACAGATCATGTGCACTTTAATCAAAAAGACTCAAATCCTCACTCTCAGCCTATTTAATAGTAACAAGCTTGCCTAAACACCTTCTAAGCCCCTAGCAGGTGAGAAGAGGGAGGAGGGCTACCCTGCCGAGAGCTACAAGGCGTGGTAATTGACAGGAGCGAGAGACGGGAAAGCAACCATAAGCAGCAAACTCATCGCAAAGCTCGTGGGCGTCCTGAGAGTTTTAATGATGAAGCAAAGTGTATTATATACTTTCCTGGGCCCTGATGGCATCATTAATAAAAATCTACATAAACAATGACTAGATTACACAATAATCCATGGCTGTGAGGGTAACAGGGAGTCAAAAAAAATTCCTGAAATATGCTTATAATGTTCTACTTAAGAAGGAATGAAAAGGGGCAACAGAATGGTGTGAACTATCCTTGGACAGTTCATTTGCAAAAGGCTCCAGAAGCCAAGACTGAGCTACCTTTAACACTCCCCTGTACTGGTGTGGCAAGAACGAAAGTGGTTTGGGCATCAGGCCACCTGATGGGGAGCCCTGCTACCACCTTCCTGTGCCCCTCTGGACAAGCCACACACTTTCCTATTTAAAAAATGAGCCACTAGCCCAGGTAACCTTCATGTTCCTTTGCATCTTCAATATTCTGCCTTAAATACTGTAGGGAAGAAACCACCTATTACCACTTGTTTGACGTTCATGAAAATTTGACACCCGGTCAATACTTTCAAAAAGTGGAGTTTTCAAAAGCCACAAAAATGCACTCAGTTAATATTTACAGAAGGAAAATAACTTTCATTACCTGTAGAAAAGTCCTATTTGCAGGTGAGAGATAACAGAACAGACCGGTCTTGCCGGTCTAGAATTAGAATCCTACTTTCACTTACTTCTTACAGTTGGAAACTGAGAAAATTATTCATTTCTAAGCTATTTTGGGAGATAAGCTTTTCCCCACATACACTGCAAACATCCAACTGGAACACACTTGCTCTGAACACACAGGTAGTGTACAGCCTCCTTTGAATGGAAATTTACTTTGTGGCCTGAGCCACTAAAGGACACCTCCACCTCCAGCAAGAGCCACTGCATAAACAAACAAAAGGTGTATCTGGGGTGATGAGGGAAGAATGTGTGAGAATACACGCCCTAAGTCAGTATTTACACCAAAGGTTATTAACCAAATCAAGATTTAGAGATTTAGGTTGTCAAACTAGCATTAACTTCTTAAACTGGCTGTCCTCAACCCTGAGTGCACATCAGTCACCGGGTCACCATGCCCTACCCCCACCCATGACAATCAACCAATATCCACTTCTGGCCATGGGGTCCTTTAATGAGCTGGATAATCAGAATCAGTGAAATTCTCCTTATCCAGTCTGTGTTATCCTTGGCAGATTCCATTCCACTAAGAGTCAACCTATTAAATAGGCAAAAAGAACAATACATTACATTAAAATAAAAAATCTGATGACTAGTGGTTTGCACTGGGCAGAAGGTTAATACTTAATTCTTCCTGCTGTGTTGAACCATGTGAACACCATTCTGAATGCAGGGTGGGAAATAAAAAAGAGGCCTTCAATAGGCCTGGAAATGCTTGCATGAGCCTAGGATGATTTTCTGAGCAATAACTTATTAAACCTTAGTTAGACCTCTGTTCTGCAGATAAATACTCTTTAGTTCTGCCCTGCCTCCAACACAACCGCCCTCCCACTTCCCCCAGCTCTGCCTCCCTCCCTCCCCCGACTTCAGGCAAATCTTCCTGCATCTGTTTGGCTTGGCAACACACACTAGCATTCCACCACATGCCACCTGGCCACTGAGGGAAGATTGCAACATATTCGGCAAAATAAGAAACCTGCTCAAAAGGAAAAGCGATCTGCAGGGAGGGTTCTGGGAGCAAAGATCAGCGGATTGCAGGGCTCCACTTGGTAAGGGAGGTGCCTCTGAACCACACAGTGCCATACCCTGCCCTTGACCCCTTCCTGGTTGTGAGACTGAGACAATGTTCCCAGGTGCACTTTCTAATGGAACTTTCCGCTCTCTGAGAACCATCAGCTTCTCTGAACCCAGAACCTCTGTGCAAGCCTTAGCTGGTCAGTTCAAAGCAGCGAAGATAAATTGGCTGTGGCCACTTTCTGGATGCCTACAGGAAGGACGTCAGCAAAAGCACGACGTCTGGTATTTGCCTCTGTTTCAACCCACATTATCAGGGAACCTGTCAGTCCCTGAGACAAAGGAGCATCTATTCCCTTAGCAGCAACTTAAAAATTCTCTCCTTGTTTCATGTCTTCTCTGTGAATTGAGATGGTGACCGTGTTTCAAGTTCTCAGTCCATCAAGGAAACACATGATGAACCAGAGGGTAAACACAATGACAGGAGAAATCAGGGAAAAGAGATGCAAATCCCCCTGCCCCCTGACAGCACTTCCGAAGGGCCTGCCTCTCTCCGGGGGTGAGGCCTGCAGGATAAACGAGCTATTTTAAAATCTGTGTATCTGCTTTGTAGCCCACACACTATTCATCAATGGACAATATGCTTTATAATAAATGTGATCTGCAAATCAGAAGCAGACTCGCTGGTGCAAAACTGCAAAAATAAATCCACCCACGTCCTGCCATGACACAGGCAGCAGAAAGCATCTTGAAATAACACTTGCTTAAGGAGAATAAACGCTTCCCATTTTCTAAGCACTGCAACATGGAAGTGACAGTCTAAGTACTGAGGTTAGACTAATGCCTAAGAAAATCAACGACTGTTCCTAGAAGCTGGAAAAATAAATGTGTGGAAGAGGACAGAAGCAAAGGCCAGGGCCCGGGCTCTGCCACCCCCTAAGGTGACAGGCACCAGTACACTGGCCTCCCCAGCCTTGGCCGTGAAGGCGTAAGTGGGATCATGTCGCTCCTCTCTCACCCTTTCTGTGCCTGCCATCCCCGTGTATCCACAGGGACCTTCCATGATCCACTCACACCCACGGCTTCAAAACCTACACATCCCATCCCTCTGTACCATGTTCGCCTCCATGCTGGTCCTCCTACTCTGCAGGCAAACTTGGACCTCAAGACCTTTGCACTGGCTCTTCCCTCCGGCTGAAATGACCTGCTCCCAGCTACCTGCCCGGCTTGTTCAGCATCATCTCAGGGGGGCCTGCCTTGACTGCTCCCTGTAAACCCTAAACCGGAGATGCCACGTACCACCTCTTTGCTATTCTCCGTAGCACTCATCATCATCCAGCATACTAGATTTTTATCCAATTACTTTGTTCATCTGTCTCCCTGCTGCCGGAGTGTAAGTTGCGTGAGGGCAGAGATTTTTGCTGTTGGTGTTCACTGCTGTATATACCCAGACCTTAGAATGGTGTCTGGCATGCAGAGGGCACTCAGTTCATTTAATAAATGATTATCATCTCATCGACTAATGACAGAACACATTTTATTAGTCTGAGACAGTCCATCTGGGGAGTTCCACCCATTTGTTCAAGCAATAAAAAAAAAAGGTTCATCTATGAGAAACAGGGAGGTTTCCAGAAAAGATATAAGTAAATATTGTGATTCCATGAGTCAGAATCACACAACCATATCCTTCACCCTGAGATCAATTCTCTCCAAAATACTCTGATAAAACAAACACACTGAAATACACATCATCAACACCTGGAACCCTCCCGTCCAGGTTTTCTCTGTTCTAGTACCAGGATACAGACACTGGGTACAGAATTTTAACTGCATTATTGCCTGAGCCCTTCAAATTAAGCCTGTTTTTCAATACAAAGGCAATATCAAATGGGGGAGAGAATGCGGCAATAAATTTTTCCAACATTGTTTAAACTACCCCCATCCAAATTTCTAATTAGTACTTGATTTAAAAAAAAAAAAAAAAAAAAAGACCCTCAACTTTTTTCTTCTAGATGAAGGCATGCATCTTGCTCTCCAAGGTGAACTTTTTGTTTCCTTCTAGTCTCTTTTCACAAGCTGTCTTGTCCATCAGTCATGCCTACCTCTGGCTCCAGAGAGTCACCGAATGGCCTTTAAAGTATCATGGTACCCAGATCAGTATCAGTATGTACTCAGTCCATGCATGTGATCCTCTTCCAGGGTTCCACAGATGAAGTCAATATTGTTATTTCCTAATTTTTCTCAATGTTCTTGTGTTAGATCAGCAGCTCTCTGAGAGCAATAAACCATTAAAGGAAACTGACCACACTTAATGCTGCTTGAATTGTGTTTCATTTGTGACTCTTTTCTCAATAAAGGATCAGCTCCTTGGGTACAGGGATAGTTGCTATATCCCCCAAACTCGTGGCATCCTTCACAAGTTTAAAATGTAGATGTGATAAAAAACATCTCTGCCAAGACACAGCACACCACTTATTCAGTGGTCCTCCTAGAGACCCAAGTCTGGGTTCCTTAGAATTATCTCAAGTATTTTAATAACTGACTCCAGCATTACCTCTTCAAGTAACAGGTCTTCATTTGAAGAGTAATGGAATTTTAGCCTCTATGATTTTCAAATACGACATATATGCAATTTTCTGTAAATTGCAAGTTAAGCTCCAAATTAAGTGGCAATCTAAACTCTGGGGATTAACACCTAACAATCAGAATCGGAATATTTAAAAGTGCTTAATAATGTGAACTTCAGGAAACACATTCTTGTGACAGTTTTCATAAACAAAATAAAATGATATGTAAAATTCAGCTTATCTATTCTATGTACGTATTGGCTGAAAAGAAAATTTCAAATTTTAAAACTCTAGGTGGGAATGATACTGAAGGAAAGATTAAGGGAGCACTCATTTTCCAGAAGGCCTGATGGCTCACATCTGAATTTAAGTGCACAATCGCCAAATTATTCTAATAGTAGGAGGTAATCCTAAACCCACTTCTTTCTACCTATCTCCTCTTTGTAATGGTATGGAAAGCAAACCCACTTAATAAGAAAATAAAAATCTCTTTATAAAGGCTTCTGTGTAACTTCATCTGGATTAACTCCAATATTTCAAAACACAAGAATTTTTATACCTATAATTTACCTTATCATCTTAAAATACTTAAATGTATGAAAATCACTCTCAAGTCAAATCCATGAAAACTACCCACTAGCAATCTGAGTAGACTATTTCAACCACAAATTCTCCCAATTTCATGTATTATGGTTATCAGCTTTATAAAGTAAAAGTTACAAAGTGACGCAACTTGGGGGTTGGACCTTTATGCCTTTATTGTCAATTCCTCTGTGTGATTTGCCCACATGTATCTACCTGTCCATGCAGAGGTTGAGCGGATCAGGACAGTGGGGAAACTCAGTATTTTTCTAATATTTACTAGAATTTTTTACAAGATAGATAATGGTCTGTCAGTCAAAATATGTGAGTAGACTCACAGACGCTAAAAAGATATATTGTGTAAGAAAATCGTATTAATCACTAAGAAAAACATCTGTTGTTTTTCTGAGTTACTTTTTTTCACGGTTCAGAAATTTAATACTTTCAATATGGCTGAATCTGTCCATCTTTCATGATTTCCTTTTCTGCTTCCAAGGTTAGGAATGTATCATCCTTTGCAGATCAGATACTCATTTTTTAAAAAACTGCTTCTTATCCTACAGTATGAAACATTTTATATGAAATTATTTAAGAATCTAGATTTAGGTAAATCTCAAATTTATCTTAGTGCTAGGTTTAGGTGTTAGATTCAATCAATGTTATGAGTTTTATTTAGTGACTGTATCCACACAAAAGTGGAGATGGTTTATCTGAGTGGTGGAACTGTGGTTTATTTTCCTTATTTGTTAAATCTAAATGCATATGATATTTAAGTGTGTGTACTGTACACAATTAACAGTTCCCATATTGTAAAGAAGAGTAAGGGTTAACATTTTCTTGTATTAAAATATATTTCAAACAGGAAGAAATGCAGAGACATGCATTAAATATTCTTTTCTTTAGCCCTTCCTCAGGATGAATTCTCTAGCGTATGTATAAAGTTAACAGAGTCAAATCTGCAGAGAAAAAGCTTCATCTTTGTTCCAGTTATGGCCCTACAATGTGACATTACCATGAAAGTGACAGGCATCTGTTTAATTCCTGTGTGGATGCACCATTCAATGGCAAGAACTGTCTTGCTGTCTCTCTGTCCTTGGCCCCGGGCAGGTGCTCACAGAAGAGCTCTGTGGAAGGCAGGCAGGCAGGCAGGCAGGAAGGCAGGCAAGGAAGGGATTCATTCAACTCCACATTTGATGGGAAAGAGGAATTACTCATGCTGATAATCATGCCCCCAAATTCTTCAGTAGCCTTCCACATTAAAAGCAATTTGTTGAAACTTGCTAATCATGATTAAGGAAATTTGGGGGCAAAATGGAAACCATATCACTGCTGGTTTCTACCTTCAGTTTTTCAAACACAGCCCCCCCACTGACACAAATCCTGGTCTCCTTTCTGGGTCCAGTCCCCATCTTCCCCTTCCTGACATCACTCCTGTCCATCATGACCCACGGCATCCTGTCCCATGTGTAAGCAATCCATCCCCCGTCGCCAGTGCTGGGTGTCAGCACCTGCACTGTGCCTGTTACCGAGAATCAGTGCCCCCTCTGGGCCGGCCTCATCTCAGCTGTCCAGTCTGCTGCACAGAAAGTTCTACAACCCAGGCTTCCCAAACTTCTATATTCCAATATTAGGAAGTAGAGTACTTCACATGCCGTATATTCAAAAATAATTATTGCACACTTGTGGGATAAAAAGGATACTCTCTGTAACTGTGAAAATAATGCCCTCAGTTTCCTCATCTTTAATCTGGGAAGGAATTGGCCTATATAATTCCTAAGGAAACTCACAGCTCTGTAAGTTTATGAATATAAAATTTAAAAAATGACTCCTGCATAATCTGTCAGAGAAGAATACCATACTGCAGAACACAGGAGCATCTTCTGCTAATATAACTTCCCCCGAGGGTGCAGGCTGGCCCTTAGGCACACTGTGTTTATTAAGACTAGATTCATTGCTTGTCCTTTGCTACAGCATCTGGGCATCCTCATAATATATGCCAATGTGCAGAATATTGTATCAGGATTAAGAAACCATAGCTTCTGTAGAGATGAAGTAAATTTAAATATTAAAATTGCATTAACATGTTTAAAATTACATTACAATTTAGAATCCCTTTTTTCAAGTGGAAAAGCATAATCAGTAAATACATACTGAAGAGACAGTAACCTTTAGGCACTTTTATTCATGAGACAGATAATACAAAGAACGCTGTCAGAGCATTGCTGTCAGCGTGCAGTGTTCAACTCAGCCTAACTCCTTAGGAAAGTCTGAGACTCGTTAGTGCTACAGCAGAGCTCCTGGCCTGAAAAGCTCCCCACTTTGAAGAAGTGTGACGTTTTTTCGCTGGAACTTAGCAGATATGTTTCAATACTCCTACGCCACCTCAACTTTTCTATTCAACTCAATTAAAAAAATCTGGACCACAGCAGCTTTTTATCTCCCTTCAAAAGTCAAATACCTAGTCATGTACTTTAAAAGAATATGAAATAAAATCCTCAACAGGTATAATTATGAAGCTTTCAAAATGCTCTCAAGGCAATGGATGAGTTAGGACATAAATGGGTCATTAAATGCATTTTAAAAGTCTGTCAGTTCTGCACCGAC
The DNA here is from genome assembly GCF_036321535.1 of Camelus dromedarius. Taxonomy (NCBI): domain Eukaryota; kingdom Metazoa; phylum Chordata; class Mammalia; order Artiodactyla; family Camelidae; genus Camelus; species Camelus dromedarius. The sequence continues at coordinate 14,869,129 of NC_087463.1, read as the reverse complement.
CTACAGAGAGTAAGAAAAAGAAACTGTATATCTATGAAACTATTTGAGTCATCATATACTTCATGTAATAGTGCCCTACCCTATTCCAGCCTCCCAGAAGGAAAGAAGAACAGAATAAAAGATCATGGGTTGAAAACAGGTTCCTCAAAGTTATTATATGAGGGAAGTAAAAGCCATTTCAGTTACTCCAATCTATAAAAATTAAGTCCCAAAAGAAGGCCACGTAAATTCCAGGGACCCGTGAAAGGCAGATTTGCTTGGGAAAAGGCTGGTCTTGACCTCCTGGAGGAATTCCCTCACTTCCTGCTTACTAGGTAAAGGGCACAGTACTTATCACTAAAATAAACACTGACTGGTTTCAAAGAATGGGCAGATGCCTAAAAGAACTCATATGAAGTATCGAAACACTAAGTGTGGTCACAACAGTCAAACCAGAGAAAGCAGGACCCCTTCCAATGCAACTTATGACACCATTTCATTTTATAACCTTTCCCTTCACATGAAGCACTCTATTCAAAAGGGCCACAACAGTCCCTGATTCTAAAATGATCAGGGTATATAAAAAGCAGGCTTCTTGAAATTCAATCTACTTCATCCTCCATCCCGAAAGCTGAACTTCCTGTTAAAACGTGGTGATGCCTAGAGACCACCGAGGTGTCAACTCAGGACACAGCACAGAACAGTCAGGACACTGACGATTTAATTCAGGCCCACTCAGGCAGGCCACCTGTTTCACTTACTTATTCTCCTATATTCCTCTGTATCCCAGTTTGCCCAAACAAGCAGTAGCAAAAAAAAAAAAAAAAAAAAAAAAAAAAAAAAAAATCAAAGGAGATTCAAAAGGAAAATCCACCGGGAACATGTATCCATGATGCATACTGAGTCAAGATTATTTCTAAAAATCTTTCAATAATTTCCATCTGCCCAGAAAAATCACCAAGCTCCTGCAATATGTATTTTAGCTAATATTTTCAACACTATCCTTTTAGGCTTTTTTCCTCTTTAAATGGGAGCTGAGTACACACAGCAGGTGGACTGTCCTGGCATCCTCTCTTGTGTAGGACATGGAATATTATGCTGCCTGGTATGAACTGAGGGAACTGGATGATCGCAGACAGGATACTAAACCTCTGAATGATCACCAGCCAGGTGGGGAATGGGTTTCCCGAGCTTCTTTTGGCATTCTTCTACCAGATATTCTGGTATTCGTGCATTTAATCAACAGTTTCAACAACTTTATGAATTTCCTGCTTTTTCCTCATTTTTGCAAATGTCTTAGTAGTATTATTGTGGGTTTAAGAAGGTCAATATACTTATGGCATTAATTCACCTTAGCAGTAATAATATGCAGTTAATTATTTTTATTAAAAAATCCACTTGATCATTTCAAATTACACCAATAGATTACGATTTAGATTAGCCTCAATTTTAAACCATCGACTATGCAGACAGACCAAACATGTACTAAATTTAAGACAATTCTTACACAGAGTAAATTTCTTCTGGTACTGCGAACTTTTATGCAGAGAGAACAATCTTCGTATTAGCATGTATTAAAAACTGTGAATTTATTTCAATACCTAGGAATTCTGCCTCCAAGCTAGCCAAGAGAAGCAGCTGCAGCATTTATGAAACCCTCTAAAAGGAGTATCTAATAAAGCCTATTCCCAAATACTGCCCTCATTTGTAAACCAGACAACATGGTACAGATAACATTAAATTGCTGCTTAAAAGCCACAGCCTATAGGAGGAAAAGTCAACTTAACTGGAAACATGGCATGCTAGAAACATAATCAAAATGGCATGGTAAAAATGTAAGGGGCCTGAAATGCCAGCAGAAATATTTTTAAGTTTCAAAATTCAATGGAGCAGACACAATTAAAGGTCCTTTTCTACAATGCATAGCCCACACACGAACTCAAATCTTTTCAAGGACTGCATCATCACAGGGCAATGTTAAGGCTCTATGATGCTGATTATCCAAGAGGCAAATACTCAGGGAAGATGAGATGACAGCACGAAGGACATCAAAGCTTGTCACTGAAGTAAACATTTCCAGGTATGCCTTAAATCCATGTTGCCCTGTGTCTAATGCTATGTGGTCAAAAAGCGACTATTCATAGTTAACCTAATTACCTCCCTTGCACATTACAGATACCTGGTTAAGAAGGGAAAAAACACCTCATTTAAAACTCACCAGAAACCTGTGAGTTGGATGTTTTTAGCCTTTTTCACTGATGAGGGAGTCTAACCCCTCCAGGACAAGTCAACAATCTGCCCAGTCCCGTCCATCAGGGCAGTGCTCCCAGGCACCAAATCCAAGGCACCTCTAAAGCTTTCAACATTAAAATGTCCCATCACAGAAAGCACTAAATTGCATTTTGGCTACATAGGCTTTTTAACTGTGCAAAGATACATGTATTTTTAAAATTTCCATTACATATACACAAAAAGATATGATGGAATACTAGTTGTCACACCTAATGACAGTATCACATACCTACATCTGAAACAGTAAACTATTTCACATGATGGCTGGGAAGGCCGAGTGAGACCGTGGGATGGTTATACAGACTAAGCAAAATAAAGGCAGGCACTCTTCAAATTCTCAATTGCTACAGAAACATGAGTTATCACCTGCAAGTCCTGTATGTTTGTGTGTATACACACACACCCATGGCACTGCCTACACTTCTCAAAACATCCCTGAGAGTTAATACAGGAATATTCTCATATATAACCACATTGAGAGAGCTACCCAGGGGAAAAAAGTTTACGGAATCCAACCAGAAACCAAGACGGAATACTAACTTTTTTCTCTTCCATTACATCGTGGATTTAAAGAAAGGTGTGATTTATACATAAAGTCCTAGAATTATTTTTTTTAAGGTAAAAAAGAGATACCAACTAACACATGTCAAAAACGTTCTGCACAGTCAGATCACTTCTCTGAAAGAGATTCAAACTAAAATTCCTCCGAACCAAAAATAGTTGGGGTACTCCTCTGTCGCTCAGCAAAAGGAATTTCTCATCACAAAAGACCACTACCCTACTTCTAAGAAGTGCCTGTCCACTGAGAAGGCACAGGGACAAGTTCAGAGAACTGGGATGGAAATCAAAACGTGTATGCAGTGGGTGTCAGAATGTGTGTTTCTGCCCCCCCCCCCCTTGGGCCCTTTTAAGTCTGCTTATGTTATGAATTCTGTGTCAGCAAGAAACAGATAGTCCCAGAAACTTTCCAAGGACCCAGCGGACCTTAAACACTTAGTGACATTAATAATGGGATTAGAAAACGGGCTCCTGAAGCCTTTAAGACACAGAGTCCTGCAGTCATTCCACATGGAAGTGTGTTGAAAGTGGACACAAATGCTGGTAAATGGTGAGCCCACTGCCTCGGCGTAACTGTCATGCAGTTAAGAAGCTCATAACCAAACTCAGGAATTCAAAAAACTAATCTCAGAAAATAACGAAATGATCCATTAAATGACCATGAATATGCCACAAACTGAACTGACTGAGATCTTGAAATATTATAACTGATTAGAACCAATAAATGTAAGAACCAATTCTACTTTTCTGAGGTGTCAGACCGGGTGGAAAAAAATCTACAGTCCCAAGGGCTTCCAATGTATTTTTTCCTAGGACTCTGATTAACATTTTTTAGAATCATGATGCATTTTAGATTAATTCATGACTAGATGTTTGAGAGGCACAGACAGAAAAGTACTCAACAAGTTAACCTCATAATACGGTCTAAGGCATAGGACCATGAAATACAAGCATATTTGTAAAAGGAATCTGGAATGGTTTTTTCCCCCATCAAGAAAGATTTTTGACATCATTCAAAAACCAGACTGCAGTCGATTTTTCATGTAAACGAATAATGAAATGTCCTTCGGACCAAAGCAGCAGATACTTGAAACGTCAAAAAAGCCTGGTGGCAGCCAGACTGTAGACGCCCAAGTGAATGTTTTCCCTCAAGATAAATAAGGCCGCGGCAGCTGCTCCTACACTTAACACCCCTGCCAGCATGAAACGCAGACCAAGTGTTGAATGGAGCAGACAGTTTCGTTATGCGACAAGTTTTGTTTTTGCTTCTTGAAGGAATGAATTTTTGCTCTAAAAGAAAACCAGCTTCCTACCAACCACTTACAAATTTATGTAAGTGTACAAAAATACAGACATGAAAATGAAAACTGCTGTGGATGAAATGGGACTTAATCTTCAAGAAAAGCTCTTTATTCTAGAACTTACATTTCCTAATTGGAAGAATTCTGCTTTCCCCAGTATGGTCCTTGTGATGGCTAGAATGGTCTTTGTATGTAAATTACATGTAATCTTTGGTATGTTTGTTTTTTAATTACAATGGAAACTTCAAACCAAATGAGACTAACTATGTAAATTCATCCTACCTCACATTTAACTGCAAAATGATTTAAATTTCTGATGCTGTAACTGAGTACAGTATCTGAAGTTATCAAAGCTTTAGGAAATGGATTTTGTCAATCTTCATGTGGCAAGTGGTCCAAATTCAGCGTGGAATTGTACTGCCCCTTGAAGCCTACACTTGTGATGGAACTTTCGTGGGTTGAAGGTCACAAGTTATTATCAAAATTTTATTGAAATTTGTACCATTTTATAAAAACGGTATCGGTTCAGACTAAGAAAAAGCACTCAGGTATTTCCTAATAAAAGGGGCTAGGAATAATGAAAAGGATTTATGGAAGGGAAAAGAAAAAGAAACAGTTATAAAACACCAAGAATAATATAATATTTGCCTTTAGCATCTGATTATACCTCTAAAATGGTGAAAACCAATGATGGAGCAGTGGTAAAGTTTACTCAAACCGTCCAAAATACCTCTCAATACACAGCAATAAAAGATGATACAATTCCACAGCCATACTGAGCCATTCACTTTGAAAAGTCACAATTTACAACTGAAACCCAGACCAAAAGTCTCCTAGATACTTCAGAGTCATATCCTCAAACCAGCAATCACGAAATTCAGGGGGAGAAAACTTCCAGTTCAAAATATAAGGAGTTTTCCCTTAAAAACAACAACAACAACAACAACCCACCACTCAATGGCTAGTGATTATTAGTAAAAGAAAGCGAACTGATGAAACTTTTCATCCCCCAACGAACTATACAAGCTGCAGAGTCATCATTTCCCAGTGGGGTTGAGCAGCTGTCTTTCTGTGCTCCATTTCACCGAAAGGGAGAGAGCAAGAACACAAAGCAAGAAAGGCCAGAATCTGTTGCAGGGCGTCTGTTTCCACAGCTGGAGACAGGGCACTTACTATGCTATATACAGCAGCCCAGCTTAGACGCTCAAGTGGGCAGTGTTAAATTGCAGGGCTGGGCAATCTGACCATTAACAAGTCCCCAATCAGTTTTGCCTCGCCTTGGCCTGTAAGCCAATCTGCTCCAAAAACACATCTCTTCCTGTCCCACAAGTATGAAGACCCTTGTTCAGTATTACTTAATGGGATGAAAAAACTAAGACAATACATTATATAACCAGGGATGGCCCTCCAGAGCTAAAAGGACATTAGAAAAAACTGGCCCAACTTTTCACACAATTATTAAGAGACTAGACAAGTTTAAGGCGAGATTGTCCCCCTTGTATCAGAACTGATTATTTTTTAAAGCAAAGTAGTGTCACCGGCTGTAGCTGTAGACAGCTTTTAAATGCATCTCCGACGTCAATGCATTGGGGCACTGGCAGATCAACTTAAGTAACAAAGTTTAAAAATTTTTTTATTCAGGAGGAAGGAAAAACTGAGAAAGGGTTGTCTGGATTTTCAAAGCAGAGTTATCTGACTGTGCGGACCTGAGGAAATGGTATTTTCTGAAATGCTAACTCGTTTCATGGATCTCTACCAAAGGCTGGACCACAAATCAGGGTCCCAGAACTCGGCGAAACGTTAAGTTACCCTGGCCCCAGGCAAGGAAACTCCCAGAAGGGAGAATGATGGAGTTTACTTTAATTATGCTGCAGAATAAGCTTGCTGGGCTTGAATCAGTCCCTTCCGATCAGCCGGCACACGGAAATGCATGCTAACTTACCGGGGCCCCGGCTCCCGTGGAACCAGAGCTGGCGGCGTTATCCTCCTCGGGGCTCTGGGGAGCTTCCTCCGGCCCCCGAGTCACAAGAATCCTGAAATGCTGTTGCCCTGCATTTTGATCTTGCCTGATCTTAAACGTGCAGCCCTGACCCTGCGGCGACCTTTCCACGGAGTTGGTCCTGTGGATTTCGGGAGCCACCCTGCGGCCCCGAGGCGGCGTCTCCGGGTGTCCCAGGTGACTGCGCTCTTCTGTTGGGCTCCCGCGTTCGGCTCGCGGCTGCGTGGGGTACGACGTGCTCCTCTCTAGCCGGATGCGGGGATACCTCACCAACCTGTCCCCCTTGGTGCCAGTGAACCCGAAGTTGAAGTCCCCACCCAGCCCCGGCGCACCAGGTTGCGGCTGCTGCAACTGGAAGACAAAGCACCGCTTCCCGGAACTTCCAGAAGCATCTGGAACGTGCTGCAGGGACCAGCGCCTGGGCTCCGGCGCCGATGGGCTGCTCTGGCCATCAGCCCCGAAGGGCGTCAGCCTCACCTGGCGCACGTCGGCGCTGGAGGCGCGGTGCTGGATGCGGAGCCCGCCGCCGCCGCCGCCGCCGCCGCCCTCCGGCCCCCGGGCGGCCGACGGCTCGGCCTCCTCGCGGCCGTCGGGGGCCGCGGGGCCCGGTGCTCGGCGGCCGCACGTGCCATTGACCTGCGGGCCCGGGGCCCTGGATGCCCTGGGAGGGGAGCTGTCCGGGCTCTCGGGCTCCGAGCAGCCGCCCCGAGACGCCGAGCCGGCGTCGCCGTCCAGGCCCTCAGGCGGCCCGCACCCTTCGGGGGCCCCGTCGGCCGCTTTGCGCTGCAGCGAGATCTGCACGGACGAGCTCCGGGTGGGACGGGCGTCGACGGGGCTCAGGAGCTGTGGGATGAACATGGACGTGCTGCGCTTGAGCGCGCCCACGCCTCCCTGCAGGCCGCCTCCGCCGTCCTCTGCTCCGTTCGGGGTGAAGGGGTGAGGGCCGCTCCTCCGCGGGAGCGTGTGGAATGCCATGAAAAAGTCGTCTTCTCTCTCCTGGTCTAGGATCTCTGATTCGGGGGCTGTGTTGCTGCGACTAGAGCCAAAATGAAACCGAAGCCGATGGGCCATGGTGCCCAGAGGGCCTGGGAGGGAGAGGGCGAGCGGCAACAACAAGCCCGACGCTGCCAGAAGTCAAAAACTAAAGACACAAACTCCAAGAAAAAGTGTCCCATCTGCCAAACCGTTAGCACTGCGGCACCAAGAGCGACAGATAGCAGAAATAACCCAAGTGGCAAGCGGCATTCCAGGCATGATTGGATAAGAGCAAAAAGCTCTCATCCACACTGTGACAGAGGGTAGGATGGCCAGAACCACATGACCGCCGTCTCCCCCTCCAATGCCAGCTTGTGGACTTAGTGGAGTTTTCCCCCCTCTCGCTCTCTTTTTTTTTTTTTTTTTTTTTTTTAAACAGCAAGAGCCTGAAACAGCACCTTCCCAGCTGCTGCTTTTCCATCAGACAGGAGTGGCCCCAGCAGGGAGCTCTCACAGCTGACTAAGGCAGCAAACACACTCCGAGCCATGCTGCTATAAATCTAACCGCATCGCGCTCACAGGACAGTTCTTCCCGAACTAAGCAGGGCGCCGGGGCTCTCTCAAACCAGTGCGAGCCTGAGATCTGGCATTGAACACAGGAGCACACACAGCATTCCACCACCTTTCCCACTGAACCAAACAGTGACAAGTGAAAATGCCTGGCTGCAGGAAAAACCCTTTCACGAGCAATCGGATGTTACGTTCCTCTGTTATTTATGATATCACCGCACTGCCATGATGGAATGCAAACTAATAAAACGTACTATAAATACAATTACACACCCCACAGAATGAGTGTCCTTCCAGTGCTAAATAATTAGACCATGATCTACAAGTTACAAAATAGATAAGTGGTAGGGGACAGAACTTACTGCCAGTCAGTGGTCTGCCTCCTGGCACTTTTTCACCTAAAAGATGGGGGTGGGGGCGGGGCAGCGGCAATCTCACACATAATATGATTCTCAGACATGGTAGTAGCAGAGGAAAGGAACCCAGCTGGAGAAAACATTCTCTCCCATCTGCCAGATAGGAGGAAAAAAAAAACAATACCCGCTCCCCGAAAAAAGAGAAGGAAAACTGAAGAAGGGTGTGCACGTGGTTTTTGAAATGAGTTAACTTAAATACCAGCAGAAAAAAGGCTGCCCGGAGCTGACCGTTATCCAGCAAGAAGTCAGCAATATCACCCCAGTTGGGATACAAACATAGAATCCTGCTATTTTTGTGGAGGGCCAAAAAGGACCTAAGTAATAAAAGTGAAAGTCCACGTTCAAAAAGCTGTCATCGGATTTGTAGCTAACTTGGAGATATTCTGTGTGTTTTAAACGTACTCTTTTTCATGATCCAGAAACATCAGTTATTTAACAAAGAGGTTTATTTAGGAGGGAGTAAAAAAATAAGGGGAAGGGAATACCAAGCTACAAAGAGTGACAAAAAGTTTATTTTAAAATCTGCAAAGTATGACTTTGTCAACAGCTCTGGAGACCGAGGTGTGGAGAATTAACCCTGTGTTTACATATATCCGAAGCTGTTTTCTAAAGGCACGTGTTTTAAATGCCAAAAATGATCTCTGAGGGAAATGGGAGCCGGTTTGTGTCATGCTAAAACTGCCAAGTACTGCTAAAGTCACCTATTGTCTTAGCTGGATTAACAGCCAACAAAGAAAAAACCACTACCAGCAGCATTCACTGCACAGTAACAACACTGCAGATGGCCTGGGGCAAAGCTAGGTACATAAAACACAGTTTTTCAGATAAAGTTTGTATTCACACGGGATTTCTTAGAGCTCTGCATTCAAAGCCCTTTTTGGCTTGGAAGTACAGTTGAGGGCCCACAGCAAGGTCATCTCAGCAAGTCATTCTTTTAGACAATGGAAATGGGAAACAAAAAATAATTTTTTTTTACAGTGAATTTCCTTTAATAGAAGAAAAATAATTAGTTAAAACACATCTGACAAGATGCAATTTTTCCTCAAAGCTGACCGTTTCTTCACCTTGAAGAAGCATTTTATACGCAATAAGTGAAGGAGTAAAGGTTAGCCTGTGGCTTTGTCTGTGTCTCCAGGGACTTACTGTTACTCTGCTGAACATTGCCTAGTTCAATGTTTGCTGGATGAGAGATGGAGTGCTACGAACTGCAACCTCAAGCAGAATTTTCCATTCGATTTAACAAGAAAATAACTTCATACACAGAGGTAAAGTGATTTAGCTATTCAGTACTAAGTATCACCCAAGGTACAAAATGTCGAGTTCAACACAAAGCCACTGAGAATCCACGTATTTTACTAGAAAAGGTATCAGGATGGTAGGCGAGCATCTGTTGGCTTTCTAATTTGGAGAATAATACCAGGCACACAAGATCAAATATACTCCCAAGTTCAATGCTAAGGGTTAAAGCCCTCGCTATTCACTGACACTGGCCTGAGACTTAGGAGACCAGCAGGTATGTAATTACATAAGGGCTCCAAAACCCAGCTGTTTCATTTACAAGAACAGGGAATTAAATGAGTTGTACTGTAACGCTCCTCCAGATCAAATATTGTGTTAAACTCAAGCTATTCAAAAACTTGTAGTTTCAGTTGAATTCTGCAGAAAGAAGGTTTCATAAAAACATTTCTTTTGAGCAAATAATACACAGTTGGACCCTCCATATCCATGCATTCTGCACTCTGGATTCAACCGTGAATCAAAATTATTTGGGGAAAAAAAATTCCAGAAAGTTCCAAAAAGCAAAACTCAAATTTGCCTCATGTAGACAACTAGTTACATAGCATTTACATTGTATTGGGTATCATAAGTAATCTAGAGATGATTTAAAGTATACAGGAGGATGTGTGTAGGTTATAAACAAATATCATTTCATTTTATATAAGGGACTTGAGCATCCTTGAATTTTGTTATCTGCAGGGGTCCTGAAACCAATCCATGGATACTCAGGGACAACGGTACATAAGTTTCAGGGAAAGTAAATTTGAGTGCAACTGACTACACTGAGTTGTAATACCACTTCTGAGTACTTTAAAAGCTTAAACATATCATAATAATATTCATTTTCATACTTGGAACATTTGGCTCATGGACTTAATGTATACATTCCAGGGAGTTAAATCTGGCAACATGCTTTAAGCAAGCATTCTGAATTTTGTTTCTGAAATTCCATTTCTAAAATGAAATCTAAGTTATGTCAGTTACATATATATATGTACATACGTATGTACGTACATATATATGTATATATGTATACACATAACTATCAATCTATAGAAAATGTTAGAACGTACCAGTTTTATGCCTCAGGCAGATTTCTGGTTCTTCGAAGGTATTTTCTACCAATTTCCCTTGAGAAAATACCACTTTTTAAATACAGCTTAATTTACCTGCTAAATATAGATTCACTTTTTGCTATATACTGTTAATTAGATTTTTATTTTCCCAAAGAGATTCACTATTGAACATGTCACAGTCTTACAGTCTGGCTGATACAGAAAAACCCTGAAAGGTTCATTTACATGAGTAACGGCCCCTCAGATTTGCCTACCATTTTCTATCCCCAACAGAAGAGCAGAAGCATGTACGGTTTGATGTCTCACTGGTGTGACTTTCACAATATTAACTATGATGAAAAACATATGCATATACAAGTAAATTTTGTCCTACCCATACAAAAATATTTGTTTGAATTATAAACATTAAACTAGTAATGGGACAAAAAAAATGTTATTTTGAAAGACATTTATACTGTCAGAAATACAACATAAATACAGATTTTTAAAAAGATGCTTCTCTAAAAATTTGTTTTTAAAAAAAATGAAGCAAAAATTAAAAATCAGGACCCACTTACCAATCTGTTTTCATCAAATACTTCAAACAAGAGTCTGTGATTAGATGGGTTTACCTATAAAGGACGAAAATAATATTTTTTAAATGGGCATAAATAATTCAAAGAATGAAATAAGAGACTGAAAGAATAAAATACTTTATAATGTGCCCAAATGAATTGTGTAATATAAACCACTTGCTCTTCTGGAAATCCTGTATCTACTAAATCAAATTTTCTAATACCTGATTTCTACACTTATTATTTAGGCATACCAGAAGAAGGAAATGCTTGTTTCAAGCTGCCTTTCTAACACAAGAAATGATAATTCTAAATAGTTCTTAAAAGTTCCTTAATCTCCCCTAAAAAGGCATCCTCATGCCTGCAGACCAAGACTACATCCTCACAAAGGTCTATGCCTGAGGAAATTTCTTAAGGCTAATAACAGCAATGATAATAATAATAATAATAATAATAATAATAATAATAATAATAATAATAATAATAATAATAATAATAATAATAATAATAATAATAATAATAAAATAGGGAAAGCAGCTTTTTTCCATTCTGTGAATACTTTTTAGGCTATTATCTCCTCATTAAACATCAAAAACATGTGATCTCATTTAGTCTCAAAGCAACCCTATGATGTGTAACTGTCACTCAAATTTACAAAGGAGGAGCTGAGACCAAGATGATGAAGTGACTTGCCCAAAGCCCACAGCTAGGATGCAAGGCAACCAGGATGCCCACCGGTCTGGCCTGCCCTTCCTCAGAGCCCAAGCTCTGAACCATTAGAGAGACAAAGAAATCAAAGATGGTCCCACTTCCAGCAACTGTGGGGTCAGCGTCAGAGCTACTGGGCTTTTGATGATGTCTTTTTGCTTCTTTTCTGTCTCTTTACCCAAACCTCACCAAAATAACAGGAATCATCATTCAGACTCAAGGATCACTTAGTTAAGTAGCAACCACGTGCGAGACGTGGTAGGAAGCATTCTCATTTCTATCGTGGCCCGTAAATCCTGGAAACAGCCCTATCAAGTGAGGATGCCTGTCTCCTAGTGAGAAGGGAGCCCGTGGGGGGGGGGTGCCAGTCCTCAGGCAGCTTCTCCAGGGGCAGAAAGGCTGTAAGTGGTAGAGCCAGATGTGGGACCCATGTCTACTGCTACAAAGTGTCAGCTGCTTCACCATGCAGAATTAAGTGACATAACCTTTGACGGAACAGAGAACACGACTTGTGCTTCTGACCTCTCGGCTTGCTCTCAGCCCAGTGATGGAGCAAGGAGGTGTACGAGGGGTAGTGTCTGTCTGTAAGCTCAGTGAAGGGGTGTGCTGCTGACTACCCACAGGTCCTGGCACATGCTGGCACACAGTAGACGCTCAGTAAAGAACTGTGCAATGAATACAACAAAAACGGTTTTTAAAAATGCCAAAAAACAAAATAGAGTTTATATATGTTTAGAGCTAAGGTAAGTTGGAAAAAATCTTGGATGTACTACAATTTACATAAATGTGGCCAAGGTGTGAAACGGAAAGAAGTTTAAGTCATCTGGAGTATCCCCAATGGAAAGTTGTATCTGAGTTAACGAAGGGCCCAATAGCACCTATCTGCCCCATCACTTTTTCAGTCCTTCAGAGAGTAATTTAAAATACATCTGGTAAAGGCTACACACAGGATCTCACCAAGTATTAAAATACCAATGCCATAATTTAGCTCTGAACGTAACAGAAAACAGATGTTGTATACAGTGTCTTAAGTTTGGAGCACATAAAATAAACTACTATTGTGATTGAAAGGAAGAAATCAGGACCAATTATAATGGTTCTAATGGTAACCTTGTCCTTTGGGAATCTATACTAATCAGATCTCATCTGGAGCATGTCTGGAGGTAAAGCAGTTTTTAATACCACAGCTATTCAGACAATTAAAATTAACTCAACTTGAAGAGAAAAAAATCTTTTCCATTAAATAGCTGAGCACTTTAATATTTTCAAAATTTCAGTACAAAAAAAAAAAAAAGGAACAACCACAAAAACTCTCAGAACAGTCATCTCTATTAATCCATAGAACTCAAGTCATTTCTACATATAGCCTTCTAGATATTAAACATAAAAGCCTAAGGAAATTTTACCTAATTTGGTGATATTTAAACTCCAGAAGTAGATTTATAATACACACATACACTCACACTGAATATTTTAACTGTAAAAGTTTTCTTTCCTAACTGGAACATGACTGGTAATTTTTAGCTTGGTTTTAATCATGTTGGCTCTGTTAGGCTCATGTCTCATAGAAATAATTAGGTTATTGTTTTAATTACATTTTACCTTATTTTTCAAAAGAAAAATATGAATAGAAGATCTAAAAGATGGTCTTTGGATAACTTTTTGTTTCACTCGAATGTCCCCAAATGAAACAAGTCCAGATTTTTGTCTTTGAAAGTTTGGGATACATTAGGAAGCTACCCAACTGTTTCTCATATTATAAGGAATTTCATGATAAAAATTTAACAGCTTTCACTCAATATAATGGATTGCAATACAATCTAACTACCAATAACAACTATTACAAAAAAAAAAAAAAAAAAAAACCAGAAAAGAAAAGAAAGAAAGAAGAAGAAAAGAAAGAAAAAGAAAAACTTACTCTAAAATAAAATTCTTCATTCCATTTTGGGTTCAGCGTCTGGAAGAGAAATCATCTTGTAATTTCTTTTGCAGTCTTTTGAAACATTAACAGTTACTAGTACAATGCAACCCACATATTTGCTTAAATTTTTTTTTAATCATAAACAAAATAGCTAAAAGATTTTCAAAATGGCAATATAAGAAGCATTTAGTCAATTATTTGAGACTATACTATAAACCAAACTAGATGGGGAGGGGATGTATTTATAAAACAGATGATTCATCAAAAAGAAACCATAAATTCCATGCTATCAACCAGAAGGAATAATACCAGGGACCTACAAAGAGCCATCATCATAAAAATATAAAGACATCCTTCAAGAAATTCACATTGACATGATTATTCCATCAAGAAGGAAGTGAACTTTGTTTACTTCCTTCAACCTGCTACAAATCTGTTTTGGAGAGCAATGAGGCAGGTGGTAGAAGGTGAAAGTGTTCACTATTTAAATACTGAAATCTAAAGAATATTTTATAAAGAATACTAATGATCAGATTATATAATGTGAAGGAAAAAAATAACCCTGCTGGTTCTAAACCAAAAGTGAATTATTTTTTCCCCAAAATAACCAGGTTTAAAAATATTCATCCACCTATCCTTCAGTCCTTTGCTCGCTCCATCCATCCATCCATCCATCCATCCATCTCCATATCAGTCTATTTAAATATGTATCTCACAGGGACATGGAAAGGATACTTTTGTCCTCAGCTTGGACAAAAGGTGGACTGTCAAACATCCTTTGAAACTAAGACAAAACACACTGTGAAAAGAATACATATACACATGTTTGTGCATTTGGACACGCATACTACTCAAAACACATCTCTGAAAAATTACATGTAAAAATCTGAGACTGAAAAATCACAATGACTCACCAATGACTACAGACATTTTTAAGTTAGAATGATATTTGCCTTTATCAATTATTTCCTCTAACATACTAAGGCGAAGAGCAGCAAAATAACACAAAGCACTGTAAAATAAACACAGAATTTGTACAACATCGAACTGGCATTTAAAAAAAAAAAAGTCAGTGCTTTCCCCACCCATAACTCCACAGTGAATTCAACCCTAAATAAAGGGGTTTCATACCTCCAGGCATGAATGGAGCCGGGGATGGTAATGAGTGAGAGGGAGCGGGAGGACCGGGGAGGGGGGCGCGGGCTCAGGCCTGCCCCGGGCTGTAGCCCTCCCAGGGACCCGGGGACCGGCTTCCTAGAAATGCGGAGGCGGAGAGGCAAAGGACAGGTGAGGGAAGGACACAGCCACGTGAGACCACAAAACACATGAAGGACCAGGTACCCGGCCACAAGGAGAGGAGGAGGAAAACAGTTCTTAAACCCGAGCGCAGCACAGAAATACTAACCGGGAGTCTGGCTGCCGAGCGAGGCAGCCCGAGCAGCCCCAGCTACTGGGCGACACCCTCTCCCGTGGAGAGGAGGGAGGAGGACCTCCCCTCGGGAACGAAAACCATTTCCGTCTCCCGGATCGCCGGCTCCGGTGGCTTTGGTTCTCTGCTCCCTCCGCGTCCGGCGGGCAACCAGGTCCCCGGCGGCCCTGCCTGCCAGGCGGGCCTCCCGCCCCACTGGAAACTGCACCAGTGACAGCGCCCAACAGGGAACAATGGCCTCCGTCCTTCGCAGGAATCCTCCCCCCTAACCAAAACACCGGCTCCCGTTTGCAAAACTGATTTTTAGCCGCGGTCAGAATGCCAGGTGGAAGACACACTGGGTTATTCCTTACACAAAACGCCCTGGCCACAGACCCCAGGAGTCTGCACAATAGCAGGGGAGGTATCTTTTTTTTTTTTAAGCCATCCTGCTCTCCAGAAACTGCTTATCACACAGTGTTAGACTGTTTACCCCCTAAAGGTGGGGAGGGAAAAATAACAGTAATCCATAAATAATACTGAAGCACAGGTGGGACTTTTGATAGAAAACACGCACCTTGAATAAATGTCCCAAATAGGGAGTAATCAGTTTAATATATTTTATAGATGTATATAAAAACATGGGGATAGATGAATTAAGATATAATTAGGGAAAGAAAACTTTAATTGAAGTTGTGTATGTAAAATTTGGAAAAGTGAAACATATACACACATAAGTTACATAGTTTTATTACTAATTTTTAAAATTTGTTTTCACGTAGCTAAGTATCTTACTTCCTTCAGTCATACTTGTTTTAAGTTAAACCATTCCTTCTGTGCCTACCAATTCCACAAGCCATTCCATCTCATTAAATGTACTTCAAATTACTTTAAATTTGTTTTCATAAGCTAACAAGCCATCAAGAACAAATCCTTGCTTTGCTTTATTCTTTGGAGGGAAAAAAACCTGCTACTTGTAGTAATGCTTGCTTTAATACTGTTTTTACAGTCATTTAACTAAAAGCCAAAACCCATTATCTTAGGTTAACACTGAAAAGTTTGGTCTCTGTTGAATTTTTAGATTTAATTCTGATAGGTGCTTAAATTAAAAATATTGCCATCTTAAAATTAAAATATAAACTTCTACATGAGCCCAAACACATAATTTAATCACATTAAATTATGACTTAAATGGAGTTTAATTAAGGATGGACACTTACCTTTTTAATTGTTTTTGTCTGCACCAAAGCAAGTTCTCTATTCTCATCTGCCACGTACAGTGAAAGTTTCACGTATGGATCACTGTAAGAAAAAACAGGATCACACTTTTCATTTTACAAATACAAAAAAGAAAGTTGTCAAAACCTAAAATGCAAATACAAAAATATCAGTTAATGACCCTGCTTTAGTAAATTTCACAAACTTAAGCAGTAATATTTTCAACATGCTTTCTAGGAAAACATACTGAGAAAAGTTTTTATCAACAAGAACAAATGATGTTTATTTAAAAGCAAACCTAACATGAAATTCATATTCTGTCTTTAAAGATCATCTTCCCTATTAATTCAAAAGAATTAATCTGCCATAGTTTTTTCTAAGCACAGATTCTGGAAGATTAAACAATAAAATTTATTAAAAGGCATACAAAATTTGTTCAGACCAGCAAAATCTAGCTAGAAAATTTAGTTTGCATCTTATTTCTATTCTGATTTCCACTTTCTAGGTAAAAAAATTTTTTTCTTTTAGTGGAGCTAAAGCAGGCATTGTTCATCTAAACCAACACATATCATCTTATAGATAAAAACAAAAACTCAAAAACAAAAAATTAAAGCCCAGGAAGTCAACAGAGAGCTATCCAAAGTTACAGATTTCAGTAAAATTCTGATTAAATTTCAGGTTTCCTGACTTCAAGTTCCAGAGTCCCCATCATTTCCCTGGAAAACTGTTAACTTTTAGCAAGAAGTGTACTGAATGGATTACTTACTGTGGATTATCTACTAAGAACTTGGTAAATCCACTCATCACAGGGTCTAGTATTGCTAAGCTACTGGGGTAGCTCAAATCTAGTTATAAGAATCTGGGATCCAGGTTCTTCTGTTTCTCCTAATTACTTGAGATCCTTAAAATCATAGAAAGGGCTCTCAGGTATTCAATCCCCAAATTTTCATTTATCTGATTATCTGAAGTAGATGAGTTATTTCTAGCCAATTTGAGAACCATCCTTTTGTAGTTAAATACAACATGACTATTAACCCTTATTTTGCAATGTTCAGGATATTTCTAAAGATTACACAGAGTATCATAAAATTCTTAAGACTATATTGGTTTTTAATTGATAGCTCAATAAACATGCCATGAAATCCCTTAAGGAAAGAGAAACGTGTGATAAAACGAAAAGCTTAGTAGTAACAGGACTACACTCGATATCCAAAAAACAAATCACAAGCCATTGAAAAATACTGTTGGTGCATATATGTAGCACTTTATTAATCATAAATGCATCTTAATGGAAACTACAACACATCTCCTTAAAAAAAACAGGAACAGAATTTTCTCAGTTACATTCTATTACGGGTAAATACTCTTATTATGAGTAAGTACTTTTAACATTCTGGTTTAGAAGAAGGTGTTAATTAATCCCTGATTTCTTATCCTTAAGCTACAGGCGCTATTTCATTAAAGAATACACCCAAGTCTCCTTGTCTGGACACGCTCAGCCTCAAAATGAAGAAGAATCAAGAGCTACAACCTAATCTAAAGACCCCAGGAGGACCTTCCTAATTACAGCCACGGTCTGGGTGATGAATCAGTATATTTCCAGGTCGGTGGTTCTCGGACTTTAGCTTATCACAACTGCCTGAGGACGAGGGAAGTCAAAACACAGATTGCTGGGCCCCAACCCCGAAGACCCCCAAAGATCTCATAGGTCTGGGCTGGGATGGCAGAATTGGCATCTCGAACAAATGCCCAGTGAGGCTGATGCTCTTGATCCAGGAATCATGCTCTCGGAACCATTGTTCTAGATGAGTTATTTGAAAAGGGTAATTTTTTAGCTATCGAAACCCATTTTCTATTTCCAGCCACCAAGCCGTTGCTAAAAAAAGCTCACAGCCTGATATCTCTGTTATCTCAAGAACAGGCTCCCAGGATGCTGTGGAGGTGCGTGCGCGCGCGCGCGCGCACACACACACACACATATAATCCCACGTTACAGAGAACACAATAAACTCTGCTGACTGCCATCTCTTGTTTTCATGGCCCTTGGCTATCCTGATTGCTGCCTATTATGTAACTGCAATAAAGAGCCAGGCACTCGCTTTAATGGAACATCCACATTCTTCTTCTAATCATTTATTTACCTCAGTTTATAGCCCCTGAATAGTTCACAGTAAGTGACACATGCAGTTGGGGGTGGAGGGTGGGGTCTCTGAGTCTTGGACAGTGTCTCCCAGCTGTGACAAGGCCGGCGGGTCTGGGCCTGTCCTGAGTGCTCATCCAAGCAGAGATAAGAGCCAAGGGTGTCTACGTGAAAGACTGGCCAAGAAACAGCCGTTATAACCGTGATCTCTATTCTTTCCTCTCTTACTTTTTTGGTTCTCTGTGGCTCCTCCCGAGCCCCCTATTTCTGCTGTGAATGCTGATCTGACTTGACACCGATTACCTCACAGTATAAACGGGGCTGGGGTGGGGGGGGGGGTGTGGCCAACCACAGCACACCAAGTATTCCATGCTCCTTCATTACTCCTGCCCCCGCGGGGTCTGGGTGGAGATGATCAAACTGGTAATCTTATCTTGGCAACCAGTTACTGTCCTGGTGGTTGGTGTGCAGTACCACTCAGGGCTGGCAGTAACATTACTAAGAAGCTCAGTGCTTTGTGGTTTCGAAGAGAAATTCTGTTTTGTAAATCTTTCGTTTTCTCTGCGTAGTGAAGCTGTTTAGGTATTAACATTCTTTCTTTTCAGCCTTTAAAAGGAAACAAACTGATAATGGATTCAAACACCATCCTAGTATGAACTGAGTGCCTGCTATACTCCAGGCAAGGACAAGAGCATCAGAAATAAAAGACACTGTCCCTGCCCCATTTGAATGGGGCACAGAAGTAAAGCAATGATTGTGACTGAGTGTGTCAAGTACCCTGGGACCCAACATTCCACAGCAGTGGTTCCTGACCTTGTGCACACCAGTGTCACCTGTAATCGGGTGCCTGGCCCTACCTCAGACCTACTAGATCACAATCTCCAGGCTTGGGACCTGGGGATCTGCATCTGTCAAGTATCCCAGGTGATGTCCATGCACTGGTCCATCTGGGCATCTCTGCCAGAGAGGATTCTGTAAGGCTGAGACAGGGGAGGACCAAGACACTTGAATGGACAGAGGGAAGACAGAGGGAAGAGCCTGAGCAAAGGTCCGGTGACAGCTGGGAGCTGGAGTTATGAACATTAACATTGGCACAGATCAACTCTAGAAGGTTCCAAGAGAAGAGGCAGCTGGAGAGAGGCCCCCGGCTCAAATCATAAGGAACCTAGCATGCAACTAAGCAGCTGGCCATCACCACTGGGGCTCAGTCTTGGCTCCCACTATTTGTAGCTGTATGACTTTGGGAAACTCATATAGCTTCTTGGTGCTTGAGTTTCACCACCTGTATATTGGGGACAAGAGCAGTACTTTCCTTTTGTAAGGAGGCTGTTAGTAAGATGAAAATGACAATAGTGCCTGACATACAGTAAGCACTCAATAAATGTTAGCCACTGCCACCATCGTCGTCATCACCATCACGGGGTTGTGGAAATAAAGAAGATTCAGGATCAGACTCATTACAAGGGAATGAAACAGCAGGCAGGGAGACCAGCTGGAAGGCTTCTGCACCAAAGAGAAAGGTCCAAACCCAAAGGTAGTGAGGGTCAAAAAGAAAGGACCAGTGCTCACAAGATGTACTCACAAGAACTGGGGGACAGCTGAACGCGGCGAGGGGGTCAGGAGAGAGAAGGTCGTGCCCATCGCTAACTATTAGGCCTGGATGACTGTGTGCAGAGGCCCAAACTACACAACAGTGCTGTGGCTTCAGTCCCTCACTGGACCAGCAACGTGGCCCACAGAAGAGCAGGAGGCACCCACTGACAAGGCAGCCCTCACCACTCTGAGACAAGTACGAATTCCCAGGCACCGCTTAAGACCTTGCCTTTATAACCAGAGTCCTTTCACTGGGCTCTCTTGACGAATTAGGCCATCACATGAGAGTGTGCTGTGGAATCTTTTGCTCTGTGTCCACGATGACCCATTTGTACTTAAGTCTGCATGGGCCAATCAAATGCTCATGGTCTGTTACTGGAGAATCCTGATGATTTCGTTTCACTTAAACTAGGAGAGGGAAAGTCAGACCTGGCCTCCAAATCCACATGTCTAGGGTGGGCAGCTGGGCAGCTGGGCAGCTGGGCAGCTGGGCAAACTACAAAATGCGTCATGAAGGATCTTAGGTTCCTCTGTATTTTCCAATGAGTATGTAAGGTCTGGAAGGAAAAAACTACCTGGATGGGAGATTGGAGCGATTCACTCAGAAACAAGACACCTCATCCATATACAAAAGATTACTTCTGAGGGGAAAAAGAGAGAATGGAGATGTCACCTTATTTTGGACATATGAGCCACACCAGAAACTCTGCATGAAAGCAATGGCTACAAGACAGATCCTGTCAACTGGAATGGAATCTTCAGGAGACTAACAGATGCCAAGACACCCAGTTAGAAAAAATCCACAAGGACCTGCTTTCTCACAGGAAGTCATCAAGAAATCTAGGCCAAAAATCCATTCTGATTTGCAAAACTTCTCAGAGAAGATCTATTTTATATAACTGTTGTTTTGTTCATTCTTAACATGGAGCCCAGTGCTAAAAATTCTGTTTCCTTTCTCTGAGCCTCTGCTCCCACCATTTCTAATAGAAAGACAGCAGGACCATGGGCCAGCACTGACCTCAACCAGGTTTCAAGAATGAGGTCATTTCTCATAGAGAGGTGGAAATAAGACTTTCTGGTTTTTCCCGTTGCTCAGCCTCCTAGGACACACCGAACAAGGACAGTTACTCCTGACACATCACTAATGAAGGGGATGGTGTCTGACCATGTCCACCTGACTCACCCAAGTGATCTGTGACAAACAAGAATGAGTAAAGGGCAGTCCTTTTGCACTGATTATGTGCTCATTTTTATCAGACTAGTCTTTGATGACATCTATGTACTATTTTAAAGGAGGCAGGGCAGGGAGGGGAAGGAGGAGGGCAGAGACACATCCACCGGGAAAAGTGCTCAATCTGGATGTTGTTCAGACTGCAGTCAGGCTGGAACGGCACCGCCTTGTCCACCAGCTGTAAACTGGTCATTCCAAGAGACCTGGATATCAGAAGAACAGGGAGAAAAGGTCTTCATCTTTCAACAGTGCTGCCTGAGGGAGCACTACTCTATCACCTGAAGGAAGCAATCATTCTTTCCCATCAAACGGAATTGCTTAACGTGCTGCTGTAAAAGGATCATGTCTCTGTTCCTTATTAGCAGAGCACTGGAGATCGAATTTGTTTTGACTACCTGAGGTATGACACACTGCAATTTAGCTAACCCAGAGACCATTTCATTGGAAAACTTGTTTTGTTGAAGGTTCCCTCCTCCTTTTCCATTTTTACCATCACAGTCACTGTGACATAAATTACTGATCCGTAATAAATACCACAAAACACTTATAAAACAACAAGGAAAAAATTACATAGAGAGTGTGAGAGAATAAAACACATAAATATGTGTGATAATATAAAAACTTGAGTTTTCATCTAACAAGTGGTCACAGATGCAAAAGAATTAACACTTTCTCAAGAGAGACAGACATTTTAACACTTTACTACTGGAAAGAAGTTATCACAAGTTTTCTGGAAAGCAATATGGCAGGAGGCATCAAAGCACTAAAAAAACTCATGCCTTTAATTCAACAAATCTATTTCTAAGGATTAATTCCACAGAAATAATCAGAGATGCAGGCAAATATTTATCTGCAAAAGATACTCATCACAGCATCATATATAAGAAAAAATTAAAAGCAATCTTCTAGTCCAAGAGAGAAGTGGTTAAATAAATTATGGTATAATCATGTGCTAGAATATTATAAACCATTAAAATCATCTTTTCAAAGGATATTTTTAAATGAGAGGAAATAATCATGGTTTAACATTAAGGAATAAGCAGGATCTAAAAAACATGTGCCTAATTCTATAAATACATGAAAGTAATTGAGAAAAACATAACTATAGTTAACAGTCGTTCTCTCTAGATGATAACTTTCATGAATTATGTTTATTTTCTTCTTTGTGGTTTTTTCCCTAAATTTTCTACTGTGATCAAGTAATACTTTTACAAGTACAAAAATTATGAAAATAACAGTAATAGTTGCACATATGCTACAATCATAATGCACTCTTGCATGAGGCACTGAACCCTGCAATTTCATGGCTGGTCTGCACCTCAATAACAAACTCACATGGGCTTTAACCTTTTTTTCCTACCCAGAAAATTACCTTAAATGGATGACTACTGAAGATTTTTGCAAGAAATATGCACATTCATTCCAGCCCTCGAGATTTACTGAAAAGGCACGAAGTTCACTTTGAAATACATCACTTGTCACCAACACTGACAGTGAGTTGCTCTTAAATACGTAAGATCTTTCAACAAACACAGAGAGAGCAGTGGTTCCATCACAGACACGCATTTTCACCTTTGTCCCAGGCAGGTGAAGAGCATTAAAGCGTTACAGCTTTGCCATATTCTGTGGAGCTGCCGGGAAAATACACTTTGGGATTCTCCAGTCATGATTTTGCTGTTTGGAGCAGCTAGTACTTTACTCTCATCCTAACACCTGCCCGACTACCCAAGTCTTAAAGTCGCTAGTCAGGACTGAGTCTCTCCTTGCCCCCTGCCATCTATAACCAGTCACTCAAGGGTCCCAACTTTGGATCACAAGGGCCCTAGGGAGATGGAGGCAGGGGTGGGGGGCAGGGGAGGCACTGCATGGGCGTCTCTTTACTCTAACACATACACACACAGTTCTAGCTATGCACATCTGCAGCAGCCCATGAAAATATTTAAGCTAAGAGGTTTTGTTTTATTTATTTTTTTAAGATCCAATTTTGATTAAAACCAATGTTTTCTTCCAGTAGTATAAATACCATTCAGTGGAAGTCACTAACAGACAAAGTTTCACCTCTAGGTTACTAAAAAGTCCACACAGCCATCAAAGAAAATGGCAGTTGTGGCGTGTCTTTCTCTCCAACATTTTCCTTCTGTGATTTCCTCATGCACATGCAGTCAGTCACCACAGATTTCTAAGAAAACACTTTTCTTTTATGCTAGTAATAGTTTCACAGAGCCAAGAGAGATGGCAACTCACGAGGCCATAAGGGAACGGGGAAAAAAACTGCTCCCTTTTCAGAAACTGTCCAGTAATTGATTTAAATTCCTCAAGTTGTCAGTGAGGGTCCACCACGTGCAAAAAGACTGTGGTGGGCACCAAAGGGGGAGGCCAAAGGAGGAGGCGGAGGCGGGGGACAGAGGTAAACAGATACAGATGCGCCCCTCAAAGAAGCTGTCTACTCCTCCAGAGAGACCAAAGTCAGACAAGACTGAATGTACGCAATGCGGATGCTGCATTTATGAAAGTTGGCTGTTTATATTAAGAACTCAAAAAAGCTCAACTTTTTATGACTATTCTAAGATGATCTGAAATGCTGGGAAAATCTTATGAACAGAAACAGTAACTTCTAGTATTATTTATGAAGCACTTTCTGAGAACCCAGTGTTGTGTTTGGTGCCTCACGTATACACTCTCTCCAATCCTAAGGATAATCCTGGTAAGGAGGGGGTCAGTAATTCCCGTTTCATGCCTGAGGGAAAGATGATGTCCTGGTACACAGGTGCACACATGAAATGCTATGTAGCCATGAAAATGGTATTCATGAAGAACTTGATGTGTTTTGTTTAAAAAGAAAGTTTAAAAAATTATAATTAATACAATATAAAAGCAAACTTACCCAATTATGAATATACCAAACTATAAATATTGTTTATCACTGCATTAATGAGACCATGAGTGATTTTTTTTTTTATTTCTTTCATTTCTCTATATACTCCAAATGATACAAGTGGTCACTGTTTGGGGTAGGATGTCGAGACTGGAAGGTGATAAGGCTAGTCCTCATGGCCAGCCCCTGAAGTGGGCTCCCACTGGAAATGGTCCCAAACAAATGGCAGCAAGTAGAAAACTGAAGTTAAACATACTATGTGTGCCAATAAAGTAGGGAGGAGGAAGAGACACTCACAACTTTAACATCAATCTCTAATTTAACAACTACTTTCCTTTTTAAGTAACAGGGTAAAGACACCTCAAAGAGCCTTTAAAGAAAGGCATACAAACACTTTAAGTGGAGTAAAAGGGAATGCCCTTTCTTAGAAACTCTGTTAAATATCCCGATAGGAAATGTGCTTCATCACCATTGTAACAGCGTCAATTTGTGGGGCCCATGCCAGTGAAGTGGCGGTTAATTACCATGTCAACACTTAGCACCATCCCTTTAGGGGGGTCTAAAAATCCACTCTGCCAAAAGCCTCAAGAATTGCTCCCCCCACCACGTATATTTGGTGGCAAGGGTGGGGAGGGGGAGCAATTCAAATCATGCAGTTGTTTAGAGAAATTACCATTTTTCCAAATTGATTAGAGGAGATTCGGCACAAAAGCGTATCTTCTGAAAGTCTAGTCCAGGAAGACATCAGCACATGCTCATCCTCCCCAAACCACAGGCACACACATACAAGGGGTGTTCAACAACCTGAGAGTGTCTGCAAAGTCTACAAGGGGCTTACTGCCTAATTTAAGTGGCCATCCCAAAAATAATCCAGGAAGAGGTTTTAAAAAATGTGGATTTCCCAGATTAGAGATGGTCCAAGGAAGTTAAAACTACAGTGGATCATCCCTCGTGTAGTGCAGTAGGACTGTCTCCTAATGTGTGATAAACATTATGGACAGTATGGAAATCTTTAGTCAAATGAGACCATTATACCAAATACTATCATTACATAAGTCAGCAATTTCAAATTGCCATATTGATAGGTCAGAGGTACTTTTAATCACTGTTTTCAACCCTTACTTGCATGATCATGCTTACTACCTCCGCAGGACTATTCCCCATAAAGCAGTAGGTTACAACCCAAATCCAAAAGATCCCTAACTGAAGGACTCTGGTATACCCATAGGAATATGTAGACACTCACAGCAAAAACATGTAGAGCTCAAATTCACTTTGTATAAACTTTAAATATTCCTTAAAAGCTCTGGCTGAACAGAAGTCTATGTAATGAATCATTTCCCCACAACTTCCCATCACAATACCACAAACATGGTTCCATAAACAGAAATTTTAATCTGTAAAACGGGCATTTTTAAACACACACACAAGTCCTACTATTGTTATTTAAAAGAGCATTCGGTCTTTGTCAATAAACTATCTGTGTGTGTTTAATTCATTTAAAAATTGTCCCAGAAGAATGTCTAATGGGAAATATAGCTACAGGACAATATATATTTAGAATAATATATACATACTTTTAAATTTACCAAACAGTTAAATTCTGTTTCATTATCAGCTTTCATTGACCTTAAATATTTAAGTAATATCCTACTTACATAACTGAAATAATTAACATAACCTGAGTTATCCCTAATGTACTTCCATATTCACTTACCAAATGCTCCACAGAATTAACTCCTGCCTATAGAAGTATTATCTGCTGAAAATGTTTATGTAAACTATTTAGCACAAGGGTAATAACCTTCTAGAACTCCAAAGAAGTAAAACAGACAGGAATTCCAAGAGGTAGTTCAGGCAGAAACTCTACAGATGGGGGAACGTGTTAATGACAGACGCATGAATGACTATCAGGGAAGAGTTCACTACACGTGGCTGGCCCATTTAACGATCACAGAAAAAGCCTCATCCTTGTCCAGTATTTTCCTTCAGGCCTCTGCTGACAAGAGAATCCTGGGCTGGTTAACAATAGATTTGAGTCTCAGAAGTTCTATGGATCCCAGCTTTAGCACACAAAGGAAACCATAAACAAGATGAAAAGACAACCTACCGACTGGGAGAAAATATTTGCCAACTATGTGACTGACAAGGGCTTAATTTCCAATATGGACAAACAGCTCATACAACTCAATAACAACAACAACAAAACCCAATCAAAAAAATGGGTAGAAGACTTAGAAGATCTAGACATTTCTCCAAAGACATATAGATGGCCAAAAGGCATATGAAAAGATGCTCAACATCCCTAATTATTAGAGAAATGCAAATCAAAACTGCAATGAGGTACCACCTCACACCAGTCAGGATGGCCATGATGAAAAAGTCTACAAGTAACAAATGCTGGACAGAGTGTGGAGAAAGGGGAGCCCTCCTACACTGTTGGTGGGAATGTAAATTGGCGTAGCCACTACGGAAAACAGTATGGAGGTTCCTTAAAAATACTAAAAATAGAGTTGCCACATGATCCAGCAATCCCACTCCTGGAGTTTCCCCAGAGCTTCCGATTCAGATCTGAGGTTGAACCTGATAATATGAATTTCAAACAATCTGCTCATCTGGGCACCCCGCTATGGGAACCACTGAGACTCCATCTTTTCCTTTGTTTCTCCAGGATCCAGCACGAGGAGCTCATTCAACTCAGCATTTCCATTCCCACTACCCATCCCACCACTTCTGAGAGGATGGCAGCTGGGTACGGCTTCGTCTCTACTGGATGCCAAGGATTCTGCCCCGCCTGCCCTTTCCTTGGCCACTTGACACTGCCCTTGTTCACTGGGGTCAGAGGAAGGGCAACGTACAAGGCCCACCTGTAATTAAAATTTACAGTCACCATCACTTTTTGTTTTAT
Organism: Camelus dromedarius; assembly: GCF_036321535.1. NCBI lineage: Eukaryota > Metazoa > Chordata > Mammalia > Artiodactyla > Camelidae > Camelus > Camelus dromedarius. The sequence goes on along the minus strand of NC_087463.1, from coordinate 14,842,129 downwards.
TTCAATGAAGAGGCAGGTGGAGCTGAGTAAAGGCAAGTTCTTGACTATTTTTAAAAACTGTTATCATCCAATAAGAGGACAGTTGCAAGTACCCTGTAATTCTAAGAGCCTGTCAGGAACTCAGTTCTAAGGGAAATAAGGCAAGGAGACAAATTCTGAGATGTGATGATGACTTTTCATCTTGTTTATGGTTTCCTTTGTGTGCTAAAGCTGGGATCCATAGAACTTCTGAGACTCAAATCATCACATCTCAGACCTTGCCAGTCTGTCTGCCCTGACATGAGTCTGGTGGACACTGATACCTGCTCATCTAAACCCTTCATGGTTAGAATAGAAAAGTCAAGCCAATTCAAACTTCTTGCAAAGAAACATTCATAATTGCTTATTTTATTAAAAAAAAAAAACAACTAGTTCTCTCCATTCCCTAATTTATAAAGTCAGGAGCCTAAAAAAATAGGCACACAGACAACAGAACCACGTGGAAATCACCAGGACGGGAACAGACTTCCAAAGTCATCGTTCTAACTGAAGTCTGTTCCTCAGCTCATCTCACCTGTGCCCCAAAAGCAGTAACACTGGTCAAGCAGAGGAACCTTGAACTTGATGCCAAAGTGGAGTCAACACTGAGCTATGTGGAACTAGAAAAGAGGGCAAATTCTAACGTAGAGAATTACTCAGGGAACTCAGCCTTCATTAACTAAACGGGGAGAAAAAGATACTTCAATTAACTGTAGAAGTTGGTTCCCAGAGCACAGCTAGTGTTTTATGTCTGCTGTCCCTGCAAGCTCTGGGTGCGAGGACTAAAGACAGGTTCGTGCAAGTTCTCAGCACCCCTCGATATCAGAGACCGACACTGCTGAGACCCCCAGTGCCTGGCACGCAGGGCAAAGTTCTCGCCGTGCAGAGGAGCAAACAACGATGCAGAGAGCAGCCTCGCAGGGCCAGTTTTCCTGGGCAGACAGGACAAGCAGTGGAGAGAAGACGGAAGCCAAGGGCAGTTAAGGAAACAGGTAAACAGCTCCTATGCACATCAGTATCAATCTTTCTACCTTAATGTTTATTACACGCTGAGTTTTGTTCTGAACTCTTTCTGTACAATCCTTCCTTTAACGTATGAAGGAACATTCTAGGCGTCCCAGGGATGGGCGTGGTAGTGGTGCCAAATGCAAACCCCATCCCAGTCCAGTTTTCACTGCAAGAGTCTGTCTTTCTCCTAGGCAAGCCACTGTAGGAAACTGAAGTCATCCTTTTTTGGAAAACCTCGAGGCCAAATGTGTTACAGAACTCTGACTTTTTTCTCACTTTTGATGGTCCTGACTACTCCAGTTGCTGCATAACATTCCCAGTAGGGGCTTGGGGCCAGACCCACACGACCAACATGGACAAATATTTATGTTAAGTGTTCTACGTAAAACCAGAAATACCCTCAGGTCCATTCAGGTCAGGTTTTGCCAGCAAGTGAGTTTCCCACAAACCTACAAAAATGTTTTGCTTCCAGGCTTTTTGGATTTTCAAACTGCATGGGATTCTGGAGTGGTACTGCACTGCAAACAACACCTAAAACATGTTTACTACTGATGCCACTCTGCCCGTCACACTCAGACTGCCCTCAAAAGCACAAAGAACTGCCCGTGAAATCCTAGAATTAGAATTGCTCAGGGAAACAAAAACAGCCCCTCAGCTACAAAGTAATTGGCAAATATTTACAGTTTTATTTTCAAGGCTATAAAACACACACACACGCACATACACACACACACGCACGTACACACACACACACACCGGATGAGTTCTGTACTCTACCACCACATGGTGTTCTAAAATAGGACTGTAAGAGAGGCCAAGACAAGGATGTTTCTCAGCATTATACAGGGAGAAAAGACTGTAACTGAGAAAAAGAGGGCTGGGTTATGACAATGCCCCACCCCAACGGTAGGAAGATGAGCACCCGAGAGTACATTTTTTTTTTTCTAGTTATGCAGATAAATAGATGCTCACATTTGGACCTCCAGGACCCATGTGTTGTCAAGAAGGGATTTTATAGAAGAAATGAAGCCTCCGTCAGTATTAAAAACCTTGATTGATCTCCTCACCAGTGTGGACACCAGACTCCCTTACCACATCTTCAAAGCTGTCTGCACACAGGAGATTCTTCCTTGTGTTCAGATATTTTAAAATCCTCCCGTAAGTTACTGTGTTGGATGAGACTGGCTAGCAGAGGACTTCTAAGGAGAGCCTAGGGCAGGGTCTGTAATCACAGTAGGTACTGTGTGTATCCACCCCACCCCCACCTTGTAAGGGTGTGACAGTTTATGCTGCTAGATGACTTTATGGATATATGTGCCTCCCTGTCCCTGAGACCCTAAAGAAGGACGTGCTCAATAATCATGGGGTAAGAGCACAAAGGACAGCTTAAGACAACTGATGTAGAATAAAATGCACCTTTCCCATAAATAACTCTGGAGATCAGACCTCTAGTATACTTAACCACAACACAGGATCCTTGTTTTACTTTTGCCCTATGCTTAAGAATTTCTTAATTAGGCAATAAATACAGAATCCAGTTAAATCCTCTCATCAGTAACAGCCAAATCTGATTCCACCAATACATCAATCTACTACCTTCAAAGTTGTCAGCCCACTTACCCCAGGTGAATACTTGCTTATCGGTGATGCTTTAAATTTCCTCCCCTTCCTTCTGGGGAAATCCTTGATCCTTCCAGGCTCCAGGCAGCCAGCACCTCCTCCTCATCTTCCCAGAACAAACCGCCCTATAACAACCAGCCTCTCTGTGCTCCGCATTCCTACAGTCCTGAGTGTTCAGGCCACTGACTCACATGCCATTCCATATCATTAGTCCTTTTTCAAATGTGTACATCTTAATACTCTTAAACTAGCTGCAAGTCACTATCTACTCCTTATGCTAGTCTGCATTTTCCATCAAAACCTACATAGAACAAACCCTCAATAAATATTTCTTCATTGTTTGACTTCCTACTCATCATACTGACAGCGTAACTTCTTCCCAGGGTCACACATTTGGAAACACTGTCTTGCCTGAGTTGCCAAAATGTGGAGTTCTCAACATATACCTGATAAGGATCAACTAGACACAATGTATTTTCTGTGTAAATCTCATTTTCTTAAACTTGCTTCATTTTCTTCATCTTTCTACAATGTGGGAGCCACGTGGTCATTTCCTAGACTGTCCTGAGTTATAAGCTCAAACTCAAAGAAGAAAACGGAAAAAAAAAAGTTTCACAGTGAACCTCGTTTTCAGCAATAATGTTACCTAATATCCAAAACTAACATCATGAGCCTCTTTTGATGAACGAAAGCAAAATCTTTTTAACAAATGACGTATGGAATTGACACACTCTTGTGTGAGGAACTTAAACATTCAAATCTAAAGGACACAAAAATATTAATGTCTGAGGACTAACTTCAGGAGAAAATAACAGTTAATTTCAGACACTCTGATTACACTATTGATAATCATTTATAACCTGGAAAGGAAGTTCATATTTTTTTGAAGGTATCACTAATTCATTATGCGCCATTATAAATTTTTATTCCAACTGCACAAGTTCTCAGCATCTTGTTTCATGCTTTTTGCCCACTGATCATCTTCCCAAGCCTGGAAAGGTTTCCTTTCAAAATAAAGACATATAAACCTAAATACTGATGTCAGTTTTCACATACACCAAACGCTTAAATAGCCTTTAATAAAGGCGCATGATTGAGAAAAACTCATTGTAATTAACCTCAAAAATTTTTAATTGAAGTATAGTATTTTTTATTGATTTACAATACTGTGTTAGTTTCAGGTGAACAGCAAAGTGATTCATTTGTATTCATATTCTTTTCCAGATTCTTTATAGATTATTACAAGATAGTGAATATAATTTTTGCACTACTGATATGGATTGAGACATCACCCAATAGTGATTACAGTTACATCAAATATCAGCCACTTGTGGATGCAGCATGCATCACCATGAAAGATGCGATCTCTCCCTTCACTGGCTCATTGGGGGAAACGTGTGTTATGTTACCCCAAGGATGGTGAACGTGCAAATGCACTTGCCCATTCTATAGGAATAAGACTCCGTATCTATACTAAAGAGCAGTTTGAGACCTCACCATTAATGTTCAGGTAGCACACCTGCGTGGAGCTGTGCCTCCTTATAAATGAACCCATAACCCCCCAGACACATGCGACCTGAACACGAGAAATGGCATGTGTGGGGACGACTATGTATCCTACGCAGATAATCACTTACTACTGGCTAATTAGATTTACACTCTATGGATTCTAAGTCTGTAATACTGAGCAAATTTTAAATTTTAAAAGGCAACCAGGTCCTACAGAGAATGCAAAAGAAGAAACAAGCCCCTGCCTTTACTTGAGCAGTAGAGATGTTCTACAGCCAGACTTCCCGCACTTTCTCGTGCGTGGCAACCACCTGAGGTTCTGTCGAAATGCACTCTGACTAAGGAGGTGTGAGGTAAGTGCCGAGGATGTGCATTTCCAAGAAGCTCCCAGGTGACACCGCTAGTGGGTGTAGCAAGGCTCTAAGGGAGAGGAGAAAACAGTGCATTAAGGAGAGAAAAGGGCGTAGACTCTCATACAGAGCTCAGACTTGGATGCCCAGACAAGAGAAATACAAAGTTGTATGCTGGTGCTCTCCAATGCTTCCCCTTGACTTCTTTTCACTCTACAACACTCCCCAGGGGAGCTCACATTCCTCCTCCTCCTCCATGACTATTAACTAAGTAATGGCCAAGTCTGGGCTCCAGCTTGAGTATCAGAAAAGTAAATGAAGGCAACTCTGGCCATCCCCACCCAGTGATGATGCAACCTCACGGATGAAATTTGCTGCAAGCTCCCATCTTCTCTTTTCCACATCTTCTTCATGCAGCCACGTATTAATCCAATCGCCTGGGCCAACCACACAGGAATCACCTACTCTGAACTGGTTCCTTCTAACCTCAAAGATAAAGTCCAGATGACTATGACGTACTCACTCAGCCCAGCTCTGGCGTCTGCCTCAGAGGTCATCTTCCACACACCTTACACACTTAGCCAAGGGGGACCACGTTTAGTTTCTCCTCTGCTGGAAATGCCCTGGTCCTCCAGTGCCTGCACTTGACCCTCACTCAACCTTAAAGACCAGCTCAACAGTCTTTAGAAGGCTTCTTAACTCCAAACCCCATGCCTGTTGGCAGAAACCTATCAGTACAGCCCTCGTTCACTTACGTGTCCCCATTATTGCAACTGGTCCAGAAAGCTCCCTGCGCAGAGGGCCATGTCTTAGTCATGTGTGTATGTGACATTCCAGTCACACAGTCGGCCTGCAACAAGTGATTGCTTTACAGGGTATGGTGATGGCCCAAGGGCAGGTGAGGCAGACGGGGTGTGGGGGCGAGGTGGGTAGAGTCAATCTCGAGCTCTGTGGTAAACGGATACTGGAAACATCACTGTGGAACACACAGAATTCACGTGCTGGGCAACGGTCATCTCTGGTACTTTAAAGTGTAATACTGCTGAAGGAGGGGTAAATCAGATAGAAACAAAACCGCCTCCCTTGCAACTTCTTGGTTCTGTTTCTCACATCATGACTGAAACAAGGAAATCCAACAGCAATGGAGCAGGAGCTGAAAGTGAAGGTTAATCTGCTCCAAGGGAGTTTGAACAAGAGGCAATTAATTACAGGATTAAGGCTCAGTAAAACCACAGTGGAACACGCCAAGTGCAGCATGAGCAACCTGAAAACCAGAGTGGCAAGGGAAACCCCACAACAGGGAAGACACTTGCCACGTGGATGAACAGCTCGTAAGCAGCTCAGGGCTGAGGTGACCTGAGAGACTCAGAACGCTCAGGAGACTAAGTGAGCTGTTCCACATGTGTTCACATTCACCCCTTCCTCTCAGAACGTAACCAATAGTTTCAGAACAGTAGCAGTTTACAAGGTTTGGTCCCATAAGTTTCTATAAGAAATCTTAACTTTGGAAGATGACAGCTCAGTATTGGAGGTCACATAACCTAACACAACTCCACTGGGAAAATGACAGACCTCGTGTCATGGCACTGGTATGGCCACAAGTTGAACCCTCTGCCCCTCTAGGCTGACACACCTCTCAGAGGGCAAAATAACTCATTCATTCTGAGCCTGCTCTGTAGGCGTGGATGTTCCTGGTTTCCAATATCAATGAGATAAGATAAACATGCTTGATGAGTGGAAAGTTTTTTTCCAGGAAACGTCTTTTCCTTCTGCTCTGAAAGATCAGTGACAGTTTTTCCCCCTTTTCGGCACACTAACTCATAGTGGGGTATGGGAAGGATGTTTTAAAGGATCTTTTAAAGGCAAGTTTTCTAACCACTACTCTAGGGTCGGCCACAACTTCCACATTAACCAAAAATAGCTAGTACTGGAAACTGTTAGAAGCTACCAAGCAAAACCAAAAAAAAAAAGGTTGTCCACTCATGCAATTGTTATTCCCTTGCTTGGTTTTCATATGTTCAACTTAATTATGATGGGCTGAAGCTCCCTGCATATGGCTGTGCAGCCCACTGGCCCGGGCACTGATGGGCACTTGGTCTCGCCCGTTTCCCTTGGCCTTCCCAGCACCTAGCTCCCGAGTAGCCCCTTGGGGGCTCTGAAGCACCTTTGCTGAATAAATAAGTCATCTCAAGGATGGGAGGTCACGGAGACTTTCACAGGTGCATCTTCATCTGGAGCTCACAAACTGCTTTTTATCTTTTTCCCTGCCCGCGCTTCTCCCCTCCCCTAAAAAAAGCAGCCGAGTCAAATACAGATTGTGGACAAGCACAACAGAAGGGCGATTTAATTATGATGCCGGGGACACCTTGGATTGGGCAATGGCAGGCGGCCTCCAGCTCAGGGCAGATGAAGAGGTGAGATGCTCCCCCCCAGGGAGGGGGAGGGGCAGGGCTGGCCCCGCCCACAAGCGCTCTGCTCAGTCACTGCTGAGTTTGTGGGTCTCAGCCCTAAACTGGTTATTGCTAAACTAAGATGCTGGCTTTGTCATCAAAGCTTTCCATCCTGTGTCACGCTCAAAATCTCATTTTAATAGCAATCTCCCTGCAGCGGGTGATGCCTCATCTCCTGGGATTTGCAGTCCCTCATAAGTGACAGGGCTCCGGTTCAGTCTTCTCCCTCTCCCTCTCCCAGACAGGCATACCTTTCAGCTTACATAATCTCTCGAGCCGTTAAATTCTTTATTTCCTTCAGAAACAGAATTCCACTGGTACACACACACAGGGGAACAAAAAAAAAAAAATCACTCCACCTTCACTGTGTGGCCTCCCGTTAATGAACAAAGAATTAAAAAGAAGAAATTTCCAAACCAGCTAGCAAAAGTAGGGGACATTTTTCTCAGTCTGATTAATCTCACCAATCAATTAAGTCTCAGCTGTCTTTGACTGCTATCTCCACTCAGCCCCATGCTTAAGGGCTGCCGAAGCATTCATTTAAAACTAAAATCAATCAAGTGAAAACAAGAATAAGAGACCGGAGGGAGGGGGAGGGGGACACAATCAACCTTTAAAAAGAATTTTAGCTTGACAAACACTGCCAGGCTTAAGTGAAAAAGAGGTACCCCTCTGTGTCTAGCACAAAAATACTTGATATATATTTGATCACTGGCAGACTGAAAGAATCAAGAGGAGCCAAAATTATTCTGAAGTAGAGAACAAAGCATGAAAGATGTCTTCGACAGCTTTGCTGATGAGTTAGAAGTCACACAAATATATTATGAGACAGGACAGTGTCCTTCAGACATACAACTCAATAACCTCACGTATACAATTATGGCCCTGAAAACCGCAACACAACAGGGCAAGAAAGAAAAAGTCCAAGATATTAAAATGCCTTAAAGCCTGCCATACCACTTCCTTTAATGAAGCTGGAGACTTCCTCGAGTCTCGAGCTTGTGTACCTGGCATGGCTGATCTTGGCCAAAACAAACTCGCCGGCCCTGTGAATCAAGCTGCAGGTTCCGATCCCTGCTGCACTGGCTCCTGAAGATCACAGACCCAGGACTGCCCCAGAGGACTCGAGCCTCTGCTCGAGAATCTGTGACCCACCGCCCTCTGTGGCGTGACGGGCTTTCCAGTCACTGGCCTGAGTCAGAGGCGGTTTATGACTGCATGTGATCCTGTCGCCTGCAGCAGGGGAATGAGTAATGGTGCAGGAGCAGGACCGCTTACATCACTGCAAGCGGAGATTTTTTTTCCGTGTTTCTCTGCAACTCCATTTACCCCACTCGCATCTACCATCTCCATGTTTCCACTTAGCCCGAAGTGACATGGCCAACTGCCTCTGGGAGGTGATGATCTGTCACGTGTCCATGTGCTGTTCCAAAAATTTCCACGGAGTCTTCCGCTCTCGAGGGGAAGAAAATTAGCCCTTTGTTTTCAGGGATGATGTCAATCAGAAGCTGGAATTTTAACCTTTTTCCCAGAAACTACTTCTAAGATGAATAAGCAGCTCACAGAGGTTTCAGCTGAGAGTGTAGCATGTGGTTACCTGAAAAGATCTCGTGATTGTTTTGGCAACAAGTGCAGGGGAGGAGGGATTTTAGGGGAACCAGAAACAAAGCCTTCTTTGACTCCAGGAGGCAGCTGGGGGTCTGGCCCAGGCCTGACCCCCACGACCTGGCCAGTGGGTGGGATCGCACTGGGGGCTGCCCACCTGTGATCCTGCCTACCTGCATACTGAGAAACACAGGCCAAGCATGGAGGCAGCACAAATATTTACTGGAGGTGAAGGTGTGCCAAGTGACCCTCGGTGGAATTCTGAGCCACTGAAAACACAGTTGAGATAGATTTGAAAACACCTGCGGACTCGTGCTTCTGGGATCACCCCCGAAGGTGGATGACCTCAGAAGCCTCTGGGATCAGAAGGGAGAGATCAGATCACACTACAAGCCTACGTGTAGAAGTCCTCTACATGTTGTGAGAGCATTAAATCATCATTAACTCAAAACGCACAGGAGGGGAATCATGGAGATGAACAGACTTCTGCTGAAGAGAGAGGAATGACTTTGCCTGAAAATTGATTTGGAAGACTACTAAGAAGTACAGGCTGATGTAATCAACACTGCCCGGAATGAAATATTAAAAAAAAGAAAGAAAGAAAGAAAGAAAAACCAAAACAACCCTCCCAACCCAACACACCGTCAGGACCACAGAAGTCTTATCAGTTGCCTCTGAGCTGGTGGGGAGGGTCAGTAAGTACACAGGGCTCTCACCACCATCACACCCACTGAACAAACCACTTCAGAAAAAAAGTCTTCTATTCCTCAAGTACCAAATTCCTATCATTCTGTTCCTGCCTTCACTTCATATCTTTTGTTACAGTCCCCAGTGATAAAGGAGAATGTCCTAAACGTGTTGCTTCTTAAAAATCAGCATTTAGTTGCAATACCAGACTCCCCCCAAAACCTTTTTAAATTAAAAACCCCACAACATATATACATGAGAATCATTCCCACCTTTTCTCCTGTCTAGATAAAAAGCATTTCTTTTCTCTTAAGTTCACAGCTTCCTCCGATTCCCATGGGAATTAAAGTTCACCTTTTCCTCCTCACAGACATTTACAGCGGCAGAACGCACCAACACCTAAGTTCTTTTAATTCCCTCTTACAGCTTAGTTTCCTGTTTTTTGTTTGACACAATCGAACTCAAACACATGTAAACAACATACTTCTCAATGTGAAATAAAGTGTCTTACTAAAGAATAACTCCGATTTGACTATCGGTTTTGCTGTTTCACACTGTTGATACACTTTTACTGTTAGAATTCCACCCACCTGAGACAACATTTAACATTAGGAATGCTTTTTTGAAAGTAACCTTGCTCGATAATATAAAGGCGTAACCTGTAATCCAATTCGTTTTAGCAACATACGGACATACACTAACTAGTTAACAGTTTATGAGTCACCGTCAAATGAGACAGTAAAGAAACAAAAATCACGTGTTAATCATAAAGCATATTCGTCTGTGTGAGCAGTAAGGGTGGGAAAATGACAGTAAAACCTAATAGAAAACCCAGCTGAATATGTTCTGGGCTTTAACTTTTGCTCATAATAATAATGATAATAATAATGATAATGATAATAATAATAATGCATTTAAAATAAGTCATGTAAGCCAAATACTAAGAAGACAGAGATAAGAGACAGAGATAAGAAAGCCCAGAGCAGAGAATCAGGAGAATTCAGACCACAATTCTTTTCAAGTTTAATTGTTTGCTGCCATCCCGTCTAAACATAAGGAGAGCAAAACTGATGGACTACAGCTAACTCTGAACCCCAAAAGAAGTCATTTACAAAGGGAAATCTAGGTACTGCTAGAATAATGCCACCAGTATAAAAACAGTACTACACCAAAAGCAAACTCTGTGCCAACAGTAGATGTTACACATTCATATAATAAAAGCAGAAGCAGACAGTGGCTTCTTTGTTCCTACCTATAATCGTCCTCAAGCCTCATGAAAAACAAGCCATCTCTCCTGCTGCTGGGAAGCGTCTGGTTGGGCTAGTGTTGTGGTCAGACAGCGGGGAATCCACCTCCAGGACTGCTGGGCTCCTGGTCTCGTCTTCCTCCCCTGTGTCGGAGGGCTGCTGGCTCGCACCTCTGCTGCGCGTTGGGACCACCAGCAAGTCCTAACACAACTGAGGAGGAATGCCCCGAGCCTGCTACTTATACCGATGATTCACTTCAATGACAGCTAGAAAGAAATGCTTGTTGGTGGAAAAGGAGTTGAGTCAACTCCACCCCTACAATAAGGATTAAGTAACTCCACCCAGCTCGGCAATTAGCTTAAATAGCCACCCGGTGCCCTAATGTGAAGTTACCTGCAGCATCGCTTCTCCAAATGACAGCCCTCAAAGCTAAGTAGATGAACGCAGGACTTACAAAACAGGATGAGCCATAACCCACGTGCACATGGTTTTATGAATAACTGTAACTTGCGCTGGGCTGCGTGCTTATTTAAAGACAAATCTGAGGTTTCTGGGCAGATAGGCAGTAGGGGTCTGCCCTTCACCTTTTACAGTGAACTTCACTTCTCCCATTTCCTGCATGGGCCCCACACTAGGCAGGCTGAGAGCCCAACCTGCTGCCCCCCCACCACCACCAAGGGCTTACAGTCTTAAAAGGGGGTAAGAAAAGCCAGAAGAAAGGTCGCTATGATACAAACTACGACAATAAACAGAACTGATGGGGGGATATTTGGTGTCATATTAGACAGCACCACCCTGTAAATCCGCCATCTCTGGTGTGCAAGCCCATTATCAGATGAACCCCCGGTGTGCCCTCAGAGGTCAAGGATACTGGGTGAGGCCAGCAGAGCTCACACTGTGCCCTATTTAGGCTCACACAGGTGCACCCACCTGACCACCCTTTATTGAACTCCCGAGGTCAAGTAAGATGTGTGCTCTTTCCTTGGCTTGTGACTGGCACCAAGTTACACCCCTCTGCTCTTGCCTAAAGCAAATCAACCCCCACCCTACAACCCCAGCAGGTGCAGCTGCAACAGGAAGTGCTCCCAACTTGTAGCAAAAAGCTAACCTTCCACATTAACCCAAGTGTTCCTGGCATGCCAGCTGAGAAACTAAACTAGACTTTCAAGTTCCCACAGGTGCTGGAAGGCTGGGATGACACCAGGGGAGCCAGTGACCTCTAGTGGCTGGGAGGATCACTGAAGGCTTCATGGAGAAAGTCGGGATAGGGTTACCATCAGAAACCCTGTCCCCAGATACCCCGGTAGAGAGGCAGGCGGACGGGTCCAATCATTTTCTGTCGACTTTCCGACGAGTTTTTAGGACTGAGCAGGTAAGGTCACACAAGTGCTAAATAGTATAATTTAAGAGCAGGAACTCTACCTTGACTATATCTAAAATTATAAATTAAGCTGTTTTACATTTACACACTGACTGGAAGGTTGAAAAAAATAAGAACCACAATATACTATAAGAAAATACACCTTCACAAGCTTTATAAGTTATTGAACAATTTGCCTGTTTCCTTAAAGATAAAAGGCACTTACATTTCCCATGAAATATTATTACCCAGGCATTATGGGCTGAATATGTGTTCCCTACCTCCAAATTCTTACGTTGAAGTCCTAACAACCCTAGTACCTCAGACTGGGACACAGAGTCTTTAAAGCAGTAACTGAGCCAAAATGAGGTTACTGGCATGGGCCCTGATCCAATGTGACTGAAATCCTTGTAAGAGAAAACTGGACAGACAGGCACAGCAGGAGGACAGTGTGAAAGGACACGGAGGAGACATGGTGGTCGTCAGCAAGCCAAGAAGAGGGACCTCAGAGAAAACCAAGCCTGCTGACACCTTCATCTCAGACTTTCAGCCTCCAGACTGAGACAATACATTTCTGTTGTTGAAGCCACTGCGTGTGTGGTACTTGGTTACAGCAGCCCCCAGCAAACAAGTACACTAATTAAATGATGACTGCATTCCAAGTATTAATGCAAAAAATGAAGACAGAATTCAGACTTCTAATTAATAACCACCCTCCCACGGGCAAACACTTCCTTTCAGTATGTTGACTCCCTCCCTGTCTACTGAGGCTCTGCCGTGATAAAATACATAGGAAAACCTTATTCTGGAAGAAGGGTGGGGAAAGCCTACAAATGACTTTTCCCACTCCACTCTTGCCACCTCCACTCACAGTCAGGCTCACTGACCAAGTGGTCTCCAACCACATCTTACTCCCCAGTCGTAAATCAGTTTCTGCCCAACCTTCACGAAAAATGCACCCAACAACAATCTGAGCACTGAATTAAGAAATATTAACAACGGAGGAAATGTTAAAAGTCTTTTTAGTTCAAGTCCCTCTGTCTGGAGAAGGAAGGTTGAGGACCCAACCGGAGCAGCAGCAGGACGTGGGAATCAATGCTAAAGTAGATTCAACCTGGGCATTCAGTCTAAGCCAGTGTTACTAGCCCTGCCCCCACTGCACTGTTAACTGAGGATAGCCTGAAATGATCAAATACCTTCAATCCCACAAAGAAAAACCACTGCTCCTGTAGTAGTGGAGCAGCTATAGTGAAGAGAGATAAAGATGCAGACACTGGATGGTGGATGGAGTAGGGCCAAGGCCTAAGAGTGACTGGACAGGCTTTCCTAACCTGGGCTCCGCTGACATGTGGGACCAGGTAATTCTCTTGTCGTGGGAAGCTGTTCTGTGCATCATAGGATGTTTAACAGTATCCCTGGCCTCTACCCACCAGATAGCAGCTCTCCCCGGGTGTGACAACCAAAAATACCTCCAGTCATGGCTAAGTGTCCCCTGGGAGGCAAAGTCATCTCCAGCCAAGAACCAATGGTTTAAAAGGACAGAACTTTGTGCAGAGTGAAGGAGTTCTTGGAGAAGAGGAGGGAAGCCGCCTGAGGTGACACGGAAGAAGAAAGGACAAGTGCACTTGCAGACGGGGCAGGAACAAGGCAGAGGGAAGGTGGTGTGTAGTACGTCCCCAGTTGAGGGTTGTTTTTGTGTTGTGTTTTACTGTTTTGTTTTGTTTTTCCCAAAGAAGTAGAAGACAGCATCAGACGCTGAGCGTGAGGGGATTAGAGACTGTCGGGAATAGGAATATCAAAGTCTGGAACAACCAGAGAGCAGAAAGGGAGCAGAACTGGGCTGAGTCTGCAGAAAGACAGTACCATGAACAGAGTGGCCCCAGCAGGCACCAAACTGCAGGCTCCACCGCAAGTTGGAGGATCCAGGAAGAAGGTATGCAGGCTGGCTGGATGAATGTAATTGGAGCTGCTAAAGGAGTACAGACAGGTGCCACAGATGTTTGGTAGTTTCCAAGGTCACTGTGGTCAGCAGTGGTGCAGGGCAACCTAGTGTCAACTGAAACTCAAAACAAGGAAACCCGCTAGGAATCTGTTGCAATAGAAGAAATAAAAGACAAAGAGAGCCTAAAGAAGGGGTATCACTGAGAAGAAAATAAAGAGCCCACAGACCATCTAGAGGGCTAAATACACTCATCCCCTTTGCCTTAATTCCAATCCAAGCAATCATTCCTAAGGCAATAATTGGAGGTCAAGTTGAGCATTGTAAGACCAAGAAGTTCACTGCAAAAACAAAATCAAAAAACTGTAAGCAACCTTCATGTCCAACCACAGAGAAAATAAATGAAAAGATCTCTATGTGTTCATGTCCTCAAGGAATATTTTAAAACATGGGGTTAACATTCACAATATAACGTTTAAAAATGTAAGCCAAAAAACTATACCACACATCACCCAATTTAGAAATTGTATGTATTTATATGTACACATTTTTTAGAGTGTCTGGGTCAGTCTCCATCGCTCCAGGCAATAGCAGATGTTACGATATCTCCAATCATTAAGAAAACGGGATTAGAGTCTTAGAGAAGGCAGAAAAACAGAAGCAGTGGTCAGAGAGGAAAGGAGGGGAACCAGGAGCCAAGGGCTTCATCTAGGGGAGTGTGCTGGGCAAATTCTGGCCTTTCTGGATCTGATGAACAGGAAGTTGCTCTCTTAAGACAGATACATGAGTTTCACAATGTGGGCAGAATGCAGTTAGCAAAGGGAGTGGAAGGGACAGTAGCCTTTCTTGGAACTCCCCACAGCCCTTACTGACCAGGAGAGGCCACAGAAGGCACACCTGTGAATAACCAGGCATAGGTCTACCAGAAGTCTGCCAAGAGGAAAGGCCGCTTCCATCTCTTGGGGTTCACTTTCTAAAACTAAACTTCAAAGTAATATTAAAACTTCATGCCAATTGTTAATTTCTGTATTACTTGTACAATTAAACATAGACCTTCATATGGCTCCTAGCACTTCTGATATATTATCCCCAAATTTGCTCAATATTACTTGCTACACTTAGAAGATAGGGATGGTTTGTAAGATGGGATTGTGTGAAATACCACAAAGGGTCACCCTGGATTGGTATGTTCCAACAGAAAGGAGAGGAAGTGCATAAAAGGTAATTAAATTTTAAGTTCACCTAACCAAAAGGAATTTTAAAAAGTATAAAGGCTGACTCCCTTCAAAACAAGGTCTTATTAAGAAAAGAAAATTTGAACTTTAGAGCAGCATTCCAAAGACTTTTTCAGTGTTTGCATTTTGTTTTAACCTTTGGAGGATTTGCCAGTGACTGAGATCATCCAGAGATTTTTTTTTTTTGCTTTAGGAGCCATTGTAAATTTACCCAAATTCTGCAGCCTTTAAGAACATGCTTCTAAAAATAGTATTACAAATTTCCATAAAGTGTTTACCATATCAGTTAGAAAGTATCATTCTAAACAATATTATAGCATTCTTTCCAATACATAAATTATTTCCATATGCATATATAAATAAAGCCAAAGGACTGGAAGGAAATAAAAACCAAATGGTAATCAATAACCTCTCTCTGGCTATTTGGACCACAGGTGGGTCCGTGCTTCATACTTTATCTTTTCCAATGTCTAATTCTTTTATAATCAGAAAAAAAAACATTATTTAAAAATTGCTAAGAATATATTACCACTTATTTATAAAGAATGAGTAACCAAATGAAGAATCCAAATGCTGGGGGGGGTGGGGGGAACCCAAGTTTTTCTGTTTTGTTCAAATCCAGCTACAGTTAGAAGAGAAACTAGGACACTTGGAGGGGGAGGAATAAATTGAACAAAACAAGGATGACACAGGCAAAGATCTTTACATAACACAGGCAAGGTTTGATGATTACAACACAAAGTCTTGAATTTCCTCACAAGGTCTAAAATCAACTCCTCCTAACCTGGATCAGCTTTTTCTTCCAACACCTTACAAAAAAAGGTTGATGTGGGGTTTACAGGCTTCACCCGTTAATGCAAATCAAGTCGCCAGTGACTTTATCAAAACATCTGAAAAGAAGTTTCCTCATCAAGAAGGGGGAAAGGTCTCTTGAATTTTTAAACAGTCTATAAACGTAAAATCGTGCATTAACTCTGCTCAGGGCATTAGCCAAGATCCGATGACTTGTATCCTCAAAGCATTTATAACCTGACAGCTTACAGACACAGTTCCCCAATTTATGACGTGCTTGACTCTTCATATTCATTATCTTAGGGCAGTTACTCCAGGTTCTGAACACATTTGCTCATGGAAGAAATACCTCAACCTTTGTGATCCAGTCCAGTTCCTCTGGCTATGAAGACGATCTAAGTGCAGATGAGCCCCCAAAGACCTACCCAACCTGGACCTCTCTCTTAAGCTCCATTCTCATCTACCATTACCTCCTTCATGTGTCCACCCTGAGGTCTAAGAGAACTAACGAGCTTCTGATTCTGCCCCCACCTCTTTTCCCAGCTAACCCTTCACATCTCAGTGGCCACCAGCCAGCCAGCCAGCTGCTCCAATCGAAATTTCCTCCATTCTGCTCTTTTCTTCATACATTCAATCCATCAGTAGGACCTCAGAACTCTCAATGGCCAAAAAAAGTCCCAACCATCCACTTGTCTCCATCCTGGATAGCAGTTACTGTCCAGGTGTTCAAACTATCCTCTCTCATACAGGCTACCGCAACAGCCTCCAAACTGGCCGTGAGGGCCACTCCTGCTGCAAAGACAGGGCACTCTCACCTGTCTGGCAGCCCTCTCTGCTGGCTTCCTACAACTTAGGCATAAAATGCAAATGCCTCCTGGTGGCCCACAAAGCCCTCAAGAGCCATAGCTCCCATCTGCTCCTCTCCTCTCCGATGCTCCACTGGCCACATTGCTCTTACTCACGTCCCTGATACTCACTTCCATGTGAGGCCTCGCATCACACTGGCTGCTCCTCTTCCTGAAGGCTCCTCCCCTAGATCTTTAGGCTGGCTCGCATCTTCTGATTAAGGTAAGAGTCTTTATGCTGATGGGAGCATCAACTGGTACCACACGCTGAGAGAGCAAATTGGTAATATGTACCAAAAATTTTAAATCCTAATATTCTTTGATTCAGTAACCCTGTTTCCAGGGAGGTACAGAACTTAATCCAACTTAAATTTTTTTTGCACAGATACTCACTGTACCTTTTCTCTCTTAAAGGAAAAATTAGAAACTTAAAACAGAACGGTGGGTGGGGTAGGGTGCATATAACTCGAACGGTAGAGCGCATGCTTAGCATACACAATGTCCTGGGTTCAATCCCCAGTACCGCCCCTAAAATTAAATAAATAAGTAAACCTAATTACTTGCCCCCCCCCCGACAAAAAAAAGAAGAAGAAAATGGAATGTTGTATATCACATATGGGAATGTTAAGTGACAAAAAAGGGGCTATGAAAGTCTACTTACATTATGATGTTAATTATGTAAAAATACACATTTCCCACCAAAAGACAACTGAAAAGAACGTGCCAAAATTAAGAATGGTTCTTCCCGTTGCTTTCGATAGCATTTTCCTTCTAATTTCTTCTTACAGATTGAGAAAAATATGTAACTTTCACAATGGTAGGGAGAATACCACTTATTTTTAACAGAAAGAAATAATGTTACGTACATCCGACAGTGGTCAGCTTTCCAAGAAACCACAGAAAAGGTGTATTGAAAAGCACAATGTTAAAATAAAGAGCTTCTATGTAAGATATGCAACAAATCAAATGAGAAAAACATTTGTCAACTGTCACAGATATGGAGTTAAACCCCCTACTCTACAAAGAATTCTTACACATTAATGAAAAATTAACAATCTTTAGGAAAAATGGACAAACACTGCAAATCACCACTGCATAAAAGAAGAAATACAAATACGTGAAGAGATACTCGACCTCACTGATTAAAGACATAAAATGAATTATTTTTACCTTCCATAATGGAAACGATTTAAAAGATTAATAAAATGGAGTAATGCTGAGGATGGGAAAAACAGGTATTCTCATCAACTATGGGAGCCAGGGGAACCAGCATAACACTCGGAGGGCAATTCCCCAATGGTCAGGGATATCATAGTGTGTATGTGCATGTCTTTTCATCCAGGAATTCAACTGCAGGGATTTATCTACAGGAACAACCACACACAGATACATCAGTAAACACCACAGAGCTTTTAAAAAATAGTGTTGGGTGACATCATGGATGTATTAACTAGGGGGAAAAAACAATGCAATCTGGTATCTCTAATATGATCCCATTTTTTTGAAAACAGCAGCTAACTTGGATGGAATTCTTACTCTGTGACAGACACTGTTCTAAGCCCTTTAAGAGCATCACTCAGTTGAATCTTCACAATAACCCTCTGAGATAGGTAGTGGAATTATGCCTGCTCCACAGATGAGAAAACTAAGGCTGAGAGAGGGTACATAGAAGTTTGTATCCAGATGGCCCCAGAATGCACATTTCTACCTCCCTCTCTCCCATCCAGACTCAATACCACAGCCATAAAAATTCTGGGGAAGGAGGCAATACTATCATCAGTTGAACAGAAATTCGATGGGTTGGATGGACAGAACAGCAAAACCAGAGTCCCGCGTGTGCAGAGGAGAGTCATACAGGTGGAAATATTCTGTAGGAGCCAGAAGGGTGAGTAATCAGGAAACTTTACTTTCTCTAGCTTTTCCAGTTGCTGCCTTCCTCACCTAGGTGTGGTCTCTGCTGGAAGTGCATGCAGGCAGCTAAAGATGGGAGGGGTATGCAGCAGCCACACGCAAAAGGCCACCTGCTGGCCATCCCACCAAGTCCTTCCCAGGACCTCATCCTGACACACACCAGTGCCAGGCAGGCTCCTTTGATGAGAATTGGGCAACCCGGAGTCACAAGTGCAAAGACAAGCAGACAACCAAGAGTCATCAAATGGGTGGAAAAACCAGGCCATAAAACGTCAGGGGCATGAGCTTGTAAAGGGAGCACACAGACAAGAGTCTGAAACGGAAGAATTTTAAAGATTCATAATTAACATCCTCACAAAATCTGAGAGGGTATCAGGGAATCAAAACAAGCACAGGCTAGTATGAGAAAGAAAAAGAATCAGAGACCTAGAGAAGGAACCAGGATTTTAAACTTCAAACCACAGTGCTGTTCAGCCTTCTCCACAAGGAAAAACGTGAAATGCGGTTAACCGACCAGGGGTGGCTTTTTACATCTGAGGAGGTGGTTCAGAAATCCCCGCTCCCTCTCTACCCACCAACATCCACATCAACCTCCACTCCACCCCCTTAACGTAGAGAAGGAGTGTTTCGCCCTTCTCTCCACATTTACCATTTACATTCATGGGTAAACAGAGACCATGTCCTTGCTTCACAACTGGATGTTACAGACCTTTCCACACCTTGCTTCTCATGCATTAAATTTCTCATAGAAACCCCTCCAAAATCAACTCTAACAGCTCTAATTCTTTCCGTTCAATGGCTGCATAATATGACACGGTACAAATATTCCATAAAGCTAACTGTTTTGCAACTGATGGGCATTTGTATTTTCAGTATTTTGCTACCTTAATGGTACAATAAACATCTTATACGTATGCCTTTGTGCACAGACACTTCTATTTCTAGAAGACAGACAGGTATCCAAGAGAAAGGCTGCTTAGGGGAAAGGTATATTAATTGTTATCTTTAAAACGCATTGCCGGTCTGCTTTCCAAATAAAGCACAGAAATTCACATTTCCATCAGTATTATGAGATGCCATTTCTACTACACCCTTGCTACCAAGAAGTGTTATTTTTCTCTTGTTCTTTTTTTTTTTTAAACCAGTCTGATGGGTTTAGAGTAAGGTCTCAATGTTGTTTTAATCTGCAATTCCCTAGCAAACATGGATTGTTTTTTATGGGCTTCCTGGCTGTCTGCATTTGCTCTCTGAGAACTGCGTGTTTATATTCTTTGTCTATTTTCTGAGTCATGTTTGTCTTGCCAATTCACAAGTTATCGACAGTAAGCCATTGCCTGTCATACATGTTGTAAATTTCCCTGTCTATCTTGCAGGTATTAAATTTGGCTCAAGAAGTTCTCCCTCACCCCAAGATTATTATATATTTATTCTTCTATAGGAACTCTAAATGGAAGTGCAATTAATGTATGTATTTAATTTGGGGATAACTGAGATCTATATATGTATATATGTTATATTCTTATTTCATATCCTTCACTACAAAGGATACAGGTACCATACTTCTCAATTTCTTCCTGCTATTGAGAAAATAAATGCCTGACTTCCATTTCCAAGTCCTTGTTTTCAAAACAGAGAAATTTTTAGTGACATTTTTTAATCCAGTAACCTTGACAAGTTTTCCCCTACTCTAGGCTCTTACGTTTTCTAGACATGCAAATATTTCACTACCTCACTACATTCACTAGAATCACTAAAACAGTGTTAAATAATTGTAAAAGCAGACGTCCTTTTATAATTCTTAATTTTAATTGAGATAGTCTTAGTGCTTTGCCTTTTAGAAAGTATCTGTTTTTGGCTGTTTTTAGAGTAATATATAGCCTTTTCTAAGTGTAAATGATTTTTTTTAATTTTATTTGCTTTTTTAAATTTCATACATTAGGGATGGCTGCTTAAATTACCAAATAGCTCTTCAGCCTCTGCTGACCTTGTCATGAACTCTTCTTGAATATGCCGGGTACAATAATGAGTTATGGTGATAACTGTTCCTAATCATCACTCTAGTATTACTGGAATAAACTATTGATTTTGGCCTTTGGATGCACTCAAGAGTCTATTTCCTAATAAGGAATTTGTTTGTGCTGAATTTCTGCATTTACTTTCATAAATATTAGTCTATACTTTTCTTCTTTAAAATTTACCAGGTATTAAAACCGAAATTATGCTAGCTTTATAAAGTGAACTAGGAAACTTTCCATAATTTACTATGTTCTTGAAGAGTATAAGTAACATTAACATTTTCTGTTTTTTAAAGGTTAGATAAAACTCAGCTGGAAACCCATGGAATTTTGGTGCCTTTTTCAATAATAACTGTAAAAAACATTTTTTTTTAAATTGAAGTGTCGTGAGTTTACAATATAATGTTAATTATGATGTACAGTATAGTGATTCAGTTACACACACGCACACACCTCTTTTCATATTCTTTTCAATAGTAACTTTTAATCACCTTTCCTACCTCTTCTATAGTAATAGGTCTTTTCAACTTTCCCATGCTTCTTTAATCCAATTCAGGTAATTTGCATTTTACTAAGAAATCAACTGTTTTCAAATGTGTTTCCATAGGACCGCATGTAGCATCTTCCTACAAAGTCAATTAATCTCTCCTCTGTCTTCTTATTCTTATGTTCTATTCCTGCCCTCCCTTTACCTCAGTTAAGATGATGGGAGTTAATTTTATTGGTCCTTTCAAACAACCAGCTAATGGGTTTATGTATCCTTTAAATTTTATCTTCTGTTTTATTAGTTCTAATTTTTATCTTGGTTATCTCTTAATTCCTCCTACCTAGTTTTTAATTTTTGTTTATTTAGTTTTTTTCAAATTTTTTATGATACACTTTTATTTTTCATCTTCTTTAAAAATGAAGGTTAGCTTTCCCTTTTTAGGTGATGTTCTACAACATTCAGAACTTTCATGCAGAACAAGAAAGAAAAATACCCAAGATGAAAATTGTAAGGGCCACAGTGGGAGTAAGCAATGGAACGAATCCACCAGTTGGCTTCTGCAGAGGAGGGGATGAATAAACCAGCAGGAGGAGGAGGAAGAGGCATCACCACCTCCTTAGCACAGGCTGAGTCTCAACAAAATCCTATCATCTCCCTCACCAGTAGGCTTTTACCCTGCATTTCACATTCTGGGTAGAGTGATCTGATTCATACATAGGCTTAAAAAAACAAAAATCCCACCAGAATAAATGTTGCCATTAGTGTACATTTAGCCTAATATTAAAACTTCCGTGTGTAGTCAGAATAGTGTTCCAAAACTCTAGGGCATCACAAGATCACGTATCAACAAAGACTTGTCATGATAGTGAACTTAACTAACCCAAGAATGTGGCCTAACGCCTCTGAGATGCATCTTCAGGACAGGCTGATAGAAAACTGCCCGGTGATCAGAAGAACTGGTCACTCAGAACCCACTCTGTTTCCAGGCTCTGCAGGGTAAGTAAGAAGCGACCTTGTCTGCGTGATTGCTTCAGACAGCAGCGCTCATGAATTGATGCCGAAGGGACAGAAGGAGTCTGCATACCCCAGGGTGGGCGGCTCTGACCTAATTAGAAAGCTGTCTAAGGCTAGAAGCAAAGCTGAGACTATTTCCTTCATCCTTGCTACAGGGAACTCCAGAAGACTTACAAGGGGAGTCCCCACCTGGCCTGGCAAACTTGAAGGTGACACTCAAATAAAACCACCTTCATTTATGCTCTACTAATTCAGAATTATGATTTTATGATCTGAAAAGAGTTTGGACTCACGTTTCCATTTTTAGACTCTATGACAACAGGCGGAGAAGGAGGCTCAACCTACTTATGGGAACAAATTTTAAGAGCTCTGACTCATGTGTGCACAACCAAAGTGCTAATAATTTATCTGTGCGTTAAAGCAAATACTTCTATATGGGTTGCTACCCTAAGTCCTTATAAGAACTGAAACCGAAAAGAAATTTCTAACATGTTCTATATTTAATTTTTCTGTTCCTAAATATTTTCCCCAGTGAATCCCGGTAAATAAAACGTTACTATTAAACCCCCATTATAACAGGAGCTCTTTGGAAACAGGAACCATTTAATGTTCCCGAGGGTCTCTGAAACCACTGAGGAAATAACACACCCTTTCCCTTTAGGCTGTATGTCCTTCTTCTGGGGACAGGTCCACAATTCCACCTCACATCAATAACCTCTTTAAGCCATCTGCACGTCCTGATTAACCGCCAGATGTCACACACCAGGGCCCCTGTGCGAGTACAGGGGCGAGGTCAAGGGTGTATCTGGGCCCCTGAGAACATCACTGGGGGGTGGGAGGGGTACTGCTGCTACGAGGTACCAGATGTGTTTATAAGCTGGAACAGGCTCCGGGGCTGTAAGCTATCAAGTCTACAGTGCACATATATGCATATATATGCCTATATGCACATAACTCTGTCTGCCTGAACCCATTTTTCAGGGAGGGGGGATGTTACCCCAGAATTATGAGTCATAGTTCATATTCAAGGCCCACTACTGGCTATAAACAAGCATTATTTTCAACTCCCCAGAAAAATCTTTTAAAATGAGGTCTTTGGTTGGCTGGCTTTTTTCTGCACAGCACTCTGGTTTTCATCTGTCAAAATGAAATGGAGTCATCTCTGTTTTCCAAAGGTCAATGGCAACCAGCTACTTGTCATGGTCAAGGAATAATCTGAACGGGTTGGAATTTCCAGATATTCTTATATCATCCCTTGAAGTACTCAGAATTTCGCATTCTGGCAGAAATATTTCTGTTTCTGTTCTTTGCAAACAATTACATGCTAAAGCTTAAAAGGCTGAACTAGAGTGTGTTTTCATAGGGCAAAGGGCATGAGGGGAGAAAGGCACTCAGAGGGGCTTTTTCTTGTGTAGGGAGGGGTTGGAGGACAATATCTAAGGGTCACTCCATCTCCCCATCACAATGGGTACCGTGGTGATAATCTACAGGGTACCCCAGTGAGAAGGTGATTACATCCTGCCAGCTCATTAGTGCTTCTTGTACGTGCCTAATGAGGTCAAGGAGAGGGGAACCCCTAGGCCTCCTCTCAAACACACACACACACACCCCACAATGCCTCCAGACTGGCCAGAAATTCTGCTGTCACTTCAGTGGTGTAGCCTGTCCCCTTGCCCCTGCTCTCACCATCCTCTCTCCATATTTTGTATTCTTTCTCCCACAAATCTTCAACCTTAACACCAGCTCTCTACTCTCAAATTACCATGTCAGGTGAAGAGGGACTCATCCCCTCATTAAGCAGCGTGTGCCTTCCAAGGACTGAAGTCTGAGGACAGAAGGTCAGGTCCCAATGCAAACAGAGCTCCATGAACACAGAAACTGGTGTCGTCCGACTGGAAAACTTGGTGTCACCTTTAAACTGACTTCACCAAACTCAACTAACCACGCAGACGCTGCAAGTTTCAGTGAATCCCGCACTCAACGCATAAAGGGAGCATCTTTCATTCCTCTGAGAATCGCCCTATTTCAATTATGAGGAATGGAAAGAATTAAGGAAGCCTTCATGTGGAAGTTGGTATCGGAACTGGGGCTCACCAGGTCCGCAGGACTCAGACACACAGAGGAGGAGGACCTGGGGCATTGCATGAAGAATGGCACCAGGGAAAAGAAAGTCAGGACACACACAGGGAATGCAGGCTGTTCAGTTTGCCAAGAACGGAGTGGAAAAGGAAGTTAGAGGGGAATTGGGCTGGACCAGAACCACACTCTTATACCAGGAAAAGGGTACGGGACCTTTTTCACAGTAATGTTCTTTCTTTTCTTAATTACTGGTGGTTTCCATTATTTTCTCATAAGTCTTCAACTAATGACTAATGGAAAGCCCTGAAATTTGAAGATTCTACTTCCTACATGTTTTCTATTCTTATTGTACGCCAATTAAGTTAATCATCTCGTTTTCTTCTCCTAATCGACAAACTCTGCTGTGCCTGTATCAGTTGTCTCTCTCTCTCTCTCTCTCTCTCTCTCTCTCTCTCTCTCTCTCTCTCTCTCTCTCTCTCTCTCTCTCTCTCTCACACCCCCTCCCTCTAGTCAAAATAACCCAAGCTACTTACGATTATAAAACAAACATTCAAATATTTTTACCAAAAACACTTCTACTAAATATAACTTCCATAACCTTGCGAAAAGCCAAATATTTTTGCCAGGTGACTGTGTTTATCTTCCTTTAATCTCTTGTGATTCCTCTGGCCCGCTGTGAACACAGCAGATTACGGGGCTCCATTTCCCCCATTCCAACGCACCCACGATTCTTGACTATTGAAGTGCCAGCTAGGAGCTGGTGGCCATGAAGCCACATTAGTTCATTAGCAATTAATTAAGAGGCCTAATGACCTAAATAGCAGGAAACACAAAAGGGTTACAATAAATGAGGACACCTACAAATGATTCTCCATTACTTACTATACTAGCTCTTAGAACATCTTAGAATATCTTGTGATTACTCATAAGATAATATTTATTCAATTACTTTAACTCTCAACCCAGATATCTTGTACTGCAGAACTCACAGGATATTGGGTATTGTATCTGATACACATTCTACTTGGGGGAGGGGGTGGGAGGGTAATTAAGTCTTTTTTTTTTTTTCAATGGAGCTACTGGGGATTGAACCCAGGACCTCCAGCATGCTAAGCATGCACTCTACCACTTGAGCGATACCCTTCCCCCATCCCGATACGCGTTCTATCTGATATAACGTTGAACTCCTCTTTCCTAGTTTTTATTTTTTAATCTATTTTTTCTTCTTTCTTCACTGTACCGTTAGATTCAGAGCTAGAGTTGCAGCTCACGAACTATTTGAATTCAATCTTTTCTAGAGTTTTAGTAACTTCTTTCTCCTTTCTTCAACTTTTACGTTAACTGACTTTCAGAAAGATGGACAATACTTGTGAAACCTTTCATGTAATGAAGGTTAATGCTACAAACACTATAGAAATTCTTTAAAATTTTCAAAAATTAAAGCTCAGAATTATGCAATCCCCATATATCATGACCTGTCAGTCAACATGTCTGTAACAAGAGTAACAGTAACTTTCATCTGTTGGGATGCCTATCCATCATTAGTCTACAATGATCTCAAGATACCCTGCCCAGTGAAGATTTTAAGATTTCTATTAGACTGTAAGTGTCTAGAAGTCAAAGGACTCAATCCTCTTTGTATTCCAGATAACCAGCTGTCACATATACCCTAAGAGCAAAATAAATGCTTACTGTGAAAGAAATGAATCATCCTTAACTATTCTGTAAATGTATTAGGACCTAAAACACCTAAAATGTGGAGTGCAGATGGTAATGATGTCAATTGGGCTTTTGAATTCAAAAAGGGTTGAATTTTTTATTATTATTAAAAGTCATTCTTTAAGTGGGGGAGGGTGTAGCTCAGTTGGTAGAGTGCACCTTATTAGCATGTATGAGGTCCTGGGTTCAATTCCTAGTACCTCTATTAAAATAAATAAATCTTACTTACCCCCTCACCAGAAGTCATCCTTTGAATCTGGTTGTCTGTGGCTAGAAACAATGACTTTTTTCACAGCAACTGATTTGAACTGGATTCACCTAAACCAGGATAAGATTTACTAATACAAATTTTAAAATCGAAAACTTTAAATTAAGTATGTCCTTATAAACTGCAGTACATGGTTGTTATTTTTCAAATGCTCCAAGTTTTTAGGGTCTCATTGACTATCTTCTCAGACAGTCTGGCAAGACTTAATTTATCTGAGAGATAAATGGAGAATTTATCCAACCACCAAATGGAGAATTTCATTTAATTACATACAAAGTAAAAAGAATCTGAAAAGTGTTTTTACCAGTCATAGTTATTTTAACATTTACTAATCTGGGTGCAGCTAACATAGTTTAGAAAAAAGGGTCATCTGTTTCTTCGTATAAAAAGCTGCTTGCCGGCAGGGAGGGTATAGCTCAGGTGGCAGAGCGCTTGCTTGGCATGCATGAGGTTCAATCCCCAGTACCTCCTCTAAAAATAAACAAACCTAGTTACCTCCCCCAACCAAAACAAAATAATTAAATAATACAATAATAAATAAAACATAAAGCTATTTTTTTTAAAGTAAAAAAAAAAAAAAAACAACCAAAACTGCCTGCCTTTAAAAAAAACCACCTCCTTATTCCTGTACGTTACCAACACTGCACATTATTACACTAGATTCTTTCCTCCAGCGTACGGAACCTCAGCAGAGTCTGGATAAATTATTACTTCCACTTTTCAAAAACTGACCTTCCTTCCAAAGCTGAAACGTTAGACTGGAAATTCCAGATCCAACAGTAGAAGCCTCTTATTTTTATTATGACAATGATTTCACCACTTGAAGCCATTTTAGCTGCCAATTCAGTTTGTGGATAATTTAAGGAGGAATTTCCAATTAAGGTAATTAAGTATGCATCGAGGCCTAAAATTATCAGGTACAGTTAGAGATATAGATACAGATACATACACCCCACAGCAGGAAGACAAAGAAATGGAATTAATAATAGTAACAATAACGGACTCTTACACAACAGCAAGCATTTTAAAGTCTTTAACGTCAGGGATGAGAAGATGGACAATGAACCAAATAAATACACAACTTACCACGAACAGAGTCGTCACGAAATGAGAGTGCTTATCGGACATGAGAAGCATGATACAAGAGAGAAATCCAGAAGGAAGGAGGCTGCAAGTGAGGGGGAAATGGAGGCAGAACCAACCAGGACCCCACCCCTGAAGAGATCAATGCTGAACCGTTTATGGGGGTTGCCGGGGGGGGGGGCAGTCAGGCAGGAGGGGCGCATCAGGAGGAGGGGTGAGCCCAGCTGATGGAAAGGACCTGCACCATCCTGTTGATTAACCACACCTGTGTCCCTTCCTGAAAGGGGCCACCAGACCAGCACTCTCAAATCAGACTGTGCGTTAGTCACCTGAGAATCAGACTCTAATTCAGTACATCTGGGCTGGGGCCTGAGCTTCTGCATCTTTAACAAGCTCCCAGGTGATGCTGCTGGTCATGGACGACACTCTGGGTAACACTGGCCAATGGAGGGCAGAGAGGAAGAGAGTTTAACAATGACTGTCACCTGCTGGGCGGGGCACACAAGAGCCGGGCTCCAGGCTCCACGTCACTTCCCGGGTCTCCATTCTTCATCTATAACATGGGAATGATGAGCCCATCCCAAGCTTTAAAAACTTCTAGCTTTAAAAACTTGGCGCAGAAAGGAGGTTTGTAGCCTGAAGGGGATCAAAGGGGAGACCAGAGCTGGAGGGAATGAAGGGAGGGCTACTGAAGAGCTACCCTTCCCTGAGACACAGGAATGGGAACTTACGGACTTGTCTTTTTGGTCTTATCCCCTTATCCCTACTGGAATGTTTAGACAAAAATACAAAATGATGTGCACACAAGGCTATTTATCGCAAAACAATGGACAAGTCTGGGAATGACCTGAATGTCCATCACTTGGGGACCAAATGAATAAACTCCAGGACATCCATACGAGGGTGGACTTCACAGCTGTGAAAAAGCACATAAGAAGTTCCCTGTATACTGATACCAAGTGAACACTAGGATACAAGTCTATGTGAAAAAATAAGGGTTCAGAAAAGCATATAATATGCTACTTAATGAGTAAGAAGGAATACAAAATATATGCATAAATTTCCTTATATTTCCAAAAAGAACAATAGAAAGACAGCCCCAAATCTAACAAAAAATGGTTACCTGTAGGAGGACAGGAATGGAAGGGTGACTTAATGCACCTAATATTATAGTTATGACCTGGCCAGTGTTTTACCCAATTAAAAAATAAAATTAAATTTAGAAAAAACAAAGTGGAATAAATTTAACAGTATATCAAGTTGGTGGTGCAATCATACAGTGAAATATTATCTTCCTTGACTGAAACATGTTTTTTAAAAATTTATTTATTTTGGGGGTAATTATGTTTGTTTATTTATTTTAATGGAAGTACTGGGGATTGAGCCCAGGACTTCACGCATGCTAAGTGCACACTCTACCACTGAGGTATACTTTCTGCCTGAAACGTGTTTTTAATCGTATATCCCTAATGGGATATAATGCTAAGGTTAAAAGAATTGCAAAGAAATATTAAACTGCATTCAATAGCAATAAAAATGGCAAGATGTTAGTAACTGTTGGAGTTGGGTGGTGGGATATCATTATGCTGTTTTGCCACCGTGCAATTTTCTGTTTCCGTATATGTTTGAGTCATTTTTTTTTAATCAACCTTCCGTAACGTTCTTTATCACATCAACACATATACAGACCGAGCAAGAATGAGAAAGAAAGTATGGTGTTGGCACCAAAGCCCCCCTCTGTCCACCAAGGTGACTGTCAACGTTCCTAATATAAAATCCAACTAAGTGGGGAGAGGGGCTGACTCCTACCATAAAGTAACGTATTCGGCATCTGTACAGATCTTACTGCGTTCAAATATTTCCGTTGACGTTTATTTGATATTTTATCTCATTCTGTTTTCACAAGAAAACTGCAGGATGTCTATTACACTCATTTATAACTGAGGTAACTAACCCAAACTACTTCAAGGTCAAGTTCTTCTATCTTCATGTCCAGTGCTTGTCACACTGCCCACCCCCCCAGTACCTCACCAACAGAGCAGTGGGGTGGTGGCTACGGGCACGAGGGCACTACCACCAATTTCAAGTAGAACTTTTAAATATCCATGCTAATTTTTTATCTACCCCACAATATACCCATGTTGGTTTTAACATGAAAGTATCCTTTTTAGTGACATATCAAACACAATGTATTTTGTGGGTCTATGAACCCAGGAACCACAATTCCTTAATCCAGTTTTAGGGACATTGAATTGCACGAGGCTGCAATGAGACAGTGATATTTGTCACCCAGATGCCTTTGGAGGCCCAGGAATAAAAAAGGGACACGTCCCACTGTCCAACTAGCACGTTGCTGGTAGCATTCCCAGCCGGCAGGATTTCAATTGGCACCTACAAATACACTTCCTGTTGATGTAACTTTTTAACCTGAAAATTCCATCTAGTCTTTTAAATATACCACCTAGAAATGAGTCAGGGTAATGGTGGGCAAATGAAAATCATATAATATGGTTAGAAAATTTGGCCAAACCAATTGGGCACATTTTGGGAAGGGGCACTTCATGGCCATCCTAAGCAAAAAGCTGAGAGGCAGATAAGGAATTCAATTCTGCAGCAGCAGCCTATCCCAAAGAAAAAGGAAACAATAAAATTTACCACTATGTCCTTTAACAAAATGACAGCAATTTTTACAATATTTTTAATCTTAGAATGGTTTAGACTTACAGAAGTATTGCAAAGATTTGTGCAGAGTTCCCATGTATCTCATATCTAGTTTCTTCCAGTATTAACATGTTATATTATTATGACACATGTCATTATTAATCAAGGTTGCTACAGCATCATTAACTAAAGTCCATACTTTATTACATAATATCCTAATTTTTCCCCAATGTCCTTTTCTTGTTCCAAGATACAATTCCAGTTTTCTTTTAATTTAAAATTCAACCACAGGAAGGCTATGTAAGCAGACAGAACAAATACAAGCATAAAAGACTAAAATGATGCTTCTCAAGCATGTTAAGCCCCCAAAAATGCAAACAATGGATGAAATCACCATCAAGAGTCAGTTCTTCAATAGACCAACCTTGATCTATTGTTACAGTAACCACCATCGCTAAGAGAACTTACCTGGAAACTCATGTATTTGATAAGCGCATGAAAAGTGAGCTGTTGTACAAAGAACACCAACCTGGAAGTCAGTTTTAGATACTAAGGCTGGTTCAATCACACTAAGCTGGGTATCATTTAAATCAGGTCAACAAAGAGCTTCTTGGGGTCTGAAACTTACAGAACACTTCTCTGGGTACTATTGAGACCGACAGGAGTGTAAGCCATGGTCCCACTCCCAAAGCTAGTTTAATCTAATTAAGGTGTAAACGCATAAAAAGTTTACCTTGAAGTCTACAAAGAGCAAGGCACAATGACAACAAAGGGGGTCGAAAATGAATGCGAGATTAATGAAAAATGAACTCAATAAATAGGCAGAAATTGCCCCAAGAACGGAATTAAGGAAGAACCCGCATCAGAATGATTAGAAAAGGACAGTTAACCGTTCTGGGCTAGAGGTTATCTCAAAATGGAAGGTATTAGACCAAACTGACTCTTAAGATCCCCTTCTGTATCTAAAATTCCACAATCCCTTCTTCTTTCAGTTTCCAACAACCACTGTGAGGTTATCAGCAGGGATACCCTGCCCTGTCACGGGCCGCAGACAACACAACCACAGCCATCTTCCACCAGCTGCCATGGAGTGATTTCCACCACAAATGGAAAGCTTTTCCTGCCTGACAATGAAAACTAATCCTCAGTTCAGGTCATTCATACTATCAAGTAACTACTAAGTAAATGACGTTAAAGAAAGGCACTCTGCCAATCATTTGAAGTTGAAAGAAATACACTGTATTACCTCACAGCTATGCTACCCAATTCGCACGGTCCACTAATTTGTTAATTCAACCTGGCCCGATTAAGCATTTTTGGCAAAAATTAAATTGTACTCCTTATGGATAGGCTACTCAGAGCTTTCAGATTTTCCATAGCATTTCTAATTTTGCACATTCCTTAAAGGTAGGCTTGGTGGGTGGGCATAGCTCAGTGTGGTAGAGCGCATGCTCAGCATGCACAAGGTCCTGGGTTCAATCCCCAGTACCTCCACTGAAAAAAAAAAAAAAAGACTTAAAACAAGGATTGACAACCTTGGCAATACTGATGCTGGCTGGACACTGTGGTGGAGGGCTGTCCTGTGTACTGCAGAAGGCTGAGCAGTGGCCTGTCCCCATTAAAGGACAATCAAAATGCCAAATGTCCCCTGGGAGGGAGGAGGCAAAAATCAAGCGTGGTTGAGAAGCACTGCCTTGGAGCAATTCACGAGATACATAAATAAATAGAATATGATTTCAATAGTGATGTAAGATTTCAACATGGATTAAATGGCTTCTTAAAAAATCTTTTATTAGGCCATATGAACCAGCATTTGTCACAGAAAGTATAAATCACTGTGGATGACTGAAGAAGCAAAATCCTGTTTTGCCCCCTCATTCGTTATGAGTTAGTACTTCTAGAAACAATAAAAAACGTATAGATGTAATTCCCTAGAAGCAAGGATTAGGAACAAGGGTTAGAAATCATCCTTCATCCTCTCCATCCCAAGATGCTAAAGTAAACATCAGATTCTACAACCAGCAGCCAAGCCAACCAAGCGCGAGGCAGAAGCCGGTCTGGGAGAGAGGCCAACGTGGACAACTCGTGACCGCTACGGGACACCCAACCCCCCGCATTCCACCTCACAGGACCACGGGGCACGCTGCCCAAGGGCCATTTTGCCACCAGCGATTAAAACAGACCCCGTACCCTAGGAGAAAATTAGGGAGAGAGGCAAGATCTAATGAGCAGGTGCCATCCTTATAAATACTTTAGGCAAAAGTGTGGAGCCTTTTTATACGTCACTCTGCTTAATTTGGGGGCGGGGCGAAGAGGAATATTTTATAAGCAACAGTGAAAATAGGATGAGTAAGTTCTCAGGGAAACCTGGGAGACTGCAGGCTGGTGGCACTAGATTTCAAGAACTGCTTTTAAGAGTTGTTTCTTCTAGCAAAAAAGGTCATTTCTCACTTTGGTTACAAAAGCTCATCTCTTCCCTTCTTTTAGGTGAACATGTAGGCGTCACCTCCACAACCTACTCAGATCAGAAGGAAGCGGCTAACTCCACCCACCCTGTTAGCTGCAGGGCCATCCAAACGCCTCTCTCCTTCATGGAAAGATGCCAACGGGTGTTTTAGCAGGAAGAAGCTGAGGAGCGCAGACAGTTGCCAAGGTGGCTTTAGAAAGAACCAGATGGTCGACACCTGCGGCTGGGAGATGATGGTTGCCCAACATCACCACCACCTGGACAGAACGCCCAGAAGCAGGCTCGGTGGAAAGGCTCGCTAGGTCGGCTCTGGATCTCAGGAGCCTGAAAGCCACCTGAGAGTCCCCCTCACCACCCAGGGAGCTCTGCAGCTGCTCCTTCTGCTGAGTATCTTTGGTTCCACCTCATCTGGCTCCTGCCAAACTCCCCACCACCACCACCCCCGGAGGGAAAGAACACACAGAAGGGGAGAACTGGCTGTGTCCAGCTCCTACAGGTGGGCAGGTGGCTGGCAGAGAATAAATCACGCAGGAGGACCTCGGCATTCAGCCTGGGTGGTACTAACCCAGCGAAATGCTAATCGTGGCAGAGACTCATTCACATTAAAGATCATTAACCAGGTGCCTGGGCCTCTTGGCAGGGATGAGAGTTCACAAGCTGGAGAAATGCATTTAGATAAAGTAGCAGCGTCCTGTTGCTACACACACGGTCGGGGTTGTTTCAGGAGAAGGGTACCGCAATGGCACGGAGGGGGCAGAGCCGAACGGCTGCGTCTTGGGGGAGAGGGGGGCATTTCTGCCTTTCTTTCACCGCTGTTCTCCACCCACAGCTGCGGTTAATTCTCTAGGGTTTATTTTCTGTTCTTCCTTCCTGCTTATGAGATGTAACTGTCACCTTACAGGCAAGGGAGTGTACAGATAAGGAACAGTAAACAGGTGGAGTCTGTGGGGGTCTGTGTCTGCGATTTTCCACTTCTCGGTGGAAACATCTCCTTTTAAGGTGGTGGTTTCGACTCTACACTTGCAGGTTCCACACCAAAAGGATGGCAGTTCCCTCTTCACTAAGCTGCTCTGCTATTTCTCCCTCATCCAGGGACCCACTACCACTTGACTCTCAGGCAGAACAAGGAGTCACCACCAGGCAGACAGGGTCAGGAGTTCAGTTTCACACGTTACAAAGAGCCAGGGGTTTTGAAGATTCCTGACAAGGGTTCTTGCTGACATGCCCCGAGCTGCTCTGCCGCTCCAGCTCCCTCCCTTCGCGACTCATAAAAACCAGCACAAGCGCCTCGCTCCCCCTTTGTCTAAGGCAGCCAGACAGTCTGTCATCGTTTATGGACTCACCCCTCAAAGAGCAAGTTCTGCCCTGATTTTCCACCCCCATATTACAGAATTCAATTTCCCTCCAATTATGTATTTGCCATAAAACATTACTTTTAACTGAGATGTTAAATGAGGAGGAGGTAGACTCATAATAATTCCTGCTAGTGAGACTTGCTGCAAATGGAAAGACAACAGATTTCTGGAGATCAATTTCTCTATGTATTTTTAATGTCGTTTAACATGAGTACTCTTTAACTTAGAGTCAAAAAAAACTAAGTGCCGGTTTTCTTTCCTCTTAAAGGGAATGAAAGTTTCTATGTTTGGAGGCTGAGGAACGTGGGGGAAAGACAATGAACAATGATCTAATTATCAGGCACCTCATTTACCATTTTTAAAAGTTCGTAACTGACTATCTGTCCATATAAGAGCAGAGCCGTGCAATCCCTGTGAACACAAGTGAAAACTGAAGTTAGGAGTCATGTGACTCGCCCTCTAGCACTTCCTGTAAAGGTTACAAAACAAATGAGGAAAGTGCATCCCAAGAGGTCAGTCTAAAACAAAGAGACAGGTGCCTGTCCCGCCGCAACCTTGCTGATTTTATTAGCTATGCTTTAAGCTGAACTTAATATACAGTGAAGTTTTTTTTAAGTTTTTTTTAATAGAAGATCTGTCCTCATTTCACTTGGGGTTTTGCACCAAATTTCCAAACTCTGCATGACAGATCCCTTCACTGTGCCTATTTTCGACACTTCAGGAACACAGTGATGACAAATGCAGTAATTTATTCATAAAGGAGTAAAGGGGGAAGGAGGCACCAGGGCAGAAGCTATATAATTTTTCACTGCACTGAAAAGAAAACAGGTTTCAAGCAAAATGACATAGACTAAACACAAATAATTGTTCACTGTCTACATTTTGATTTTTGAAGCATGCAAAAAGTGTTTAATGGAAATGAAAGAGAAAGAAAGAAAAAAGAAAGAAAAGAAAGAATGAAAGGGAAGGAAGGAAAAGAAAAAAGAAAGGAAGAAAGAGAGGAAGAAAGGAGAGAGGAAGAAAGGAGAGAGGAAGGAAGGAGAGAGGGAGAGAGGAAGAGAGGAAGGAAGGAAAGAAAAAGAGAGAAAGGAAGGCTAGAAGGCAGGCAGGCAAACAGAGAAATAAAGACCAAACGATTTCCCAAATCCTGGCACATTCAGATTAAAGCTAATGGATCAATGATAAGAGAACATCTTCTTGATGCTCACAAGGAAAAAGGAATCCTTTGGGCACTTACCAGACGCCAGGCAGGAAGACCTCGCTTTAGAGGGGGAGAGCGCTGGAGAGAGGCTGTCTAGATGCAGCCGGCTGTCTACCTCCCTAACAGCAGCAGCATCGAGGAGAAATCCTGGACTCTGCCAGTTCCCCTGCTGACAGGTGATCAACAGCCTTGGAGAGGGAGGCACCGTGTCCGAGGGAGGTGCCGGGGGAGGCAGGGCTCGGCAGCAGCTGCCCCCCAGGCAGCACCCCCGCTGAGAGCCGCCCACCCCAGACACCCTGGAGCAGTACCGGCTGGCGCTGTGCTGAAGCCTGTCTGGGCTGGGAGCTGCTGCTGATTGCTCCTGCCTCGCTCAAAACGGGAGCAAATTCAAGTGTGGGGAAGAGGGAAGCGGCTCATCGGAGGCAGCAGGACCAGAGACTAGGCAGGAATTCTGGGGGCTCAAGCCACATTAGAAACAACTCAAGCTGCGCCCTACAACACTGCCCCTGCAGCACAACATCCTGAAAGTTAACAGCCAACTCACAGGAAGACAGGTGCGTACCTGGCCCCGTCCAGGTGACCCTGGAACCCTTGGAACCCCAAGGCACACAGAATGTCCCCTTTTCAAAATGGATGGCATTTCCCCCCTGAAATGTTCATATCAGTGTTAAGAGGAAGGGCAGTCAAGGAAATGGAGGAACCCCTCCGGACTCTACTGTTTAAATAACTGCTCAACTGTCACTATATATGGAATGAGCCTATATTTTCATCAGACAAAACTAACTTTGGAGTCCAGCTCCACCACCTCGCCAGCTGGGGGACATCAGGCAAGTTCCTGACATTACCCACCTCCGGCTTCCTCCTCCGTAGAAATGCAGCCTTGAAACCTCCTCCCGGAAGGTTGTGAGGAATCAGTCAGACCCCGGACAGAGACACTCACCCCTCAGTAGCAGAGGCTCTGAAAGTACTGTTCTAAATCCACCACAGCCACCCTCTTCTCCTCCCCTCAGCTGAAAAACTGATCCAACGCTCGCCCGACAGAAAAAGGTGTTCCTCCTACTCTCTGCCTTAAACCAATGTCTCCAATAAGTCAGGGGGGCCAATTTAAAAATCATTTTTGCATACTACGGTCAAAGCCAGGTCACATGGCCCCCTCAGCCCAAATTCTGCCAGGGACACCACGTTGCAGGAAGTTTCTGCCCAAAATTCCCTGTAACTTCCCACTACAAGGCCAAGAACATGCCTACTTTCAAGAGCAGCAAAGGGTGTTTAGGAAAAGAACAGGCTCTTAATTGAGCCAGAAGTTTTTTTTCTTTAATGCCTCTCTTTAAAAAGGCAATTATTTCTTAAAATGGAACTCATAGGTTCTTTGTAATACCACTCTTCAATCTGAACGACCATAGCTTGAGTCCCTGTTCAAGGTTCCACGGGAGGGGGGAGTCCCAGAATCCCAAGGGGCCAAGAAGCCACCATCGCCATCTGGTGGTGGCTCCTGCACACTGCAGTTGTGAACCCCACACCGTCCTCAATCTGCTCTCCAAGAGGATCTGAATCCCTGCTTTATTACATTAACTCTATGACAGCTAGTTTGGCCGCCAGGACCACCTTTGCTCTCCGCAGCCCAAATCTTCCTCCCAACCGCCCTCCTTTCCCACAGACTTTTGGTCAGGCCACTTACACAAGAGGGAGGCTAGGTTCTTTTCTTCGTTTCTATCTTGTTTCCGCATCCAGCATCTGGTGATTCGATTACAGAGTGTCATATTTCCCAAGATAGATGGAAGAAAGAAAAGCAAAGATCCAGTGTGTTCTCAAAACCTAACAGCCAAGAGCCAATTCTAATGAAAAAATAGGAGGCGAGCATCTCTACCACCAAATGAAGAGACCAGTTGAAGATCCAGGATGTATCCAAGAGGAGGCAGCCCTGACCAGGGAGCAAGACGTGGGCGGCTTCAGCGAAGAGGTTCTGTGCAGCTGGAGGAAAGAATGTGCTGGAAATCAGGTCACAAACAAAGAACTACCAATCAAGAAGTGATCATAACTGCTTCACTCCTCCAAAGCCTTCATCAATCTCGTGCAAACATATCTAAGCCCAGGAGGCTCTCAAAAGCAGAAAACCACTTTAGGGAAAACTGGCCAAAGGGAGGGCCAGGCAGGAAGAAGAAACTGGAAAATTCACATTTAAGTGCTGTCATTGGGATATGCCCTAAAATGCTACTACCAATTTCTAAGCAAGTACTGAGGGGGAATACAACACACGTAGGTTTTATAGGCAGCTGTAAAAACGGCCTGGGTGACCACCTGTGCCACAGCTGGCACACCTTTCTCCACGCAGCAGCAGCAGCAGCTGCTGGCAGCGTGAGAGAAGCAAATGCCCCTTGGAGTCATAGAACAGATGAACTTTCAGGACTTTTTACTACATAAGAAGTCCTGCCTTCTTCCACCCATAGGACCCAATTATTTGCAACAGCTGTACAATTATGTAGATGATTGATACTTAGCTCAATTTCACACTAGACTCTTTCAAGAGGTAAATTTTATTTTTTAAAGTGGTCAGTTTAAGTGCATTCCGTCTTTCAATCAGAGGTACACTCTCACCTGTGAAATAGCTCCTATATAAAATAGCTTGTATCAAAAAATACAGGCCACACAGGACCTCTCCCACCCCCATGCACGCACTGCCTTGTTCTCTCCTCAAGCACTTGAAAAAACTCTGCAACCAACGCCACACACACCCCCACGGCCACACAGGCGGCTGCTTTGTGCTGGAACATGAAAATATCCAACTTGGATACCGATTCTTTGAAACCATCAGAAATCAGGCAAGCAGGCAGAAAGACACTCTATACATTGAAGGATTTTCACCTAAACCCGCCCCAGCCCCACCCCCACCCCCAGTCTGGAAATGTATGGCTCATGTTCTAGGGCCAGGCTGAGCTCAAATTATTAACTGATGATAAATTCTTGGAGGTCCAAGTCCCTGTGTTTGTTGTCCAGCTCCCAGGAGCACCCTTCAGCATGAATAGATGGAGGCTGAACTCCACTGAAAGACAGATACAAGAACCTGGGGGTGCATCCCCACAAAGTAACCTAGCAGAAAGCACTGATGTTGGTGCTGGGATAGACGGAACAAACGAGCCGGGTGGACATTTCAAAGCACATCAAGGCGGCCGAGTAAAAACAGTAGAGTGAGCGGTAAACTGTCAAAGGACTGACATGAATCACTAAACTAAACTGGAGAAGCCAGGAGTCGGGAGACCCGAGAACCAGCTCACTAATGCCCCTGTGTTCTTTGTTTGATGTATGGCAACTGAACATCTTCACCTTTCTGAAATCAGCAAGCCACTCGCAGGAAAGTCACAAAGGTACTTGCCTGCCACTTTCTCCTCTTGGTACTGAGGCAAAGGTGCACCTCACATGCAGTCAGCAGTGCTGAGAATCAGTAATCATCTGTGATTTGGGGCCATTCATTTAATCTCTTAACCTCAAAATGCTCACATGGAAGGTGCAGCTTCTCAACCTGCAGTTACATGATCCAGGCTTGTGTACTTAGGAACCCAGGTTTGAAAAGCCGACTCAGCACCAGTCTCATTCAGCAAGTATTCATCAGGCTCCTACCACACGCCAAGTACCGGGCCAACACTGGGGTTTCTGGGATGGAAGGGCTTGTCAGACACTGCCTCTCACGGCCCAACCCAGGTCCGATTCTTCTGAAGTAAGTGTCACCTGTGCATACCGTTGACCACTTTGGTTATACACCAAGTTCTAGCTCAATGGAATTATTTTGTAATAAGCTTATCACACCAGTAAAATTTTCAGCTGCTACAGAGTAAGGCCAATGTCTTCTGTCCTAATTTACCAATGGTCTTGGGGCCAGCCTTCCCACAGCCTCAGCCCAGGGAACTTAGCTGGAAAACCCCAATAAATATAGACATAGCTTCTGAATTCTGACATCACAGCCACCATCTCCAAACCCATGGGCTCAGGGCTTCATTTATTGCAACACCATTCTGAACAAGCTTCATTATCCAGCTTCCCATCACCAAGAGCAGGTGTCTAACCCACAGTGAAGTATAATGAACAGTATTGCTGCCTGTCCTATAAAAACCCAAACACAACAGAAAAGGAAAAAAAGAAAACGATTCATTGATTCAAATGGCAGTTAAAAATCTCAGCCATTATAATTATCAACAGTCCATTCAGAAATCTATGTCACTTTAAGCTCTTTTTTAACCCATAATTCTTTTTTATTGAAGTACAGTTGATTTACAGTGTTGTGTTAGTCTCCTGGTGTATGGCATGTTGATTCAGTTACACATATATATTCTTTTTCATTATAGGTTATGACAAGATATAGAACATAGTTCCCTGTGCTGTACAGTAGGACCCTGTTGTTTATCTATTTTATATATAGTAGTTAGTATCTGCAAATCCCAAATTCCCTCCTTATTTATCCCCCCCCCCCGACTCCCCTGGTAACCATAAGTTTGTTTTCTATGTCTGTGAGTCTGTTTCTGTTTTGTAAATAAGTTCGTTTGTATCATTTTTTTAGATTCTACATATAAGTGATATCATACTGTATTAGTCTTTCTCTTTCTGGTATGTTTAAGCTCTTTTTCATCACTGCTTTAATCCTCTTGAAGGCAGAAGATGGATTTAAACAATGGGGGTAAAAGGTCTGCTGTGAGTTTAAGTCACAGGTTCTCACTCAGATAAAGAGGCGATTTTATTTTCTAAAGTGGAAATAAACATTTCCAATTTTTCTGACAGCAACATTGATTCTTTATAGGAAAATTACACACACACATTTAGGCAAAGGAAGAAAATAAAGACCCAAGAATCTCATTCTCTAACACTATTGACAGATCTCTATTTCAGATCTCCTGTATTTCTACGTGCATATAGGTGTCTTATAAAAACGATGGAATTAAATGATACAAACCAATCTGTAACTTACCTTTTCACTCAGTGCTATAAAATGTTTCTGTGTCACTAAATATTTATCAGCAACACTATTTTTAGTGGCTTCATGCTATTCCATTTTAGACTTACCGTATCTAAGCTAATTTAGGTTGTTTTAACTCTTCCATTCTGAAAAACAATGCTTCACCCTTATAGCTAAACCTCTGGATACGTAAGGAGATTTATATAAATATACATCCTTTGAGTAAGTAAGGAAGTAATAACAGTCTTCACTGTTCCCTCAGGATGAGTTCCTTTGAAGTATGTTAAGCTAGATAATCAATCAAGTGCATTTTTCTTTCTGTATGTTTGACAGCATTAATATATTTATAGAAGAAAATTTAGAAAAGAAAAAAGAAAAAATAACTGACAATCTTACCACCTTGATATGGTGTTAGGGTTCTGTTGTGCACCCCTTCTAATTGTTTCTCTGTATGTACACATATGTTTTTAAAGCAAATTAAAAAAAATTTTGCCTAAAGGAACACTTAGTTTGGTTTCACTGAAGTTTTGACTTTTTAAAAGAGAATTCCATATAAAATATTCAGTTCACCTACTTTAAATTTAGTAACAGAGTCATAAAACTTTTATTCAATAAGAAATATGAAATAAAAGACATTAAGTTCTCTTGCATGACCCAATATGGAGACAGGGAGGAAGAAAGCAGGGAAAGGAAAAAGGTGGAAAACGGAGGAAAAGGCAAAAAGAGAGGATGTAAAACTGCCCCCACCACTGCCTTTGGGTGGCGGCCTTCACTCTGAAGCATCACTGCCTTGAAATTCACACAGTGATTTTTCATGTAAAGAAAAAAAGCCAAAACCCCTGGCCAAAGAGGAAACCACCAAGATATAGTCAAGGCCCCATCTCAACAACTTAAAACTGTTTCATACACACTTCGTTACTGAACTTGAGAGCCGCCAGCTCCTTCAGCCGGTAACCATCAGCCAGACCCGTCCTGAACTTGGGCAGCCGACTGGAGAGCCCAGAGCCCAAACCAGTCTCACAGAACAGGTTAAATACGCCCGGGGCAGATCAGGACAGACCAATCTGTAGTCATTTTAACTCCAGGTTCATTGCTGGGAAGTAACTTCCTTCCCCTGGCTGTATGATTCCACCTGCTCTGGTGTAAAGGTCACTACCTGCGGACTGGTGGTCAGAATGGCGGGAGGAAGAGATACGCCCCCGAGCGCTCCAGGGCTGCGGGGTTCGGGCGGGGAGCTAGCCAGAGGTGCTGAACTTTCCAAGACAAAAGATCCCGGTGCTTTTCAAACAGCAGGCTTAGCAGATAGAGAAAAAGGCAGCAAAAATCTAATGTGGGCTTTATATAAGGTCTAAAAATAGGCCCTTGAGGCAGAATAGTTTCTTTCTCGAGAACAATTTTATAGATTCCTGGGAGATGTCAGGTGTTGAGTAAATATCAGACGAGGATAAAGGCTCTTGGAGCTGCCCTGGGAGTGGGAAGCCCTGGTGCAGCTTCCTTTTCTTGTCCCGGCACCCCTGACAATTGAAAGAAAAGTCTCTGCGGCCCTGCTGCACCACACACTGGCCGGGAGAGGGTTGGGGCTTGGTCTCCATGCAGGAGAGCAGTGTGGAGGAGAGATAACGGACTCCCTGCTTCTGTCTTGCACACAGACCCATGGGAAGACTCCTAGGCGATGCAGCCAGCTTCGTTAGAGAGACAATGACTAACGTATACGGATCACTTGTGGAAAGAGACAGCCTTCTCTCCAGAACAGGTGGAAGTCTGCATTTACTGAACTTCCATCAGTCAAGGGTCGGTGTCAGAGGCTGGGAGGCTCGTGCAGACACCTGCCCGGGAGCGTGACGTCGTTCAGAAGGTCAAGAGCAAAGACTGCATCCTCAGCAACACGGCGCTGGAGAGGGCCCGGGGCGGGATGCTGTGCGTCCCGCGGGTCAGCAGGAACACAGACCGGGCCACGGTCAGGAGGCCCCGGCCCTCATCCGCCTCCACCTGCGATTCCAGGCCAACTGGGTCAATCTCTGCGGTGAATCTTGACACCAATGTATTTGTTTTGTTTTTTGCAGGGCCGGGGGGAGGTAATTAGGTTTAATTTAGTTCATTTTTTGATGGAGGTACTGGGGATTGAACCCAGGATCTCGTCCATGCTAAGCATGTGCTCTACCAGTTGAGCTATACATACCCTCCCCTCCCAACGCCAATATATTTTTGGAACGAGCTTGAGAACCACTTGGCTCCAGGGTCTTTCAGCTCCAGAGCTCTCTGTGTGTTCTGACTGGCACCTATTTCTCCCCAGCAGGTTGGTGAAGGCCTGTCTAAGGGGAGAAGAGAGTAACGCACATGGGATGCAGGTCCTGGTGCCGACGGGACCACACACCCTCTGTGAACGTCACCCACGGAAAATAGTAAGTAAAATGTTTATATGAAATGAAGCTCACTGAGCTTAAGTCCCAATCATGGGGTTTTCACATTTCCACTTTACTCCTCTTCTGGTTTCCAATGACAACTGAAAAAAAGGTGACTCACTGTCGTTCTACAAGGATGAAGTCACCAGGCACTGCAGTCCCCGACCTCTAACACAGCCTAAAAGGAGTTCAGGATGGAGATCAGGAGGGGGACACTCTCTGCTCTGAGAACACCGGCAGAACAGGCCTTCAGACGGTCAGCTATTTTCAGCAGAGAATTTTATGAACCCACTTTCTTCCATCTTCTCATACCTAGAAAAGCACTTAAAATCATTAACGGAGACGTCTGCTCCCCGGGACTAGTGGCAGCCATCTACCGAGATGTGTGCTTGCCTGCCGGTATTCCCTTCACCAAAATCACCTATCTACTAACTTCCCCTCCCACCCTCACCTCTTCAGAACAGGTCCTCAGAGCTCTCTGAGAGGCCATCTCCAGGGCTGCAGTTCTCAGTAAGACCTCCAATAAAACTGAAACTCAGAGCTCTCATGTTGTGCATTTTTTACCCCAGTCAACAACAAGAACCCTAAGAAAAGCCTTTCCCCCTTCCTCCCCAGCCCTCACCCGGTGTATCCACCTGCTGATTTTCCATCCAGAAGCTGCACTTCTCTCCCACTTCTCTCCTCTCTCTTTCCTGTCCCCCCATCCTCCCCTCCCCAACCTCCAATCTGCTTGAGTAACTTTTCCAGGAATGAGTGAAGACAGACAATGCCCAGAAAAGGACAAACGTGAAGTTGTCCCAAAGTTCCTCCAGGTTCCCCAGCCCATCTGGGCCACCTCACGTGAAGCTGACAGCAGCTGATGAGCGAAGGCCGCCAGCCACAGAGGCAGGGAAGCGGTTTCTTTATAGAGCCTCACAGCACTAGGCATTGTGCCCAGTCCTTCCTACCAGGAACAGTCCCGTCCACTGTCTGCTGCTTAAAGTCTTTCCAAGCACCTATGACTTAGCTCAGAGATGACTCTCTTGCATAAAGACAACTTGAAAAAGAGTTCTCCGTCTGGAAGCAGAGAACCAGGGATCTGAGCCCTTTGCAACTTCAAGACCATCAGTGCCCTTCATCTTTTTCTACTGGTGTAGACCAGTGGTTCCCAACTCAACCTATCCCCTGGGCAGGGGCTGTAAACACCAATGTCCAGGCCTCACCCCAGACCAGCGGAATCAGGCTGCCTGGGGGCCGGGCCAGGGTGCCCCAGGTGCTTCACAGGCTGTGAGGAGAGCAGAGTCTGTGCAAACTGGGGTCCAACCCAACTCTGCCATTTCCCTGCTGTGACTTTGGGCAAGTTGCTTAGCTTCTCCAATCCCCGTTTTTTTCTCATCTGGAACCCGCAAAGGATAGTTTCTACCTCCTACGATCATGCTGACCATGATTTAATTATAATGCATAAAACCACAATGGCTGAAAATACAGCAGGTCTCAGACTCTGTCTGTAAATGACAATACCAAGGGACAGAGAGACCCATTGGGGACATGAAGAGGAAATGGAGACGGAGGGCGGTGACTCACTGGGCTGGATTTTTTTTTTTTTAAACATAAAGGAGTGATTTACTCCAGGATAGGTCACTTTAAAGAACATTCCATTCCCCCTGCTCACAGGTGGGGGATGACCCAATAAAAGGCAAGTCCTAAACTTCCCCAGAGCTGCCGGCTCTGGCTCTGCTCTGAGTGTGAGCCCAGAGCAGCCATCAAATAGAGAAAACCTGCTGAGAACAGAACCAGCAAAACAAACAAAGGCAGCAGAGGGCCAGGAGCGGGGAGCAGAGCTGATGCCGATGTGGGAACACGGGGTTCGGCTGGTTTTTTAATGGACGTTTCCGTTATTTCTGATCTTTTCTGATTCCATCAAGGAGGGACTGGACATTCTTGTACCCCCTTCACGTCACACACGTGCAGGTGTATCTTTTGGACCAAGCGACAGAGCTGGGAGTGCTGGCCCTACGTGTCTAGGCCGTTGTCATTTTGATAAACATTTCCAAATTGCTGGAGGTTGTACCCACTTCAACGCCTGCAAACCGCAGTTCAAAGGGGAGCTGTTTGCTCACACACGTATCGACACAGTGCTATTAACATTTTTAATTTTTGACAATACGCTCGCTGAAAAAAGTATTTCATTTTATTGTAAGTGAGGCCATCTCAATTCAACTGCCACGGCTATTCCCTTCGCTGTGACCTGTCCATTTGTGCTCCCTGATGATCCTTTATCAATTAGGCCACTGGTCTTTTCAGTGATT
This sequence comes from Camelus dromedarius, assembly GCF_036321535.1. Classification (NCBI taxonomy): domain Eukaryota; kingdom Metazoa; phylum Chordata; class Mammalia; order Artiodactyla; family Camelidae; genus Camelus; species Camelus dromedarius. The sequence goes on along the minus strand of NC_087463.1, from coordinate 14,797,572 downwards.
TGCAGGTCACCACAATATATTAAGAAAAGTACCTCTTTCTGTGTCATAGAAACGGGCGATATTTTCCCCAGTTAGTCTTTTTCAAAACTTGACGGTGTACTTTTTGGCCACACATGCTCTTTGGACATACTCATTCTGGTCATTGACCGATTCTCTAATTTTTTGTTGTCGCTGAGATGAAACCATTTTTTTTCCTTTCCGAAAAAAATTCGTAAGGTTTGTGAACGTTGTTAGTTTTAACGTGTGTGTTGCGGAAAAGGCACCATTCCTTTTGAAATGTGGTCCCAGCAACTCTTGTTAACTCCAAGCTCCGCAGCAGAAACTTCCAGGGAAGTGAGCCTTACTGGGGCCACAGATTCGAGTAACCTGACCTCAGGCCTCCCTATCAGCCCCGAGGCACCAGTGTGAACCCACGCTCCCTGCTGAACTGCACACTCACATTGCCCTCCAATACAGGTGCCCTGGGACCAAGGACCACCACTAATTAACATCCCTGATGGTCTCCTGTTGCAAGAGACAGGTGAGTGGGGCTTAGAGAAAGAACATCTTTTATCCAGAAGACAAAACTCTGAAAACCACTTTTGGGAGACACATGCTAGAGGAGCTTTAGAACCTGACCCAGCGCCTCTAGAAAAGTTCTGTGAGCCACCGTCCCACGTGCCCAGCAAGACCTCTGAGGGGATGCTGGCAGCAGCCCCAGCAAGGCCTCAGCCCCGGGGCCCGCTGCGGGGAAAGCGGGAGGGTGGGAGCCCTGTGAGAGGGCGAACCACCGCCCGACCTCAGACCCGTCCTCCCTCAAGAGATGACTGCAACAGGGCAGGTCCTCCAAGAATGGTGACGCCAAAGCCAGGTACACCTACCCTCCTGCTAAAAGTCCCTGCCACCGACATTTGGAAGCCTCACGGCCTCAAAACACAAGCCTCCTTCCCGTAAGTTGTTGTTTTCCTAACTCATGTTTTCTTGCTACAAATGAACATGGAACTCCTTTGATGTCAGAAGTTGAAATGAATAAAATAGCCTGTAAAAAGGGAAGAGAGCAGAATTTAAAAAAAAAAAAAAAAAGTTCTTACGTTAAAAAAAAAAAAGTGAGGCCAAGTACAACTCGGGTCATTCAAATTGGAAAACTGGAAGCAGCAAGTTTAAATGATACCCACAAGGGCAAGAAACGCTGGCTATAGCTAGCAGGCCCAGGAGTGCAGCAGAGGGCTTTAAAAGGACTACTCCATCAGCTAAATCAGATGCCACAGAAAGAGCTCTCAGCAAGGAGGGGGCACAGCGGGGTGAGGCTGTGGCTCTGGGCGCAGGTGAAGGTGTTCATCCTACCAAGAGAGCTCACTAGAGGGTGACACCGCCGTGGACTCCCAGCTACGGTATCTTCTAAGTCCCAACAGAAGCGCACCTGTCTGGCCAATGATCACACCAAGGATGGAGCACCGCATGGGGGACCTCCAGCTGGAGCTTTATCTGTAACCAGTGGCAACCAGGTTACTGAGAGTGAGCATCCTCCAGCCAGGTCTGCCAGGGCAGGGGTCCAGAGGTGAGGGTGGGGAGGTGGAGTGCATCTTTCAAGGTAGCTTCCTCTGCAATTGGCCAAAGACTTGATGATGAAGGTGGAGAGGTGCAGAATTTAAGCTCTGAGCAGGCAAGGACCCTAAGTTCCCACCCTGCCCAGTGCCTTCCACAGCACATGGGATATTGTAGGGGCTCAAAACATCAAGGTACAAACCCAAGTGTCCAGCTGCAGCAATAGTTAAGCGCCACTGCTGTCACTTCTGGCCAAACTAGGAGGTCATTTCCAAGCCAAGTCCGGGTTGGTGACCTGCCCTTCAACAGAGTGGCTCTGCAGCGTTCTCAAACCTTACTTGGCCACGGAAGAGGCTAACACAGAGATACACATGATGGCCTGGAAACATGTCCGCAGTGTACTGGAGAGTTCAGAACAAGTTAACAGGATCATACAGCGTGGTTCTCATGCCTTCCCCGCCATCACACATGCAAAGACCTGAGGCGCTAAGCTCAAAGGGTCTATCTCAGTAAGCCTGGGGCGGGAGGCAGAGAGGGGCTTTTATTTCCTGTCTCCTACAGTCTACTGAGACTTCCACAATAAACATGCACCATTTTCTCCATCGCTTAAATATGTAAATTAGAAAGTAAACAACAAAACTCCCCGCCTCTGCCTTTCTCATTGTCATACTGGCAAACTACTTACCCCAATGTGCTGCCCATCAGCACTGCTGGGTTTCTTTTTCGGGGAAAAAAAAAGAAAAAAGAAAAAAAAGGAACAGAATCCATCCATCTCTCTTCCAATGGTCTCACACTGTTTTCTTTAATATGTACGTTCTTATTATTTCAACCCAATGTTAGGCCCTGCCGACGGTATTTACAAGCTCATCAGACACAGCAACATTGAGTTGGCCATCCTCATTGTTCTGAGGGACATTCTAGTACATTCTGCAAATAAAGCCCCAGATTCACCACAAATACCTGAGAGGGTAAAATGAAATAAGAGGAAGGCAAAGGGCAGGGAGGGGAAGGCTTGAGGGGAAGCCGAGTGAGGCTGGGACACAAGGTGACAAGAACATCTCTTGCACTGACAGTCAACGCCCTCTGGATGGTTGAAAAGAAACTATTTTAATACCACTGCAACCCAACACACACTTTTCTCCCTAGCGCCTCCCCGATTCTCCTGTCCCACTGAAAGCATTCATGGCTTTCCTCGTGCTTGTGTGTTTTGACAGTATTTGTAGACACTAAGGAATGGCAGAGAACAAAAGACATTATTGCAAAGTGAGGAGACAAGGGACCCAGGTGGTTTTCCTCTGGGGGTGTCTGAGCCACTCCCTGCTCTATCCCTTGCTGTAACCTCCCCAGTCAGGCAGGCTGCCCACAAAGACTCATGACCCTGCCCCCAGGAGAGTTTTATCTAAAAAACCCCAAGCATACCTGAGAGAAAATGAGCCAATCTTGCATTAAAAAAACATTTTTTTTTAATTGCTGCTGCTACTGTTTTCTGGGGGTCACTGTTCTCCATCTGAAAGGCATGGCTGCCTCTATGCCTCATTAAAAATTTACCTACAGAGAAGAGATGACAAGAGAAGAATTTTAAAACCTCTTGAGCCCTCTCTTGAGCCTGTTTTTCACATCATGGATTGCTTTCATTAACTTCCCTGTGGCGCTAAAAACTCCACCACCTCAGGCAGAACCATATGCACAAGATATTTTTCAGTTTCCAAAACCAAATACAAATATTTGAGACCATCCGTGCCCGTTTCCCACATTAGTGTGGATACAGGCAACTCTTTATAATAATATTTTTCTATACTAAGAATGTCAGTCTGGAAATTCCTTTCATAAAAGAAAACGGAATGAGTTTTTAAGTTCTGATCCATAAAAATGTGAAACTCGGAGTGCATGAAATTCATTTCGTCTTTGGGTCCACACTGGACCCTCATTTGAAGAATTTCATTTCTTCCCAATATTAGTTAATTGTTCCCTTTATAGTCTGTGGCATTTTATTTTGAGGATTCTACAAGTTTAGGAAATTATTTGGCAGGGAAAGGGATGGAGAAAAGGGGGAAATAAAGTTCAATGCTATGTTCTGTCTAAAATCAGCTATGTGAAAAGTATGGACTGTTTAAAGTAAAATCATTCGTTCCTCTGTATATGTGTCACTATCTGAGAATGATTTAAATACTTGCCAAAACAAACAAGATGTGAATTAATTTTAAAATTTAAAAATTAATTTAAAAAAGGACTCCAAAGGATTATTAGATTTGAGTATCATTTTAATAGTCCAGAACAAAAACACACCTTATGATCCGGCCACCAGAGGGAGCTGTAAGTCGCCCATCCACCTCAGTGGACACTTAAACAGAAAGAGCCATTCACAAGCCTTCATGGTTAGGGATGCTACACCGTTCCTCTCCTCCAGTGAGCGTCACATGGACAGAAGGATTAAGGGTGAGGCACTTCTTAAAGCACAGAGGAGCTGGCAGTAATGTGGTATGTGCTAGCAGAAGTATTTTATATTACTAAAATGTATAAACTGAGTACTGTAAAGAATGAGGTCCTAACGACACATTCAGAACAATAAAATAAGAAATTATGAAATGAGAGGATAAGGCAAATAGGGGCATGTACAAATCACTGGGTGAGTACAAAAGCAGGGAAAATTAACTGAGCCTAGTGGCGGCGGTGGGGGTTGGGAGGTTGGAGTGGGGGCGCTGAGAACCAAGGGGAGTGAGGAATGCGCATGCGCCAAAGTTTGCCACGCACGTAAAAGTGGTGGGCGGGGCGGTAGCTGTCAGGGATTCGCTGGCCCAAGTGGAACCACAGCAGGGTGCGCAGGACGGTCTAGCAGAGGAAAGTCCCAATGCCATGCGCCCACTGTGACCACTGAGCACAGTGATGTGCAAACGCTGAGGCCCCAACATGGGCAAGGTGGGCACAGACTCAGGGAAGGCTGCCTGAGGGCGATCTCATTGGGGGTCGTTGTAAAGGAGGTTGTGATGCAAGAGGGGATATGGTGGTCGCCCTGGGCGCCATTAGATCCACGGACTGAGCATGGCTGCTGGGGTTGGGGGGAAGGGGGCCAAGGCCAAAGGCTGCACAGAGGGCCCTGGAGTCCAGGCTAAAGAGCCAGGACCTTAACCCACAGCAGCCAGTGATGGCTGAAGGGTTCGCCAGGAACAGGATACGGTGTGCTGGAGAGGGAGCATTCTCTGCGTGTGCAGACGGGCAGGAGAGGAGGGACGATGCGAGGGCTCGGACCCCACTCGGGAAGCCCCCCACACAAACGCGGAGACCAGGCCAACAGAGGGATGCCACAAACAAGGACAAGGCCCAGGTCCCTAACCTGGACGCCTAGATAGGCAAGTTCAGAGAAAGAACAACTCTTTTGACATTTCAGGCTAAGAAACTGTGTAAGGGCAAACAAAAGAGCCTAGGTAGATGGTCATTCAAATCTCATTTCTAGCATGAGATGGTTCAACTGTATTTGATAACAGACAAACTGAAATCACTGCGCAGGGAGCGGTAACCCATTCTGGAAGAAAGGAATTTACACGTTTTTCTTTTACTGCCCAGATAACACTGAAAATCGCTTCAACAAAATTAAAGCCACTGTTTGCAATAACTCCCAAGAGTTTACAAGTTAGAGAGAGAATATACAACCAACACTATCGTTTGCTCACTAGCAAAAAAAAAAAAAAAAAAAAACTGTGATAAAGTTATAAGATTCATCCGTTTTGATTTCTCAACCAGCTGCCCTTCAACTTGAAACACAGTATTTCTTTCAAATGTTTCTCTACCTTCCTACCATGAACACCTTATTTCCAGCATCTAAAAATAACAGTGACTCGAAAAAATAATCAGGTCTTCAAAAGAGAAAGCACAACAATGTACCTTTACCAAGGGAAGACAGAAAAGCCAACAAACCTTGGAGCGTATTTAGGCCCCATTCCTCTCTAGAGGCCGGAAAGAATGTTAGCACACACTCATTGAGAAGGGGTAGAGTGCGTGCCTAGCATGCACAAAGCCCTGGGTTCAATCCCCAGGACCCCCATTAAAAATAAATAAATGAAAACCTAATTACCCCCCCCAAAAAGAGGCACGGCATATTTCATATCACTTGTGTTGATATTATACAGTAGGAATGCCAGTTCTTTTAATAATTTACAGAGGACTTACACATTACAGATTCCTTATTAATCATTACTTCCACTGAGGTCATAAGTTGAAGAAATATTTGGAGGAGAAAGAGGCCATATTTTAATGGCAACACCCTAATTTAAATGATGTGTCTTCATTTATGTGTATGCATATAAATTCATGTATTTATATACAAAGCAGTGAGAAATCGTCTTCTCTAAGACAAAAACATTTTACAGTTGTATTCATTTGCAGACTTCAAAATTCACAGTGCACATCTAAAATGTTTGATAAGGTGTATTTTAAGAATGCTGCCCTTGGAGAGAAAAGGGAAAAAAAAGTAAAAGCTTCTGCCATTTCTAAGAACCCTACTCCCTCACGCCCAGAAAGTCAATACTGGCTGAATTCCTGTCTGTCACTGACCAACCAGCAGCTCAATGAAACAGTTTAATCTGGAAATCATGACCAAACAACACTGGCACTCCCAGATCTAAATACATGTATTTATGTTGTAGAGAATCAATAGCTTATACTCTCAGGGGCTGGCAAACTGTGACCCACAGGCCACTGGTACATGGCCTGTCCATTCATCTAAAGGCCGTACTGGCTGCTTTAGTACTATCTGGAGAGACTCTAAGTTCAGTCAAGCCTCCCTTTACAGAAAAAGTCTGCTGGCCCCCGATGCAGGTGACTGCCTGTAGCACCTTGAAAAGGTTGTGTTTACCATTTAAGAACCTGTCAGCTTAACAGTCTTAAGAACTTTATTTTCCAGATTCCTGCCCCCAATATAAACATCAGATAGAAATAATTTAATGTTTCTTTGAAGGTGAAATAATCCAACAAAGGAGATTTGGACCTGAGAAATAATATTTTGGGGTTCCAGAGATCTGCATCCAACATGGATTCTGGATTGGGGGTTTTTTAAAGCATCACTTTTAGGTATGACAATATTTTCACTGTCAGTAATGCCATTTCTCTCAAGGCAGGTGCACAGTGGGCCGGGGGAGCACCTCTTGAGGCCTCCCCAGGCTCTACCACTGAGAACTGGCCGGAGAGCCAGCCCTCACCACCTAAAGCACAGGGGAACCATTAGCAGACAGACAAACATCTCCCTTATCCCTTCGGGGATGAAACTACAGCAGTAGTCCCCCGCCATCCTAGCACCGCCATCCTAGCACCGGTACCTACTGGCTGTGTTCCTGAAGCTGGGCTGTTAGCTCCATTTCTGCAAAATAAATATTTTCTTCATTGTCTTACACATTCCAAAATGCCTTCACTTCTGACTCATCTCTAGTTGGCAACATTCCTTTCCTTACACTTAGCTTCTTATATCCTTCCCCACCTCCCCCTAAAAAAGGAAAACCATGAGACAAACAGAGAACCAACTTCAGGATAAAGCAAGAATAAAGCTATGGGGTGAGGGCTGGGCGGGGTGGGTGGTCAGAGGCAGCTGAGGAATGAAGGAGGGGCGGGAATGAGGAGAGGGAGGCAGCTGGGAGAGAGGCTGCATGTCAGGCAGATGATGCAAACGCCCCTCCCAAGGCATCCTTGGATTTCTGCCCCTTGGTAATTAATTATGCTAATGGATTAAAATACTGCCCACAGCTCTTCAGCTGCTTTTAAATTTTCCCATTTTCTCAGGCTCCACTCTGACCAGATGGACAAAATTTAGTAAGCATCTACTATTATGGGCGGGGCACACTCATCTTCCTAAAACACATCAAATTCTCCACCTTACAGACTCAGTGACCAGAGCATCGTTCTAGACTGACAAAGATGCAGGTGAGATGTCCTGCAATTTTCCCTCCACTCTGTTAAACCATGCGGCTGAGCCCAGGCTCCTTAGGTGACAGATACCAACATATTCATGCATCAGGAGTCAAGGCAAAGCAGGGGATTCTGAACAAGAGATTCTCACTCACATGACATCAGGGAATGGTACATAAATGTAGCCTGCTTACTTCACCCCTTTATTTACCAAAATTGGAAACACACAAAAGGCAAGTTTATATGGGTATATTTTAAAACTGATCAGATATTCTCTGCATTCCCAATTAGGACATACTCCAAAGGCTACTCCATAGCCTTTCCAGCGACTCAAGATCATTCTAAAATCTATTCAAGGGGTGGGGCTGGGGGTGGGGTGGGAGTATAGCTCAGTGTACTTGGCATGGTCCTAGGTTCAATCCTCAGCGCATCCCTTAAGAGAAAATCAGGTAGGTAGGCAGGTAGGTAGGTACCTATTCTTAGGGCACTGGCCACAGGACAGTAAACCTGAGAGTCTTATGCAGAATGGAGACTTGCCGGGCCCGTGCACGACTCATTTGCCACCTCTCATGTTTCCACCTGGGAAACCTGGTGGCCTGAATGGTGTCCAAGTGATGACTGACATATCTTAAAATGATGCTGTGTAGATTCATACATGCAAAGAGCGGGAGATGAGCACCAGCATATACGAAGTCGTGTGGCTGTTATGGAATTAGAAGGGCTTTCTCTTTGGGAGGAGAGGGTTAACGCCCTTTAACGTCATTTCAGGGTTTGGGGCCAGGGGAGTACAATCAGAATAAACACTGAGAGCTGGGTTCTCTGGGCTCTCACATGAGTAATTGTGAGAGCTCTTAGGTGCGGGGATTTTAAGACAAATGCTTTTTGGCCCAGAAGCCATTAGTGCTGCGGTGGTGACTCTCAGCAATGCCCCAGATAGCTCAGGCAGCTCCAACAGGCCTCCAGAGACGGAGGCAGATGTGCAGGGAGCCGGCAGACCACGGACGCCGCCTCGGCAGAGTGGAAGGTGCCCCAACTGCCCAAGTGGGAAGTCAGCTCTCCTCGCCCCGTGCAGGGCTGAGCCGCAAGGCCAGGTCGGTGGGGGAGGCTGCCGCGTGCAACAGGAGGTGAGGGTGTCCCTAGTGGCCCTGAGGGCACGGCCTCACCTACACGGCACACCCAGCACTCGCCCCCAGCCCGACAGCGCCGCAGGGACATGGGCCAGCGTGTCTAAGTCGCCGAGATTTTCCAGAAACCTGGAAATCTGATTTTTTTTAATATGGAATCTCCCAAAAGTTGGCTCAAAATTTTTATTTCCTTGTTTTAGTGTTTCACAGGCCAAATAAACACACGCATGGGTTCAGTCTAGGCCACAGGGGCTGACACTGTACAACTGGCTGAATCATGTCCTAAAAGTGCTTCCAGCTTGGCGAGGGGACTCTCAATATCTTAATAAAGCCTTCATGTTTCTCTGTCTGTAAAAGGGGTTCTTTTGTGCAATGTTTTCCAAAAGGGGCAAAGAAAAAAAAATAATTGCTAATCCTTTGGGAGAAAGAGTGAATTCGTATTTAAAACTTACAGGGGTCTAGTCCCAAATTACCACCTCACTCATTTCTTGCTGGTCACCTAGGGGACAATGTAGGAGAGGGAACAGACTTCAACTCAGGGGTGGATTTTAGCATCACCGGTTATGGGAGAACCAGACATGGGGTCCCTCGCAATCTAACAGCACCCTCCATTCCTGTCCCAAATGTTTAAACTGAGTTTGGTCGCGCTTTTAGATACAACTCCTAACCTACAGGAAACCCAGGAGAAAGGAGAACACGTTAAATGATACCAAGGTAAACAATCAAATGAGAGCAGAGAGACGGCCTCCCGACATCTCAAGGTCATTTAAAAAGGGGCTAGAAGACTGTTTTAGAGCAACGGGGTCTTAAAGAGACCTCATAGCTAAATGCAAATACCTGATTCTCAACTGAATTCTGGTTTAAACAGCCCAATTGTAAAAGGCTTTTCAGGGCCAACTCGGGGAATTCAGATAATGGACTAGGTAATAGAGCCCATTAGACAATTACTGTTAATTCTGTGAAAATTGCGTTGTGGTTATAAAGGAATTCTTTTTTTTAAGAGACACAGGCTGAAGTACTTAGGGGCTAAACGTCATGATGTCTGTAATTCACTCTTGAATATTTCAGAAAAAAACAGATGCAGCAAATGTAGCAAAATGTTAACATCTTACATCTAGACAGTGGGGATGGAGGTGAGCTGGTGCCACCGAGCCACTGGTAGGTGGCATTAAGTCCCCATCAGTCTCAATTACTAGTAGATGGAAGGATTTGGCGGGGGGCACATCCCTCCAATGTCCGAGTCCGTACGTGTTTTAAATTTTGAACCACCTGGCTGCCAAAAGAAAAAGTGACAGCAACTCAAACAGGTGTAACTTGCTGCCAGCAGCTCATCACACAAAATAAAGATGCACCTGTGAAACATGCGTCCTTGAAACCTCCTGCACAAAAGCATAAAACTCTAGAGTTGGTTCGTCTCAGTCAACATTGCTCAATTTTAGGGGGCAGCTTTATAGTCTCAGAAGCATTCTACGTAAACGCAAATGAAGAGTCTGATCATAATTAAGGAGGAAAAGAGGGGAGGGTAGATCTAAAACTTGCATTAAAGTGATCCTTTTCAGTGACTGCTTAAGCCCATAAAAAAGGGTTAAATGTCTTCAAACACAAGCTTCACTGAAAAGAATCCAGTTTGAAACTCGAAAAGATATTTTAAGTTAAAAAAAAATATAGATCTTAGCAAAGTACATTTACTCTAAATCTAATACTTAATGATATTTGCTCACAGTTCTGAGCACTTGATCAGCCGCCAAATACAATGGCCAGTTCTTTAAATCTGCCTTTTAAAAAACGCCTAATTATCTAATCTAAAAGCTATCCAGCCCAGTGGCCCATCCAAAGGCTGGACTTTGGCCATTCAAGAAGAGTATTAACCCACCGCAGGAAAGAGCTCTTAAGTCAGATCAACGTGGACTCAAGGTCCCACCTCTCACTACAGAGTGGTTTCATCTTGGGCTGATAACAATCTCCCTGAACCTCAATTTTCTCACCTAAAAAAAATGGAGACAATTATTCCCTCTTCATAAAGTTAAGGCAGACTCTGCTGACTTTCTATCACATTCCGTGCACTGGGCCAGTGAACCAGCAAGCATTCAAAACAGTCTGTAACTAACTTACCTTAAGAGCCGAGGCCGGCGCTCAATTCACAGCTCTGAAACTTACTAGCGGTGTATAGAGTTTGCAACTTACCTCTCGTGCCACATTTTCCTTATCTGCAAAATGGAAAGAACACTGGGGCCTGCAGCAAAGGTCTTTGGGGAGAATCAAAGGAGCACCTGTGTGAATAGTGCCTGGCACGCAGTACACACTCAATAAACACGAGCTGTTGTAACTCGCTCCCCTCCTTCCTTATACCTCACTTTAGGAAAACAAGACTCATGTCCCCCAAACTGCATGCATCCTTGTGGCCAAACACCAGGACTCATCCCTGCCACATCAGAAAGTGCCTTAAAGGCTCCCAGTTAAGTCACAGCTGTCCTGCAGACCCCGCCTGTAACTGCTGGTGAAGGGCTTGGCCCGTAGCCCCCACCTCTCCTGTGTGGGATGACGGCCACATGGAACCACAGCAGCCACGGGCTCCCCAACCCATGACTCGTGTCCTTGGCTCTTTCCTGAACCTCACACTAAGGGGCTGGTGGTGCAGGGTCTTACCCTTCCATTGCAGCCCCAATTCAGGCTCATGCCTCCCAAGAAGTAGAAGTTTCTAGAACCACTACCACAAGACAGCATGTTCCTTCTCTGGGGTTTGAAGCAGTAATTTTGCACAGATGTCAGCATCAAGTGGAAACCCTCCCTGCCTTTTACACACAGCCTATTTTTAATTGAAGTGTAGTCGATACAGCAAAGTGATTTGATTATACACATACATACATATATATTTTTTAAACACACAGCCTACTTTTCCAAAAAGTCTGATTTTCTTTTGCCCACGCTTTCAAAAATAACCAAAAAAAAAAAAAAAAAAAAAAAAAAAACCCACACCTCACCCAGCTTTTTTTTCCCCCACGGCATGGAAATAAATATTGGATGACTCTGACCCAGGGTGACCACAATCTGCTTCTAGATCCCATTTGATTCAGCATTTGTTTCAGACAGGAGGGTCCCTGTTTAGATGACAGATTCTGGGATTGTTCGTCTTCACCTAAAGGTTTGGTCCAAAAAGAAAGAAAGAAAACCACCATCTCTCCAGTAGGCACTCTCCACACAGACCGGCTGCTCAAAAGCCCCAGGGGAGCCACAGCTCAGCTATCAAATCTTCTTCCAACAAAGGCTCTTTCTATAAAGTGAGGCTTTGCTGGATGGAAGCTGGAAAATGATCTTGTATCCTCGGCACTGGACTGGGACAGAGAGAGAGCAGGAAGGGAGAAGGGCATTTCAGGTACAGAGTGAGCCGGCCACCCCAGCTAAGAGTCAGGCCCAGAGGCCAGGGCCCCACAAAGTCCAGTCCTTTAAAAAAAATTTTTTTAAAAAGTAAACACCTTAATTTAAAAATAGTTTATTGCTATTAAAAAAAAAAGTCAACTGTCACATGACACAGAGTTGTCACAAATCTTCAATTTGTTTAAAAAAAAAAATTATCTGGGAAGCACAATGAAATGAGACATGCCTGTATTTAATTTTGGTAAATTCTCTAGGTGTAGTTTTAGTCACAGATTTCTTTGCTAAACAAAACTAAAAATGGGCACGTAACACGACAGAAAGTAAGAGGTCTGCCTACCAACTGCAAAAAAGAGCTACTGCTGGGTGTGCGGAGGGCAAGGTTAGCCGGATGGAAGCAGGTCTTGTCACTAAGGCTCTCCCGTGTCAGGCTGATGCCCTGAAACCAGAGCATCACTGCGGCCAAAGATCGCTACAGGGCACTCCCAGGATGAACCAGTGTCCTAACGAGAAGACTCCGACAGCCACCACGGCCCTCACAGTTCAGCCCATCGTGTACCCAACAGGAAGAGGCCACTGAGCAGGGGACAGGGCCTGCTCTAGCATGCCTGGACTGGACCACCAGTAACCTTTCTGGATTTAAGCAGTAACCCTTCCGGTTTCCATAAAACAGTAAAGTTGGACTAGATCATCTCTAGTATCTCCTCTAGGTCAAAAATTCAAAAGGGCTTTCTTCTCCGAAATCTGGTTCAAATCCTAGTCCCAGGCAGTTCTAACCCTCTCTTTGCTACCAGTCCCGTAACTTCAGGCAATACACTGCAGAGAGCCAACAGGACTGACTGAAAGACACGTGAATATCGGGTGCAATACTCAAAATAAAGCTAAAACACCCAGAAGGATCAGGCTGTGGGCGCTTCTGTAAATGCCACAGAAACGACCAACTCTCTTGATTCAGATTATACACGCCACATAATATCCAGTTCTCCCAGGAACAAAGTAATATGTTTCCCTAAATTAAGAGTTTTTTTTTTAAAAGGAATATATTAAAATGAACACAGATATATTTCCAAAGTATATGTCTACTGCAGAAAAACAGAAACATCTGAATCTAGTTTCCTCGTGAAAGGAACCCATCTGAAGGACAAGCCAGCTAACTAGTGTTGGGATGCAAGGTCCACACCCCTGAACCAGCTCCTGCAGCCTCACCTACTCAATCGGAAACTCCAGAGATGACGCCCAGCAAGCTCTGTTGAAAGAACCCCCCCCCCCAGGGGGTTCCGACACAAGCCTAAATTTAAAAGTGCTTGCTTCAACTCTTCAGAAGCCTACAAAGTAACAAAGCAAACATACCTGGCTCCAAAGATGTCCTTTTTGGCAAGATCAATTCCAGAAACAACCTTCACTCTGAGAATACGGGACTCTCCCTGTTGGGGAAGGAAAAAAAAAAAAAGTTTATAAAACAGAACTTCCATCAATCATTCTCTCACCCAGTATGCAAAGGCAATGGTTTCTCTTCGGTCTAATACTGGGATATGGAACAAATCAGTTCAAGCGCAGGCGATTCTTCCTTACACTGAAGTTCAAGGAGCAACATCCCGGCTCTGACATCCTACAACCCTAGAAATTTAGAGTTTCCAAGTGAATTTAGCACAAGCTTAATTCAAACTAGGTCATGCAGATCAATTATTTCTGCCATTGACAGGACACGTTTCCCAGCTGTACCAGGAACACAACCGCACACACGAAATGGCCTAGATGAACACTCAATGCAACAAGATACCATAAACTGAATAAATAATTCCTCCTTTGAAGTTCATGTATTTGTGTGTGTGTCCAGAGAAAGGAATTTCACATGGTGAAATATTTCCTCAAAACTATGGTTTCAAAACGTTGGTGCTGTCAAGCAAAAAGAATGCCTCGGGGTCAATAAAAAGAAAGAAGCTCGCTCATCCTAAATGGAAATCACCCCAAACCGTCTCAGAAACCATTCACTCATCCATCTGCTTATTCATTCATTCTAATATTTTCTAAGCAGCTCCTATGCAGGTGGCATTGAGCTTGGACTTGAAATATGGTCCCCAGAGAGTGACAAGCAGATGGGTAACACAGGACCCTGTGATGGCGCCATGCCAGGAGAAGTCTGGTCTAAGGGCTCAGACATCCAGGAGAGATGGGACGGCTTAGGGGGAGGAGCAGGCAGAAGCCCAGGATAACCCTCAGGTTTCCAGGTTGGGTCACTATGTCTTAGTGTAAATTAAAATAGAGAATTAAATTGGATTCAAGGTGCCCTATGAAACAACCAGGTGGGAAAAAAGATGGATGAGTAAATAGATAAAACGGGAGAGGCTTCTAGCCTGGACTAGACTTGGGAGTCATCAGGTAGTTGGTTGTTAGAGCTTGAGATCTGTGAAAAGTTACCCAAGAAGAGTGAGAAGAAAAAATGGCTAGGGGTGGAGCTCTTGGGGACACAAGCCCTGAGGGGCAACAGAGAAGCCACATGAAATTCACCTACCCAACGTTTTCAGTCAAGACACAGGTGAGGGAAAGAGAGCCTGCATGATCTGTAGGTGACATAATGTCAAAGGAGATAAAGGCAGGGTGAACTAAAACACGGAGAGAAAGGGGGCTGGACCCTTGTCAATGAGCCGCCCAGATCAAGCACACACACATGCAATGGAAACCCACGTCTGAGAACATTCACTTTCCAGGATTCTTCCATCCTTTCAACCATCCTTCAACCATCCATCCCTGACACAAGGCTGCCCACAAAGAAACACAGCAGGGGATGCAAATGTGTGTGTGTGTGTGTGTGTGTGTGTGTGTGTGTGTGTGTGTGTGTGTGTGTGTGTGTGTGTGTGTGTGTGTGTGTAATCCCCTTTTAAATGAGGCATGGCAGCTTTCATGAAAGGATTAAGACACGTCAGAGATGGGGGAAGGGTATAGCTCAAGTGGTAGAGCACGTGCTCAGCATGCATGAGGTCCCAGGTTCAATACCTGGTACCTCCTACAAGTGGAAATCCAATGAAGAAACCCAATTACCTTCCCCTTAGAAGACAAGTCAGAGAGAACTCAAGCTCCCAGGTGTACGCGCTCTTCCCTTGGTCTTTTAAGCAGGTGCCGACTGCCCTCACCTTCCTCTCACACACTCACCTCACCACCAGTCATCAAGGGTTCTTCACACGGATGTTAACTAGGCTAAGGTTCTTCTGTTTCTCCCGTGGCCAGTCATCAGACAGCTTCTGTGGCCTACTCAGCTCAAGGAACGCCACCCTCTACTATTTCTTTTTACAAGTGGGTTAGAATTTGACAACACACTTGTGTAGAGTTCACAGTACACCTGGTTAGAGTTAATGACCCACTAGTGCCCTGTGCATACAAATTGAGAACCGTCGGTTAAAATGAAATCCTCATCTGCCAGGTGAAAGGATTAAGAGTTTACTTGAGGGAATAAGGGGGGGGGGGTCCTTCCTCATTCAGAAGAAGAAATGAAAACAAGGAACAGCTGGAGAGGAATGTATTTTTTTCCTGTCTCCTGGACACCCCCATCCCAACTCTCTGCCCCTCCCACCAATGACAAATACCGCAAAGCAGCAATTCTCCCAAACACCACCGTGCAGAGCGGGTGCTGCCAGTCGGAACTCAAGGAGGTGGACGCTGTTAAATTAAGTACTATCTCCAAGTGAATCTTTGGTGCTGGCTAAAGATATGGGATCTGGCGGCAGGAGGGTGAAAGGATCTTTGAAGAGGATGGAGGGTCTGCTAAGCAGTAACTCCTTCCTTCCAGTGACCCACTCAGAGCGGCACACCTAGTCCCACACTCGTAACTGACTTGGGGGCGGAGAAGGGAGTGCGATGGATACTAAGGTAATAGTCAGTCACAAGCCCCAGAGAAGAAGACAAGAATTCTGTCTAGAAATTCTCTTTGTTTCATGGTCCTTAGAAGTCTCAGAAACCCTGGGCAGAGTCCTGAACTTCCCACAGACTCCATAGGGGGCTCAATCGAACCTTGCCTAGATTCTAAGGAACAGGATAAGCCCAGCCAACACCCAGTCCCCTTAGGTTTATATTAATTTGGGTGAATGCTCTTACGTCAGGCAGAACTACTCTGCAAAAGCATACATTTTAAAATCAGGAAACACTTATATGAATAAATGAATACAAATATATTCAAATGAAGGGATACCTAGAAAATGTTATGCAAATTGATCTATTCATTTAGTAAACATGAACATTTGTTCTAAGATCGAGAGATACAGCAATGAAGACAGACAAAACACCCACTGCTACCCTGCCAACACTCTAGCGTTCCTGAGAGTGTACGATACGAGACCTCCCCACTACATGGGGAGACAAACCAGGAGAGTCTCAACACCTTAACATTTGGTACACACTCACTCAGTAAATGAATTCTCATTTAATAATCAATCCTAAGAAAAGCACAGGCATGTGCACTAAAACCTCAGAAAAACTAGCTAAAAGGAGTCAACAAAGCATTTTTTGATTTAAAAAAATGTAAAAGCTGCAAAAGTAGACAGTTAAATATTCGTGGCAATTCCATGCAATAGGCTTTAAAAAGCTGTTATTAAAAATATGTGCGAATCTGGAAAGACCTTCATTCATCCCACAAGCATGTACTAAGTAGCCACCACGTGCCAGGCATGTTGTCTGGGGGTACAGATGGGAGCAAGATGTGGTTCCCACCATAAGGAACCCACAGTCTAGAAAGGAGAAATGCATTATACACATATACATACAGACAGACAGGCTCATTTCTGATGAGTGCTTCCACGACAACATGACAGTGAAATAAAAGCAACTAAGGGAGAATATTTATGACTCGTGTTTGGGGAGGTGACATTTGGGCTGAGACTGGAAGAAGACAGAGGCCATGTGGGGAGTCTCCCACAGGGATGCTGGCAAGTCCCAAGGCCTGTGAGGAGAGGCTAGAGGCAGAGCGGAGGGAGGGCGGGGAGCGTGGCTGGTGGGGTCAGAGAGCCTTGGGACCAGGCTCGGTAAAGGGTGGGCGTGACTGAAACCATCTTTGGAAAATTTCAAGCTTGTTGACTTTAAGTTTTTAAAAGACCCCATTCAGCTGTTGGGGGGCAATGACTCCAGGCAAAGAACAGAAGAAGGGAGGCCAATTATAAGGAGATGTGGCAAGAGATGGTGGGGCTTCACATAGGGTAGAGATGGAGAGGTGACCAGATCGTACACACAAAAACATGTTCAAAATCAACTATTCGGCTTAAAAAAAAGTTTCAACATGGTTCATACAACTGAGTTAGAGACCAGCACGTTGTTCAATAGGCTATTTCCTTTTTCGACTTGGACTACATTTCCCAGCATACCCTGCAGTTAGGTGCTGTGGTGACTAAGTTCTGGCCAATGAGAGGTGGACAGAAATGATGGGTGCATTTTCCAGTCCAAGCCCAGAAGACCCTCCCACTTACCCACCTCCATTCTCTTCCCCATGTTTTTTCCCCATTTCTCTGCTCCATGGAGAAAATTCTGAAGACCAAGAAGGGGAAAACTCCATGAAAAGAGCAGAGTGGAACAGAACATCCCATCTCACTCTATTCCTTCCACCATCACCTGCTGACCCTGCCTGGACACTGAAGTGGAAACAGACTTGTTTATTCCCATGGAAAACTGAAGGCTGCTTTAGCAGTTAGCCTGCCCTCTCCATACAACATAGTCTCATTGTAAAATAAATATCAATTATATATATATATATAATATATGCACAGGAAAAGCCCTACAAAGGATGATGTTAAGTGACTACCTCTGGATAATGGATACCTTCTTTTTGCTTACTTGCATTTTATCCTTTTCAAGTATTAAATATTTTTGTTTGAAAACTAAGTTTTTGTAGTAACTTCAGAAAATACATAAGGGAAAAAAAGAAAGAAAGAAAAATTTAAAACCACAGGGTTAGGAAGCCAGGCTTCCTTATTTCTAAAACGAATAAGCCTTTTTTGGTCATAGCTAACACAGCTACATGTTAGATTTTAGCTGATTCACAAACAGAGAAAGCCGTCCATTTGCAAGATGAAAAAAAGGTTCTCTTATGTGATACGGAGGCAACAGTTGGGAGAGGAAGGCCGAGAGGGCCTTTCGTGAGCACTTACTATTTACAAACAACTGTTGCAGGAAATTTCACTTCTCTCTGAAGTCTAGGGGCAGGAGGGCAGGAAAGAGAAGGCTACTCTATAAAAATAGTTTTCACACATGGTCTCAGACATACAGTAAAGACTTCTTATCTTTGCTTCCTCTAAATAACAAGCTTGCACACAGATAAGCAGCCGTCATCACACTGTAAGGAAACACATGACCAGGTATATGATGCATTTATCAGATGCAGCGGGCCCCACGCCGAGCAACTGTACTTTCTGAAGCAGTTTATTACTTTCATAAAATCTACGCCTGACATTTTAGTCCGCAGTTATAACTTGGTAGTGTTAAATATTTAACTAAGGAGGGTTATGACAATGAAAATATTATTTGGAGAGACTACAAGGCAGAGAAACACAGGCAGAGAAGAGGCGAAGCCAGATGACCACAGGCATTCTCATGACAGTGGCTCTTCTTATCGCTATTCATCAGTGGTCCTGCATTGTTACTGTATCACAGGGACGAGCCTCTGCACCTGCCCTGTGTTTTTCTTTTCTGCTTAATTTTCTAACTCTTCATCCAGACATTAAACAACTGTCGTCTTCTTTTCTCGCGAGGTCAGTCTCATTTTCTCAGCTACACTCCGTGGTTGCACTGTCCAATATGGTAGCCACTAAGTACAAGAAGCTATTTAAATGTAATTAAAACTCAGTTCCTTGGTAACACAAGCCACAGTTTAAGTGCTCAACAGCCACATATGTCTAGTCATCACTAATGTTGTCCTGGACAACACAGAGAACATCTCCAGAATCACGGAAAGTTCTACTGGACGGTGCTGCTCTGAGGGCACCAACTCAACACAACACTGCAGCAGAGTGTGAGTAATGTCTCCTGAGAGGGAAGACAGGAAGGAAGGGGAGGAGGGAGAAAGGGACCACTATTCTTATCCCAATTATAACTTTAAACATTGCCGGCAAGTTAAACTATGGAATTCAGGAATCTGGAAATGAGACAGGCATTATGGTTATCACATGTTCCAGGGTTAAGATTTCCTCTGAAATAAAGACCAACATGCAAATTAAGTGCCTATAAATTAATAGCTGTAAAGACTAATAAAGCAAATATTACATAGGATGGGACAGTCTTCCTGCATCCAGACATTTACAAAATTATTATACACGTAGAGGAAAAGCAGTAAAGGTGACTACATAGGGAGCCTGATAAAGATGAAGCCAATGTCATAATAAGGTTGCTAAGTCTTGCAAAATATTCACAGAAAAAGTATTCAGGAGGGAAGAAAAGAGAGGAAATCCCACCAAGGGTTCTTGGTCCCTTTAAGAGAATTACTGACATCCTGGAAAATATTCAGAGGGAAAGGGCTGGTGGGAAAAGGGAACTGAAAACAGCTGGAGAAATGGGCAGGGGGCTGGGGGGCGACCACCTAGAAAGCTACCCAGAAGGAGCCAGACCAGGCCCAAAGGATGACCTGCA
Organism: Camelus dromedarius; assembly: GCF_036321535.1. Taxonomy (NCBI): domain Eukaryota; kingdom Metazoa; phylum Chordata; class Mammalia; order Artiodactyla; family Camelidae; genus Camelus; species Camelus dromedarius. Next base: position 14,778,058 of record NC_087463.1, on the reverse strand, counting down.
GGGAGAAGGGAGGCCGCAGCCAAAGGGAGGAAGGCCTGGGGACAATTGTATCTGGGCAGACCAGCTGCAGCCACACCCACCAGCTCCAGAAAGGCGAGGCTGTTGTAGGAGATAAATTGCACTAGAATCGCTTTCCAGCACGTCTCTTCTAATGCCAATTTTCCGTGGCTTGCCCTGAATCACGCAGGTCTGTCTCACACCCTCCCTTCCACCCCTACAACTGAATGTTGCTCTGACGGTTATGCCTCCGAAGTGCCAACATTACGTTTCTTTCTGGTGACAACTTCAGGTGTCTCTGAATTTTGAATGGAGAAGAACCATGGCATTCCACATAGTCATCCTGAGTTCTCCGCAGCTACCCCTACGGAAAATACATCCCTGAAGAAGAGATGGGGGAAGCAGGTGGGCTGAGGGGTCAGTGGCAGGTTGAGGAGTTAGTGGTGGGTGGCAGGCAGCCAAGTCACTCACAGGCTAAGTGACATTTGCATTCCCACAAGTCTCACATCTCACATGACTCAAATGTACACCTCAGCAAGAAAGCAAATTCTTCCACGTGTGGACAGACTTTCAGAGTTGCTCTCAATTAAAAATGTTAAATTCTTGAATGCCTAGAATCCACAATAATTCAGTGATCATGGGAAGAGGGGGAGGGTGCCGCTGAACATTGTCCATGAAATGAATAAGCTAGCGAGAGTCCCAGCTTAAAGGATGTGGTCACTCTCTTACACTAATTAAATTAAATTCTCTTTTTACCAGAAGAGTTGGTATAACTCCATGTAAAAGCTCTTCAAAGAATCTATTTATCAATGGTCCTTTTGTTCCAACTTCTAATCATGAGGCAGGAAACATTTTAAAATTCCTTCAATATGACTAAGACAAAAATGATCTTGTGTTTATAGTTCAAAAAATGATATTAATAAACAATTGCATTTTGTTGAAAGCCAAAAATCATAGCTCAAAATCTAAAATTCTCTTATTTTTTCATTGGCAGGCATAACTCTGACCTCTTGAAATACAGCAAAGGCTGGGTTTTTGGGTGGACTATGTAGTTTGACCAGAAGGAAGGGGAAAAGGTGTGGGTGTCAGTAGGCTGGGACTCCCAAAGGTCCCCGAAAAAAAACATTCCCCAGGTGAATTCTGTAGTCCTAGATCTGAATCTCACCAGGAGGATTGGAAGTGTGACTCATGTCAGAGTGCCAAGGGCTCCCAGCAACCTGGAGGGGTCACACATGAAAAAAGCTGGTAAGAAATTCTTTCTGGTGTCGAGTGTTAAATGAGAAAACAGCCTGTTGCGTGATCTGAAGTCTCAAGACTGGCACCTTTAACTCTGTACAAGTGGAACACATGCAAATCACCGTCAGGCAGACGGCTGCCTGGTGAGCATGCACTCGGAACAAGGGTTTTCGCTCGATTATCTGAACACCTGCTACGCTCCTCTCCTGCCACTGCCTTGCAAGTATCGCGCTCTGGGACAGGTCTTCAAAGAGCAACACCGAACAGAAACCTCTCCGGGCTTCTATTTGCTCCCATCCACTCCAGACGGCCTGTCCTCCCTTCCATCCCAGGCTCTGTCCTGACAGCACCACCCAACCCACAAGGTCGTCCCTCTGCAGATGGCGACCAGATTCCAACCCCAACTCTCAAAGACTCGGGAAGTGACAGCGACAAGAATACTGGTCCATGTGCAGCCACTCAAAGCCAGAGAGACACAAGGCAATCTCTTCGCTTGCTCAGGACTGTTCTCCTAGACTCTAGCCAAGAGCTGGGCACCCAGATTTTAGGGGGAATGAATAGACGGTATTAATCCAAAGCAACGTTCTAGAGTGAATCACCCAAGATCTTATGACCATTTAGAAAAGAACTATCTACAGTGGAGGTTTTCTAAGAATAAGACACGCACATTTATTCCCTCTTCTGACAAGAAGCACAGCTCCAGGGCATGCTGCACACGCAGTGTACATGTACTCCAGCCAGCCTGCAACCAAAACACGCTGTATTCTTCTAGACAAGATGATGATGTGAAGGTGAGCAGATACTAAAGCTGGGGGGGGGGGGGCTTGGCTGCACCCAGCTGCTAACTCCTCTCCAAAGTATAATCATTAGAAAACCCCAGAGGGGCTCTGGGGGTTACATCATGGGGCTCCATTATTGCTCTGTCCCCGGCCAAATCGTGAGCCAGGAGAACTTGGAGGACACTGAAGGCAGACTAATCCAATTTGTAGCTGATATACCCAACTGGATAAAACGTCAGCTGACCTGATCAGAATCCAACAAGATTTCATCAGAACGGATGACAGGCCAGATCTCACAGGATGGAGTTTTACAGCGGTGAGCGGTGTGCGTGCCTAGATGCCTGAGTCAATGTAGAGGGCAGGATGGAAGAAACAGGATGGGAGAGCATCAAAAGTGGCGAGGAGACCCTTGGGGCTTTATTTTATCTCAGGTGCAACACGACTCAACTCTGACAGTATAAACCACATGCATTATTCAAAGTCCAGAGCAGGGAATGTCATCCCACTGTGCCCTGGGCCAGCATTATGCAAACCCAGGAGGCATGACTCAGGAGGTGGGGAGGATAGTTTCGCTTTGCTTTTTAAGTAAATCGGACAAAATCTATAGAATAGGTCACTAAGCAACCGTAAGAATGAAGATGCTCTCTATGTACAGTTTTGAAAACCCAAGATGCACTGTCACAAGACAGGGCTGGGTGGAGAACGTGTTGTAGGGTAACACCATCCTTCACATAAGAAGGAGACAGAAGGAGATGTGTGCACCTGTCTATGCGCAAATATAGGTTTGCATGTCAGAGTGTAAACTCTGTAAGGACGTGAGGAGAATCAGGTTCCACTGGCTGACTCTGAGGACAGAAACCAGTTGGTTAGGGACAGAGGTGTGGGAGACAGACAGACAGGCACACGTCTCACTGCAGTCTTCCGTATTCAAAGTGACTGTAATTCAGAATGACTTAAATGTATTAACTCCAAAATAGTTTTAAAAATTATTTTTTTATTTTTTTGCAGGGGTGAGCTAATTAGGTTTATTTATTTATTTATATAAGGTTTTTCAGTGGAGGTCCTGGGGATTGAACACAGGATCCCGTGCATGCTAAGCATGCACTCTACCACTTAAGCTACACCCTCTCCCAAAATACTTCCTAAGTAGTTAGGACAGTTAATCAACAAATGTTGCAGGAAGACTTAAGAATGTTTAACCTGGTTTAAAAAAAAAAAAAAAAGAGCAGATGCTTTCTGCGGGAAGGGGATTGATTGGCAGAAACCAAGTCATCCTCTGGCAGGAGGCTGCAGAGGGCAAACCCGGACCAAGGACTGAAAACTGCAGGAGGCAGATGCGCCTTTTGGAGGGAAGGAACCTGCAGCCGTCAACCCCGGTCAGACACGGAGCAGGTGGCCCCCTGAGGCCGAGAGCTGGGCAGTTAGCCCTGGAGTGAGAGCAAAGGTCGGCCACCTGCCGGAAGCGTCACCAGGGAGGAAGAAAATGAAGCAGATGGTCCCCAACGCCCGTTCCCAACCCTGAGACGCTGCGATTTTAGAAAACCGGCCCATGGGGCGCCAAGAACTCATCTAAGATTTATGCAAGCCCACGGCTGACCCTTAGTCTGTATACATGTAACTTCACAAAGACAGAACACAGGAGTCAGGACGACAATCCCTTTCCAGCGCACAGTGAAACACAGAAGACTACCCATAAATCAGGATTCTTCCTTACGTGCAGCCAGTTTCAAAACACCATGAATGAAATACCCCTTAGAAATGAAGTAAGGGCATTTGTAAAGAGTATTTTGGGGGGCCTGTTTGTTGTTATTCCACAGCGGATTTACGGTAGCTAACTGGCTCTGCATGGGATGTTTAAAACCCCTTTAAGAAGAACAGCAACACTTCTACAGTGGGCTGGTGTTAGAATCATTCCAAGTGTTAAAGCAAGGGACGGACCAAGTAAGAGGCAGGAGGTCACTCATCAAGGAGTGGCTGCAGTTAGCTTGAACACTGCACAAAAGCTGAACTCCACACAGAAAAGCAAAACCACCAGCTGGAAGGGGAGAGTCAAGACAAACCTTGGCAAGGAAAAAGCTGCGAACAGAACCGAGCTGTCCCATCAGAAAGTTCAAGAAGCCCCAGCACCCGGCACCACAAACCTAGGAGAGCTGCAGGTGTCAGCCACGGGACAGCAGATCCTGGAGGTGACAAGGATAGGGGAACTTGTGCAACCATCATGGCCAGAGGCCCAGAAAGCAACCCCTTTCTTGGAACCCACCCCTCCTTCCTCACTCCCCCTTCTAACATCTCCCGTGGCTGAAAGCCAGCAGCACACCGGAAGGGACGGTCCCCTGTAACTTATCTACCAGGTGTCAGGACACCCGAGACAGAACCTTCAGGGTCACTGGCCCCACGTTTAAAAGCAGACAAGCATGCTAGCTGTACTGATCTCCCGGCAGCAGGCAGAATCACTGCCCCTAATAGCTTTACTTCCTTAAAATGTGCAAATCTGTGTTGATCAGATTTCACATTTCAGCTAAGCCACATTATCCAGCGATGCCACTTGATTACAAAGACATAACTCATATCAGCAACTCATTAATGAGATAGTGACTCTGAACAATTCCACTTCCTAGCTCATCGGAACTTTGCTAAATTATTTTTTTCCAGTTTCCTCCTAAAAATTCATGAGACTCTTCATCTCAATGCTGATTTTTTTTTTAAGTTTAAAACTATCAAAATAAGGATTTCACATAACCTAGGAACGGAGAAATTCTGAAATTAAGTAATCCCTTCAAAGCTGCTTTCATTTGTTTTCTGCCTACATCTGCACGCACGCATGCACACTTTTCCGATATCGGAACAGCTTTGGAAACAGGAGGGCCACATAAATATCTGACGGATAACTGGGTATCATAAATGATACTGGGGCGTTCAGTGGGCAGCAGCTTCTGAACATCTGGCAGCTTCCTGGTTCCAGATGGTGGTTGGGACTCAGTGGGTGTTAAAAGGAGCTGTGACTGTCAACGAGCTCGGCCTCTTGTGGTTACAGCACACGATCCCCCATCTTCTTCCTCACCCCATGGTCCTAGCTCTCCGAAAGAGAGTTTTCCCCAAGAGCAGCAGAAGGTTTCATCCAATCCAGTGGACGTAGAGGCAGTCCCTCCTCGCTCTGCATGAAACAGTTCAGGTACCACAGAGGCGGGCAAGGTAAGGACTGCTTCTGTATACAGCTTTCATTTCAGGGAACTTTTCTTGGACTTAACGGCCTTTTTTAAGGCCCAAGTCACATACCCATTTCTTACTTTATTTTTCAGGGTTTTCTATTGACTATTTCATTCATTTTCTTTTACTGATCAACTTCTATTTAATGCTATTTCTTTCTGTATTTTGAAATTAATGTTAACACCAAGCACTTTGCACTTGGTTTTGACTGTCAACGTCTAACGAAGTTATGACTTGCTTCTCCTTTGAATCTACCAACATGCAGCCTAGGAGACACCAATATCAACCTCTTCCCACTTCCAAGTGAAGCCTCTTCAGCTACAGGGACACGTTCTCTACCTTTTACAAGGCCTCTGCTGTTCTTTAGGTCCATCTATATATAAAGAGCCTGTAGCGTTGTGAGAATTTTTTCTTAGTTTTTAATTATTATTATCACATGAGAGGCTGTAGAAAGACAGGAACAAATGATTCAGCCACAGCTTGTAATATAACTGTTTTACCCCAAGGGGCTTTGGAGCCAGACCCTTTCCACAGTCTGGATCTGCTCATTTCACCTCCCCTCCCCCCAGATCCTGAGGACACAGGAAGAGCATTAGCCACCCACCCTTTTCAAGTGGCTGTTCACAGCCATGGGATCTGTGCACTTCCCACACTGGATAGGTGCTAGTTCCCTGCAAGATTCTGTACAGGAAGATGTGCCTGGAAGCCACAGGGAGCGCAGAGCACCTTCATGGAGCCCGTTTTTCTGGCAGTCAGGTGGGTAGGATGGTCTTCTCAGAGGGCGGACCCCCAATTACCAGCACCAGCATCACCCGGCAGTTCCACCTGGTGGAAATGCCCATTCTCAGGCCCCACCCAACCTTTCAGAACCAGAATCTTTGGGGCTGGAGTCCAGTGATCTGTGTTTGTAAGTGTCTGGGTGATCCTGAAGCACAATGAAGTTTGAGAAAGAATATTATATTAAAACAAACAAGAAAGCATCGTGCAGCAAAATGAGAGATTTGCAGCCATTTTTAAGATTTCCCATTTGCAGGGACAAGCTCAGTCCCCCTCCTTCCAGGGAAAACCTGGAGAGTAACGTGTGAGAAGTGCCAACAAAATTTCTAAATGCAGGGGACCCCCAGATCTGCACACCTCCAACCCGCACCCGCCTTCTCCTGCAGCCCAGCCCGAATCTCTTTTTCTCTGAGACCACGATGCCAGGAAGAGTGACTGGGATCTATGCCCCAAAACTGAACAGCCTCGTGACCGCCTCCTTCCTCTGTCCAGAAGCTGCTTTGAGGCTTCCCAACAACTTGTACCAAGAACCTCTCTGTGGGAGAGAACAGGCACAGAACATTGCCAAGGGCTCCTCCAGGATGGCGGAAGTCGGGACTGTTTCACATTCAGCATAATTCTCTATCGTGCCTGAGTTGTTCTATATATTTTTTATATCTCCCAAGAGCACTTACTATACTTTCATAACGAGAAATTAAATTGTTTTTATGAGGAGGTAGAAGCACTTTGTACCAAAACAGATTCTTTTTATGTCATCCCATATTTAGTGAATCTTGCCGATTCTATCCTATGGTATAGATTATTTGATACTCAACTTTATCATATATATATAAATAATATACTTGAATCACCCACCCCATCCTCAGCCCCCACCTACTGCAGTCATCTCATTCTCCTCCTGTGCTGACCCACCAACACTCAGGCAGTCCTGGTCACCACCAGTCCAGGGTTCCCCTTGAGCATGGTCCCCCACTCCACCCTCTTACACAGCCTCCCTCTGTGCTCTCTAATCCCACAGATTTCAAAACCCAGTCAACTAAATTCCTATTAACACTTGACCCCATGCGTCCATTACTACTGAAACAAGCCTGAGCCAGGCTGCCCCACTACACATACACATGCAGGCACACACACGCACACCGCAGTGAGTCCAGTCACCAGTCTACAGCCTCATCTTTCACCAGCATCCTGTAAATTACCATGCTACGGTGAGTTCTGCAACTTCACACTGGTTCTGAGCCTTCATATTCAGTGGCCATTGCCAAGTACCTACGATGCACTGGAAATTTAAATTCTGAATTACTGCATCTCCTCCCCGACCTCCTGAAACAAACCATGATGCAGAAAAACATCAAAATATATGGAGTCAAAGTGAAGGAGCCTGGACAAACTCTGCGGAGAAAGAAACAGGAAGAGAGCAGGTGGGCCAGGTGGACCGGAAACCCGTGGAGCAGTTTTCAAAGAGCTCCTTCCTCCCGTGTTTCTCCAGGGCAAAATCAGCAGTTTCTTTCCCACAACCCCGGTTTCGATGGAGTGTCTGCAGACGCATGATTTTAAGCATCGTTTTAGGAGAGCACACGAGGAATGCACATTTGGCAAAGAAAGGGCTCCCCAAAGCCAAGGCTGTTAGTCACCAGAAAATGACACTCAGGAAAGTTATGAAATCCCCTGGAGAGGTTTTTAAAAAGTAGATGAGATTCCAATCTCTCTGCCTGGTTGAGGTGGGGCCTGAACTCCCTAAGAGAGTCAAAGTTCAAAGTCCTTTTGCAGCTGGAGGAGTCGGGGATTTACACTAACTCACCTGTGGCGGGGAGGGGGGGGGGGAGGAGGTGACAGGGGATCACAGTAGACAGTGAGTCACTATGACCACCACCCCCACTGATCCAGGGTCCCCCCTGCATGGAAAACAGTGCCCTTGGCCTTGGTGTCTGCCAGCCCTGGCCACCATGCAATGACAGCAAGCCGGTGCAGCCAAGCTCGCTCCCAAAGGGCCAGTTACCTGAAGGAATGCCTGGTACCTGTCCCAGAAGAGCACCCTCCTCTCTCCTCAGTAAGTCAATACCCAAAGCCATCTAGCTACCTAAGGTCTAAAATGCACTTTTCAGCCCAAATAATTAGTGCTCTTAATGTTCTCCTTCTAAGCACTAGAAACAAAGATTTCAAACAAGTAGTTAAAATTTATCAGAAACAAAGGACGGTGGCACAGGCCAGCAGCACAAATAACAAGTAAATGGAGATAACTGATTCCAGAATTAAAAGGCACCAGCACAGAGAATGCTGTTATTCAGCCATTTACATTTAAATCTTCCTCAAACTCTTTTAACGGGCAAATAGTGAAACACTATAAAACCTAAAAGAAAACTTATCTTTCTTCCAAGAAACGATCTAACATTTCTACTCAATATTCAATATCAGAAAGCGCCTTACCCAGATAAGCTGCACGGAAATAAATGACTGTCCCCAGGAAAGCTTCATTTCTCACTGCACAATTTAAGAGAAAGATTTCACAGACGCCCATTTCTTTTACCTTTGAGAAAACAAATCCATAACTTTCATCATGTTTACACATTTTAAATCCATTCATTTTCTTAATTTTTCCCCCCAAAGCAATATCTCCATTTAAGAAAACCAATCAGGCCCATTTAGACTTGCTCCTAAATAAAAATTCACAACTCTAAGGTTTGAACAAAATCCTTTCAGAAAGAAGTAATCTAGGTCAACTATGTTAGAGATGAATGACTAGCTCAGGAATCTTGGGGTAACGCCAAACTATTATGACTGTGGAGAGTTTAATATCCACAGAATATTAAAAATACGCCAGGAAGGTAAATCGTTCTTCTTCACCGAGAAAAGTCTTACCAAGTGGCCTTGATTCCTTCCAGTGCAAGACACCTTATTTAGGCAAATACACTAAACACTGCAGGTGAGACAAAGCTGGAAAACTTAGCGGCACAAACAGTATTGAAGAGTATGAGGAAGTCCTGCTGCCACCAAGGGTAACCTTTCACCGCCAGGTGACAGACTGGTCCAGGCAGGGCAACTAGTCTCGTCTCCCAGCAAAGCGCAGCCCAGGTGCGGCCCTTCCCCAAGAGCCCTGCTCCTGAGGGCCATGTGCTGTCCCATCACAGGTGCCTGTGGACCTGGCCTCCTGGACACCACCGCTCAGACCCTCAGAGCCCCGCACGTGACCTCTTCAGGAAAACGACACAAGCTAGGATCCTGAATGCTCTGTGGCCAGCATCCCTCCACCTTGGGCAAGTGTTGGGAGGTACACCCTGTCTTAAAGCCGCCCTTTTAATGCCACCTTTCCCTGTGCAAACGCTCCTCTTCTGCCACTTTCAGTTTATGTCATTATACAGCTGGCTGCAGGCTTCTCAGAAAGAATCTGCATCGTTTCACTCAGGATAAACGCTAGTCTCCTTGGACGTGCAAGACCATTAGTAGCGTATCGTCTGGACAAGGGACATTTAGACTCTTACCAACTTCCTACAGCCATCAAATAATGAGATCTTCCAATACCAAAAATCCAGATTTACCTTTCTTCTAAGAAAGATCTAACAGTCCACTGCACATTGGTCTACTGTCACAGAGCATAAAACTGAATCAGTGTTGCAGGCTGAAGTGGTCCTCCTCTATCCACGCCCTCAAATTCATACGTTGAAGTCTAATTCCCTGTCCCTCAAAACGTGGTTCTGTCTGCAGGTAAGGCCTTCAAAGTGGTGATTAAGTCAAAATGAGGCCACGGGGGTGAGCCCGGCTCCAATCTGTGTCCTTATACGAGGAAATGTGGACATAAGAGACACCAGGGATGCACGCAGGCAGGGAAGACCACGAGTGGACAAAGCAGGCAGACAGGCATCTGCAAGCCAAGGAGTGTGGCCTCCCAGGACACAGCCCTGCGGGCACCTTGCTCTTGAACTGCTAGCCTCCCGAACCATGAGGGCTAAATCTCTCCTGCTGAAACCCCAGGCTCTGGCATTTTGTTATGGCAGCGCGAGCAGCCAAATAGAGTTGGAAAGAGAAAACGGGAGTTAAGTGATGAATTAATTCAGCAAGACACTAGTATAAGGCATAACATCAGTAAAAGTCTTCAGAGGGGTGACTCTGCGGGGAAATAGGATGAACCCTTTGGGTTCTGTGCCCTTTGCTGGGGGGCACACAGCTTGACCCACAAACCACATTCTCAGCCTGGCCCCTCCCACAGGCAGCAGCCCCGTCCTGCAAAGGGGACCTGGCAGGAGAGGTGGGCCTGGGAGGATGGTTAAGATTTGCTGGCAGAGAAGATGAGGGGGAGCCAAGAGAGGCCACAGGCATCAAGAGGACATTCAAAACCCCAACTGGGAAAAGAACAAGAACTGAATCAAGGGCAAGAGGCATCAACCCCACCACATAGAATTAGCAGGTACACGTATGACATACTGGCCCAGTTCCCTCATCACCATATTCCCATCAAATTATGTGATGGCATCTCTCTTACAAGGAGAAATTCACCATTTTAACACTCAGTGCTGTTTGTGCAAACACGAGCACGTTCAAAGCACAGTAACTCACAGAAAGGAGCATGAAGCTTAAGGGGAGAGAGAAGTGACCTGTCCAAGGTCATGGGGCTGGGAGAGGCAGAGGTCAGGCGGAAGGAAACGCAGGTCTTTCTAAAACCGTGCTCAGCTGGAGGGTGACTGCCGTACGATGGGAATTTGGCAATGTGTAGACATTCTTGATTGTCACCATGAGAGGAGATGCTCCTGGAATCTACTGGATGGAGGCCAGGGAGGTGGCCAACGTCCCACAACGCATAGGCCAGCCCCCGAAAGCAAAGAATTACTCAGCCCAACAGTCAACAGAGCCGCCCTAGGGAAGCCCTGTTCTAGAACCAAAGCCAGTGCAACCACATTCCTTCAGCCTATTTCTAAGTTTGAGATAATTAATTAAAAAAAAAAAAAAGTTACCAAAACACACAAAAGCATACAGAGAGACAGACAACGACTAAGTCAAAGCTATCAATCACTCTGCAGGACATTCCGCTTCTAACCAAGAGAAACCTCCCAGTCCTTGGGCCCCCAGCACCAGCCTAAGCTCACAGGGGCTCCATGTGGATCCTGAGACAGTGAATCCCAGCCTCCCTATGGGTCCTCCTGGGTCCCTGCCTCCACCTCACCCACCTGGTCAACTCTCCCATCCTCCTCTGCGCCACACATCCTCTCTGGAAGGTTACACCATCTGCAGGGCCCAGTGCAAAATGAAAATGTGGGCACTTTGTCCAAAACTTTCAAGACAGATTTCAAGAGCATTAAGTCAGGCACAGGGCCGTCACCCAGGCAGGAGCACAGGGCCCCAAGTGTCCGCTGTCACCCTGCAGACTCCCCGTCCTGCCCCCACCTCTGCACCAAGCCCACTGGGACACCCTTCACCTTCAGCCTTTTCTGAAGTGCGCCCACCACTTCCTTTTCATGCCAGAAGCTTGGCTCAGTACAAAGGACAGGCCCGGGGAGGCCAGGGCTGAGGCCTACCCTGGAACCTTCCACCACAGCCCCCATCCCCCTGCCTGCCCCTCCACTTGTCATGAAGGGCCCTCCTTGTCACACCGTCCACAGACCACCTGACCCCTTACCCAACACCCGTGGACCTCTCCCCTCCTCAAAGGTGACTCTGGAACCTGAGTCACCACCTTCCTCTCCCGCCCAAATCCTGCATGATCCAAAATGACGTCAGGGCCCAGGCCCACGGGCACCCTCAGTTCATAAAGGGTCCCCGGAACCTCAAGCACCTCCACCCACCTTCTACCTCAGCCACCCACCGCCATGCTGGGGGACTTCACCACCACTCCGAACTGCTCTGTCTCTGACGGCCCCTGCCCCAGGGCCCCGTCCTCAACCTTCAGGTCCCTCCAGCTCACCCCTCTGAGATCGACAGACCAACAACGGAGGAGGAGCAGAGGTTAACTCAAAAGTCAACTGGAAGGTTAAGTACCAAAGCCTGGCTCTGATTCAACACTTCTCACCACGAGCCCGTGAGACAGGCACTACCCCTACGATCCCTGTTTGCCCAGGGAGAAAACGGATACTGAGACAGTTCGAGAAAATCGATCTTGGTGAACCCGACAGCGAGTGGTCCAGGCTTCAGGTGTTTGATCACAAAGCAACGCTGTTTCCAGCGAGTCTAGAGAAAACACTCTCAGACTCGCCAGTAATCAAAAGAATACAAATAAAAGACAAGAGTATATGTTTTCAACCCAGCAGACTGACAACAAAAATACCACCACCGGACTGCTCCAAGTGTGAGGGGGAGAGGTCCTGTCAGAAGGAAGATTAAAAATTAGTACAAAAGGTCTAGAAGGCACTTTGGGAAGATACATAACAGCCTTGAACAGCAGAGTTTGACACAGCCCATTTTTTTTGCAGAAAGACCCAGACAAGTGGGCAAAGGTGTATTTACATGAATACTCATCAAGGGAAAAAAAATAATTCATTAATCATCTAATGAGTAATAACGGAATAACTGAACTGAATTAGTGAATCGGTCAGAGTAACAGTTGTCACTGCGGTTCCCATTATTATCAGGCACCGCCGGCCTCCAGGGTGAAGTGCTAATACTTTGGCATAAGCTCATTTACTCCTCACAGCGTGGTGCATCTCACAAATGAGGGAAATGTTTAAATCACTAAATAAACTGGCCAGTCACACCCCTCAGCAGTAGCTCAGGTGGACTCTGACCCCAGAATTTGTGCCACAGAGAAAGAGGATGCAGGGCTGTATCTACTGACGCCCAAGGTGCCCGTGATGTCTTATTCACAGTAAAAATGGAAGTTTCATCAGAACAGAGCGGAATTGGATTCCAGATTTAATTCCTTAAAAGGACAGGCAGTACTGGTTGTTTACTGTCTTCTCAACTCTAAACCCACCCGTCCCTTCTCTGCCCTGAGACCCTGGGGTAGGGATTCTGCAAACTACATTTCCTGACTCCCTCGCCAGCCAGCTTTCCGCCGGGCAGAGAGGGAGAGACTTCTGTCCCGGTCAGGTGTGTCCATTCAGGCCACCCTAGTTCTTCCCTGGGCTTCCCCAGCCCCCAGGGGGATGCCTGCTTCCTGCAGATATCGCCTGTGGATTATCTCAGGGTGATCCTTTCTGTTTCATCAGCCTCCACCCACGTGTGGGCAGTTCCCAGGGTTAGGTCCCCTCAGTGGGACCCTGACTGATAGCACTGTACGACTCAACATGCAGTTACTGGGCTCCTACTGCATACCGGGGATGCTGCCAGGTGCTGGGGACACAGCCCTGCCAAGACACACCCTCAGAGCACCTGTCTCACAACCACGTCTGCAGAGAACGAGGTCCAGATGGGCTAGAACAGTGGCTGCTCTTACTTCAGTCTGGGGGAGATGGTGGGTAATTTTTATTTCTTCTTTATCCTTTCCTATGGTTTCTGATTTGTCAGTGAATGTTCACTTTTATAATCAGAAAATGCAATAAACAGTTTGAAAATAAAATAGCACAACTACCCTCCTCTCTGAACTCCATCATGCCTCAGAGAGATCAGTAAGATGTGGTGAAGCCTAAACTGGAAAATAAAAAAAAGATAGTCTCATATATAGTCATGAAATGATCTTTGGGGCAGAAGTTTCTGCTCTGCCCCCCACCAAGAAAATAAAATCAAAGGAGATCCATCCCAGACACAACTCCAACAACAACAAAACCAGCTCAAGCGCCTGGTGTATTTCTAGGTGGAAAGGTGGGCTTAGTAACAGCTGAAGTGCTATTTTAGGTGCCTGGTATCAGACTGCGGGGAAAAGGCCAATTCTGCACAATGCTGGCTAATCCCCTTCTTACCTAAGGGTGAGGCAGCACAGAGCCTCGTGGTATTAACTCCCGCACCTGCAAAATCCTAGAGCCGGCCCCAGGGCCCTTTCTCCTCCCATCCTTGGACAGCTGTGGGAATCCACTGGCTTGCCTGCCACACAGCCCATCCCTGCGACTACTCTATACGGACCACTGATTCTGCTCCCTGGTGATGCCTTCGTCCGTCACTGCCTGTGAGGCCGTGAATGCAGGACGCCGGCCAGCACAGCCCAGCGGGGCTCCTGGGGCAGTGCCGCGTGTCCTGCCGCACTTCCTCTCTCTCTGGCTGACTCACGCTCCGACTCCCTAACAGCACTGCATCACCCCTGGCATTGGGTTTGCAAAATACCGTAATGCAGAGATCCTTAGAGCCTGTTCCAAGGCTGCTGTCATCACTGCAGATAAGAAAGAAATATGGAAGTAAACTGCCCCTCTTCCAGAAGTATCAGAATTACTGAAATTTCTAGTTCAAGAGATACTATGCCAGCCCTTCTGAGAGAGGAGGCAGCAGGCATGCATCTAACGAGGTTGAGCCAAGTGATATAACGTGAGGTCGAGAGAGGAGGGGTGCTTTTCAGGCCCATTACACTGGCCACATTATTAAGCCTCAATTTCCCTATCAGTGAACAGAGATATATAATCCTTTATCACGAAGGGCTGGTTGTTGGGAGGGTTCAGAGGACACAGAGCAGCTAGACAGGACCTGGTACACAGAAAATATCAACACATATCATTTCCCACTCAGAACTGGGAGCCCGGTCTCCTGGCCGCTAACCAGGTCTTTGCCCGCTTGGCGTCTCTGACCCAATCATGCAGTCCCGTCTCCCCTCTTCCAGCCTGCATTTCTAAAGAGCCTGCAGCATCCACACACCGTTGGCTTGATAGTCATCGAACACCTGAGCTAAAGGGTCTTCTTCAATGGAGTCAAAAGCAATTAGAAAAACAGTGAAAGGTGAGGCTTGCCCTTTTCAAGGAGATGTGAAATTAAACTCTCATTTCAAGCATTTTCATCTTCTAGGCCTCCACGTTCCATAAATATCTGGCATTACAATGGTAGTGGAGAGAACTTTTCCTGAACACACAGACCTGGTCGAGCCAGTGATGGGAAACATATTAAAAACAGAGGACAAGGGAAGCGCCTCAAAACTCCCTCTTAAATAGCTCGAGTTTTAAACGCTGCCATTCAGACATCCTCTGAGGTTTACGACCCCGGAGCCCGTATGTCAGGCTACCCCAAGAAAGAGGAACCGTCACCATCAGCTCCCTAAACACCGAGAGGAGGACACAAGATATTCCTTCTGAAAACTGAACATTACATTAGAATCAGAATTTTTAAATGGGTGGTTCAAATTCAATTTGAAATTTTGTAATAGGAAAAGACAAACCAGGCTCCTGCTGGCATGACATTTGTCTGAAATTTGTCACGACCACAGCCTCACACTTTGCTTTGACAAAACAGGGCAGCACTGTTTTCACAGCGCTCATGAGCTTCATCAAATGGCAGCTTGCAATGCAAGAGCCCAGCCAGGCTTCCTAACCACAGGCATGGGTTCTCAGAGTATTTCGTGTTTTTAATTCGAAATTTGGAAATGGGGGGACAAGCAACGGAAATTCTTCTAATATTCATATTAGCCACACTCAACCTAAACGATACACATTAATACAAACATGCGTGTATTCGTTAACACTAGTCACATGACATATATTCCAAACGCCAGCCTAAAGGGAGAAAGAGACCTTCTTCATATGAATGTCAATGACTTGCACACACAATCGGGAAACCAGAGTAAATCACAGTCAAGTGAAATGATCAAGCACCTATGGTTAAAAAGAAGACTGTAGCTGGACTCTTCCCAAGAAAAGTGCAATCTTTTGCCTCATTTCCACCTCATCCCTGATGCAGTAAAGGAATTTTAATTTACTCTCTAACTCGAGATGACTTATTTCATCACAAATCCCCAAAACCACACTTGCCTCTCTGACAATACTGCACAAGAGTTCGTATTTTTTCTAACCTGAATAATTTAGTTTTCTCGCCTAGCCTTGAGGGTGAGAGACAGTAAGAGGTGCTTTTTAAACACGCTGCGACGTCACCTGTAAGGTAACAACCCTGAGCATCTCGAATCTGCGGGTGCCCCCTCCTCGTGCTGACGAGCATTAACCAAAGCACCGGCCCTTCATGGAGGCCCACCCGGCCAAGACCGTCTTCCCCACCAGCCCATCAGAAAAGTGTCACTGTCTTCCTCCGACAAGGGATGAGACCAAGGCCGGAGGAGGGGAAACAACAAGCCTAAGGAAGGCTCGTGATGGGGCAGCTGGGTCTCAGTCAAACCCAGGTCTGTCTGCCGACAAAAGCCGCGCTCTTCCCCATGGCCCTCTCATCACAGTCACGGATTGCCAATCTGACAGGCGACCAGGATTTCTAATGGAACCCCGAACACTTCCTCTGAGGCCTCCAATAATCTCAGAAAAATAATGGACGACTCAGAGCAGAGGCGAGTCCACCTGTTCGATCTCCAACGGAGACACGAACGGGGCCGAGGGCGGCACAAAGGACTCATTCATCAGAACTTCGCTGCAAAGTGGGGAATGGATGGATTACATGAGGAAGGCATTCCTCCTCCGAAAAAAAACACTTAAAATACACCACTAGAAGGGGAAAGGAATCCTGGGCTCAGAAATGGACAAAAGAATCCATTGATTACAAAGAAACCAATCTGATTGGAATTCTTACAGCACGCGGCACCAATCTGCATTTTTGTAACATGACAGCGGAACATACTGTGTTTCTTCATGGCCCTTTGTGGGGAAAACAGTGGGCTTTTTATAAGGCTTAAGAATTATGATTTGTAATCAAGTAAATCAAGTAAAAAAAAAATTCAGTCCCTCCAACTTGAGAGGTTTCTTGATCTTTGCAACTCCTTTCCACCCTTCACACTTCATCAGCATGACCCACTGTAGGACTGCACACTCTGTGCTACGTTCTTAACTAGACAGAAGCCCTCCAAGCTATAGGTACCTCATTGCCCCATCTACCTGGATCTTCCAACGCTAGTCCAGGCCACCCACATCTCTCACCTGGATGGCCTGGACGGCTCCTAACTTGTGTCTCTGCCTCTGCTCTTGCTCTCTTCCAGGACAATAAAGGATGAACCAGGGTGAGGGAACCAAAACATAAACCTGATGGCAACGTCTGGGAAACCCCCCAACTCCAGGGCCCCTAACGATCTACAAAGCCCGACCTTTACCATGAAGCTCGCCAGCCTCAGCCCTCTCCGTTCCCTCCAGCCCACACTCTGCTGCAGACACCCACCACTCCTGGGCGGGGGTGGAGGACTCCACAGTGCTTTCATAAGCTCCCCACTTCTGGAGGTTAGCAAGGAAGCAGATGTGTGGACACAGCTGTTCTGAAACTGAGCTCTTCAGACACAGCTGACTCCACTCAGCCAGATCTACACAGCTCAACCCGAAAGAACAGTGAATTTATTATCAGGTAACTTAAACAAAAGACACCCTGGACCCTTAACACATTGCTCGCCCACTGTGAATTGGGTGTGTTTCCTGCGGGGCCCAAATGCACACCTCACCGCGGTGTGATGCACTAACAATACACGTGCTTATAATTCATCTGTTTGTCTTTCCAGTAAAATTGGAATTGTTTAAAAATTTTTTCCTTTTCTTATTTTTAATTTTCGACCTCTTTACAGTTATGTTTCTTCCTGGAATATCATAATTCTGCACAGAATAAATTCGGAATAAATTCTGCATAACTGGATGAAAGGAAAGTGTCACCCATATCTGGTTGGCAGGGCCCCTGAGGGAACACAACTATTACTCGGATTTGGGTTGATGGGGCGATCAACCTGTTAAGCTGTTCCTAACAATCACCAGACAGAGGGGATGTTTCACTTTCTAATTTGTTTATTTGTACTGGATTTAAAAAAAAAACAAACAAATAGGCATGGCTTTAAATATATTTTTCGATTATAAAATTAATAGAATAGACTATCCTCTGAGTATTATCAGCCCCATTCTCCCCATGTCATCCAAACTAGTTTCAGTTCATTAAGGATTATATCCCCTAAAATAAATAGTCAAGGGGACTGAGAGAAATGTAATTGAGGGTCTCCTGCTCAGAGGGGGAGAAGCAGTCAGGAACCCTATAATCCTCTCCTCCCAGCTTACCCCTAGAAAACGGGCAGCAAACCCTCTCTCGTCTTTCAAACAGAGTAACATGAGCTGAGTCTGCGCTGTTAAATGGCCAAGGGTACGAGGTGAATGTAGGTACCAACGGGCACTTCGGCTTTAAGGGCTACATCAGGCAGCCTGATGGCAGAGCACCGAGGACTGAGAAGACCATCCAGAGAATGAGCGGACACTGGGTGACGGTGACTCACGGCCAGCGAGGTCCTACAGGGACTCTGGCATCTCCCTGTGTCAGCCTCATGGTGCCACAATCCCGCCTCTCAGCCAAGGAGAAGGGATGGGGTGAAGGTGCTCATTCCCCACATTCTTCAGTAATTTATCCACAAACGAAGTAGAACGGCTTGTTTCTCGGGCCAGGTTAAGTATCAAAGATCCAGTGCACAGACCCTTTGCCATTAAAGCCACTTCATGAGTAGCTTGGTCGGGACAGGATCATCCCCACCGGGACTGGGCTCTTACCTGAGAGCCCACTTTCTCTGCTCACACAGAACAATCAGCCCTGAAGCACTTTCCTTGGCAGCTGATTGAGTTAGGAAACCGCGTCCCACAGAGAGCCAAAATTGTTCCTAACGTCCACAATAAAAACACACAGAACACCCTCAGCATGTGAGCTGTGATCCTCATTACTGATTGCTTTACCTCTAAGACAACGGTTTCCAACCGCGTTCACATTTATTATCTCCCTCTGGTTCCCGGGTGGATGCAGCGACTACCATATTCGGCCAGCAGGGGGAGCAGGCGTTCGGCTTCCGGGCCAACCACGCCAAGGGTATTTCTATCAATGAGCAAAATGAAAATCCAGTGTCTTCTTCAAGAAACCTGGGCAATGACCCCAGGCCCCAGTAACCTGGGGTCTCCCTTTAGGAGACACGCTTCCATTCTCCCCGTAGCTGGGGTGCCTTCTGGCTTCTCTCTCGTTAAACGCACAACCCGAAGACAAACAAAACAACCCCACAAATCGACGGATGAAGGACATTCAAAACCATGCACCAGGAATACCAATGAAGAAAACTCTGTAAATGTGTTAATTCTACAAGAAAAGCCAAACAGCAGTGGGGGATTTACTAGAAAGAGGTTGGCCGCCGCCAAGTAGGCCAAAGGTTAGATTTTGCAGGATGCCTGAGATCACTGGTTGGAATTTCACGGTCTGCGCTAACATAGCTTCCAGAAATGAAGGTGATTTTTATCTCTCGGTTCAAGGTCAGAAGGCCTCCATGTGAATTTACAGTCAGGGGAGCAAACCAAAAAAGAAGGCACCAAAAACACAGCTCAGCCCTGCCTCTCAGAACAGACGTGCACACTCATGTTGACCATGAACTGTAGTTTAAAGAGGCACATCCGCTGAATGAGACAATGTCTTACATGACAGCACGAGGTCAAAGTCACAGCAGATCCAAGATGTTGGGTAGATTTGCCACATGCACTCCTCCCCTTCTTTCCTTCCTTCCTTCATTCATTCATTGCATTCATTCCTCACACATGGCTTGAGGGCTCATCTGGACAGACATCATAGAGGGGGCTGTAAACAAGGTCAGTAAACAAAGCAGAAGGTCCTCACTGCCCATCAAGGAGACAGAAATGCATAAGCAGGTGATTCCAGTAAAACTGAGGATACAAAGAGCACAGCCTCCTCCTCACGGCAACCCTAGTTCCAGAAGAAAATTTTAAAAAGCAACGCGGAAATTTCACTTAGGAAGTGGGGTTGCTTGGCTTGATCTGGGTGACAACTGACAGAAATATTAAGAATATGAAGCTCAATCCTCTCTACCTCACAAGCTCATCCCCAAAAGGGGGATAAAAATTAACACGTATCTCCGACACTTGTTATGAGGATTAAATGAGCTCATGTTCGACTTGTAAAGCGCTTAGAACACGGACTAGCAGAGTGTGTGCTGAATATTCTAGCTTCTGAATCATCACCATGAAGCACGCATGAGGCAGTCTGGTGTGGATGAAAAGGGAAGGATGCCTTTGCTTCCTCATGAGTATCAGTATATTGAGAAAAAAATCAACTCGCAATTTTGGAGCTCAACTCCTTATCTAAATATATATATATACTTTCCCCCCAACTTACGCGCGTGCGCACACACACACACTCACTCATTACTGCTAAGAGCACATGATCCAAAGTAGAGATCTGAGTTCAAGTCCTCTCTCAGCCACTTAACCTGGCATACTAGCAGTGAACAAGTTTCTTTACATTCCTCCGAGCTCTGACCTCTTCTATAAAAGGGAAGTGACATCTACCCCCAGGGGCAAGAGTCAACAGGTGGGGCTACAGAAAACCCTTTGTAAGCCCCGGAGCTCTGCAAACATGAGCTCTGCAAACATTACAGTAAAGAAAACAGTCAGCACAGAAACTTCAGGAGCTCTTTCTCCTAATTAACCCTTTCTTCAAGACTTCAAAATGTTAAATAAATGATAACATTTAAGCATATAAAACCATATGAACTCCATTAGGGTCAGAGCCCCAGGATCTCCCACATAAATCAGAAAAGTCACTCAACTCTCAGCTGTCACTCATGTCCCCTCCATACATTCACTTGACAAACGTTCACTGAGTATCAAGTGCTGGGTACGTGAGTGGACGGAGCCAAAGAGCACCCTGAATAGCTGACATTTGCAAAGAAAAGAGGCCCCTCCATCTGGATGTGAGATGCACACCATGGTTTTTAAGGCCACTATGAACGTATTAATCTCCTAAAAATGAGTTGACAGACATTAGCTATTTGAGATGAATGACTTCCTACTTGATTTGTCTGATCTCTCGATCCATTAAGCATCTCAAATCTCCAGCCACCACATCTATTCCCATCACTTTTCACGGACTACCTCTCACTTTGTCATTGTTCAAACAAAAGCTTGTACTCAAAAGCAAGTCACAGGTACTCTCATCACTTTCAAGAGACAAATAAATCAAAACAAAACCCCCAAACCAGAGTACCACCACCAGCTCAAAGCTCTCAAAGCTCCAGGGCCCTCAGTGCTCAGAGAGGCAGGAACCTGGGATCACCTTAGGACTGGCCATATGCCAAGCTCCATATGTTTACTAACTCCTTAAATGTCACAAGTCTGTCACGTTACTGTGCCACCACCTTGCGGATGAGGAACCCGGGGGGTACACGCTAGATGAACCAACTTGATGGGAGCATTCCAGACGGGGCAACCTTACCACTACCGGACCTGACTGCTGATGGCTCAGAAGTAAAGCCCCTAAGTTACTCAAGTGCCCTTTGGTGTGCAGCAACCAAACAGGAACCTGCTCACCCCGTCACAGTTCCACGCGTGCGAGAGTCAACTCACATCTGCAAAACAATCTAACTGTTCACATACACCATCCCTTGGACCCACTCCTGTGTGGCTGCCTCATTTAATTCATCCTAAGGAAGTTCTATAGGTCTTCCTTCCTAAACCCCTTCCAAGTGGATGGCAAAACAGAAAGAAACTAAGTAGTGAGGTCATTGGAGTGGGGTTAAGGCTAAAAGGCTCAGAACACCGAGCAGAGGGAGAAGAGACCATAGGGGACTTGGCCTGCCCTGACCCCACGGTTTCTATCTCCTCTGGTCAACCTGGTGCTTTTTGAGTCCTTTTGGCTTAATTCTTCTGTTCCAGAAATGAGGAGCCAGAAAAGGAAGCAGAGCCAATGCAGGGTTCCGCTGGCAGGAAGAAGGGGGCCTGTTTCAGAACTGACAGTGGCTGCTTTCACTCACCTTTTCAGAATATATTTACACAAGAACGTGTCTCAAATGACATAATCAAATTTGAGACACTGGTTCAAAATTCTAAATTGCTCGTCCCAGAACTTTCCAAGTACACCTCGACATACGGAGTCCAAGAAGCATCTGTATGTGAAATGACACGCAACAAAAGTTCAAAGAACTGGCGAAAAGCATCCGGCCGTGCGCTCCGCTGTCAGCAGTTCTGCCAACAGTCAGCCAAGCAAATCACAATGAAGCCACGGATGCATGGAATGAATCCCAGACTGTCCGGGTTACACGATCCACACGTGGGCTGGTCTGTGACACATCTTCCAGGATTTCTATTAAGAACACACACACACACACACACACACACACACACACACACACACACACACACACGAATGAAATCATCTGCAGAACCCCTCCAGCAGCAAGAGTTTTTAGAACTCTACTACTTAATTCCTCCAACTAAGATGGGCCGGAAAAGAAAACAGAAACCAACTGTGGTCCCATATTTGAATGGAGAAGCTTCTAGAATGGCAGGGCAGACGATGACCAAGCAGAAGGATGAGCTGGATGAACTATGTGTTTCCATTCTTTTATCTGATCCCAGGACATCACGCCCAGAGCTAACCTCACATTTCAGGGCAATACAGACACAGATGGAGACCAAATGTGGAGGACACTGTGATTCCTGAATCCACCATCCTGTTCCCCTCCCAGTTGATAAACTGGGCACTGATAAGACCCAAGAAAGCGGAGGAGCTGCGGCCAAGGACGGTCATGAACTTCTCGGTTAGACTTTGTGTCCTGAAGCACAACAACTGTCCAGACAACCTTCTCAGGACACTCTCCATCAGCAACCTGGGCTGGGCCAACAACACGAACATGTGTTCAATGAGGCGATAAAGCACAAGGCTGTTTTTTGTTTTAATCTCACACGTGGCATCTGGATTTTTTTTTAAACTATTTGGAAAACACATGCCAGAAAAATCTTACCTGCTGCCAAACCCTCTCTTTTAATAAGAGAAACCTTATACATGCATGACAGGCGCCTCACAGCTTGGAACTAACCACACTGTATCGGACGTCCGCAGCTGAGCAGGTTATTGTAGGTGGGAAATCATTAACCGAGTACAGTGAGAACGCTCAGCCAACCAAAGGCCAAACTCACCCAGGAAAGACAAAAGCATCTCTGCCCTCAGCATCCAGGAGAGACAAGAGGAACTGCATCTTGCGCTCCGGGCATCTCGATGGGCCGCTCAACTACAGGGCACTGATATGCTCGGGAGGTTTTTAATCCCCTGAATCCCAACACGACACAATGGTAACAGCAAGGACTATGGACGGAGCCTCACCTGCCTGCAAAACCTAGAAAGGCCAGGCCAGGTCTCTGGCGCCAATTCTCAGTCAAGCGGTCATATGACAGAACAAAAATAAGGGTAGCCTGTGGAGGAGGGCGCGGCAACGTGGCTCAGGGAGGCATTCTGTTGTTTACATGATGGAATGTCCCATGTGAGGACTCAAAACGGAATCTACCATTTTGGACTCGTCATCCAGATCCCTGTCAGTCCTATTTACTCAGAGACAGCTAGACATTCTCATCCAAACCATTTCAGAGTTAGGGTTCGTTCCCCCATGAAGTTCCCTGGGATAAGAATTTGACAACCAACCACAACTAGGGATGTTGAAATGAATAAACAAATCATGATGGGAAAAAGTATCCTATCCTAAACCTTCAAGCAGCCAAATAACTGGACTTCAAACCACAATGGGGGGAGGGTATAGCTCAGTGGTAGCGTGCACGCTCAGCACACGTGAGGTCCTGGGTTCAATCCTCGGTACTTTCATTAAATAAATAAATAAACAGGCCTAATTACCTCCACCCGGCCTAAAAAATTAATAAAGCTAATTACTCCCCCCTCCCAAATTTAAGTTGGGGAAAAAAAAAACACACAACAGCTCTGCCCAGTAGAACTTTCTAGGTGGGTGGGGGTGTTCTCCTACCAGCCACATGTAGCTACTGAGCGTCTGAAATGTGACTAATGCCAACCGAGGCATTAGTCCTAAGTTTTATTTGGTTTGAATCTTAACTTGAGCAGCCTCGTGGCTAGTGCCTCCTGGTCAGCGGGGCCCGCTCTAGTCCCCAGGAGGTGGCAGAGGATGGGCCAGAACCCGTGGTGTTACCAGAGAACCACAGTGTCAGTAGAAGAGCAGGAGCCACCCAGGTCTCACCCAGCCGGGAAGGGACAGGGGCAGAAACACAGTCAACAGGGAGGGAGGACCCACCCTAAGGGGCTGGGGTAGGCTGAGCAAGTGCCCTCAGGGAGCCGACATTCCCGAGGGGGGCCACAGGGGCCCTCTTCACAAGGAGATAAGCTCATTTCAGGCTGGGTGAGCGCTCCGCGGAAGCCTAAAAAGGACGGAATGACTCCGGGGAAAAGCTGGCAGTTTTCGGGGAAGGACCTCTCCAAGCACTAGACCTTCTCCGGCTAAAGGGAGCAGGTCGTGAAGATCTGTGCGAAGAGTGTTCCGAGCAAGAAGAACAGCGGGCGCCAAGGCCCTGGGGCCAGGACTGGCCTGGCGGGCCTGCGGGCAGAAGGGGTGGGGAGCCCTCTGCAGCGGGGTGGCCCCAAGTGGCCACTCCTCACCTGAAACAGGGCTGGCCCGAGCGAGTCCAGACGTGCTCCAGGTCCAGCACCCGCCTGCTTCCAAACACCCAGTATGGAAAGAAAAGTGTGTAAAAGATTACATTAATTTTGTGTGTGTGTGAGTACTGATTCCACGTTGAAATGCTATTTTTTATGCAATGGGTCACTAAAACATGAAAACGTGTCGTGTTGTCTACTTTGTGGTGGGTCTACTAGGCGCGTGTTCATGACTCACGTTAGCTTTTCTTGGCAGCACTAGGGCAGAGCAGAGAGTGGAGAGGCTGGGCTGGGGACTCGGGGCTTAGAGCCAGGCCTGGGCTCTTGACCCAAGTGTGACGGGCCACTGGGGAAGTGACGTGATCTTGTTTCTACTCTGGAGACATCACTCGGGACAGGAGGTGGGGGAAGACGGGGAAGGAGGCGGGGAGTCCAGGCTGGAGACAGGGCTCAGCTGGCCACCCTTCCTGCCGGAGGACAGCGTCCTTGTTAAGAGCCCAGACTTAGAATCACATTGCTTGGACCTGAATCTCAATTCCAGCACTTAGGAAATCTGTGGCTACGGACAAATGACTTAACTTCTCTGGTCTGAGCTTCCTCGTCTGCAAAGTGGGTTATTAACATGTCTAAAGACATGCTTTTCCAAATGCTCAGAATAGTGCCTGACACGCAGGAAGCCCTCAGTAAGTGTCTCGTGATTACCACTGTCAGATGAGAAATATGAAGGAAGACGGTAAACCTGGTTTTTAACTGAAAAACTGGGTAAGAGACAGTGGGCACGACCTGGGGTGGGAAGTGGGCAGATCTGGGGGGGGATGGAAGTAGTCCTCCTTTGGCCAGGTTACGTCTGAGACTCTTACTGGTCACCAAGGGGACATGTCAGGTAGGGGGCTGGCTCTCTAACTGTGAGTTCTAAGGTGAGGGGTCCAGGCTGGCCATACGATTTGAGACCTATCAGCATACAGGGAGTGCTCAGAGCTTTGGACTGCATGAAACATCACGGGGCGGAGTACAGGAGGATGACAGAGGGGGCGCCAACCCGGGGTCTGCAACGTCCAGAGAACCAGAAGCAAAGGAGGAACGACAGGGAGGCTGACAGGGAATGCTGCGCAAGGCGAGGCAAGAACAGCCCAACGGACGACGCGGGGGGGACAAGAAAGGCTTTCAAGGGGGAGAGTCAGCTGCTGCAATACAGCTGAAGGCCGAGGAAGACGGGGGCGGGCCACACACGGGCAGGCTGGCCCCGATGCTGCAGGGGGCCCCGACGGCTGGTGTCCCACCCAGGGAACAGCCTCTAGAACTCTCAGTAATGACCACTGGACACCTGAGCCACAGAAGTAGAAGCAGACACAGTTATAAGCTTGAAAAAAGGTGAGAAAGTAGACGGTGGGGAGAGTAGCATATATTCTCCTCAAGGTTACTGACTATCAAGGGAAGCACCATAGGGCAATGGCTGGAGAGGGACATAGGATTTTTAAGGAAATTTTCAACGAGAAATGTTATATAAGGCCAGTTTTTATGTCACTGGGAAGAATCCAGGAGAAAGGAAGAAATAAATAATCCAGGGGCAAAAAGAGTGGCCTGCGAGAGAGACATCCTTGAGAAGGCGAGAGAAGGTTCCTTGTGGGGAGAGGAGGAGCCTCTGACAAGATCAGGCCTGTGCTCAAGCTCTCAGAGGTGACAGGGCAGCGGTAAGATGGAGCTGGTGGTCAGGAGATGAGACAACCTGACCGAACAGCTTCTTTTTCACAATGAAACAAGAAGGAGAGTCAACAGCGGAGAAGAGGAGGAAGGTGTGGGACAACTGATGACAGATCAGAAGGTGTCACAGTTTTCTTGCAACTGGTCAAATTACCCAAAAGTGTACTGAGACGCCCGACAGATGCCCACTGGAGGTGGGTGGTCACAAATGTGATGAGAGTCCGGGTGACACAGTCTTGGACTAGTTGGAAAAACAAGTCTAACCAGGGTGGGGAGCCTACCCGGGGTTGGCTGGGGTCTCATCAGGGAGTCCAACGCAATAGGAAGATCCACGTGGTTTGGTTGTTTGCAGGAGGGAAGTCTAGGCTGCCATCTTAGGGCACGAGGAGGGTGACGGACAGTGAAAAGGAGAGAGGGTCCACAGACTGGCAGAGCTCTGAATTTTAAAGTGCGAGTCTCACGTAGGAAGGATGGGCGTGGAAGTTCAGGAAGCAGGATGCTTTAAATCACGATTCTAGAGGTTAATCAGGACAAGAAGATCCAAAGAAAGTAGATAAAATGAGGTGCAGAAAGGTCAGCGGGGCCGAGGAGGTCAAGAACTGAGGGGCCAGCTGGCCAGCTGGGTGGACTGTCACTGTGCACACTGAGGTCTCATACAAAGGTGAGCAAAGACTGTGAGATAAACGGGGTCCAGGGACCAGGAGACGATGACAGAACAGGGGGTGGGGAAGGAGAGTTATAGCTGATGGACCACATCTCAAGAGGAGCTGAGGTTTAAAAGACGGGGGAAGGATTGGTGAGCTAGAAATATCAACAGGTAAATATTATTGCTTGAAGAGACCGTCAGGGAAGCAGTGTCCTCGAGGGAAGGCCAGCCAGGTTTTCATGAGAGCAGAGAGGTGATGAAACATTCAGGAGGCAGAGAATGTGGGGACTCTGCCCATGACAGAGGACTCGAAGGGCAACAGGGGGACACAGAGGCATAGCTGGTGCAAGTATTGTAATGGGAGGGCAACCACTTTGAAACTGGTTTGGTGGTGAACAATGAATCAGGTAGAGCCTCCTAATTCAGTGGTACCTCAGCACGCCTCGTTTGAAAAGTTGAAGCAAATTTCAAGTCTCTTACAAAGGGCACACCAGAGGTATAAAGGCGATGGCAACTCCAGAGGTCACTAAAGTACATCTTAGACACCTGTCAGCAGCTGACCACAGCTGTCATCAGCTTGTTGGAACATAACCATCACTTCCACGCCAGCCCTTCGTACCAAAGTCAGCCACCACTAGAGGGCGACACAGCCCAGAGACTTAAGCAACTACCCAGCACTAATTTTTAATCAAACCAAGCTCTAAGCGGGAGCAGACACTGGTTGAAATTCCTCCCAAATTTCATAAATCACTTAGTTCAATTTTGAAGATGGAATACTGTAACAATACAGGGAGGCCATATGTCTAGATCTGTACACAAAAAGGTCTCAAAGGCTTTACACCAGACTGGTTAACAGTGGCTCATCGCTGGCAAAAAAGATGGGGAATGGGGGTGGGGCAACTATATTAAAAGGCCCACTCTCACTTTTTAGCCTATATGCTGTGTTTGAGTATTTTTCAGAGTGCATTCACATATTATTTGTATAACTTTAACACACATTAAAAATGTGAAGATACAGTCCACAGATAGAAAATGTATCACATAAACAAAACCTTAGGAAACAGCAAAGTATATACAGAGAGACTCCCCAAATGGCAGCCTTCAGCGAGGACCTAAAATCCATCACCTCAAATTCTGTGCTTTTTCCCAAAGGAAAATAAGGTGCCAAACAAAAGTCATCTGCTCAAATAACAGGGGCAAAATTAAAACACCCAACTCTCACCCCAGATCCTAATACACGGAAACTCTGTTTCGTCTTGTACTAAAACATTCACATTTAGTGTTCAGTCACCAACTCCTGACTTGTCCAATATCCTTCCCACCTCCCTTCTCTCCCACCCACTAACCCCCACCAAAAAAGGTGGGGGGGACGGTGGGGAAACAGATCGTGTACCTGAAGCAGCATGCCTTTCTTAGGTTAAATTATATTTTAATAAATGTTGCTTGATATATTCATCTCTTGATGAAAAACAGTAATTGCTCAATTAGGGAATAAAAACACCAAAGCCCCACCTAATCCTTATCTTCAAATTACCTGCAGTTTATTAAAACAGCACAAGCAGAATATGGTAATGGTCACCCAAGCACAAAGGGATTCAACAGGGGGGGTAAATAAAATGCTACATCTGCTGGACTGAGGAAAATGGTCCCGAAATTTAAGATAGTAAGAAACATTTTTTTCCAAGGGCGAACATTTGCTGAGCACTCACTATGGAGCTGGGCCTCATGGTTTATGCAGTTACCAAATTCCACACTCACAAAATCTGATGCGGTAACTACAGAAGCCCCCCCACCCCACCCCCCCACCTGCATTTCGCTTTTGGCTGTTTCAGTTACCTGGAGTCAACCGAGGTCCGAAAATACGAGAGGGAAAATTCCAGAAGTAAACAATTCATAGGTTTTAAACTGTGTGCCACTCGGAGGAGCGTGAAGTCTTGTGCCACCCCACCTGGGATCCCCCACCGTCAACATCGTCTGCTCCTGGTGTCCAACCACCAACATGGACATCGCCGTGGCTCCGGGATCCAGGATCACCCCAAGCAGAGGCTCCTCCTTCTGAAGTGCGGTTAGAAGGTCAACGGTTGCCTAACACATCACAACGCCTACGTCAGTCACTCACTTCATCTCACCCCTTAGGCATTTTATCATCTGGCCCCATCACAAGACGGGTGAGCCCAGTACAGCAAGATAATTTGGGAGAGAAACCACGCTCACGTAACTTTTATGACAATACACTGTTATAATAGTTTTTTTATTATTACTTACTGTTGTTAACCTCTTACTGTGCCTAATTTATAAATTAAACGTCATAGGTACGCATATCATAGATATATATGCATAGAGAAAAAACAGTGTATACAGTTGTCTCTTGAACACAGGTTTAAACTGTACGGGTTCACTTCAACACACATTTTTTTTCAACAGTAAATACTGCAGTTCTGCCTGATTTGTGGTTGGTTGAATCCGCAGATACAGAGGAACCATGGATACAGAGGGGAGACTATAAATTATTTGTGGGTTTCTGACTGCCCAGGAGGTCGGCACCCTGACCTCTGCATCATTCAAGGGTCAACTGTATAGGGTCTGGTATTACCCACGGTTTCAGGCAACCACGGGGGTCTTGGAGTGTATCCCACAGGCGTAAAGTAAGGAGGGACTATGGTGTAATGAACTTCCTTAGAGAAGGAGGGAAAACACAGCTGGCCAGCAAGCAGCAGAGCCAGAATTCAAACTGAGGTCTGCCTGATCTGTACCTGCTCTAACCACAACCCTCAGCCAGCAGACTGGATGGCACTCTCTTTACTTCTCAATGTGAACCTCATCCCAGCCTCAGCCCCTCTCTGCCCTTGCTGTCTGGCTTTCACAAAATTTTGACATTTATATTTGGGTTATCCAATTTGGCCAATGCAGGCCTGGGTCCTAAAAAGAGCAGGTGAGGGTCAGATCCAGAGAAGTATAGACAGAAGGTCTATACTTAATCCAAGATGGATTAAGGAAGGCTGTCAGATGTTTGATGACACAGCAGCTGACAATTTGCTGTCAAGTGTGATTAAGGGAGCAGAGAAGAACAGACCTTGGTTCTCAACAGTGGCTGCTTCTTACAACCACCTGTGTAGCTTTTAAACTCAGCCATCAATGCCCAGGCCTGCCTGCCCTAGACCAAGGAAATCGGGATCTCCGGGCATTGGTAAAGTTTCAAACCTCTCCCAGGTAACTCTAACACGCAGCCAGAATTGAGAACCACGGGGCCAAACCAAAGGCTAAGAGGACTGAACTTGGGAAGTAATGATGGTAGGGCAGCAGGACTGCAAACAGAATTCCAGCCAAAGTTAGCAGCGTGAACTTGTCATAAAGATACACAACTTAGCTTGGTGACATTTGTCAGCAATTTTCTGCAGCGAGGAGCAGAAAGAACACCACAGCAAGGCCCTCCAGGAAAGGTCAGTGGGTCAGAGATAAAAGAGTGCAGTGGGTGCAAAGGCACTGTGGCAGCAGCTGATAAAGGACTACAGGCTGAATACTGTAGATGTGAGGCCAGAACACCACTGCCAGACAGGGAAAATCCAGGGGGGCCAAGGGACCAGGCTGAGGGCAGGAAGGGATGTCCGGATGGCCTGGGTACCTTTCCAACATATGGATGCATATGAGTGTCACACCTCCCCTTTACATCCCCCACTATTCTGGCCCTTAGGAGGCCTCCCAGGTGTTTCTGGTACCTCTGTCCCACTGAGACCACTGGAAGGAGAAGGTGTAGACAAGAGAAAAATGAAGCAGAGAGAGAAGACTGCAGAATTTAAGAGCTTAGAGGTCCAGCCACTTCAACAGAAGCAGTGGCTTGGTTTAAAGAGAAATACTATTGAATTTACTTCAGTGAGAAATGACGAGGCCAGTGCATTAGCCCATCCCCAGGGATATCAAAGACCCTTAAGATGACGCAGGGGCCTGGGTAAGGATGAAAACCCAGAGATGTAGGGTATGGCCCCAGGAGAGTGGCAGCAGCTGGTGTGAGAGCCAAGGTCGGAATCTTCAAAAGATATCCTGCTCAGGTTGCGGGGGCCAAAGGTGATCTGGACATCAGGGCTGGAAGGCTCAGAACCTGGAGCTGGAAGAGGAGCTTTCACAGGAGAGAAGGAGGGAGCAATGTCCTGGGGCAACAGTTATTGTAGGTGAAAGGAGCAGAAACAGTTCCTCAGATGAGAAATGAGCTAATCAGACAGACTTCCCTTCAGCCCCAATGGTCTACAGCACAGTAAGTATCTCAGGAAACTGTGAAAGATTTGGTGCAAAAGATCATTTGGCCAAAAAACAACAGCAACAAAATAAAACAGAAAGAATGCAAGTTCCCAGAGTGACGCACAGGCCTGGGGAAGGGACAAGGCAGTTCTTAGAACTAGTTGTTTGGTTTTGCTCTTTTCTTTTTTTAATCAAAGGGAGGAAAGTTTTAAAATTAATCTGTCATAACAAGAAAAAAATGATTTTCTACATATCAACAAATTGTCGTTTTAGCACAATCACTGATAAAGCAGAACTGGCAGTTATATCATTAAATGAGATGAAAGAAAGCTATGAAAAGCCACCACGTTTCCTCCACCAACTTGGTTTTGATCTATTCGTACATTTTGCAAACAGTGAATACTGTGTCAAAAGCCTCATGCTACGTGCATCACAGGCACCCAAAAAGCAATGATTAGCAACACACTTGTGATGTTGAGTGAATCAGGCGGAACACAAACGGGGACGTCCGTATTGACAACAGTACGTTCCAAGAGCCAATCTGTGTTCGCTTTCAGTTAACAGAGCAGATGGGATCTGAGTCCTATCAAGTTTTCAGTTTATTGGAACTTCTTTGTAATTCTTGTTTGAGCTTCAGGGAAACAGACTGAGAAGGGAAGTAAAGGGAACTCGTTAACGATGTTGGAAAGACACAAAGGACTGTGGGGTTGTCACTCACAGTAACTAAGTTTGGAGCAGTTATTCTAAAAAAAAAAGAGAAAGAGGGAGAGAGAAACACCTGAATTAAAGGAGAGGCAGCCATTACCCAGAGGTTAAGAGAAAAGGCTTCTTCTGAGAACATTAAGGAAGAAGAGAGGAAACATTCTGTGCGTGTCACCGGCGAAGCCGTTGGGGCAGCCAGAACCACATTCACATCATTTCAAACAATCCGAGAGAAACACAGAGAAATGATTTTTCATACTTACAGACTCAGTATCATTAGCTTATAATCTCACTGTCTCCACTATGATACGGATCCCCAATAAAGAGTGAAAAATGGCCAACTGCTTCCCCATAAATAAACATGAACGTCCAGGAGCAATGAGGCTGACGTCCCACCTCAAACACGTACTTAAATCAAATCTGAACACGGTAAAAAAAGAAATTGATGGCATATTATCTTGAACATAAATTATTCTAGACAGTAATAAGGGTAGGCTGTTTTTCCTGCTCGGAGGCACACGGTCCTGGACATATTCCTACATCCTTAATAATATACGTGCTGATTTAAATTAACCACAGCCTTAAATATGAATCCAGAAAAAACAAAGCACTCAGAGAAGAGGCAGTCCTGCAAATGCTTTGGACGAGGAGATCCAAGTTTTAATTCTTAGTTCATTCCCGAAATATTTACTAAGCCCTTGTTCCCCCCTAGGTACTAAGGGCCAGACAAGGCTTCCTTCCCACTCCTGGAATTCCTTTCTAGGTAGAGGAAGGCAAGAATGCCATGGCTTGAGTTTGGGCAAGGAACTGGCTATGTCAAGCCAAGTCCCTTCCTCTGGTTCCATCTCACCCACCATATAGAGATCTGTCCAAGGATGGAGCCTGTCCTTGGTGAGGAAGCCCAGGCCGGTGCTGCTACTCACCAGGGTAGGCAAGAGGAGGTGTTAAGTCGGCCTTGTTCCGCATTACCAAGTCCATGGGCCTGGCCACACAAGCCACATTCTCCCATGTCAAGCTCTGGCATAACTCAAGAGAATGCTTTGGTTCACCCCCCCCCACAACTCCCCGCAGTCTTGTTATTTCTCAGATGGGATGTATTTCCTGGATGCCCCTGAGCCCCAGCACTGTGCTGCTGTACAGGGCAAAGGAATTCAGGGGGTGGCTCCAAATTTAGGGCACAAAGACCCACTTGGAGAGTGTGTTTTCAAATGCAAATTCCTGACCCCCAAGGCCCATAAATTCCCCCTGAAGCAGGGCTGGGGAGAGCTCGGAAATCCACACCTTGGACCACCGCAGCTTAACCAAAACCACTCCTTGAGAAAGCCTTAAGGAAAGTTCATGGCTCTTTACCGCTGAGCTTAAAAACGCACAACGTCTTAACAGTAAATCTGATTTTCCATTTCTGTAAATGAAACGATTTTACGGTCGATTTAGCGACCCATAGAAAATGCTCACAGGACAAGGCTGCATATGAGAAACACGATTCTGAGTTGGCTAAAATAACGGGGCACGTCAGTTCACAGTTGTGTTCCGTCAGATGCCAGCCTAAGACACCCACGGCCCAAGCAGGTGCACCGGGGAGGGTGCCTGGTCCTCACATTGGCACAGGGACTGCTGAGAGGGGACACAGCAATTTGGGAGAAAACCTGGCAGTACTGGGTATGATCAAGTTACCTAAAAATCATTAGGTCTAAGCACATTTCTTCTCCAACAACCCAAACTCTCCAACCTAAATCTGAAGTTAACAGAGATGGAGTGTCATCCAGGGCCTGCCAAACAGACATGGTGCATTGACTTTTTTCTAACCTCTTAGCAGAGGCAAAAGAATCATATTCCAAGATCTGTAATGTCAAGACTGCACAAAAGGTAAAGTTCAAACAAAACTTACCACCTTTGTATTAATAATATTCATGGCCATGCTCCCATGTGTCCACATTTAGCTCATGTCCCAAATGTCCCAACTGCACTGTACCATGCAGGACATACTCTCTCTCCATTTAAGGAGCTAGTCAACAGAACCAACAATGAAAATGAGAGTCATTCTTTCAAAGGTCCTAAAATCGTGAGTCCGCGTTTTCGATCAGGACTATGTCAGCCCCCTCTTCCGCCCAAGCAGTGGAAATTAGAGCCTGATGATCTCTTAGGAACGTCTACAATTATGACAAACCTTCAAATTAATCTTGGGAGGACTCCTGGGCTTCTCCAGTAGTGTTTTAAGATCCTGCATTAATGAGAAAAACACAAGGCAACCCTCCCTGTTTCCTAAACAGACTAGTCTTTGGGAAAAATCTGGACCTAAGCAGATTCCTTCTCTCCCAATGATGCTTTAAAACCTTCTACCATGTGAACTACAGATGCATTCCAGGGAGGGCTCAGACACATTCCCAGAAGGTAATTCTACTCCGTGATCTTCAAGCACCTACTATGTGCCCAGAACAGGAAAAAGAAAAAACAAAGGTAAATACCAACAGGAATCAATAAAAAGACAAAGGCCCATCAATGGGCCCATCTCCTACTGTCAGAGAGCCTAAGGGTAAGTCCACCACCGTGGTAGACAGAATAATGGCCCCCAAAGACGGCCACATTCTAACCTCAGGGACACACGACTCTCTCCAGAGAAAAGAGGAATTAAGACGGTCATCAACTGACCTTAAAATAGGGAGATTATCCTGGAATGTTCAGACAGGCACAGTGTAATCACAGGGGCTCTTAAAAGTGGAAGAGGGAGGCCGGGGAAGAGAGAGACCTGTAGGAAGCCATGGTCAGAGCTGCTGAACTGCTGGCTCTCAACACGGAGAAAGCAGGCCACGAGCCCAACAGCGAAGGTTACCCAGGGAACCTGGAAAGGCCAAGAGCCTCACCTCATCCTCACAGCCCCCAGATTCAACAGAGCCCTGCTGACACCCTGATTTTAGCCCAGTGAGACCTACGTGAGACTTGTAACATGCAGAACTAGTTCACAAAGGGGGGAGGGCATAGCTCAAGTGGTAGAGCGCATGCTTAGCATGCACGACGTCCTGGGTTCAATCCCCAGTTCCTCCTCCAAAACAAGATAAACAAATAAACCTAATTACCTCCCCTCGCCAAAAAAATTAAAAAATAAAGCATATAGAATATGTTTTTTTTAAAAAAAAAGGAAGTGAAATAAAGACTTAAAAAAATAAAGTACTACTTCGTAAATCTGCATTGTTTTAAGCCACTAAATTGGTAATAAATGTCTACGGCTCCTTTTCCAAGTACCAAAACGATTTCCAATCTATGGTAAGTGCTAGGCAAAAAGACATACTAGATTTTAAAAAGCAAGAGAAAAGGGGGGGGGGGGTGCTTTAAAAAAAAAAAAATCTCCCAAGTGATTCTGACAAGAAAGAAATACATTTACCCAACAAATACTGCCCAACAGCAAAACTGTCGCTGGAAACCAAACTTCAATTCCCCACATAAATAAATAACAAATTTGCCCCGAGTGTTTAAAAACTTGTGAAAACATGTTTTCTGCTTTGGTTGATAAATTTCCATTATGGAAGGCTCACTCAAATGCTTGCTTAAGAGAAAGCACAGCCCTAGAAGCTCAGAGATGGCGTCCGCCTTGCCTCTGCGGTGGGCTGACAGCAGCAAGTGTTCAAGGAGGCGTCTCCAGGCAACAGAAGCAAGCAGGTGGGACCTCCTTCTGGCTAGGAGCGCACACACCTTCGAGGAAAACGAAGAACAAAACAAGGGGGCTAGAGCCCCAAGTTCAAGCCACAGCTCTGATATGTCTGCCTGGGTTCCCAGGACAGTGGATCCGATCCCTGGCCTCCCTGCCTCAATTTCTAAGTAGTCTCCCTGTATCCGTTCTTGTCATAACCCCGACCCCCCACTGCCATCCACTCGACACACAGCAACCAAAGTGATCATTTTTTATGAACTCAAAGGATGATACCACTCCCCCGCCTACAACCCTTCGATGATACCTCACTGCATCTTGAATGACATCCAAATTATTAGCATGTCCACAAGGCTCTGCCCCATGGGCCTCCACCCATCCCACAGCCTCATACTCCAACCACACTCTTTATTTCAGTCCCTCTAGCCTGCCAGAGCTCCCCTGCCTCAGAAACCCCCAGCCCCTTCCTTTGGGTCTCAGCTTAAGTGTCACTTCCTCATAGAGGACTTCCTCATAGAGGACACAGACAATACCAGGTGTTGGTGAGGATGTGGAGAAATCAGAACCTCACACACTGCCGGGGGGAATGTAGAATGCTGGTGCAGCTGCTTTGGAAAAATCTGGCAGTTTTTCAAAGGGTTAAATGCAATCAGCATCTGACCCAGCAATTCCACTCCTAGGTATAAATTTAAGAGAAACAAAAACATGTTCGCAGAATAGTTTCTACAAGACTCTCCAAGAACATACCTGGATGTTCATAGCAGTATTATCCGTAACTCCAAAACTGGAAACAACTCAAATGTCCATTAACTGATGAAGAGATCGAGGGGTCGGCATGGCTTCCATCTTTACAAACCGTATGGTTTTACAATAGACTGTATTCCATACCATGGAGTACTATTTGACAGTAAAAAGAAATGAA
This sequence comes from Camelus dromedarius, assembly GCF_036321535.1. Taxonomy (NCBI): domain Eukaryota; kingdom Metazoa; phylum Chordata; class Mammalia; order Artiodactyla; family Camelidae; genus Camelus; species Camelus dromedarius. The sequence continues at coordinate 14,741,828 of NC_087463.1, read as the reverse complement.
ATACTGACAACCTGGATGAGCCTTGAAAACATGCCAAGTGAAAGAAGCCAGTCACCAAGGACCACACACTGTCCGATTCGACTTCCATGAAATGTCTACAATTGGCAAACCTAGAGAAACAGAAACAGATTAGAGGCTGTCTTTGGCTGGGGAGGGGATGTGTGGGAGAACGAGAGACTGCGGTTTCTTCTCCAGCACTGAAAATGTTTTAAATTTGTGATGATGGTTGCACAACTCTGTGAATCTACTAAAAGCCACCGAGTTGTACACTTTAAATGGGTGAACTGTATGTACAGTATAGGAATTTTATCTTCATAAAGCTGTTTTTAAAAAAGAGCAAGTGAGTTTCTGACATTAAATTCATTAACTATACCTATAGTGAACAAGTAACAGTGACAAAGGAGTGTTTTTGGTTAAAGCTACATATACCTACCTATTCATGCCCTCATATAATCACAGGCAGATACTGACAAGAATTAAGTTCAAGAAGTAAGTTTAGAAAAGGAAAATGAGTGAGGTCCAGCCTAGTGTAATAACCTGAGTCAGGAGGGGCTAGGTGATGCCAGAAAACCACCATTAACATCTCAACATCATCTTAAAAGCCAAGACAAAGGCTTCATTGTCAGTGTAGGTCCATCAAATGGACTCCGGTCCATGCTGACACTGACCTCCCTTGAGGACCAAGGCCCACAGCACAGCTGAGCTGCCCTCTGGACCACACGCAGGCACCACAGCCGAGAGGGCTCCCGTGACCCTTGCCTTGGCACAAAACCAACAGGCACCTCATCTGTTCACATTCTAATTAATCAAAGGTGGTCACATGACCATGCCTGGGCTCAGCAGGGCAGAGAGATGTAATTCCACCATCTACCCTGAAGAAGAAAGGTCCAAACATTTGTGAACAATCTTAATGATGACCCTAGACACCAACTCTCAAGCTCTATTCCTCAGGGCCAACCCTCCCGAGAGAGGCACTTGCCTTCCCAGCCTTTCATAGGCACATGACCCCAGTCCCAGCACCCATGGGAAAGAAAAACAAGTGCTGTCCCCAGGCGTCTCCAACCCACCCCATCAAAGATCATTACAGTATCTGCTCACTTCTCCTCCTCCCCAGCCTCCGTATGAATAGCACCATTATCCACCCAGACACCCAAGCTAGAAACCCAGCCCATCCCCAGCCCAGCCACACCCACCCTGACACCCAGCACCCCAACAGCTCGGGATTGGTCCTCTTCTCTGGGCTCCTGTAGCTGCAGCCCGAATTCAGACCTTGGTCTCATCTGGACCATCACAAAATCTTCCTAAAAACTCATCTTCAGTCTCCACTCTGGCTCTTCTCCAAATCATCCACGTGTCACCATCAGTGCAGTCTTCCTCAACTGTTAATATCATCACTTCATTTCCATTTAAAATTTCTTAGCGGCTGCCCGATGTCCATATGGGCTGCCCCCCTTTCGTGTCTGGTCTTGTCTGTCTCCACTTTCCTCTCCATAAGTCATACCAATCCCGAAACTGCTATTTTCCAACTATGCCCTGCACCCTCTCTTACACCTCTAGACTTCCGAACACGCTATTGCCGTTGTCTGGAATAAAATTTCCACTCTTTGGGTGATGCATTTCTCCCAAGAATTCAGATTTTAATTCAAGGGCTTGCTCCCCTGTGAAATCTTCCTGCAAAAAAAATCCTCTCTCCCAAAGCAACCCTCTTCAGTACCTGCATGACAACATGAGCACGCCTGGCTGGCAGTATTTATCACACCCTCCTGGTGTTCCCCACCTGGCCTGGGAGCTTGCGAAGGGCAGGGGGCTTGCCTTTTCCTAATCCCCAGCACTCAACCACTGGCTGGTTCTCAGACTTCTTTTTTTCAGTTATAAATATTTTTTTTCCAGATTATTTTCCATTATAGGTTATTCCAAGATACTGAATATAGTTCCCTGTGTTATAAGGTAAATCCTTGTTTGTCTACTTAATGGATAGTAGTTTGTATCTGTTAATCCCGTACTCCTAATTTATCCCTCCCCTCCTCCTTCCCCTTTGGTAACCATACTTTTTCTATGTCAAGACTTTTTTGTTGTTGAATGAATGAGAGAATTAATCCAAAATCCTTTGCTATTGCATAACTGTGTCCTCTTGACTTTCTGTCTTCTTGGATATCATAAAGAGTGTCCCCCAAGGGAAGGACTGAGTGCTGGAACCTTCACATACATCACTGCATGTACACACTGCCAACCCAGTGAGATAGTGCAATTATCCACTGTTCACAGCTGAGAAAATTGAAGCTCTGACAAGTTATGTCATATAGTAAATCTGACAAAGCTAGCAAGTGACAAAGCCAGTATTTAAACCCAGATGGCCTTACCTCTAAATTTAATCTCCATTACTACACAATTTGCTGATTAAATCATACTATTTATTAATAATGAAATTAAGGCACACTTAGGAAGTTTAATTTTAGAAAATTTTACATAATCTGTTTCTGTACAACCACAGACTACAACAATGTTGACATCAGAAGGTACTTTCAGGGTCTAGCATAGGATCCCAGTTCTCCCCTGGTAAGACTGGACTACCATTCAGGATGTAGCACGCCGGGTGCTGCACAGATGTCTGCTCAGTGGATGACTCCAATGCTATCAAAGCAAAAGACCTCCTCAGGCTGATGTTTATCACCCATACTCAGCTACTCAGTACGTCCTCCAATTCACCAAGCTCTAACCAATCAACGTGTCTGCTGCTGATTCCAGATCACTGTATCCTGGGGATGCGCCTCTCATTAGAGTCCTTTCTTCTCTCTCTGTGACCAACTCCTTTGAAAACCATGTCTGAAGTCAAAAATCAAAAATCACCCAGAAGAGGGGTGGGGAGTAGAGGTCAGCAGTAGAGTGTGTGCTTGGAATGCACAAGGTCCTGGGTTCAATCCCCAGTGCTTTCATTAAAGGGAAATTTTTTTTAAATAATAGTAAATAAAGAATTAAAATACGTTTTAAAAAAAAGATCAGAAAAAAAAATTGTTTTTAAATCACCTGGATTTGGGAACCTCCACCATCCCAGGATAAATTCCATCCACAGTTCTGGACTCCCAGTCAGAAAGCTGAGCTGGGCAGCGTCTCAAGATCCTAGGCCACTCCTGCAGCAGGGACGGGCCCAGGACCGCCACCTGACACCTGGATCAGGCCTCCGGGAAAAGGAGGCCTCTCCTCTCACTGGACACACCAACAGCCAGCCTCCGGCTGCTTCCTCCCACAGGGCGACGAGGCCTCCGCCTGGCTGCTGCCGCTGTGGCCATTCATTGCCCGGTATTCTAGCATTTTCCCTTCTCAAGATAGTTCTTAAAGGCTAAATGCTCTGGAAGGCTGACCCCTGGAAAATGCAAGAAGTATGCTTTACAAGATCATTCAGTCAACGACCCCGACCACACCACTTCTTGTGGGCTGGCTTTTATATTTCTCCCTTCCAAAAAGCAACATTTGAAAATACACCAGCAACTGACCAAAGGGACCTGGAGTCACTTTGGTTTATTAAAACGAAGACGGAGTGAGAGGGCTTGGGCTGTTTCGTGTAGTTAATAAACTAAGCTGGAGTCGGTTTCCTAGTAACACGCTGACCCAGGATACAAGGCCAGGATCAACACCACCTATTTCCTTAACCATTTTCACAATAAAAATAAGAGATAGGAGAGAAAAATAAACATATGGCCTACAAAACAAAGCAGCTTTGGCCAGAAGACATTACCAATGATCCCAAGCAAAACAGATTCTTTGTTAATTTAAAAGATCTAGACTGAAATCTTGATCTTATGTTACATTCATTAACGAGTACTTATTAGCCGCTACTAGGCACTGCCAGGCCCAGAAGCCAAGTAGAAGACACACGTCCCTACACTCAAACATCTCGGTCTCGGGGGGTAGGCAACGCGCTAACGGAACCATAACACAAGCTTACTCTGAATCGCAGTGGTGGGGGAGCAGATTGATGGGGGAGGCTGTCCTTAAAAGCAACACATCAAATAGATTCATGCTGCACAGTGGCGTTATGACCCAGCATGGCATTCCTGGGCATCAGCCATCTCACCCTCTGCTCTCTTTTCCACCAAATTTCCTGAAGCCAGGACACTTCAGTGCTACCCATTTCTTCCAGCTGCTGGCCAATCCCCGCCAGCTGCAGGGACGTCTGCCCGCACCTTGTAAGCCAGGACTTGTCACCAGTTCCCAATGCCCGCTCATCCTGACCTTTCCTTTCCTAGGAGGAGATGAGGGTCCACCAGCTTACCTGTTACTATCTCCCTTTGCTTTTATTTTTTTCTTTTCTTTTTTTAATTGAAATACAGTCAGTTTACAACGCTACAACAATTTCTGATGTACAGCACATTGTTTCAGTCATCCATATACATATGTTCCTTTTCATAATAGGTTACTCCAGGATACTGACTACAGCTCCCTGTGATATCCAGTAGAAACTTGTTGCTTATCTGTTTTATATATAGTAGTTAATATTTGAAAATCCCAAACTCCCAATTTATCCCTTCCCAAAAGTAACCATGTTTGTTTTCTATGTCTGTGAGTCTTTCTGTTTTGTAAATAAGTTCACTTATGTCTTTTTTTCCCCCCCCAGATTTCACACATAAGTGATATCATATGGCATTCTTCTTTCTCTTTCTGGCTTATTTCACTTAGAATGACAATCTCCAGGTCCATCCACATTGCTGCAAATAGCATTATTGTACTCTTTTTGTGGCCAAGTAGTATTCCATTGTATAAATATACAACTTTATCTAGTCATCTGTCGACGGACATTTAGATTGTTTTCATGTCTTGGCTACTGAACATAGTGCTCTGGTGAACACTGGGGTGCATGTATCCTCTTCCTCTGCTTTTTTTCTGACAAGCCCAGCACACTGTTCTGTTGTAGAAGGCACATCTCAGAATCCTCACAGGCGGAGTCAGTGGTTCTTACTGCAACAACGTGCTGTCGTGGATACACACATCAATTATCATGTCTGCATACAGGAAATTAAGTGTACAGGAAGCCCTCAATTTGTACACTAGTACAAGCCATAAAAACGACCCTGTAAACTGAAACCGTGCAAGGCAACCTTAGTAATCAAGGAGAAAGAACTACTTTAAAAACTTTTGTCAAAACATTAAAAATCCTGCCAGTTATAAATGTATAGGGAAATGGAAAAAAATAGGAAAACTCTTGCCATTTATAACATTAGAAACATTGAGAATTAAAGTGTTTTATTTCTTTGTTAAAAACATATTGAATAGTTTAAAAGTGCCAGATTCTTGAAGCATAATTTACAATACAAAGCAAGCATCTTTTTTATGCCTTGGCCAATGGTCATACGGTTAGCCCTCTTCAAGACCCAAGGGTTCAATAACCTTGAATTCAAGGTTATTGTGGATTCAATTAACCACAGATTGAAAACATTTGGGGAGAAAAAAAATTCCAAGTTTCCAAATAGCAAAACTTGCATTTGCAGTACTACAGCAACTATTTACATAGCATTTACACTGTATTAGGCATTATAAGTGATCTAGAGATGATTTAAAGTGTACGGAAAGATGTACTTAGGTTATATGCAATTACTATGCCAATTTATATAAGGGACTTGAGCCTCCATGGATTTTGGTATCCTTGAGGGCCCTAGAACAAAACCCTCCTAGATACCGAGGGACAAATACATTTTTTAAAATTGAAATTGAATTCACAGAAAATAAAATTAAATATTTTGAGGTGAACAACTCAGAAGCATTTAGTACATTCACAATGTGCGCAAGCACAACCTCTATGTAGTTTTGAGACATTTTCATCACCCCAAAAGGAAACCCTGTCCCCATTAAGCAATTACTGTGCCTTGAATTTCACTTCCAGCATTATTTTTTAACTTCCTTGCTGTACTGTGTTGACCAATTCCCTTTCAATTTTTGACATTTTTATGAAATGTCACATCAGTTTATCACTGGAGGCAATGGCAGGGAACCCAACTGCGTGCTTTGCTGTCTGTGCATGAACTGAGTGACGTGGGCAATGACCAGTCACCGAGAGACTTTGCCAGAAGTGATGTGATTGGTCGCCGACCATGATGTGCATCAGCTATTCACACAGTGATTTGTGACCTGAAGCACTAGCACTGAAGTGTGTGTACTTCACGCAATTACTCACAGTTAGTTAACACACTGCGATAACTGAAATTTGAATTTTGTTAAGGGACTGGTATTATTTAATGCACGGTAACTGAAATGCCTGTGTTATCAGAACTGTGCAAAGTGAAGAATGTCTATATACAGGGGCATGTAGTAATACAAACATTATACACGTACAATTTATGCATAACACACATATCACATATATTACTATACACAGTAAACATCTTGAGGATGAACAGCATTGCAGTGAATCAGGGCCACCCATGCTACGTGGAGAAATAAATATTCAAGATGCTGTGCCTCTTCTCCACTCCACCCAGTGGGTTCTGGACACACAGTCACTGAGCGCCACTGTGTACACTGTGCGACAGCCCTACCCTCACGAAGAGTATCATCAACCTTTTTCATTCCCTTTGATCTTAGACACCAAATCACCAGCTGGTTTTGAACCTGGGAACAAAGGCTGAGCAGCTTGGAACCAACTGGCACACGATTCAACTTTCAGTATTATATTCGTATATGACCTATTTTATTTTACATTACACATTTTTAGAAGGAAAACAAAATGACCTCAAAGTTGGGAGTAAGAGAGGGCCCTGAGCAGGAATTGTCTTAAAATGTGTAATATTTACTGTACCGAATTTTTGTCACATTTCCAGGGCCCCAAATTTTCAGGTTACAAAATGCTAAGTTTCAGGTAGGTGAACGATTACAATAGTTGCTTTTTTTTTTTTTTTTTTTTTAAAGATAGACCTCGTAGGACCCAGGTTTCTGTAGACATGTGGGCTCAGCTATCCAAGCGTTTGACCCTCCCCTGGTACCGGTACTGCCTCTCACACAAGGGGAATGTTATCTGGGTGGTGGCAGTGATGGGAGGGGGAAGAGGAGGGGTTGGAGGAGAAAGGAAAGTATATACCCAACTTTACTTCAAAAATGAATTATTGGGAGCTTGGAAAAAATGTCTAGAAACTAAAGAAAGCCAGAGAAAAGGATAAAACCGGGCTTGGAGTTAAGTCTCTATATAACCAACTGACCCAGGAGCACCGCAACAACAGAGGCTCTTCCTGGTTGTGAAGCTTCCTGGCAGCCAGATTCACATTAGCAGCTCAATAAGTGGGCTAACCGTCTGCTTCTATACTCATTTAAAATAATACCCCCATTCATTTCATCATGAATAATTCACCTACTTCCCAAGAAGCACCAAATTAAACAGAAAAAAAAAAAACCAGTCTTCTACACCATCTCCTCCCTTTCTCTTGCTCTGCTGTTGGCACTTGCTACAAAATCCCCGATTAGGGCAGAACTTAGCATCTTAAGTTTAAAAAGGCATCTGTCCTGGGATAGAAGTGCCTATAACAGGAACAGAATGTCGAATGCCGTTCTCTTTTCATGATGTCATCCTGTCCGCTAGTGATTTGGGGATACACAGAAATCTGATTTGCACACGGAGGCCGGCAGGACCCCACTGCGACGGGCAACACAGCGGCTTGTTACTCAAGTGACGCTTGACACTCGGGTAAACCCAGGAACACTGATTTGAAGCCTCAGCCCTCATTACCCAGAACAAAGCCTGGGCTCTTTTCCCTGAACAGGCACTCCAGACAGCAAATGCAAATGAAGCCAACAGCACAAAACCCATATTCAGAAGGCGCAGATTGCAGAAGCCTTGTTCTAAGTTCAGCCATTCACAGACCCTGAGGAGGACATGGCCCGGGAGAAACACAGCTGGGCCCCACTGTGCAGGCCCAGAAGCCCCGCTCCCTTTACAGCCAGAGATGTTTGGTTCCTTATCCAAGTCTTATCTAAGCCTTTATCCTTCATCGTTTCCCTTTCCTGGCTGGCTCTCTCAGGTGGAAAACTGACATTTCAACTAAAAGAAAAAGACATGCATTTCCCTGCTGGCAATTTTTGGAAAGCTCTAGAGAAACTTCTTTGATCCAAAATCAATTTTTTCTTTTTTTTTTTTTCTTTTCTCCCTAAAAGGAGCTTCATCCTCTAACATTCATTTGCATTAACTCCTCTGTAGGCTAGGAGGGAAAGAGGAAGGTGTTTTCTCAGCTTTCATGAGAAAAGCCAGCCCCCTCCCCACCAAAAGGCTTTGTGTCAGGCCTTTCCACCATCAGTGAGAGTATGGTTTCCCCAAGAGTCAAAATCTCCCCCCGGTGGAGAGATGCGGAATGTTTTAGCCAAGCCTCGAGGTGTCTGGGCAGGGAGGTACTCAGGACTGGCATACGGAGCAATGTCCTCGGGGTGGGAGGGGTTCCCAAAGAGTGCGTTGGTTCTACCCGTAAAGGCTGGGTTTAGGGTCATGTGCTGGTGTGGAAAGAGCAAAGACTGTCCTTGAGCACTGGTGTCACCTTGGGAAAATCCCTTTGCCACCATTCCCTGGTGAGCAGGCACAGATAATTCCTGTTAGTCACTGCTCTGGCCTCCGGAAGAACTGGCTTCAGGAAGCCAGTCTGACATCATAATCCTCAACTTTCCAAGAGGCATTTCAGAATCCACCAGGATGCTAAGGGGTCCTAATGACTCTGCCAGGCAAGGATGTGCCCCTCTCCACCCTACCCCAGCCAGATGCCCCCCCTAGGCTGGTACAGCACCCCAGCATCTACTCCATGAACCCACAGCTGCCAGGAGGACGTGGGGCCCTTCCTTCCGCAACCAGCCTAAGAAGGCAGCACGGCAGTGGGTGCTGTCTTGGTCCTGGCTGCCAGGAGTCTCAGAGCTACCATTCCTCCCTGGTTCTGTGACCCATCCCCATTTTACTGGGCCTGTACGTTTGCTACAAGCTGTCTCTGATTATTTTCTAGAGTAGGCAGAGTATCAAGCAACAGATGCAGAGTATGACCTGACTTGAGGCTGGTTGTCCTGGGAGAGCTTTTGTCCGTTGTGTGCTGGCACTCACGTGACCAACGTGACCCTTCCTAAATCTCAGCAAGCTGAAGGACCATCTTAGCCCTGGTCAGGCCTTTGGGTCAAACGCCCAGGCCAGATTCTCCAACTCTTTCATTGCACTCAGAAACCAGTAATGCAGGACAGTGCTCCTGGTGTGGTGCCATTCAGTGGTGCCGTTTACTGCGTCAATTAAAGTTCCCTTTCACCCGTGGCTGTCCTGAAAGGTCACTGGGTGACCTGGAATATCATGATTCCACACTAACAGGAACTAACACTACAAGAATAAAGCTGCCGGCTGGTTCCCAGCAGATACTCAACAAGTGTCTCTTATGTACATGAGAACCCAAGCATGCTTCCTTTTCCACAAATTACAGTTTAACATTTATTATTAACTAATATTAATGCATTTGAGAACACCTACCAAATGCCTACCGTGCGTAAGACGTGCTCGGAGCCCCCAGGGACATAAAGACAACTGAAACAATGCAATGCTGGCCTTCAGGAAACCTCCTTACAAGCTGCTGGGCTGTAATGACATCAAAATAATTGGAACCTGGACAAAAATAGGGCCCAGATATTCAAAGTCCCAATTTCAAATATCTGCAAATAATTTCACCTGACTACCACAGCATGGGTCGCAATCTGGAGTTGGAAAAAAGACCGTCAGAACTGTTACTGTTCGCTGGAAAGTAAAACTTATCAGGAGAAGCTAATGACAGTGACCCGTGGTCGAGCATCTACTAACAGAACCCTGTGAGATGGGCAGGGTGTCATGGTCCCCGTTTTAGACGCAGAGAAAGTGCCGGAGACTCAGGAACATGAGTAACGTGCCAAGTCTTCAAGCCTAATGAGCACAGAGTGACGACTGTGAATCACCGTCTTCTGATCCTGTGACCCTCTGTCTCCCCACTGGGAATGCTGCAGACTGGACGTTCGTGTCCCCCCAGAATTCATGTTCAGTCCTAATTTCCCATGTTATCTGGAGGTGGGTCTCTGGGGCGATTGGATCATGAGGGTGCAGCCCTCGTGCATGGGATTCGTGCCCTTATACGAGTGGTCCCAGAGAGCTCCCTCGTGCCGCGTGAAGACACAGTGAGCAGACAGTGGTCTGTGAACCAGGAACTGGGTCCTCCAGACACCGAATCTGGCTGCATCTTCACCTTGGATTTGCCAGCCTCCAGAACCGTAAGAAACACATTTCTGCGGTTATGAGCCACCCAGTCTAAGGCGTTTTTGGTACAGCAGACCCAAGCAGACTAAGACAGGGAATTGAGAATAAAGGCTACTGGTCACCCCTTTCGGGGGAAGTACGTGAGCTCGGTGAGGATGATATGGGAGCTCACACTGACATAGCTCCGTATCCCGGGAAGACAGGCACCGTTCCTCTTTCCATTTCACAGATGAGGAACTGAGACACAGAGAGGCCCCAGGGCTGCAAAGTGGAGAGCCAGGACTGGAACCCAGCTGGTGGGGCTGGGGGCCCCCGCTCCTCACCACTCAGGATGATGCCTCTGTATCTGCATTCACGGCACACTGTCATCAAGGCCTAGAGGCTGACTGTTTAGAAAATGACAGGAAACAAGAGGGGAACAGACATGGGGGTGTGGTCTTACAAGCCCTTCCAGGCCCAGGAGTCTGAGCCTCGTGAGGTAATGTGGGGCCTAAAGGGAGTTACCAGAGTGACGTCACCATCCAGAGAGCACCCTGAGGGGGGCTGTCCCTTCCCACACCTGCGGGAGGGGGCAACGCTGCTGCCAGACCTCCCCGGGGCCACCTTTCCAAAACGCAGCTCAGCCTGGGACAGAGTTCTGTTCAGTTCTGTCCAGTCCTCCTCGGCTTGGTCCTGCCCTGACCAGTGAACTCTCCCCTCTTCCTGTGGCCCTGCACCTGCCATCTGCCAGATTCCTCCCCATCAGTCCATGACCATTTTGTGGATGAAACTAAGGGAGAAAAAAGTCATATTTTTTTTAACACCTCCAAATGCCCGTGAGCCTTCTCCAGAGTGCGCTACCCCAGGTCAGTATCTGAAACCACCCCTCCCTGTCACCATCTGCAGATCTGATTCCAGTGTGTGCTTTTCAGAGGTTAAGGCCCTCGGGCTCGACCAACTTTAAACTTGGGCTAACAGTCCCACAGGCCCTGACTCACTCCTACCAGATGAAAAAGACGGTATTCCTGCTATGGTGCTGAGGACACAACACGCTTCTGAAGTCCTCCTGGACTGAGAAGCAGAGCACTTGGCCTGGCACCGCATCACTTCAACTACCCACATGTCCGCTTTAGGTTCTCCCTTTACTCCTCGAGGGAACCGAATGTGTCTCCCACTTGGAATGGCCCCTGCGTTCACAGCCTGCTTGCTGACAGTGGACTGGCCAAGGATTCAGCAGCTCTGTGTTCTAAACAGCGCTTAGCACAGAGCTGGCACTAACCTCCCATCGCTGACAGTAAGTTACAATGGTCTCATTTCCTTCCCTTCAGAAATAAAAAGCCTCACGTCCTAAGTCTTGGAACGAAACAAGTCATCATGCATTCATTTTTTTTTTCCAATTTAAGGGAAGAATTCTTAATAGTTTGCCTCTTGAGATGCCATGGTTTCACTTGAAATTTTATGAAGCACCAACCTTAACGCTATGAAGATTAGAACTTTAAACAGCTGATATGAAATCCGTAGAGGAGAAAAGCCCCAAGCTTCTAACTGCCACCTGCTGTTCTCCCACACGTCAATTTCCCAAGGGATAACAATTCTGCAAGGCTGAAAAGAATTTACATCTGGACACACCACATTCCATGATCTATGGGCCTCAGGACAGGCTGATTGCACTTTTCCACTGTAAAGGAAAAGCGAAAGTGTAGGAGCAGAGTGGGTTTCTGAACTTAGCGACGTTCCTTGTTTTAAACAAAAACTACAACGTAAACCTAGATTCCCATGAAAGCCAGGGCAGTGAGTTTTAGGTAAGGATCATCCCAGAATGAGTTATGCCACCAAACCACCCTGAAAGGGTGATTCAGCATTCAAAAATAATCCTCCCATAGCTGTTGGCTATCAAAAACCCCCGTAGAGATGAAAACAACGTAAATAAAAAGTAAGACTCACACACTAACATCAAGTTCTACCAACGAGTTTCCTCTGGGAAGTGGCGAGCCTGTCCCAGTAAAAGCAGCATTCCCCAAACTCTAGATCATACAAGTCAAAGCTTTATGATGGAATTTAGAGTGTACGGGACATACCTCGTTTTATGCTCAAATAAAAATATTAGAAAAGGCTCACAATAAAGAAATAGAAGAAAATATGGAAATAATTACAGAGAAGCTGCAGAAACACTCAAATCCTGAGGACTGCCAGCCCTACAGTCTCAATGTCCGGGAACTAAATGGGCACAGATTCCCCATGATCCTGGGAGGTGGGCACTGACAGTCCTCCGGCCAGATTCTCTCCCGAGGTTACCCCTTCTGCCCTTCGCATCAGACTGAGCCAGGGGAGGCTGCCTGCACTCTTCGAGTTCCACCCACCTGCCCCCGCCTCGTCTCACTCCCACTGCCCCTCTCAGGGACAAACCCAATGCCGCACCAGTCTCTGCAAGGACCCTAGTACGTTCTGGCCATCACATCTGTACCTGTGCTGCACCCACTGCCTGGGATGAACTCCCCTCTCCCCACCCTGCTCTCCATCTTTTCACCTTTCAAATACCCACCCGCCCTGCAAGGCTCACCTTACAGCCCTGCCTCCAGGGACAGAGCCTCCCTCTTTCCTGGACAGCCCAGGCCCCAGACTGCCTTGGGCTCTGGGAGAACACAGATGTGCAAGACAGTGCGTGAGGGTGAATCAATCAGTGAGTGTGCAAGTGAGCAGGGCTGAGAGGGGAAGAGGGAATGGGCGGGTGGGCCTGCGGAGGAAAGGGGGTGAGGGTTAAGTTTTCTCCCCTAAGAGCGCACTCCTTCAGAACTAGCCAGTATCCTAACGCCTTTCCTTTCAGCGCAGGCACTTAGCAGCCAGGCTCTCAGTAAGAATCTGCTGAATAAAAACTGCCCTCCTTACTCCGCCCCATCACCCTGGGAGCCAAGCACAGCTTACAGCTCAATAAATACCAGTGACGACCAGCCCCTCAGGAAAGAATTCAGATCAGCAACATCACCTGGAGTGGAAGGAAAAGAATGAGGAATAAAATAATGATAATCTCCTAACCACATCTTAACTTGTAACACACCTAGAAAAGGGTTAAAGTCTACATATGCAATCAACGGACATCTGAAATCTTAGGGACACGCCTAGATCCTTCTAACCTGTCAACCCAGGCGTCAGAAAAAGGCCCAATGATGCCTACATTGAAAAACACCACCAAGCCTTTGTTTTTAGACTCACAGGCCATGAACAGTGAAATTCTCTTTGTATTTTTCTTTTAGGTGTTCCTTCCAGGTGTTCATGGAAGAGGCAGCGACAGTAAAGCTGTACTGCAAGCCTACATGTTTCTTCCCTGTCTCAAAGGCATCTTCACAGGTGAAGGGTCTGCCTTCACACCTGCACTCCCTGCTGCCTGGTTTCCAAGGCCCTCCGAGATCCCGCCACCCTGTCTGTCTGGCCCTCTGCCATGTGATTCCCTCGCAAAGACAAAAGTCAGTTCTGCAGGGGCGGAGCCCGTGGAGAAGGGGACAGCAATATGGGCACTGAAGTTCCACCAACCAGGAAGCCAGGGAAAGGCAGGTGTCTTCCAAGCAGAGGACGTGGCCAGAGCACATCAGGGCACAAGAATACCAGGTAACATGGGAGCAGTAGTCCAGCAGGGTCCGGGCGGCCAGGTGAGGCTTCCTGGCCGGTAAGAGGGGCTTTGCAAGCTGCCCAGGGAATGCGCATGAAGTGAAACTCTGCACGAAGTGGAGAGGGACTCTGGCCACACCCACAGCAGTGCGGAGGCACGCGGAGAGAAGAGAGTCAGGCTTCAAGACACCCTCCCACAGTCCTGCCTCGACTGTTCTGGAAGCCCTGGGTCAGGATTGCAAAGCCCCTTTTAGTATTATCTGAGGCATGCAGCAAGTTTTAAAGAATGGCTCCCACTTACAATACACAGTCTGAAGGCTCCAATCTGAACCTACCTCAGATCCTTATTTTACTATTCTACAAAACGCGGACCATTTCCTTAGTGTGTCAGTGTTTATTATGTTTGGAGAGTGGCGGTGAGAATTCTCCCCCAGCATTAGTTGTGCAATGTTTGACCTCTGCATTATATCATCAGACAACATTTGAAAGCACAGGCCACAAACTCCAAAGACGGTATGACAAAGTTTTTTCCAAGGGAAGTATTTGCCATGGAAAATGAATATGTGCACAGCGTAGTGGTTCGATGGTCCCCAGCTTCATTTTGGGTGGTGTGGTAGATTCTTTTTTCTTCCACCCAGCCTGGAGATAACTATTTTGTTATTCCTGCTTTTCAAGAAAAACCTGCTAAGCTGCAACACCAGTTAGTCTAAAAGACCAAGACAATTATGAAATGTTATTACTAATCACCTGTGATAGACTGGAAAGCTATCAAGAGCTTAACACCATGTCTTACCCATTTCATACCAAACAGCTTGCTATTATTCAAGATCGCTGTGAAACGAATACTTCCTGAAAAACCCTCATGTGAAAGTGCCATGCTAGACACCGTGAAATTTAAAAATCACTGCATTCAGCAAAATTCATGTTTCCAAGAGGTCATAACCCATAAAGGAACCTACATACAACCATTTCCGTTTCACTGAAATGTCCTTTTGACTAAGCAACACTCATAATACGAGCCCCTGGCCCTGTGCCTTAAAACAGAATCTGTCCACATGGGCATCTCTCAAAAAAGGGAATACATAATCCTTTTTCCCTCTGGTATCAGGGAGAAGACTTTTTAAAATCTATGAATTCTTAAATTCCACATCAATAGAAATGTTGACATTTTGCCCTGCACCTACCTAAAATGCTATTGCTTTTATGCTGCTAAACAAACCAAGCTCTTCTCGATCAAGAACGTTCTCTTCTATCTGTGGCCTCCTCTCCGTAACAACCAGCGCAGGGCTGTGCCAAGAGGCTGGTGGAGTTGGTTCATGAACAGCAAGTCCTACTCACCTTCACTTATTCCAAGCAGCTTAGCAGCATTCCTCAAAAATGTCTACCTCCTTCGTTTTCCCATATCCGTCCCATCCAAATCCTCCCGCCTTCTGCTCTTTACCTGCCCTGTTCAGCGCCGTGATCTCCACTGTGCCCCTTGGATACCCTGGGCCTTGGCACATGCTGCCCCACCAGACCCACTTCTACCTCCCAATTTCAACTTCGAGATGCTCTCCAACCTCTCCCCCATCCCAAACCCTAAATTCCCAGCAGATCTGAATCATCTGTGAGATGTGGTCCTATTCCTCTTACGTGCAATACCTTCAGCTACTGTGTCCACATTTTTATCTATGTTGCCAGCCCCCTCCAGCTAGACTCCAGACTGAGGGATCTCAAAGTTGCAAGGAAGATGCTGGTGTCGTCATCAAGCCCGCCATGACTTCGGCTTCTGTCATCTCACCTTTTACCCACATCTTTAACTTGGTTCTTAGGGGCTTCTGTGTCATGCTTGGAGCCAACACAAAGCTATGAAGAACACTTAATATGTGGAATGACAGAATCATGAGTTCTAGGGATGAAATTTAACAAATGACATGACATTCCATACTTGGAGCCAAAAAAAGCAATAGTGTGGGGGAGGTGGGGGGAGCCACACAACCCACCAGAGCATATGAGGGGTCTGAATCTTCTAAGAAAGTGAGATGAGCCCACAGGAATGTGTGGTTATAAAGGGGCGTCTATGGTCTTAGGCAACATTCATCACAATATTATAGGCTTCTTTACCCACTTCTTTACATAAGGCAAAGTCTTACGCCATAGTGTGTTAGCAGAACACAGCACAGCAGGTAAGAAAGCAGATTATGAAATAAACAAACAACAAAAGAACATCACAGTAGCAAAGAACATATTTTATTTTATTTTACTATCTGTATAATAAAGTAAGCTTAACTATTCACGTTAAAAAAAAAAAAGAAAAAGAAAAGAAAGCAGATTCTGGAGGCCTCTACTTAGCTGAGAACCCCGACAACTCCTCCTGCCAGCTGCCTGACCACAGATAAGTTACATAACCTTCTCTGAGACGTCGAATGCCTCATATGTAAAATACGGATAAAGCTATAATACGTACACTCCCCACTGAAGGTGAAATGAGCAAATCCGTGTTAGACCCTGAGCAACAGCGCTGGTGCGGGAAAGCATCCAATGAACCGCACGAGTATCAGTAACTTGTCTTCTACACCAGGCGCCAACCGCACGCCGGTCCCCGTCGGGTCAGAGACCTTACACTCTCATTTCACTTCTTTGTTTTAAAAAGGAGGAAACGGAGTTTCAGGAAGGTTCAGTAATCTGCCCAAGGACAGAGAAGTGCAAATGAACTCCGAATCTAAGAGACTCCAAAGTCTGAGCTCCGTCTGCCCTTTGCACGAGGTAGGCTCTCGAACGTTCCCTCCTTGAGCCAAACACTGGCCACCGCATTTGGAGAAACAAACAGCTGGGGAGCTGGTCAGTGAAGAGCAGTGAGGATGGCAAAGGGCCCTGTTCTGACGGGGAGAGGTGCTTAGGGGAGCAGGACGGTCTTGAAAAGGCTGTCACGGGGACCCAGGCTCAGCCTGGATCTCTTCTGGCCCATGTGATGGGATAAGGGTTAGTGTGCGAAAGTTACAAGAAAACAGATTCCCCTTATACTAGTCTCAAGGGCTGCCCAGAGACAAAACACCACACCCTGGGTGCGTTAAACAACAGGGATTTATTTCCCAGGGTTCTGGAGGTTAGAAGTCCAGGACTGAGGTGTCCACAGGTTTGATTTCTCCTGACGTCTCTCTCCTGGGCTGGCAGACAGCCACCCTCCCACTGTGTCACCAAGGGCCTTTCCTCTGTGCCTTCCTGAGGTCCCTTCCTCTTCTTACAAGGACACCAGTCAGACTGGATTAGGTCTGATTTTAACTTATCATCCTTATCTCCACACACAGTTACATTCTGAGGAACTGAGGACTGGGGCTTCAACATGTCAATTTGTGGGGGGACACAATTCAGCCCATAACCATCCCTCAAAATAAGGAAGACTTTCACGTTACTAGCCCAAGTACGGAAGGAGGTGCCTCATGAGGGAGTGAGATCCCCATGAGCAGGGATGCACAAGCCTCAGCAAGACAGTCACTTAACGGAGAGGTGACCTGCTTGGATGCTGGACTACGTGATCTTTAGGCTCTCAGATAAACTGTAAGTCCAAGAGTCAATGTAGTTTTAGACGGCTGTTTTTTAAACGTACCTCTATACAAACAAGAAAAAAAAATCCACAGAAAGAACAAGCGAAAGTCGGAAATTGTGAATGCAATCAGCTAAATCATGGGCGTTATCTGCACAATATCACTATCACAGGAAGGGTAATTCAGCCGGGAACACGGTAGGAATCCACAGATGTTCACAGGCGCTCACATGCCAGAGAACATTAGAGGTTCTGCTGGGTGTGCTCAACACATCTCACGATCCAGCGACAAGAACTTTCAGGTTCTGGCTCCCAGAGTAATTTACACTTAAAAGTAACACCCTCTACAGGGCCCCTCAACTATTCACACACAGTTTCACTTGTGAGTCAGTCTTGTGAGCTGTGGGCAGTGACCACTAAATATAAACACAGCCTCAAAGGAAGAGAAGGAATAAAGGGTGATTCTAAGAGCACAGCCAAGGTTCCAGCCTGAGAACTGGCAACACTCACAAGCTATACGGTCTTGTCCAAAAGCCCAGGAACGCTTCGTGGGAGCTCGTGTTCTCAGTGGACGCAGCGGCTCCTACTCACCTTGCACCTTTCTGAGACTCAGTCCAAACGCCTTGAATCTGGGGCCTCCTGAGATTCCCAGGTCATGATTTCAAACATCATCCCGTCTTTTCAACACCCATCAGCCACTTCTAAAAGCTTTCTCCAAAATCAGTAACTCACACTAATCAGTTTCTCCAGGCAGTTTTTTTTTCCTATGAACAAACTACAGAATTATGAAACAAAACCTGAATGGAGAAGACGACAATCTATATGAATCAGGCTTTCTCTGAGGCCAAACCATTCCCATAGTGGAAAAAAGGTGAATGCATTTTCTTATTGCTCGGCTGTGAGCTGTACCAAAGTGGAGCCTCTGTTCACACACTTCTGGGACCCATGGCACCTGGAACAGAGTCCAGCAAACAAGGAGCCCAAAAAAATCTGGTGAACTCAAGAACATCTGGCTTTTATACCCACAAACAAATTGGAGCATCTCATTCAAAACAGCAATAAGAAGAACAGAAATGTACCAGTCAGTGGAATCAACGTAACTGCCAGACTTGAACAAATCTCACCTTCAGCTCCCTACTGGCCAGGGTAACTACGGAAACCAAGCTTGTGCTTACACCGATTTCTGGAGGAAAGCATTTAAGGAATTGTAAAGTGAACACCGAGTAATAAGCAATGCACGCAGCTGCATTTATACAAAAATGCAATAATGAAGTCCACATAGTTCTTCTGCATGGTATCTGCTTATAAAAAGCAGAGGGCCTCTCAGTAGCATTGAACTTCAACCAGGTGAGCCCTATTGTAGGAGGCGCTTTGCAAACAAGGGCCAAATGGTAACCAAAAACCAATTCAAATAACAGAAATTAGATGGCCTTAGAGGCAAGCCATTCCCACTGGCATATCATAATCAGTTGAGGTTTATTACCAAATTTCAGAGAAACATGGCCCCCCTCATGGGGCCTCCCCAATGGGGAGGTGAGTTTGCCTCCTGAAGTCACATCCCAGTGTGGTCACCTCCTACAGTAAGTAGCACGGATACATAACCCACAGGATATTGCGGAAATGACAGGGTGAGATTAGGTCATAAAAAGCTTTGCAGCTTTCACCTGACCTTTGAATCCAGTTCTGAGGAAAGCTGGCTGCTGTGCCAGGAGGACGTGCCAGCAGCCTCATGGACAGAGGTCAAGACGGCAAGGAGCTGGCTTCCTGCCAGCACTGACTAGCCAGGCGGGTATGGGAAGCAACTGGGAAGTAGGTACTCCAACCCCATGTGAGCCTTCAGGCGACTCCAGCCCAACGTATAGATGACAACCTCAGGAGAAACTCTGAGCCCTCATCACCCACCTGAGCCACTCCAGCATCCCCCGACCTGCAGAAACTGATAAATAAGCCACTGAGTTTGCGGTTCATTTGTCCTGCAGCAATAAATAACCGATATAGATTTCAGTAACTGAAATTGGTGCCCTGCTGCAATTAAAAATCCAAAATGTGTGAGTGGCTTTGGAACCTGGAAGTGGGGAGAAGCTGGGAGGACGTAAAGGGTCAGAGCACAAGCCTGAGGCATTCTGGTCGAGCTCAGCAGGACTCTGCCGGTCTTCCAGGAGACTGTGAGTGATGGCGTTCAGTGAGGGAAATGCTATTAGAAGCTGGACCAAAAAGAATCATATATTTACTGACAGAAAGTTCAGCAGCATTGCCACCTGCTGGATCTAAGGAAACATCCAAGCAGAGTGCTGGAGGTGCCACCTGTAAAGCCTGCTTTAAGAACTCAGAAAAACACTAAGACACTGCCTCAGGGAACCATGCAGGCCAACAAAAAGGCTTCTAAAAAGAAAGGGCGTGGTCCCTCAGTGATCTCAGCAGAAGCCCAATGTAGAGAACTGTTTATTTGGGAAGATCTGGGGATGTACTTTTGCCTAATAAAGTGAACCCCCAGTAAGATTCATAGGACATCCATAACACTCTTAAAAGAATTATACTAGCAGAAACATCACCTTGGATTGAAAGGCACAGGGCCAGTACAGAATAAAATTCTTTTGGCAAGAAGCTGATGGAGAAATTTACTCAGCTAGAAACAAAGGCTAACTTTCATAGAGAAGGGAGGATGGCTGTATGACATAAAATTATTTTAAATTTTTAATTTTAAATATCCATTAAATTTTGAGGTTTTTTTTAAAATATTAGATAACTAATTAATAATATACTTTTCCCCCAAAACATGGAGTGGAGGTTATTCCTCTAATTCCCTTGGATTAAAAAATTTTTTTTTGATTAGAAAAAAAGTAAGCCAATTGTATAAAGCCTAGTTATATTTAAAACGTATCAGGCATATGACCACCTGTCCTATGTGATATGGCAGAACAAAGGAGGGGGGAGGCTAAAAACCAAGGATGAGTTTTTCCCTACAATATCCTGTAATAACCTATAATGGAAAAGAATCTAAAAAAAAAATATATATATATATATTCAAAAAATTCCAGACAGTTTTACTACTAACATAGCATTTGTATTATATTTACAACTATTTACATAGCATTTACATTGTATTGGGTATTATACATAATCTAGAGATGACTTGAAGCATATGGGAGGATGTGTGTAGGCTACATGCAAACACTACACTAAGGGACGGATTTTGGTATCTGCTGGGGATCCTGGAACCAATCTTCTGTGGATACCAAAGGACAACTGTACTACATTCATATAATACCAAAAATACCTAAGATGATCTACTGTAAAAGCACCCCTCTCTCACCCTGACCCCATCCTGCCAGGCCCCACTGTTCCCCAGCCTCCCCATCCCACACACGCAGCACCATAGGCAACCACCATTGCTGGTGTCTTGTGAATCCTGCCAAAGTTCTTTTTGCAGATACAAGCAAATATGAAAACCCCATCTTATTTTCTCCCTCCTGACACAGCAGGTAATTTCTTGTACAGAGTGTTCTGTGACTTAAGAGAGCTTTAAATTAGCTGGAGAGCTGTCCATTTAAGGGTCTCTGACAAGGGTCTTGTCCTGACAAGAAAGAATCTGGATGATGAAAATCCTGTAATGCTCAATGAAGTTAGAGTCAACTGTTTTAAAGGATTAAAAGGCAAAATAAAATATGTATGAAATGCGATAGCTCAAACTTCAATATCTACAAGCAAAATTTACCCAAAGCAAGGAGTACACCCCCATGCTCTAATGTTATAAACAAAGTAAAACCCAAGATGGTAATTAGTCAGCGGGAACCTTAACTATCCCTTGCCAAGCAGCCAGCTGTAAAATCGTCCACACTGTACAACATAAACTAATGCAAATGATTAACAAATACACTTGTCTCTATCCAACCCGTCGAGTCAGGTTCCTGAAAACTCTCTTAGGAGTCTCTTAGAAGAATCTGTGGTTAATTAGCGTATAACAAAAGATTCCTTTTTAATAGGAGAAAAAATTGGTTGCAAAGACGCAGCTTGGAAGAAGCCATGAAAGCTGTGATATATTCTTGCTTTGACTAAAACAAATACAACACACTAGAGTATCAACAACATTTTACAAAATGTATCAACAGCAGGATTTTTGATTTCCCCATTTCACATCACTGTGTTTACAAATGTCAAGGCTTGAAACTCTGAAGCCATCTCAGCCTCTTCTGCTCTGAACTCTGCCTCTGCAAGGCCTTCAACCCTTGTATTTTCCCCATGTTTGTGTCACCATCTTGCACGCTCATCGCTCTCCTTCCAGCCTCTTCCCTCTGCAGCGCACCTACAGAGCAGCATGGATTAACTTCCTGGAAGCAGCCTTTTAACACATCATCCTCAATGGACCCCAAGGACGCCTCACTGCCTGGAGGACCAAGTCCGCAATGCTGACCGCCACACACAGCCCTCCATAACCGACCCAGCCCACATTTCCAGGCACCCCTCCCACTGCTGTCAATCCTCTGGCTCTAGAAAGATCTGCCAGGTCAACGGCCCGTGCCCGCATCTCAACCTGCTAACTGTTGTTATGAGCTGAATTGTATAATTCAATGACTTTTAATATAATCACAGAGTTATGCAACCAAGATAACTATTAAATTTTAGAACATTTCATCACCTGGGGTGGGGGGGGAACCATACACTCTCCCTCTTCCCCTTGCCCTAAGCAACCATTAATCTACTTTCTGCCTCTTTGGATGCAACTATTAGCCTTTTGTGACTGGCTTCTTTCACTTAGCGTGTTTTCAAGGTCCACCTATGCTATATATAACAAGTATCAGCACTTCACTCCTTTTGATTGCTGAGTAATATTCTATTAAAAGGATATACCACATTTTTTTACCCATTCACCAGCAGATGGACATCTGAGTTGCTTCCATTTTTTGAGCCCACCTAACTTTAAAGTCTTAACTTCCTCCCCAGAGTGCGAGCATTAAATGTGGATTCCTTCATGCCCCAAAATCCCATGAGACAACATGTGAATCACTTAGATCAATGTCCAGTGTCAAACTGCTCTGTAACAACCATTAGCTATTATCTTAATTACCATGAACCACTGCAGCACTTCATGGACATCCCACCAATAGTACTCTCCTTCATAGTCATTGTCTTTTTATGCTCACTCATTCAGTCAATAAACATCCACTGAGCATCTACCATATTAAGGCACCACTGTAGATCTACACTCTCAGTTAACAGATACCCTCTCTACTCTTAAAACTCTTAATCTATTGTATTTACTTACTTTTGACTTAGAATTTAAGTTCCTCCTAAAAATGTATATGCTCTTTGACTCATTAAGAGACAGTGATCATAAATTTAAAAGGAAAGACCATGATGAATAAAAATGCTTCCCACAGCCTGTTTGTAACATGGGAAATGAGGTGAAAAAACAGAGTTTAAGACTGCAACAGACACGTACTAAGAGAACATCCACATAACGTAATATTTTACAATTATTTATTATGTTTACTAAACCCTTTTTTAAAAAAGGAAATGCTTATTTTATAAAGTAAACAGGCAGTATTAAAAAATGTATTGATCTCAAATGTACCACCTCAATGTGTATAAGAATATTTATCAGAAAACTACTAGAAGAGAAGCGGGTGGGTACAGCTCGGTGGTGGAGCACATGTTTAGCACGCATGGGGTCCTGGGCTCAATCCCCAGTACCTCCATTTAAAAAAATAAAAAGCAAAATAAATGAAATAATTTGAAAACTTCCTGGAAAAACGGGAAAAAAACTTATTAAAACAAAGAAAACTAAAACAAAAAAAAAAAGAAAGAAAAAAAAAAGAAAAGAAAACTACTACTAGAAGCATTAAAAAACTTAACACCAGTTGGCTCTGGTTGGGTTAGTTAAGGTTTTTTTTTTTTTTCCTTTGCATTTCCAGCTATGAAGACATATTCCTTAAAATAGCACGTTTAGAATATATGTATGTATATGCATGTCTGGGACATTGTGCTGTATGCCAGAAATGGACACATTGTAACTGATGGTACTTCCATTAAAAAAAAAAATAGCATCTTTAGGAATTGGAGCTTCTACGTAAGTCTGACAGCTTAGGAGCAGAGGAGTCACGGGAAGGAACCCTCACAGGAGAGGGGGCGGCAGACACGGGGGCTCTGTATGCTACACCTGAGCTGGGTGTTTCTATTTCCTGCACTTTTCCATATATTATATTTCACAGTAAAAAGATCCAAAAATGTTTAAGACATACTCCTTGAAGGCAGGAATCATCTCTAATTAAATTATTACATTTCTCACATCCTTCGCACAGCCTACTACTAAGTAATTATTATATAGAGACCTAATAGAAACTTACTGTAAACACTTAATAAATGCATTATAGACCAATCCATAACCTTGAAGAAGTGT
Organism: Camelus dromedarius; assembly: GCF_036321535.1. Taxonomy (NCBI): domain Eukaryota; kingdom Metazoa; phylum Chordata; class Mammalia; order Artiodactyla; family Camelidae; genus Camelus; species Camelus dromedarius. The sequence goes on along the minus strand of NC_087463.1, from coordinate 14,718,110 downwards.
AACACTTACTCTTCTGTGACACGCAACGATTACTGTTTCTGCTGTGATGTTGTTAACTGCTTTTAGACACGGGCAAAAATTCCAGGTTCCAAACTCCCCCTCCATGAAAACACCACCTGATACTTTACAAAATGTAAACCTGTAAAGATTTAAAGGTCAATTTGCACTACCAACTCTTGGAAAAGTCGTATGTCCTCGAATGACATGTCACCAAGTAACAGAGCAAATATGACCAGAAAGTAAGAAAGGCGAATGTATAGGAATAAGGAAGAAAGGACTGTATGACACCAAGATAAGGGAGGAAATCAATAAATTACAAACACAGTGCATTTCCCGTACTAAAGCTAAAACCATTTTTCAAAGTTGAGATAAAAAATAGCTGAGATTTTGTGCTGCATATTTAGTCCTGGGTTGTAATCGTTTTCCGTACCATTCCTTTCTAAAGAGAAAGAGATGCATTATTTCACTTTAAAATATAAATAGCCTGTCAGATGCAAGCAGAGATTATTAGATTAGGTAGCTACTGCCAAGTAGAAGGACGGTATCATTGGGGAAATAGGCAATTTGAATTCTATGCAAAACGTTACTTGCTAGAGGTAAATTGCCTGGGAAAACCAGGAAGTTCAGCACAGACTCAGCCAACTCTTCATTACTTCTCTAATAATTAAGGGAGGTACTCTGAGGCAGGTACAAGGGTTCAGTCTGTACAACACACGCTCGGCAGTGACAGTGGGAAAAGGAAAACAAAGCTTGTAGTTCACATCAGGGTAGGTGGGGAAGGTATGATGGCTTATTTGTGTGTTTTATTTTGTTTTGACTCAACACATTCCATCATCCAGATTTCCACATGTGTTCAAACGCCCTTTTGTATAAATAACAAATCTCTTGCTTAAAAACGCAAACTGAAGTTCCAAAATTTCGTTTGCAAGCTAGAGTTATCTGAAACTTGGAATCCATCTCCCCAAACACAAATGAGTTTCCAAAGCTAGTCCACAACCACCCATTTAACTTACATGGTAGCTAAAATACCACGAGCTTTTTATTCACTGAAAGCAGCAGAGGACAGCACCACAGCAATATTAATTATCATGCAGGAGCTGTCAAGGCCCAGACAACTTTTTATTCCTGGAGTTCTGATGCTTAGGAGTCTGGTTGTTCTCATTTCTCAGACAAGGGCTGCCCCCCCCACCTCTCCCCATCCTGGGAAGCAGCTCCCCACCTCTCCAAAAGCTCGAGAGACCGCTCTGTGCGACTGTTACTCTTTCTTCCTGGCAGAGGTTGGGTGGAGACAGAGAAAAGAGCAGTTGCCTCTGGTCTCCATCAGCAGGGCAAGCCAGCCACCAGCAGAACGTTCTGTTACATCTCACTCAAGCCAACCAGCCAGTCCGGGGCGGCCCCCCAGGCACTGATGCTCACTCCATCAGTTAGTAAGTGATTGTTTTCATTTTTCTTTTTCTTTCTTTCTTGCTTACTTAATACCTGATGGTTTAAAACAAAAACAGAAACCCTGCCCACAGATGGTCCCCCAACTCACATCAGTTCAACTTAGAATTTTTCAGCTTTACGACAGTGCCAAAGCGATAGGCATTCCATGGAAACCGTACCTTGTATTTTGGATTTTGATCTTTCCCCGACTCAGCGATGTGTGGGATGACGCTCTCCGGGGATGCTCCCGGTCAGCCCCACCATCACAAGGGTGAACAGCCAATACACGTACAACCATCCTGCACCCAACCATTCCGCTTTCCACTTTCATACAGTGATCAATAACACTTCATTATAAAACAGGCTTTATGTTGGATGATTTTGCCCAACTGTGGGCTAATGTGAGCATGTTTAAGGTGGGTGAGGCCAAGCTACGACGTTCCATGGGCATGTTAAATGTATTTGTGACTTACAATACTATCAACCTACAATGGGTTTATCAGGACATAACCCCATAGTAGGTGAAGGAAGTTCTGTATTTATAGCATCCAAGTGTGACTACTACAAGCACATGAGGACACTTTCCAAGTAAGCAGCAGGGACAGGAATGAGGAACACCTCCCCGGTCCCCCTTGCCCAGCTCTGCTCTCTAGAGCAACAGGTGTTTTCCCCATAATACTTACTTCTTCTGCAAATCATCCCTGAGGCAGCCCGAACTAATGAATACTTAGCTTCTCACCTTTCCAGACCATAATCATCTCTGTGGGAACAGGGCTCAGCTGGCAGAAGTAATCCTCCTACTTTACTCTCCACATCAAACTCAGGCACTTCAGTGCATCCAAAGTTGTCAGAACCCAAAACCTCAAGGGTTATAAAGTCAAACCTAAAGCTTCTATTGGAATTCTGAAACCTGGGTAAAATACTGCTCATCTGAGACAACCATGCACACGCTAGAGCCAGGTGTCCAGGTGGACTATCTAATAGGAATCCTTCTCCACGAGCACCGGAGTCCAGCCCTCCGGCTTCCCCAGGGACCACCTCATCGCCCCTCCTCCCCCTCACTGGCACATTCTCTCAGTCCTTAAATATCTGCACCCTAGTCAGTTGAAAACAGGAAAAAAAAAACTTCCATAACCTCACCTGCAGCAAAACAACTCCTCAAATTCTACACACACATCAACCCTCATCCCTGAAGCTCACAAGTGCCCTCCACCCCCACCAACAGCCCTCCCGGGACTCCCCTGCAGCCTTCTCAGGGGAGATGGCCAAGGGATTAAGATCCCAGGGGCAGACTGCCTGCGTCTCATCAAGGTCTGCCACTGCCCAGCTGTGATCGGGAGCAAATCACAAACTACTCTGAGCCTCGGTTTTCTAATCTCTATAATGGGGATAATAGTAGTACCTGTCTTACAGACTGTTACAAAAATTAAAAATGAGTATTATTAAAGTCCTGAGGACAAGACCCTAAACACAGTGGGTACGCACACTGCCATGTACACCATATTTACCATTACTGCCATTCCATTCCCAAGAAGCCTTTCTTCCAGAATCCAGCAGCAGAGAATGCTGAAGACAAATGGATCTTTAAGATCATCCAAGTACCTCTAACTCTAGATATGAAGAAATGAAGGAAACTCAGATGAGACATTAAGTAACTTGCCCAAGCGTACACTGTAATTAAACCCCAGGGCTGAGCCAAGATTCCCCTGGAGATTATTTCATTGCAGCATTGCCTGCAGCACAATCAGCAGGTCATTTATCCCGAGTTAGGCGTGTACACCTCACATACACACACCCCTTGCACGTACAGGAGTCTCAGTGCATTGCCACTCAGCCCTGTTTCCTCCAGCCAGAAGTAACGAGAGCACACTTCACATTTGGGGCTGCATATTAAATTCTGACAGCACTCTCCCATCCGTGGTCTCATTTAATCCGCCAACCATTGTATAAGGCATTATTTTCCCTCAACAGTAGATGTGAAGTGATGGCGTGAAGTGATCTTTCCAGAAACTAAGTCCAGTTTCACCCAATCCAGCCGTCTTTTGATTCCCACCATATTGTCTCCAGTCCCTGAAACCAACCCAGCAAAGGGATGGGCTGACCCGATCTGCCTCCTTTACCTGCAGCTTCCTCCTCTTTGGCAGGGCCAATGAAAGCTCTTTCTCCCATCCTGCCATTCTCAACTCCAGAAAATCTCTCTCCCCTCCTTTTTTCTGTTTTATTTTACCATTTGTTTTCCCAAAAACCAGTCAAATGTAGGCAGGCAGGCAGAGCAATACTAGAAGCACATCTTTATCAAGAGCCAGGAACGCCACTCTCCTGGAGTCAAATTAAGACTTTGTGAAGAACCGCCCTATTGACCTCTCCGCAGAGCAGAGGGCCCCCAAGCCTGGGGGCTTTTCAAAGCACAGATTCCTGGGCCTGCCCCCACCCTTCTAATCAGAAGCTCTATGACGCTTGGGAATTAAATCTTGAAAAAAAAGTCCTGGAAGTGATCCACCAGCAAATATTGAGCTGTACCTAAGGATAGTCACGTTCAGCGTGTAGGACTGAAGTGCACTTCCACCCACTGCGTGCCGTGCAACACATCTAAAAATAAGATGCAGAGAGGGGATCAATATAATGAAGAAAATACAGCAAAATATTAATTGTAGAATCTAGGTGGTGGGTAAATGTTTGCTCACCGTACATCCTTTCAACTTTTCTGTAGGCTTGAAATTTTTCATAATAAAATGTTGGTGGAGGGGACTAGGACATTTCTTATGTTCAGGATTTGAAAACCACTGAGATAAGAGTGAGTCCAGCTCCTCCCGCAGTGGAAGGACCCAGGCTTTATCTTGCTGTCTCATTTTACCCATTACGGTGCTAGCCAAAGGTAACAGAAGAAGTTCAAGAAAATGGAGCCAAACCTCAAACAGGATTAAGAAAAAGCCTGCCAGCCCTCTTCCCCCTCTGTGGCCCTCGGTATCGCTTGCTTTCTATCTTATTATGCCATTAAAATAAACCAAAACTGATCTCCTTGCCTCATTTTGTTTTTTTATTTTTCTCTTGTTAATAGTCCCAAGCCTGAGGCAGAGTTCTTCATACACTGCTGACGTCCTGAAGCCATTGCTGTGCCCAGTTTTAGAAAGGAGGGTGTCTTAAGAATAAAATTGACCAGTCTGCACTTCACGTGACACTAGCCACCAACTCAGCCTCCCCACTGCCATGTACACAACTCAAATTACTAGCACCATACCAGTCTGGCTTCATCCCAGAATACAGTATCTTCAAGCTCACATACTTGTGGGCTTCTCAATGTATCAGAAAATCCTGACCACAAAAAAACAGACAGATAACTTTGGCACTGAACCACAGTTCCAGCAATCAAGGGAAACGTTCTTTAGCAATCTAGTGCCCTATGTTTACCAAACGGCATAATCATTTCTCTTGATGTCAGTGATGGTTATTTTCCATAGTGCTTGGTGCCAACCGAATGATGACTTTGTGCAGCCAGACCAGAGGGAAATCTGCAACAAAATACATCATCTCCCGCTACCTCAGTAAAAAAAAGAAAAGGTTCTTAAAACTGCCGCCTGGAGTCTTATGTTTTTACTTCCTTTTTGCTCCCTAGTACAGGAAATTCCTTATACTAAGATGTTCTGTTCCTAGCATTTTTCATTAACTGCATCTGTGCAAACATATTCCCTCCTCTTAAGAGAAGGATAGGTAAGATGAAGCCATAAAAGAGAGTATTGAAATATATGCAAGTTTATCATTGTTATTATTTTGTCCTAACAACCGTTTGTTCATCCGAATTCCCCTCTTCCCTCCCTCCACCTCCTCCATCTCTTTCACTATTTCCAGCCTCCTCTTACACTGAGCCAATCATCATCCATTACATAGTGAAACTTTTACAGCCAACACTGGCTGGGTGTCTCAGTGTCCTCTCTTCTATGTCCCTGTCATTTAGGCTTTGCCCTAATATGCAGCACCATTTCTTCCTTCAAGTTCACTTGCAGAGGACAAGAGTTTCTTTCTGTTCTTTAAAGCAAGTTATCTTTGCTTACTTTGTAATCATTTGTTTGACTTCAGTGCTGCACACCAACCATCCAGCAGATGCTTTCTGATCGCCTCAAACTGACTAAGATCATCTACATGGCTTTTTTCCTCATTGTGCTACTTTTTTTCTTAGCATGATTTTAGGAGGATAAGAACAAAATGACAAGGTACAAGGAGGGAGAATGGGGGAGGAACACTGATGCATCCAGCTGAGGCAGGCTAGGACCTGGGCCCCTTCACTGCAGTGCTTGCACCTGGACAAACATCTGGGAGCACAAAGAAACTATAAGGGACTAAAAATAACGAATCATGCAAATTATGAATAAGATACTAAAAGACCACAAGCCAGCTGCCACTTCTGAGATGCCAAGAGCAAAAGCAGGGTACTGCACATGATCCCTGCATACAGTGCCACATATAAGGTGGGCAGACCACCCCTCCAGCCCAACCCACAGATCCGTCCCTACTCTCAACCCATTTCAGGAATCAGCTCACTCTGTTCTGGGAGCAAGAGCATCTTGTTTCTCATTTTTGCTCTCTTGCACTACAGCACAAGCCCGAGTAAAGCCTTGCCTGAATTTATTGTCTTGCCTCTTACCAATTTCTATTAATTAAAGACTCCAAGAGCCCAGGTTGGTAACACAACATCAATGAAAGCTTAGGCTCCTGTGCAAGGGAGAAGTGTACCGGTGGTCCTGTGGCCTGCACCACCCTCTCAGAATGGAGAAGCACTGCCATGAAGCTCTCTCAACCCAGTGACACAGAAGCAGACCCTGCCAGGAGCAGCTGTGATTGAACAATTACGACAGATCCTTCTCAACAAATGCTCAATGTGAGCAGGGCCCTTACACAAAGCGTGCTCTGAGTCAGATCAAATAAAGACAAGCCCTAAGAATGGGACTTTTACATCAGCTGCCGGACAGGTGACACTTCTTTGGAAGTGGGCCTTTGGGGGAGCTCCAGTTCTGTTCTGCCCCATCCAGTGTCCATTAGACTGCTGGTTTTCACGGCGACCATAGCTGCAAGGCTGTTGGCTTTTAAGGCCACTATAGAGCTGGGGTAAGGGGAAGAGGGTCAGCACAAGTTACAAACACCACAAAGCCCACTGTTGTACTGAGACCACATGGTTTTTCCTGAACAAGTATCTCTCGGATTGCTCCAAGTCTTTAGCTAATTTCCAAAGTTCTGAAAAAGCTCACATTGGTTATGTCTCGCCAGTGTTCCCAACTCTTTTACGGAGTAGATTTTCTGATGTCCTTACTCTGCCATTGTGGGATTCTAGGGCCCTTTATTTTTGTGTGACATTTTAGTGAGGTGTTGACCACCATTTTAAACTCAGTATTGCTGTGTCAGTCAGCAGTGCAACATTAATATTTCCTATCCAAGAGACTGATGCCTCTTTAACAGCATGCCTACGAAAGATCTGGAAAATTCAGTATCACTGCTCTCTAATCCGGCCAAAGTTCCTTCCAGGGGAATTCCTAGGAATGCTTCCTAAAACCGAGCTAACAAAAAAGAAAGATGACTCAAATGCGGAGTTCTTTCAGCAATAAGTTTCCCACATTACTAAATTTATATTGACTCCAACATCTGAAAGTTGGTTCCTGGTGAGATGGCCCCATTTTCAACTCCACCACTGCTGGTGCTCAGCTGCTTGAAAAGTTGTGGAAACAAAGGCTTCACAACTGTGCTTAGCCTGCTGTTAACACTCGCTGAGGAAGGGCAGCAAAAGACAGTCATGTTCTCTGATAAACCGCCCTAGAGAAGAGCACGCAACAAGAAGCCACAGGGGAATGCATCCTTTTCAAACGGAGAATTAAAGAAGCCAGAGCTTCAGAGGCCCCACTCTGTTTCCTACTAACAGACTGTACCCGCATCCCTTGAGGACCAAGCCTGGTCCATGGCCATCCACCTCAGGGACATCTCTCAAGTGCCTCCCTTTCTGCAAAGAGTAATGGGAAAAGAGAAGGGAAACAGCAGGTGGGGAATTTTGACATTTTCCCCTTGTGGGTCTTCTATCAGTCTCCTGCAGAGCCGTTCTCAGGCAAGGGATAACACTTAACACGAGACAGTTTAGAGAATTTGTTCACTTCTGAGTGGCCTAGAATCCTATGCACTCTTTCCTCACCTAGCTCTCTCACTTTGCAAGTAACAATCATTTTTTTTCCTCTTACTGAGACTAAAAACAAATTGCAACTGAGAACAGCGACAGAGATGCTTCTGTTCTTTGTGTTTAAGAATTCCACAGCCCTGTTGCCAGCGAAGTCCCGTTTCACCTCCAGGAAATTCCACCCCTCAAGCTCAACTCCCCACCTTGACACAGACCACCTGTGTCCCTTGCTGCCACCACCAGCTGTCACAGGATCCTTGTGTTACCAGGCAGGCTGAGGAGTGCGAACGTCCCAGATCACCTGACCTGCCATCTGCAAAACACTGTAAGCCATTTCTTTCTCCAGCTTCCACTACTCAAATAGCTCCACTGGGACACCAGTTACATTTTGGAAAGGATAATATATGTAGGCAGCCACAAATGCACTAAAGGGTTGCTACGTTGCCACAGAGCTACTCATTTTACTTCCCAGCTTAGTTTCATTGCCTACCTAGAAGACCCTATTCAATGGGAACTACCGGTGTGACTGGGAATCCAGGTATGCCCTCAGCGGCCCCCAGTCAGGTGTGCCCCGCAGGCCCTTGCAGTGGTTCGCTCCACCCTACCCCTAGCCATTGCTTTCATCAGAAAATGTCACTCATTCCGTGGTAACTCCTCAAATGAACACAGCAAAAGGGTGTCAGAGTTAAGCAGTGGTGTAAAGATACTCTGCCACTTCCTTTTACCGTCACTCTTCAAAGCCTGAGCCCACCAGGGCGTTATATACATACATACCTCCTCAAGACTGGGTCAGATCCTTTCAAGCATGGCAGGTGAATGTGGACTCTGGCCCAGACTTGTCCTAAACCAGGACTCCACATCGCCTGATCAAAACCATAAACCAGCAACATAATTCTCCACGTCATTTTGCTTCTACGGAGCTACTTTTTGTTATGCCAACTTCTCACTTATTCTACTGCTGTTCCTTCTTGGCAGAGACCAAAATGCACTTACATTTAAATATTCACTTTAAGAGAGTGGGCCTTAAGTGCTTACACTGATAAGCGTATTAGAAAAACATTTAAAGATGACAAACCCTGAATTACACTGTGGATGTGTATGAGGGATAGAAGTTTACAAACCTCTCAAAAGTAAACCCAACCCCCAGCATGCTGCGGCACTCGGTGAGGAAGAGCTTTCTCAGCCCGTGGTTTGATGTCCTTGTGCCCAGCAATCAGTGTCAGAAGTAAAACCCAGAACCTCCCCAAGTCTATGAAAACAGGCTCCAAAAAAGGGATTCACAAGAGGCTTTTAAAAAACATGAGATGTAGCAGGAGAAAGACAAGCCACTGAAGTGATTAGGGGGGAAAAGAATAAGAAAATGTGTATCTATTTCTACTGTATAAAAACCCACCAGGGATTTTTGCTCTTTTAATTCCATTAACATAGAGTAAGGTTTACCAAGTTTCCTTCCTGATTCTAATTCTACAAGATAACGAATATTTTAAAATGTGGCTGAATCTTTTACTGTAACACTAAGAAGTGGGGCCTGCCAGCGCAACCACCTAGGACTCTTAACTACTTATTTCAACAGTAAGTCATCATTCCACAACTGCTTAGACCTTAGCAACTGGAGAACTTGCCGCTGAAGCCCATGTCCCATTACACCCGCCGTCCTGAGGGGTGGGCAAGTGTGCTTTCCCAGGGGATAAATTTAACTTCTAGGAATGACTTCAAAGCCAACCACGGTGACTGAGAGGAGCCTTCAATCCAGTTAAGACCACTTTAATGACGTGTGGTTATAAGGTAATGAGGCTAATGTGGCTAGTAACCTGGCTGAGAAGGCAGTCTGGACAGAGCGGGGATTACCAAGAAACTCACTGACCTGTGGTTACGCCATTAAGAGTACAGGCAAAGCCACCCACATAAACCACCTTGAATGGCTGAGCAACGTCCAACACATCTATTAAAATAGAGTGCTCCTTATTTAATTGTTGCCCCTGGCTAAGATAAGCAAAGAGAGAGGAATTTTTTTAAGGCAGGAATCCTAAAGCTAGACAGGAGAGTGCAACCACGAGTGAGCTGAGGCACCAGCTCAACACTGAGCAGAGCACCCAGACCTGAGCGTGCCTTCCCTGCCACAGAATTCCAGAGCCAATAAAACTTGGGTTTTGTTTGCCTTGAAAACAACAAAAGCATTTACTACTTGGAAAATCAGCAAGGTCATCTGATGGCAACAATGGAAAGAAGGTTGCTAAGGAATGGAAAGGTGAGGGCATAAACAAACTGTGTTCTTTTACCGGGGAAATACTCAGTACCAAGCTGTCTTTAATAGTAAAGACAAGACTGGTGCAAGATCAAATAGCAACCATGGCACAAGATGAGGTAGATCTCACTGACATTCTCAATGCAGACGTGTTAACCAGGCCAGGTGAGAATCACCCAGATCCTGATGAATCACTGCCGTGCGATGACAGACCTGATGGACAAACTACCTCAGCTGTCCAAAGAGGCTCCACCACGCATCACAGCCACTCCTTCCCCTGCTGGATGAGATCAAGGACCACATCTGGCACAGGAAGCCTCAGGCCACGGTGGTCTTAATATATTAATACAAGCACATTCTAGACCGACATGGCCACCTTAAGTAATGGCGTACTCACCATGATTTCTGGGGCTAAAATTGGTCTTTGTATTCACGATCAAGATGGCATCAGAAATTCTACTGTGTCTCCAGCTAACAAGACTTCAGGTCAGTGATGTCTTCATGCTCCAGCAGCACATGGTGTAACAGAAGTCTGAATAATGAAGTAAAGGAAAACACAGAGAGTAACCACCACCTGGCACATGGCAGGTCAGGAAAAGGAAACTGGTCCCAGCAGCCAGTATCTCCTGAACACAGGTGACAGATGCGGTTTTAACAAATCAGCATCACCTGTCACATTAAAATCATACAGTCAATTTGAACTGAATCAGGCTGGGAATTAGATCTGCAATGAATCTGTGTGTTGGTTATAGTGACAGTTATGGTGATCCATGCACTATAAACACGTTCATTCCTCCTTTTATATTTGGATATATTTTAAGAAACATTATAATAAAAATAACTTAAGTCAACCCATTAAGTCCTCACTGATGTTCTCTCTCACAAGAGGGTGTACTTTATTCAAGCTTAAAAAAAAAATTATAGAATTTCTGCCTGCTGTCTTCAGAAAAGGAAACTGACAATTAATTGTCCTTCCCAAAGCAAGCAATATTATACTAAGGTATTCCGCAACGGGAAATCTTGAAGCAGAAAAAAAAATCTAAGCCCAATCAGGTAAACACTGAGTAATATTAATATAATGAATGAAATATTTGTTATTTTTACAATTATTCTTAGTATAGAGCTAAATTTAGAAGTGTTCTTTTAATGGATTGCTTTTTCAATTTCTTTGTCAAAATGTCCTATTACCACTTTTATGTTAAATGTGTGACTTTACACAAGGAATCTGACAAGAAAAAAACCACACTCAAGTTCAATGTTGTATACAGTACAATCCAGGCCAGCAACTAGCAAACTGTGTAAAGTTTCAAGTCCTCCTTTTCCCCATTTTTCCCCCCTGATTTTCTATGAAAACGTAACATACAGCTGAAGGCCATGCTATTTGCTCACCAAACTCCATGGTGGGAACCCCCTCAGTGCCCTCCTAAGCTTCTACTTTCTAGCAGAGTTGGCATCAATTTGGAAGGTACAGCCAACAGTTTTCCTCCAAAGCAGCAGGAGGCCCAGCGCCCTCAGCACCCTTCAGGACAACAGCTCTGATGGGTGAAGGACAGAAACTACAGGCCCACCGAATGGTCCCAGCAGCCCAAGAACCAGGGCGCTGTGGAGCCAGATACAAAACAGCACTTGAGGGTCAAAGACTGTTCTACACAGAGAAATCATGTTCACAAAACCCCCTTTCACAATCATCAGGGCAGCCTCATTCAGATCACCGTCCAAAGACTGTATCTTGAAATGCAGAACCTTGAAAACACCAGAAATATGGCATGATAAAGAGTTCAACTGTGGGAATTCTGTCCCCGAGATTCCACTATCACAAGCCACCAAGGAAGGCTGCCCGGGAACGGAATAATAATCATTAAAAGTGGACAGCAGCTGATAATTATAAACCCCACACTCTAGCTTGAGCTCTCAAAAGCCGTCTGATCAACCCAGACCACGCTGAAACACACTGACTCTCAAAAGGGCTCCTTATCTCTGGCAAATCAAGGTATTTTTGACACTGCTACTATCTCTAAATCCAGAGTAATCCCATATGAGTCTCCCGTCCTCTCTGCCGTGTCCCTTCCCTAAGGGATACTCAGTAATTAACAAACTGAGAGCTGCAATCGTTAATATGGACAAGGAATAAACAGGGCTTAAAATGATAACTTTTGCATTTTATTTTACCTCAATTTAACAGTAGTATTTTCAAAGAAAAAGATGGTACACGTTCCTGTATTCCTATTTGCTGGAGAAACCCAACATCCAAATGGTGATAACTTTTGTGAACTCCCCGCTTTAAGACCTTCAGGTCTGGAAAATTCGATCCTATGCTGAGCTGAGTATAAATAACCACCTTCCTTCCTGCCTCCTCCAGTCTGGAGCCAGCACCACAGAAAAAAGAGCCCCACAGCCCAGTGCATCTCTTCCTCTGCGGCGCTGAGAGGATGAAAAAGCAGGGAGAGCCGAAAAGGGCACGTCTACACTGCGACACAGAGAAGACCCGGGTTCAAATTCCTATGCTGGTACTTGCAAGATCTGCAGCTTTGGCCAAGTGACCCATGCTCTCTAAGCCTTGGCTTTCTCATCTGAAAAACGTGAGAGTATTTAATACTCTCACATGATTGGCTGATGGATTAAATTAGACAGCCGTGTACAACTGACACATACCAGAGCAGGGCTTTTCCATCCTGGCACTAAAGGCATTTGGAGCCAGAAAGTTCTTTATTGCGGGGGCTGTCCTGTGCCTCGGAGCATGTTTAGCAGGAGGGAAACCACCGCCTGCCCACTGGATGCCAGTAGCCCCTCCCAAGATGTGACAGCCAAAAATGTCTCCAGGCATGGCCAAGTGTCCCGGGGGGCAGAGGGGTTTACCTTCCAGTTTAGAACCACTGCATCAGGTATTTAATAAGTATTTAAAAAATTTCTTCCCTTCCTCCCATCCATGTGGTCTTCTGAAACAAGAAACCTGGGGGATTTTTCTAGACTCCTCCCTTTTTCTCACCTAATCAATCAGCAACTAAATCCAATGCCTACTACATTTGCACCCCCCACCCCCGCCTGTTCCACTGTCATCACCATAAACTCTGCCTGGCCACCTGCAGGACCTCCCACCGCCCCGCTCCCCCCACATCCATCCTCCCCTTACTGCACGGTGAGTGTCACAAAAGCAGACCTACACAGGTCCTCAAGGGGCCTCAGGGGATAAAGTCCCAGGTCCCTGACACAGGCCACAAGGCAGCTCACACGCAGCCACTTCCCTCCTTCAACTCTGGCCACCTGGACCTCGGCTGTGCCTCCTCCCCGCTCCCCGGAGAACTCCCGTGAGACACCGTGGTTCCCTCCGGACGGACGGACGGACACACACACACACACACACACACACACACACACACACACACACACGCTGGTCTCTCCAAACTGGAGAAAAGAAAACATCCCCCAGGACCCGTGTCCTGGCTAGGCGGCAGCCACGTCTCTTCACTCATGTTCACAGCAAAACCCCTTTGAGGAGTTGCCTCTGCGTCCCCACAATTCTTTCCTCTCCTCCCTGGGGCATCCCCTCCCACCCTCCTGACCACCAAGCCCATCCTCCACACCACGTCCAGGCACATGCACTGTCCTCCGATCACCTGCCCTCCACCGCCCCGGAGGCCGCCGACCATCCCACTCCCCTGGCAGCTTTCCTGACACCACACCTGGTGGAGGACAGCCCACCTCACTGGCCACACCTCCTCACCCAGACCTCCAAAGGCTGGTGGACCCAAGGCTTGCTCTCTCCTCTAGTCATCTCCCCCAGTTCTGAGGTCTCACAAGCTAACCATATGCAGAGGACCCCAACGTCCCATCCCTGCCCGGACAGCTCCACTAGGCCAGTAGGCTCCAGATGCTTCTACCTACCTGCTTGCTGGCATCACCTGGATGCTAAGTACATTACCCTCAACCTAATCAAAATAGACCTTTGGGCTTCCCTACTCCCCTCTAATCTTATTCCTCTCCATCCTCCTCTCAGTAACTGACACTGCACCCACCAGAATCCTGGGATATCTTCATCTGTCCAACAAGTTCCAGGCAATTCCTCCAAAATACGCACCAAATCCAACCACTTCACCACACTCCACGGGCCCTTCCTCGAAGCCCAGTCTACCACCACCTCCCAACCAACCAGCACTAGAATTTCCACACTGGTCTCCCTGCTTCCATTCTCAGCCTTCCCCCAACAATCCTTTCTCCATGGAGTCGCTTCCAGTCTCAAATCAGATCCTGCTTAAAACCCTCCGACAGCTTCCCAACCCTCCCGATCTGGCCTCTGTCCCCCTCCCACTTCCCAACCTCACCACCTGCCAGTCCCTGCCACCCCCCATGCTCCTGGCCCACCACCTTTCTCTCTGTTCCTCAAGCTTGTTGCCTTTGTCTGCTATTTCCCCCCATCTGGAATAGTCTGTCCCTAAACCTCGAGGAGTTGTCAACACCTCACTCAGGGCTCAGCTGAACTGCCGTGTCCTCTGTCCTCCTGTCGGCTCCTGGAGAGCTTGTGCACCTCTACAGCACCCAGGGATGCACCCTGCCCCTCTGGAGGACATGAAATTTGCAAAACCATGTCACAGCCTCCCTGATGCTGGGATGGCAAATGCTCACACCACCCAGCCTCACCGCTGCAACCCTTCACTCACTGTGCAGCGGGGCCTCATTCGTGCTGAGAGAGGTTTTCGTTGGGGAAAGAGAGATGCTACGCTTCCCAGCATGAGAAGCCACTTCCGGCATCTGGGGAGTCCCCGTGTCAGTTCTGGTGGGAAGCTGGGCCCGTCTCCCATTACAGAAACCAAAAGTTAAAAAAGGGAAGAAACAGACCCATCACACCCCTCCCCCAGCAGCAAGGGTGTGAACTCAAGGTTTTGTTTGGCCGATCAGAGGCTCCTGCCTGAGCCTTCCTACCAGGGGCTCACAGGAGTAGAGGGCAGAAAGGAACCGGTGCAGCGGGCCTAAGGCTGCTATCCTTAGAGAGGCCTGTTTGCGAGACTGGCTCTTGGCTGTGTGCTGGGAACTTGAATGCAAAACAGCTCCCCCCACGGATATAACATGTTCCCTTAATGGTAACTGTGCCTCATTGTGCTGAGACTGTCTGCGAAATACCTGCCCTTCCTCTGGGAGCCTGGAATTTAGTACGTGGCAGGCAGACGGCAGTTACACGATCAGTCCCCAGGAGGAAGCCTGGGCACTGAGTCTCCAATGAGAGTCCCTGGTAGACGGCATTTCATACATGTTGTCGCAGCAGTTGCTGGAGGAATTAAGCGCATCCTGTGTGCTGCTGCTGGGGGAGGACTCTCGGCAGCTCCCGCCTGGTTTCTTCCACGCATCACTCCATGCATCTTTTTCCCTTCACTGATTTTGCTTTGTTTTCCTTGCGCTGTAATATACCATAACTGTGAGTGTACCAACTTCTGGGTCTTGGGAGTCTTTCTACTGAATCACTGAGCCTGAGAGTGGCTGTGAGGACCCCCAACACAGGTAGGAGACAGGAGAGCTGATGGAGCTATGCCAAGAGGAGCCCCTCCCCAAAGCATCGGGAGATGGGTGGGAAGCGGTGTCGGAGGGGGCGCTCACGGTCTGGGAGCCCAGGAGCCCTAGTCAGACGATTCCTGTGGGTTCTCTGGCTGCAATTCTGGGTCTCTAGCCTCCCTCAGTCCCTGACCACTGTCCAGGCCTGGCTCTCCAGCTTTACAGGTACTTCCGTGTCATGGCAAATACCTTCGATAAATCCCCTTGAGCTTAAATTCGCCAGAACTGGTCACTGTTGCTTGCATTCAAGAGCTCTAACTATCACAGGTTTTGTATAAAAAGAAATGCTGTAAATAAAATTGGAACTGCCAAGGTGGGTGGGGCAGGGAGAGGGTCCTGTGAGCCCCACAATCCCAGTCTGGGGAAGCGAGTCATTCTGAATAGCAGAGTCGGTTCAAGTGCCCTGTTGTCTGCGGGACCCAAAAGGCGTGCCTCTTCGTTCGAGGCTATTTTAAAAATCACTGCCAGACAGCCAACAATGGGATGAGCAGGGTATAGAGACCTGTCACTAAGACACAGAAATCTCCAGAGCCAGAGACTTCACCTAGGTAAGATCACTGGCTGTCATTACCAGCCCTTGGAATTGACTGGAAGCCAAAAATATCCCGACCCTAAGTTTTCATGGGAGCAATACAGCCAATCTGATGCCAGCCTGCGGCTGCTCAACGCCCAAACAACCCTGAAGTCCCAGACTCACACCCCGGCAGGACCCAAGAGGAGGCCCTCTGCCAGTCCCCGTCCGTCCAGAGGCGGCTGTAGGGGACAAGGACCAAGGGAGATGCTCACACTGGACATAATGCAGCAGAGGCGGAAGTTGCCCGACCGGCTGACCAAGGCCAGAACTCCAGGCTATTCCTGTTCTGCCAGCAAACCACATGCTGAGCTCCCTTATTTTCTGCCTCTCCAAATGGGACATTTATCATAGTATCCTGTTCCTTCTTCACTGCTGGAGGCTGGATGGTTTGGCAGGGGTTGTAACCTATTAAGCCGTAAGTCACCAGACCTTAAAAAAAAAACAAAACAGAAAACCTCCTTTTGTAACCAAGCAGGACCCTATAGGGCCTTCCTGGGACAGACCCCTCCCCTACGTCCTCTGCTGTAGCTCCTCCAGGAAGTACCCAGATAACAGTACCCCATGCCCACTTCCTGAGTTTTTCAGATGCTAAATTGAAGAAATTAACTACTTGATGATCTGATTGTAAGCAGTAGGCCCCAGACCTTCTGGAGCCTAAGGATTGATGTTAACCACACGGTTACTTCAACATCAACCAGTCAGAGGATTGTGCACGAGCTGATCACACACGCTGCAACCCGTCTCCCTCATGTGGCCCTGCAACATGCTTTGCTGAAACCCTTCCGGGAGAGTTCAGGGTTTGGGGGGCATGAGCCACCCATTCTTCTTGCTCGGCCCTGTAACAAACCTTCCTCCACTCCAAACTCGAACGTTTCGGTTTGTCCAGCCTCACTGTGCGAAAGGCACACGCACTCGTGATGGGGAACACTTTCAGGTGGGAGAGAAGTGACAGTGGATCACCCAGAGATGCTTGCAGTACTTCCGTGACTATCTGGGCTGCCTCCCTGGGGACAGGGGATCATGTGACTTCACGAAGCCGTGGACGTTTCTAAAGGTGTATGTATCTGAAGGCAGATGAATTGTCCATCCGCTGTAGGGTCATCGTGGAGTTCACCCCAGCTCAAGGGCTGGACCATTAAGGTAATAAAGGTAATTCCACCCCCTCCTTCCCACTGGCTGGGTGAGGGATGAGCAGTTCTAGGCCCCTGTGGGCCAATGAGACAGAACAAGAGATTTCCTGGGTGATTACGGGAATGAGAATTCCTTAATCTTAAACAGAAAGCCACAGGAAGCGATTATCTTTCCTCTGCAAGTAGAAAAAGAGAACAAAGCTCTAACTGCCATTGGCAGCCACTCTTACACCTATAAAGCCTCTGAAAAGGGCCAGGCTGTAGAGAGTGGAGCGGAGAAAAATGAACTGGATTCCATGATGATGTCACTGAGCTGGCACATGTCCTACTGTCCAGGTGGGCGCTTCTTAATAGGCACACCATAACTGAACAAGAGGGATAAGGTTAGAATCTCCAAGACAACTACCAAGAACATATCATAATACCTGAGTTGAGACTGGACAGCCCAAGTGCCACAATTCTAAGATACCATCATCACCCGTCCGCTGTAACTTTGAGGGGATGAGGGATGTGGGGGAGAGGGTGGTATAAGCCCCAGGAACCTACCTCCACATTAAACACACATATCAACTGTAAGGTGCACCCTCATTTCAGAGATACTACAAGGCTGACGGCGAGCAGAAATAAAGACACGTCCCAGGTTAGACATAACACAGTATTTGCTTTCTCTACCCTTTTGTTCAGGAAGGAACCACCAGGAA
Organism: Camelus dromedarius; assembly: GCF_036321535.1. Classification (NCBI taxonomy): domain Eukaryota; kingdom Metazoa; phylum Chordata; class Mammalia; order Artiodactyla; family Camelidae; genus Camelus; species Camelus dromedarius. The sequence goes on along the minus strand of NC_087463.1, from coordinate 14,700,343 downwards.
ACCTACTTCGGGAAAACACCGACCATTGAGGGACGTTACAAGTCAGCTCTAAGGCAAAACAAGAAGGGCTTCCAGCCACTTTGTTATTTGTACCAATGACTGTAGCTAAGCCTAGTTACCATGTTGGTAAAAACCACTCAATGCTACCATCAGGTGACGACAAGACCTCTCACACAAAACCCAAGCAAACAAAAACAAAAAAAACAAATTTAAGTCTGACCACAGGCCACAATCTTCATAGTACACACACAAAAAAAGTCACAACACTAAAGATTTAAATGACTTTTATGCAATCATAGTGTCAAAAAGGATGAAAATGCAAATTTTAAGTGTCCAGAGTGGAGAAAATGAAACATCTAGTTTACAAGCTGCGAGTGGGGGAAAAAAAAAAAAAGAATATAATCTGCCAGCCACTTTTTCTGAAAAAAAAATCCAACCCTTTACCTCTCCCTCCACTTCCCACCTCGGGGAGCTCCTAAAAGGCACAAGTCACGGTACAATGACCTTGAAGTCTTCAGATACAAAGCACAAAGTGGGCCGTTGATAAAACCTGCTCAACTGAACAAACACTATCAGTATCTGTACTGAACAAATGCTCTAGGTTCTACCTGAAGCCTGAAGTACATGCGTTTGCGAGGTTTCTTTCTACCTCATTTTTAGACTTAACTTTTATGTTAAGAAAAAAAAGTTCATTGTAGAAATATACAAAACATTAAGCAAGCAAAAACAATAAAAATTACCTGTAACCTCTTTGCTCAAAGGTAACTGTCGTCAACATCCTGGGATCTATTCCTAGCCATTTTTTCTTTGCACACTTTTAACCACAATAGGATTCTACTGTTCTGCAGAAACAGTGCACTGTTTTGTAAACTACTTTTCCCACTTAATATTATATTACTGACATCTCCATGTTATTAAATATTCTTTGATATCTCCCCACCCCACCCGCCACCCCGACAGCTACACAATAAATACTTTTCTATCTCACTTCTCCAAGCAAAGAAGCAAAGGCTTTTAGTCCCAGCTTACGTGTTCTCTTTCGCTAGTAACATTCACTGACGACTAAGACATCTATTCCAAAGGCAGGCAGTGCAGCCCGATCTCTCAAGTTATCAACATGAACATACGCTAGAACTCAAAGTCAACATGCAGAGTTCAGCTCCCTGTAGATACAGCTTAATTCAAAAACCACATTCATCTCTCCTCGGGACTCAACAGGCGGGGAGGAAATACAGCCAGGTCAGAGTTCAAACACCAACTGACGGACTGTAATTACGGCTGCCTCCAATTATCACTCACAGTCCACAAAGCACCAAAGGAAAGAGAAGAAAGGATAAAAGTAAGCAAACCAATTCTCGGTTTTGCCTTTTTTCACCTTAAACCCCACATCCCTTCCCCTTTCCAAACCGAACTGCCAAAGATGAAGTTAGTACTCTGAGGACACCTGAAGTTAAACCACTGATTAACAGAGAGAGAGCAAAGTGGAGACTTAGAAAACACAGCGCAGGATTCTCAACAGATCTCCGTTCCTCAGGAGCTAAAGGTAGTTGGGAGATTCATAAGTATGTGCAACTTTTAATTCAGTGGGACACACAGACATCCACTTTCTTCATGAATAGTTAATACTGAGTGCTTACGAAGCCAAATACTTCTCTAAGTAGCTTCGGCTTGCTTTCATTTTCTGAAAAACCAAAGTGACTTCCAGCACTCAAAAGCAAAACAAAACTTAATACACGTAAAGACAAGGAGCCCTTCAGTACAAACATCTTCAGTCAAACAACAGGAAAACTTAGAAGAGGAGCTTTTCATCTTCTGCTACGTTACCTGGGACGCAAGGCTGTCTTCACCAGAGTCCTCATGCTGGTGGTTGCCAAAACGGACTGTCAAAGACTTTTAATCAATCACCTAGATCACTCAAAAATGGTTTAACTTTGAGTTTTAAAACATTAAAACAGATGTTGCACCAGGGTGGTTCCGCGTGGCCTGTCTCTCCCACTGCAGCCCCCTCGCCCACAGGGGCAAGGCCAGCTTTACAAAGTGCTCTCAGAGACACACAGCGTGACCCAGAACCACATCCGGGCAGACCAGGAAGAGACAGGCTTGCATGAGGCTGAGCACGGGGAATATAATTAAAATGTGAAAACTGTATTAACAAAGGCAAGACCAAGAATCGGAGGCACAACTCAAGCCCTTGCTGCTGCTCCACGGGGTCCCCTCCAGGTCTGCTTCCTCAGTCAGGAGGGACCCAATCACACAGAAGGAGATGATGGAGCACATGATGGTACCCACGTGCCTGAGCCAAACGAGCGATCCATCAAAACTTCACTTCCGTGTACCTGGGAAGCCACAGGGCAGCAGGAGCCCTGATGCATCCCGGGTGATGGGCCACCACCCTAACTAGCAATGGGGCTGTTTCTCGCATTCGTTCATCCCCTTCCTGGGACCACCGCCTCTACAAGCCCGGCCAAGTTTCACCTCCACAGGACGGATTTCACATTGCAGCGTTTTACACTAAGAGAAAACTCATTTTTGAATGGCCCTTTTTTCTTGGAGAACAGGAAGTATAAAAAGAATACGAAGTCTCTCAGTGGATGCTTGCCTGCCAAGAAGCCACCAAACCGTGATTTTGATGACAGCAAGGGAATCTGATAGCCTCTCCGTTAAACTTGGCCAGTTCTGAATCAATATGGGACTCTGAAGTCAGGGACAAAAAGTCGACTGAAGTGTCAAATTTAAGCTCGTTACCCCAGACATGCTTATGTAATGTGGCTTTTCTCACCTCAAAGTATTACAGTAATAGGAGGCATTCAGGCCACTCGGCTACAGGACAAAACGTTACGACTATAACGAGATCCTATGTTTTCGTGAAATAAGTGTCCAAGATCTTTAACCACTGCTTTTCTCTCTGCTAGAACCTGAGCCACAGTCTTGCCTCAGGAACCAAGAATATCTCCAGCAATCCAACGACTGGGAGCAGTGAGAGTTATCAGTTCCTTCTCAAAGTCAACGTCAGCAATTATGGAACCGTCCGTGCAACATACTAGAATTATTTAGAAGGTCCCTAAGCACCCAAGAAGAAAGGATATGACAGCACTTCTCAAAGGACCTTTTCTGTGTGTTTGTATGTCATGGGGGCTTTTCCCCCACAAATCCAAATGCCTTTTGGATTTGTGCCTTTCCCAAGTTTTAATGTCCTGGGTAAGAGGGAGCATGGGAAACTTGGAAAACAGACGATTCCTGCTATTTTCCACACTGAGAAATACCACTTTAGGTGTTTTTATTACAGAACTGATTTCTCTTTTTAGTCTGTAGGAAAATACTGTTTTCTAAGTCTAGTTTCTTTATCCTCATCTCTAAATTATGCTCCAATGTCCATATTCCGCCAACAAGCAACTCCCAAACCAACGGTTAACATCATTAAACAGAAACAGTACAAACATTGCCACCTATAGTCAGAAAATGAAATGTATTTGTCTATACCGTGACCTGGAAGAGAATCAGTATGAAAACAGAAAGCAACACTGTGTCACACTTCCCTTGCCCTCTGTGAATTCTACTACCGTAACACTTAATATCAACACTTTCATTTACTATTTTAATCCTCTTTTATGTGGATTGTTAAAAGATCACTATGTAATCTGCTTTATTACCAATTCACAAATATATCAGTAAGATAAAAACACTTATTCAAAGACCTACAGCATCAAAAAGCTTAAAAACTCTTAAGTTAGGATCTCTTTTGACTACTGCTAGTTGTCTAGGACCCAAAATTCAAGGGCAACAATAAAACCTGCTTAAATATCTTTTTAACATAAAACAAAAAATTTTGATGTGATTTCAATCTATTGAAAAGAAATTAATTTGTTTCTTCCACCAGTCCCATATAATCATGATTGTATGGTCTTATTTAAATAACAGCACATTACAGAAAAGTTATTAATTAGCAATGAGCATAGTTTCTTCCCCCCATGGTAAGTGTAGAAGCCATTTAGCAGGAGCTCAGAAGTATTGCTGTGATGATGTCACAATCGAAAACCATTCTTAACGCTAGAGATTTCTTCCTTGAGATTATTCATGTATCCCCTGAATATATACCAAGCACACTGATGCTCCCAGAAGCCCCCAACAACTTTCCAAGGAAGTTTCCCAGTGATGCCGGGACTCAGTGCATTGAAGAGATGCCCTGGCACCATTCAACCGCTTCCCTTTAAATTGCATTCTGTATGGTAAAGAAACTGCCATCATCGGCGGATTCTCATTTGCCACTGTCCTCATGTCTTTACATATTCCTTAAGGAAACTACTTTCCAGTGACGGCATAATTCGAATAAACACTTTGACAATAAAACTAAACAGAATATAAATTAAAATGTCAATTTCTACAAATTCCATAGAACCCTTTAAGAAAAGAAAAACCTAAAGAGAAATAATGATGCTTCATAAAATCTACAATATGGTATACTTGCCAATTTTAAAAACTGCTTTCAAACGCCACCATAAAGCTGAGGCCCTTTTAGGGTGTGTTTCTTAAACATTAGCAGGAATGACACAGATTAACTGGGCTAGCCTGAGTCCTGGAGTCCTGGATAGAGGAGCTCTCCAACCAGCAGTGCTTGGCCTGACTCAGGCACATGCAGTTGGAATGAATGGGCAAGTCGAAGCTTCTGGGGAGCAGCCTTTCAGCATCCTCCTTCAGCTCCAAACAATACCTAAACTGTAATTTCTGAAAGCCATCTTGTGACCATTTTTTGCACAGCTGCAAAGCTGGCCTGCAGGGTTTCTCAAGTAATCTCTTGAAAATACACATGGACCACATTCTATAAATTAACGACTATTCTTAATGATTCACAGATGGCTAGTCAGAGGGGCACATCACCAAGGCTCCCTGTCTTTCTTCTGCTGATGCCCACTTAAGAGCATTTCCCTTATTCTAGCCCTTTCCTCAGAGACAAAAGGGCAGAAATCTGATCGGCAGTTGACTAAAACTGTTGACTGACTAGGGGCATTGAAACTGGTGACTTAGGGTTATCTTAGGCTTCCAATGAGAGTAATTTATGAATTCTAAAACATCTTTGTCTTCATATTTTAACATCCCTAAAATAATAATGCTTCATAAAATCAACAGTTATCACAGCCTGACAAGTTTTTTTTTTTCCTTTTCTAAGCGGTACGTAACACGTGGTGCATCTTAAAATTGACAGCATCTTGAGTAAAGAAAATGATACCTATGCCAAAGGGTAACCTTAAATGTTTGTGATGAAGTGAGTAATTATACACAAATAAACAGGAAGACCTCTAAGACAATAGGGAGCAGGGGAGACTGTGGCAACTACAGCACAGCTGCCATATCTCAAGGGCTATGACTCAGACCCACTAATCGTTTCCAGGTGAGAATGAAGACCCAATGAAGTCAGATTTTGACCGTTTTCCCATGAAAATCTCCCCGTTTTAAAATACTATAGATACAAATGAACTTATTTCACAAAGCAGAAATAGACTCACATACACAGAAAACAAACTTATGGTTACCAAAGGGGAAAGCAGGGGGAGGAGGGATAAATCAGGAGTTTGGGACTAACAGATACAACCTACTATATATAAAATAAACAACAAGGACCTACTGTATAGTGCAGGGAACTACATTCAATATCTTGTAAAAACCTATAATGGAAAAGAATCTGAAAAAGAATATATAAATGTGTATATGTATAACTGAATCACTTTGCTGTACACCTGAAACATCGTAAATCAACTATACTTCAATTTAAAAAAAAAAACACCATCACTATGGAGATGATACTAAGCAGGGCACATAGTGAATTCTGGCCTAGAAGCCATCAGTTTACAATCTCTGACATTTGCCTCTATCTTATATTATCCTGTTATGAAGACCTTTCAAGATACCTGGAAGAGAGGGAGCATGTTAAAAAAAAAAACTAGGGTCTTGGAATCACTAGAACTGGGTTCAAATCTTGGTTCTACACCTTACTTGCTGTGTGTCCTCATACAGGTCACTTAACTTCTCTGAGCCTCCATTCCTCATATATAAATCACAGCATACCTCATTGGGTTCCTATGAGGATTAAACGAGATAGCCATCGCATTAAGGCCCAATACAGTGCCAAGTGCAAAGAAAGCACATGACACATTAGCCCACTATCGTCGTTTGTATAAAATAAAGAGGGAGGGTATCAAAGTACCATCCCCTGTCAGCCTAGCCTTCATCTCTAAGCAATGTGCCTCATTCTAACCACCAAAAAAAAAAAAAATCTAAATGCCATACCTAAGGAGAAAGTTCTCTAACTTTCATCCACCAGAAAATCTGTTAAATAAAGGATACCTTTCTGAGATGTTATAATAAAAGATTTCAGAAGGTTAAGAGCAACATTCACAAGTAAATTGTGCCAAAATGTGCTGCAGATCACCAAAAAAATAAATAAAAACAAAACGCAAAACAAAAATCCGTCAAGGAACTAGGCCAAATGCAGAAAGTGGTCCAAACTGTTCTAATTCCAAACCAAATCTGATTCTGGGCCCTGAATCAGAAATATGGTTAGTTTGCTAACCCCGCCAATACCAGAAGTCCTTCATCTGATAGCAACTGCAAATTTGATTACCCAAATGGACCTAATTTGAATCCGGGTGAATATGAACTATAGCTCACCAGAGGAACCCCAGCCAGAAAGACACAATAAACAGCACATGCGCTCACACAAGCAAAGCCCACATTTAATCCCTTTCATTCGACAAGCTGGACAGACCTAGAACAATGCCCTCTGTCTCGGCATCCCGCGATTTTCTAGGTTAATGCAACGCTTCACCAGCAGTACTTAGAGCTAAAGAGTCTTTCAGAGATGGGACACAACTAAGTGCACTCCAAACACACAACGCTCTTCACCAGCCTCCAAGGAAAATACAAACTTACTTTTAAGAAATTTGCTAGGTACAAATGCCTATTTTGCTAAGAGGTTTATGAGGTGACTCTGCCATGAAGCAATCAAAATATCTTCATGTGTGATGTTCTGCAGCACACCAAGTGCATGAACCGAAGTGCCCCCATATTTAATACGCCCTGGAAAAACCACCCTGCCATTTGTTACATCAGGCATCCACTTTAAGAGTCTGTTAAAAAACCTCCCATTTGTTTCCTCACACAGACCAATTCAGAGAGACAAAACAAGCTGTGCAAATTCAAAACTTTCTTGTTAATATTCTACGAAGGCAACCCCTGATCTTCCGAAGGGCAACCCGACAGCATGAAACCTCCCATAAAAAACAAATACCGTAGAAATGTGAAGTCATCAAAACAACCCTGCCCCCACTGATAGGAGAAACTGAGAAAAGACAGATATGACTTGTCTTTTGTAACATAGTGTACGTGGAATTAAACAGCACCAGCAACATGGCCATCATTTAATCAATATAATTTCCTCATCACTTCTTGCTGTTTATTCCCTATACAGCCCCAGTAGACCTCCAGTAACAAGCAGGAGTGAAGCCAGTCACACACAAACATACACACACACCCCGATTCGGTTTACATTCCATCCTTCACTTTGACCCTAAACACCAGTATTCAGCTCATTCAGACAAAAGTGGTAAGAGGCGCTCTAGGTAGATTCTGACACTAGCTGTAAATGCAGACAAAGCACAAACACTGGCATGCATGTGATTCATTTACGCTGCTGCATTTCCCAAAATGCTCATTAAAAATCTTTTTCCACAGAGATTTTTAAGAATGATCATGTAATTTTTTAAAAAGACCTAAGATGAAAAGCAGCTGTCTTGAGCAGCCACAGTACTTCAAGCCCCTTTGTTTGGGAATGCCTGTGTCTCACCACCTTCCTAAAAGCTCACTGCCTGCCCTCTACTGCTACTAATTAAACGGAGAAGTAGAGAATGAAAGAGAAAGCACCTCAAAAAGGAGAGACAAGAGGGAGAGGTGATCCCCCTGGGTAAATGAAACAACACTACTTTTCACCCATCCCCAGGTAACTGCACAGAAAGGGGGGAATATTTTATACAAGCACAGCATGGCAAAATGATGGGAAACGCCAATCACACATTATTTGCATTGTGATCATTCTTTGATAAAAGAAATACCACAACAAGCTTTACCTAGCACCATTAAGGAAAAACAAAAAAAAAAGCATCCCCGAACACCCTCCCCACCCTAAGACACCTATGCCATTACACACCTAGAAGCGCGAACACACAAACACACACACACACAGTACCAGGATAGGAAAGCTGGTGAGAGGGAAGCCATAACGTTCTCACGTCTCAGATAAGAGCCTATTAACCCCACCCCCATCACCCGAGAAAGAGGAGACCTCAGAAAACAGAAAGGAAGAAAGAGAAATCCAGAAATCTTTGAATTTCCAGGCATTAATTTTTCATGAAATGCACAACCATAGGAAATACCTCCCTGCTGAGTAATGCTTCATGGGTTGTAAATTCACCTCTCGAAAGGCAAGCCAGACCTAAGCGCGCACCCCGCCAGATGGCAAACCCCTCCTACCTGCTCCATCCAGCCTGCCTGTCACGCCGCGCCAGCGACACTCTCCCACCCCCCTTTTTGGCAGAGCAACACACCAATAAGAGCCGAGTGTGGCTGGTCGGGAGAGGGCTTAGCAGTGATTTAGCAGGATCGTCTCAAAAGGGGGGAGTGGGAACCCGCAAGGAGAGAGTGAGGGTATAAACAAAGCCCTTTCCAGTCAAATCAACAGCCCCGGGGGCGTGGCTTACTTAATTCGCTTCATCAATAAAAAGGATCAATTGAGCTTTCATCTCTCCACTCACCCCGGAGGTGCTGGGCTTTGGATCCTTGGGAGGAAAAAAATGGCAGGGCTGAAGCTTCCTCCAAGTTTCCAGTAGCACCTGCCATTATCCCAGATCTACTCCTTGCCACCCAAAAGACCCCGAAATCACACTCCTGGCTTTAGACTCTGCAAGACAGAGGGTCGGACATGCACAGCTCCGAGTGTTTCACCGGCTCCCTCCGTAACCAACACACACATGCATCAGAGCACTTGCTGACACTCGTTAAAAAGAAAGTTCCAGGGGGAAACAATTCAGGTTCCCTCGCGACCCCAGGCTCCCCCACGTGGCGAGGGTCTCCTGCCGCGACCTAGACGTGACACACATCATGGACTCCCAAGCTGCAGGGGCGTAAGGCGGAAAGTTGCCCCACAGCACGGGGAGACGCGGCTCGGAGGAAAGGTAGGCGCGGGCAGAGAGGCGCACGCGCCCTCTTCCCAGCCAAAGGCGAGGAGCGGCAAGCAATCCCTCTGCTCGCGGGGCTTCGCGCTGCTTTATTTACAAACAATGCGCTGGACCGGAGGGAGAGGGCGGCGGGCGGAAGAAGCGAGCACCCCGCCAGGACCCCGCTCCAAGGCGCTCCCGCCTTTGGGGTTCCCCGGCAGGCGCGGAGTACGCGCACCCCGGGGGTCGTCCCAGTCCCCACCCCCTGCCGTCGCCGGGCAGGAACTCCCCGGGGAGTCCCGTCGGGAAGGGGGCGCCGCTCACCTCGTCTTCCGAAAGTCCGTAGACCGGCTCCCCGAGCCCGGTCGCCATGGAGCCGGCGCTCCCGGGCGGCTGGGCTGCGGCGCGGGCGGCCGGGTCTTCCCTCCTCCTCCGGGGCCGGTCGGCCCTGCGCCCGGCCCTGCGCACGTCCCGCCGGGCGCCGGCAGGTGAGAGAGCCCGAGCGCGCGCGCCTCGGCCGCTGCCTGCGCCGCTTCCTCCCGGAAGGCTGCGGGGCCGTGCGGGCCGGCGGGCCGAGAGCGCGCGGAGCAGCGGGCGGCAGCGGCGACGCGGAGCCCGCCGGGCTTTCCTTCCCTCCCCGCTCGCCCGCCGCTCTCCGCCCCTCTCCGAGCCTGCTCTCGAATCTCTGGAACCCGGCTCGCCCGCCCCCTCTCTCGCTCCCTCCCGGCCCCCGCTCTCTCCGCCCCCTCCTCCGCCTCCTCTCTCCTGGCGCCCGGAGGGGACCCTCCCCGCCTCGCCGGGGCGGGCACACGCGCCCCCCAAGCCAATCACAGGCCGGACCGGGGGGCGGGCCGCGGGCGCGGGGGTGGTGGAGTTCGGCCCCCACGCCCACCCCACCCTGGGACTCCAGAGCCGCTCCCCGAGCCGCAGGGCGGGTCGCCGGAGGAGTGCCGATGTGGGCTCGGCCCTCGGAGCTGACCCACCCTCCCCTCCGGCTCTCCCTCCGCTTTGGGGAGCGGGCCGGCTGGGCATTTGGGGGAGCTGAAGGCATTTTCCACAAGAAGGTCAATTTTTCTTCCCCAAAGTCTTTTTTAACCCAGAGCCTTGAGCTCGCGGTAGTTGTTAAAGGGGGGAAGATGGATGTTTCTAGACCCCTTTAAATTCTTGGCAACCCCAGCAAGCCGAATTTGGCTGCATTGTCGGCGCCCCCGAGCCGCCTGGCCCGGCCGCCAGCCGGGAAGAGGCTGCCCCGGTGTGGCCGCGGGTTGCCACTGCCTGTGTCAACCTTACAGGGAACAAAACCAACACAGCGCCCGCTGAGTACACACCCACCCACTCGAAAACACACAGCGCGGTTCTTTGAATAAAAAACCATCTCTTTTGTGAGCCGCAACGTGAAATATCAAGCCTAAGTTTAAGGTTATCCTCTGCATATGCAAACCATTAAGACGTCTTATTAGCCATCGTAGGATTCTTCCCACATCCCAGCTACTGTTTCTCTAGCAAGCAGTTCATTTAATCCTTCAGATTTATAGGAACGCCAGAGACTACTTTAAATAAGAGAAAAATTCGTAGGTCGGCTTTTTCAGGAAGACTTCCTTTAAATTTAGATGTTAAGTACAGTTGTGGGTTCAAAAAGAAAACAGAAGCAGAACATGCTATTTGCCTTTGAAAAGAAAAACATCAAAGTGCCCTCTTTGGTATTCAGAGGGTGCATTTAGGATTTTCATTCAAGTCAGTTGTTTAAGAAAGGAGAACTCACGTGATCCGGAAGAATCTTCCTGCCCGACCGCAGCTCCTTTACTAAGTAACCGTTGTGTGCAGCGCTAGATCGTTTTCAAAAGAAAGGAAACACCCATCTTAATGTAAGCTCTCCTTTGCCTCCCTACGACATGACTGTGGCTTAAATATGTGCCATACTGTGGATTTTCTTTCAAGACAAAGCCCCTTGGAGTCAACACCCTACTCAGGAACCTTCTCTACAAATCGTGAGCCATTAAATCCACAAAATGCCACAAAAGTCCAACTGAGGGAAAAAGTCATCTTTAATGGAGGAGCATTTTAAAAGACAGGTCTCTGCTCATTCTGTCCAGGCCAAAGTTTTTTGACCTTTTCAGGCCTAGATTATTTTTCATTTGATAAACATTTACAAGCACACACACTCACACAGAGGCGGCACACACCAATTCTAACATGCCCTGCAGCCACCGTGCCTGTGACTCCTCCAGGAGTCACGGCTTCCCTATCCTCACTCACCAGGCCTTGTCAAGTTTTGTCCAGTTTATATTATACGGGGAAAGGTAAACTTTGAAAAAAATTGTCTAATAGAAAATTAGAATTTCTAATTACACAGGACACCCCTTCTACACCCTGGAGGTGCACAGTTCCAGCCTTTATCTTTGGTGAGGCTGTATCATTTGGGAGCTGTAGAGGTGTGTCTGTGTGCTTCTTCTCTGTCCAGTTTCCATGGTCCTGCTCCCACACCCCCACAACAGCCTACACCTGCCAGCACTCTGGGGCCATGACCTTGGCTTTCCCTAAGGCATGATTAGGAGAAACTACAACATGAACCCTGCCTTATGTCATTCATTGTAGAGGTGTTTATAAAAATCATGATTCAGTGTTCTCTGTAAGACCCAAACAAGATGTTTATTTTAAATCCAGGAGGAAAAGTTTTCTTTCTTCCAAGGAACTGGTAAGTTTTTGCATGATGGATGACAAGAATTATTTAAACTGATTGTGTTTTTCTATTTACTTTGGCCACCAGGGAGCTCAGGGCCCATTTTATAGCCCTAAGTCATAAAAGAACCCCATAAAAACAAAATCAATCCCCTATATAATTACATACCACCTTTTCCCATGCAGTGGTTCTCCACCCTGGATACATGCTGTTATCATCTGGGGAGCTTTAAAATGACCAAGCTCACAGTCACCAGCCTGAGAGACTATGATTTCTTTGTTTCAGCTGGAGCACAGGCATTAGCAGTTTCAATAGCTTCCCAGGTGATGTTAATGTCCATTTAAGGTTGAGAATGGCAGCCCTGGCCAGCAGGTCCCGAACTTTGCTGCAGGTAGGAACACCTGAGGATGTTTAAAAACCACTGCTGTCTACCAGCCACCCCCATACACTCTGATTTAATTGGTGTGGGGTGCTACGTGGGCGTCAGGAGTTTTAGAAGCTCCCCAGGTGATTCTAATGCAGAGCAAAATTTAGGGCTCTCCAGCTCAGACTGATATTCTTTACATATTTTCCATCATCTTGATCTTTTAAATTTTATTTTTTTCAGTTTAGAAGAAATTACATACTTTAAACATACTCAAATCCTTTGTGGAATGAGGTAGGATATAAACAAATATACTGCATATGACTAGTATCCTGGATCAGTTTTCCCACCCCTTACTGCTTTGGGATACCGATACAAATTAGTATCCCATTATTTGCAGGAGGGGAGTTCTGGGAGGACAGCCCTTAGGAAAAACTAACCCACAGTCCCCTCCAAAGCAAAATTGTTTCAGTCTCCAGTTAATTTCATGTCTACCCAACAATGATAAAGAACCTAATTTATAGAGTCTTCTCTGGAATTTGTTCTATTTTGTTTCCATTAGAGACTGCCTTTAACAATCTTGGACTTGACACTGTGGGTGTTTGGTAAATGCTCTTCGCTTGGATCATCAGGAATGAAAAATTAGCGAGAACAATTTTAAAGTACAATGGGTAATCACAAATAGGGAACATTTAATGTCAAGCCTCTTGACAAATTATTGAGTTGCCTTAGCAAGTTATGTATATCTGAATCAAGTCTGGGAAGTACCCAGAGCTGAATAACACATAGTGTCACATATCTGTGGGTTTCATGTAAATAACACTAGATTTTTTTCCTCTTCGATTTTTGGTATTTTGTGTTCTTTAAAAAGAAAGCTCATGAAGCAGACTTTTTGAAGATGGCCATGTACCTGCAAAAACCGGTGTTGTCTTGGAACTTAGGAACATTCATTGACACAGAGGAATCTCACAAATTTGTTGTTTATGATCATATGAGGAAATAAACCATGCTTCAAAATTTAGATAAATATAGAGATGGGTAGCAAAGAATCACTTGTAAATAGCTAATCTTTTTGTGTAAAAATAGCTAAACTTTTTAGGAAATATTTTGAACACATATGTACTATTCATCATAGCACCCTAAAAATAATAAAATATCGTCCAAGATATAAATACATGATTTGTATATTTCTGACAAAATACCTTTTATCTGTCTATATTAGCTATTTGCTTTTTTAATTTATTTATATTTCTAAAACATCTGATTTGTTTCCACATTTTTACTGTTTTTTCTTACTTTTTAATGCATCTTTTTTATTGAGTTATGCTATTATTCTTTGTTTTCTTATTATAGCTGTTTCCATCTCCTGGTTGGAATGTTATTCACTGCATTTCTATTCTTTTCCTGTTTACCTTGGACCTTTTTTTAATTTTTAATTTAAAAAAATTTTTTATACCTTTGACATTTTACATGCATACCTCACTTGAAAAATCAAAAGTTAATATCTTAATCCCACATCTGAACAATACAAGAAGCTTAAGACACTGTTTTTGATGACCAACTCTTTTTATTGTATTACTATCCAATTTTGTTCTCTCCTTTTTAAACTACTACATTAGATATTATTTTTATATTATACAATTTTTTTAGCTTTACCAGTATGTATTGTGGTTTTGTTTCTAAGGATTCCATGTTGCTTCTTAGACATTCCCTTGGGATCATTTTTCTTCTTGAAAAATATCCTTTTAAATCCTTTTAGTAAACATCTATTGGTGATAAACTTAAATTTCTGTTTATCTGAAAATATCTGTCCTCATTCATGCAAGATGGTGAAAATTAGATCTTAGAAGCAGACTCAAAGCCGTTGTGGGATGTAGAAGAATGTAAGTAAATGTTTTTAGTGTGACTGGTGTCATTGATTTTATCCACACCTACCATTCTGAAGTGTGGGTTTGTAAATTAATTTCTTAGGCCATTGTGGAGGGAACAGAACCACCCTTACGACATTCAGTAGTCTTATCCAAGGTAAAATGGTTGTCTGATTCTCAGCACTTGGAAGACGCTATTTCTCTCATTTCTGGTTTCCGTTGTTGACGATGAATGGGCAGCTCTTAGTTTAATTATTATTCCCCTGTAGGTCATTTGCCTTATGTTTAGCTGCTCTTTGTTCTCGATGTTCTAAACTTTCTATAATTTGTCTATATGTGACTTTCTTTTTATTTATCCCGCCCAATACTCTTTGCACTGTGGATTTCAATCTTTGATCCTTTCTGGAAAATGCTCAGCTATCATTTCTTCAAATATTGCCCTTTCTCCATTCTCTACATCTGTCCTTCTGGGACTCCGGTGAATCACATGCAGACCTTGTCTTCAGAATCTCTTAACCTCTTTAACATATTCCATCTCCTTGTCTGTCTGTGCAGCATCCTGGGTGATTTCTGCAGATTCTCTTCCACTTGGCTAAGGAACTATTTCATCGAGTCTAATCTTCTGTTTAATGCATCAGTTGAGTTTTTTTATTCGGTGATCAAATTTTTCATATCCAAAAGTTCTATTTAATTTTTTTCATATCAGCCTCATCATTCTTGAGAGTTCCTCATCTTGTGTTTCCAAATTTTTTATTAAACATTTCATAATTACTTATTTTATTAATTTCTGAGGAATAGCTGAAAGTTTGGAATGTGTCTTCCATTGTTTCTGCTGACGCTTGCTCATAGCCACTTCATTCCATGTGCGTTGAATGTGAATTCATTTGGTTGTGATTTTATTTGGTTGATCTTTGTCTGTGGAACTCCAAAGTGGATTTGTGTTTGTTTCTGTAAGAATTAGGAAATGCTACCACCCCATTAGAGAGTCTGTTTTGTACAGAAGTCCTAGATTCAGCCTCTAGACCCAAAATGAGTCCCCCCTCAGTTGCAGTGCAAATAATAGCATTTACTTGCTGTTTACTTCATCATGCTTTGGGTTCAGCTAACTTTCTCAGAATGGAGGGGTATAGACAAACACTATATTACTGTTCAGCAAATGTTCACTTCCTCACCTCCAGGAGGAATAAATGTTCCTGCCCCAGTGATACTGCACCTGACCATGTACCTTATTTAGCCCAATGGAATATGAGGAGAAGTAGCAGTGTGGCCAGTTCAAAACAGAGATTATAGAGACATTGCAAGTTTTTGCCACCAATTCTGTGTTCCTGCCCTGCACCATGAGAACATTACATCCCAGGTGAGGGTGGCTCCTTAAGCCTGGTCCCATGAGAACACACAAGAAAGAGACCTGAATTTGACCTACAGCCTGGAGCAGGGTCACCCAACTTATAGCTGCCAACATGCAGTGTGAACTAGAGGTAGATAATTTATTGTAGCCACTAAAGTTTTGAGACTTTTGCCACACATCATTATCCATTATCAAAGCCAAAGCTGACCAGTATTTGGAAGCTCGGGGATTAACTGGTTACCCAACAATACATTTTAAAAGTCAGGATAGTTTACAGCAAGGAGACAGAGCAGCTAGACCACCGTATTGCTAGTTAAGGAAGCTCTATTGACCCTATTTACAAGTGAGGCACTTGAAATGTTATACAGTTATGTTTTTCTGCCTAAAAGAGGCAGAGTCATATTGGTTCTTTTAAATAATACCTTTGCATTCCTATTCATCTCCATTAACTCATTTAGTAAACTTTAAAAATCAAACGCCAAATTCTTATTTCCTAGAAATTTGGAAGCATATTAATTGGTTTCCTATGGCCACTGTAACAAACCACCACACACTTGATGGCTTAAAACAACAGAAATTTATTCTCTTACAGTTCTGGAGGCCAGAAGTCTGAAATCAGTAGCACTGGGCTGACACCAACATGTAGGCGTCCCTTCCGCAGGCTCTAGGGGAGAAGCCATTGGCATCCAGAGCTGTTCCTTCCGTTTCTCTGCTCACGGCCCCTCCCTCCTGCTTCCGATTTCTCTCTCTCTTTGTAGAGGTCATCTCTCTGCCATCTTTCTTCTCTCTGTAGTCCAATCTCTCCCTGCCCACTTCTTATAAGGACACTTGTGGGGACATGTAGGGCCCACTCAGATAATCCAGGATAATCCCCTGGAAGATGGTCTCAGAAACCTTAATTTAGTCACACCTGCAAACTCTCCTGCCAGATAAGCAGACATTCCCGGATTCCAGGGATCAGGACCAACCTAGTTATTTTTAGAGCCCGTTATTCAGCCAACCACAAGAAGCATGGTGTTAATTTCAGTCTATGCTTTTCTGGATGCACAAATGCTCGATCATCTGAGTTCAATTTTTTTGGTAGAAAGGGAGTGATTTTTTTTCCTCCTCACGTTGCACTTTTATTTGCCAGAAGCAAGATAAATTATGCCCTTCGACTCTGTGATAGAAGCAATGAAACAGCTGCTTTAATTAACAATTTTGACAAGTTTATTGATCATTTTTAAAACAATAATCTAAGTGACCTGAAAACTCTCTGCTTAATTTAGAAGGTGAAATGTGTCTTTCCTTTTTTGAAGTCCTTTACTTCACTAATAAAATTTTGAACATGTGCTTCTAAGATAACTTTCTCTAGTTTTACTATCTGTATTTAAAAAGGGGAAGATTGAGGCAAGGTTATTATACAACTAACAGTTGTAAGATTTCCCAAACAATGTTACAAAAACTTTCACCTGTGTGCTGGAGACGGGATGACATGGAGGAGGGGGCGCTGGGATTACACAGTTCCCAAAAGACTGGGAAAGAGAAGGATGATTTCACAGGCTGGAAATCCTCTTTAATTAATAGTGGCTTCACGCTCTATGAGTTAGTGCTGGGGATAAACCAAACCAACTCACACAGCAGCAGGGAACAAACATGATAGATTTTCTGTATAATTTTTCCCATCTCTCACCTCCAAATGCAACCTCCATGGTGCTCACTGCCACACTCCCCCCACCTCCACTCCTGCTTCCTTCCAGTGTTATGGGCTATCCTTTCAATGCCACTGATTATGTCATAATTTGATCCCAAACACAGACGACTCTTCCACCTACTCTAGGTTCTGTCCCCAGTATCTCTAGAGCATACCCCAGTGAGTGTTCCAGTCTTATTAAATCAATACTGTGGATGCTGGTGAGATGCTGCTTTGCCTTGCAAGATTTAAGAGAACAAGATTAAAATACTAGAGAGAAAAAAAGTCAAAGTTTTGACCACATACCCTGTGGGCAAAATTGTGGGGAACAAAGACTTTCCTATATTGCTGGTGAGAATGCAAAATAATCCCTGTGGGGAAGAATGTGTCCATATCTGGCAAAAATCACACTGGTACAGTAATTCAGTAATCCGACTTCTAAGACTAACATCACTAGCGAAATATGAAGTGACGTGCATTTGAAATATCAGAAGGTTGGAAGTAACCCCAGATGTCCATCAATAGAGAAGTGGTTGAATCAACTGCTGATCCATCCACACAATGAAGAACTAGGAAGTTGTAAAAATAAATGAGCATGCTCTCTCTGTACCGATATGGAGTATCTCAAAGATATATTGTCTCATTAAAAGAAAAAGGAAGCAAAGTGCAGAATCATGTTTCTCCTGGGCTACCGTTTGGATACAAATAGGAAAACATGCCTGAATCCAGAAACACAGACAATATCACCAGGGTTCTGGCACTTGGCTCTGCCTGCCTGTGTTTGGCTTCATTCTGCAGCCTGGTTCTTGTTGTATAATAGGTGAGAAGACTGCTTGCAGCCCAGGCTATTCTGTCAAACCAAGGTAGGTCCAGCCTGGGTCACTGCCCCACCCCAAGGCAAGGGGGAGGGGAGGACAGAGTGGAGAAGTTGCCAGCACCCCCAGAACCACATGGCATGAGAACGGGAAGGACCCCAAATGAAATGGGGCTATTGAACACACAAGGACAAAAGATGCCCATGCAGTTTCAGTCCTTTAAGAATGAGTTGATGGGAAGAGACAGTCTCAGAGTTTGTCCAGATTTCAGAATTCTATGAAATACGTGAGATGTAGCTATTGGAAGCCCTCTTCTCTGGGGTATCAGATGGACGCAGCTGCAAGCATTTTGTCAAACTTCCTATCCCAAAACTCAGAGCAATTTATTGAATCCATGTTCGAATTGCGTCATGGTCTGCTTCTGGTTTCTCCACTTCACCTACTAGATTTTTCAGGGAATTTGAAGTCTGTCACCTGGAAACAAAGCAGGAGTTTAGAAATTGAATTCCAGACTGTAAAAGGGAAATAAAATCACCAGGACTTGGGCCCTGTGCTAGGACAAAACAACTTTGGTGTCATGTTTCACTCCCAGAGAGCTCTCCCTTTGCTCCCAGGCAGCATGGATGCCTCTGGACTCCTCTGGGGCCAGCCGTAATGGCGATCTGTGAGGAAAGGCCTGGTGTTACTGATTGAAAGGAGGCTAATGACCTCAGAAGCACTTTGGGATGAGCAGCGAGCCTTGTACACGCTGGCTGCCTGCCCAATCTTAGCATTTACAGAGACTGGCAGAGCATCCAAGTGAAAGCAAAATTTCTGGGCATCTGAAGGCTGTGATGGCCGAGAGACTCAGATTAGCTCGCGCCTCCCCATCTGTTTCAGCAGGACGCCTTCTAAGACCACTCTTATTAACTACTCTCACAGAATTCCACAAAAACAATTTCTCTTCCTCTCTTTTCCTTTCTCCTAAAACCAAGTATCTTTGGACCACAGGTAAAGAAATCTTCTGCTTCCCGTGGTTGAAACAGAGCCTGGGGAAATGGCCTTGTTACCTTCTGGTAGATAATTTCAGGAAGCCCTGCTAGCTAATGGCCACTCACTCTGCACAGTCCCCTGGATCTGCTCCGCAAAAACCCTCATCTCCAATTATTATAACACAAACAAAGCCCCTATGCTCTTATAATAACAGAAATTTCTCATAATCTTGTAAACTCGAATTCTTTGTAAAAAAAAATCAGAAATCTTCTGTTATTTTATAGCATTGGCTACCCTTGGTTAAAACTGCAGCACATTAAAAGTCCATTCCGTTGTATTTTTTAGTTTATCATTAAAGTTTAATCCTGTAAAGTACTTCTTTGAGGCTTGTGGCATCCTACCCCTCTTCCTTCTTGTTGCTGCCGTCCCCTGACCCCCCTCCCTCCAATGCCTGTGCTGGGTGAAGACTTCGGTGCCTGATGCACCATTAGTCCGTCTACCTCAATTCCTGGGCTATCATCCACCTAGGATATAATGAACACATTCAAAGATGTTCATCCAACTTCCCGGCTTCTCAGGTCCTGGACCTGCTCATTTCTAATAGCCTTCTCCTCTTCTTGTCTACATCTTAGACATTCTCAACCCCCCAGACTGCTCCGACCTCAAAAATTGATGGTTTAAATACTGACTCTGATCACAAACTCTCACGCCCCAATTTTGAGTCTCACCTGTCCTTTGTCGTCATCAAGACCGTTATCCTCACTGCTGTCTTCTAGCTCTGAGACCTCTTGGTAGTCACTTCACCACCCTCGCTGTCTAGCTTAAAATTCAGTCTCTCATTTTCAGTCCCTTTCTTACAGTTACTCCCAAATTGTATTTCCCTGTCTTCTGCCGTTTCTGTTTTATCCAAGCCTGAAACTGGGAAGCTGAAAATCATCGAAGAAAATACAGCAGTTTCTGCCCACAGTGAATTCATAGTCACCAACTCAACTGTGCCCTCGTGTTCCCGATGTCCCTTCTACTCCCTCACTCTTAGTGGACAACTTTGATTCCTGGTTCCTGGAGAAAACAGAAACCATCAAACCGGCCCCCCACTACCACACTTAGAAACACCTCCTCGACCACAGCTGCATCCAACTCCGACGTGGATAAGGGTCCATTCCCTTACTAGGGATCAGTCACCCCAAGGGGCCTGGACCCCAGCCCCTCCCCTCTTTCACCTGTTGAATCCTTTCCATCAGCATCTAATTTCTCTCCCAACCTAAAGAAAGAAAGACAGAAATGGGCTCCTCTGGACTCCACATCCCCTTCCAATTATCACCTTATCTCCAGCCTTCCCTCCTTCATCAAATGTCCACACCTGCTGCCTTGCTGTCCTCCCAGCCGTTCGTTTCTTTGTCCCTCCAGTCTGGTTCTCATCCTCAACACTCAATTGTTCTTCCTTAACATCAACAGAGATGCACATGCCGCTTAAGCCCGTGGAGAGTTTTTCGTCCTTATTTCACCTGTTCTCTTGATGGCATCTGCCAGAGGTCTCTTTTTCCCGCTGGAAACCTTCTGTTGTGTTTCCTGGATTCATGGGTGCCACACCCTCCCAGTCTCCCTTCCCTCCCTGGTGTCTCCTATTGAGTTTCCATCATGGGCTCTTTCTCAGCTGGCCAAAGTGCTCCCAAGGGACTCACTGCCAGGCCCCTTTTTCCTCTTACCTTTTATTATGTCTCCTGTGATCCTGTTCTCTCCTCTGTTTTTAATTATTATCTCATCACCAAAAACTCTGAAAAAATACATCTCTGTCCCAAGCCATTCACCTGAGTGAGTGGATATACCCAACTTACCACATAACTCCTCCTGGATGTCTCGAATTCAGTGTGTCCTAGATTGAACCTGTCACCTTCCTCCCACTCACCCACCCATCCCCAAAATAAACTCCAGACTGAACAAGCAGTATGGCCAGACATGTAGCAGTCTGAGTGAGAACGCTAGATTTAGGAGCAGTAAACTAATCTGTGAGGTAAACATGTTGGGGAACCGTGAAAGAAAGGGCAGTGAAAGATTTTAAGCAACTTCTTAGACATAAGCCTCCCCTTTCCTGCCTCACAAAGAGGATACATGAATAAATTTCGTGTTTCTGAAGGCTGGACTGTAGTTATAAATTCCGAATACCACTCGGTAAGCTGAAGGAATCGTTACTATACATCACCTTCCCCTAAATGTGGTAACTACGTCATGTAAAATATTGATAGAGATTTGTTTTCACGTGAGACTGACCCTTGAAAATGGTGTGTCTCCAGCCTGGAAAAATGAAGCATCAGGTGAAAATTAAGAAAATCTGTAAAATCATGGACACACGTGAGAGACAGGCTCAATCTGTTGATTACACTGGAACACCCAGACGAAAAAGCACCCTTTGAAATTGAACGGAGGTGGCTTTGGACTTTACATCGTGGACAGGGAGCTTATGAAGCTCGGTGCCAGAGTGGTACAGCCTCAGAAGGAAAATGAGTCCAAGACGATGTTCAGTTAAGTCAGCGGGTTAAGAGATTCAGGGAGCGCTGGTACCATCTATCCTCACAGCAAAGCCACAGCCTCTTGAGGGTCTGTCTCACTATGACTCATCAGCCTTTGGCATTTTACACCATGACGGCAATTTCAGTGTCCCGCGACATGGCCCCCTCCAGCCACTGGCAGGATGCTGGCTGGGTTGTCAGTGATCTGACCTGGTGTGGAGAGCTATTTGTTCTTGCCTTTCAGCTCCAGCCTTAGAAAGGACATTGTATGAATGATTTATCATGTCATTATGAATGCTGCAAGTCTAGACAAACCATCCTGGCCTTTCCCTTAAAGCATACACACAACCCTTTTCGTATTTTGCTCCAGGTCCTCTGAACTGGCCCTGTGCACACACACATACGTGTGTGCCTGCAGGTGTGTGTATTGTTTCTTTGCACATGAACAAGTGTGAAGATACAGGTAGCAGGCTGATGCATTTCCTAGATTCATGGTCTTAAAAGCTCATTTTGGGGTTTCCACGCTTACCCTACTCCCACCCCTATGTCATCCAGTTCCAGGATGGTTGTGAAAATCTCAAAAGAAAATTCATTTCTTGTTTTCTCCAGTTTGGCAAAAAGAGATATACCAAAGAGAGCTCAGGATCCAGGAGGAAAACTATATCAGAACGAAATAAAACAAGGTGCAGGAGTAAGGGTCCAGGCATGAATTAAGACAGCACCTTCATAAGTCAGATAAAGACAAATATCATATGATACCACTTACATGTGGGATCTAGAGAAAAGGACACAAATGAACTTATTTACAAGACAGAAACAGGCTGACAGACATAGATAACAAATTTATGGTTACCAGAGGGGAAAGGCCAGGGGAGGGATAAATTAGGAGTTTGGGATTAGCAGATACAAACTACTGTATACAGAACAGATAAACAACAAGGTCCTACTGTGTAGCACAGGAAACTATATTCAATAGCTTGTAATAACCTATAATGAAAAAGAATACAAAAAAGAATATATATGTATAATTGAACCACTATGCTATACACCAGAAACTAACACAACATTGTAAATCAACTATAGTTCTGATAAAAAAAAAAGATAGCACCTTCAATGTCCCTCTTCTTACCTACTCAGAATATAAAGCATTCCTGCTCTGAGCTGAATTTTCTGATTGCTCTCACACTCACTGTGTTTAAACAAACTCATGGAATGTGATGCATCGCTCCCATACTGAGGCAAGTAAGGGGAATATTTCTGTTGTGAATATAAAATCATATAGTAGTCAGATTCCCCAGCCAGGATGAAATGAATGACTGTATTAGTTAATGAAATCATTTGATTAAAAAGCAAAAACCAAACCTCAGCTGCCTGGAAAATATCATCCATTCCCCATGTTCGGGGTGAGTCGTCTCCGAGGGACGCCATGAGACTTCTAGTAAGCAGAACTTTATATTAATTAGCTGATCAAAATAAAAAAAAAAACAATAAAATAAGACTTCTGCATGGGAAAGAGTAATGGATTTAGTGTTTTTTGGTGTAGAAAAAAGGGACAGGGCTAAGCCAATTAGGATGAGAAGCCACAGTTACAGAGCACAGCTGAGCCTCGATCATTTCTTTTATTATCTCCTTATCCTGGAAAATGGACTTTGGAAAGCTTTTTAACGTAACCAGTTACAAACCTTGCTTCCATCGTAAAAGACTTGGCTGGACCTCGGTCAATCTGCTTGTTTATGACCTGTTCAGATGGAGGCTACTGGAGGACATAGGGAACTGAAATATTTCCATGACAACAGTTTTTAATAAAGAGAAGGAAACACTAGAATTCTTTTTTATGACCAAACTGTTCCGAAATAAATAATTGGTCCATAAAGGTTATTCAAGAGTTTTTTTTACCCAAACAATGTTCCGATGATTAGTTAAAAATTGAAGACTAATATCCAGGACTCTTGGCTCCTACTTAAATACATGTATCATGCAATCACTCTTCTATCTATTCTCCTGCGGGAAACAGATCACAATACTCATGTCATGTAAGGGTCGTTTGAACATTAATGAGCTCATGACTGTAAAGTGTGCTTTAAGGTAGTACAACGAAAAATACTATATAATGTATAGTGTCATTATCACAGTTCTGTAAAAAATAAAAATCAAATGTACTTTGCCCCCTTTAAGCCCGAAATTTATGGGCTTTCAACATTACTTCTAAAATGTTTCATTTTGGCCTCTGTAAGTTCCTTTTAAAGGGATTTTATCAGTCCTTTAAGAAACACACACACACAACCTGTCAGCCACAAGACACAACACACACATTTTCTGAGCCTTCCAGGGAGGTGATCCAAATCCTTGCTCTGATTACATTTCTTGCCTTCACTCCCATTTTTCAGTGATGTAGAACATGAGACCACATCTGCGACCATGAATTCTTCAACACAGTTCCAAAACTTGACTTTCTGGTTCATTAAATATTCAAATAAGCAGAAAGACTTCATGTAAAGTACTTGGATTCTTAATTTTCTAAAAATGAGAATTCAAGAGAAATTCATAACCAATTCATACTCTATAACAAATACCTTTTGCATTGACAATTCAGAAGGTACTCTCAGGGTCATAATTAATGTTAATTATCTTCATATTCCATTATGGACTTCCAGATAAGATGCAGAGTAAAAGGAGATTCACTCTGTCTTTTTTTTTTTTTTTTTTTTTTTTTTGGTAAATCTTTTTTATTTATCTCAGTATCAAATAAAGACTCTATCCATAGGGGATGTAGTGAGTGTTTTTGATAGAAAATAATAGTAGCAATGGATGAAGGTGGTCAAAGGTACCAACTTCCAGTTCTAAAGTAAGTCCTGGGGATATAATTGGTGACCACAGTTAATAACACTGTATTGTATATTTTAAAGTTGAGAACAGATCTTAAAAGTTCTCATCACAAGAAAGAAAATTGTAACTATGCGTGGTGATGGATGTTAACCAGACTTATTTGGCCATCATTTCACAATATATGCAATACTGAATCATTATGTTGTACACCTGGAACTAATATAATGGTGTTATGTTATAATGTCCATGACTATGTCTCAAAAAATAAAACAGTAGCTGCAACCATCCTGCACAGTAGGTAGTATTTTACAGATAAGGAAGGAGGCTCAGAGAAATAAAGGAGCTAGCTCAAGGTCACACAGCGAGGATTAGGGCCTAGGCAAGTCTGACTCAATACTACTTCTATGCAGTCTGCACCATGAAAGTTTATCTCCACGTCTACGCAGTAGAGGGACTACATTCAGTGCTGCCCTCCTTCCCCAACAGTTCATGGAGCTTATCCCCCAGGACAAGGCAGCACCTGCCCTCTAGAAGTTCACACTGGAGGATGAGTACCACAGTGTGCCCATCCAGAGCATCCCAATGTGGAGAGGTCTCCAGCCCTCCAGCACTGGGTTTGTCTGATTCTCACTTTCTTTTAGATTCCTTGGTAGGCTGGTTCTTCTCTAATGGATGGTGATATTGTCACCCAGACATACAGCCCCCTCAGAGCTCCCCTACCTGAAGTCCTGCACTCAGTACCAACAACAACAGAATGCTCCAGAATCCATGCAGCGCTTCATGGTCTCAGCAACAGCCCAGGTACCAGAGACTCTTAGTTTATCACAGTCACAATCCCCAGGCCCAGCCTCCCGCCCACCGTCCTCGAACTCGGCCTGCTCAGAGATGAACTCGGTGGACCAGAGCTTAGAGCAGTGTCTTACGCTGTATCAGAGCCCAGAGAAGTGTGTATGAGGGAACACTGCCCACAGACAGCAGGGAGGAAATGAATACAGTGTGGGACGCTGGGGAGAAGCCCAGCAACGGGAAACAGGAAGTTGTCAGCGGCTGAGGACCCCCTACGACATTGTCCGTCCTGGCTCTTTGTAACTGGGGCAGAGACACATCTTGGTGTAAATGAGTAAATAGTTCCTGTACGAAAACCAGGCTATTCATGAGCTTGCTTCTCCTGCACTTAAAGAAATAATAATAAAATGGAAGTTCTGAAGGAGAACCGGTGGGAGGGGAATCTGGACCCCACTGAGCAACAAATATTTCTGTTCTGTAAACAGCTACTATTTTTTGAAATTAAAAAAAAATCATTACATGCTTGAAAACTCAAACAAGTGTACTTTGGGAACAGTGAGACCATTTAAGATCTTGACTCAACCGTACAGTGTAGGAAGTGTGGTCCCCATACTCACGGGGACAAGCAACCTCCAAATGGAGGAGCAGGTGCAGTGTGATCCGTGACTGGAGGCCAGGTGTGGGGGCTGAGTGACCCTGCTTACCTCATTTCACTTAATTTGTGAAATGTTTGTTGAGTGCCTGGTACTGGGGGTGGCGGTGCAGGCAACATACAGATGGATGGGATAAACTATTCCTCTCTGATGCCCAGTCTCCTCATTTCAGATGAGCTCCCCTCACCTATTCTAAAATTGTAGGATTTAAGGGTCCTTTATTTAAGACCAGAGAAAAGTTAAAAGGTGTGTTCTCTTCAAAAGTATTTATTGCATTCTGATACTTGACCAGAGATTCATCTAAACCTTGAATAAGCCTAATAAGCCTTGAAAGAATTTGGACCTTGGTTTTTCCATCTGTAAATTGGGGATAATAACATCTCTCCCATCATCAGCTGGGAAAATGCTTGTCACACTTAAGTGCTAGTAGGATTTCCTCCCTGATAACAAGAAACTAGGTCAGCAGTTCTCAGCTTTGGCAGCATGTGACAGTAACCTGGGAGCCAAAAAAGTACCAACACCAGGGCCCTACCTCCAGAATACTGATTTCATTCCATCAGGGGTAGGGTCTGGGCATCAGAACATTTCAAAATCCCTTAGGTTGTGCAGTTAAGGTGAGAGCACAGCTGTCAGTTCATTTTAAGGACAGTGAATTCTCATTCGGTTCGAATATGTTGATACCTCCATTTCGATTAGCATTTTTAAGTTATGCAAATAGCCACCAGCGTGCTGCTGCTTCCCTTCAGCTGTGATTGACAGCACGCTGGCAGCTGCCACTGCCACCACAGCCTGGCTGGCACAGTGTGGAGGGGCGTTGTTCCAGGAGGAACAAAACATGTTTTCATTCATATATTTTTTTGCTTTGTTACTGCTTATTTCAGCTCAAATAACCACCACACATAGCTTCAAGGTAGAGTGTTATTCATTTTATAACATTATTTCTCCTTTTTCCTTTACACTATAAAATAAGAAAAGCTGGTCTGAAATATACCCAAGGACCAAACTCATTTCCACAACATCCGTGAACTGGGCAATACGATGGATAAGCCTCCATGGGAGCTGGTAATATGTAGTCATGGCAACATTTGAAATGATGATGAATAAGGTCCTTGCAAATGGAAATCAACCACAACCCAGACTTCTATGGGTGTAAGACCTGTCTGAAGGCTAACACCCAGAACAGCTGCAGTCTTTCCAGCTGCACTGGGAGTGACTTGTGTTTTAGTCCTCACAAGCCCGGGAGGCGTGTATTTCCAACCTAAGAAATGGAATCCCTTCCTCTTCTTCCTCATGACACTCCGTCACTTTGCTCTGATGACTTTTATAAAAGTGTGTAATCCATTTCATCAAATGTAAATCAAATGGTGAAACCTGAAAGGCGTGTGAGGAGCCCCAAGCTCTTTCTATAAATGTGTGTACATTTTCTCTAGCTAAGTGCTACAGTCACACCCTGGAGAACGACAAGACTAACAGCACAGACACAGTGAAAAGCTCTTTTCTGCTGTTCATAAACACCGTGTCACACACATTTTCAGAAAGCAGAAAAGCTAAGACATCTACATACACCCCCTTTCCAGATGAGCCCTGGCCCCTATTTTTTTTAGCCTATACTTTCTTGAAGTGGATTGTTTTCATGAGAGTAACCAAAAAAAAAAAAAAAATTGCAGCTAGCATGTATTGGGTTCTCACCATGTTCTGGGCTCCATACTAAGTGCTTTATTTAATACACAAAGTAGGTACTACTGTTATCTCCATTTCACAGAAGAGGAAACTGAGATGCAAGATCAGGGTCTTCACACCTGACCTGAGTCTTAAGCTTATATGCTTAGCCAGAGTTAGGAGTTATCCACTAAGCCCCCTTTCCACCTAAAGAGGGTCCACATTCCATTTGTACTCTCTAAAAAATGTAGAAATACACATCTATTTGTTCAGCAAATGTTCAGTAAGTGCCTAATATATGGCACATCATATGCTAGAAACGGGGGATACAGAGTTGAGTGACAGATGGCCCCTCCTTCTTAAGGATAAGTCTAGCTGGGGAGACGGATGTCACCGAATATCTATGGAAATCATTATTTAATTTCAGCTGTGACAAAAGGCCAAGAAGGGCAATAGAGTGAGAACAGCTCACATCGAATTAGAATTGATTGTTCTCAGCACTATATGTTTGTTATTTTGTCTGTTTCCCAACCATCCTTTGAATTGGGTACTATTATTGTCTCCGTTTTACAGAGGAGCAAACTGAGCACAGATAGGTTATGTAACCTGCCCAAGGTCACACTCTGAGATTAGACTTTCATTGCAAACACTAAGACTAATTAGAAGTTCTTACTTGCTGTCCCGCAGAAAACAACTAAAAATAGCCTGGGTAAAGTATATATTTCAAAAAATCTTCTTGAAAGCATTTAGCAGCTGACATGGTAATAAGGAACTATTAGGCTAAAATCTAAGTAAAGTCAGAAACCCCGATAAACAAGCAGAACACCGAGGATGCTTTTTCATCGAGGATGTTTTCTGAACGAGAACTTCAGTTGTCCAGGCCTCTTGGATGAAAAGCCACAGAAGCCAAAGTCCAGGGGTCTAGTCCACACATAAAGTTGGGATCCTAAAGAGCTATTGCCTTAATGTCTAATGATGACCAGAAACGACCTAAGGGAAGTCTCCTTGGACCCAAGCACGGCAGAAGGAATTGAACCCCAGGCCCAGAGAAGCTGTAATAGAAAACAAGTCTTCCTGTGAACTCGTGGCCCAAATTCACATCACCTGAATAGACCAGGAAACCTCAAGCTGTGACAGCTTTATCTTAAAGTTGTCCCAGACTGCTAATTTCTTTAGGAACCTGGTAGAAGCAAATTTAAATCTCAGAGAACCACTCTTTCATCCGAGGCCTTAAGCAGTTCCCTCAGATAGGTTCTTAAGGAAAATGCATTGATCACAGGAATGAATGAATGAATGAACATTCAAGTAAATTAGGTACCATGAGTGAGAACAATAGAAAAAAACATACAGTGGAACAGAATGTATGTATGGTGGACTATGTATGCAATGTGGACATCACTTTGCATTCTGAGCATGTAAGCTGTTTTCTTTAACTTCTATATCCAAAAGATAATCACTGTTCATGACCTTGCATAGTATCTGAAGTCGTTGGTCAAAGGAGCAGTTTGATATTTCAACACCTGACACATTATATTGCTTGTGTTTTAGTGAATGAGGGGTGGTGGTTCATGGCTCAACCTGAAATATTAAGAGGGACTATTAGGGTTGAGATCATCTACAACCCTCGGAATAGGAATTGGTGGCAGAGAATAAAGATATAAACGTGGTGCTAATATACTGAAGGAAAGTAAAGCAGGAAGTTGGAGTTCACTCTGGTGTCTATTAGGAGAGAAGAGCTGAGATCTGGGTAAGGGGTGGGTCCCTCTGAGGCTGAAATTAGCAGGAATAGCATTAAACATGCGCAGTCCTGAGCCTTGAGGAAGGGGTTTGAGAAATGTCTACTGAGCTAGGTCTAACATCCAGATCATCTGGGCTGCTCTCCAGTAAAAGAGCCAGGGGATCAGCCCCTACTCATAAAGTCAGAAAGACAGCAAATACTCGCATGTCAGAGAACCAGCATCAGGAAAGGTAAGCATCTCATTTGCAGCAAATCAGGACAAATTTACAGCAACTTGTGGAAACTGCAGGGAAGGGAGATGTTTCTATTGAAGAAGGGCTGATAAATTGAATTAATTACATAGCACCCATTAGTACTAATTAAAGATGTGTAATGAATGCATCACTGGTATTTTCTTATTTAGGATGTTCTCGGCTCCTCACTTTCTTTCCGTGAACACAGAAAATATTAATAAAGGCTTTCATAGAATCACTTCAAACTTTGGAATCCAATTCTCTTTTTACCATATAGCTGAAAGGACTTAACTTCCTAATTTTCCTTTTTATGGAGAAATCCTCAATCTTACTCAATCCAACTGTATTTATATGTTTAAAGAAGAGATTGTTAAATCCATCACTAAGGTATTTGTAAGCAGGGTGATTGCTTTCACCCACTCCTCCACTTACCCAGAAACAAAAAAAGGATGAGCCAAACCTATGGCTGCTGGAGTGTGTACTAGGTGATGGAGAAACACTGATAAATAAGACACAGACTGTTTCTTTACAAAGATGTAGCACCGAAAGGGAAGTAGGCATGTAAATAAATAATGCAACTTAAAATGGTAAGTGTTCAAACAGATGATTGTATATAACTGAAGCGCGGTGGTAGAGTAATTTATTTATTTTTAAAGTATTTGTTTGCACATGGATGTTTCTAGCAGTTTTATTCACATTTACCAAAACTTGGAAGCAACCAATGTGTCTTTCAATAAGTAAACGGATAAACTACGGTACACCCAGTGGATGGAATATTGTTCAGCACTAAAATGAAATGAACCACCAAGCCATGAAAAAAGAGATGGAGGAAAACTTAAAAGCATATAACGAAGTGAAAGAAGCCAATCTGAAGAGTCTACATACTGTATGATTCCAACTATATGACATTTTAGAAAAGGCAAAACTATAGAGACAGTAAAATCAGAAGATGTTGGGGGAAAGAGAGGAATAAATTGGCAAAGCACAGGATATTTTTAGAGCAGTGAAAATACTCCATATGCAGCATTACTGATGGATACATGTCATTACATCATACATTTGTTCAGACCCATTAAGGTACGACATCAAGAGCAAACCTAATGTAAACTGTGGACTTTGGATGCCAATGATGTCAAAATATAGGTTCAAAGACTGTAACAAACAAAACACTCTAGTGGGGGGTGTTGGTAATAGGGGACGCTGTGCATGTGTGTTGGGAAATCTCTGTATCGTTCTCTCAGTTTTGCTGTGAACCTAAAACTGTTTAAAAATAATGTATTTTAAAATTTAATAAATAATTAATTTAAAAAAGTATTTATTAAGTTCCTACTGTGTACAAAACACTGTATTAGATGCTGAGGGAGATGAAAGAATAAAAGTAATTCTCGCACTCTTTGTGTGACAGTGGGAGGAAGCTTGAAAAGATTTTTTTCTTTGAGGCTCCTTAGAAGGGTTGACAACAGTAACTATCTGTCCATTGATAGCTGAGTGGATAAAGAAGATGTGATATATATGTACAGTGGAATATTACTCAGCCACAGAAAAGAATGAAATAATGCCATTTGCAGCAACATGGATGGACCTAGAGATTGTCATACTAAGTGAAGTAAGTCAGACAGAAAAAGATAAATATTATACGACATCACTTATATATGGAATCTAAAGAAAGATATAAGTTTTATTTGCAAACCAGAAATAGGCTCACAGACATAGAAAACAAACTAAGGTTGTCAAAGGGAAAGGGGGGAGGGATTAAATAGGCGTTTGAGATTGACAGATACACATTACTATATAAAACAGATAAACAGCAAGGACCTACTGTGTAGCACAGGTAACTATATTCAATTTCTTGTAATAATCTATAATGGAAAAGAATCTGAAAAAAATATATGTATATAACTGAATCACTTTGCTGTACACCTGAAACTAACATTGTAAATCAACTAGTTTAAAAAAATAATTTTTTTAAAAAGGGAGGAAAGCAGGTAAAAAAAAAAAAAGTGACTATCATTATTTGAAAATCTCCTAATACAGACCCCACTAACTTGGGCCCAGGGGTAGAAAAGAGAAACTGAAGAAAGAATTTTATCTGCCAGTGCTTTCAGCCCAGATCCTCCTCTTGCTCTGGCAGCCAGGATGTGCTGGGTTGGGCAGTTACGTCTCCCCAACATCCCAGAGAACTGCCAGCACACATGGCCAAATGAGGTTCACTTTTATCAGAGGTCAGAGCTTTCAGCAAATGTTTAACCAACAGGTTTGCATTTTACCCGCAGCACAATTACCATAACCTCTCCTTGCTGTCAAATTTGCTGATCAGAGGTCAAGAGGAGCTTTGAGAATAGTTATTGATTTATGACGTCAAATATTCCTTGGTCCCTGTCAAACATAGATTCATTCCATCTCTCGCTCAGAATAACTGGTGTGATGTAGTTACTACCTGGAGAAAGGAATTCTTCCAAGCCCTATTGTATGATAGAATTTGTAATCATAATAACGAGGTCGCTGACATCTGATTTCATTCAACACCCAAATTAATCACCTTTCAAAGATTATGTTGACTTTGCCGCCACCTTAGTCAGTGTTTACTTTGGGATTAATAATGCAAATCACAACTTCAAAGGTGGAGCTGAAAGCCTGCAGATTAAAGAGGCTTCAGGCAGGGAGGAACTAAAGCGACGTCATGAGGAAACAGAAAAATCACATGTCCGGGGGAGGGTATAGCTCAGTGGTATAGCGTGTGCTCAGCATGTACGAGATCCTGGGTTCAATCCCCAGTACCTCCATTAAAAAATTAATCAATTAGTAAACCTAATTATCCTCCCCCACAGAGAAAGAAGGATCACATATCAACTTTTAACAGCAACACTGTGCTTTGGAAATCTGAGTTGGAATTCCTGGTGGTGTCAACACTGGCCCTGACTCTCAGGAATTTTTCAGAAGGAAAATCAGACTTTGGCTGCCCTATTCAATGAATTGTGCCGTGCACACAATTTCTTCCCTGAGACGGGAAGTAAATGGGAGTAAAATCAGTGATTCACATTTTTATTAATAGCATTCATTGAACATTCCAAACGTGTGATATGCACACCACTCAACTCTCATCACGCAAACCGTCCTGCACAATTTGGACCGCAAAAAGCTTTCTGCTAGAAGCTCACTACCACAGCCTGTTCAGCCAAAGCCCCAGCTTAAACTTAAAGAAGCTGATCCTCAGAAAGGTTAGGTTAATTATGCAAGAGCATTGCAAGGACCACTAGTGCTCTGAGCTGCCAGCTCTCCCGTCTCCTTTCTTCTATGACCCTTACTGCTGCCCACTGCTCTGTTTGTTAATGGAGAGATGGTACTGTAGACCAATACTTCTCAAATCTGACCTGCATGCAGAGCCCCTGGGCATCTTGTGAAACTGAAGATTTGATTCAACAGGTCTGGGGTGGACCTGAGGTTGGCATTTCTAACAAGCTCCTGGTGGTGCCAGTGCTGTTTGTCCATGATCATCCTGTGCAATAAGGTTGTAGATGATTATATGCCTGACAGCGCTCCCTCCATCTCATCACTGTCATCACCAGTGATGCCTTTTTCTATCTCATTGTGTGCTGATTTTGAAGTAGTTGGGATATTATATCAAGTATTGAATCTGCTGCAGGCTCTTGTGTTTTGGGATAATGCTTAAGAGATTTGTTTATAGACTATCCACATGGGGAGATTTTTAAAGCATCTTTAAGCCATTTCCCCTTTAATGTCACTCCTACTCACTGTTGAGACATGTACCTGGATTAATATCCAAAGAATGACAGCTAAAGGCACAACACTGTCCTGGTGCGAACACACAAAGCTTAGAAAAAAATTTATGAGAGTCTTTTAAACATATATTTGGGTCAATACTAAGATGTATTTTTCAGAGATGCAGCAGAGCGGAAGTGGTTGTGAACTTGAATTAAGATTCCCAGATTCTTGTGACCCTCTACCTTTGCCCTGTAGCCTTGTGAGCCTGGACTTCAACCTTCTAGGCTCAAGTTCCAGATCTGTAAAGGGAGTGGTTGGAAGAAATGATCTGGAAAGTCCTTTAAATTCTGAAGTTTTATGGTTGGTGATGATTAGCATTTTTTTTTCTAGATTGCCTACCCAAAAATGTGACGGAAATTTTTACCAAAGAAACAGAAAGCCATTTTCCAGTTGGATAACCAGAAAGATTTTAATGAAGAAGACTAGAAAATATCAGCTAAGTATTGGCTTCTCTGTTTGTTTGTTGCTGTAGCAGAAAGAATTGTGGATCAGGAGACAACAGACAGGCTGTGTGATACTGGGCAAGTGACTTCATCTCTCTCAGTCTAGGTTTCATCATCTGCAGAATGATGGGGCTGACGCTCTAAGTCCATTTTGGTGCTAATGATCCATATGACAAATGGAAACAGTTACAAAATTCTTGAACCCAGTTTTCCTTTCTCATTGGTCTTCCATCTTTACCCAAGATGAAGGATGCGGGTCCCTGATCACACCCTCTATCCTTATGGATGAAGCAAGAGTAAACTCCTGAAGAACAAAGGAGCATCTTTTCTTCTATCCTTCCCTCCATTGTTCTTTGAATAGTTGGTGCAATGAATGAATGATTGTGTTAAACATGGGACAATAGGAAATAATCAGAAACACTAAATCCCGTGCTGCCAATGAGCTGTGCCAGCAGCAGTTGTGCAGGTCTACGGTGGATGGCATGGAAGCTGTCAACCAGAGGGGCAGTGAAAGGCATTTTCAGCCCCTGACCTCAGCCCTGGATGCAAGACGAGTCAGGAAAGTATGCTCTTAGCAAAAGCTACAATGGTGCTAAGGACCCCAAGAGGGAAGAAGAATGAGCAGATTTGGGACCCTCTTTAGTTTTTATTTTAATCCCTAATGCTGAATTTTAATTTGAAGTGGGAATTGGGATTAATGATAAGCATTTCTACAGGGAACAGAACCTGTGAAATTAGAACATGTGTGTGGCTGCCGAGGTTGGTTTCAAGAGAAAAATCTAATCTTGTAGGGAGGCTGTGCACTTTGGGGAATTGTGGGCAGAGAAATTAACAGAATCATAGATATTAAAGCAGGAAGAGCCTCATCAGTCAGTCCTACTCTTTGTTTGCTGTTCTTTTCGGAAGCAAACTTGGGATATGGAGAAGAGAAAAAAATTCACTGGGAGGCGGCTGATGGGTCCCTACACACCAGTGTTCTCACTGAAGGGCCTTGCGGTTTTACCAAGCTTTCCAGGAGATCTTAGACACTGTCAAGTTTGAGAATCTAGCTTTGGGCCCTTATCAGTCATTCACACACTCGTGTAAATAGATTTTGAGTTTTCTTCTTCCTGTAGGTGGTATTTATTTAGAGGTTGAGGGAGGAGAACCTACGCTAAATACAGGAGGTGATTTTGTAGTGGGAAGAGGTACGTTTAGAAAAAAGAGCTCAGATGGAAAAGTAAAATGTGTTGGGGAAAAATTTTTTTTTCTGCTCTGTCCAGCCTTAGCTTTGATTAGAAAAAAATTTTTTTTAATACCTGAGAATCAATACAGATGATTCTATACAATGAGGAAACAGAACAGCTCTTGAAACTAGAAATTACTTCTGCTGGGGGTGGGCAGAGAGAAGGGAGGCCCTTGAAGACATTTGCCAAGACCAAACCTTCCACAGAGCGGTTCACAGGTCTGTGAGCACAGCCAAAGTCCTCAGCACGTCCCTCTTTCCTTTTCCCCTCCCACTCCTTGTGGAGAGAGACTCCTAAAAGGAAGAAATTTCATTGGACATTCATCTGCCTTCTCAAAACCACACTGCATTTCTTTATGTAAAAGGGCTCTTGTAGAAGGTGTGGTCAGGCACCCACACCCTTCATCACAGGTAAAGATGGAGGACCAACGAGAAGGAAAACTTGGTTCGAGAATTTCATAGCTTTCCATTTGCTACCGGGATTATTAACACCAAAATGGACTTAAAGCATCAGTCTCATCATTTTACAGATGATGAAATCGAGACTCAGAGAGATGAAGTCACTTGCCCAGTATCACACAGCCTGTCTGCTGTTAATCCACAACCCTTTCTGCAAGATTGATAAATAGATACCTTTTTCAGCTTAGACTTTTCCAGGCATTGGTAGTAATTTACCGAGGGAGGGCTTGGGAGAATTGGGGAATTCATGTATTCATTTAGTAGGAACACGCTGAGTCTCTCTGTGGGGGTTAGAACTGTCGAAGGAACATAGAAGATACAAATTCTAATGTCTCTATTCTCTTAAAGTTTATACTTTTGTCAGGGAGGTAAAACAGACACACAGAAAGCAGAAAGCAGTACCGGACTCTACATAATAGGTGCTAAAGGGAATGTCATTCATTTGACGAGCGCCTGCACAGCACCCACCCACTTCCACTTCAAAATTCAGCTCAGATATAAGATCCCCTATTTGAAAGGTTTTCTCTCCGACCATGTTTGTAATTTGTTTTCCACTTGGCTCTTAACATCTAGCAGCATGCTCTCGTGCTATCGCTTGGCAAGCAAATCAAAGGCTGGGCAGCAGGAAGTAAGTGCATTTTGTACAAGGGAGGCCTGTGAATTGTGTTTTCTAAAGATGACCACACCAACATATGTGTTTTCTCATAATGGAACTGATACTCCTTCTACAGAGATGTAGGGGTCTCTGTTCCTTCCCCCTGAATCTGGGCAGGAGCTCAGGATGGCCTCCAGCGGACAGCCAGCCAGAAGCCAGGCCTTTTACTCTTAGAGCTCACGGAAATGAATTCTGCCAAATACCCGGGTAAGCAGACAGTGTATTTCCCCCCAGTTGAGTCTCCAGGTGGGAGTGCAGCCCAGCTGATGCCTTAATGGCAGCCTTGTGAGACCCTGAGCAGAGGACCCAGTGAAGTCATGCAGACCCCTAAGAATGTTGAGATAAGTCACCAAGTTTAAGTCACCAAGTTTGTGGGGATTTGCTGGGTAACAGTCGGTCAGCAGGCTAGGAAGGTCACATAGAAAGTTCACACAAAGATGAAGACACAGCCCAGGGAGTCTTACTGTTTCAGTCCGCAGCCGTCTGAGTCTTCCCAGCATCAGCCACCAGGCATGTAGCTAGGCCTCTGGGTGACTCCAGTCTCCAGACTTTGACCCATCAAATGATGCCGAGTAGAGCAGAAACAAGCCACCCACTGAGCCATGTCCAATTGTAGATTCATGAACAAAACTTAAACTGTTGCTTAATGTTGTGAAATTCTGGAGAAATTTCTTACGCAGCCATTGTAACCACACAGGTATAGGTAATTTCCCAGCCCATCTCCTCACTTACCCTGACCTGCCTTTCCTGGTGTGTTTCTTGACTTTCTATCACTTTTGATGACAGCTTCTAGCCTGTTGGTACTGACCCCCCGCCCCATCAGATCTTGCCTTCTGGCTGCCAGACCTGGGTTACTAGTCTGGCAGACTTCTCTGTGCGTCCCACACCTTGTACGCTAATCCTACCCTGATCCAACAGAACTGACACAGGAGGGAAGGGGGCAGGGCACAGCCACTCAAGGAATGACAGCAACTTAACCCTGAAATGGGGGAAGATTCACCAAAATGGTGGAAGATTCAACTCCCCGTTGGCCTTAAGGATTAAGAAGTTTAACTTCTAGTAAACCTTGAGCTTCATCATATGCTCATTGTAACAGTGTGATAAATAACGTGCCCGCAGGCGCCACGACAGTCCCAAGGCGAACCGCAAAAGGCCAAAGAGAGGGTGGTGGCCCAATTCCTGGGACTCCCAGCCCCTTCCCCTGGGGCAGTCGGAATGGTCCCACCTGTAGGCATGTGAAGCTACTGAGCCCATGTCTAGTGGCCTTTTTTAGCTCCCTCCTCTTTGGAGACGGCCCACATTCTTGTCTATGGAGTGTGTACCTACTTTTACCTTAACCAGAGCACCCAGTTCCCACACCTCTGTCCTTGCCTTTCTCTTGCCTTACACTCTATGCAGTATGTATGTATCTCTCTAAATAAATCTACCTTTACTCAGTGGTGGCTCACACTTGAATTCTTTCCTGCGTGAAGCCAAGGACCCACACTTGGCAGGGCCTGTCCCAGGAGCTCAACTGAGACCTGGAACATGGCCTTCCTCACGCCCCACATCCGTTTTCCTGCATCAGAACCATTCTTCCAGCACAGGTAACATTCAGACTCCTGACAACATTCAGCCTCACCTCTGCTATGTATTTATCATAATATACTTACCTGTTCCTGTGTCTGTTAGCCCCAGCAGACCATAAACTCTTCCAAGTCAGTGCCTTTGTAACTCTGGATCTAACTCGGGACATAGATGTTCAATGTGTCGAGAGAATGAGTAAATAAATGACTAGAAGTTATTTTGCTGTGTGGAAATTAAAGATCTGTAAGACGTCGTTGCTGTTAAAAGAATTTACAGTCCGGTATTAAAATGTATGGCCCCAACTATAAATGGTAGGAACAGAAAGAGAATGGTATTGGCTTGGAAGGCTTCACACAAGAAGAGAAATTTGAACTTGACATTAAGAAGGAACTTACTGGATTTGGGTGAGAGGAAAGGAGACAGAAAGGCATTTCAAGCTGTGAGAGCAGCATGACAAGATTATGTCTAGGGCAGGGGATAGGGGGATGGGGGGAGGGGGAGGAAGAGGAGACACATTTTAAAGACCTTAAAGAGATGCTCTTGTCAGAAGCTCTCTTTTGGGGAGAAGTAGTAGTAGGAACTGTTGCTTCCACTGTCTTTTCATGGCTACTGGATTTCACAAGCACTTGGCTTATCTGCTTTGTTCTGGCTCTATTATCTAAATACATCTAAATACACAATCTAAATATTGTGCCTTAAGTACCCAGATTTTTCATTAGCAGAAAGAATGTTTATGAACTATTGTGTGGTTTATTTATTAATCTGTTGTTAAGTTGCCACCAACTCATTCCATGTCAATCCCTATTTAGTGAAATTCCAGTGAAACTCCAGTTCATCACTCTGTAGATGAATCTGATTTATGACATAAGGTCTACAATTGCAAACCAAGAACACTTATATTTCTTAAGCATTGAGACTTGTGAATAAAGCTGAATAGGATGACTAAGGCTGCCCACACCCCTTGGAATAAAGTTCCCTGTAATCCTAGGTCTTGTATTATTAATAATTCTGACCTCACCAGAGCTGATTGAGGTACAGTGAGAATAGCAAATATCTGTAACTCAAAACATCTGAATTGCACGGTTGTTATGGCAACAAGTTTTATATAACTTATGTCAGAGGTTTGCAATGACATAAAAAGGGAAACAAGACCATCATCATGGAATCTAAATACATTTAGCCCAGTCACAAAGCAAAATTCAACATAGGAAGAGTGACCAAGCCTCATGGTCAGGACAACATTCACCTGGGAGGAATGAGGGAATTAAGCAGAAGGAGCTGAGTCGGGTTACAGGAGACGGGGCTATGAGGAGCTGGCCCTGGCCATCTGTATCCACGGACTCCACATCCTTGGATTCAAACTTTGGTTGACTAAATCCACAGAGAAGGAGGGCCGCCTGTACTAGCCATTTTATGTAAGGGACTCAAGCATCCAAGAATTTGGTGTCTGCAGGGGTCTGGGAGCCCATCCCCTGCGGATACCAAGGGATACTCTCCTTACCTTAGGAGGGCAAGGAATCAGTCAGGGTAATCTGAGTCATGCTGTGTAAACAACACCAAATCTCAGCGGCTTAAATCTCCAAAGGATATTGGTGACTCAGGCTGCTTATTTGTCATGGGTCACCTGAAGGGCTCCATTCTGCTTAATCCTGCGGAAGGACACAGGCTGAGGGAAGCGCCATCTTTGAGTTTCCAAGATTTCCCAGATGGCCAATGTAGAAAAACGGAAACAGTATTATATACGGGATTTGAAAGTTTTTGCCTAGAGTGACACACATCATTTCCAGTGACATTACGCTGGCCAAAGCAAGTCATGCATGAGGCCACCTAACGTCAAGAAATGTGAAAGAAAGAAAGAAAGAAAGAAAGAAAGAAAGAAAGAAAGAAAGAAAGAAAGAAAGAAAGAAAGAAAGAAAGAAAGAAAGAAAGAAAGAAAGAAAGAAAGAAAGAAAGAAAAGAAGGAGAGAAAGAGAAAGAGAGAAAGAGAGAAAGACAGAAAGACAGAAAGGAAGAAAGGAAGAAAGAAAGAAGGAGAGAAGGAGAGAAAGAGAGAGAGAGAGAGAGAAAGAAAGAAAGAAAGAAAGAAAGTAAGGAAGGAAGGAAGGAAGGAAGGAAGGAAGAAAGAAAGAAACAAAGAAAGAAACAAAGAAAGAAACAAAGAAAAGTAGGAGAGAAGGAGAGAAAGAGAAAGAGAGAAAGAGAAAGAGAGAAAGGAAGAAAGGAAGAAAGGAAGGAAGGAAGGAAGGAAGGAAGGAAGAAAGAAAGAAAGAAAGAAAGAAAGAGAGAAAGAAAGAGAGAAAGAAAGAGAGAAAGAGAGAAAGAGAGAAAGAGAGAAAGAGAGAAAGAGAGAAAGAAAGAGAGAAAGAAAGAAAGAAAGAAAGAAAGAAAGAAAGAAAGAAAGAAAGAAAGAAAGAAAGAAAGAAAGAAAGAAAGAAAGAAAGAAAGAAATGCAAATTCTACTATATGCCTGGGGGAAGAACTTGCAAAACTGGGTGAAGAGCACCTGTGACTAGCACACCAACTACCCCAGCAGGCTTCTCGCCCTCGGCACTGCTGACGTTCTGCCTGGACACTTCTTTGTTGGGGGCCGTCCTGTGCATTGTAGTATGCTTAGCAGCATCCCTGGCCTCTGCCCACTAAAGATGTCATCACATGCCATTTGGAGCCGGGGGCAAACCACTGGCTTAGGACACTGCACATCACAGTCTATAACTTCAAGGGCCCTGCGGTTTGATAAGCATTGAATCTCAGCTCTTTCTCTTACTAATTGTGTGACCTTGGGCAGGTTACTTAACCTTTCTGGGTCAATTTCTTTATATATAAAATAAGGCTACTGATAGTACCTCTCTCCTACTGGTTATAAGGGTTAAATGAGGTAATGCAATATTTATAAAGTGCTTACAACAGTACCTGGCATATGGTAAAATATATAAAAATATGTCTCAGATAAAAAAGAGCTTCTAAAGATAGTTTAAAAAAACCCCAACAACCAAAAAGCCTTTCTTTCAGAGTGGCCTGCAATCTACAACAATATTTCTGGGTTCAGGTTTATTTCCATTTTATGTCACATTGAAAATGCCATTTAAACAAATGAGTCATCAGGACTGTACAGTAATTACACACAATGCATCTTCAGTACCATAAGGGTTACCTTGGCAAAGAACAATCCAGTTCAATTTCATAGGGTTAGAAATGAGAAGGAACCAGAGTGACAAATGACTGTGACACAACAGACTTGTATTTAGGACACGCTGCTTCTGCCCTGTCCTGCATGTGGTGTTTGCGGAAAATATTTTCAGTAGGCAAGAATTCAAAAACTATTCTTTTTCGTTTGAATGCTGGGTCAGAGCAGAGTGCTAATAAGGTTTAAGTCGTATGAGTCTGATCCTTAGGAACCCAGAACCCGGAAAGACTGCTGCCCACGGAAAGCTAAGTAAGGCCACGGTGGGAGCGGGGAGGGAGGGGAGTGGGCAGGAGTCGCGACTGAGTCAGAGGCCAGGGGGGCCCCCCTGGGCAGCCAGCCCAAGCCTCACCTTAGAGTATTCATGTTGCTGCAATACAGTTCAGCGAACCTTTGCCCAGGTCTATCCAACTGAATGGCCCTGGCTAGAGACACAAGTGAGGCTGCCCCACAGTATCTGCTCAATAAAGGTTTGTGTAATTAAAGGCACTGTGCTTAGGGAACCAGCCAGCTCTGAGAGAAGGAGGAAGAGAGAAAACTGGGCTTCCATCTGGCATATAAAAAGAGGGGGAACGTGGGCATCTACTTTTACTGCCTCTTGAAACCTCACTACAATGACAGTGAAGGGATTTTTGAAAAGACATAAACCCGCAAGTATGGAAAGTGGAGAGAGCGGCTGCCAAATTTGGAAGCTGGAGAAATGGCGGTGATGGGGCTTCACAGAGCCGGGAAAGCTGAATTCTAAGCTGGCAGTGGGGGAAGCAGAGGCCCAGTCTGAGGTAAAGCACAGAACGAACGCCTCAAACTTCCGAAATTGGCAGCCCCGGGCACTTTTGAAAATGAGGAGTAAAAACAGGTTGCTGAAGGAAGGAGGCTTGTCTGAAGTCTGTTGGGAAAAGCAGTCAGATTCATAGATCTTCCCCCACTCTTCCCTCACTTTGGCAGAAGACTCAGGGGTTTTCTCTGAAGGTGGTCTCTGGAGGAACAGCAGGAGGATGGAGCTGAAAAGGGTGGGGCATTAAATAAAGCCAAGCATGCTGAACCCCGCCCCACTCTCCTCCTCTGGGATATCAGAAAGTCAGCCCCCAGGCCCACACCTCCCGGGTAGGACACTGGAAGAGACTGCGGGGGAGAATCTCTTTGGAAGAAGAGGAAGCTCCTACAGGCACAGATGACATCAGGCTTCCCAGTTTAGTGGTCCAGCCAGATCACTCCAGAGTGAGATTCATGGCTGATAAACCCCAAGCACATTCCGAGAGCTTTCTAAGAACATTTCAGTCCCCGGTTCTCACATAAGAATCAACAACCAAATATTACTGCCTGCTCATGAAAGCCTCAAACAAGAGAGACCAACGTGAATAAACAGGAAAATGCAACCTGGAGGAAGCCAAAACTATGCAGGTAGAAGAAAACTCATTTTTTAAGAAAAAATCTCTGTTCTAATAGAGATAAGGAAGATACTGCAACCATGAAACAAGAACATGATATTGAAAGAGAACAAAAACACTCGTTAGAAATGAAAAACGTGAGGACATGAATGAAAACCTCAATAGAAGGGTTAGAATATATCATTGGAAGTATTTCTCAGGAAGCAGAGCAAAAAAGATGGAAAGGGGAGGAAATATAACACAGTTGGAGGATTAATACAGGATATCCAACATCTAATTAGTAGAAGTCCTAGGAAAAGAACAGAAAAAAGGAGAAAAGACACCATCAATGAAATTATTCAAGAAAATTTCTCAGAACTGAAGTATATGAATTTCCAGTTTGAAAGGACCCATCAAGTGCCCAGAACAATGGATGAAAAGAGACCCACAACCAAGGCACTAGATCAGGAAGTACAAAACCTCTGGGACAAGAAGAAGCCTTAAAACTTTCAGAGGGCACAGATGATCACCATCCGATGATCAGGGCTTGGAATGCCTCATGAACCAGCACGGTAAGTCTCAACTTTCAAACCGTAAAAGCAAGTTTCAGAAGAATACACACAGTATACCACTGAAACAAAGTTAAAAACATGCTAAACTACATATTCAGTTAATTCTTTACAGATGTTTATATATCTAAATACATGCATGGAATAATAAACCTCAAATTCAGAACAGCTGTTACTTCTGGGGACTATGATATTACAGAGAGGTGTATGAGGCACTGCAAATGTGTATATATAGATGTATATGATATCTATAATGTATTTTTAATAGGCTTTATTTTCAGAGCAGTTTTTGGTTCACAACAAAATTGCAAGGGAGGTATAGAGATCTCCTATTTACCTTCCTCGCTCACGTACACACGGCCACACAGCCACCCCATTACCACCCCCGCCCAGGTGCTACATCCGTTATAATCAGTGAACCTACACTGACACATCTAATCACCCCAAGTGCCTAGATCACCTTTGGGTTCACTTTTGATGTTGCACATTCCGTGGCTTGGGACAAAGGTATAATGGCGTGTGTCTACCATTGTAATATCAAACAGAGTAGTTTCACGACTCTCAAATTCTTACGTTACATCTTGTTCATTAAAAAGAAGGGAACTCCAAATTACAGGTGGCAAAATGTTAAGATCTGACAGCTGGGTTAAAGGAGCACGTGTGTTTAATAATCGATTCTCTGCAATATTCCAAAACTCTGAGAATAGTTCAAAATAGGAAAGCTCATAGTTGTCTCTTAGGTGACCTTTTGAAAAACACATGGGGATATTATGTATATATACATACACACATTTATACATGTATATAAACTGTATATATATACACATATACATTGTATATATGTATAATATGTGTGTGTGTGTGTGTGTGTATACACATTTGTTTCAAAAGTTCTCTGCCACCAAAGAGAAGCAGATGGGACCATTCCTCTCCCTCCTGCATTGCTCAGCCTTTATATCAACTTGATTGCATTGACATAAAAATACATATAGGATCATTCCACGTGGCTTGCCCAAGGTCCTGAGCTCCCCTAGAAATGGGACAGGTCTGCAGATGAATGGATGGATCACTAGGAACTGATCTTTGCTGGAAAATCAGCTGACTCTGAAGCCCCTCCGATGCTGAGTCAGGAAATGCCACCTTCTCAGTGTTCCAGCGTGATGGCTAAGCCATGTGCCTGATTTATTAGGGATGAGCAAACCTCCTTCTTATTATTTTTTTCTTGTCGCTTTTTAATCACATGGGGTCCTCGGAAGAGTGCCAGTTAGTGAGCCCCGGGGACCTAAAGGCGCTTCCGACTTTAATTCTGGTGTTGTCTTTTGCCCCCAAAACTCTTCTGTGTCTGTGCTTTTCCCTGTGGGCAGGGCAAAACCCTAACCCTAACCTCTCCCCGCAAGGGTCTCCAGGAGGATGAAACTGACAGAAGACAGAGTAACAGGAGAAGAGTGTGCAGATTCTTACATGTACATGGGAGTCCCCCGGGTTGAACCAAGAG
Organism: Camelus dromedarius; assembly: GCF_036321535.1. Classification (NCBI taxonomy): domain Eukaryota; kingdom Metazoa; phylum Chordata; class Mammalia; order Artiodactyla; family Camelidae; genus Camelus; species Camelus dromedarius. The sequence goes on along the minus strand of NC_087463.1, from coordinate 14,656,276 downwards.
GAGCAGTTACTTTTAGAAAAGTAACTAAAATACATGGAGAGACTAAGGGAAGATCAGAGTTATTTTAACAAGGTCTGTTTGTACCGATTTCTTTTGGCCTCAGACTCCCTGTCTCTGATGATAAGAATGTATCTCTTTCCCTGAGGGCATCTTTCACCTGGGAGTCAGGAAGAAAGGAGGAGGTAAGGGTGTCCTTCTGTACCTCCTGTTTTTCAAGTGTCTTTAGCTCAAAATAACCCAAACGGCAAAGTGACAGATTTGGGGATGGCAAATTTTGTCACCCTCGGGCATCATATTCTCGATTTTGTTTTTTGAACACACCGTCCTTCCTTCCTTGCTCCCTCCTTCCATCCTTTCTTCCTTATTTCTTTCCTTTTCTCTCCCTTCTGTAAACATTGGTCTTTGGCTCTGTGGGAGATGCATATTTCTGGCCAGTCACTATTAAACCCACTCATTAACCAGGGTGCTACAACGCAACACTGGTCCTTGTGTTTTTCTCATGAAGTAATGGGGGCAAGGGCTACCATCACAGTGCGTCCCCGAGCCACGTATCCTCCTTTCTCACTACTCTTGCTGACTCTTCATCTATCTAATTGTGTATCATTATGGTGTTTTACTGGAAGTTCTTTTTTTTTTTTTCCTTAGTTGATTTTCCAGGCAAGGACTAGAAGAGTTGTGTACATTTCAGTGTAAATAAAGGCAAGAAGGTTAGGGAAGAGAAAGATGTAGAGTCTGTGTCATCTAGGATATAATTGGCTACAGGCAACAGAAAACGATTAACCATCGGTTAAATAATGAAAGCATCTTGTTATCTCACTTAACGAGAAGTCTGAAGAAATGCAGACCAGGGCTGGATAAGCAGCTCAGGGAGAGCATCAAGGAGCTAGGCTTTTCCTATTTTTCCTTCTCTACCACCATCTTCCACATGTTGGTTTATTATCTTTGTGCTTGAGGCCTCATGATTACAAAATTGCTGCCACTGTTCTGACATTGCAACAGAATTCCATAGTAGGACGCTGTGGTGGAGGGGCAAGAAATTAACAATAAAAGAACTTTTCACCAAATGCTTCTCAGTAAAGGAAAAAGCTTTGCAAAGTTATTATCATGTATCTCTAGCTCATTGACTACACATGAGTGTCTCTAGCGACAAGGGTGCTGGGTAAGTAGGGCTCTCACATGGCAGAGATTGGACTGGCTGTATGACCATATATATATCATAACTTTTGACACTTAAAAAGCTCTTAAATCACAAAAATTCTTAACTTTACCTCTACTCCAAGTCTTTAAGGGATCAAAAGGCAGAAGACATGATAAAATTGGAGGAAAGAAGTCTCTGGCATTGCCCAATTCCTCTCCTTATATATCTTGCTCAAATCTCACCTTGACATTATGTTGAATCCTGGAAAGCTGGAATGGGGGTCAGTGATCTCCAGTGCTTGCCAGAATCCTGTTGTCTGGACCCTATTCTGTGATGAGGACACTGGTATTCTTCTGTGAGTCTGCCATTCCTGAAAGATAGACTCGGTCTCCTTTCCAAGCAGAAATGATCTCAAGGGTTCACATAATATGCATAATCAATTCAGTATTAGACAGTCTACAGCCAGTGAAAATTTACCGGAAAAGAGAGATCTTATTTATTGTGACTGTCTTGGCCCCAAACAGTGGTTGGAGAGGAGGCTGTAGAGGCAAAATCTTGTCTTAAAAAATACTCAGCAGACTTTGTAAAGGAGGAAGAGAAGAGCATAAAGCTTGAGGAGGTATTAAAAGGGATTTCCAGGATGGCACAAAGATCATCCTCTGGTCAAGCAGGAAGATGGCCCGAGTTAACCTCAGACCCTTTCACGTGTGCAGGGTACAAAACAATGATAAAATTGTGCTGTCATTTATGTCGGAAGATGATATTGGTGACTCATACCGGGAGAGTGTCTTCTTATTTTTCCAGTAGGAGCAGTAGATTTGTGTGGGCTGGTCATTGTCTCCCTGTCCCCTCCCTAGAAGAAAAGAATGTTCTCTGAGAGGATTGAGCAAGGCTGGGGCAGACTTGTGTTTTTGCACAGAGCAGGTAATCAGCCTGCCTCCTTTGTAATCCCCTTAGGCCCCAGCTTCCCTCAGTCCGGTCAACATTGCCTGAGGTTCTTGAGCCTAAAAAGTGTTTCCAGCTTTTCTAGCCTTTTGTGTTCTGTCCCTGGTCCCTTCTCCAAAATGACCCATCTCTGATCTGCCTTTGAACCCTGCTGCCTTTATCCAGGCCCTTCCCAACCTTGGATGTGCTTCTTCAGCTCATCTTGGTAAAATCAACCCATTTGTCAAAGCCTTTCTCAATTGTCACCTCCTTTGTAAATCTTTCTGGGGCCTCACCCGGCAGAACGAGCTGTTCTGTGCTCTGTTGGCATTTGAGTGCATGATTTGTATGCACGTGGACTTTAGGACTTAAACAAGTTCTGTCTTTTTTGTGAACATGCACGTCTGTGTCTGAGACCATGAACCCCTCCAGGTCAGAGACTGAATCTCATTCACGATGAATACAGTGCTTGCCCCAGAGAAGGCGCCCCCTAGAGATTTGGTGGATGAAGAAATAAATGTCTCTTGGCCAGAGAAATTAAGCTACGCTGAAGCTTGATTACAGGGTGGTTTGATCTCAGATTTTAAAGGTAAAGTAGGCGTATACTAATATTAATGATCACTTTCTTACAGAAAACAATTTTGAAAAAGGAAACAATGTTAAAGGACTTATACTATCCAATGTCAAAAGCTGCTATAATTAAGTCATGATTAATTAGGACTGTGTAGTATTTACGGAAAGACAAGTCAGTGGGACTGTATAGAGTTTAGAAATAGAACTTATATTTATGGAATTTATGTCAATTGGTTTTTAACAAAGGTGCCAAAACATGTCAATGAGATTTAATTATATATCCATATGTTTAAAAAAAATGGTAAATTTAGATCCTTATCTCCACCATACACAAAGCATCATAGACCAAATGTAAAAGTTTAAAGTACAAACTTCTAGAAGAAAATATGGGAGAGAATTTTTATGACCTGGGTTTAGGCAACGTGTTCTTAGATATAGCACCAAAAAAAACAAGCCTTAAAAGGAAAAAATGGATAAATTAAAGTTTATTAAATTTAAAAAAAATTGTGCTTCAAAAAATACCACAAAGGAAATGAAGACAAGCCACAGACTAAGAGAAAATATATGCAAATCATATATTTGATGAAAGACTTGTAACCAGACTATACAAAGAACTCTTACAACTCAGTATGAAGACAAACAACTCAGTTAAAAAATGGGCAAAATAATTAAATAGCTACTTCACCAAAGGAGACAGACAAATGGATAATAAGCACATGAAAAGATGCTCAACATAATTAACCACTAGGGATATGAAAATTAAAGCCACTCTGAGATACCACCTCACACACACTAGGATGGCCATAATAAAAAAAAAGGGACAGGACAGTACCAAGTACACAGAGAAATTGGAACTCCCATACATTGCTGGTGAGAATATAAAACGGGACAGCTACTTTTGAAAACACTTTTGACAGCTTATTAAAAAGTTAAACATAAACATACCTAGTCAATCCATCCTAGAATTCTGTCCAAGAGAAATGAAAACATACATCCACATGAAGACTTGTTCATGAACATACAGAGTGACATTATTCAGCTCCAAACTGGACACAAGCCAAAGGTCCATCAACTGGTGAATGGATAAAACAAAGTGATAAATCCACACAGTGGAATACTACTTACCAACAAAAAGGGATAAAAATACTGATACATGTTACAACATGGAAGAATCTCAAAAATGTTACGCTAAGTAAAGGAAGCCAGACACAAAAGGCCAAATAGTGGGCGATTGCTGACACTGGCCATGAGTTGACAATTTTGGAAGCTGGGTGGTAACTATTTGTGGAGAATAATTCTCTAAAATTGTATATACCCTTATATAAATTTTCCTTTACACACATTTTTAGAAGCTCCCAGTCACTTGTTTGTCAATGATGTTTCAGAAGTACCAAATCTATTTCAGACTTTTATCTGCCATCACTCATTGTACTGCATACCTTTTATTGTTACATTCTTTCTCTCCTCCCTTGACCTGGCCTATAACACATTCAGAAGTGTGCACACACATGCACATACCCCAAAATACTATGTTCCCTGTCTTAGTTACTCTCAGCTTAGAAATTGTATTACCTTTCCAGGTCACTTCCTCTCTGAATGCCACCTCCCCTCACCTTCTTCTCTTAGTTGTTTTTCTCAGACAGGGTCCACACACCTTCCCAGACCCCGTCTGCTCATGTTTGGCACAAGTAATAGTTTCTGCTACGTAGCCTGTATATATGGTTCAGTTGTCCATTTATACCTGTTTCAGAGCCCACAATCTTCATTTGTGCTTTTGAGAACCACTCCAGGGAGCTTCTTCTATACTTTAGAACTGCAATACTTTAGCTTCCTTCCATTTATATGGGGACACCTACCAGGCCAGCTTTTCTTTTTATATGTACATCCTTTGGGAGGCATGAGTATCTTATGGCATTTTATGAGTATTTATTTAGTTCACGCATACATGCACACACACACACATCACAGTTCCCATCATTTTATACATGCTCGCTCACTCCCTTGCTCCCAATGACGAGTGTCAGACTCTGATCCTGTTGGACAAATACAGTGTTTACCCAAATGACAAAATCAACAATTCTTGCTTGTGATGGGTGTTTCATATGCAAATCCTCATTTCATTGATGCTTCATTTCAACCTTAAGAAGTAGAGTTGTTGTCTCCGTCTAGTGGATGATAAAATGGAGGCTCTGGGAGGTCGAGTAAATTTCCCTCAAGATGATACAGGCAGAAAGTGGCTGAGACAGGCGGGAACCCAAATTTGTTGGACACCTAAGCCTAGGCCAATAACTAGAGATTATTCTGCTTTCTGAGCAGCCTTGAATGGGATTGGGGTTGGGGATGGAGAGGAAGCCGAAACACTAAAGTTGCCGCGATGACCCATAACTCGCTGCTCACCTGATACTCACAGATCTGGATTGTGTAAACTCCCAATAATATGTCATTTAATGCACAGCCCTCTGTCTCAAAATATTTACATAAAACTGTGCTTTGACCTCTAATGGGTGGTACAGTTTTCAGAGCTTTCTGAGAGGCTGTTCTTAGATTATAATCCTCAGTTTGGCGTGAACAGAAATTTCCATTTCTTTCTTAGATCGACTGATTAATTTTTCATTGACACTATTGATGCTTAAAATATTACCCTTCCAGGGGCACAGGTGTGGAGGCATAAAATCACTGTTTCTTCTGTATGGGTAGAATCACACTACTTTTTCTTTTCAAGTAGTAAAGAATATTTATATTATTAATTGATATTATTTATATTTACATTATATAATTACGACATTGTTAATGCCACTTATTGGCTCTTGATTTTCTAAACTGACTACAGACACATCATGGAATTTTTATACTTCCTAAAAGGGATAGTAACATTACAAATCTTCTTATTATAAAAATGATGCTATAGCTGGCAGACGTTGGGTGGTGGAGGGAGGGAGAGTAGGAGATGATGGGGGATCGTACAGGATGAGGACAAAGAGATACTGTTTACTGTTGAAAGATAAAAAAAAGGGGGGGGAAGGTATAGCTCAGTGATAGAGTGACCGTTTAGCATGCATGACGTTCTGGGTTCAATCCCCAGTACCTCCATTAGTAAACAAATAAATAAACCTAATTACCTACCCCTGAAAAAAAAATTAAAAAAGAAGAAAATATACATATTAAAAAAGAACTTGAAAAATAGAGGTTTAATTCTATTTTTTAAAGTTATTAAGGTTAAGAGACTGAATATACAAATGGACCGTGGCCAGACCATTTATAAAAATAGAAGTTTGATTCACAACCTGCAGCAACTTGCTAGGAAATAAACCCCTTATCTACAGTAAACAACCCAGGAAGCCAGCCTGCTGTAAGTCAGACTTGCAGGGAGCCAGATTCCTATCCCAAGAGACAAACTAGGAAGCTAAACAGTAACTTCTGCAACAATCAGCCCCAAATGGCCAGGACTTGATTAATAACTGATGGCTTCCCTAACTCTGTCTCCACTTCAACTTAAGGCCAACAAGAGGAAGCCAGTGCACCCCCAACCAATCACAGAGGATGCCCTGTTTCTAGTTGCCCACCTACAGCATCCCAGGCCAACAGCCCCCGGTCGGGGCAGTCTTAGTTCTCCCTTTTTTCCACTATAAAGCTTTCTCACTCCTCTGAGTGCTTTTGAGTCTCTGCCAAAACACAAGTGACGGTGGCTGACGTCCCAGCTCTAGCAAGCTCAGAATAAACAGCCTTCACTTTCCTCATTTGGTTGGTCTTCACCTATTTCCACAGTTGACTCATAGAAGGACCAAAAGATAAAAATATAATAAACAAAAAGTTGGTGAAGGAGGGAAAGAGGAGAAGACAAATAAATCTCTCATTTTTATGGTGTGAAGTCAAGATACTATTTAAAGAAACCAGTCGGGCAATGGCGTGTGCATTATTTAGAGTCTTGGGGGTCCCATAGCAGCGGTCAAAAGCCGCTCTCTGAGGAGTGGGATGGGGAGCCGGGAACCGGGAGGAGGGTGTTTTTTTTTTTTCACTCAAGAGTCTTCCACAACTTTCTAACTTTTGTTTTCATATTGATTTATGACTTTTATAATTAAATACATTTCTGGATCATTGCCTTTAATTCCTCTGGATAAGAATCCTACTTTAAAAAATGTGGACGCACCTAAGGAAGTCAGAAGTCCTTGGCACTGACCTTGGCGGGGAAGACCCAGGCAATGGGAAAGAAAGACGTGAAGGGACAGAGCAGGTAATCCCAGGCGCTGCCGGGGAGGGGCCTGGGAGGAGACGGGTGCTGCTGGATGGGTGTGGTGTTAGGCCGTGGTGGTAGACGTGGTGGTCATGGCCATGGCGAAGGGATGTCAAGACATCCATACTTTTCTACTCGACACTTTTCCACTCCACACATTTCCTGGGGACATTTGTTATCTAGTCCAGTGACACACAGGCAGGGTCAGACCTACGGCAGTGACTGCAGTTGGAGAAGAAGGCATGAATCTGTGGAGAGGGGATTAAAAAGCAGGATTCAATAACAGGGGCAAAGCAGGAATTGATTTGAAATTCTCAAATAAATGTTTTCTAAGGAAAATGGTAATCTAGTCTCACGGTCTAAAAGAAAACTTTTCTACTTTAAGTATTTTTTTAAGTTGTGATTATTTAAGTGTCTTTGTTTCCCTTTTATATCATTAGTGGGGGAGGGATGGGTGATGAATGCTTGAATAATGTCTGAACTGTTCCCTGCAGCTCTAAGTGAATAATTGAGTTGGTGGCAAGAGCTGCCTGAGAAGCGGAAGTCACAAAAGGCTGCTGTATTATTTAAGAAGCCATACTGCTTGCCTCCTGCCCATTAGCACTAAGGAAGGGCCGAGTGTGGGTCCGCTGTTACCTAAACACTCACTAAGTGGACGCTCACTACAGCCTCTCTGCAAGGGATGCCAAAAACATGATGCAAATTTTCACACTGAGGAAATGCCTCAGCATGCCAGTGCAGCAAACTGTTGGCGCCCCCTCAAAACTAAGACTTTGTTTTTAGCACTGGGTATAGAGCTGTGAAGGACCAGTCACTCTGGCCGATATGATTCTTAAACTAAGGTTCATACACAGATTTGTTCATACACAGATTTGTTCATCCCTGGTGCCACTGTCCATCAATGCACTGAAGCCCATGTTACCATCATCGGCTGCCCCTTTCTCATTCCCGCTGCTCTGCTGATGCCCTGGTGGTCCATTTCCCCATCCGACCACACAGGAACCTGACAGGATGTCAGGAGGTTTGGCCTCTTGGCTATGGGGCTGCCTGCTGCAGCCATTCTCAACTTCTACTAAGAAGTTTATTGAAAACATGGCCACTTTCTCAGGTGCGTGGTAGAAAGAGAGCTGGTTTGGTTAGCAACTCACTGGGATTTTCAGCAAATCACTGAACTTCCCTTTGCCTTGCTGGTAAAGTTGTACCAGGACTTTGTACTCTGTCCTCACTCCCCTGCCCACGGGAGCTTTCCTGGTGCACTTCATGGTTTATTGGTACATCGCAGATGTCACAAAAGCATAGGATCCTAAGGTTGGAGAGAAACATAATCAAAATCACACAAGGTTAAGGCTGAGTGTTACATGGGAGCTGAGATTCCTGCTTCTATGGTGTGATTTCGGGGATTCACGGACATTTGTTGACTTTGCTGCCCAACAATAATCCTTCCTTTTGATTAACTGTCTTTCTGGGCTACTATTTCCCACTCTCTTCCCAGCAACTAGAATTTATGGCAAATTTAACAGAATTCCTAATAGATCTAAATCAAACAGAAACCAAGCCTGCTTTCTTTGAAAAGGCAAGTGAGAAAATCATGGCTAACAGGATAAGTGGGGTGGGAACTGGTATCAATTCTTAGAGGTCACTGGTAACCTTTAAGAGGGCAATTTCATTAAATTTATTGGGGTTTTTTTCCCCCTTAACAACTATATGTGGACTACACATTGTATAGATCTGTCTGACTTGGGAAACTGCTGTCACAATTTAAAAACCAAGATCCTCCGCCTCTTCCCTTTTGCCAAGCTTAGCTCAGTCTTGATTCAGTCTCACATGAATACATTTGATTGGCAGGACCTAAATTAATCATGGAAACCTAGCTTCCAATGTCATTTTCTGCTTTCTGGCCTCTGCTGCACTGGAAGACATGTTGGTTGAGGATCAGAAGAGGCTTAAACAAGCAGCCCACAGTCTCTGCCATGTCTTGGCTGGGCTAGAAACTCAGAGGAGAATATGGCATTGACCCACCACCCAAGGACCTTCTAGTCCAGCTCGGGTGATTGTCCTATAAATATGTAATTATGTTTCCATGTGAGATGTGCTATCTACATGCCAGAAGCCATGGGAATAAACCACTGCCATGGGGAGCTGTGGAAGACTACAAGCCAGGAGGTGACGTTAGCATCTGAGTCGTGAATGTGAGGTGAAGGTGTAGGACTATCACAAAGGATGTAGGACCTGCAGGGATCTCAGCATCCAGGGCTGTGGGATGAGGGAGGCAGGTGGGTGATGCAGTCCGGGACATGCCCAGCTGGACGTGCCCGGCTGGACATGCCCGGCTGGACGTGCCCGGCTGGACATGCCCGGTTGGATGTTGACCGAACCCAGAATCCAAGCATAGGAAGACATTACAACTAATGTGGTTAGTTGGTCTGCCTTGTGGTCCCCAGCTGCAGGGCAACTGAGAGAAAGCTGTGTGGTGATGGAGACCTAAGACCTCAAAGCCCAGCTCTGCCACTTACTATTTGGGGTCAAGTTATTTAAACTCTCTAAGCTTCAAGTTTCCCGTTTGGAAAACGTTGATATTATTGGTACATAACTGATAAGGTTACCGTGAGGATTAAAAGCAATGATGATGCAAAGCATTTGGTCCAGGGCCTGGTACTTTGTACCATATGGACCTTAATATCATTTATAAGGGTCAGTGTTCAAGTCCATTGTGGGTGGAGGGACAATGGGACGGACCTAGACAAAGGTGGTGGCTGGAAGTCACATCAGTGGCACATGAGGTGGACAGTCAGCCTATTCACAGGAGGCCCAGGTACGAGATGCAGGACTCAGCATCCCCAGAAGAGGCGGGTGGCAGAAGCAGGTGTCCAGGGCCCAGTGCCCACAGCCTGTCCTTCCTCAGTCGTAGAGATAAAGTGGCTACGTCTGCAAGGGCAACAACTAAAACAAATCTCTGATGCTGCACTGAGAGGTTCAGGTGAAATGTAAGGTCTTCCTCAAGAGCCCCACTCACAGAAGAACAACAACAACAACAAAACTAGTGAACTTTCCATCTCATCTGGTAATCTAAGTATGATGTGATAATGTTAATAGCTTTCTTTACATGAAATGGTGAGCATTTTGGAAATACTTGGTCTCCTCCTCCCCTCCCCTTTCTATCTCCTCTTCTCTCCTCCCCTCCCCCTCCCCCTCCCCTCTTATTGGGCATCTCTGTTTGGATTATAAGCCTTTGAGGCACTGGGGCAAGGAAAGGGTAGATCTGTGTGGAATCTTCCAACTCCTCTGGTCCTTGTAGTAAGGACCAGACAGGGTCTTGGAGCATAGAAGAAAAGAGACAGTTTTATTACTTTGCTGGGCAAAGGGGACTCACAGAAGGCTGGTGCCTCAAAACTATGAACCCCCCTTGGGGATGGGGCAGGGTGATTACATAGCCATAGCTCAAACAATAAAGTATCGATAACAATCAACAGAATGATTTTCTTGTCATAAGACTCAGTGGTGTCATGGTGTCTTCAGGCGACCAAGTCTATAGAGGCTAGCGGTTGTCACTTTTTTGATCTCTTTATCTCGTAAGCGCCCAAGGCGTGGTCTTCTTGGTAATTTATGCTAATTTGTAAGGTTACAGTTCCATGACCTTCTCCCTGGAGAACAACTCAGAAACCAAGTATGATTATTACTTTTGATGACTGGAATAAAACAGAGACAGTAAAACTGATAACTTTATTTTAACAACGAGCCTGGAGCTGTGAGTAGCAACCGGTTAGTCAGGTTAGTTGACTGTTTTAAGGGCAAACATAAGGATAAGTGATCTGTTAGCCTAAGTGCAGCCATTTTATTAATTCTCCTACAAAATCATGAACTGAGCGGGATTTGATAAGGAGGTAGGCTTGGCGTTTGCACAAAGGAGAACAGGACATTGCTGGGAAGCAGGGAGGAGCCAAGGCTGAGCACTTCAGGGAGGGCTGAAGGCATCTTTGGCTGTCATCACAGTCTGATCCAGGGCAGGGTCTGGCAGATCCTCTTTGGATCCCTTCTGCCTGCTGAGTAGGGGTGAAAATGAAGTTGCAACACCAGCCGAGTCGCCGCCCACACTTGCTTACTCCCTCTCATCCTGAGCTTTTCCGTGAGCCACATTCTTGTCTGTATCTTTGCTGTTCCTCCTTAATTTCCTGGCCATTTTCCCTCTGTGTGCTCTTTTTTTTAAAAAAAGACTTTAAAATATTTCATCCTGGACAATTTCGAACAAATGTCAAGCACAGTATTATGAACATCCATGTACTCAACACTGGATTCAACAATGATTAACCCTTGGCCAATCATGTTTCATCTCTGTCACCATCTTCCCTTGCTCCCCCACCTCTCAGAGCCCGTTGAAGGAAATCCCAGACATCATATCATTTCTGGAGGCTTTTTAGCATCCCCTATGGCAATTTGCCATCTCACCTAAAATGCATGAGCCCTTCACTCAATACCTAAACTAGATTCACAGACAGTTGTAAGCAGGTCAGACTTTAACGCTAATTCCACTCACATGTCACCTCTCCAGGAATTCAGCATACTTTGTAGTGTTAGAAGATTAATCCTATAATTACCTGCTTTAATGAGCAATAAAAAAAATCAGTGCACCAATGAATTTAAAAGAAGTCGATGCCTCTAAAGCACTTTAAAGCGGTTAAAGGTTGTTTCTCTAGTTGCTAAAAGTCCTCCCCTCCTCCTCCCCTCAACTTCCCCTGTGCTGTTTACCTAATTAGCTTGCTTAGCAAAGCCTGTTTGCAAAAGTAAGTCAAAGAAATGTATACCCAGCTCTGGTCTGAGTGAATGAGGTTATATATATTTTTGGTAAAGTTTTTCGTAAAGTGGAGAGAAAGTACATAGAACTTGAACCAGTTTTTCAGCTCCAATTAATGGAGAAGGCGAAGATTGCAAGAAAAATCAGATGACTGCTTCATTTCGTGGATGGTCAGATTTTACTTAGATAAAATTATACTCTCTGCTCTTTCTAAATGCCTTCTCCAACAGAGGTTGTAACATGAGCATCAGTAATAAAAGCCTGGAGTCTCATTTCCAATAATGGTAGAAGGAGAAGTGGCTCAGGCTTCATCCCTCATGCATGTCTGTTTAGCACAAGAATTCCAGAGGTCTGCTTTTTGCTGAAACATCCCAATGCTCCTAGGGTGATGAGCATCTTAGCTCGCAGTGACAGAGTTCAGAGCATGCTACCCCAAAATATGATTCCTTGCCACATCGAGTATTTTAAGCTGAAAGAATCTGAGAAATGGTAGGTGCAGAAAGGACTCCGTGACCTTCCCCTGAAGCAGGTCTTATGACCTTCCCTATACTCGGAGGAAAGGACCGTTGTTATCTCCAGGAAGTAGAGACTCCAAGAAAAGCCCGGATGAACAGGCCTTGCGAAGTTTCCCAGTTTCCTGTATTTAGCTTATACCCATTCGTCCTATCCCACTTCCTCACCACTTTCCACACGTCGTCTAACCTAACGTACAAACACTCACGTTTAACCATTTCTTTGGGGTCTCATTTCCTTGTGAAGGCTCAGTGTCACATAAAACTATATTAAATAAGTGTGTATACTTTTCTCTTGTTAGTCTGTATTTTGTTACAGAGCCCCAGTTGAGAACCTAGAAGGGCAGGGAAAAAAATGTTTTCCTGTCCGTTCGGTAGTTTTTCTCTAAACTGTCTGTGTTTAACCCTTGCAAGCCTGATAGAATGCTGTCCCTGTATCTTTGCTGTTAGCAAATGACCAGGCAGGTGAGTTGGCCTAAGTGTTTAGTATTGAAATATGACATGTTGCCCAGCAGGCTTGCAGGTTTCAGCATTGAATGTTGCCAGGATTTTGGCAGATATTCAACAGTTTTCCAAAAATATTTGCATCATTAATATTGCTCAGAATGAAATCTGAGGTGCTCACTCAGAAATAGCACTATATAAAATGATGGCTTTATATATTAATACAAGCCATATTGGAGAAGCATATTTTTCTCTCATTTTATAGGGAATCCCCGCTTATTTTTTCACCTAAGATTTTTTTTAACTACTATATGAAGGCCAATTTCTAAATCTTAACTCCTATTTGCATTTTGTATTATTTAGTGGCTTTAGGACCAATTACAAATTTGATTCCTAATTTTTTTTTTCAGAACTAGGAGTTTTAGTAAATATTTAAGGTGATTGCTATATAAGGTGACTGCTAGGAGAGAAAATGAAGATGGCTTGGTAAAGCCCAAATCTCTCATCTAATGGATGAGAAAACTGGGGCTTCCAGAAGTTCACGCTGCCAGGAAAGAGGAGAACCAGCTTTACAATCTGCATATTCTCTCTGCCATCAACCCTACTGGGCCCCAACATTCTGTTTTAAAAACGTGATTTCTGGGTGGTTTCTGCATGATTTTATAGCTCAGCTGCCCTTTAGCTAACTTAAACTAGGATTACATGCTAAAATATATTTAGCTTGTCTGCGAATTCTTTCCCTTTATGGAAATAAAATGTGAGAGAGTCAGCAATCATTGAAACAATGGCAACACTGGTGGGTAGAGCCAAGCTCAAACCTCTTGTATTCCCTGAGCCCTTTGAGCTGGAGAAAGAATGTCTCCTCTACTTGATTTGGGTCCTTTGTGAAGCGAGCGGATGGGGCCAACTTCCCCCTTCATGGCGAAGATGAGGGAGGCAGTGTTGAGCTGTGGACAAGCAGGCATCCATTGCTGAGTGTTGACTGTACATGCCCAGGTTTCTGTGAACGCTCTATCTTATGATCTTGTGATCAACAGACTTGATAAAGTCAGGGCTGGAAGCAACGAGAAAGAATGTCTGGCAGAATTCTCTTATTTTATAGATAAGAAAAGAAAGGCTCAGGAAATGAGAAATGATCCTACAATGAAATGCAAGAGAGAGTGGAGAAGAGCTTGCAGAGTGAGTTGGGGAGGCTCACAAAGCAAAAGCACGACTGAGTACAAGACTTGCTTCTCGGGTTCCAGCTGCTCACCTTTATGTTAGTGACTCTCAGTTCAGTGGGTGTCTGTCTCCCATGACACCCGGTGGTCTTTGTTGATGTGGATAACTTAACTGACGCTGAATACCACGGTGAGAAAGAAAGATAGTCCCTTCCCAATGCTCTTCTGAATCCCTCTGATTTATTCAAGGGTATTTCTCTAGCAACTGCTGATTTTCTTTTTCCCTTAGGCTCAAAGCCCAAAAGCAACACTTGCTGGCTAGAGGGGCATATGATGGGGATACAGAAGCAGCTTGAAGGGTCTTCCACTAGCCAGGTCTGACACAACCTGAGCACCAAAATGATTAAACACAATAGCAATTTATAAACCACTGAAAAATAGGAATTCATGAATCCATACGTACAGCAGATAGATAGATAAGCAGATGGATGGATGGGTGGATGGATGGATGGATGGATAGGTAAATAGGCAGAGAAGAGAAGGCTCTCTTTTGTTTACTAGGGCCACAGACCAACGGATAAATGTAGAGGGAGTACTGGAATTAAACACATCTTCCGAAAATCATCATTTTGCAAGCATCTAGGTAAAGACTAGAACAGGCCAGAATCACAAATAAATGCTAAATCTAGGGGGATGTTTTGATGAAAAGCAGAATATTTGTATGGTCTTCAAGTGTCTCCTCAGAGAAGATGTCTTAGTTACAAGGGAGGAAGAAAGAAGTTATCAGACAGTGGCAACACCAGGCTACACCTAGACTGAGTGATGAAAGTTACCATCACTGATGGGGAAGAGAAGGGCATTGTGTATCTCCAGATATGATGTTCTGAGAAGGACACAGTGTCATCTGGGCAGCATTCTGGCCAAGGGGACATAACCTCCATCTAACTCCAAAGAGACATGAGACAAACTCCAAATGAGGAATGTCCTGTAAAGGACAAGGAAGGCATAGGGGAACTGTGTTCTTTTAAAATATTAATGGTATAAAAGACAAAGAAAATGGAACTGCTCCAGACTAAAAGAGGCTGAAGATATAAAAATTAAATAAAGTAACTGACCCTAGCCTGGATCTTGTAGTGGAGGGGGAGATGTCATAAAGGACATTACTAGGTTTATTGACAAAATTGGGGCAAGGATGGTAGAAGATTGAATCAATGTAAATTTATGAAGTTGACAACTGTACTGTGATTATTTAATAGAATATTCCTATCCTTTGGAATACACAATGAAATATTTAAGGATTAAGGGTTATGACAAATATAACTTGTCCTCAAGTCCTTCAG
The DNA here is from genome assembly GCF_036321535.1 of Camelus dromedarius. NCBI lineage: Eukaryota > Metazoa > Chordata > Mammalia > Artiodactyla > Camelidae > Camelus > Camelus dromedarius. The sequence goes on along the minus strand of NC_087463.1, from coordinate 14,641,165 downwards.
AAAGAAATGTGTGTGTGTGTGTGTGTAGAGAGAGAAAGAGTGAGGAGTGGGAGAAAATTATGAAGCAAATAGGATAAAATGTTTATAATAAATGAATCATAGTAAAGGATATACCAATATTCTCTATTTTAATTTTTGCAGGTTCTTTTAAAATTGAAGTATAGTTGGTTTACAATGTTAAGCTAGTTTCAGGTGAACAGCAAAGTGATTCAGTTATACATATATAATATGTATTTTCTTTTTCAGACTTTTTTCCATTATAGGTTATTACAAGACATTGAATATAGTTCCTTGTGCTATACAGTGGGTCCTTGTTGCTTATCTATTTTATATAGTGTGAATCTGTTAATCCCAAAGTCATAATTTATCCCCACCCCTTCCCCTTTTGGTAACTACAGGTTTGTTTGCTATGTCCGAGAGTCTATTTCTATTTCTGAAATAAGTTCATTTGTATCATATTTTAAATTCCACATATAAGAGATATCATATAATATTTGTCTTTCTCTGTCTGACTTACTTCACTTAGTATGATAATCTCTAGGTCTATCCATGTTGCTGCAAATGGCATTATTTCATTCTTTTTTATGGCTGAGTAATATTCCATTGTATGTATATACCCTATCTTCTTAAGCCAGTAGTCTGTTGATGAGCACTTGGATTGTGTCCATGTCTTGGTTTTTGTAAATAGCTCTGGTATGAACATTGGGGTGCATGCATCTTTTCAAATTACAGTTTTCTCTGGATATATGCCCAGGAGTGGGATTGCTGGATCATACAGCAACTCTATTTTTAGTTTTTTAAGGAACTTCCATACTGTTCTCCATAGTGACTGTACCAATTTACATTCCCACCAAGAGTGTAGGAGGGTTTCTTCTTCTCTGGAGACATTTTTGATTGTCATGATTAGAAGGAGGGGTGTTAATGGCCTATAATAGGTAGACTCCAAGGATGGAACAGCCTCTTAAAACAAAGAATTATCCAGTCCAAAATACTGATCATGCCAACTTGAGAAACTCTGTCCTATTCCGTTTAATCAATCTTCAAGCTGTTTAAGTATTTAAACTCCGTATTTCTAAATATTTTAAACTACAACTTTTTCCTTTTTTCTCCCTTTTTTGTTTGTTTTGTTTTAAAAGTACTTCTCACTAATCCTCAAATCTCTGCCAGAGGTGAACTCTACCAATACGTTGAAACACAATGAATAAACTATCATTTGGTTTGTTCTTGGGGGCAACCCTTCACCCTCTTGATTGCTCTCTAAGACTGCTATAGAGCTATTAGCCTGGGACCACACTTCACTATAATCCTGGGAATTTATTTCACTTTTCCCCATGTTGGATCACCAGTTTACTGGATCCGACGTCTTGTGCTTTTGTGATTTCTTCCTTCATTTGGCTGGAGGAGAAGCTTCAGTGTTTTCATGAGAGAATTTTCTTGACTCCTGGATTATCTGAAAACGTTCTTATACTGCACTCCATGACTTTGAAGATGGATGATCTGGTTGCATATAAAATTCTGGACTGGAAATGATTTTCCTTTAGAATTCTGAAGGCTGATGAATTCCTGATCCCCAATTCTTGGTACATTACTTTTGTTTCTTCTTTGGGAGATATTTGGGATTTTTATCACACAGGTTCTGCAATTTCGTGATCCTTGGTCTTGATGTAGATCTTTCTCATTTATTGGTCTAAACACACGAAGGCCCCAGTCAATCTGGAAATTAATGTCCTTCAATTCTGGAAAAGAATTTCTTCTTTCATTTCTTTAATTTTCTCTGATACTTTGTTTTCTTTCTGGAAGTCCTATTTTTCAAATTAAAGTTTTTTACCTTTTTTTTAGTATGACAAACCCTTTTTCACAGTAACATTTTTAAATGCACAAAATAAAATGCATAGGATTATAAAGGAAAACATTTATGCTGAAACACAACCAACAAAACATCAAGAAATACATTTGTCATATAGTGTTTAAAAAAAACCCCACAGGCCCTAAATGGAGTCACTTATGCTGGGCCATGCCACCAAACCCAGGCTTAATACCTAATCTAATTAAAGCTTCATCCTAGAAATGTGGTCTTAACTGGTCAGTCAGGAATTTTCTGATCAACACCAATGAGGTGACCTGTCACATGGGCCCTCTCGAGCCACCAAAGGAAGATGAGGTAACTCACTTAAAAAAGTCTCCTTTTTTCCCCAGAAGTTTGATGACTTAATCTGACATAATCCTTTTTTTTTTTTTTTTCTGTTTATAGCTTCTTTGTCCTGCCTTTAAAAACTTTCCCTTTCTGTAGCCCTTTGGAGCTCCCCTCTTCTTGCTAGATGGGCTGCTGATTCACAAATCGTTCAATAAAGCCAATGAGATCTTTAAAATTTACTCAGTTGAATTTTGTTCTTTAACAATAGTTACATGTTTAATAACTACAGTGAATTTTAATAGCTACTGTGAATCTTAAAAGTCATAATGAGCACAAACTAGTTTCAAGGTATCTGTAATGGCTGCTGTATGACTTGAAAATACCTGATTTCTGTTGGTGACAAAGTTGTCAGGCTGCTGTGTTCTGTTGCTTACGTTCATAACAGAAGGAAATGCTCTATGAAGAAATGAGGACAAAGACAAAATCGTAATAATGTCCATTCCAGGAAAAAAAATTAAATGCTTTAAGAATCAGAGAGTGAGGAATAATTTTCTACCTCACTGTATGGGCTAGGCGTATTAAACGAAGCTATCTGGTCTGAATGCAAAAGGGAGATTTGTAGAAGCTAGTTTGGGATGGTTCAGTGAAGGGGAGCAGCCCAGCTGATGCCCCAAGAGCTGGTTTAAAGGGAAAATATTGAACAAAGGAAAATTATTTGCATGAACTGTAATTGAGCAAAGGGCTTGGGTGCCCGCAGCACAGAAAGCCAGACTCTGACAGTGGGAGGAGTTAGCAGAAAAGGAAGGATTTATTGCAGGGCCAAGTTGCTCAGAAAGGGAATGGGAGCTAAGCCTCAGAGACCCACCCCAACTCGTCTTTGAGCTAAAGGTTTTTTTAAAGGGGAGGGACAAAGAGGCTGAGGTTAATCACCATCTTGTGACATTTCTGCGACTCTTCTTAATTATAGTTCTGGAAGTCAGGATGTCTGTGGTTTACTACTCTCTGGGCAGATGGTCCATAGCTTGGGGGTTTGGGATCTCATCTTGCCCTGGAGAAACAACCTAAGTTTGCATGTTAATGATGATCTCTTTAATAGCAGTGTTAGTCCATGAATGATGTTATCCACAAGAACAATTTTGGTCATCTGACTGGTTGATTAGTGTTACATTTAGCACAGGGTTGAGGTCAGAAGGGACAAAAAAAAAAGGGAAATAAAGTTTTGGATGGAGAGATTAATCATAAACTTGGTTTTAGGGGGACTTGATTTCAAAATCTTTTTCAAAATGGGGATAAGAAAAACAAAGTGGTATTTAGCTTTGGTTTAGGTCATCTATTCCTTTGAGAAGCTGTGGAAAGAACTTTACCCTGGAAAAGCCTAAGCCACATCAAATTTTGTATAATTTCAAATTGTCCATGGAATCCTTGGAAACAACCTGTAAGTTCTCAGCCCTATAAATTCTCAGGGTACCATGAGCTTCGGGTTAAGAACCCCTGACTGGGAGTTCATGAGAACCTAAAGAATGGAGTTTATTTGCTCAGGGTCATAACCACTTTTCAAGAGCAGAGGTAAGCCAAGCAAACACGAAGGATGCAAGTGGAGACTGCTAAAACCAGGAGTTGGAGCTGAGAGGAAAATTGCATCTATCCCAGGGTGACATGGAGATGCTTGAGAAGCATTTGCTGAATTGGATACTGTTCATATTTAAATTGCAATGTTTTTGTTTTTGTTTTTGTTTTTGTTTTTGTTTTTGTTTTGGTCTAAGAAAGGAAGCTATGTCTTGAAAATAGTTACTGGTTCTAGAACATAAGATGACCTGGGTCTGGGAAAGGAAAACACTGAGAGATTAAATTCAACTATTCTGGTAGGAAGATCCCAACACTTCCATTTACTTGCGGCTTTGTTTGAGAGAGCACATTTAAAATAAATAGAGGATTATATTTGACAACAGATTCTAATTGATTAGTACCTCAATTAAGTAATGGAGTAATTACTATTGCCTAGGGAACTTGAGTGTCATAGAAAGATGACACAGAATTAAAGCACAATGTGAGAAGAAAAGAATTCTGAATAATGTGACCTTCAGGTTTGAGATGCTTTAACAAACTTAATTATCTTTAAAAACCATTTTTTCATGAATATTGATCAAATATTCCAGCCCCCTTCATGGAAAAAATTACTGAGATGAGCTTTTAAGTGTGCAATGTTCTCTAGCAGGGAAGCCAGCAAACTTTTAGAGTCTAAGAAAAAATCCTCCCTTTCTCACACCTCAGTTTCTGCATTTGTTAAAGAGGGACATCTCAGGGCTAGAGGTGACCTTGAAAAAGCCACCTAATTAGTCTTCAAGGAAGATCCCCAGAGAAGCAGCTCTGACATCCTTTGATGATCCTCTCAATCCCAATTAATCCACTGAGATTCTGAAACTGGAGATCTTCACTATTAATATTGACTTGGTGCCTTCAAAAGATGTGCCAGTGCCAATAAGCTCTGTCAATGGGCTTCACTCTGATCTGACCACTGCCTCACGTGGCTGCACTGTCTTTTTTTTTTTTGTGACTCTAGACTGAGCTATGTTTGGCCTTTGCACTTCACTCATTTGGGTACTCCCACCTCCTTGCATTATCTGGTGTCTTCATAGACCCTGACTCCAAATTTCTTCTTTCCCAGCAGTGTCCCTTCATCTCTTACCATTTCAGTGCCCACCAGCCTGACATCGGCTTGCCAGCAGCTGCCTCTTTGCCTGAGGACTTTCTCTGGCTGTCAGAGCCTGCTCTGCTGAAGCTCAGAGCAGGCCTGAAGTGCCGAGGAGTTAATGGTTCCAGGAGCACTAATAGGAGTTGCTGATAAACATTCTAGCATCCTTACCTTTTGGGTAGATCCACTCTGAAATGCATGCTCTATGCTGTTTTCCAGGGTTCCACAGCGATATTAAGCTCCAGTTGTCCATACACTGGTAACTTGCCTGATAAAGTACACCTCTGGCTGCCTTCTCTTGCCCACCTCCCTTCCCCACCTCCCTACTTGTGTCTCCTTGGGTCATCTTCTGAATAAACTATTTCACTCAGACTCCAGTTTCAGAATTTATTTCTGGGGAGCCAAGACTAAGACAGGAATCTCAAATTTACCATGTCCAGAATAATTTTTTTTATTGAAGTATAGTTGATTTACAATGTTGCATTAGTTTCAGGTATACAGAAAAGTGATTCAGATATATATTATATATATATTCTTTTTCAGATTCTTTTCCATTATAGGTTATTATAAGATGTTGAATATGGTTCCCTGTACTATATAGTAGGTCCTTACTGTTTCTCTATTTTATATATAGAAGTGCATATCTGTTAATCCCAGATTCCTAATTTATCCCTCTCTCCCCCCACTCTTCCCCTTTGGTAACCATGAGTTTGTTTTCTATGTTTGTGAGTCTCTTTCTGTTTTGTAAATAAATTCATTTTATCATTATTTTTTAGATTCCACCCGTGAGTGATATATGACACTTGTCTTTTTCTGACTTACTTCACTTAGTATGATCACCTCTAGGTCCATCCATGTTGCTATAAATGGCATTATCAGAACAATTCTTAACTCTCTTTTGTACCTGTCTTTCACTCACACATGCTCATACCCAAACTAATGTTTTACTCCAACTAATGCACCAACCATATCCCCAGTTGGGCAGGCTACAAACCTAAAAGTCATCTTTAGTTCTCCTGATAACCTCAGATCCTGCATCCAACTGATCAGCAAGACCCATCGGCTCTACCCCCAAGATAAATCCCAAATCTGGCCACTTCTCATCAGCTTCGCTACCATAACCTGACTCCAAGTCACTATGGTCACACCCCGCCTGCTATGCTACAGCCGCTCCTTACTGTTTCCCCGCCTACATCCGGCAGCCAGGGTCATCTGTAAATAAGTTCTGCTAGGCTCCTGCTTCAAACCCTCAATAGCTCGCGTTGATACCAAAATAAACGCAGCAGCCATAGCCCGTGAGTTCCTGTCTGCCTCTCCACTCCTGTCTTCTACCACATTCTCTTCAACGTCTTTCTTTTTCTCCCTCCCTACGCTTGCACACGTCAAGAGAACTCTCGTCTGGGGCTTCTGTGTTTGCTGTTTCTTCTACCTGAAATGCTCCCTCCTTATATTTGTGTTTTATTCTTGTGCGTGCTGAATCATACCACTGAGACCCCTCTTCAGCAGGGAAGGACCTGCCCCCAGCTGCTGAACGTGTTTCTGGCAGACAGACCTCAGCTGTCAGCCCTCTTTGGGAGTTGCCTGAGCCAAAGGGAGCCGCCCCTCCTGAAGTCGTGTTTCCTTTTTGGAACAGCCCATGTCTAATAACTGAGTGGACGCAGAGCCATAGAAGTGCCTGCCCCACTTCCCCCGACTCAGGGCAACTCTGAAAGTCCAGCTCAGCTCTGGGGTCCCCCCATAAGTTGACTGAAGCCTTCAAAGGGAGTGCCTTGGCTCATCTTCTCCCTCTCCCCAAGGCTGCTTCTTTCCTCTCCGGTCCACAGGTGTTGATCTTGGGAGAGTGCACTCCCTAATCAACACCATGCGTGCTAATCTCCATCCCAGAGTCTGCATTCCAGAGTCTGCAACCCAACTCACAACATCCACCAGTATCACGTCTTCACAGGCCTGACCATCCAAGCTAAGGTCGTATCCCACTACTGAATGAATGAGTGAAGATACACTCATGAAACTGTTACAGAGGAATATTCCACAGCAGTAAACACCAAGAGGGGTGGCAAAGCAATGGGTGCAGTGAGAGGTCAAAGAAGAAGGACGTCAGGGAGGCTGGATGGCTCAGCAGAGCTTCATGGAAGGGGTGGCACTTACCACGGTCCTGGTCAATCCTGAGTTGACGTATGAAGAGTCCAGATTCTCCCCTTCTCTCCTCTGGCTAGACTCTGATGAGCATGATTTCTATCCTGCCGTTCAATAGGGGTGATTGACAGGCACTTGGATGGCACTTGTTCCTGACCAATCCATGAATCGGTGACCGTGTAAAGGGAATCTCGATGGTGACATAAAAGCTTTCACTTGCCTGCTAGCAACTGATAATGTATAAAAGACTTTTTTTGCATGTTGGAATCAAAATGCTCAGATCATGTGAGCAAAGCAGGTGTCTGCATGGGTGAAAAAACCAGCTGCCTCTGCCCTCCCCCAGCAAATGCTATACAAATGCTAATCCCAAATTCACTCCCTCTTCACCTGTAGCACACTTCCTGGCGCTCCTCTGTAGTGTTAACGGGTGCACATTGAGAAATGCAAGCTCATTTCAGCACCAGCCTGAGCAAACAGTTAAAAGAAGGCACCCCAACTGTGAGAGGACATCGGTGCATGCGGTCTCCAACTGCAGGCGAACTAGGGGGTGATTTTTTTTTTTTTATCTACCACTGATTCTTATAATACTCAAGCAGTGAAAAGTGCTTATTGGATATCTATGTGTCCAGAATTTTCTTTGATCAATCGCTGGTTTGTATCATAATCAACCAGTGAGAAGTATTTGTTGGCTATCAATGTGTTGGATATCTTTGCTCTCCTCCATGACCGCTGACAACTGAAGATACATTGAGTAAATACTGAAGTTTGATCAGTCTAATCAAGTGAGGCGAATAAGCAAAATCCATGCCTCGTGTGAATTTACTAAGCATTATTGTCTCCCACTTGAGAGGGCTCATCTTCATAACCTGGCACAGAATATGCTGAAAATGCACAGGAATCCACTCTAGATGTTAGCATGTAGCTCTTGTGCCCCACCCAACCTGATGGCCCTGAGAGCATGTGACGTTTAGATAATGTGAGGTCTGAGTTCATTCAGATCTTATGTTGAAAATGCAAATGCACTGTAGCTGCAAGGAGGGCTGGCTGAGAGCATCCCCACATGCATTCAGTGGGCTGCAGAGTACGCTGCTGTCCGCTAAACCTGGAAATTGTGCTGTAACCCGACAAAAGGAGAAGCCTCCATCCCAGCTGCTCTCGCAGCTGCAGTAGAAGGACGGCCTCCTGGCCACCCTGCAGCCGCCCACGTGGCCCTCGGCTCAGAAGTGCTTCCAAATTATTGCTGGCAGAGCTGACCACTTGGACCACAGGGCCAAGGAACGCATTATCTCCCATATGTGCTAAAGCAAATGAATTACTAATAACGTGGCTTGATTTCTGATCTCAAAATGCTTTCTCTAGCACTCTGAGCCCTGCCACAGTGTAAAAATATTACAGAGCATTAAGAACTTTATTTTTCCAAATAACAGTTCCTTTCCACAAATTAAAACTACTGAGCATTTGTTTTGATGGGCTTTGTCCAGTCTACCATTAAGGTCTATAAAGCATAACTCTGCTCAGAGAGAAGTGCCCTGGGGTCTCTCTTCTCAAACTTGTCAGCCACTAGCCCAGAATGTAAACCTGGAAGAGGCGGGGGTCCAGGGGGTACTAATTTGCATTCCTCTGATTACGAGTGAGACTGAGCTTCCTTTTACATATTAATTGCCATGTGTATCCTTTTTTGTGTAAAGCCCTAAGCTTTTACAAAGACCCAGAACATGCCTCTGCTCAATAAGATACCTACATTTCCTGAAGTCTGGGTAAAAGGCACAAAATGAGCTTAAGCTGTTGATGGAGTTGGACTGTTACAGCATATGCATTTAGTGACTTGTTATGGAAGTAATATTCTAAAGGTTGCATGGATACAGATGAATTCTAATTTGAACACAAGATAACTTTGTAGAGAGCACTTCCTTCAGGCAAATCTGATATAGAACATGTAAATCCAGATTTAGAGACAGATTTATTCAGGGAGTGATTATTTGCTTTACAAATGGTTTTACCATCAAGTTCTGTTAATAGTCAGCTCCCCTGTGTGTATTTAAAATAGAACCCCATATTATAACACGGTGTTAAGACTGTATCTGATATGTCTGGTAGGCTCCCTAAAATATTTGTTGTTCTTTCAGGTTCTTACAGGTGAAACTGTTGCATTTTTAGAAATGCCTGTGGAGATGGGAAATGCTATTTTCTTCACTTTCTCTCCCCTTCTCAAACAATAACAACAATGGAGAAAGAGTTAATACTCTGCCCGCAGGTAAGCACAACTGCCAAGATCAACTTGACTGTGATCCAACCGCATTGCCATCTCTGCTGGCACCCCCACCCTCGAATCCTCCAGGATGACATCCAGTAAGCACATGGCTTCCTTGACAGTCCTGGTTAGTGATGATCCGAGTCTCTTCCCATGATGACTCTCCTATCCGAGCTGCCCCTGAGGTTCAAGGTCACCCTTGGAATCTCATAAGAGGCATGATGTAGACAGTCTGAACCTGAGTCCCATTTGCATAATTTTCCTCCAAGGCCCTCCCTGTTATCCACAGACAGAGCCCTCGGTTGCTCCCTACCTCCCTGCATTCCTTAGAAAAGCTGCCCTCAGACCTCTATGCTGGTCTCTGCCCTTTCCTGGGATAGTAGCCACTTCATCATTGAACTGAAAGCCTTAGATGTGAAGCTGGTCACCAAGGCTACTTCAGATACTGGTACACGAAGTTGGACAGGTTCCCTGTCACTGGGGAGGAAAGTCTACATGCGAATTTTATTCCTTCTGTGTATATTCTTTTCCTGAGAGTAAGGAGCAATGGCCACTAGGCACCCAGATGTATGATCATTTCCAGAACTTTTCAGGTCTTGAAATAAATTCTCTCATTTAAAAGTGACAGATAGAATAGACTTCTCCCCTGACCTTCTAAGAGTTTGTTTAAAATGCCTTTTTTTGGAGATGGGGGGCAAGAATATCTTTTGCTTGAAAAATGTTTATTAATCCCTTTCTTTAAAAAATCTCTTTCTATATTCTATTTTTGTTAGTCTTCACAATTAAAAAAAAAAATCCGTTCTTTAATATCCCTGATTTGAAGTGTGAGTTCAATTAATTTTTCGACTTACTGATCTCCAGCTGCACGGATACCATTATTTTAAGAATAATGATCCTATTATCTGTTCATTTGTTTGATTTTTCCCATATTAAATTTTGTGCTTATATTAGGCCTAATCCCATTTCTGCTTTGGTCTATTGGTCTGGGCTTATGTTTCAGAGCAAATCCCCCAAATACTATTTTTGACTATTTCAGTATTTTTAAAAAATCAATTTTCAGGTAAAGTTTGTTGTCTCTCACTGTTCTTACAAGTATTCTCTTTATTTTACCCAATGAATTCTACATTTATTATATTAAGTTCTATAAAATATGCAATTAGAACGTTAATCACAACAGGGTTAAAAGTCTGATTTACACTTTATGTTTGCTTTTCCTTTAAGGAACGTGGGATTTTGCCCCAATTGCTTAGCTGATTCCCAACCTTGTTATATTTTTGCCTAATTTTATGAACATTACACTATTTTAGTTTTATTTTCTTTTTACATATGGTACTGAAATTTGGAGATGGCTCTCATAACCAGACATTTTATTGAACTTTTAAATAGTCTTTACTAATGTTTGTGTTTACTTCTTTGGGTTTATTAGGAATACAATTTTGCCAGTTGAAAATAATCTTTTTATTTCTTTTTCGAGAATTTTAAACTCTCCTAGGCCTTTCTTATCAGGTCTCATAGCTTTAACAACCAGTCACATACAGAGGAAAAGATGAAGGCTAATGTTAAGGACCAATTGTCTAAAAAATAATTGGATCCTGAAGAGAAAAGTGACCCAGAAGTCAAAGGAAGGAGGAACTTCAAGGAGAGGATTCGACCCAGGAATTCCACCTGTCAGAATCTCCCATAATGAAATAACTAAAAACGTGGACAAAGTTTGATGTATGAGAATGTTCGGAGCATTTCTTATCAAAGTCAAAGTTTGAAAACAACCAAAATAAACTGTAATTAGGAAATTGTTCAATAAACTATGGCATTCCATGTGATAGAATTTCATGTGAGTATTAAAAAATAATGCAGGGAGTATTTGATCACTTAAGAAAATGTTCACGAATTGTTTATTTAAAAAGCAAGATGTGAACTCTATGCAATGTGATCGCGATAATGTAAACTACAAATATAAATACGTATGCACAAAAGAAAGAATGGTACTTGTGGTTATCTCCAGACTGCGGCATGGTGATACAATGTCTACCATGAGCATGTGTTACTTTGTGACTAAAAAGAATGCTGCCATGGACTGAATGCTCGGGTCCCCCCCAGATTCCTATGATGAAGCCCATCCCCCAATGTGATGGTATTTGGAGATGGAGCGTCTGGCAGTTAATTGGTTCATGAGGGTGGAGCCTTCATGAATAGGATGAGTGCCCTTATAAGAAGCAGTATGAGAGGAATGATAATCTGTTTCTCTCCACCATGTGACAGTACAGCAGGGAGGCAGCTGCCTGCAAGCCAGGAGGTGGACCCTCACTAGATACCTGATCTACTTGTGTCTTGATCTTGGACTCCCCAGCTTCCACACTTTGAGAAATAAATGCTTGTGGTTTAAGCCACTCAGTCTATGGTATATTTGTTACAGCAGCCTGAACAGACTAAAACAAACACTGTATTATTATTATTATCAATACAAAAAGTAGAAGAATGAGAGTGAGGAAGAGATTGGGTCAAGTAGCAAAGAGAAAAAAATTGACCCCAGAATTTAGCTATTAGAGTTAAGTCACCAACATCTGCACTAGGTGTTACAGGCAATGGAGGCGAAAGCCCTGTGTCCTGAACTCTGAGATAGGCGATCTTAGGAGGTAGCTGAAAACCCACTGGACCTGCTATGAGCAATTTTATTCTCAGGGGTGGCGCAGGTGTGGTAGATTAAAGATGGCTGCAGATTTTTTGCTTTTCCTCCCACCAAGGGGTGGAATTTAATTCATCACCCCTTGAATCTAGGTTGGCCTTAGTGACTTCCTTCATCACTAAAATGCAGTGGAAGTAGTATTCTAGAACCTCTGAGGCTAAATCATGAGAAGCCTTACTTCCTACCTGGCCCCTTGGAATACTCTCTGCGGAAGCCCTGAGCAGCTGAGTGAGAAGTTCAGCGACCCTGTGACCCCTATGCTGGGAGAGGTCTCCTGTAGGCGTTCCAGTCCACAGTGCCAGCTGAGCCCAGCCTTCCAGCCATCGTTGCCAAGACAACAGATGTGCAAGAGAAGCCATCTCGAACCCCCTCCAAACCAGCCGACCAGCAAGTACTAAACAGCAATAGAAGATAACAGGGGAAATGGAAGAATTATCCAGCCACGCCCTGCTGGCACTCCCAACCCACATATTTGGGAAAGATAAGATGGTTGCTGTACATTTTGGGTTAGCTTTTTATGCAGCAATAGATAATTGGAACAGTGGGAGTATATCTATTTTTGCAAGAGCTGTTCTTTATTTGGTAGAAAATTTGCTGGGCTGCTTTTCTTGGTGAGTTTGCTTTTGGCATCTACAGGAATCACAGGAGGCCTCTGGGAGGCATGTGGGCTCCCTGATTGCAGAATTCCAGTAAGAATAATTCTCATTTTCACAGGCGTCAGCCTCTGAAATCTTCCCTTTAAAAAATTCTCCCCGGAGAATTTCCATGCCTTTCTTCCACTGTGACTATCTGCTAACTACTTTAACTACTTTAATTGAACTTAGATGTTAATCAAAAGCATTTGAATGAGGGCAGTAAGATGCTCTGAAGAGGAAGGCGCCAGGTGAACATTCCCAGCACTGGCGGTGTGATGGCCCCAGTCAGGAGGGGGAGGTTGGATCAATGGGGTGGCTAGGGTTCTGGAACAAGCACTGTCATTGACCCCACTGTACAGATCTTCTAAATGTTTAGGCTGTTTTTACCCTCCACCCCAAAGGAATTCTCTTCTAAAATGTGTGAGTTGCAGTTCTGCTCGCTGAGTTGTTAGAGCTGGGGTGGTCCCCAGCAGCCATCTAATGCCACCCCCTCATCTTACAAAAGAGGAAACTGCGGTCTCCGTGGCTCCTCAAATGGATGGAGGTGTTCTGGGTCATACAGGTTCCAACAGGCAGAGAGGTGGCAGAGAGCCTGGTCTCCCCACTCCAGACCTATGTGTGTGTGGGTGTGTGCATGTGTGTGTACCCTCACAGCCCCTTACATAGTGTCAGTATATGGTGAGAAATGGGAGGACAGTAAATCTTCATTTTTAGCATGTAATTGGCAGGTTCATCACCTGCTGGTTTGCTAACGTCCCCCCAACAATAAATGCTAGAAGTTTCTTTTTCACAATTGCTGATCAACAAGCAGTGATTTATTTGACAAGTGTCAGTTGGGCCTGAGTGGAATTGAGCCCAAGGTTGAAGGGGGTGCCTTCAGAGATGATGGGAAGGAAGCCTGTGTGTCCCATTCCCTGCTTCCCCTCGCAGAGCCTGGGCAGGTAGGGGCCCTTCCTTTGCAGCTTGCTAACCCTGGTCCTGGCATCACCTATTATTTGAAGGCTTTTGGAACTGCTCTGGGGACACTGTGTTTGCTGGGAACATGCTCTGACAATTCCTGCTCTGGGTACATATCTTCTGTCAACCAATATGTTGTTTTCTCTTTTCGGCTTCCGAATATGAATGTGCAGCTCTTTGCGTGAATTAACAAAGAGTTACAGAAGGAAGGATTCAATAGGTGATATTTACAACCAGGCTGATTTTCTTAATGAAGCTGCTGCAAGAATTCCCTTTCTGAAACTCTATTCTCCTGGCAGTTTATCTTTACAGAGCTTGTCATGCATTTTGAGTTTCTGTTCACCTTAAGTCCGTGACCAAGACCAGATAAAAATTAGCCGCACTTTATCCTCCTTCCAGGCTTTCAAATTCTCTATGAGATTTTAGATTGAGGGGCAAAAGGTGTTGAATTTTTGTTGACAGCTGTCTGTCTCTAAGGGGTGTGTCTTTATTCAGAATGCTTCAGTATGCCCCCAAGTCGAGGCTTAAGATTGTTCATGTACACTGTTTTTAAAAATTGAGTGACTCTGAGCTAATATAATCATTTCCAACAGAAATAAAATGCTCATGGTTCAGAAACTGGATGAATTCTTCTCCATCCCCTGCATGCTGTTTATATGGTGAAATGATGGGTTTGTTCTGTTTGTTCAGACCTCGTTTGTTTTGTGGCACAACATTTTGTTTTGTGTTCCAGACAGCATCTGTCTGGTACAAAATCTCAGCCAGTTTCGGTGTTACCTGGGCAAAGGAGACTATGTTGAGTGCCCTCAGAGGCTTATAAATTCATTCTGAAAACACCAACACAGTCAGCTCTCTGGGGCTTCCCTGGGGCTGCACCATCCTGGAAATAAATCTGTGTAAAAAGAATAAAATAATGAGCTTGGCGTTGCCTAAGGCAGTGATCTTAGCTAAATTTAATGCCAAAGATGAGACTAGTGAAATAAAGACTCCTGTCTTCCCCATTTCTTAAGAATTTCTCAACTATGGTCATCCAAGAAATTATTTCTCACCAAGACCCATGATGCTTCACTGATGGAATAAGTTAACAAAACCATAGTGGATCAACAAATTAAGCAAAAGCTTCATTCCAATGGAATAGAAGCTGTTTGTATTCATCTCGATTTTACTTGACTGGCTTGAAACAGAAGTGGGATCTGGCCCATGGTTGCTTTAGGGTTGTCAGTAGGTTATGCTGCGAAGAATTATAGAAAAGGCCAAGGCAAGAGAAATTAGGCAGAGCCCTCAAGAAAAATGCTTAAGTGACCCACCTCTACTCTGCACCTTTAAGCTCTCACAGCGTACCCATGGACATGCCACTCACCTGCTGGCTCCTGAAAAGGCTCTGAAGGCACCCAGTGGCATTAGAGTTTCTGTAGGAATTATTCTAAACCTTCCTTGTGTGTCCCCAGCTCCCTCTCCCAGGTCCCCTTCGCAGCCTCACTCAGGCCTGCTGACCGTGGCATTCAGTCTCTGAAGCCCCAACTCTTGGAGCCATCTCAAAGTTCTGGACTAAAAACTACTTTAAAAAAATTGTATTTATTGGTGGCAAGGATGCAGTGACATAGGCATCTTATAAACTGTTGGCGGGAGTGTGCATTAGTACATCTTTTCTAGAATTCAACTTGGCAGTGCCTGCTGAGGCTTGAAAAGGTCCATAGTCTTTGACTCAATGATCCTATGCCTAGGAATACATGTTAGAAAAATATTCAGAATGGTAACCAGGGGAAGTGATGGATATATTAATTACAGTTGACCCTTGAACAAGACGGGTTTGAACTGCACAGGTCCACTTGTATATGGATTTTTTTCAATAAATGCATTGGAAATTTTTGGATATTTGTGACAATTTGAAAAAACTTGCAGATGAACCACATTGCCTAGAAATATAAAAAAAAAAAAAATTAAGAAACAGGGATGTCATGAACGTGTAAAATATATGTAGATACTGTTGTGGAAAAATGTGTTACAGCTCAGTTGTGACAGCAACCTGGATCCAGGCAAGAGACCAAGCAGCACTTGGAGAGTTGGAGAACTCAGGTTTATTACACCAGCCGGCCCAGCGGAGATAACACTCAAAGCTCTGAACCCCGTCAATACGCTTACACTGGCTTTTATAGGCTGCCAGTTTATACTTTGCAACATCATATGCAAATGAGGTATAACAAAAGTTGACTAATTAGGAACAAGGTTTTTAGAAATGGACCAATCAGGAGGGAGAGAAATAACCAATCGGGAGTGAGCTCCATGCAAATGAAATACTACAAATGGACCAATCAGAAGTTAGGGAAATGGACCAATCAGGAGTGAGCTCAGGGAACCAATAGAATTTTAGGGGTAAGTAAGCCGTTTCAGAGGCAAAAAGTGAGATAGAGCCTCCGGGCCAGGGAGCCTGATGATGCTGGCAGGAGAGTAGTGGCCCTGCCTGTCTTTTTATGGGGCTTCCCACCTCAATACTACTTTATCCTTACATGGGCATAAGGTAAGTGATATTTAGTATAAAATTAACAATGTGTTAGTTTTCTTACTGTTTTATAGTTTTGTTTTCAGAGAACTACATTACCATATAGTATGCCGCTTTTTCTTGTAATTGGAGAAACTGCGTATCAGCCTATCATCACAGTGGTTGTTTAAAAAAAGTGATTTTTTTTAAAAAACAATGTTTCCAATACTGTATTATGAATATGACTGCAATACTGTGTGCCATACCATTTTTATAATAATCCATTCATTAGTGTAGAGGCTAGGCTGCCATGAAGCAGCCCTACTTATTACACTAGGCTGCTGGAAAACAATCATGTTGCAGCTTCGTCGTCATCAATGCATGAATCGTAAATAAATAGGAATTTCTTTCACATTATTTTTTTCAGGTTTGATTTCTAATGTTAGCAATAAATATAACATCCATAGTGTTTTGATAAAACAATATATATAAAACAATACTGTTGTGGGTACTGACAGATGATTCACCTTGTAAACAACGTAAACTTACAGTGTCCATAATAAAGTAGAGTGCTGTAAATGTATTTTCTCTTCTTTGTGACTTTCTTAATTACCTTTTCTCTAGTTTACTTTATTGTAAGAATCCAGTATATATACTTACATATAAACATATTATATATAATATACAAACTGTGTGTTAATTAACTGTTTATGTTCTCAGTAAGGCTTCTAGTCAACAGGAGGCTATTAGTAATTTAATTTGGGGGGGAGTCAAAAGTTACACATGGATTTTCAACTATGTGGGGGTTGGCACCTCTAACCCCTGCATTGTTCAAGGGTCAACTGTAGTTTGATTGTGGTAATAATTTCACAATATATACATATACCAACACATCACATTGTATACCATAAGTATGTACAATTTTTATTTGTCAAAAGTAAAAATCAAAAAAGAAAAAAGAAATATTCAGAGATGCTGCAAGGGTATTTACATAAAGAATATGCATCATTTGGTGTAACAAATAATTAGGAACAACAAAACAATAGAGTTATATTTAAATTAATTATATGTCCATACTGGAAAATGTTATCCTGTCACTAAAAACCATGCTTTGAAATAATATTTAATTAAATAGGAAATGATTATGATATAATAGATAGTGAAAAAAGCAGGAGACAAAACCGTGCATGCAATATGATCCCAATTGTATCAATAATTTACATATGTATAGGAAAAAATAAATGAAAATATACTGAAATGTTAGCAATGGCTATCCATATATATTATAGGTAATATATACTTTCCTTTTCATAATTGTAACTTTCAATATCCTTTTAAATAATTTTCTATATTTTTCAATCTTTCTACAATAGCATGCACCATTTTTTTAATCAGAAAAAATTAGATGCTAATTTTCTCGAGTTCTTTTTTCTCTTCTTTTTTAAAATTGATGTATAGTTGATTTGCAGTGTTATATTTCACATGCCGATTTCAAAGATACTGGCTTGCCACAGACTGTAGTTCCTTAGCTCATCATTCTAAACATCAAGTTGGCAAATCTGGGTATTAAAAGCACTTCTTCAAAAGAATGCTCCTCTAATTTCATAAAAAGAAGTAAGAAAAGATAAGATTTAGTTTACTAAAATTGACTTTACAGTCAAATTTGTAAACAAAAAATAGTTATGCACAAAACTTTGCATTAGTTACAGTAAAAGTAGAGGATAGTGGAAAATAGTTAAAATTACAGTGTAAGTTTACATTTGGAATCCCCTCAAAATTTTCTAAAGGAGCCGTTTAAAATATAAGAGAAATAAATGCACTATGGAGGGAAATTTGTTCCTTTAGTGGTACCACTGAAACAGAGGGTAGTCTTCAGTCAGATCCATTACACCTGTAACCTGCCTTCACCTTGTTTAATTGTTGCTACAAAACTCGCATGTCCTCCAAGTGGCGCTTAGCATAAATAATAAGATGTTTACCCCAGGTGGGTTTTTTTGGAACTTGGAGTGAGCTGTGTCCAGTTCGAGCTCTAGCCGCTGGTTAAGATTGTATAGGACCACAGACCCTCCAACTGGGCTCACACGAGCATCCTCTTGGTGACCTTTTGATGTCAAAGGATGCCTGTAGCTTAGTTGCACCTGCACAGAATGATTACCTCACCTTTTTCTTATTTCCAATCACCTTTGCCCACGCTCCCCATGCTCCCCACACCTCAGACCGCCCTGCTTCTTCATTCCATAAATTTCCCAGGCCCTCCCCTTCCGGGAGGCAGATTTGAGATTTGTTCTCTTGTCTCCTTGCTTGGGTGCCTTTCTTTACTGCAAACCTCTGTATCTCAGCCTTTGGCTTTGCCGCGCATTGGGCAAAGAAACCTGGTTGGGTAACAGCACCTTACAATCCAGCACCTGCTTAGACGACGTTGGAGGGTTCACTCTGTCATGCTGGAATGCACGTTCAAGATTGTCACAGTGATATACCAAATGATACTAGGAAGCGAGGTTCAGTATCTTAAGAACAATAGCATTTTAATTCTGAAATACATTTTCTGCTATTACAATCAGTATTTTTTAAGTAGTCTAAAACAAAATTGACACTCTTGAGGGCTGTGAGAATTATTCAAAGAAAGGTTTTTTGTTTTTTGTTTTTCAAAGAAAGGTTTTTAGAAAAGTAAAACCAAGCCTACCAGGTGACTTTCACATCCTTTACTTTCTTCTCGCTTTACTCCTTTTTTGCTCTGATTACATCCCAACTCCTCGCTCTTTTCTGACTACCTTTGGCTCTCAGATGTTTTCCCACCCATTTTCAAGCTTCATTATAAACTTAGTCTCTTTAGAAAATGCTTTTATCTTAATTGATAAACCAGCTTCTGAAGAGGGGATCGTTGCTGTTTCCTTGTGCCCACCAGGCACTTGAACCAGTGTTGAGCAAAGAATTTACCCTGGAAACATCTTGTGGGATTAAGTTGATTGGACTCTGTCTTTGGAGGCTAATTTAGGATTGTAAATTCCTCTTTGGCCTTGGGCAATACAGGAAATATTCTGGGGCTTGATGGATCTGTCAAAAGTACTGGAGCCTTCTACTCTAACCCAAGTTTTTGGTTTTTTTTTTTTAAGTTGATAAAAGAAATTTTCACATGTTGAGGTATGGGGAAGTCATTCTGGTTTACACCTGAGTTAAAGCAGCCTGTTTGTGGCCTATTTACATCTGCTTTAATTATTAAAGAAAAGGGCACATTGACCAGGAGGAAAGAATATCCACGTTAAAAATAAAGATTAAATGCCTCCCTTCCTGGGATGCCGGTGCTAGTGCTTTTGATTATAAGATGCCCTTCCCAGGTGCCAAGGCCGTGCTGACTCTCTGTGTACGTGCTAATCTGGTTGTTTTTTTTTTCCAAACCTTGAAGAAATGTATCTTAATGTCCTTTGTTCCGACAAGATATAAAACTGTGCTGAAAACCATGCTTCTCTGGAGCAATTTCTCAGTCATCTGGGAAGCAGCCTTTCAGGATATCGTCCTCAGTTTGGCTCAAATAAAACTCTTTCCTATTCTTATTATTGATTATTTCCATCGAAAAATCTAATTCAGACTATTTGCAACTGGAACAAAGACTCCCACAATTCAAATAATTGACTCTTAGGATTTATTTCTTCTCATTTCAAAAGCCCCCTCCAACCCCTAAAGAGTAGAAAGGAGGAAAAGGCAAGTGAATATGATTCCATTTCCCCAGCCCCCCAGCCACCAAATGGAACGACAATACAAAAACATTTCTGGAAAAGCTATAAAGGATGGTGTTTCCCTCCGAGGAAGCAAGAAAGAGGAGGGGCGGGGTTTTCTCATTTATCTTCAATGTTTCAGCAAATGAGGCTAAATGTTAACATGCATTAAATCTAGGCGGGGGTACAAGGATGCCTGCCATGTAAATTAGTGGACTTCCAATAAGGAGAGAGAAGGTACTAAGACGTAATAGGTTGATTCATCAGAGAACTAGGGGTCTGTGCCCCGCCTCTTGGGTGGAAATCTGTACTCTCCAGAGCTCACGGGGACCTTAGATTCTACGTAGATACGGGATAAATGCAAATCCTGAGGCAGCATTGCGTGACCTGTGGGGTATGTTCTGAGCCTACTCTTCCCACCAGGCTGGTGGGAGATGTGAGGCAGCATCCCCAATACAGAAGGTAAAGTGATTTGTTTAAGAGATAACCCACAAGAGGAAAAGCAGCATTATAAAGGAGTTTTGGAAATTCAGCACCAAAATAAATAAATAGGCCATAGAGGAGAAAACATAAGCAACCCCAAACCACAAGAAGCTAAAAATGGTAAGGGGCTCCTTCCCACCACGGGGCTCCGAATGCTGAGGAGCAGCAGCACCAAACCAGCAGTCTGAAAGGAAGCTGAACATTCTCAATGTTCATCAAGCAGAAATACTCCTGGAATAAAACGTCGCTCCCCACTGACAGATGTGGAAGATAACTTGGCTGAGACCTGCCTTCTGGGAGTGTGAGCCGAAGTGGTACTAAGAGCCAGCCAGGGCCCCAGGCCACTTACCATTCTGTTCCTGATTCGCATGGAAATGAGTGATCCTTAATGAGTGACACTGAAGATGATGTTCTTGGCAGAAAACCAAAGGGCTTTCTCTAGTTGCAAGCTGCTTCTTCAGAAGTATCTGTAGGCAGTGAATGGCTGTCTATACAGACGGTGTCGAAGAGTGGACTGAATCTCTTGGACCTAATTTTAATGTCCCAACAGGAAGTCTTGTTGGTCTGTTCTGTCTGATTTACACATTGGACAGCTGCCTGGTTTTCCTGCTCTGCCCACTGGATGGTACCTACTGGAGCTCTGACCCCCTAGCCATAACCCAGCACACCAAGGCCCTCCACTCTCTGCTTGGTTTGTCTTGCTACCTTCATCTGCACCAACTTCTGTCCCCTGTGAGGACCCACCAGCATGAGTCTCAGTGATGGGCCATGGCATACTGCTTCCTTGTCATCTGTCCTGTGTTGCCATGATTCCAAGGGGCCCCATGTCTCAAAGCACTGCAGTGATGGTGCCCTGAGGACACATCATGACCTCCTGGGACTGGCTTGAAAATAAGATAATAAAATTAAAATTTCTCCAAAAATGTACAGTTTAAAGAGTTTTAACAGATTATATATAGATATATACATTTATACATAACACATCTGTGGAAATCTACAAACCACTAGCATAATTAAAATATAGGATATTTTCATCACCACCAAAATTTCTTCTTTACTATTTGTAGTTTATTCCCCCATCACTTCTCTGCTCCAGGCAACCACTGATCTGCTTTCTGTCAAGATAGACTGGCATACATTTTCTAGATTTTTAAAACATAGAATTATACAGTATGTACTCTAGTGTCTGGCTTCCTTTGAGATTCATCCATGTTGTCCAACATATTAGTAGTTCCTTCCTTTTCACTGATTAGTAGTATTCCAGTGGACGGAAAGGAAGTACTGGCATACAATTTATGTATTTTTCTGCTGACAGACCCTTTTGTTGCTTCCAACTTTGAGCTATAATGAAGTTGCTGTGAATATTTTTGTACTTGACATTGTGTGAACATGTTTTCATGTCTAGGAGTCAACAATGTCTCACCAGCATTGTTCATTATCAATCTTTTTAATCTCTGCCAATCAGGTAATTAAAACATGATGATTCATTGTTTGGAAATGCATTTGTTTAATTATTTGAGAATGGCAGCTTCTTTTCATACATGTATTTGCCATTGTGTTTGCCCTCTCTGACTATTTGCACATCCTTTGCCCACTTTTCAAATGTGTTATTCATGCTTTTCACAGAGCCTTTTAAATATTAGGACTATTATTGCTAATATTATTTGTATTTAGATCTTTGGTCTGGCTGGAAGATACTCTGAAATAAGGGGTGAAGTGGGGATTTACAGGAAGACAAGCCTGAGGCCTTGTCCTGCTGGAGGCTGGTTGCATTTCTGCGAAGCCTGGGAAATCGATGTTTAGTTTACCTTGTCTTGCAGTGAACATTCAGGAAAGTCCAGAAGCTATTTTGAACAAGTTACTTAGACTTAGTGAACACCAGGCACAAAGCCAGAATTTCCAGAACAGTCAGGAGAGTCCGGGGTTGGGGGGGCATGAAGACTCACCAGGGACAGGAGGGTGAGTGCTTCTCTTGCCAGGAGAATGATACCCTAGGCAGCTGTATGTTCTCCTGGGAAGTCTCATGGGCGGGACCTGGAAGGCCCACACCTGGGACCAGGCTGCCTTGGAGTTTGCGTGGCTTGTCCCTGTTGTCTTCAGACACATTTCAGTATCACCTGCCTTTAAAGAAACGTTGCATCCTTGGCTATATTTGTTGGCATCTTTCCATCAAACATGTTACCCTCCCGTGTTGGAGCCTGCCAACATTTTTTCCAAATGGCTATCCAACTGTCCATCTGTAGATCATCCATTAAATACTGTGTCTTTCCTGCCTGATTCTAGTTTTCATTTTGCTAGTTCTATCCCATTGCCCTGTTCATGACCGTCATACCCCTATTTTCATGTTGGTTTGCTTTCTCGTAAGTTGTAATGGCTGGTAGGGCAAGTCCCTCCCATCCCCCTCCCTTCAGAAAACTCCTGAACACCCTATTCTTATGTGTTTATTCCTCCCGATACCTTGCATCACAGAACCTGGGAGGACCTTTTCTGATAGAGCACTCATTAAGCATCTATATTTGGTTGGTAATAAACTCATAAACACTTGGCCACAGAGGACTTTGGTCCATGCTGCCAGGCTGGGCCGGTCAGGCCTGGGACCTGGCTTGGAGGTGGGGGGACACTTAATTCAGAGAAATCACCAACAGCTAGAAAGAGCAAAAGTTCTATGCTCAACATCTTGGGAAAATTAGCAGAATTAGGGGAATATAGGCCAGGGTTCTGAGCAACGGATATGGTCACAAAACCTAAGACAAAAATCAAAGCCTAAGTTTGATTTCTTTTTTAAGAATAAATCTCAATTTGCAGATACTAACTACTATATATAAAATAGATAAACAACAAGTTTCTACTGGATAGCACAGGGAACTATATTCAGTATCCTGTAGTAACCTATGACGAAAAAGAATATGAAAAAGAGTGTATGTATGTATATGTATGACTGAAACATTCTGCTGTGCACCAGAAATTGACACAGCATTGTAAACGACTCTACTTCAACTAAAAAAAATAAAGTTGAAAAAAGAACAAATCTCAAAACATGGTCTGTGTAAAAGACATTAAAGTAACAGTTACAGAGCGGAATTTCATCTTTATGAAAGGCATTGAAGCCAAGGGCTTCCAGTTCACAAACAGGCTGTGTTTGTGGTGGTTTACAATCCTCCCTTCACAAAGTGCGTTAGGGGGTTTCTTCTTATTTCCCCACGAAACAGTTCTTTAACAAGGAATCGGAGCCCCAGTCAATGCCTGATGCTCAATTAAAAAAGAAATTACAGTAAACACCGTAATCAACAAGTGTGATAGTCTGAGTTTCTTGGTGACAACAAAATAAGTCGTCTTGGCAAACTTAAGTAAGAAAAACAATGCATTGAAAGGATAACCAGTAGCCCAGAGGATTAACGGGACTATTGGGGAACAAGGCTTGGGAAATGGGTTGGAACAGAACGAGCACCAGCAGCTGGGAGCACTGCCAAGTCTGCTCAGAGGGACTGTCCGCCGAGGACACGCCACTGCCATGTGGGCCCCACACGCCTGGACACTCCCCACCGGCTGCTGGCCGCCCTGCTGCCCCGGCTGGTGATAATCTTTCACTGCATCTTTGCTTCACTCCTTGAGGGTCAGAGTCCCAGCTCCCAGAACACACGTGGCCAAGCCTGGGTTCCATGTCCACGCCCTTGTCACCAGCAGCAATGCCAGGGACTGCCTGTCATTCTCTGTCTCCCATAGTGGGGCACATCCTCATATTGTAACATTACTGCCAACCAGGAAGGGTATTCAGATGCAACATGCTACACAAATGAAGGAACAACGAAAGGTCCTCTACAACAGAGAAAGAAATCTGTCAAGCGGTTGCATAGCACCAAGCTTAAGGCAGAACAGTCCCCGGACACTGACATTATACTTGGTATAAGGCATTTTCAAACTGCACTGAGCAAATAGTCTCATGCAGCCATTCAACCCAGTCACATGCCCTGCACATTTCCTTAAAAGCTGAGGATAAGGGGAGGAGGGTCTAGCTCAGTGGTAGTGTGTGTGGTTAGCATGCACAAGGTCCTGGGTTCAACCCCGAGTACCTCCCTTAAAAAAAAGTAACAAATGAATAAGCCTGATTACCTCCCACACCCCCCACCCTCAAAAAAAAAAAAAAAAAAAAGAAAAGCTGAGGATAAACACTGTTAACACTCTGCTTTCTCCTTTTATCACTCATCTTACAGTACTGACTTCAGATGGGGTGGTAGGGTAATAAGATGGATTTTTAAAAATACATGTATCAAACTTTTTACATCTAAGTATCTACAGTTTCCTTTTCCAGCAGCCACCACGTGGATCTCTGCTCTTGTTCCAACAAGTCAGGCATTTACTCAACACTCCTCTCTTAGACATGTCTTTAAACAATCACCATAAAATCAACCCCTAAGGTTTTAAATGTTTGTCGACAAAAATAATCAAGTTATAAAAGAACATACACCAAAAAAACTCCAGTCACAAAGAGGACAAAATCATGTACATCCAGACGATAGATAGTTTCGTCAGAAATACGTGTGTGGTCAAGTTATGAAGAAAATTAAAGGAATATTCAGAAAAATGGTTTCCTCTAAGGGGGAGCTGTAATCAGAGAGAGAGACAAAGGGGGATTTCTAAATGATTTAAATATTATCATTCTATCATATTGGTTTAATCTGAGAGGTGAGAGTGTCGGCATTCATTTTATGGTCATCTTTTAAACACACATGTACACTTACAGACTTTTCAGTAGATAGATTGATGACAAAGATAAAAATATAGCCAAAGATACCCCTCCCCTCCCTCCGCAAGAAAGAAAGATAAGGTGGGGCACTGTCTTATATTGCGGTGGGAATGCAAGGATCCTCATCACAATATTATTAATAAATTAGAAAAAGGAGAAACAAATCTACACGTCCCCGAGTAAGGGAATTGTAAAATTACTATCTACCGCTGGGTAACAATAAGCTGCTGTTTAAAAAGTCTTCAAAAATCTTTAATAATGCAAGAAAATACTAATGTAGCATTATTGTTCAATGGAAAAGGCTGCATATAATCTTAGCTTTGATAAAAGTAGACGTGTAAGAGCACATGGTAAATAAAGGCTAGAAGGAACAGCATAGTATTTCCAGTGACTGCCGCTGGGTAGTGTTTCATTTATTTCCTTTATTGTGCGTGATGAATATTTTGGAAAACACAAATGAACATGAGTTTGTTTTACAATGAGGGGAAACATCGTTTACAAGGAAAAAATCAGATTATTGGTTAAATTTTCTTGAAGACACGTTTTATTGCTTTATGGTCCCAGAACACTCTCCCTTTTGCTCCTTCGTGCTGTAATTCATTTTATTCAGTGTGGCTGTACCCCTCTCCTCCTGGTGTGACTTTCAGAGCGAGGCCCTACTGCTGGCCAAGAGCAGAAAGGTACCAGGAAGCAGGACGGTAAAAGGACCAGTGGGGTCCCTGGACCCTGGCTCAGGCTGAAGCAGCGTGGAGCATCCTGGAAGCTCAGTGCAGATGGAAGGATTCTCCTGGAAGCTTCTCCCTCACTTGTTTGGAGGAGGAAAAGCATCCTGTTGGGAGAGGGAGGAGGAGCCCCTCACTCATCCTCCTGCTGCTCATGGCCTCTCTTCCCCGCCCCATCGACCTGGGTCCTGAGGTTGGGGATGGTGACTTCACTAGGTCTGCAATACCCAGCCCGCCAAGCTCTGTGAGCAGGTATCCAGCTGAATGTTGGTGTATTTCTTTAGAATGTGGATGTATTAGTTTCCAATGATTGCTGTGACAAATGACCTCAGTCCATGGCTTCAGGTAGCAGAAATGCATTCCCTTATAGAACAGGGCTGAGTTCTTTCCTGGAGGCTCTAGGAGAGAATCTGTCCCCTTATCTTTTCTGGCTTCATGAGGCCACCCACATGCCTTGGCTCATGGACTCCCTTCCTCCACCTTGAAAGCCAGAGAGGTTTCCACTCTCTGGAGTTTTTTCATAGTTACATCTCACTCACTGACCTCAACAAGAAAAGGTACTCTTAAGGACTCCTGTGATTAAGTTGGGCCCAGCTGGACAATCGAGGAAAATCTCCCAATTTCAAGGTCTTTATCCTTATTTATATCTGCAAAGTCCTTTTTCCATTTTAGGTAAACATTCGCAGTTTCTGGGCTTAGGATGTGGGCACCTTTGGGTGTCCTCCCATAGTGGGTATCCGTGGTGTTTTGTTTTTTGTTCTTTGGTAGCTTTCAACCTCAGTCATGGTTCCAGGACCCTAGAAAAAGTCTGACTCAGCATCTCGTCTTATGTTCCTCCTCCAGTACAAGAGATTTTCTAATAAAAGATGTCTGTTCCGTGGGGCTATCATGGGAATACACAGCAAAATGCAATCTTAAGGGCTTCCTGCCTGGGACACAGTAAGGGCCTAATAAATGTGCCATCATCATCAGTAGGAATTCTTACACAGCAAGGCTGCCAGGGACAGCTTCTTGGGCATGTGAACAGTCAGCCTGAATAGTTACACAGGCTGAAGTCCCTAGTTACTCTCTCGACAAGGGGCCCCACATTTTTATTCTGCACTGGGCTCTATTAATTATAAAGCTGGTCCTAAAGATTCCCCATCATGGGAAATCCTCTCATAGCCAGTTTGCTAAGTTCACAGTTCCTGCTGAGCTTCTTGGAAAGCTCTTTTCTTGTAGAGCATGGGCTACAAGACCGTTTGATTTCCCCAAAAAAGCAGATCCTGAAATAAGGACTTAGGTGCAAATCGATTATTTGGGAGATGATCTCAGAAAGCACAATGAGGGAGCAGGGCAGTGAGACAGGGTAAGAGGGCGGCGAATAAAGGTATGTTAATGAGAGGGTCACTGCTGTGGGCCACGAAGGCTCAGGCTGCTGGGGAGCCTCTGACACCCGAGGTCACAGACCCCTCAGAACTGTCCCTTCAGGAAGAGGTGAGGAATCAGGGGTGTTTTTCCACCTACTGCATCCCTCACTGGCTAAGTGCTGCTCCTGAAGAATGAACCAGCCAGTTCTTCTGGGTCTGCACCAGGTGTGGGTCTGAAGCTTTCTAGCTGGAAGACCCAAGGCCTTAAGATAGGAAGCCACTGATGCGTGTGGAAAAAGAACCCCAACCCATTTGGCCCTGGATTTATTCTCATTTCAGAACACACTGACTGTTGAAATACCATGGTCCGATAGAAGTAATTCTGAACTAAGCAGTGAGACAGTTGGGTCTTGGTTCGGATTCTGCTGTGTGAGCAGGTCAGGTCCCCTGGGCCTCTTGCATCGTCTGTGCAAACAGACTTGGATGATATCGAAATTCCTTCTAGTTTCAATGTTCTATTCTAATTTGTCTCTGTAACCAAGAATGTTGAGCTTGGGGGAGGAAAAATGCCAATCCACCAAACAAGGAACTCATTAAAATAGAAAAGTCTCATTAATTTTTTTTTTTCGGGAGAACTGAATTCTTAAAAATAGGGAGGCATATTGAATAAGAGAGCAGGAGCAGCTGTTCTATTTTTCTCTGAGGATAGAATGAAAGGGACTGGACTTAAATTGTGCCAAAAGGGATTTATTTAAATTAGACACTAAAAAAATTGTGAGATAATGCCATGTGTTGCCCAAGGAGTCTTTGGAAGCCACTATCTAGAGAAATGTTTAAAAGGTTGTGTTTTATTTTTATTCTTTAAAGCATACATACATGTTTCCATACAGTCTTTTGTACACATTCTATATCTCATCATAGAATGAGAAAGGTTAGCTAAGTCTTTCTAAGAGAAAATGACAAATAGGAGGCCCACATTCACCACCACCACTCCCCACCTATGGCAGTGGCAGACGTTACTAATCAATCACTGATCTCTTCCTGTCCAAACCCGGACAAGGCCTCATAATTTATCTTAACACCAAGACCCAGGCAGCCACTACCAATCAATTACAGCGAGTTAGTGAGTAGAAACCTATCTGCCCTCTTAGGTCTTTTGTGATTCTGGGGTCTCATCCTATGATGAGGCTTATGACTATTTCACTCGCACTCATAGGTGTCTCAAAAGAATTTGAGAAAAACCTTTGAAAACATAGTGTTCCTGAACCTCCTCAAGTATGCCAATCACAGTGCTCCTGCCTGGGAACTTTAGCCCTTAAGAACTGTCTCTTCTTATTGAAATGCAGGTTCTAGGACCTCTCCCCCAGAAATTCTGATTACTATGGGAAGAGGTCCAGATCCTGCTCTTTCCCAAGTGATTCTGATGCAGCTGATCAGGTGATTACCCTTGGGAGGCATTGCCACTGAAGGACGGAGGCAAGTCAAGGGCTCACAGTTCAGATTCGGGGAACTGGGTGAGAAATAAACATTCCATGTTTGCAAGTTCAGTTCTAGGCTGTTCCTCTTCCACCCCATCTGAAGTTCTACTTCCAAGCTTGGCCCAGACTCTGCCTGAACTTTCTGCCACAGAAACCAGCTCTTCTAGGTTGGTTACCCAAGCTGTCTTTCTGGTTGGGATGCAGGTCATATTGAAGCTCCAGAAAACCTTCTATCAAGTTGCTTATTACCTGCTAATGTAATAAGGTCAAGAAATTATGCTCTTTAATTTGCTGTGACTTCTAACTGTCTCTGGTATTTCAGACTTGTATCAATAATCCATCCCTTAACTTTTTCCTGTGCGTAGTTTTTCTTTTCTTGACTACATTTTCTTGCAGCTAGACACCAACCAGTTTCACTTTTTTTTTTTTACATTTCAAAACAATCACCATGATAAGTCTAGTTACCATGTGTCACCATAAAAAGATACTGTATAATAATTGACTATATTCCCCACACTCTACATTTCATACCCATGACTCATTTATTTTGCAACTGGAAGTTTGTACCACTTAATCTCCCTCACCTTTTTCTCTCCTCCCACCAAAACCTACCCTCTGTCAACAACCTGTTTATTTTCTGTATGTATTACTCTGTTTTGGTTTAGTTATGTTGTTCATTTGTTTTGTTTTTTTAGATTCACGTGTAAGTGAAATAGTACAGTATTTGTTTTTCTCTGTCTGACTTTATTTTACTTAACACAACCATCCATGTTGTGACAAATGACAAAGTTTCATTCTTTTTTTGGCTGAGTTCTAGTCCATTGAATATATGGACCACATCTTCTTTATCTATTCATCTATTCATGGGTACTTGGGTTGCTTCCATATCTTGGCATTGTAAAAAATGCTATAATGAGCATAAGGGTGCATATATCTTTTCTAAGTAGTGATTTGCTTCCTTCAGATAAATACCCAGGAGTGGAATTGCTAGATCTTATAGTCATTCATTTTTAACTTTTCAGGGAATCTCCATACAGGTTTTCATAGTGGCTGCATCAATTTAAATTCCCACCAACAGTGTACAAGTGTTCTCTTTCCACCACATCCTTACTAACACTTGTTATTTGTTGTCTTTTTGATGATAGCCATTCTGCTGGGTCTGAGTTGACATCTCACTGTGGTTTTGATTTGCATTTCCCTGGTGATAAGTGATGTTGAGTATCTTTTCATGTTCCTGTTGGCCATCTGTATGTCTTCTTTGGAAATATGTCTATCAGATGCTCTGCCCATTTTCTAATTGGGTTATTTCTATTTTTGGTGTTGAGGTGTATGACTTCTTTGTATATTTTGGATGTTAACCCCTTGTCGGATATATTGTTTGCAAATATCTTCTCCCATTCAGTAGGTGGCCTTTTTGTTTTGTTAATAGTTTCCCTCACTGTGCAAAAGCTTTTCAGTTTGATGTAGTCTTGTTTATTTTTGCTTTTGATTCCCTTGCCTGAGGAGACATATCCAAAAAAGAATTCCTAAGACCAAGGTCACAGCATACTCCCTATGTTTTCTTCTAGAAGTTGTATGGATTCAGGTCTTACCTTCAAGTTTTAATCCATTTTGAATTTATTTTTGTATATGGTATTGAGGAAGTAGTCCAGCTTGATTCTTTTGCATGTAGCACTCAGTTTTCTCAGCATTATTTATTGAAGAGGTTATCTTTTCCCCATTGAACATTACTGACTTCTTTGTCATAGACTAATTGCCCATATAAGTGTGGGTTCATTTCTTGCTCTCAGTTCTGTTCCATTAATCTATAGGTCTGTTTTTGTGCCAGTACCATGCTGTTTTCATGACTGTAGCTTTTTGTATAGTTTGAAATCAAGGAGTGTGATACCTCCAGATTTGTTCGTCTTTATTAAAATTTTTTTGGTTACTTGAGGTCTTTTGTGTGTCCATATAAATTTTAGAGTTGTTTGTTCTAGTTCTGTAAAATGCCATCGGCATTTTGATAGAGATTGTCTTGAATCTGTAGATTACCTGGGTAGTGTGGCCATTTTGACAATAATAATTCTTTCAGTACTTGGGCATAGCATATCTTTCCCTCTGTTTATGTCGTCTTCAATTTCTTTCCTTAGAGTCTTATAGTTTTCTGAGTACAGGTCTTTTACCTCCTAAGTTACATTTATTCCTAGGTATTTTATTCCTTTTGATGCAACCATAAATGAAATTGTTTTCTTAATTTCTCTTTCTGATGGCTCGCTGTTAGTGTATAGAAATGCAACAAATTTCTGTATACTAATTTTGTATCCTACAACTTTACCAAGTTCATTGATGCATTCTAGTAGTTTTTGGTGACTTCTTTAGGATTTTCTATGTATGGTAACATGTTATCTGCAAACAGTGACAATTTTACTTCTTCCTTTTCAATGTGGGTTCCTTTATTTCCTTTTCTTGTCTGATTGTTGTGACTAGGACTTCCAATACTATGTTGAATAGAAGTGGTGAGAGCAGGTGTCCTCATCTTGTTCCTGATCTTAGAAGAAATGCTTTCAGCTTTTCACTGTTGAGGATGGTGTTAGCTGTGGGCTTGTCATATCTAGCCTCTATTATGTTGAGGTATGTTCTCTCTATATCCTTATTGCCATGTGATTTGAGAGTTTTTGTCATAAATGGATGCTGAATTTTGTCAAAGGCTTTTTCTGCATCTATTGAGATGATCATATGATTTTTATTCTTCAGTGTGTTAATATCATGTCACATTGATTGATTTGTGGATATTGAACCACCTTGTGTTGCAGGGTGATGCTGGCCTTGTGGAATGAGTTTGGCAGTGTTCATTCTGTACAATATTTTGGAAGAGTTTGAGAAGGATAGATGTTAACTTTTCTTTAAATATTTGGTAGAATTCACCTAGGAAGCCATCTGGTCCTGGATTTTTGTTTGTCAGGAGTTAATTTTTTTTTATTACTAATTTAATTTCATTACTATTAATTGGCTTGTTCAAATTTTCTATTTCTTCCTAATTCAGTCTTGGGGGATTGTACATTTCTAGGAATTTTTCCATTTCTTCCAGGTTGTCCATTTTATTGGCATATAATTTTTCATAATGTTCTCTTATGATCCTTTCTATTTCTGTGGTGTCATTTGTAACCACCCAGCTTTCTTTTTGTTTCCATTTGCATAGGATTCCTTTTTCCAACTCCTTACTTTCAGTCTGTGTGATCTGTTAGATCTTAGATCTAAAAGGAGTCTCTTGCAGTCAGCATAAAAATGGGCTTCATTTTTGTATCCGTTTAGCCACTCTATGTCTTTTGATTGGAGCATTCAGTCCATTTACATTTAAAGTAATTATTGATAGATATGTACTTATTGCCTTTTTGTTAATTGTTCTAGGGTTGTTTTGTGGTTCTTCTTTATTCCTTCTTCTTTTGCCTTCTTCCTGTGTGATTTGATGACTATCATCAGTGTTATGTTTGAATTCCTTTCTGTTTTTTGTGTGTGTGCATCTATTATAGATTTTTGGTTTGTGGTTACCATGAGGTTTATATATAGCACTCTATATATATACATGATTATTTTAGGTTGCTGACCTCTTAATTTCAAATGCAATTTAACAACCCTGCATTTTTACTGCCCTGCCAATGATGACCATTTTTGACATCATATTTTACATCGTTTTGTTTTGTGTATCCCTTAACTACTTACAGTGACTATATATAGATGATTTTACTACTTTTGTCTTTTAACCTTCCTACTAGCTTTATAAGTGGCTGATCTACTACTTTTACTGTGTATTTGCCTTTACCAATGAGATTTTTCCTTTCATAATTTTTATATTTCTAGCTGTGGCCTTTTCTATTTAGAGAAGTCCCTCTAACATTTCTTGTAAAGCTTTGGTCATGCTGAACTCTTTTAGCTTTTGCTTGTCTTTAAAACTTCTGATTTTTCCTTCAAATCTGAATGAAAGCCTTGCCAGGTATTGTATTCTTGGTTGTAGGTTTTTTCCCTTTCATCACTTCAAATATATCATGGCACTCCCTTCTGGCCTAGAGTTTCTGCTGAAAAGTCAGCTGATAGCCGTATGAGAGTTCCCTTGTGTAGAGTTTGTTGTTTTCTCTTGCTAGTTTAATATTTTCCCTTTAGCTTTAATTTTTGCCATTTTAATTACAGCGTGTCTTGGTGTGGTCCTCTTAGGGTTAATCCTATTTGGGACTCTGTGCTTCCTGGATTTGGATGTCTGTTTCCTTTCCCAGGTTAGGGAAGTTTTCAGCTATTATGTCTTCATATATGTATTCTGCCTCTTTCTCTCTCTTCTCTTTCTGCGACCCCTATAATATGAAAGTTATTATGCTTGATGTTGTCCCAGAAGTTTCTTAAACTGTCCTCATTTTTAAAATATTCCTTTTTCTGTTTAGCTTCAGTGATTTCCACTACTCTGTCTTCCAGTTTGCCGATTTTTTTTTCTGTATTATCTAATTGACTTTTGATTCCAAAGAGAACATAATGTGACTATGGAAGCAAAATGCTACACTGCTGAAAAAGCTGGAAGAAGTAAACAAGATCCAAGGGATGTAGGCAGCATCTAGAAGTGGAAAAGGCAAGGAAACAGATTCTCCCCTAGTGCTTCCAGAAGGAATCAGCCCTACTGACATTGACTTTATTACAGTGAAACCTATTCTGGGCTTCTGACCTCCAAAACTATAAGGAGAATTATTTGTGTTGTTTTAAGCCACTAAGTTTGCGCTGATTTTTTATAGCATCAATGGGAGATGAATAAATCTGGGAATATCAGACTGAAGATGGCCAAGAGGGGGCCCAAGGTGTGAAAAGAATTGTCTGTCACTTATTCTGGAAGAGCTGGACTGTAGATCTCAGTGTGATATGGAGCCAGAGAAAGACTGAAATTGAAAGCCTAAAACCTGCTGGGGAAAGAGTGGTGAGGTTATGTGAAGAGTAGGATGTACACAGAAAAGTACTTGGTGGCCAGAGTCAAAGCAAAATTGTAATCAAGTTCTATACACATTCTCTATGGGACTAGACTAGCCCTCTACGCTGTTTAGGGTACAACTAATGTACCCACATTTACTGTTGAGTGCAGACAATCACTCCTTTTGTTGGTAATAAGGAGTACAATAAAAGTTCAATCTATTCCCCTCCAAGTCTCCCATACCCTTCCCATGATGCATTTAGAAATCCTCTAGTGCTTGTTAGGGTCTTGAACTGGTATCATGGAAAGCTGGCTTTGTGCTCTCTGAGATGATTCTCTGTATAGGGTGCTTGATGGACTTTTCAGGGATCCCGGTTGCTAAGAACCCCTCTCTGCCATTCTCTTGTCTCTTGACTCTGCTGGCTGCACCCTTGACAGGAGATACTGGACATAAGGATTGACATATAGATCAATGGAATAGAATTGAGAGTCCAGAAATAAACCCCTACAATTATGGTTGATTGATTTTTAACAAGGTTACAAAGATAATTCAAAGGAGGAAAAAATAATCTTTTCAACAAATGGTGCTAAGATAACTGGATACCCACAAGCAGAAGAATGAATTTTGACCCTTACCTCACAGTGTATACAAAAGTTAACTCAAAATAGATCATAGACCCAAATGTAAAAGATAAAACTCTTAGAGGAAAACATAATAAATCTTTGTGACTTTGGCTTAGGCAATAGCTTCTTAGATATGACACCTAAAGCACAAGCAACCAAAGCAGAAAATTGATAAATTGAACTTCATCAAAATTTAAAAAGCATGTGCCTCAAAGGATACAATCAAGAAAGTAAAAGGACAGCTTGCAAAATGGGAGAAAGTATTTGCAAATCGTATAAATGATGATGGGCTTATAATGAGAATATACAAAGAAATCTTACAATTTAAGAATAAAAAATAAATAACCCATTTAAAAATTGGCAAAGGACTTAAACATTTCTCCAAAGAAAATATACAAATGGACAATAAACACATGAAAAGATGCTCAGCATGATTAACCATTAGGTAAATGCCAATCAGACCCACAATTTCACGCTCACTAGGATAGCCAGAATTGAAAAGACAGAAACGAGGCTCGCACAGGCATCTCTTGTCTGTGTGGGCCACTGTTGACTATGGCAGCATAACCTAATAAACTCCTTTTCTATTCTAAAAAAAAAAAAAAAAAAAACAGGAAATAAAAAGTGTTGGTGAGGATGTGGAGAAACTGGAACTCATACATTGCTAGTGGGAAAGTAAAATGGTGGGGTGTGGGGATAGCTTAGTGGTAGAGTGCATGCTTAGCATGCATGAGGTCATGGGTTCTATTCCCAGTACCTCCACTAAAATTTTTGAAAATATAAATAAATAAAAATAAATAAACCTAATTAACCACATACCCCCAAAAAGAAAAGTAAAGTGGTGCAGCCACTATGGAAAATAGTTTGGCAATTTCTCATAAAGTTAAATACAGAATTACCATATGCCTCTGCAGTTCTGCTCTTAGATACGTGTCCAAGAGAACTGCAAATGTAAGTTCACACAAAAGCTGGCCCATGAATGCTCATAGCAGCATTGTGCATAATAGCCCCACAGTGAAAATGACCTCAATGTCCATCAGTGGATGAAGGGATAAACAAATTGTAATATAGCAGATATAGCCATACAATGGAACATTGTTCGGTCATAAAAGGAAATAACGTATTTTTAAGGCGAAAATATCATCCTCACTGAAAGAAGTCTGTCACAAAAAGCCACATAGTGTATGATTCCATTTATATGAAATGTCCAGAATAGATAAATCCATAGACATAGAAAATAGATTGGTGGCTGACAAGGGCTATGGGAAGGGGGAATGGGGAGTAACTTCTAATGCATATGGGTTTTGAGGGGGAGATGATTAAAATCTTCTATAATTAGTTTCCATGGTTCTATAATTCTGAGAATATACTAAAACCTACCAAATTGTACATCCTAAAAGAATGAAGTTTATGGTACATGAAGTAAATCTCAATGTAGCTGTTATTTAAAAAAAGAACAAGGAGAAGAAAGAAATTGGATGATTCACCAAATTCTTGAAGGACTTGAAGAACCGTGCTCAGGGTGAAACAGCTAGGAACAGTGCCCTAGGACCCGCTGCAGAATTGGTCTATCGGGACCCTCCTGTCATGGCCACTGTGTGCCAAGGGTCACGTGGAGCCGTGCCCTAAGCACACTGCCACCCTTGGCCCAGGAAGTCAGACTTGCTGCCATGAGTGTTCCCAATTCAAAATTGCGGGTAGTGTCTGATCAGAAGGTTTTAGGCCATGTTTATGGCCAGCTGCAAGGCAGGCTGGAGGAGTGGTACCAGCGTCTTCCAGGATGGAAGTTAGACCACCAAACTCATAAGTGAGAAGCCCCTCAGACAAAAAGATGGGCCAACTGCTAAATTACCAGAAAAGAACGTTAAATGACTCCAGCAGCATCACATTTATTTTGTGACTTTTCCTGTATTTCTGTAGATGAGAACAAAACCTCTCCATCACAGTTTCTGTCCTTTCTCTCAATTATTACTTCCTTGTCCCTCAGCGGTCCCCTGATAATTGTCTATACTGAATCTCTGTTTGCTGCCAAGCTGCATTTCAGTTGGCATAACCAAGATATTAGCTCTTAGGGTTTCATACTGTTCCAGGGTATTTAACTGTAATAGGAGACTATTGGGAATGAAAAAGCTTTTATGATAGAGAAATCTGAATAGTGGGAAAAAGAGCAAACTTTGGACTAGGGTGGTCCTGAATACGAATTTCAACTCTGATCTCCAGTAAGTTTCTTACTTTCTGAGTCTCTTACTT
The DNA here is from genome assembly GCF_036321535.1 of Camelus dromedarius. Taxonomy (NCBI): domain Eukaryota; kingdom Metazoa; phylum Chordata; class Mammalia; order Artiodactyla; family Camelidae; genus Camelus; species Camelus dromedarius. Next base: position 14,604,914 of record NC_087463.1, on the reverse strand, counting down.
TCTTACTCTTCTGTGTCTGAATGTGGGGATGATGTTTACCTCCTAAGGTCAGCGTGAGTGCTAGAGGGGGTTGCATTTGTAAAGCCCACAGCACTCTGGCCAGCATGCAATAGATGCTCAGTAAATGGAGATGATGTCAGAGCACATCCATGACACTAAGATGCTTTGGGAAGAGAGCAGCTGCATGCTTGAATGTGCTTGGTCACTGCCCGAAGCAGGTACTTAAGGAATGGTTAAGCCCAGGCACCCCTAGCAGAGCTTGGAGGCCAGGAGAGAGGAAAGGACACTTGAGGTGAAGCTGAGGACATTTCTGAAGATGGTTATGCTGAGTACGAAGGCTCTTGCACAATCTGCCCTTCTAGATCCAGGTCAAGCCAGAGCCTCCATTCTTGCATCTCAGCTGGTAGGAAAACCCCTCCTGCTTTCAATACCCTACAGTTTCCAATTCAGTCAACTTCATTACAAAAATTAAAAGTCAATGTAAGAGTCTGTGAAGGAAGTTAAAGCACGTGTATTTCAGGACGGCTCAGAGGGAGGAGCCGATAGAGTCGATCCCAAGAAGTAGAGGATTAGGAATATTGCAAGCCATGTAGCTACAAAAATAGCCTTTTTGGAGAATACACAGCTACTACTCAATGCTTCTAAACTATGCATTCACTCATTCAAACACATGCATGAAGACTCTACTAGTGCACACGGCCAAAGCTGCCTTCTCCTTTGCTTCATGTTTCCATGTGAGAGATGGTGGGGTTCAGGACATGCTACCCCCAAAATGTGGCTCCTTTGCATATTACAAGCTGGAGGAATCTAAGGAATGACCAGTGCAGGAAAGACTTTCTGACCTTCCCCTCAAGCAGATCATAAAACTCTCCTGTAGAGGAAAGGAACACTCTTATCTCCACGACAAAGGGACACCGAGAAGAGTCCAAACAGACCTTGCTAAATTTCCCCAGTTCACTGCGCCTATCTCCTACCCTCTGTCCTATCAAATTCCTCCTTGACTGTCCTCTCTTCATCAAAGCCAGCAAAAAACACTCAGGTTTATCCAGTTCTTCGGGTCCTCATTTCCTTATGAAGGATCTCATGCCATAGAAAATTTATGTTGAGTCAATTTGTGTGCTTTTCTCCTGTTAATCTGTCTCTGTCAATTAAATTTTCAGACCCAGCCTGAAAAGGTCAGGGCAAATATTTCCCTCTCAGGTACAGAGTAACACCTCTGACTGCTGGTATCTTCCACCCCTACCCGACCCCGCTCACTTTTCACCAGAACACATGCACGTGCACACACGCGCGAGCACGCACACACACACACACTTGAGAGACAGAGACTTGGACGGGGTGGGCGGGGGGCAGTGGTGGAAGCTTTTTCTCTTGTGTACCAGGGGTGTTTACCTCCCCAGCTGTGGGAGTGAAGCTGGCCTCAGGAGGGTATGAATGATAATGGAAGACAGAGAAGGGAAAACGCGTTAAGACTGCCAATGGCCGCCTCCCTGAGCCCCCTTCCCACCCGCCAGGCTCACAATGTTGGGACTGCGTTCTGTTCTTTCCCGAATGGCCTAGGACTTCCCCTCTGTATCAGGGACACTTCCTGTCTCCCTGGCCACATTTCTGCTTCAGAGCAGGGTGCTTCCTGTGCCTTCTCCCTATCACCACACCAGCTCGTGGACCATCCTTCTGGCCTGTCCTTTGGCTCCAGTACCCAGAGCCCACCTTCCCAGTGGGCCACAGCCCCTGCTTACAGCTAATGCCCTCGAGTCTGGTGGCTGTAGCCCCTTCTCTGGGTACTGCCTCCCACCGGGGTCTGCCTAGGCATCTCACTATGGCTCCCCATACCCGCCCTCTCCAATGTCCTGGCAGATGAAACTAGAATAGAGGGACAAAATGGAAGGGTTAAAAGCTCTGGGAGACAAAAGGAGCCCTTGTTGTCATCTGCCTTCACCTCCGGGCTCTTTGAAGAGCTGTGCCCATACACTGTAGTGTTAACATTCACCCTCTGATCCGCAGCACATGGGCCTCCCTTCCCGCCATCTGTGCAGCAACTTAACTGCCTGGCTTTGCATACTGCAGACAGTAAATAAACCAAGAGTCTCGACTTCTGAGAGAAAACCGAAGCACAGAAATTATGTTAATTCCATTCCTAACCTATTTACATGCCAACATTAATATGAATTATGTTACTGCTCCAGCTGTTTCATTGTTACAAATCATCTTCCATGATAAAACCATCAGGTATAAATAACCAGACAACTCCCCTGCCCAGCTGCCAACGCAATCGTGCTTAACCACAGTAGAAAATCTGGTACAGCGGCTGGGAATTGAAACCCCACCCCTCACCATGATTCAATGGTCCCAACATGGGTATTAACTATGATATTCCGAAGAAAACGTCAGAAATGATGAGCTATGGTAGCTGGACAGAGCTGGGGGTTATTTCAGAAGAACTTGAACCCCAAGCACTCCAGTCCTCTGGTTCACTGAGATCAATGCACACCACATTCTAATGAGAGTTGGATCTTACATAAATGTTGAGCAGATGGGCTGTAGCCATGCTTTTGTGCAAATGTAAATCATCTTCTAAATGATATGTGCTTGAGAAAGATACAACAGGCTCAAATTTCCAAACACAGAGGGGAAAAACCAGCTCACCCAAGTCCCATTATTTACTCAGCTGGTTTTGAACGCAAGTCTCCAAGCCAATGTTTTGAAGACTCTATCCCACTGTCTCAGGAACAGGGAGAGGGAGAGCGCTCGGCATGGACTCCTCTCTCTTTCCCAGGCCTCGGCAGCAAGCCATCTGCAGCGAGGGAGGAACTCTGCTGTTCCTTGGCCATGGTCCACGGAGGTTCACATTCGGATTCTTTTTTTTTCTTGAACATATTTTACATGGAGGTTTAATTAACACACAATGAAATGCACAGCCCTCAGATGCTCAGATGGATGAATTCTGACAACTGTATGTGCATATGTAACCGATACCCAAAACATGACGTAGACCGTATCCAACCACAGCAGAAGATCTCTGCCTCTTTCCCCAGCCGGGCAACCACTGGTTTGCTTTCTGTCTCCATTGAATTAGTTTTGTCTGTTCTAGAATGTCATGTAAGTAGAATCACACAGTAAGAACTTTTTTTGTGTTTAACCTCTTTCATTCAACATAACATTTTTGAATAATTCATTCACATTGTTGCATGCCTTCCTAGTTTGCTCTTTTTTGAAAATTGCTGAGTCGTATGAATGTGCTACAACTTGTTTAGCCATTTATCTCTCGATGGACATCTAGATTGTCTCCAACTATTGGCTTGAATCCAATGGAGAAAGGAGTCTTTTTAACAATATTGCTGGAACAACTGGATATATGTGTGTGGAAAAAAAAATTGAACCCCAATCCATGTCTCACTTCATATACAAAAGCGAATTGAAATGGATCATAGACCTACATGTTGGTTTGTGTAGGTCTGACAAGTCACAGCCACAAAGCTGCTAGAATAAAGCATAATAACTTCATGACCTTGGGATGAGCAAAGAGTTGTTAGACAGAATACAAAAAGCACTAATATAAATTGGAAATCATCAAAATTTTTAATTTCATCTCATGAAAAGAGACGATTAAGAAATGAGTAGACAAATCACAGATCAGGAAAAAAAATGCTCATTACAACGTATCTGACAAAGGACTTGTATCTAGACTATAAAAAGAATGCTTACAAGTCAACAATAAAAAGACAAACAACCCCATTAAAAATGACAAAAGACTTAAGACACTTTACAAAAGAGGCACAAATAGCCAACAAATTGACCCCAAAAAAGTGCTCAAAATCTTCAACCATCCAATTTTTAAAAATTCATGTGTGAAATTCATCCAATCAGTCCTTCAAATATCTTTTCTCATGCCCCCCCCCCCCTTACACTAGAAGGACCGGATATAAAATGCTAAACAGAAGTGGATTTTGTGTTTGAAGAGTCAGTCCTCTTAACCCTCTCAGACTCTATGCTTTCTGCTTAGTAATTAGAAAGCCTTTTCTAGAATTGCTGAGGTGAACAGGCCTGCAGCTGCCAGAGCTCTTCTTTGTGTGGTTCGGTGCTGCCAAAGGGAAAAATTCAGAGAACTCAAAGCCTCGGGCCACGCGTGGGAAAGGAAGCAGGTGACTTGTGGGCTGCAGGGAGAGCAGGTGCACCAGGAGGGAGGGAAAGTGGCGACAAGCATACAGAGGCTTCATCAGCAGGGGCTGAGCTCTGCCCTGTGTGACGTTCCGGTGCCGTGCTGCTTTTACAAGCAGAATAAAATAAAACTCTCCAAAGGCTAACTTTTCATCACTAGGTCATTTACAAGTGAAGACATTATAGCCTGGATGCTGCCTTCAGGCGACTGGACTTGGACCAGTAACCCTAAAGAATAGCAGTGTTTACAGTTCATCCAACGCAGCTTCTTACTGAACACCTTCCCTGTGTCTGTTGGGCTCTAAAGTAAGCATAGTGAAGGTCTGACTGCATGGTACACATCAGCAGGAAGCTGAAAAGATCTGAGACAGGCTGTTGTTCATCTCATTAGTCAACTCTCCAGACCAGCTAGCTAAAGAGAAGGAGTTCTTCTCCCTGTACAAGGAAGCTGAGCTGTGACAAATGTCCCTGAGCACTCAAAATAGTAGAAATCGGCTGCTGTTAGCTGTATGTTTTGTGTCGCTCTGAGTCTGGGAAACCTCTGGGATCAAGACCAAGCATTTTATTTGGATCGAGATTGGAGTTGGATTGAGATTAGATTCTGGTGAAAATCGAGTCTGCCTTTAACTAACTAGCTTCTAACTTCTAACTAACTTCGAACTGGCTTTAAGGACTGCGGCAAAGTGGAAGAAGAAGAGATGTGCGCTAAGAAGGAAGGAGTTAACTCGATGGTCTGAAATTTAACAGGGGCGTAGTGACATCTAATTGAATATCGTTCAAGTGTGAGGGCTGCCATATAAATAAATTCATCAGATAACTGATTCTCATCTGTTTTGAAAAGCAAGTCCAAAAGATATCATAAATACATTTTCTTTAACTCAATATACCCCAAATATCATTCCAATAAGTAACCAGTAAGAAATTCTCTAATGACGTATTTTACATCTTTTCTTAATACCAAGCTTTAAAAATCTGGTGTCTGTCTTACACATATGACACCTCTCAATTTGGGCTGCATTTCAAGCACCCAGCCACCACCGTGGCTCGGGGCCAGCTTCCACACTGGACAGCACAGATGTGGGATCTTACTGCTTAAGCCTGGCCTAGCCCTGCTTTTGCACATGTGTGTTTTCCTCTCAAGACTGCAGCTCCTTAAAGGCACGATGGACATCTATTTAACATTGTAGCTTTCGTGGTGGCCTGCCCAAAAGGGCTCCTTATCAAATACTGGTGAACTCAAGTTCACTGAATAAGGGCTTGTGATTAATCAGTTGTCTAATTTAGTCTCCTGAGTTTTTATTTCAAATGCAGGTGTTCTTTAAATTGTCATTTTTATGACTTAAAAAATGTACATTTTTCTCTGCTTGGTTATCTTGGGTGTACACAGAGCTGCTTTTCTGCATTGTATTTATTTGCTTTACAGGCAGCTTCTATTTTTCCTGTCAATCAGGGATGAGGATGTCGCCTATCCCTCCTGTCTCTCCGCCTCCCTGTCCCTCCACATGCTGCCTCCTAGGGATAGTCCCAGAGTGGGGGGGACAGTGGAAATAGTGACCAGGGACAGATGCTGTCTGCATTTCCCACGCCTGTTGGATAGAATCCCCCGGAGGGCCTGTGAGAGACACAGATTATCAGTAAAAGCAAAAAAAAAAAAAAAAAAAAAAAAAAGCTTCATTTTAGTTGGAAACTTTCAAGATGAAATAATACTTTGTCTGTATAGTAGTTTACCATTTTGCAAAGTATCTTTGAACTTGACCTCTTTTCATCCTTGAAGCAACCTTAAGAAGTCTGGAGGGTAAATGTTAGGCACTCCTCTTGTCATGTAAGGAGACCAAGACTGGGTGGCTTTGGGTGGACTGCCTAGCATCACACAGCTAGTGAGTGGCGGATATATTTCTGAACACAGGTCTTCTGATTCCAAGAGTCTCCCAAATGTTTAAGCCCAATAGTTTATAATTAGAGATTATTTCCACCAAATATTCAAATTATATTGGCTCCAATCCTGTCTTGCTAATTATCAGGAGTTAGCACCCTTCACTGTGTCCTCCAGAGTTCTGTGAGCATCTCGGTGCCTCTTCCCACTTGTCCAGGTGCATGTCCCCACTGGCTTCCGCTTTGCCCATCTTAGGATGTCACCTGACTCCTCCCTGTGCAACTGACCACCAGGGAGAGCTCACTGCTCCACCGTGCACCTCTGCCCTCTGCTGGTGGCTTTTGATCATAGCACCTCTCTGGCCACCTTTGGGGCATCATTCCAACGCGGGACCCACCTTACCTATTCTCCCCAAAGCATCTCAAGGGCCAAGTGGTCACTTTCAACTAAACGTTACTGAAGTGTTGCTCAGGGGACAGAGAAAAGAAAGTACAACTCAAAGTACAACTGATAACTTAAAGTAGATGTGGCTACAGGTTGAGCTTCCAGCCTGGACCCATCTTCAGAGTTCGTAACCATGCTTGGTTCTCAACCTACGTCCAGATGGAAGTGACGGCTCCCACGTTGCTATATACGGACGTCTGGAAAAGCTGGCATGAGAGTGCAGAGGGAAAAAGGACTTTCCCCTTTCCCTTTGTCTAAAGTTCACCTTTCAGTTTCTATTTCCTGACCTGACGTGGGCTGATAGGATTGACAGTGGGAGTGGCCACTCATCTCAGAAGTCCCTTCTCCTCCATGAGAGCTCACATGGGCTTGAGCAGGACGAATGAAATTACACTGGAGCACGGTCACCCAACATCACTAGATTCTGGGGCATTCAGATTCAAATGACCCTGCATCCAAGACATGTCCACTTCCTCTGCACAGTCTTTCCTTTTGAGCAAGGTCAACTTCAAGTCTGCAGAGCTCTCCTGTTCCCACGGAGACTCAAATGTCGATCTCCTGCTTGTTCAAGTACAGACACAACTCCCACGAATGGGCAATATCTTACAGACACAGAGCTACCTAACTCTCCGCCGAGAAAAATAAAATCTCCTCTAAGAAAATGACAAATCTCTTCTGGAAACACACACACACACACACACATACACACACACACACAGTTTGCAAAGCCAAGGAAAAGCTGAACTTTTTCCATCTGAGAATTTGCATTCAGACCATTTATCCAAGTCCAGTTTTCTCCCCAAAGAAGTCTGTGCCTCACTTTCTCTGCCTCTGCCTTGCCCTCTGCAAGGGGCTTCCTCTGACAAAGGGACAGCCTGCCCCACTGAGAAATTGAATATCCACCTCTCTGCAGGGAGAAAATCCTCCTAAACTTAAAGTGATGCTTCTACTAAACCCAGCAAGGTTTCCAAAAACTGATGGTGGTTCTAGTCGGGGCAGCCTGTTTTACCTGGGCACGACGCAAGCCCAGCCCTTTGCCCTGTACCCCTCGGCCCGCCTGGAACCATGTAGACGGAACAGAGCTTCACCTTTGCAGGATGACTCAGCCAGCATTGCGAACAGCAATTACTGTGCACTTCTAATACAATGATGCCTTCAGGGAAACTGGGCTGGGCGGGTCAGTCTGCCCTGGTATTAAATGGCCCCGGACAACTCTCCTTGGAGTTCTGTCTCCTGCTTTGGTAGTTTGCTCTCAGGCTGTCAAATTTCCCCTTTCGCTGCTGTCAATGAATCTGCTTCTGAGAGCATGATCTTCCCTTCTCAGCCTTGTTGTGGGCTGAGAATCCTGACAGCTAAGCTTAGTGAAACTGTTTCTAAATTATAAGGGTGTATATTCCAAGTGAGGATTTCAGGGTCCTCCATCTAAATAAAAAATCATGCACAGGGTAGAGAATATAATCAACTACGAAATACCTTTGTACAGTGACAGTTCACAACTAGAGTTCTCGTGGTCATCAGTTTGAAATGTACAGAAATATAGAATCACTATGTTGTGTAACAGGAACTAACAGTGTTGTAGGTCAACTGTACTTCAAAAACAAGCAAACAAACAAACTTACAGAAAAAGAGATGAGATTTGTGGCTACCAGAGGCAGGGGATAGGGACAGAGGGAATTGCAGGAAGGCAGTCAGAAAGTACAACTTGAAGTTATAAGATAAAAAAAAATACTAGGGGTGTGATGTGCGTGATAAATTAACGCTGCTGTATGTTATATATGAAAGTTGTTAAGAAAGTAAATCCTGAGTTCTCAACACAAGGAAAAACATTTTTTTCTATTTCTTTCATTTTGTATCTATGAGATGATGGATGTTCACTAAACTTATTATGATAATCATTTCATGATGCATGTAAGTCAAATCATTATGCTGTACACCTGAAACTCACGTTGAAGTTCCTTATGTCAATTTTATTCCCCCAAAACCCCAAAAAACCCACAAACAACAACAGCAACAACAAAATAAGAGTAACTGGTATAATTAAGAGTCACTGGGTAAATCTTGGTAAAACTTTTTGACGTACTTCCTAGAGAGTGAGAAAAGTAAGTGACTCTAATGATTGGGTAATAAATCCTGTTGCAAGTCTAATGGTTTCCAATTCTCTGCCTTGAGCAAAACTGAAGGAATGCTTAAGTGAGCTGTCGTCTGATTGATGAGGAATACGGCTTTTGGCATATGCCTTAGAAGGAGCCCAAGGAACCGAGTGCTGTTGCTATGAGAGAAATCCTCTGTCTCTATCTACTTACTTAAGTAAGCCAATGTTTGCCAGCACTTGAACCTATAAAGAATGGGGAGATGATTGTTGCTAAACTTGTCTCATTCTGCCTCAGATACGTGAGTTCATTGGAAAATAACACAAAAACACACACCTTCATCTACCTCACTGACATATGCATTTCAAATACCATTTTACTTTTCCTGCGCCGTTCCAATCTCTGCCTCCCTCGCTAAGGATAAACATGATTGCCTTTAGGATACAGATAATCCAGGATAATATTCCCATCTCAAGATCTTTAGCATAATCACATCTGCAGAGACCCTTTTTCCAAATAATGTAACATTTGCAGGTTTCAGGGGTTAAGAGCTGATATATTTGGGAGCCATTATTTGGTCTACTAAACCTGGTGAAGTGATGTTGACCTGGTTGTGATAAGCAGTCTGTTGGTAACTGAAACTTATCCACTGTGTCCGCCTGGTCATAGGGTCATTTGGGTTCCTAAATGCATAGGGTTACCTCCAACTACCATCCACTCTCAATCTGACAGCCCCTCAAACTCCAGGTGTCTGCCCGAGATAGGAATCTGGAGGAAAATATTTCAGACACTTGTTATTAGGGGTAGATACGGATGGAAATAGGACAGTGGGTTCCAGAACGTGGTCTGGGAAGGAATGTCGTGAGTCCACAGGGGAGAAAGGGGGATTCGTTGATCAAATACTGCTCTGTGCCAGGAATGTCATTTTATAATGGCCAGAGATTCCTGGAAGCCCATGTGTCCTCAGGGGGCTTCTGCATAGAGGAGGGACAATTTTCTAGGCCACAGGATGGCCTTTGAGGGGTCCAGTTGAGCTGAACAACCTGTAGTCCTATCTCCTAAATGCATCCCCCTGGGTGGTGGTGAGAAAAGAAAGAAGACAGGAGCAGGGAGAAGCAGGAGAGAACGTAAATTCATGCTCTGGTTTTGGATGCTGTTGCCAAATAATGAGAAAAAAGGGACGTAGAGTCTTGATGGAGACCCCCCAGCTCTGCGGTGTTTTTAACGGACACGTGGACTCAACGTGCAATTATCCGATGTCCTTCAGGACAGCCACACAAATGGGCTGCTGTTTTTGGAAATGTCGCTGTGAGGACCCTGCACTTGGTAAGCCCCCATTCAATATTCATTGATGCGTTGGTGTTTCCACTCTGGAAAGAAGGGCTTCAGCCATGCAAAGCACTTTTTAACGTTGGGCAGGTGGTGCGTCCTTTTCATTCGGTCCTGACATTTGCTGCACTGAGAACTCTGGGACTCTAATTCAGGCAGCTTGGCATTGTGTTTGGATTAGCACTGAACTCTTTTGAACCAACGCAGATGGTAGATAAAGGGTTTTCTTTGGGGTTTTAAGAGCATCATCTCTATCCATTTGTGGTGTTTAGACCATTCTGAGTCAATCAATGCAAATAAATGATTCAACGCTTTTCTCCTTTACTAACCTTTTTACTTATTTTCTCAATTCTACTAAACCATTTTGCGTTTTTTTATATTGCCCACTTGTTCACACACACACACAAGCACACAGAGTGTGTCCCTCATAACTTGGTGCCAGCTGCCATGTGACTAACAGGCAATCCGAGTTGCCTCTTGAGAGTCAATGGGAATATTAAATATTAAGAGTCCTCTGATTGGGTGTGAGTGGTTGGGAAATGATTTTAATCACCATGGGGCTGAAAAAGACAGTGACCTACTATAATCCTTCCAGAACAGAACCAAGCCAGGGGCTCGCCTGACTACCACAGGGGCTGCAGAGCAAATTCTAGGCCTGGCTGTGGTACTGATTTACTACGTGACTTCTCTGCCCGTGGGACTCACCCAGCTGTTCCCTGCCTGGAGCTTCGTGCCTCACCCTCTGCCTGCCTCTTCTCCCCGAGCATCAGATCCCAGCCTTCACGCCATTCCTTCAGGGATGTCTTTCCTGCCCCTGAGTCTAGCATAGATTCCCTTGCTTTGTTCCCCCAGGCCCATCACCCATTCACTTATCCATTTATCTGAGTATCTCATCCACGCCAGGAGATGTCCTAGATGCTGGGCACACAGTGTGACAAGAACGCCAGCCCCCATGGAGCACAGGGCACTGAGTGGGGAGAGGGTGGTGCTCAGACACACAACAACACTGCCCTTGATAGGGCTCAGCCATGACAAGGGCACCAAAGGCAAAGAGCGGGGTATGATGAGGAAATTCATCAAGGACCCAGAGGCACTGACCTCAGACCTCGGGTCCCTGTGAAGAGGTGGGAGCCTTGTGGCCATTCTGCTCCACAGCTCTTGCTCTGACCCTTTTATTAAACACTATGTTTAAGGCCTACTGAGCGCCAGCGTGTAATGTGACTCTTCTCCCAGCCCTCACCAGTCCTAGACGACGTCCAGCCTGCAGTGAGCACAGGCTCTGAATCAGGATCGAGTATTTCTAGGAGGTCAGGAGATGACTTGCCTGGGACCAGCAGAAGGCACATCGGGGCTATTATTGAGAGCAGGCTGTGATGGGTGATCAAGGAATCAACCAGGAAGCAGGAACCAGAAGCCAAGCAAAGGGAAGGTCTGTATGTAAATGTAAACCATGGTGGCTTCCTGGTTTCTCTTGCAATGAGTACTGAAAAGATGGCAGCCAGTGGCCGTGCCTGTGCTCTAGAACATTCCCCGCCATGTCCCCTGCCCGACCACCGCTGATGGCACGACAGCTAAAGGAGACAAACACCTGGCTAAGCGGGGCTAGAGTGTTGGGCCTTCCAGCCACAGGCGATTGGGCCGGAGGGAGCACCCATCCCAAGGCGGACCAATGAGGATGTTCCTGCAGTGTTTTCCAAATCGGAGCTCAGGAAAGGATCTGACAGTCAGGTCCCAGGTGGAAGCCTGTCTGAAGTAGCAGAAAGCAGGAGAGAAGGAAGCTGCTGTGAAGCAAAAGAAGCGCAGGTAAGAGGCAGAGAGAGAGACGGAGACAGACAGAGACAGAGAGAGATGGGGAGAGAGACACTGAGCAGTTATTCCTGGTGTGGTTCAAATCCCTGGTTCTAGGTGTTTCTGAGGCTCAGAAGGACTCCCTCCACTTACCATGACTTGGTTAATTCCTTAAAAAAAAAGCTTTCCTTCCTCTGAACTGGATTCAGTTGTGTTTTTGTTACTCAATATCCCAAAGACTCCAGATGAGCGCAGATGATCGGCTACAGGGCAAGGGGCAGGCCAGGACACACACAGCCCCAGGCAGTGACACCAAGGACTCGGTGACACAATTCAGGCAAGGCGCACCCACTTTCAGTAATGATTACTTCAGAGAAATTATTCAAAGATGTTATTCTGAACACACTAATATCACACAGATATCCAATGTTGACCTTAATTATTTTTATTATAATGTCAGTTCAACATAATTTAGCAAATATTTCTTAAGCATTGAGTCAGCATCTAAACATAATCCTATTCTAGGAACCCGAGAGAAGGCAATGGCCAAAAAGGACAGACATCTGTCTCCCCCATTCTAGGAGGGGATAAATCAAGTTCAATACATACAAAACATATGTCTGCATGTAATATCCTTTTGCTTTTAATTCTTAATACAAACTGTATGCAAACTATTAAACCAAAATGCATTTACAAAATTTTTAAAAGCTCTAAAATTGGTCAAATTAAAATTAACATCATTTTATGTGGCAAATGATATTATTGTGCAAAAATTAAATTGCTTCCATTTAACTGCAGAAAGATAGAGCTTGGTGTCTGGTTCTATATTTAATCTTTTTCTGTGTTTTTAACCTCAGTAATGCTAATGATTATAAAGTCTTGCATGAATATATTCAAGACTTTGCTGGTTTAGGATATAAGACCCCATACTAAGTCTTGGCAAGCAGAATTCAAATGCCTGTTTTAGTGATGGATCACCTGATTATTCTGTAAAACTGTCTCCGGTTATCTGAAGATAAGACTAGCCAGCTTGAATTATTAAACTCTGCATTGAATGAGCAGCTACTTCGTATACTGTTGATGCTAAAAGCAGAAAAATTTTCCCTTTGGTTACTACCGCAGTTACTCCTGATGAACCGTTTTGGCAATTAGTAGGCGTAAAGAAAAATAAGCATCTTCACCTGCGATTAGGACAGTTCTTAAGAAGTACCAGGAGCTGTTCTAAATGCTTCATGGGGATCAGCTCCACCAAGCCTCCACCAACCCTTCAAAACAGGGACTTCTGCCAGTCTCGATTTACAGATGGAGGGACACTGAGAGAGAGATTAGGTTCCTTGTCCAAGGTCAGACACAGAGTGAGTGACAGAGCTGGGGTTTGAACCCAGGCAAGTCTGGCTCCAGAGGCTACCATCTAGACCCACCCAGGACACTGCCACTGATGTGGTACCAACTACCATAATGTAGGTTCTTTACACACTGGCAGGAGGATTATACTGGGTGCCCTGTTAGGACTCAGTTGCCCCACCAATTTTCTCTCCTGGAACTATTGAGAAACATTCATTTACCCATCAAAGATGTATGTTGGGCTAGACTAGAAGAAAAATGCAATTGCACTTTCTGGCACCAAAATTACATAGCTCAGGGATCAACAGACTGTGACCCATGGGCCAGATCCAGCATGCTGCCTGATTTTGTAACTGAAGTTTGCTTAGGAACACAGCCACACTCATTCATTTGTGTCATTTATGTATTATCTGGTCGCTTTGCACTACAGGGCTGAGTTATGTAGTTGCAATAGAAACCACGCCACATGGCCCCTGAAGCCTAAAATGTTTACTATCTGGCCCTTCACACAAAAAGTTTGATGATTCTTTATCTAGATGAAATAAATTGTGTTTATATTATTGTTTTATAGACAATCATCAAAATGAGAAGACCCAATTTCTCAGAGAGAACCCAGGGGACCTGGATGTCAGGTAGAGAAGCATTTTAGAAGTTAATGATGGGAAAAGCAGATTTTTGAGTCTTTTAGTGACTTTGAAAGGCAGAGCAAACAAAGCAAAGCATTCCTTCTTCTTTGGAGGAACTTGTAAACTGAATGCACTGACCCGCTCTGAGAGTCCTGAGTGGCTGTTCACACAGCAGGCCCATTTCTACATTTGGACCAGGACCTGTAATGCCACCTCCCCACCCCACGCAGGACTGCACTTCCTGTCTCCCTTGTTGGTTGGATGGAGCCATGTGACTCATTCTGGTCAATGAATCCTGAAGACAAGTGGCGTGTACCTTTGTGAGCTAGAACATTTAATTATCAGAGCAAGACCCTCCAGAACTCTCTTTCTTTCTAGCAAAACAATTGGCAACATTCAAGGTGGTGGCTGCCCCACCAGCCAGGGTTCCTGAGTGACCATCATTAGCAAGGACTTTTTACCAGTGGATGCTTGGCATGAGCAGGAGATAAATCTTTGTGTTGGTTTGCTAGGACAGTCATCACAAAGTAGCACAGATTGGATAGCTTCAGAAATGTACTTTCTCATGGTGCTGCGGGTTAGAAGTCTGAATGTCAGCAGCATCGGTCCCTTCCGGGGGCTGTGAGGGAGGGATCTGTTCCAAGCCCCTCTCCTTGGCTTGTAAATAATCATCTTCTCTCTTTATCTTCGTATTATCTTCCCTCTGTGTGTTTCTGCATCCAGATTTTCTCTTCTTATAAGAGCACCAGTCATACTGGATTAGAACCCGCCCTATAATAGCCTCATTTTAATGTAATTACTTCTTAAAGACCCTCTCTCCAAATATGGTCATCTTCTGAGAAACTGGGACCTAGGACTTCAACACATAAATTTTGAGGGGACACAGCTGAGCGCATAATGGCCTTCCTTGTGTTAAGCCACTAAGATTTGGGGGTTGTCAGCTACCACAGCGTAACCCAGACTGTCGTGACTGATGCAAAGGAGCAATCACCTGTAGAATCAAAACAACGGCTTCTTTGAGTTGTCTATGCATATTTATGGCCCTATTAAAAACCACGCCAGGGACTTTATTTTTTAAAAAAGATACATGTGTCACAGCCATGAATAAATTAGCCCACAGCAGTATTCTTAGAGCTGAAATCTTTCTTTTTTCTTTTTTTTTTTTTTTTCCATTTTAGGAAGCTGAGGGCCAGATAAGATAAATATCTCTCTGGCAGACAGGGAAGTCCCAGCCCCAGGATGACTCCCAGTCATGTGCACATGCCAGGGGCCCGGCCCTCTTCCTGCCTCACCTGGACCGAGATGGCCACGCCAGCCACTCAGGCAGCATTTCCTCCCCTCAGGCCAGGTCCGTCAGTGATCCCACAGAGCCTGTCAGGCCTCCTTGATGGCTATGAACTTGAAAATGCCTCTTGCTTATGGAGATGTTATCATCTGACTTGTGACAGATTAATTCCTTAATCACCTATTTCAGTTTTTCCACTTAATATTAAACTTCACATCCTGTTTCCTCCTGGTTATGAGACTTTCAGGGAGCTTAGAGGCAGTTCACTCCTCCTCCACGGGGATCCTTCAAGGGAAGGACAGTACTCTCCGTATTAGTTACCTGTAGCTGCTGTAACAATGGTCACAAGCTTGGTGACTAGAGACGAACAAACAAAATGTATTTTCTCACAGGTCTGGCGTCTGGAGGTGTTCTCTGGGCCACACGTTCTCTGGAAGTTCTAGAGGAGAGTCCTTCCTTGTCTCTTCCAGCTTCTGGTGGTCCTTAGCTGTGTCACTCCAACCTCGGCCTCTGTTGTCACCTGGCCTTCTCCTCTGGGCTCTCAAATCTCCCCCAGCCTGCCTCTTAAAAGAATGCCTGTCATGGGATTGCGAGCCAGCCTGGGTAATCAGGATGAGCTCATCTCAGGATCCTCCATTTATTTACTTCTGCAAAGATCCTTTTTCCAAGTAAGGTCATACCCACAACTTCCAGGAAGCAGGACAGGGTGATATCCTTTCGAGGTGGGGCACTGTTTGAACCGCTATACTCTCCCTGTGTAGCGTTATGAAAACTTCTTTCCAAAACAAGCGTGGAATGTAAATGAAGTCTGTACTCTACCTGTGTGCCCTTTCTTCACGGACCTGATTTCCTGCTTCTGCCTTCGCTGCACAGCCCACGAGGCTCCTGCTCACTGCCTCCTTCAAGCCAAGCTTTTAGGGGATTCCTATGTGGTTCTGATACAGGAACAAGTTGTGGGCACAAGAGGATCGTCTTGGTTGAGTCCTTGAGATGTGCCCCTCCAAGTGTGGGTCCTTGGCTTCACACAGGAAGAAATTCAAGAGTGAGCCATAGTTGAGTAAAAGTAGATTTATTTAGAGAGATGTACAAGGGGGTGGGGTGGGGTGGGGTGGTGTTCAAGTAAAAGTAGATACACATTCCATAGACATAGAGTGTGGGCTGTCTAGGAAGGCGAGAGGGAGAGAGAGACCTTGAGGTGTGGTGTTGCTAGTTTTTGTATGGCAACAAGTGAGAGGATTATTCCATCTTCTTTGGGGAAGGGGCGGGGATTCCTAGGAACTGGGCCACCACCCTCTCTTTGACCTTCCATGGTTAGCTTGGGAACTGGCATGGCACCTGTGGGTGTGTCACTCACCACGCTAGCACATTACAATGTGTATAATGAAGCTTAAAGTCCACTGGAGGTCAACTGTCTTGCCATCTTGGGCCTCTGGGCCAATTGGGAGTTGACTTTTCTGCCATCTTGGTGCTAATTGCTGTGTTATTCCTTAAACGGCTGTCTCCTGCCCCCTTCCTGTCCAGTTCCTCCACAGGTATTTTCATTTTAAATTTGTACAATAGAGAGGGCGATGGTAACACCAGCGGGAAAATGTTCTCCTTGTACAATTTCGGACATTGCTGAGGAATCGATTTCTGGAGGGGAAGAAAGAAGTGAGTGGCAGAATTCCTTCTAATGGGTGCACACTCTGCCTACCGTCTCTACGGGATTCTAGCGCAATGTTAATTTGTGGGATAGACTCCACACTGGTTAAACGTGCGTCTAGCTTGAGTCTGGGAGATTGAGTGTTTGTGTATGTAGATGTGATATCTCAACCTCAACAAGCTGCATTGATGAAATCAGAAAAATTAAACCTAACAATCATAATACAACATTATTAGTAATATTATAATAGTAATATTATATTAGTAACATTACATTATACTAATGTTACTAATATAATACTGTCATTCATTTAGTGCTTACAGCTGGCTAGGCACTGCGCTAGTGTCTTATAAATTTCCCACGTTTGATTTCTAAAATCAGCCATACATGTTCAGGACAAGCAAAACTGGTTTAAAAGTGGTTCTCTTGAAAGAAATCTAAAGGTGTCACTTGACCACAAGCTCAGTCAATGAGTAACATCCTTACTGTGTGTGGCTGCAAAAGCGGGGCACAAATTTAGACTGTTTTCATGACACCATGGTGCGCCGATCAAGGGTGGTGAATAGACTGAATTTAGCAAGAAGATCTTTCTTGCATCTTGTTAACTGAGCTCAGAGTCTCCAGGGACAAGAGATAAAGGAAATGCCTTTCAATGTCACAGTCTTTTATTTGTGGACAGAATATTTCCATTGGTTCTTTTTTTTCTGATTTTTTTTTAATATGGTTTATAATATTGTGTTAGTGATTCAGTTACATATATATATGGACATAGTTTTGCAGACTATTTTCCATGATAGGTTATTATAAGCTATTGAATATAGTTCCCTGTCTACACACTAAATCCTTGCTGCTTATCTATTTTATGTACAGTAGTTTGTACCTGTTCATCTTACAGTCCTAACTGATCCCTCCGCTGTCCCTTTCTCCTTTGGTAACCATAGGTTTGTTTTCAATGTCTGCGAGCCTGTTTCTGTTTTGTATATAGATTCATTTGTGTTATTTTTTTAGATTCCACATAGAAGCGATATCATATAATATTTGTCTTTCTCTGTCTGACTTACTTCACTTAGTATGAGATTCTTGAGGTGCACCAGAGAGGCAACCAGAATAGGGCGGGAGCTGACCACCAGGCCAGGTGGGAACAGCCAGAGGAAATGGAGATGTTCAACTTCGAGAAGACTTTGGGGGTCCCAAGAGCCAGACCCAAATAATGTTCATTCCAGCTGCCATCTGTTGGATAAGTACTTGGTTCCAGGCTCTCACCTCCATGTTATATGTACATCATGCTCATTTAATGTAACCCTCAGAAGAACCTCCTGAAAATTCAAAGCCCCTCTTTAAAGAGAAGTAAATCAAGGCAATGAGCGCTTAAGCGACTTATCTGAGGTCCAATAGCGAAGTTAATGCCAGCATTCTCCCCGGGGAAGGTCTAATTCCACCCCATCACCGTCAGGAGGGAGAGAGCAGAGAGATGTCTTATGTTTCACACCAGAAGGTGAATGCAGGAACAGTGGGCCACGTTCCGGGGAAGCAGATTGCAGGCTTCGTGCAGGGGAGAATTCTATAACATTTAAAGCTGCCTGGTAACTAGTGGGCAGCCTTGTGGCTCCCCAAGGCCCCCTTCATGGAGCGTCCAAGCAGAAGTCGACAACCATCTGCTGTGGATATATTAAGAAATTCCTCCCTGGAATGAGGGTTGGGCCATGAGAGGATATGTGTGCTTTGTTCAATGAAACACTAACCGATTCTAGGGAGTTCTAGAAAAGCATCCTATGATTTCCAGAACCTGATAAACCCCTTGGCAATATAACACCTGTAACAGCCAGGGTCTTCTGAATCTTACCCTTAAAGCCAGAGAAAAGCAGTATTTGACCATGTTGGTTTCCTCTCTTGTTTAGGATTAATTGTACACCAGCTGCCTTTTCTTTTCCTTGAATTCACCGAAGAACAATAGTACTTACACTCTCATTACAGCATTCCTGAGTCGTGAATAAGGGCCGCATTCTCCATTCCTTTGGAGTGACTCCATGGTGCCAAATACCAATTCATATGATTTATTCTCCAACAAGGGTTTGGTTTCTCAGGCTGTGTGTCCTGAGAATCTGGTCTAAGAACTTCCTGGCATCCTCTGCTTCATTCTGGTTCCCCGTTTTCCATGGTGTTCAGTGTCTTCATTCTGAAGGCCTGGGAACGCTGACACAGGACGGGGGCGATCTGAATTTGACAGTAATAATAGAACAACCACTAACGCCTCCCAAGTGCTTACTCTGCGCCAGCTCCCTGAGCACCTTAAATCTATTTACATGTATCAACTCATTTCATCTTCATGACGACCCCAGAAGTAGGTACTATTTTAATTATCCTCATTTTAAGGGAGGAAACACAGGCAGAAGGAGGTTAAGTAATTTGCAAGGAATCAAATCCGGGTAATTGAGTTTTGTTATCCCCACCCTGAATCCACACCATCCTGCCTTGAGTTGTGGGTCTGCTGATGGCCAAGGGTCCCTGGGTGAGCTGTCCACGTCCCCAGGCTGTGGCTTCCTCACCTATGAAATGCAGGCTTGCTCAGATCCTCTGCCACGTCCGGCTCTGAGGTTCCAGGAAGCAGCAATTCCAGGCTGCAACGCTCTGTCTGCAGGGGGCTCCGCATTACACCCGTGAGCCAGCCAAGAAACCCTCCATTCTCCTAATAAGAAAAGCTCCTTAGGCTGAGCTCTCCACGCATGGAAATGACCTCATTTGACTCTGAAATCCATTCCGTGGCTGTGGCTCTCTTTTTCTGTGCCAACTACAACTCATTTCCCTTACTCCCACGTGCAGCTGGAGAACCAGGGCTCAGTAAGCATTAAAACACCTTCCACCACCCAAGAGTTCTTTATGAGCATTCCCTAACTTCCTCTGACAGCGGATACCATTATGCATTCGCCCAATACACATTCATGGAGTGCCTCTCATGAGCCAGGTACTGTGACAAACGCTGTGTTTATATGTTTATGTCTGCTTGAAATCTGCTTTCAGCAACTGTATAAGGGTTGTGCTAGCTACGATAACAGAAAAATCTCCACATTTTAATGGCTTAGCACATAAAAGATGATTTCTTGTTCAGGTAAAGTTTAAAACCGATTCTGACACAGGTTTTTTCCTCTCTTGTGGCTTCACCCTCCCCTGGGGTTTGGGAATTGTTTACACTCAGCTGCCTGATGGGAAATGAGCCAAAACAGAGAAGACACGCCTTTTTCCTGGTCACCTTTGCCCAGAGGTGGTGCACATCCCCCCTACTCACTTCGATGAAGACCTAGGCTCAGGGTCTGGGGTAGCCGGGTGGAGATGGGGTTCTGAGGAATGCTGCCTTAGCTTGCAGCCTCTTCCCAGAGAGCAGCTCCTCTCTCGGGCAGAGCTAACGTGGCGGGTTTGCCGCCAGGTTACCAGAAGGTGCCCGCCGGGGACTGTTGGTCTCTCATGTGGTATTTCCCCAGGCAGGTATGCCCTTCTGTCAGGGACTCGGACATTGCTCAGCATATCTTTGGCAACCTTTCTTTGGAAATGACTTTCAAAGCAATTGCAGAACAAAAGATCTTTCTTTGTAAATCTTGGGGGTGGCAATATGCATTCTTTGTGGGCTGATTTAATTCTTGCAAACTAGACGTGAGTCATTCAGAGCCAAGTCTGGAGCATAAAGCAAGAAGCTCCGTCATGCTGTTTTGAATCAACCTCAAAATGTATCAATAAAGTGAAGAGACTGGTTTGCTTGTGTGCCTGCTGACT
This sequence comes from Camelus dromedarius, assembly GCF_036321535.1. Classification (NCBI taxonomy): domain Eukaryota; kingdom Metazoa; phylum Chordata; class Mammalia; order Artiodactyla; family Camelidae; genus Camelus; species Camelus dromedarius. The sequence continues at coordinate 14,584,570 of NC_087463.1, read as the reverse complement.
CCGCTCTGAAGGCCATTCTGTGAGAGGTGCTAAGCTCCTGTGTTTTGAGCAAGGGCAGGACTGTTTGATGAAGTGGGGGGGGAGGGAGCTGTTTCTCTTGGCGTCAGAGGATCTGAATATTAACGAATGGCCCAGGATGAACTTGGGACTCTCCCTGGGCCTCAGTTTCCTCATCTGTAAATTGAGGAGGAAGGAAGTGGATGAGGTCACCTCTCGCCTTCCTTGAAGCTCTGACATTCGAGATTCTAAGGACAAAGTTTCCAATACGATTTCTCATCTGCATAGGTCAGTGCCAGAGTGTTTATTTTCAATACAGCCTCATAATTGCTAAACTCAGCCTTGTATTTCGGGTTATTTACACACTGTATCTTCTAGTCGAGAAGTCCAGGCTGGATGATCATCCATCAGGCTGCCTGTGGGTCACATGTGACATTGCATCAGCCTCAGAACCCCCACTTCTTCAAATACCAGCATGAAAAATAAAGTTTCCTCCTTGTGGGTGTAGCGTAAACTTGCAATGAAGGGAACTCAGGGTCTTAGTACAACACAGGAAACCAGACAGCACCTGTCGATGCTTGCTGGGGGCTGAGTTACTTGACTCTTACTATCACCCACCCTTCTAGATCAGCTCCGTAACATCTCTGCCTGTGGTCTGATGAATGAGACCCCTCTTGAAGGAGGACTCACTGCTTCCCTCTTTGTTTGTATTTTACAATTAAAAGCAGCCTGAAGGCTGCCTCCAAAGACCTCCCTCCTGTTAGTGCCTGGGGCAGTACACTTGCCAAATAACCATTCAGGCTGCAGCTCAGAGCAGATGGTAGATAATTGTGAATAAAAATAAGTAAATGACCCTGATGTCAGTTTCCCGCCTACATCACCATTTTCTTCTCATCCACCTTGTAAATGTTAGCGGGTTCACTAATCTATTAGTGTGTCTATTAGTCTACCAGCTTAGCCACCTGTCAAGGAGGGAAGTGAGGTTGACTTTCATTCTAAAAATGAACAGTCAGTGGAAGGTGCCCGGACCTGCTCGGGAGCAGCGCGCAGATTGCCCAACCCGGCAAGCTGAGAAGCTACCTCCCTCTGGGGTCGGCGACAGCCTCCCAGCCTGAACAGACACCTGGAAGGGCCCGCCGGGCCCCCTGCGACAAGTATGCAAAGAGAATGAGGTACTCCTTTTCCGTGTTTTTGCTTATCTCTGTGCATATAATGCGAAGTACCCACAGGAGAGCCGCCCGTGCCAACAGCGGGTTCGTGCAGCGAAGGGAGGCGTCTCTGTGGTTTGTAGCTCCCTCTAGTGTTTGTCCGGGGAAAACGTCAGAAAACACAGGCTTTTCGAAACTTCCCTCCTGTATTTGGCCTTTTGGGTCACACAATTAGGTTTGTCATGCGATTTCCAGCAGCTATCTGTTGTACCTACAACGTTCTAATGAAAACGGTCAAATATTATTATGAAAACATCGAGGACTATTTAAAGTGACCGTCTACAAAAAAAAAAAAAGGAAAGAAAAAGTATGATGCTTTTGACTTTTTTGTTTTTAGTTCTCAGTTCCTGAAGACAGTGTCCTATGGAGGTAAAAATCCTCTTCTGACATAGGACTTATTAAGGACTAAAATTAATTCCCATTTGTTCCATAAACCATCCTTTCATTATTTTCCCACAGAGTTCCAAATATTTCTTGTATTACACAAAGCGAAAGGGACTTTCCTTTAAATCTAAAGCTAGGGCCCTGCTTCAATAGATGAGACTTTTCACAGCCCAGATCCTTACTTTCTAAGGTCTTGCTTGAATAGTTTTCTCTTAAAAAGATGTGGCTTACTGCTAATACTTCTGAGGTCACAGACTCGAGAAAAATGAAAGCTTTGGACCTAACGCCTTTCTGTGCCCCTCAAATGTGCATGTGTGCACATAAATATACACGCACACAAACGCACACACAAATGCATGCACAACTCTAGGAGATTCAGTCTCCCTGAAGTCCTTTCCTGGACCCTAGATTCCAGGGCCAAAATCCAAAGGGGGCCGACTTCCCTTCAGTACGTAGTGTGGAGCCCATTTAGAACAGAGCTCCATCCTTTCCTTGGGCGTGTGTGTAGCCAGAATGGGTGGAGTTGTAATAAGCACGTGTGTGACAGAGCAACTCCCCATTTTCAGAACAGCTCCCCGGCGTTGGCTCACGATCCTTCACAGCCACCTGGTGAGATCAGCAGGGGCAACGCTGGGCAGCAGCCACTGAGGGAATTATTAGAAAAATGCAGACAGAACACGGGGACTCTGTCATTATCATAACCAAATGAAAATATTGGCCTCTCTTCTCCATTCCTGTAAAGCCACGGTGAAGGGAAACGAGGGTAGGAATTGTCCTAGGATGCCTTGGGGAGGTGACATCTGTGGAGTCTGCGCTCATTCAGAGGAGTAACGGAGCTATGCTCACCCAGGCATTTGTGGGGATGCCTACTAGGGGAGCAATGGAACATGAGGTCTGACACTAAATGAATAGGTGTGTTCTCAGCTGGTGGAATATCCAGCTCCCAGAATTGTCACCATCTTCCTCACCACCCCTCTGGATGCCCACATCATCTCCCGGGCAGCAGGACTGTGCCCGGGCAGTCCTTATTACAGCCCTTCCTATGCTCTCCTGCACTGATGGGTTACGCAGCTTTATCTCTCACTGGGTCTCCTGCAGGGCAGGGACCATGTTGTTTATTTCTTGGGCTCCACACATAGCACATGCCTGACACATAATCTCAGTTTCCAACTCTACTCAAGAACCATCACCTTCTGTGTTAGTCTAGATTCTGCCAAGTGGGATTAAATATGCAAGGATTTTAACAGGGGAAGTGCCTTGGTGAACAAAAAAAGAATAGGAAGGGAGTTGGGCAAGGCTGGGAGAGCTCTATGATGTGGTCCAAGTCTAAGATGAATGAAGGAGAATGGGAGAGAAGGGTGGATGGAAGACTCTTGGATTGTCTTGCCATCTAAGGGAGCTCCATGAAAACCATGAAGGGGTGGTCCTTGAGCCAAAGTCAGCCATCTGAGGAATGTGTGCCCCGAATGTATAGGTGCAGTAGCCTTGCCACACCTGTTGGAGGGAGCAGCCCACAGTGAGTGTGATCTTGGTGCAAACAGAGCGCCCTTAGTCCGTTATACTTCCTGCAACTGGAGATCTGTGAGGACTTTCTCGTGGCTGTCACAACTTGCATCCTGCCAGCTCATTTCAATACTCCAGCCTCATCGAGATCCTCAGATCGCTAGCCCCACTTTTCCAGTCCATCATTCCTTTGTACCCTCATTTCCCTTCTCACAAAGTTTAGGCTTCAGGGCCCACCCTTAGCCTCTCTCCCTTGCAAACACCCTTAACTCTGCTGACCGTCTCTCATTCTGAGGTGCTCATCCGGCCTGTTACCCACACCCTGCTTCCTACAGACCCTCGTTTCATTCATGGCATTCACCATACTATCCTAAGACAATGATTCTCAAACTTTGCAGTGAGTCAATATCGACCTGGAGGGCTTTTAAAGCTTGCTGGACCCCACACCCAGAATACCCGATTCAATAGATCTTGATGGAGGCCTAGAAGTTTACCTCTTAGATGGATTTTCAGAAGATGTTAATACTGCTGGTCCCCAATCCCGCTCTTGAGAACCACTGGTCTAAATCCATCGTCGGGTCCCCATGGCCCTCCTGAGGGGGGCCAACTGAAGCCAGCTAGCACATGGCATTCCCACTGTCAGTGGAATCTGGAGGGAGAGCCCTGTATTCCCTGGCTAGCAAAAGCTTTTCTTCCTCTTCTGCCCTGCATGATTGAGGCAGCAAGTAGACCTAACTGCCACTCAGTCATATCATCAAGACATAAGCCATAAGAAGAAACCAGTATGTGGACAGCAGAGTAGAGGGAAAAAGAACCTGGATCCTTGATGAAATCACTGAGCTACAAGAATCAAACAACCTTGGAGATTGACCTGCCTCTGAACTTTCCTTTAAGTTAAATAATTCATTTTCTTATTGTCTAAGCTGGTTTGAGAGAGGTTTTCTGTTACTTGCAGTCAAAAGCACCCTAGCTGACACACCCAGGAAAAGCCAAACCCTGGTCCTACCCAACTGCTCCTTGACTGTGCACTTACACCTCAACAGATGAATACTTTCTTTTTAATTTTTTTTAAATGGAGGTGCTGGGGATTGAACCCAGGACCTTGTGCATGCTAAGTATGTGCTCTGCCGTTAAGTTATACCACCCCCGCCGCTGAATACTTTTTCTAATTGCACAGACCAAGTTGACTTGATTTACTTTAAAATTATGACCACAATTATGATTTCATGTGGCACCGGGGAATGCCTGTCAATCCTCCTACAATCCCCTTGAACATTCCCCTCCTTACTCTCTGTGAAGGTTATTTCACACTTACTTCTGTCTCCTCAAATCACCCTCCCCACCCTGACTCCTTAGTCAATGGTATTTGCCCAGTGCTTCAAAGAGAAGTGAAACCAGTTAGAAAGGAGGTATGTATGAAGGAATTAAAAGACCAAAACCACACTAAACAAGCTAGCAATCATTACAAATAATATGTACCAATGACTTAACACTGTCTATAAAAACATACAGCTATCCTGCTATTTACTTGGACAAGCTCTATATACTGTGTGGTTGTTGAGTAAAACCGTTGGCTTGCCACTCTCTTATACACCCATTAGGAATAATTCTTTTATGTTGCATGAAGCAGAAAATCTTTCTTTGGCATTGGTTTGATGACATGTTTTGTGTCTCTCCTCTCGCAGGCAGCAGGGGGTACCTGCCCTTCACCCTGTTGTAGGTCCAGCGCGGCATCATGGTCCAGCTGGCAGCCATTACCGTCCTGATGAAACATACATAACATGAAATTTACCATTCTAACCATCACTAAATATGCACTTCAGTGGAATTAAGTATGGGTTCGCTCGAGCTGCGATAACAAAAACACTGTAGCCTGAGTGGCTTAAACAGAAGGAATTTGTTTTTCTTCCAGTTCTGGAGGCTGGAAGTCCTGGGTCAAGGTCTGGCAGGGTTCAGTCTCTGCCGCGGGCTGTCCTCCTGGCTTACAGCCGGCAGTGTCCTCACTGTGTCCCCACGTGGCCCTTTTCCTCTGTGTGTGTAGGCAGGCGAGCAGGTGGGAGATTAGGGGAAGGAAGACCCCTGATGACACTGGACTAGGATCTGACCCAGGGCTCTTTCCTGTCCCCCCCTTAGTAGTAGAAGGTTTTTCCTTCTAGTCTTTCCCCAGAAGCAAAAGATCTTTTTCTTGGTGTTGGAGGTGAGAATTTGTTGCCCCTTTCCCAGTGGTTTAAAACTTTTGCTCTATAAGTGACAAGAGTCCGGGCAGGGAAGTGGAGTTTTATGCCACATGACAGCAGTGGCCAAGCCCCTCCCACAGACCTGCCCCACTGAGGGTGCCTCTCTCCGGTCGCCCAACCTGTCCCCAATATCATTGGGAGCGCCCTGTGGAAGTCTCGGGAAAAGAGCTGTAAATGAGCGCCAACTTCCCTTATATCTGGGTTTCTCCGTGTTTCTATGTTGTCATACCATACTCAGCCTTTAGAAGTTGTTACAATTGTATCTGATTTCTTTTTACCTGCTTGTGTGGTGGCTAGCACCAATTCCTCCCGTGCTCGGCCCCAGGTGAAACAGTCCATGCACCCCTCCTGATGGTGGGTCCTTTCCCTCCCTGGAATTCCAGCAACTTCGCTGCCTTGCAACACCTACCGTGTGAAGTGCCCAAGAAAAGTTATGGTGTTATAGTTTGCCCAGCTTTCTCTTATTGTTAGGATGGAAAGCAAAGCTTTCAACATCCCTGGTAGGAGAGGAACCATCACACAGGTATTCTGCAGTTCAGATGAAGTGTGGTCATTTGATAGATTCTATAGTCTTTGTAAAAATGAGTGATTACATTTACACAAAGGCAGCAGGCGAGCTCTGTAGGAATGCACCATGGTTTGTAACAGCAAACAAGCAGAACAACCAAAAGATGGAAACAATCAAAATATCTGTCGTCAGCAGAGTAGCCAGTGATAGCGCCACACAATGGAATGAAGAAGCTACTAAACTCAACCACACTAATGGATTTAAGACAAACGTCCAGCCAAAGTAGCCAGACACAAAAAAGCACGTATAGTAGGAGCTACTTATAGGAAGTTCCCAGACATGCAAAAACAAAAACGTACATTTTAGGGTTTATCATCTATGGTAAAGCGATCATGAAATGCAAGAGAGTGATTAGCACAAAATTCAGAATAGTGGTTACGAGTTTTTAAAGTTATACCTTGGTAAAAGCCAGCGCAATTTCAGATTTCCGTTTCCCCATGACGATTGTCCTCGTTGCTTTATGGCCCTTTGGGAAGGTTCAGATGTAATAACTGATGATGTGTTGGTCTGATTAAATATTGATTTTCTAGCTCCAGAGGTGGAGCCTGAATTAGATCCTTTTCTCCAGGGATGTGAGGACTTCCCTCAGGGACAGTGACTCACGTAATGTGGGAGCTTCAGCGCCACCTCTCATCACCTTGGGACCCAGAGGGTCAGAAATGATGGCTCTCAGGTAAAGCAGGACATTAAGGATTGAAGTTTCTCACGAGTCTAGCAGTGTTTGCTACATGCTGACTGCAAACAAAGGTGGGTTCGATTTAATATAACAGCCTAGGTGTCCTCAAAGAAAACTGGGTCCCATCTTGTCTCACCAGAGGAAGACCAGCCCCTTGGTCGGCGAGGGGAGGTCTCAGTGGGTGGCAAAGCAGTGGACTGCCTAGTGACCCAATAAAGTCACATGTCAAGGCAGCATCATTTTGGCAGGCTCTAACTCCCCATCCCTGTAAGAGGCCCCAGGGACCCCTTATCCAGACAGGTGGAAAGTACTTTGAAAAGCATTTCATAAAGCAGTTACCCAGCATTTAGATAGTACTTACTAAATGCCAGGCACTGTTCTAGGTTCATTATAAATATTAGCCCTGAATCCTCATACCAACCCCAAGAGGTGGGTAGTGTTATACCCCCCATTTTACAGAGGAGGAGACTTGCCCAAGGTGGCACTGAGAGTAAGTGGAGGCTGGAACATGGGCTCAGCCATCTGACTCCAGAGCCCAGGTCTTCTTCACTTGCTAAACAAGCTGGACCAGGAGTTTCCAAACACGGCCACACCTCTGAACCCCCTGGAGAGCCATGAAAAAATAGAGGCGTCTCCTCCCCACCTGGAAGTTCTGATTCAACCCAGGGCACGATTATGCAGCAATTCATTCTCCCATGATTTGAGATAATCGAGTTCACGACATATACCAGGCTAATAAGGAAGACAGAATTCTGCTCTACTGTGAGATCTGCATTATTTACAGAATCAAAAAGAATTCCTGGCAAAATGTCAACAACTTCAACATCTATAGAAGTTGATGATCCCCCTCTCATTCAAAAATATATAGTTTTTCTTTTTGAATGGGAAGGGAAGAGAGTTCTTTTTTAGCTCTTAGAGTCGTAGCTCACACATCACACTCTCCACCAGGCACTGCATCCTCTTATTTTTGCCAATGATCACAAAGCTCACAAAGTTCTGCCAGACACTAGATGAATACATTTCCGTGTACTTCCACATATTCATTCATGTATATTCATGTGCCTGTTCCAAATAGTCACTCATTCATTCATTCAACAAATATTTACAGAGCCATGTGGTTTCCTTAGCACTAAGAACACAGAAATGTATTAAGTAATCTCATGAACAAGGTATCTTCCTGCTTGATTACTAGTCCATTTCAAAATATCCCCAGTTTTTTCAAAATTAGGAAGTCCTGAAGAGACTAGAAAAGATCTAAAACCCTTCCTAAGCAAATTGGGACTAAATCCCTGACTCTCTACTAATAAAAATCTCAATCCCTTGTTTTAAGAGCATCTGTCTTCGTCCTAGGATCAATACAAATTTTCTTTAGTGGTTTTTTTTTAGAATACTGATATTAAAAGAAATCTTGGAAAAGGGACCCCCAGAAAAAGCAAACTGCAGTTTATAAAAGAGAGAGAGGACATTATAATAAACATCTATGTTTCAGAAACCTTTTTTCTCAAACAGTGATAATGATGCTAGACTCCAGTCATAGTTAATGAGTAACAGAAATGTACACAATTCTGACTCTCCCCTCAAACACTGCGTATCCAGGAAGAACCTCCTGGCTTACTGCTGTCCATCGAAACCACTATCATTTTAATTTGTTAAAATATTTATTACGAAAACAACTTTTCGAACAAGTTGAGTAATTCAAATAATTTTCAACCTCACTTTTATCGCCCAACCCCCAAATTTCTGTAGATCCATGTACCTTTATCATCTTGAATGAGAATACACAATTTTACTAACGGTCATCAGTGTGTGTGCAGTTTTGAGGTATTTTAAATTCACTAGATCTTTACAAGGGCTTTTCTAAGGTGTGGCAGAATAGGTGAGTATTTTGTTTGGATGGCCGCACAGTATTACCAGACACCGCCACTTAAAAACAACAACAACCCTGACTCACTGAGTTTAGCTCTAGAAGGTTTCTTAGAGAGCATTTGGGCCAAAAGTCCCACTGTATGCGTGAGGAAGCTGAAGACCAGAACTTGCTGACCCCTCGCCTGGGGCTCTTTTTCTTTTGCTGCCATTGAAGCTCTTCATGAGAACCGAATTAGTCTGACTTCCTTAACTGGAGACTGAAACCAGGGAAGGGAGGTGAGGACTGAGCAGTGGGTAAAAGGTGATGCTGAGCATGCATTCCTAGCCTCTGCAGAACCCTGCGATCTTACAGATTAGGGAGAGAGGTGAGGAAAAGAGGCCACATGCGCACACACACGTCCACGTGCATGCACACACATGATGCACAGACACACACACTGCTGCCTGGTCCCACCTTATTTACACAATAAGGGTTTCAGCAAGATGAGACGTCCACACAAGGGCAGGATCTTTGGCAGGAGCACCATATGTTTGTGTCGCTTTCCTGGGTTCCTTTCAGGGCGTGTAGCAGTTGTTAGGTGAGAGAAAAAGTCAGGAACTTCATCCTCTCACACCCTCAACTGTATCTGATTGACCCATGAGGTCGTGGAATTATAACCGGGAGCGATGTTGAAATCCTGGCTGGAGGGGCATGTGGTTCCCAAGAATCAAGAGCAGGATCTAAGTAGGCAGGTCTAGGATGAAGCCTTGTAATCCAGAGTCTAACTTCTAAGAGCCCTTTAAATGGTTCTGATGGGCAAACTGCTCCTGGAACCAATGACCCTTCTCCCTAAGGTCAGAGTGACTTCTCACACAGTCGGGAGCTGATGAAGAAAGAGAGAGGGCTTAAATGTTCCCAATGACAGGGAGCTTGAGAGCATCTGAAAACAATTCCCCCATTGAAGAAAATATTTCTCTTTCATTCTGGTTTAGCCTTGGCCGATGGTTGTTTGGAATCAATCTACATCTCTCTAAATAAATCGCTAGCAGCCATCTCACAAGTACTGAAACTCAGCTCTCCACTCCTCCAATGAAGCAGTTTGGTGAAATGCCTTAGAAATGTCAACACTTTGATCCGACAATTCCATTTCTGGGATCCTATCCTAAGGAAATAATCTAAAATACTTTTGAAAAGAAAGCCTTTATGAACAAGGATGTTTATTGTACTGTTATTTCTAAAAATCAAAAACAGAACAGCTCAATAAAAGAATGATTAGGTATTCGGAGAATGGTTAAGTAAACTATGGCAAATCAACTCAATGAAATATAACCATTTAAAAGAATAGTCATGGGGTGGGGGGTATAGCTCAAGTGGTAGAGTGCATGCTTAGCTTGTGCAAGGTCCTGGGTTCAACTCCAGTACCTACATTGAAAAACCAAATAAATAAATAAACCTATTTCCCCCTGTAAAAAAATAGTCATGAAGCATTTGAAATCATATGGAAAACATGGATATAAATTTGACTGTAACATGTTGTGGTGATGGGGTGTGCCCACAGTTAAGTCTGGAAGAAGAGGAAGAACAGTTAAAGGAAGTTGGGTTAGTGGTCTGTGAGTAGGAGAAGCTTAACACATAGTTATTTCCATCTTCAACTTTTGGGTCTCAATTATATCAAGTCCAAAACAATGTTCCTGTCTGGCATCAGAGGTGCTCTGCTCCACACAGTCATTCAAGGACCCAGGCTGACAGAAGCTTTGTCACCTGCAGGCTCCCAGGGTCACCCTGGGCATCCACTCATAGTCAGATGGAAAAGAAAGGGATAAAGAAGGCATTCCTTAACAATCCTAGCCTAGGAGGGACACCCATCACACACCATCCGTTGCAAGAGCTAGGTCTGTGCCCCTGTGTAGGTGGAAAAAGGATCTCGGAAGTGTAGTGCCAGCTGAGCAGCTCCGTCCCAGAGACAGCTCAATGGAAAAAGAAGCATGAGTCACGGGTGGACTTCAGTCTGACTCTGCAACAGGCATTTTGATTGCCAAGCTCAGGAAAGACAGTGACCCGCGGGGGGAAATGCTCCTGCTTTTTCACTTCGATGAGATAAGCATTGCCTTGTAGATTTGATGAGAGCAATTTTGGGGGAGTGGTGGAGTCAAACAGCCGCTTGGAGTGAATGAAAGAGAGACTGGGAGACAGTGAATCGAGACAGGAAGTAGTACATGTCTTTGGAGAAGGTTTGACGTGAAGGAAACCAGAAAAGTGAGACAGAGCTGGAGTAAGATGTGGGGGAAGGGAGTTTTTTTTTTTTGTTTTTTTTTTTTTAACCTGGGATCAAAGAAATCCAGTAAAAAGGAGGCAATTAATGATTCTGGGGAAGAAAGAGGGAAACTGTAGGACAAATTTGTCCTGGGTTTCAGCTCCTTTGTCCAGGGAAGGATCTCACGGTCGTCTCTAGCTCTGTAATGATTCCATGATACTCTGCTTTCCCCTCTTCTAGTTATTCTTTTCTTAAGGATTCCTCTTGATAGAGGATTTAATTAAGTCACACATCATCAAATTAGTTTTCGCTATTTACCACCATGAATCAATCAGGTGGCATTTCAGAAATATCCATAAGATCCAAGTGTAAAAAAGGTGATTTTCATGTAACCTCCTTGGAAAATTGGGAGATTTTGTTAAATTTATCCAGAATTTTTGGCTGCAGTGGTAATTCTCATTCTGGTCTTTATATACCATAAAATCAAGCAACCAGCTATCAGAAAGCTGCTTCCTGGGCTAATGCAGAGAGGGCTAGACAATTTTCTGATCCTAACTGTTTTCACAGCTCCCATCTCGCCTCAGATCCAAGGATTTAATTTTCCCAGCTTCCAGCCCTCTCTTTGTGAAAGCCATTATCTTTTGTCACCTTCTCTGGTCCCTCCGTAGGAAAATCCCCACTTGTCTAATATTCTGGCCATTAGCAATTTGAAATTTTACCTCTGAGAGTGCTGCTTATGGAGAAAGGGGCAATTTGCAGTCCATTCATTGTACTCTTTGTTATTTAAAACGTTTTAGGTCATTTGCCTGGATCCTTGTTGCAGACAGTGAATTGACCATTAGCAGGAGAATATTAACTGTTAAGTGGAATCTGTTGTAGACTATTCTAGAAGACCATTAACTTCTCATTGAGGGGGCAATTAGTGTTTACTGTTTATTGCGTAGTTCAATTGCATGCATTTTCCCTCCTAGAGGTTGTAAAGCCTTTAAAAGCCTTAAGAATAGGTTTTTAAAGTCACTTGAAAATGTACAAGCGAGCTGGAGACAGAGTTAGCAAGTAGGAGGGAGCGCTGACAGCAGGGGCTTTCTTTTGCTCGTGATCAGGCTGATGTATCTGCCTTCTAACTGACTATATTATTCCCCTTCCCCTGAGCTTCAGAGTTAATCATAAATAATGTGCATCAATTCATTTCACCCTAAATGTAAATATTAGCCCTGGAACAAATATTTAAATAGCGCCAATCAGAGCGTTTTATGTTCTTTTATCAAACCCCAAAGTAAACACAGCTTCTGAAAAGACTTTCTTTTTCCATGAATGTTATTCTGAAACCTAGCTCACAGGTTTCAGGATTTGAATTTACCCTTTGGCTTCACCACAGAGGAGAGTGAGGCACAGAGACATTGCTGGGACCTGCTCTAGGAGACCGGGCGGTAGCCCTGGGAACAAAACCCACGTCTCCTTACTGCTCCCCTAGCCTTCCTCTCAACACACGCCCATTTGTTGCAGGGATGGGGGTTTGCCCCCCTCCTGGCTTGATGCTATTGCAGGCGAAAGGGGAATTAAAGGAAAAGAGGATTCTTCTCTTATTGCCAGAACAGGGGAGATAGGAGTCTGTTCCCGGCTCAGGAGGGAAGCACAAAGTCTTTTGCTTCTTCTCAGGAGTGGAACAGAGTGGGCCCCCTTTTCACTTGAATGCATGACAGAGGAGGAGGAGGAAGAACTCCTCTTAGAGAAGAGTGGGGTGGGGGCATTGTTCTCTACCAGAGCCTGAATATATCTCCTACCCTCCTCTTCTCCACAGCAAGGCAGCACCCTAGTCCAGACCACCACCTGGCTTGTGCAACAGTCTTCCAACTGGACTCACCACCTCCTCTAACCCAGTACCCAAGCAGCCCTGGTGAACTTCCTAAAACTCAGATCAGATCACTCAGCACAAGGGGTCTCCAGTGCAGCAGGATAAAACTCCAACTCCACAGCATGACTTGCCAGGTGGGTGGTGATCTGGGCCCTGTTGCCACGTCGGCCCCATCTCTCTGCCCCACTCACCAGAGCCTTCCAAAAGGGAACCCTCCTACACTTGGTGGCAATGTAAACTGGTGCAACCACTATGGGGAACAGTATGGAGGTTCCTTTAAAAACTAAAAATAGACTTACCCTATGATCCAGCAATCCCACTCCTGGGCATGTATCTGGAGAAGACTGTAATTTGAAAAGACACATGCACCCCATTGTTCATAGCAGCACTATTTACAATAGCCCAGACCTGGAAGCATCCTAAATGTCCATTGACAGATGACTGGATAAAGAAGATGTCACACACACACACACACACACACACACACACACACACACACACACAATGGAATACTACTCAGTCATAAAAAAGAATGGAATAATGCCATTTGCAACAACATGGATGGACTTGGAGATTGTCATTCTAAGTGAAGTAAGTTAGAAAGAGAAAGATAAATACTGTATATCACTTATATGTGGAATCTAAAATATGACACAAATGAACTTATTTACAAAATAGAAATAGATTCACAGACATAGGAAACAAACTTATAGTTACCAAAGGGGGAAGGAAGGGGGAAGGCTAAATTATAGATTTGGGATTAACAGATACACACTACTCTATATAAAATAGATAAACAACAAGGACCTACTGTATAGCACAGGGAACTACTTTCAATGTCTTTTTCTTAATTTTATTTTTTATTAAAGAGTAGTTGATTTACAAATGTTAGTTTCCGATGTATGGCAAAGCAATTCAGTTATACATATACATACACATATTTTTTTCTTTTCAGATTCTTCCATTATACGTTATTACAAGGAATTGAATATAGTTCCCTGTGCTATACAGTAGGCCCTTGCTGTTTATCTATTTTATATACAGTAGTGTGTATCTGTTAATCTCAACCAATATCTTATAATAAACTATGATGTAAAAGAATCTGAAAAGAATATATGTTTATATAATTTACATATAATTTACATAAGTGAAGTAGAAGTGAATTTGCTGTACACCAGAAACTAACACAACATTGTAAATGAACTATACTTCAATTAAAAGAAAAAAAAAGAGCCTTCCAGCAGACTGTCCCTCTCAGCCCTGGGCGCTGCCTCTGCTGTCCTGCGGACAGGGGACTTCCACCTCTCCCTCCCACCCTTGGTGTAATTATTCCTTTAATGTTTGTCTCCTCCAATACATTGCAAGTCCCATGAGGGCAGGGATAGGTCTTTCTCTGGCCTTGCTGTGTTCCTAACTTTAGCACAAAGCCTTGGGTTTTAAAGGTCCTGGATAAACACATGAAAATTAAATGAACAAATAAGTGAACTTCCACTCATCTTTCAAAGCTCATAATGGAAGTTGCTTCCACCAGGGACCTTTCCCCATCATTCTCAAGGTTTAGACGGCACTCCCGCCTTATATTAGACCACCAGAGCACCCCTCACACTAAGGTGTTGCTGCCTGTCTTCTCTGTCTCCCCCAAGGCCACATGCTGAGCTCCTGGGGGAACAGAGCACGCATGCTATTGACTTAGCCCCACTACGGAGCCCAGCACCCAGCGCCCAGTGCCCAGAGCCCAGAGCCCAGCATGCAGTTCCCACTGAGCATTTGTCAAATGAATAACTGAATTGCCTTGCTTTTCTGATTCCCAGGATTTAACCAACATGTTTGCTTGCAAGAAGAGTGGGAAATAATAGTATGAGCACCACCCATTTGCTGCTTATTTTGTGTTGGGCTTTGTGATGAGCACTTTGCCCCGGTCGTCAGGGACATCCAGGTTTCACCGGCTTGTGAATACAACGGAAGCCCCTTGTCTCATTATCGCCCAGTTATCATGATTTTGAACACCCACTTCCCCAAATACCAATGTCTGTCTCACTCTGTCTGTGATACCTCCTATGGTTATGGGAAGAATTTGAGACAATTATTCACATAAAGCAGAACAGTGCCTGCCACATACCAAGTTATGGTACTGCTGGTGCCATTGAGAGGTAAGCTTCCAGTCATGCCTGCCCTGGTCCAGTCTTACATCTCTCCCATGAAGGCAATCAGCAGAGACAGCCAGCATCTCTGCCCAATCCCAGACTCCCAGGAGACCCAGCCCAGGTCAGCTGTTCAATCACCTATGGGGTGTGTGTCCCCAGGGGGTGGTGATAAAGTACAGGATTATATTCGCTGTTACAGGCTGAATTGTGTCCCCACCCAAATTCATATGTGGAAGCCCTAACCCCCAAATGTGATTGTATTTAGAAGTCTGGGCCTTTAAGGAGGGAATTAAGGTTAAATGAGGTCACCTGGGTGATGTTCTAACCCAATAGAATTGGTGTCTTTAGAAGAAGAGGGAGAGAGGCCAAGGGCAGGCACACAGAGAGGAGAGGCCATGAGGACACAGGGAGAAGGTGGTCGTCTGTGAGCCCAAGAGAGAGGCCTCAAGAGAGACCACACCTGGATACCTGGATGTCAGACTTCCAGCCTCCAGAACGGTGAGAGACTTTTCTGCTGTTTAAGCCCCCTAGATGGTGGTCTCTTGTATGGCGGCTCTAGCAAAGTAATGCACTGGCCGGGGACAGTTGGTGGCCCTTGCTTTTGCTCTGGGAGAGTGATTCTCAAGATCTAGAGCCTGGAACAGGGTGGGTGAGCAGTAAGTCCACAGCTATTTCTGTTGTTGTCATCACTGCTGTGGTCATTTTTGTTGCTGGGGTCATGTTTCTGTCATGTTCGTTGTTGAGAGTGGGGAACTCAGACCACTCAACAGCCCCCGAGGCTTCAGAGACCCTCAAGAAAAAGGCAAAAGTAACTCTTCTGTTCCTCGCACATAAGATTTTTTTTTAGGTATAATTGACAGTATGATATTAGTTTCAGGTGTAAAACATAATGATTTGATATTTGAATAATTTGTGAAATAATGACCACAATAAGTCTCGCTAACACAGGTCACCATGCATCGTTAACAGTTTTCTTTTTCTTGTGATAACTTTTAAAATCTACTCTCAGCAACTTTCAAATATGCAATATAGCATCGTTAACTGTGGTCACCATGCTGAACATTATATCCCCATGACTTATGTACCTTATAACTCAAAGTCTGTAAACTTTGACCCCCTTCACCCATTTCCCCCATCCCCCACCCCGTCTCTGGCAACCACCTGTTCACTGAAACTAGGAGCTTGGTTTTTTGTGGTTATTGTTTGTTTTTTTAAGATTCCACATATAAGTCTGATCATATAGTATTTATCTTTCTCTGACTTATTTTCAGTTAGCATAATACCCTCAAGTTCCACCCCTGTTGCCAAAAAATGGCAAGATTTCATTCTTTTTCATATCTGAGTAATATTCCATTGTAAATAGATACAAATTTTCTTTACCCATTCATCTGTTGGTGGACACTTAGGTTGCTTCCATATCTTGGCTATTGTAAATAATGCTGCAATGAATCCAGGGGTGCTTATATATTTTCAAATTAGTGTTTTTGTTTCCTTTGGGAAAATACTCAGATGTAGAGTTGCTGGATTGCATGATAGTTCTAGCTTATGAAACCAAAAGTAACAGAGCAAATAAGAAGGAATTGAATCACGTTAGGTAAATAATTGATAAAAGTTCATCCTGCTATTTATTTATCATTTCAGTGAAACAAAATACTTTTTACATAAACTTTATTTTTTGAGGCAAAGAAAAGGTCTACCCATTTCCCTTTCATTGTGATTAAGTTCTGTTGGTCCTTTGAGTGGCTGTGGACTACGTGGAACCCTGTGTTCTGCCTCGGAAACTTGCTGCCTCTTTTATGTTGTTCTCTGGGAAAACTATTTTGCATTCCAAGTAAAATTTGAAGTGAATTTTGAGTTACGACGCGTTTATAAATTGGGCCAGATGATTTCCAGTTTTAAAAGGAGGCTGTGGTTCCTGCCAACACTCAAATTGGTACCTCACATCCCATATGAAAAAAATTAACTATCCTGTCACAACAGAGTTGAAATTCACTCCCTGCTGTGTAAGTGTGTTCCCGATATAAAAGGCTGTTAAACTCTGACTTATGTATTAGTGACCCTTCCTGTTTAATTTTTGTGAATTCCAAAGTTTCTAGAACAACATATCTCATTTTTTTGCCATCAGAAGAACAATAGAACAAATACTATTTTTCGAAAGGAAAGAGACTCTGGTGTTCCCTTTCATGTGTTTTTTGAAAAATCAACTTCCATTTGGCACCGAGAAGATTTCATTGGATCCCACCTCTTTTGAGCAATGCCACAAACTTTATTTGCAATGTGCTAGGTTTATCTTTGGATAGAAGATTGAGGAAGAACAGTGAGAGGGCAGGTGTCCTTTATATGCAATTAGCCTCATAAACTTCAACTTATTCTTTGCCACCTGTTACCAACAACACCTGCTTGATGGACTGGCTGTAACAAAAGAGGCATTCAGGGCCAGGAAAAAACTGTTATACAGTTGAAAGTCAAGTTTGCATATTTGGTGAGCTGTGTAAAAACTTTTTCAGAAATAAGATTGAAAATATTTGGCGGAAAAACACAACTTTTTGGGGGTCCCTCATCTGTGCACTTCTCATCTCCAAACCTCAAGGGGCTCTAATGAGTTTGACCAGCTTCAGGTATATTCTTTCAGAATTTCTTCAGGCAAAAATAAATACATATGCCCTCGTGTATACGTTAAGCTGTGGATCACTTAAAAAACACCATATCTAGTGGGGATGATCTTCTTCCAGGAATTTTTTTCTTTTTGGTATAAGAAAAAATATCGTAGGAAATGTTTCCACGGTTTTAATTTTCTAGCAGAGATAGCCCAGCCTGCTAACCAGAGCTGGGCTAGGCAGCAGTAGTTGTGCCATTGGTTTAAACTCTTAAGTCTGAACTCTAGTTAGGGCTTCAGCTGAGAAGGAGAATGTGCACCTGTGACTGTGCAGGTACGATGGAAACATGAATGTATCAATGCTTTGAGACGCACAAGCTCGTGGGCCAAAAGAGGTTATATTAATGATTACCTTTACAAGGACCATGACATTGTCTAACTTCCTTTGATGATAAATGAACAGCCTTAAATTGTACCTCAAAACTATGAACTAGATTTGCAAAGCAAGACCCTGCTATCAGATACAATCTTTATGATGGACTCATCAACCCAACCTTCTTTTATTGCTTGCGAATGTCACTGCCATTAGCCAAGGTTTACTGAACTTCCGTAACATGCTTTCTACCATCCAGAGTTAGACAACTTACTGGCAGAGCTCTCTGGACATCTAGAATGTCTGAAAAGGCAGTTGGTAACCAGCCACAGAAGAGATCTATAGGAAATTGCTAAGGAAGCAATGGAGGTCTGCCTTCTTTTTCTCAATATATCTAAGGACACAAGTTTAACTGAACAGGATTTCACAGCATTGTTTCGCATAAATCAATATTAATTTATAGGTTCCATTAAAACAATCTTGTCCAGTATCTTTGATCAGTCTAGACTATGGAAAGCATTTACCGTATTTGTTTTATATATCTAGCTGTCTCTATTATATGTAATATATATTATATATATTTTTTTCTGAATATTTAAAATGAAGTTGCAGACATCAGGACATTTAATCCTAAAAGACTAAGTGTGTTTATTTCCTGAGAACCAGAGCATTCATTTACATAATCATAGTACAATTACCATAATCCAAACTTCACGTTTGCAACAAGGCCATTGAAACAATACCATTATCATGTATGTGGATATTACTCAGATTTCACCAATTGTCTCAGAAACGTCCTCTACAGCAATTTTTATTTTTCTTAATCCTTTTTCACCCTTGAGATCTTGAAAGAAGGTCATGGACTGAACCTCAAGAAAATGGGCAACATTTTCAGGAAGTTCTTATCAAGATGAAAAGAATGAAACGCCCTATGCCCTGATTGCTATCCCCTTTTCTGTTCCATCCAGTTTTTCTAGAAAATCTCAGGACCCGAAGATAGATCACAGTTACTAAGGCATTTGCCTGCCACGGTCCCCTTTGCCAAGCAAAGCAATAGAGCTGCTCTTTTCTTTGCTCCCAAATTCTGTCTCGGAGTTTGAATTTGCCTTTTGGGGTGCAGAGGCCGATTTTTCGGTAACAACCTGGGTCCAGCTTGTAGCAACGTGGCAGGTAGGGGTAGCTCGGTCAGCCTGTGGAAGGGGAAGCATGTCTAAGGAGGGATTGTGGATGGGGAGCAGTGACTTCACAGATCTTAATAAAATAAGAAAGGAACTAAGATGGGCATTGTTTAGGGAGCAATAAACAGGTAGGGGGTGAGCGACAGATGTAGAAAGACATGGCAGGATCCCATTAAAGTGCATACAAGGATTCATTTGCACCCTCTATTGAAAGTATTTACAAATACTTTCAAGCCCTAGACAACTAAATTGGGGGGCAGGATGGATGAGAATGGTGAAATCACTGGTGAGGGGGGAATGAGAGGAAAGGCAAACATTAAAAACGGCATTGAAGAAAAGTCTTTGAATGAGATTGACTTGCAAATGAGCATATGAGAGTATGTACATTTGAATAACTGTTCACATCAAAATAGTAGTCCTGGAAGGCCTGCATTTATGATTAACATGCTGGAAATCAGAATGCATTGAACTCTTACTGCAGGGTGTTTGCTGGGCTCTACACATGCAAAACAGAAGTCAGCTCAGATACCTTATACTTTGAGATGCAAATGAAATTAGCTGGAACCCTATCCTACTTGCAGTGGGGTAGGTATGGTGCATTTTCCTCGACCACCTCTAGCTACGATAGGCAGCATGACTTAACCAATTCTGTGAACATTTTTAAAAGCTTTGGGCAAATATATTGCCAAATGCTTTCCAAAACGTTGCAGCAATTCGCACTGTCCCCTGCAAGGCAGAGGTTTCCTGTTTCTCAGCATCCTTGCTGGTACTAGAGATGAATTCCTCTAACCTAGCAAGTGAAAAACATTGTTGTCTTAACTTGTGCTGAATTACTTCTGATGGATGGATGGATAGATAGATAGACAGATAGCTATAGATAGATAGATTCTAAACTTTAAAAGGTGAAAAGTTTCCACAACTGAGATCAGTCAGAAAAATATGCCACAGAGTCAAAAACCAAATAAGAATAAAGCCCCAAAGGAGAGTTTCAACTGTGCTGCAAGCAATAACAGCGTTACTGGAATAATGATGTTCAAGAACCATTCACTAAGATAAATAACTTCTCATGTTTCTATTTGTGAATGAAAAATGTCTCCTGCCATATCAGCAAACAAAGGATGCTGAGGTCTTCCAGCCAGCAGCCACTACCGCTGCCCCTAACAGTGAGCCTGAGGGAGCTCAAGATGGGAGAGCACAGGATGCTGGCCGCAGACAGCTAAGGTGCACATCAAAGGAATGATTTCAATGAGCCCAGCCTCTTGCATCTTCCCACGGAAAAGCTCTACATTCATGAGCTTGAGACATCTAGTGGTCTTTTCATCTTTCAATGTTCCGACTACTTGGTATGAGGCTTGAAGTCCTCAGAAAGCCTGCCAAATAAAACATAATTCTCAACTTTTAGGTTGTGTATTTTTTCCTCAGTCGACATATTTTAAGCAAGGAAGAAAACATTTTCACTGGGTTAGTGTGAGCCATCAGTAGGATAATACATGCAGAACAACTGACACCTAATAGAAGCCTAATCGGGGGTCAGCGGGATATTGTGTGCTTATCAAGTCACATTATTTTAAAGACACATCTCAAGGGTATCAGTGTTAGCAAATATGGAAAGTACAATAAAGGCCGAGTTCAGGAAGTGATAGTGGTAACAAATACTCACAACCCTCTGACCCTCTCCAAAGTCGAGCAAGTTTGCTCCCCTCTGTGTGGAATCACAGAATCTGTGCTTTAACGAGATTTCCCGTGAGTTTTTACAAAAGTAACCACAGTGTTCAAACCAGTTGATCCAGTTACAGCCCACATATCACATCTAGATACTTCTAGCAAAAATCTAGACAAATCATACAACCGTCCACAATTATCATACCAGAAATGCTGTTCAAGGCTTTATTTAGCACAACGGATCATAAGAAATTGAATGGCAGGGTAGATTTACGAGTAGATACACTTACCAAAGCAAATTACTATTAGGTGTAAAATATTAGTGCAATAAGTGTGTATATCCTGAGGTAATTTCAAATTAAAAAATTATTTTATGCCCAACTGCAGCTTTCACTTTTTATTTGGAAATAATGATAGATTTGTAAGAAATTGCAGGAGAAAAAAAAGTCCAGGGAAGTCCAGTGTACCCTTTGCCCAGCCTCCCCCAGTGGTAACATCTATAGTACAATGTCAAAGCCAGGAAATTGATATTGATATGATCCAGAGAGTTTATTCAGCACTTGTTGTATGGGGTGTGTGTGTGTGTGTGTGTGTGTGTGTGTGTGCGCGCGCGTACACATGCATGTGGTGTCTCATACAATTTTATCACATGTGCAGCTTCAGGAAGCCACCAAAATAATTAAGATACAGAACTGTTCCATCACCACAAGGGTGCCTTGTGTTGTCTTTTTCTATTCCCTCTAACCCCCAGCCTCAACCTTGGCAATCACTCGTCTGTTGTCCCTACCTATAATTTTGGTATCTCAAGAATGTTATATAAATGAAATCATACCACGTGTAACTTTTGGGATTAGCTTTTTTCGCTTGAGATCCATTCACATTGTGGTGTGTATCAGCAGTTCATTCCTTATTCTTGCTGGGTAGCATGCCACGACACAGGACACGGATGTACTGTAGGTTGTTTATCCAGTCACCTATTGAAGGACATCTGTTTATTGCCTGTTTATTTTCTATTGTATTATTTGGGAGGCTTTTTTTTTTTTTCTTAAACTCCTAAGTTTTAAGAGTTTTGAAAATAGATTCTATATACAAGTCCTTTGTAAGACACATGCTTTGTAAATATTTTCTCCCAATCTGTTGCATATCTTCTCATCCTCTTTCACAAAGCAAAAAAGTTCCTAATTTTGATGAGGTCCAAATGATCAACTTTTCTTTCTATGGATTGTGCTTTGGATGTCAGGTCTAAAAAAAGGTCTAAAAACTCTTCACCCAGTCCTGAGTCCCCTAGCTTTCCTCCTATGTTTTTTTCTAAAAGTTTTTAGATTTGCATTGTACTTTACATATACAAAGTCCACCACTGTCCAGCCAGCCAGCTCTCCAGCCACACCCCCTTCATCCCCTGCACTGAAACATTGCCATCTGTGGAGCGGACAAGAGGGCTGGTTTGCTGGATGCTGCTGGCTCAGTGAGGCAGAACATGTCTATTTGCTTAAGGAGTTAAGAGTAGCTTGAGATGAATAGTTGCTATTTCAAAGTTCTAAGCATGGAAGGGTCTGCCCAGGGTTCACTGATAGAGTTTTTGTCTTTGAACTTGTTCCCCTTACGAGGGCACTCAGGGTTGGCGACTTCTCAAATTAAAAAAAAAATGATAGAGAGTGAGGTGAATCACCCTATAATCAACCAAAATAAATGAAATTTCAGCTCCCAAAGTAAAGCACAGGCATCTTGGCTAGGTAGCCATCTGCGTAGCCATAGGGTCAACACGAGGCCTCTTTATCTAGAGCAAGAAGTATTTAAAGTATAAAGAATTTAAAATAATCTCAGCTCTATTATGGAGTATAACGTTAGACCCACGTGCACTTAAAAATAACATTCTAGATGTCAAAGAAACGTTATACTTGTGTGACTGTGTGTGGGAGCAAGGAGAGGATGCTTGTCAATACACTGCTTCCTTTTTTGTCCCACACCCACAAAGATGCTCCTCGGACTTAGATAAAAGAACCCAAGTCAACACTTTTCTTTATCACTTACCCTGGTAAAAGAAGCTACCCACATAGCTCATCCTGGGCCAAACAGGGACAGACGCCCCCACCCCCACCCTCTAATGCAGCCAAGGGTCTCTGAGAAAATCAGAAGCAACTTTTAAAGTAGTGCCATCATGTTTTAAATGCCCAAGGAGTATGCACTCTTTAAACAACGCATAACTTGAGTCTTATAAAACAAAATCCCTTGATTTATTTTGTTTAATAACTTTTGCTTTTTCAGCTGCTGGGTTTCTCTAAAGACTACAGCTGTATTTAGGCATTAGCTACTTTCATCATTATCTTGGTGTCTACATTACCCTCCATGTTTTCAAGTGCTTATACCTTCAATCATACCACCTGTGGCTCAGGACTCCCATCTATTTGTAATACACTGGAATTATGAGAGGGCAGCTGGAAGAATTGATCTTCTGGCCAATAGTTGCATCAAATAAAATAGCATGACTTGAGGATAGGCAAAAGAAAGATTGTTATTTTTGGCTGAAATGTTCTCGAGAACAAAAATGATGATGCCGGACTCCAGAGGACGGTCATCTGTTGGTTTACTGGTTGGAAGGAGATCTCCCTACCCACCTTCCTTCTTAAAACCAAACACAGAAAGAGTCTGAAAACATTTTATGCCTTGTTCCAGTTCAACCTAAATTAAATAAGTTAAAAAAGCAAGAAACAATCTCATCTGTCCTATTAAAAACTTTGAAGACAGATACCCTGGTATACATTCAAAGTGTGTTTATAGACATTTAATATATAGAATCTCTATTTCATTTTCAATTTTTTTTAATATTTGCAGAACAAGTTTTGAATTTTGTAGTGATTCTCTATATTCTCTAAGAGCAGACATTCCTTCCTTTTCAGGGCTGAATAATATTCTACTGTCTGTATAAAGACATCATTTTTAAGTACATTTATCTCTGTAGGAAACAGACAGGGATCACCAGTTTTGCCTACACAAGGATATACCCAGAATGCTTCAATACAAAAGGAATCCATTAGGTAGGGCAAAACTCACTTCCCTAAATGGGTTGTCCTTTTTAATATGAAGATGACCTACTGTCAGGGGCCCTGATTAACCATTATCTTCCCATTTAACATTAATTGGGAAATTCCTGGTTTGAAAAGAAATTATTAATAACCTAATTATGGTAGCAAGTATTCAGCCACTCACACCATGATGACAAATCTTGCAGCTGCTGGACCAGGTCCAGAAGGGTGAGGTCACCCATGAGCCTTGGCTCCCGGGCTCTGAGGCCGCCTCAAAGTGACAGAGGAGCCTTCGGTGGAAACGCCTGAGTGACGATTGTACAGAAGCAGCTGATCTCTAGGGACAGCTCTGATAACCATTTTTTTTTTTCCTGGTAGAGGTACTGCCTTTCTAAAAAAGGAAAATAAAAAATCCCCCAAAGGAAATGAACGGTGACTTCTTTGCTGGACTGAAATGCAGAGGTCGACACCCAAGAATAAAACAATGTAAAAAAAATTCCAGAGGAAATATCTTTCTTCTTTAGAAATGTGAGCACTTACTTCAAGCAAACCAATAAGAACCAAGCTGACAAACAGGGCGGGAGTTCGTTTCATGAGCCTCAAGTATCGGGAAGCTTCACCCGAAGGCCCGGTCCTGACCTAAGGTGGCTGTGATCTCTGCAACCTGTGGTTTATGCTTTCCCTGGAGCTTAAACTTTTGACCTGTTGCTCTTTTTCTGGGTTTAATTGTCCTTTGTGATCAGGGGCTTATCTAATAACTCTTGAATGGAAGGGATGTATGTTCTCCATTCCAGAAGCAGCCTGGTGTTAGTGGAAAGATCTCAGAACTGAGAATTCAACAGGCCTAGATAGAGTCCTTCTCTGCCTCTTAGAATCTTTGGGCAAGTGACTTGCACTGTCTCAGCATTGGTTGATCTCACTGGGAAAATGAACCTAACACTACCTGCTCCATCAGATTGTTATTATGAGGATTACATGAGATAGTATTTGTAAAAGTGTCCGATTATAGGGGGTACTCTATAAATGTTGGTGCCCACATCCTCTCTGTATTTATCATCCAGGCACAGTCGAATAGGGGGACAATGGCCTACCCTCAAAGAGCTTACACTCTAGAGGGGAGGCAGATACTAACCAAACAATCACAAAAGTCCAGTTGAACCTGGGTCAAGCTCTGTGACAAAGGAAAGGTGCAGAGTGCTCTGAGGGTCATGAAGAGATGACTGGCCTGGGATCTGAAGGATGAACAGGCATTAGTCAGGCAAAGAGACAAAAGACTGTTTCAGGCAGAGGCCTCCAGACTGGGGAGAGGAGTGGATCATGGCAAGTGAGAGGGCTTCAGAGAACATGAGGACAGCTGGAGGCAACGACTGAGACAGCAGTAGGGGAGGCGCCTGAACTGGGTGCGTGCTGTTGGCTACCCTACCTTTGGTCTTTATTCCGAGGTCAAGGGAAGCTATGGAGGGTGGAGAGGTCACTGTTGAAGGCTAAACATTTCACTTTTAGAAAGCTCCCTGGTGCAGGAGACAGATGATACTAGACTGGGTGGTGGTGATGGACATGGAAACATGGAGATGAACTGGAAAGTGTGAGCGAACATAAAACCCTAGGCATCACATGGTGTTTGCTCTATACAGGTTTATAGAACAAATAAGCAAATCAGGGGCATTTTTAATGTGTAGCACTGATGGCTGGCCCAGATGTGACCCTGGAGCACATGCAGAATGATACGTGTGTGTAATTTGGCCATAAAAAGAACGAGTACACACTGCAACACAGACGAACCTTGAAAACGTTATGCTAAGTGGAGAAGCCAGACACAAAGACCACACATTAAATGATTCCACTTATATGAAATGTTAAGAATAGACAGAAGCTCACAACACTGTAAACTAACTATAGTTCAATTTTTAAAAATAGGCAGAAGCTATAGAGACAAAACCAGGGGCTGGGGGACATGGGGGAATTGAAGGGTGACAGCTAAAGGGTATGGGGCTCATTTTTGAAGTGATGAAAGTGTTCTAAAATTGAATGTGAGACGGTGGCACAACTCTGAATGCACTAAAAGCCATCAAGTTGTACCCTTTAAATAAGTGAATTGTAAAAATTATATCTCAATAAAACGATTATCAAACCGTACTTACATTTATGTTTACAGGGGTGAGAAGTCCACAGCCAAAAACACTGCCACCCAGAGGGGAGGCTATAGCTCAGTGGTAGAGCATGTGCTTAGCATGCACGAGGTCCTGGGTTCAAGCCCCAGTACCTCCACTAAAGTAAACAAGCAAACAAACCTAGTTAGCTACCTACCCCCTCAACAGTTTAATAAAAAAAAAAAAAAACAACAACCATGGCCAATAGAGTCCAATATGCTTGAACTCCAAGGTGCCCAGGGCAGGAAAGAGTCCCTGGTCCTTAGCCCTACTTTGACCCTGGCTTCCAAGTCCTCCCAGAGCAAATAAGATAGAACTGCCTGCAGACTTAAGGGGAAGGGAGAGAGAGGGCATTTAATTTTTTTAAACACCTCATTACTACCTACTTCACTCTGTGGATCTGAAGTGAAGAACTGTCACATGACAGCAGCTGCCACTGAGCAGTGAGTGACTCAGGGAAGACAGAAACTCCTACTCATCCTCCAGGTCTCCATTCAGATGTCCCCTTCTCCGAGAAGCCTTCTGTGACTTCTAAGTATGAGTCAGGAACTCCTGTCTTCCCACCTGCCTCCTCCCTTGAGGCACTAACCCTCCGGGGACACGTTGCTTGTTTCCTTATCTGTGTTCCCACTGAGCTGCCATCTCCTTCAGGGCAAAGCACCAGGGCTGGTTCGCTAGTTGTATGCCCAGCTCTGCTCTACGGGCTCGTGCACGGGACGTGTTCAGTGAGTCTTTAGTGAATCAGTGAAACAAACACAGCCCTAAATCTGCTCAGAAAGAAGACAAAAACCCAGCTTTCCGAAGACAGCTCAGGAAAGAATCTGCAGCCACGGTGGCCAAAACAGAGGTTGGTCTGAGGCACGTGCTCGGGAGCCAGATGCTTTGTAGCGCAAAGAGGACAGGAATCAGCACGTGCAGATGACTTCATGCTTCCCCAAAGCAAGGATCGCTTTCACATGGCTCATGCTTTGGGAATCTCCCATTCCAAACAACTCCAAGTTGTAACATCAGTCACACTTGACCTAGCACCTTCTTGTCTTCTACCCCGTGGGGGAGAAACAATAATCCACCAACGCTGATACCAAGGTGCTTCCTTTTATTTTTTTTTCTTTTTTCCCTTTCGATGCATCTGAATTTCTGGGATCTAGAATTTAAATGGGTGTCTCCCTGAGTGGGTCCCAATAAAACATTACCTAGGGAGATGAACACATATGAACCTCTTTTGGTTTCTTTATAGATTTCAAAATGCCTTTCATCAGCAAGAAAGTGTCATTTGACATTATTAATACCTAAAAAGCAATTGCATTTAATTGGAACACCTTGCATTTACCTCTGCTTTAAAAAGGCAAAGCAGGCTGCGCCGGGGCCATTGAGTCCATTACTTGTGCTTGGCTCTGCCACGGGCCCCCTCCATGGGGCCTCACTTTCCCTCTGTGTAAAATGGGTGGTTGGTTGAGAGTTTTAAGGTAGTTTCTGTTTCTCCAGGGATATTTCCAGTTTTGCTTGCTGACTTGGAAAATTTAGCTGCACCCTTGAGTCTTCCCTAGCCACAGTGAGAAACTCTATTCAGCTATGAGCTGTGACAGAGAACTAAGAGTGGCTTAAATACATAAAGTCCAGAGGGAGGCAGTCTGTGGGTGGGTGGTGTGGCACCGTGATGCAATCAGGGACCCAGGCTTTTCTTATCTTTCTGGTCCAGACTCAACAAATGGTTTCCATTTCAACGTCCCATCAGATCCAAGATGGTGACCAGCTCAGCAGCCGTCACGGCCACCTCACAGATGAGAAGACTCAGAAAAAGGATGTGTTTACTTTTAGAGCCTCCCTGGAACATCCAACATTCTGCCTACACCTCACCAGCCAGAACTTAGTCACACACCCATTTTACAGATGACAAAGCCAAGTCTGAGAAAGGTCACATGACCTGACAGAGGCACACAAATGGCTAGCAGCAGGCAGGCAGACCCTGTCTCCTAACTCCTAGTCCCGGAATGGGACCACCTTACAAGATGTTGTTTATTTTTTTCCACAGGGGATTAGCGTTCCGTGGAGAGGGACCGAAGGGGTGAGGCTCTGGGGCTCTACCAGGGGGAGAACCCGTTTTCATGGGGCCTGAAGTTTATACAACTGGTGGAGGGGGTGGGCTCTTTAAAAGAAAAAATAAAAAAACCTACAAAATTAAAAATACGAAATCAGGCACAAGGCCTTGGAGGGTCCCTGAAGTTTAAGTATTTTTAGCCTCTTGATGAACCTGCCACTGGGGTCCCATCATGGATTCAAACAAGTCAGCTCCTCCAACCTCCATTTTACATGACACTCCTGCATTAAGGAATTGAAGTTAAAAAACAAAACTTTGTAAAAAAGTTTGAAAATCAGTGCTCTGCACTAGCTGTCACTCAGCATTGCTCAGGACTGGCCAGAGTAGCCAATGAAGTCACCTGCCAGCATTTAATTGTCAACATTTTTGAGAAATTAAATTGTTTTAAGTGAGTCATAGGACATAGGCTTGGATAGGACGTAAGAGCTGGTACTTGGGGAAGCACAGTAACCTTTGACTCACAAGATGGAATTTGAATAATTCTTGATCAGGTGCCCCACAATCAGATGTCTAGATTGTTTAGATTTTAATACCTGTGAATTTAAAATTTTCAAATGAAGCATACATTAAAGAGCCCATTTTTTTGGCATGTGTTTTTGTTTTTGTTTTTAAATTAATGGAGGTACTGGGGATTGAAGCCAGGACCTCATGCATGCTAAGCATGCACTCTACCATTGAGCTATACTCTCCCCCTTTTTGGCACGTGTTTTAAATACTGGCATTTATTTCCATTAGTGGATGGGGGAAGGAGGGTGAGCTAGAATTCTCAGTGTGTGAGAATGTGAGGATCACCTTGGGATGTCCTCATCCTAAGGAAAGAGGAAGGTTAGAGCAACGAGCTTTATGCAGCTTCAAATCAGGGATAATCTAGAGAGAGTTGTCCTGAGTGGAGCGTGGGTTTTATGGGTTCGCTTCACCCCTTGTTTGTGGATTGTTCTTGCTTCCTAAAAGTGTTGTAGGACATTGGGGTCCACCCATCAGTGCTCAGGACCCTACTGAGAGGGTAACAAGGAAAAGAGGGGGAGAGGCATTGCCTCTGTAATGACCTTTCTCCCTCATCTCCCCAGATCCCGGGACAGGTTTCCTCGTTTGATGCTCCAGGGAACTGGTGTGGGCAGAGCCTGATAGAAGATCGTGGTTCTTAGTGGAGGCAGCAGATTTAGAGGCAGTAGCATCAGGAAAGAAGGAGGGTACTTGCTCCCAGGTATTAGCCAGCTCTGTCTGTGAGATATCGGGAGCTGGCCGCTGGGGACTGCCTGACTTATTTGAAGAATTTGTGGAACTCTGTGCTAGCAGGTCAGAGTCAGACCGGGGAAACATAGGAGAGGTGATTTTCCTGTCATCTCAGATTCAAATTCCGCAGTACCCGTCAAATGCTGTTCCAAGGGAAACCTGAAAGGAAACACTGCCAAAACCCACCCAAACCCCCCAGAACAAAACAAAATGAAAAAACCAAACCAAACCAAACCAAACCACAACAAAAATTGCCAGCATTTATCTTGTTTAATCAGGAGACAGAGCACTGCCAAAGTGCCTCTCTATAAGCAGCTCCTGGTAACTCCCAATACTACAGCTCTGTAATACAGTTTGGAATCAAGGAGCACACATATGCTTTATTTATATACACAAACTTTTTTACTTTGCATTTTCATGTAAGAATATACCTGGGGGATTTTTCGAACAACAGCCCAACTTGGTCTCCCTGATTTAAAAAGACAGTTGATTATTAGACCATTGGATGGACATGGCCTCTGTTAATGGACATCAAGGTCACCTCTGGTCTTTTGCAGTGAAAAATATGCTGCAATGAATATCTATGTACATTCACCTTTGTGTACGTGTTCAAATGCATCTCGAGGATAAATTCCTAGACACGAATTCTTAGGGCACAAGGCATGTATATTTAAAAATTCTGATATGTGTTTCTGAATTTCCTTACAAAGAAGTTGTACAATTTGCATTCATACCAACAGTGTATGAAAGTCCATGTCCATATAAACACTGCCAATGCAGTGCAGTACCAGACTTTTTTTTTTTTTTTGGTTTTGGTTTGTTTTTTGTTTTTTTTGGAGGGGAGTAATTTGGTCTGTTTGTTTGTTTATTTAATGGAGGTACTGGGGCTATTCCCTACCCTACCCCAGACAATTTTTTTTTTTATCTTTGCCAACATAATAAGTGAAAATTTTTTCACAGTTTTTTTTGTTTTGTTTTGTTTTGTTTGCATTTAGTTTGCTTTTCTTTGATTGGGAGGGATAACCACTCATGCTAGATGGCAGTTTAGGAAAATAAAAAAGGCAGAATTCATACAAAGCATAGGCGGCTCTAACTTTATGGAAAATTTGAATATCATTTTTTCTATGGTTCCAGTAACAGCATCAAACTTAACTCAGGTCCCGTTCCTAACAGAACAAAAAGTTTTCTTGTACTCAAGTCACCATTTCCGGAATGAAGTAAAGAAGGTCAAATCACAACCCATTAAATAATAGGAACCAGAGAGAAATAAGACGTTTTGAAGCCCTTAAAATAGTTGGTGGGTTGTGATTGATCAGATGTTTCCAGAAGCTGTTCTGATAAATGCATAAATATTCAAATATAGCAAATAAGTGGATAAATCATCAGCAGAAGATACTATACAGCTATTAAGAATATGACTATGCAAACCACTCATTTATTCTATAAGAACTAATAGGCACTTGGGGTGACAGAGCAATCTTCTAGACCAAGAGAGACCAAGAAGAATAAGGGCCCGTCTTGGGTCTCAAAGGGCTCACAGTGCTGTGGGGAATGAGACAGGTAAATAGTTAAGATAAAATGGAGTAAAAGTTTCTCTAGATGTTAGGTGCAAAGTGCTTTGGGTACTGCTCTCCAGGGGAGACTGGGGCAAGGCTTTCCCAGAGGAAGTCACTTGGGAAATGAGATTGGATAGATGAGGGCTTTTCAAGCAGAGGGAACACCAAGTGCTAATCAAAATGCAGTGAATCGCAAACAGCTTGGAATAGGGGGAGGTTAGGTCTTGAAGGATGAGGGATGAAGTTGGAAAGGTAAACATGCTTTCATGCCACGATGGTAAATGGTGAAAACAGCAAAAGACAATACATGCAAATTTCTTACAATTACATAAAATTATGGCTGCATATACGAACAATAATCCCAAGGTATTTTGGAAAATTGTTGATTAAAGTCTAAATTATATGAATTAAGTTTAACTAGTGTTATTATTAATATACTGTTAAATACTTATATTATCGTTACATATCCATATAGATAACAGGTTATTAAAATCTCCTCTTTGTAGAAAAGAAAAACTGCAACCTAATCCCATATATTTACATGCTCATGGATGCAAAACAAAGAGAATTGAAATTTAATAATAGGCCTGGGAACATCTCTTGCAGGTTAAGCACGGGTAATAAACTCAGACACAGTTATCTGATGTTTAATGTTTCTTTTGCAATCCAATTTTTGAATTGAAAATGTTGGTCAGGAAAAAAAGCCACTAAGTAGTAAAGGAGGTGGAAAGCATATAAGTCAGAAGGAATTTGGAAAATTATTTGTGTAGAGACAATAGAATATATCATTTGTATCTGTTGTTTTAAATACCATTTAAAAGAAAGTGGGTCAGACTATTCGAAGCTGCTAATTTCATTTATTGCCAAGACAGGCTCTGGTGAGAGATATCTTCTTAAAATGCTTACAATTCTGGAGCTGGTCTAGACTGGCTGTGAAGAATTCACCTTCCAACCGGCTTCACCTTGACTGCCCAGCATGGGTTACAATAGCACCTAGAGTGGCATGAATACCTTTCCACTGGCATTAAATGCTTTAGCTTAAATGACCACCGTGTTTAGCAAAGAACTGAATACAGGCAGTATCACCTCCCTGTAAACATATCTTTTAACCCTTGGCTCCTTCAGAAAAAAAATTCTAGGAAATGAATTTTTAGTAAAATTGAGCTAGTTCTCTTGGCAGTCACCCCAGCCTTCCTACCTGCATCATGGAAATGCACAGGAATGCTGCCAAGAAAAGGAAAAACAAAAAAAGAAACAGTTGGAGGAAATTACGAACTACAAAAGCTGAAAAGCTTTGCCACCCTCTTTTAGAAGTGACTGTTTAATAATTTCCCCCAGCAGCTTGCAAGGTAGGGGTTTTGGTTACTGATTGGGAACGGCTTCTCAACAAAACCAGAAGGCTTATTCAACTCCACCTGGGGATGCTGAGAAAGTATGGCTGAGGCTGGTGGGATCAGGCCGCTGCCTGGACGAAGAAATCATTGATCAAATGATTCATGGAAGACACAGTTCAAAATCAATTCTCATTGCGCGCGTGAGATACTTTCAGTCATTGCCCTGACAAGGCACCCTGAAATTTGGCACAGTTCTTTCAGAGAGGTCAAGGGTCAGGGCTTCCAAGTGATCAGCTTCCTTTATCAGCAGCATCAACTAACTGAGTCTCAGTTCCCAACAATCAGGAAGGTGCAGAAGGCTGACTTTGGGGAAAGTCAGTGAGAAAAGGTTTGACCATGCCCATTTCTGGTGGGTTCCAAGTGAGATGAATTTTCAAAGAATTTCTCTCACCTAGAATGAAACTCCTTCACCTTTTTGTACCTACCCTGACCACATTACTTAAAATTGCACCTCATTCTCCCACTTCTAATCTCTTAGCCCTGTTCTTTTTTTTCTTAAATGATTTTTAAAAAAAATTAAAGTATAGTTAATTTACAGTATTATTATTAGTTTCAGGTGTACAACATAGTGATTCAAAATGTTTATAAACTTCATTTAAAGTTATTATAAAATGTTGGCTATATTCCTTGTGCTATACAACATACCCTTGTAGCTTATTTTATTTTATACGTAGTAGTTTGAACCTTTTAATCCCCTTCTCTTATCTTGCACCTCCCCTCTTCCTTCTCCACTAGCTTGTTCTCTAGATCTGTGGGTCTGTTTCTATTTTGTTATATTCATTCATTTGTTTTATACTTTAGATTCCACATAAAAGTGATAATATACAGTATTTTCCTTTTCTCTCTGACTTATTTCACTTAGCATAATACCCTCTATGTCCATCCATGTTATTGCAAATGGCAAGATTTCATTCTTTTTTTTATGGCTGAGTAAGTAGTATGGCTCTTCTTTATCCATTCATCTGTTGATGGACACGTAGGTTGCTTCCATGTCTTGGCTATTGTAAATAATGTTGCTATGAACACTGGGGTGCATGTAGCTTTCTGAATTAGTGTTTTCATTTTCTTTGGATATATACCCATGACCTGATCATGTCAGTGCTATGGTCAAAACCTTTGCATTGTTTGCAGGTGCTGCTAAAGGCATGCTCCCTGCACCGCCTCCCCCCACCCCCAACTATTTAGCCTATATTCAGTTGAGGCCCCAATTCCCTTGCTGGTCTTACCTTTTAACACTGCACTCCCAGGCATCTGGTCTATCTATCCCACTGTCACTAAGCCAGCCCTGTGTTTTCTGGCTTCTGGACCTTTGCTCTGTTGTTGGGTTCAGAAAATAAGCACTGGAAGGAATCATTTGAGATTATCTGGTCCAGACCCATTTTATGGATGAGGAAATTGAGGCCCAGAGTGATTAAATGACTGACCAGCACCACCTAGTCAAAGACAAGTGTGACTAATGAAAAAGAAACCCAAGGCAATATAGTGTTTAACAATATCAGTTGAATCTTTCATATACTGAAGATCAAATCTGTAGACCACTCTTTGAATACCCTCTCCTCACAACCCTGATCCATAAAAGTGTGAATTTTGAGTCCTATCTCAAGCATGGCCCCTTCAGTGAAGTCTCCCTAAAGTCCTCCCTTGGGAGTCTGAACTCTCAGGCCAATGACCTGAACTCTCTGATCTATAGGCAACTAGTTGTTTGTCTGTGAGTCTTATCACTCCTATTACATTTTAAGCAAATTCTCTGATTCATCTTTTACTTTCCTCCATTCTTATACCACACTGTCCACAGCAGGTGAGCGGTAAATTCCGCAGAGAAGAGTTTCTGGCACAGGGAGTGTAATGTATATGCACTGCCGGCAAGGGTCGAATTCACGCGCCCAAACACCAGCTAGCAACCATGCACGTGAGTCCACAGTTTCCAGCTACACCGTGCACCCTGGTTCCTTTTGACTCCACACTAATAAAGGTGAGGGAATTTGGTCTCAGCAGAAAGCCTGCTTGCTACAATTAGTGGGTAGGTTTCCCGACTTCTTTTGGCGCCTTCTCTTCCCCCACCCTCCGCGCGGCGAACCGCGACGCGCATTCGGTGACCGGTCCCGGAACGTGACTTGGCATTGAGGGTACAGATCTCCTTACCGAGGGAGCTCAGGTCCCGGGCGAGCCGCGGCCTCGCCAGCTTTCCGGGCTGGCGCGGTCACCGACCCCAAGCGGCGGCCAGGCTGGCGGGAAAGTGACACGGGACTGGCCGGGCAGGGTGGCGAGCGCGGCTTCCAGGGACCGTCCGGGGAGCCGAGACCGGGCCAGGAGAGGCGGGGGCGAGCTCAGGGCACGGCTGCGGTGTCCGCCTGCCGCCGGGGCGCACCGAGGGCGCGGGGCTCGACGTGGGCCACGTCTGCGTGCCCCGGGACTCGCCGTCCAGCTCCTCTCCGCCCCCAGGAGAGGGAGGGCAGACGGCCGGGCCCGCCCCCAGCCCCGCCGCGCGAGGCGGCCGCAGCTGCCAGAGGGAGACTGGAGGCACCACCCGGGAGCGGAGAAACCAGTTTGGCCGGTCCCGCCGAGCGGAGGAAAAAGGGCGGCCGCAAAGGAAGGGGGCGCGGACGCGGGGCGGGGGAAGGCCGGGAGCCATTGGAGAGCTGCGAGAGCCGGAGGAGCCGCCGCCAACTGGACACGCTTCCCGGGGCCCCGGGCCAGCCCCGTGCGCCATGAAGCGCTAGCGCGGCGGCCAGCGCTGGGGCCGGGCGGGCGGCGGCGGGCAGGTGCGCAGCGAGCGCGCGGAGAGGCGCGCACCCGGTGGATGCCCCTGCCGGGGCCCAGCGAGCGCCAGGTAAGGAGGGACACGGCGCCGGGGCCCCTGGTCTGCCCCACCCCGCCGGCCCCGCAGGTTCCCTGGCCGCCCCGGGGCGGCGGACTCCAGGGATCCGAGATGCCGTGGCAGCAGCTGCCCGCGCCCTCGGGCTCCTGAGCTCACACGGGTGGAATTTGCGTGGTGGTGTCGCGAACCTTCGCGGCGTCGGGGATGGGGAGGCACAGCTGGTCGGGTAAGCAGCACTGAGGAAAAGGCCATGGGGTTTTCACCCGCGTGGAGTAGAGGGAAATCGCAGGAGGTGTTTGGGTTTTTCGCTCGTTTGCTACGCTCATGCCTGGGCTTAAACTCCGAGGATCCAGCTCGGCAAGGCTTGTGGGCACTTGAAAGCCGCAGGCTTCCCTGTAATACCTGTCGTCTCTCTGGAAGCCCCGCTTGACAGGGTTCTGCTGGGGCCGATGCGAACGCATCCGGAAAAACTTTGGGTCCGAATGTTCCTTCCCCTTTGGGAAAGGATGGATCCCTTCCACCGCGCCTGCTGCCGGACCTGGTACCCTCCAGACATCTTCTGTGGGCATGAATGCAAGTTGGGAGCTGATGGGGAAGAGGGACCCTTTTCCCCGGTGATTGTAAGGCCATATTCGCCAGCTCCCATGGCACTGCCACTCCTTCCTCCCCCAAGTTTGACGCCCGGTGCTGTCACCTCGTTGTGTGCCTGCGGAGAGGCAACTTGTTGGGGGAGGGGTGTTGCAGATAATGGCTGGTGTTTTAACCCCCCAACTTCCCCACTACTCCCTAAGAGAAGAGCTTGTAATTGTCCGCCCAACTTCTCGTGGGGAGTGTGCGAGCCTGGTGCTCGCTGCGGGGAGGCTTGGATCGTCGACCTGTGACAGCTGTAGGGGAGGACGAGGGCGCAGAATCGGGGAGGGGGTTTGACACGCCCAAAGAAGGGCAACCAGGCTACATTTCCGCTGGGTGAGTCCCCCTCAACCCGCGCAGCCCCTGGCGTGTTCCAAGTCCTTCTTGGGTAGCTCCGGACGCCGCCAGTTTCCCCTGCCGGAAACTGCCCGCCCTATTGGCTTAAGAAAAGATTCTCTCCCATCTTCCTGGTTACATTGCCTTCAGATTTCTGCCTCCACTCCTTGAGAATTAACTGAAACAACACAGGCCAGGTACTTGATGATCAGCAAGCGCGCAGTAGGTTATGGACGAAGGTTAACTACGTGCAGGAACAAAAACTAAAAGTGATGTTTGATAAAGTCTCCAGTGATGGTCAGCACAAGCGTAGATAAAAAGAAAAAACTCAAACTGTGAAGTAGAAGTTCTAATTTTCATCGTCTGGGGAGCACTCTTGTGTGAGACCTAAAATGCCGTTCAGTAATTCTGAGCCTGTTGTTGAAAGGCCTTATTAAAACCTATTATAAATGCATATACTGCGCAAAAGATGATTAATGATTATTAGCTGATGCTGATTACTTTCTAGGGGAGAAGTCTGCCTGCCTGCAGTTACTCCTCTGAATCCTCTTAATGGTGTTCATTAAATAGTGGAGGCTTCCTTGTTCTGATTTGAGATTAGAAATCTTTACCTCTCTTCATTTGCCATTTTCTAATGACTGTGCTTTGGTAATTTCTAGGGATTCTTTGTAATTGAGGCTTTAAAAGTGTGAGTTGGTAAAAAGTCCACAGGTGTAAGGAATCTGCAGGTGAACAGCCAGTTCAGAACTGGTTCTGTTTCACCTGGATTTCTCTGGAATCTTGGCACTAGGAGTACTGACCAGATCTGGCTGTGGAATGTTTCCCTGTCTGCCTTTTCCTCCTTCCTTCCTTTTTTTCCCTTCCCTTCTTTCCCTCTCTTCCCTCTAACACAAGGAGTAGTGGAAAACTTGTGGATTTCGAGTCCCACAGATTTCAGTTCTTTTACGTACTTTAAATTGTATTGTCACAATTCATTCTTATATTTCTTCACTTACTTTAAAAATTGTACAACCTTAGATGAATTTCTAAATTTTCTGAACCTCAGTTTACTCATTTGCTGGGAAAAACAAATTATCAACCTCCCTGGGTTGCTGAGAGCAATAAATAAGAGAACAGGTGAATTGTTCCTTATATATAGTAGGTGTTTGGATGTTGTTTTCCTATTTTCTTTATTAAATGGATATATTTTTTTAAAAATTAGTATGATGCCCAGGTATTTGACATATTTTAAATATTTTCTTGCCTTCCTAAAGTTTGAGTTCAATTTTAGTATTTGGTAAACAGTCATGGAATCTAGGTGATCCTTATAACTCACTAGAGTGAGATTTTAATCTACTAGTTACCTTTGCTCTTTAGTTTCAGTCATTGTTAAAAGAAGCCTATGCACTTATGAATGCAGAGAAACTTGCTTTTTAGATAGTAGAACAAGTTTTATGGGGTCCATTCGTGTCCTCATGTCCCACGTCTCTAAAGAGAGGTGCCTTTGAAGTTTCTTAAGCACTTAAATTTAGAATTTGCTTCTGTTGCTGCTTCTCGATTAGTCCCCTGGGAAGTTTTTCTTTGTGGTGTCTTTGGGTGTCTTGTGAGTTTTCAAGTCTGTTTGTTAGTGTCGTTCAATTAGATGAATTGTATTCGTGCCTGTAGGTGCTTTGTTACTTATTAAGATAAGTAAAAATTAATTTGCCTCCAGCAGAGTTTTATTAACACAAAAAGAAGATAGCTTTATTTTGTTAACCAAGTTACTCCGAAATCCCCTTCCCTGTGCCCAGCTAAAAATAATACCCAGTCTGAGACCTTTTGAGGTCTGGTGTATCTGAAGAGCTGGCATTATGGAGGAAGCGTCTAGAAAGCATATATAAACCCACACAGACACATATACATAACAATCTTCTTTCTCATTTTTATTCTTAGCAAACAAAGGGATTTTTATCATCTGATCATTTAGGAATGCATTAATACTTTCCCTAATTCTTCTAAATGCATTGCACTTTTAAATAGACTGTTGTCAAAACCATGCACAATTGGAAAAATGTTTAATAACTGGTTCAATGGCAACTGAGTCCAGAGGCGCCAGTAAGGGGTTGGTAGCAGGTGCTTTGGCATCCTTTGACCTGGCTTGAAATATAACCCAGGGTAACTGACTTAATCTTTCCAGCCTCAGTTTCCTCAGTCTTTTCAGCTTCAGTTTCCTCATCTGTGAAATGGAATCATAATAGTACTACATCACAGCGTTGTGTGAAAATTTCCAAATGAGAGAAGTTAGTTAAAGGGGCTTAGCGCAGAGCTCAATAAAAAGTGGTCGTTAATATGACTGTCGTGTTGTTGGTATCATTGGGTAAATATTTATGGCTCGTGCAGCTGTTGCCTTTCTCCTAGACTGTGCAGGAGACAGGCATCACTCTATTTGTTAGTATTTATTTTGCAAACAGGTGCTTCTTTGCACCGGGCATAGGCAAGAAAGAATGCCCCAGAGAAGGAGAGGGCTTCTGAACGCCCATATCCAGGGCTTGGGTTCTGGAGCACAGGTATCGGGGTGGGGGGACAGTGGCATGAAGGACCGGCGTGCTCAGTGACCTGGGGATGTGCACACTCTGTCACAGCCAGGAGGGGCGGCTGCTCCCCCCTGGGCGTGCTCTCCTCCTCAGAGTGGAGGCCCCTGGGACATACTGAGTGCTGCTGGGTCGCCTTTACCCCCCATTTCCTGTCTGTGTTTCATCTCTTTCACGTCCGTACTCTTGTTTTTTGTTTTTTTGTTTTTTTAAATGACTCTTCCCTGTTCACAACTCAGGAGTTTCTGAATTTTGAATCCTTTTCAAAGGATTCATGCTCTCCGCATGGTATCTGAGTGGTGGCGCCTGGTAAGCGTTGCTAATGACAGAGACCCTTGGTACAATCCCATCCATCCATCCATTTGTTGATTTAAAAAATGGCTTGAGCATCTTCTTCAGGCACCAGACTGGCGATTGCCTCCCTGCTTCATGGAAGCCTGTGAGGTTCGCAGAGGGCCTGGGTTGTGTCTCTCGCTTTTCTTCTTTGGTGAGAAAGTAGATGAGGCAGTCTCTCTCTTCTTGCTCAGGGCCTTGTCCCTCTCTGCATGGAGAGATGGTTGCCTTAGACCCTGGAGGGTGGCCCCCACCACTTCTGTCTCTGAAGCTCTGTGTTCATTTTCAGTCTTCACGTCCACTGACTCCTGGGGGTCATCCTTCTGTGGTGATGACCACATCCCCCTAGCGTGACTGAGAAACCTGGCATTTCTGCAGTGAGTACATGTGTAGCCTGACCTTTGGCTAGCAACTTGGTCTTTATTTACAGGGCTGTCATTTATGGCTTTGTCTCTTTGCGGAATGGCTTTTGTTC
This sequence comes from Camelus dromedarius, assembly GCF_036321535.1. Lineage (NCBI taxonomy): Eukaryota > Metazoa > Chordata > Mammalia > Artiodactyla > Camelidae > Camelus > Camelus dromedarius. The sequence continues at coordinate 14,545,494 of NC_087463.1, read as the reverse complement.
ACCAGAGTCAAGGTCTATTTGATTTAGAGCAAGGGAGTGTTGGTTGAAACCAGTTTTCTAACCTTTACTCAAATTGAGTTGAGCTGGAATATCCTCATGGGAAGTCCTCAGGCACCAAGCATCGTCCTCTCACAGGCTCTGAGCTTGCTGCTGGGGGAGGCTCCCGTGGGTTGGATGCATTACTCATTATATAAAGTGTGAGGTGACTTGTGTACAAATCCTTCCTCGGTTTTCCTGGGACACAGACCGTTCTCTGAGATCAGTATCTGATCTATGGATCTGGAAGAAACATTTAACATTCTCTATAAGAAAGTGGATAAACATTTGACTTGGATGGTTGAAATATTCACTCATGTGGGGAGATGGGGGGGGTTGTATGTTTCACACTGGAAAGATTGGTCCGACTACCATGTTGGAAATAAGCGTGTGGGTCTCTAAGCCAGGCACTGGCAGATGCTATAGAAGCCTCCAGAATTTTTAGTAAAACAAGGAAACTGTGTGGGGTTTATCAACTGCTGAGATGGTGAGAATTAAGTGCAAATCTGTATGCTGTTTTTGGTTCTGGAGCAACTTTGGAAGGAGAGGATTTCCTTGTGATCTCAACCTACAGAAGTTTATTTCATGAGAGTTTTGCTTTAATTGTGGTAAAATATTTATAAAATTTGTCCTTTTAGTCGTATTTAAGTGTGAACTCAGTGGCATTAAGCATATTCACAGTATCGGGCAGCTGTCACCACAATCCATCACCAGAATTTTTTCATTATCTCATTTGGAAACTCTGTACCCATTAAACAGTAACTCCCCATTTCTCCCTCTCTGCAGCCCCTCATAACCTCTGTTCTACTTTGTCTCCATGAATTTGGTTGTTCTAAGGTACCCCATCTATGTGGAATCATACAATATGTATGACTCATTTATGATGCTTATTTTACTCAGCATGATGTCCTCAAGGTTCATCCATGTCATAGTATGAGTCAGAATTTTGTTCCACTTCCTTTTCAAGGCTGAATAATATTCCATCGTATACATAGACCACCGTATATTTTGTTTATCTATTCTTCCGTTGATGGGCTTTTGGGTTGTATCCACCTTTGGCTGCCGGGAATAATGCTGCTATGAACATGGGCATATGGAAAACTCCTGTTTCTTCATGGGCATTGTGAGATCTTACTCAGTTTTGTGAGTTTTATCTTTTGTAGAAAGTGGTTAAGATGGGCTGGGGACATGTGGTATTTGATATCACACTTTCCTCCAAAACACCTTGGAGAGAAGAACGTGGGGTGCTGTGGGGAGGCTGGTTGCCTTGAAGACATGTGGAGGGCAGCCACGTTTCTCCTTTTAACCACAGCTGCTTGGATGAAGCTGGTGGTCCTTTGGCATCTCCATCACCCCAGCACCTGTGGCGGCCCATGGTGTGGCTGATGCTGCTCTGTGTTGGCTGGGTGTAAAAGCTCAGAAGACCTGGCTTCACCATCTGGAGACTTCTGCAGCCCACAGCTGACTTCCAGGGAGGACTCTCTCTAGTGGAGGAAAAACATCTTTATCTTTCCTCCAAAATTGACTCAGATTAAAGAAAAAGAACTTTTTTTTTTTTTTTTTTGGGAGGGAGGGTTAGAATGGAGAAAAAGTGACATTTAAATATTTGAAAAATGGAATACTTAAAAATCAGATTGTTTTCTACCTTAGGGTAGAAGCCATGGTTTTCAAAATAAGCTTCAAGGCAAGAGATGAGTTGTAGACTGTGGATTGGCAGAAACATCAAACAATGCACCTGTGTTCTAATGTGCTCATTTGTAGCACAGGATAAAAACCAGAAGCCTTTCTATCATGGTTAGATGTTAGTCTGTTAGATTAAAGACATCTTGATCTGTATTTTCTAGAGGAAAATAGACTAGGTGAGGTTTATGCTCACACGGTGCCCTGAAAATTAGCCAAGATAAGGATTTGCATATTTAAAAAGCAGGACGTTTGTAAGTTAAAAAACACATAAGGCAAAACCTTCAAACTAACTCCAAGTACCACCATCCTTTGGTGTCATTCCGCCTTCCTATCCTCTTCCCATCTCAACCACAGAAAAGGATACAGGGGCTAACAGTTTGGTTAACCTCTCAGAGGTCTGATACTTTGTCAACTTGATTGAGATGGTTTAAAAGGTTTTTTTTCAAGTCAGTCATAGCCTTGCCCCCTTACATAGAGAAACGTGAAAATTCTCCAAGGTCAATTTGAGAGCCTCGGACTGTGGGTGGTGAAATGAGTAGCATCCAGTGTGTCCTGAAGCCTTGAGGTCACTCAGACCAACACTTTTTTGCTTTCTAAAACTAAAGAAAGTTTGCTCAGGCCTGGTACTCTTAATCACTCCAGCTCTCATTTCCTGAGTTCTAGCCTCTTGAATGACCAGAGAACTAAACTCATAACTTCTAGAGAATTTCCTGTCTCCTCAGTCATTCTGCAGCGGGGACCCTCCTCCTTAGCTTTACAGCATCTAAACAAAGAGAGGCCTCATGATCTAGCCAGCCAGCTCGACAGAGCCTTGTGAAGCACATCCTGTGTGCCAGGCACTTGGCATCTGACAGCCAAACAAGGAGACAGAGGGCCTGCCCTCAAGGAGCTCACACGCTGAAGAGAGGAGGGAGACATGGGATGAGCAAGATAATACATGGGTAACTTACATGGAACGTCTGAAGATCAGCGCTACAGGGGATAAAAAGAGAAGGCTGGGCAGGGTGAAGAATTGGGCGGGTGGCAAAGGAGCCGGGTGCAGTTGGAGGGTGGAGAAGGTGGCATCTGAGCAGACCTACTGGGGAGAGGGTAAGTCACGGAGATCTGGGAGAAGAGGGTCCCAGGCAGAGGGGACAGATGACTGGGTGCCGAGACCCTGCGGCAGGAATACATGGCTGGGGTGATGAAGGCAGATGAACAGGTGGTGGGCTGTTCTTCAAACCTGGGAGTGGGGTGGGGCGGGGCAGGGGGAAGAGCGAAGAGGTGGGGGCCCCATCATGCGGGGCTTCCTAGGAGTGTAAGGATTTTGGCTCTGACTTTGTGCAAGATGGACGGGGGTGGCATCAGTGCAGGACGTTGCCCTTTGGAGGGTCGTAATTTGTGCTCTGACTTGGATTTTAAATGGTCCTTCTGGTTGGTGTGGAGAGCAGGCCAGGGGGAGGGCTCCTAGGTTGGGAGACCAGTTAGGTGTCTAAACCAGGTGGGGCACAATGAAACCTGGGACCAAAGTGAAATGTCTGAGAGCGAGAAGGTTAAGGATATTTTTAAAGGTAGAGCCAACAGGATTTCTGGCCCACTTAGATACAGGGTGTGAGAGAAACAGGAGCCAAAGGTAACTTTCTGGGCAGAGCCTGGGTCGCCACCAGGAATCTGAGTTATAAAATGCTGTAAATTCAATGGGCTGTGTTCAGATCACTCCGAATAGGTTATCAAGAGGCTTTTCAGAAATACTCATACTTAAAGTTTTGGTTCAGAGAACTTGAACTGTTTATCATCATAGCATGTCCTCCTACTTTGGTAGGGGGAGAGAGATGGTGTAAAAAAAGATGATTTCTGTGAAGCTGAAGCCTTTGCTTATATTGGAAGGAAGGTGGTCTATAATGCACAGGGTGCACGGGGCCAGGAAGCCTCTGCTGCAGGAGAGAGCAGGCTGCCCCTGCAGGTCCGCGGCAGGCCAGAGTTGCTAGTGAGGCCCTGATCCCTTCCCCGACCCCTCCCAACCTTGCTGAGCGTCGTCTAATTTGGACGGAAAGCTCTTCCCAGCCCTCAAACACAGGCAGGTCTCAAACACCCCCAATTCCATACATGTAGGTTACCTTTTATCAAACAGTTGTATCGAGACCCTGGACCTGTCACCCTTTTACAGTGTATGATTCCCTGGTTTTTAGTATATTTACACAGTTGTACTGCCATCACCACAATCTATCCTAGAAGCTTTTCATCACCCCAAAAAGAAGTCCTGTACCCTTTAGCTGTCACTCGTATTCCCTCCCCTCTTAGCTCTTGGCAACCTCTCACCTGCTTTCTGACCCTGTATATTTGCCCGTCTGGACATTTTATGTAAATGGAACCATACGACATATGTTCTTTTGTGATTGACTTACTTTTCTTGGTATAATGTTTCCATGGTGTTTTACTGAGGGTAACCATCCATGCTGTAGCGTTTATCAGTACTTAATTTCTCCTTACTTAATTGCTGAATAGATAAGTTACTTCTGCACATGTTACCTTCTTGACAAGGACACAGGAAGTGGAAATGTGTATTAGTCACAAATAGAGACTAAATACTTAATAGTCACAAAAAATGACTTACGTGTTAGAAAGGAAGTTGTTGGTGCCCAGAGAGCTAAGTGTGTGTGTGTGCGTGCATGTGCATAATTTGTTCTCTTTCATAGTTGAATATAAAGTACATGGAATTTGTGAGTGAATCCAGACTTGTGGCTTTCTGGTGGCATAATGGGTTTCTTTCATTCAAAGAGTCAACATTTACTTATTAAATGCCCACTGCACTCCAGGCCCTGTGCCAGGTACTGGTGGTAAATACAAGAATGAACAAAACAGACAGGGTCCACCCCCACGTGGAGCTTATGGGGTTGTAGGGGGTGGAAGGCAAGAGTAAATATTAAACAAATAGTGAACCAAAGAGATACCAACTGGCATTAGAATTATGGTCTAGGATAAGCACTTAAAGGAAAACAGGGCGAGACTCAGAATAATGAGGGCTGACTTTAAAATGGCCCTAGAGGAGCCCAAATGGTTGTCGAAGGATGGATGGTTAAATACAAAGTGGTGCACCCAAACAGTGGAATACTGTTTGGTCCTAAAACGGAGGGACGTTCTGACACGTGCTGCAGCGTGAATGAACCTTGAAGACATTACGCTAAACGAAATAAGCCAGACACAAAAGGACAACCAGTGTATGATTCCACTCGTATGCGGTACAGAGAATAGTCCAATTCACAGAGACAGAAAGCAGAACAGTGTTTAGCAGGGGCTGAGAGGAGGAGGCAGGGATGGGAATTACTGTTTAATGAGTTTCAATTTGGGAGGATGAAAAAGTTCTGGAGGCAGATGGTGGTGATGGTTGCAAAGTAGTGCGAATATACTTAATATCACTGAATTGTACTCTTAAAAAATGGTTAAAATGGTTAATTTTGGTGTTAGGTATATTTTACCACAATAAAAAATTTAGCCCAGGAGTTCTTTTGGAGGAGATTATTCTTATATTGAGATCTGAGGGGTGAGAAGTTACCAGTTAAGGCTTTTCCTGGTCCAGCATGTGCAAAGGCCCTGTGGTAAGAGCTTCATGCTGTGTTCTAGGAACTGTGAGAGGGCCAGGATAGCTGGCGGGGAGTGATGTTGGGGCTTAGAAACAAGGGATGAGGTCGGCAGGGACCAAGCTGACAGAAAGGCATTAATGTATTTTAAAGCAGTGATGTGACATGATTTGATTTCTGACATCAGTTGAAAACTCAGGCTACAGTGTGGTTAATGGGCTTGGGGTAGGAAGCCAAGACCAGAGCGGGGAGGAGACCCATTAAGAGCCTTTTGCAGTGTCTGTGAAAGAGATGATGGGGGCTCGGGCCAGGATGCCGGAGTAGAGATGAGTGGCCAGCGGGAGCTGCTTTGTAGAAGTGGTGTCTTAGCCTTGGTGATGGATTGGATTCAAGGACCTGGTGGAAGGGGGATTCTCAGATTTCTAACATAAAGGACTGAAGGTAATGGTTTTGGAGACGGAGGAGCAGGCTGGAAGATTAAGGACTTAGCTTTGGTCATATTAACTTCCAGTTCCTGGGACACCCAGGAGTGGCCAGAGGTCAAGCTCTGAGAGACTCCGAAGTCTTAGGTGGAGACACATACGGAACCTTTAGGGCTGGCAGCATGGAGTTGGGTTTGATGAGTTACGCAGGGTCAGCCTTTAACCTTCACTGGTTTTTGTGGAGTCATACATTTAGGTATTTTTTTTAAACAATAAAGCATTTAAATTTGAGTGAAACACTTATGCCAACCCACTAGCCCTGCTTTATGGACAAGGATGACAGTGGAAAGCTGATACAGTATTGTCTAGTTGGCAGGACCACTGTGCACAGATCAAAATGTTTGCACAGATCAAAATGGTTCAGACACAGGAAAAGGCCAGTTTGTATATTTAACAGGAGCTTGCTGAAGTCAGGGAATGTCTCCTGCACAGTAGGGTATTTAAATTGGCTCATGTGCCCTCGTCTAAAACCAAATCACTTTCTCTAATATGTAAATAGGGTGTACGACAAAACAGGGTTGCCTTTGTTGGCAAAGTCCTGTCCTTCCCACAAGTAGCATTTACCTACTCAGTCCTCTGCTGTATTTACTGGCCTCTTTTTGCAAGAGAAAGAACTCTAACTGTCCTGAAGTCTCAGAACCAGTCACTGACAAAAACCAGAATTTGAACTCAGGTTTCAAGACTCCCAAGGTGAGGGTTCCTTCCAGGACCTCATAGCTAATGGCTGGAAAAGCAGTACAAATGATTCAAAAATAAATAAGCAAATAAAAATATAGGGCGCACAGTTAAATCTGAATCTCAACTAAACCAAAAATACATTTTTAAACATAAGTGTGGCCCATGCAATGTTTGGGACATACTTAGATTAAAAATTATTTATTGCTTATCTAAAATTCAAATGTAACTGTTCGTCCTGTGTTTTATTTGGCAACAATACTACCTGGAACTGAATTTTTGGAATATGGAGATGTTTATCATTTGAACACTACTTGTATGTTCAAGACAACTCCTGGATCTTCTGTGCATTTAAAATAAAAAATCTGGGGTTGAGCAGGAGAGGAGGATTGATTTTGTTTTTTACCCCTAGTCTCAAAATAGCTGCATGTGTTATTTTCCTAAACTTAAGTAAATATTCATCATTTGTAATTAACAGCAGCCTGGTATTAGGTTGAGGAGATGGCAGATCTGGCCAAGTCCCCGACCCATTCTCTGACCTTGGCCATAGAAATAACAAGGCTTTGTGTGTTTCAGACCACTTCATGGTTCTAAAACCTTCTCATCAGGGAGTTGTAAGGACAGATATTATCGCCAGAGAACAGATGAGAAGCCGAGGGAAAGCAGGGTGTGGGTGGGTGGTCAGTGGCCAGACCTGGGCTAGGACACTCTTCTCCGCTTTCAGTTCAGTGATCATCAGTTAATTTTTTAAGGTCCCATTTCTTTGTGCTTCAAATCATGGTCCTGGTATTTATAGGATATCCTCTCAGTGTGGTCCCATGACTCTGTGTGGTCTCGTTTGTCATAAGATTCCAATTTTTAAAATTTACATGGTGGAAATTACTTCAAGCACTGTAGGTTTAAAGACAATGAAACACATGCTTCCTTGGCAGCCACAGGCAGAGTCCCGGGGCATTGTAGGACAATGTTGTAGGGAGTATTTGGGAAGAATTAGGGTCCAGCATTTTCAAAGAGGAAGAACAACATTTTGAGTGTTTCTTCTGAGATGAGGCATTGTCTTGCTCACAGTGGTTCTTATTGAGATTTTTGAAATCCTGATGCTTCAAGTGCAGCCACCCCGAAGGACACTGCCAACACCTGCAGACCTGGGTCTGGAGCGTGCATGTTCTGTATTTTGGGGAGTTCTTTCTGTGCTTCCCTTGGAATATACATTTGCTTGTGCAGTCAGTGCCTGGCATAAAGAAGGAGCTCAACAAATCTGTGTTGAATGAATGACTATAACACCCTATCCTTGATGACCAGCTTGGAAGGTCACTAATTTCTCTTTTCACACTGACTCTAGGCAACTCTAGCTGTGATAGAAATAGTCCTTGCCCTTCCGATATTTAATATTTAGTGGGGGAATCAGACAAACCCACATCTAACTGAAGTACAAGGCAGTTTGGTCCTCACACAAAGAAATGAAAGAAACATGCTTTTCTGATAACAGACACATATAGTCGGTTATGTTTTGTTCATTCCGTATTCACTTTTATAAAGTATTTTTTTTTTGTCTACACAATGAATACTATATGTCTCTTTAGAAAGTTCATGAAATTTCAAATGAGGCATTTTTATTTTAAATGGTGTTTTCTTCTCTATTGAAACATTTTGAATCTTCAGAAAAATTCAGTAATACCAACAGTTGTAATAACCACTGAGGTTTAACAAAATTTAGAGCATTTTAAAGTGAAGAGACTCTTTTTTAAAAGTTAAAAATCACTGAAGTTGTGCAATTAGTAAGGCACTAAAAACCAGTTTGGGAGAAGTTCATGGCACGGACCAAGTCAGAGTAACACAAGGAAGTGCTCCCCCGCCTCGGTTCTAGACGAGACATTATGTCCACCTTTCATCGGATGAAGTTGTGCCTTCTAGTATATGGGGTCATTTGCATGCGTCATAAGAAAATAAGTAAGCATAATATGGCTTTAATTGCTCTTGGCACAAGACTCACGGAACACAAAGGTTGGCGACTATTACAAGAACTACAGTACATTTTATTTGCTAGTAAAATTTTGTTTGCCATGTTGTCTCAGGAGCTGTGCAATAATTTCCAGTCCAGAGTAGTCCTAGAATTTGATGTTAATGTCTCAGTTTATTGTCTTCATACTTCAGATCTTTGAACTATTCTAACATCCTGTCGGGCAGCCCTCGTATACCCTAGAATTTGTCTGACAAGTTCAAGGTGGTCAGAGAACATTTTTCTGTCCCAGCATTTTCAAAGTCAGTGTTCCTTATCTGGCTGTTTTTTAATCCCTCTTACTAGACAAAGATGATAATCTCTCTCCTTGGCACTCAAGCAAGTCTTGATTTTTTAAAGAAAAACTTCCTTTAACATTTTTGGGGGTTCCTGGTTTTCATGAACTTTTAGATGACCATGCTTCATTTTTGAAATGAAGGGGCTTAGATTACAAAATATCCAGCAAAATTCCAACCTTTAATATCCCTGTTCATGTTAAATTCACTAGATCCTCCCACCCCCACCTCCCCAACTCTGCCCCAACTGGTCTGCACTTAACAGGTGACCCCGAGATTTTTACTGTTTCTTTGCTTGTTTCCTGGACTATGGCAGGCACCATCTTTAGACTAACTGAGCATGCTGTTTGCACATGTCCTTGGTAGTGACGATAAAACGTTAGGGTTATTAGTATTTAATAATCTTGGTATTGTGGTAGACTCAAAGCATGGGCTCTTGTTTGAGGAAGAGAGCTTGGAGTGCAAAAGGAGAAAGGATGACAGTGCAATATTTGATCATTAAAATGCTTTCCATAGAAAAGGAATGTTTTCATTCCTGAGACTGAGTGCAGTTGCTGCTACGAACTTTACCTGATAGCAAACATCACTTCCCTTTCCACCTAGAATTCTGCTGGGACAGGGCACACTCCCCGTGTCTCAGGGTCCCTGCATTGCCTGTTCTTCATCCGGGGCTCCCCCGCCCCCAGCCACCTGCTGACAGGTGCTGCTTCCTCCCAGAGGACTTCCTGATTCTTCACCTTCCCAGGTCAAAGTGAGGGGCCCTTCCTTTGCTCCGGTCCCTTTCTGTGCGTTCCTGTCCCAGCTTGGGTCGCGCCGTCTCAGAGACGGTACCTAGCTTCTAGCTCACGTGCCAACTCGGCCTGATTCTGCTCGTTGCCTGGATACTGATTCTCTAAGTGTGGTCCCAGAAACAGCAGCTCACCACAGCTGGGGGCCCCACCCAGACTTACTGAATCCGAAACTCGGGAAGTGGGACCCAGCATTCCGTGTCTGAACAGAACTTCCAGATAATGCTGATGCCCGCTCCAGGCTGAGAACCACTGGCCTGGAGGTTTTTGATGAGGAGGATTTCTCACGGCAGTGTTCAGCCCTGGCAGGGAAGCGTGTGTTAGGATTCCTTGGCGACATCACCTCAAGCAGGTGAGAAGCAGGAGGGAGCGGCCCCGAGGGGTGCCGTCCCTGAATGCTGTCACAATTGCGATCTGTTTGTCTCTCTGCACTAGGCTGTCGCCTTGGTGAGAAGAGCATCTTTTTAAAGTTCACTAATGTCGCAGCCTGGCCCTCAGCGAGCACTTGAACTTAAATAGGAGCTGTTTTACAATTATGTATTAAGTGTGTTAAGTTGGTGGTTCCTGCAGTGACCCTGAGATCAAAGTGCGCACCGTAGCCTGATCGGATGAACTTTTTGGCTTCATTCTTTCAGTAAGATGCCAAGAACCAATTCCTTGGACCTTATGACTTAGTCAAATAGTCACAAACAAAAATAGATATTTTACAGAGTTTTGTGCCAGCTTTTGTTACCTATCGCCGTCCTTTGCCAATGCCACGAGACCCCAGGAATGATTTTTGGTTAGGTCCTGTTTGGGAAAAGTGGACTCTGGTGGCATCTTGGGTTAGAGATCTTTTTTTTTTTACTAATGACACTTGGAAACTTCTAGACCATCCTGTAACCCTGAGCTGGAAAATGTTTGCATCCAGGGGAACACAGGTAAGGCCTGTCTTCACTCACTGTTCTGGTCAGGGTTTATGTCATTGTCACGAGACAGGAATGAGTTTTTAAGGTCTTGACAGTGTTTTGGGGTTAGTATAACTGCAGTTGTTTCCTAATAGGTGGAGCAATGGCAAGCTTAATCCTAGATCTGGTTTTACTCAGTTTTATGCGCTTGTCCACGAAGGCAGAACGTGAGGAGGTTGAAATGATTTGTGGAACTTTTACCCTGGATTGGCTGTGAACTCTTTGAGACAGAAACAGGCACCAGGTTTATTACAAACTTTATGAAAACATCCCCAACTGAATCGCCCAAAGGTGGCTTTGGCCCCTGGGAGACATTTTCGGTTGTCGCAGTGCAGGGGATGCGACCAGCGCTTAGTGGCTGAGGCCGAGAATGTCGCCAGGCACCTAGCAATTCCCAGGACAGCCCCCACTGCAAAGATGTCTCCCTCCCCGATGTCGCTAGTGCCGAGGTTGAGAGATCCTGCTCTAAACTGGACAGGGATCATCTTAAAATGCTGGGCTTCCTCAGGACTCAGTCCCAGGCATGCTTCTCCCTCTATGAGATAACTGTCTCTATTTCTCTGACTTTGAACGTGCCAGTTTCTGCTGAGTTTCCATGACAGCCAGCTTTTTCTCCCTGCCAGCCTGTTCTCTCCACTTGAGTGTCTCTCGAGCACCCCAGACCCAGCACACCTGGCCCTGAACCCCAACCACGTTAGAGGATGACTCCTCTCCACCTGCCCTTGAACTCTGACCACTTTCTCTCGACACCACCGCCTTGACCTCCATTTCCAATCCACCTCTAAGACCTGTTGCTTCTACTTCCAGAAGATCTTGAAACCACTTGGTTATCAACACTGCTATCCCTTCAGTTCGGGCCCCCCCACCCCCCACTGGACCATCCCAGGCGTCTCCTGGCTGATGTTTCCATTTCTACCTGCCCCTTCCAACCCAGAGCAGCCAGTCAGATCCTGGAGCACATGCACACCCAGCTGCAGGACCTTTTTGTAGCTCCGCCATTGCAGTTACAACAACATTTACCTCCTTTCTATGGCTCGCCTGCTCCGACTCCTGCTTCTTCCCCACTGGGTCTGTCCTTGTCCTGCCTCAACTTCTGGAGCATGATGAGCCCTTTCCTGGCTCAGCACCTGCACATTTGTGCCTGAAAAGCTCTTCCCCTAAACTCCTATCTCTTGCTTTTTGGCTCGAATACCATTTCCTCAGAGCATCCTCTGACCACCCTAATCAAACAGGTCTCTCCCAAGGTAGGCCCTCTGCTCTTTTTTCTTGTACTCACAATAGTGTAACCCTTTACTGATTTGTGGCACGATTGGTGAGGGACGGGAGTGTGAAACACGAGGTTATGGGAGCACAGAGAAGGGAGTTACTAACTCAGCTTAGGGGTGTTCAGGAAGGTTCCCAAGAAGGGGTTACATTGCAGGGCCATCTTGAAGAATGATTTGGGTCCCTCAGAAGAATGACTTGGGAAATAATAAAAAGTTCTGATTGGGGTGGGGGTAATACTTGAAATTCAGTGGCCTCTCATCATGCCCACACACGGATGGGATGGACGTTCCAAAGTGGCTCCTTCCACTGTGTAGACCAATGGCTTCTCAAGCATGGATGCACATGAATCTCCTGGGGGCTCTTGTTTAAAAAGCGGGCTCTGGGTTGGGTTGGTGGTGAAATTCCATAATTGTCACAAGCTTTTGACAATGCAGGTGCTGCGGGTCTGCAGACCTCACGTTGTGTGAAGGACACGGAGGGTGGGGAAGACCAGATCAGTGGATGAAAGAACAACAGCTCTGTCATTGGTGCCCTTTCTTTTTTCTCTTGGGGGGCTTAGTTAGGTTTATCTATTTTTAATGGAGGTATGGGGGATTGACGCCAGGACCTCATGCATGTGATAAGCATGCACTCTACCCCGGAGCCAGACTCTCCCCACCAGTGCCCTTTGGTAAATGGTAGGAGAGATGACATCTGGGTTTTCTCTAATGCTTCATTTTCTTTTAGACTTTCTTGTGAATCACATCAAGTATTGGATGGCTTCATTTCTGGCAGTATCTACCAGGAGTATCTTTAAAGTTCTTATTTTACATGGGGCCGCTTATATTGTTAAAGGAAGTAGGAACATAAAAGAGTTGTTTTGAGCCACACGCATCCAGCCTATGTCATGACTCTCATCAGTTTCAAAGGACCACAGTAAGTACATTAGTACTTCCGTTAAACATGAATCCACTTAAATATTATTGTAGCCATGCCTTGTTCTTCCAGGTGCACTCTCTCCCCTGTAATCTGACCATTATCTATTTTATGACTTCTCTGCAGAGCATTTTTGGCCTGGACAGTCTGTTCTCTGCCACCTGTCATACTTCTGGGCACCCCCCCTCTCCCTTATCAGCCTTTGTATCTTCAGAAATGACTACTATTAATCCAGGCCAGTTATCATTTAGAGGGAAAGTCTGTTTTCCTTAAAGAACCGCATTACAGTCCAGACTCAAACAAATGGATTTCACATTATCTGGAGCTTTCCATGAGATGTATAAACCAGAGGTGACTGAGGAATTGTCTGTGGGTGGGAGAGTGCAGCCCATTCTTAGCTTTGCAATAAATGAGTTTCTCAAACTTGGCTGCAAATTAGAATCACTTGGGAGCATCAAATATACTGATGCCTGAGTCCTCTATCCTGAGATTCTGATCACCCAGCCGGGGTTACGCGTGGGTGTAGTCAAGGCCGAGAACTACTGCTTCGAAGGTAGATGCCAGAGGAGTCTTCCTTCCATGGGATGTCTTTTAGGGTATCAAAAATTCACTCAGGCTGATGGAAATGTCTAGATATAAACATATGGGAGAAGTGATTGAAATAAATGAGTGGAGTAACTCAAAGACATTGGACTGGATTCTGTAATGCACCAGCTGTCAGTGGCCCTGATTCAGTCACTCATAGCTTAGATCTATGTAGTGATTTGCTGATTACCAAGCACCTTCACATGCAGTAGATTAGTTTCACAAGAATTCTGAAGAGAGGGCAGGGCACCTTTGCCCCCTTTGCCCTTTCCCGAGGGAGCACAATTCTTTATTGTTTAAAGTTCAGCTTCAGTGTTCCTCTGGCCTGGTGCCCCTCCCAGGTACTTCCTAGTCTGGGTCAGGTACCAGGCTGGGTCAGGTGTGGCTTCCTTAAACTCCCTGCACATCCGGAGTGTGCTGTCCTCTCCTGCACTTCCCATGTTAAACTGTAATAATCCTTGTGATGGTTTCTCTCCCCTCAAGATGAAGCTCATCACATCTCATTCATCCAAGTGTCCATCACCTAGGAGGTATTCAGTAACTGATGATTTAATTAACCCACGAGTCACCACTTTACAGATGGAGACACTAGGATGGGGGGAGACTCAGTACAGATCCAGCACTGTCACTTCCCCTACACTTTTGGAGCTTCAGACGCCTCTTGTGAAAATGAGTTTGGAAGTTTTCTCTGATAACCCTTACAGCTCTAAAACAGGTGGTTCTGTTTTATGATCTTAACTACTCAATAGCGTTATAAAAACTCGACAAAGCTCTCCAGATGGGTGTGAAAGTCTGGAGAATAAAGAGTAAAGAATATGATTAAAGTAATTCACCTATTGGCAAGAAGGGAAATTCACACTTATGTTTCAGCCTAGACCAGGAACTCCGTCCTGCTGTTGTGCGTCAACACAGTCGGCTTTCTCAGGAGCTTGAGAAAGTAGACACTCCTGGGTCCTCACCCTTTCCTTTTTCTGAAGTTCCCCAAGTGATTTTGAAGTGGACCAGCCTTCCCTGAAGGCCCGCCTTTTGCTGTTTGGGAGATTGCTCACATCTGACCGGCAGGGGTGAGGTGAATGATCTGTAAGTCTGATTTATGAATTTTAAACACCTGGCTGACCCAGACGCCACCTGTTTGCACAGCCAGCATTGGCCAGGCCACATAAATCATGCTGGCATCGCTGAGACCAGGAAGGTGTCTTCTGTCCAAATCGTGATGGAATCGGGGACGTGGCTGCTGAAACTGGACTCTTGACCACTTAGAAATCATCTCCTAATCAGGGTGAGGAGGAGGGGTGGGTGCGCTGGAAAAGGAAATGTGAAACCATATCTTAGGAGAAAATTGTTCACAGGAAAAAAAATTTTTCACATCTTGTTTTACGGTATTATTGCATTCAGACAACAATCCCTTTGGCTAAAGCCAATTAACAGATTTGAAGTGTTACAAAATGTGAGGATTAGACAAGTTCCTCTGAGAGTTGAAATGAATAATTTCTCTGGTCTTGAGTAGGGCTGACAAACTATTGAAAATCCGTATTGTCAGGGTGTTGGTGACTCTTTCCACCCCCCCCAACATCTTCCGAGAAGTTTTCTTTTTCTTGGTCTCCCCCTAAACCCTGCCCTGAATTGGAAGCCAGCCTACCATGATTTAAGCATTATGATAAGATCTGACTCCTTTAATTGTTATATTCCCGAAGCTGTTAATATATGTAAACATGCAACAGGATGTTCCTTACAGCTGCACATAATGACTTGGGAGCCAGGCCAGACAGAGCCATTTACAGGGTGAATCCTGTACCACCTTCAGCTATGTTTAGAGCAATGGTGAACCTATGCGGTTTACTTTTAGGACTTTTTAAAGAAATTGATGAGTTGAATGTTTTTTAACCCTTTCAAGGATTTACTCAAGTGAGTAAAAGATAAAAAGTTTTATTTGCTCTTTTTTTTAAAAACATATTTTACACATACTGAGTAACGTGTGAATTTGAGATTCGTTGGAATCAAATATGAGGATCAGAAATGTGGACTTCAAGGTCAGTTGATTTGTTTGGCTTTTGAACTCTGGCATTTAAATGCCATGGTGGGCTTCACAAAAAGATAATGTTTGACATTATACATGAGTATTTTATTTCTCTTTCATTGTACAAGTTAAGACTTGATAACTGATCATTCCAAAAATAAATGAATAAATAAGATGTAAACACCACATTCAGTGTTGCGAACATAAAAAAAAATGAACGTCAGACCACAGCTGATACCAACTTTGATGTTAGAGGTCAGTTGTGAATTTTACCTTTACGTCTTCTGGGAGCCCCTAGCTCTGTCCCTGAGAGTGCTTCTCATTTCCTGATGCTGGTTTGAGTGAAGCTGTGTCTCTCTGGTTTTATTTTACTGTAGACCTCTCACGCTTGTTCCGTATGAGCTGTCCCAAATGACTTTGGACCAAGTTTGGGACCCTGCTAAAATGTCTCAGGATTCTCATTAAGTGTAATTTATGGCTGCTTCTGTTGGTGGGTATCCTCTCTCCTCGAGTGTGGGTTGGACCTGGTGATGTGCTTGTAATGCAGAGACTGTGACAAAAGGGACGGGATGCCACGTCCAAGGCTAGGGTGCAAAAGGACCCTCCTTGGACTTGCTCTGAGAGAAGCCAGCTGCCATGTTGCGAGCTGGCCTATGGAGAGACGCATACAGCAAAGAGCTTAGTTAGTGTAGCCTCCAGTCCATGAGGAGCCACGTCCTGCCAACAGCCCTGGGAGTGGGCTTGGAGCCTTCCCAGGTGAACCTTCAGAGGGCTGCAGTCCTGGCTGACACCTTGACTGTAGCCTGTGGGAGACCCTGAACCATGTCCGACTTTCTGGGCCACCAAAACTGAGCTAATACTTGTGTTTTTAAACTGCTAAATTTGGGGGATTATTTGTTACGTAGCAACAGATAACTAATACCAGGACAAACATTTTAAAGTTTAATTAAAGTGTCCCCTGCCTTTGGGGAACTCACTGTCTCTCTAGTAAGCTCTTCAGTACCAAGCAACACAGGTAAGCCAACATGCCAGGGCTTCATCCTTGATCTTTTCTGTTGAAGGGCTCCAAGCAAAGTAGTATCCAAGCTTCAGTTTTTGTTTGCTTTTCGGTTTAATTAACCTTCAAGGGATATAAAGTGTAAAGTAAATCTCCCTGCCTTCTTTTACCCCAGGACCCAGTTCCCTGCCCTCAAGGGAATAGCCGTGACCCTTTATTAACCAGTTACTTGGTTAACCTTCTGGAGGCAGTCTTTGCATTTACAAATGTGAACATGCAAATTTCTTTTTTCCCCCAAAGCAAATGACATTGGGATTTGACTTTCAACTTCCGCCTGAAATCAGGAGCATGGTTGATACAGAACAGATTGAAAACGTATGTAAATTTCTGCCAATGGATTCTGCTCTTAATAGATAAGAAATTAACTCGAGGAGGCCGTTGATAAACCTTTGCAGGGAAAGGAAGATAACACATTGCGTAACAGTAGGACGTAATGATCGCAGGACCTGGAGAAGCCATTGGGTTCCTCCACCTGCCTTTATTCAGGATAGTATTTAACACATTCCGGTGAGCTGCTCTTGAAAGGCTTCCACAGTAAAGCATTTTGTTGATTTTTGGAGAAAGGGGGGATGAAGATAACTCTCCATATCAGAAAATAAAATTAAATAAATAAATATTAAAATCAATACATATGAAGAAAAAATCAGGGAAAAATATCAGTTGGTCCAGTCTTTTCTCCCCTAATCTTCCAGCCAACTTCTTCCTAAGAACCCTTTATATTGTGAAAAATTAGGTTGTGTCTGTGTGCGTGTGATTTGCTCCTGGTCGCCTTTGGCGAGCCAGGATGACCCTGGGTGAGAGTGGACTGAGTTGCTCCTGCTGTTTTATGCCTGCTTCTTCCTATCACCCCAGTGGTGGAGGCTCCGGTAACTGTTGTTAATGGGTAATTCTTGGTAATTGTTGTTACTCATTCTAGTGGGTGGTGTCCCAGGCTGTTAGAGCAAGAGTTAACTCCTTCCCAGCTGGCCCTGAGACCTTTGCCACACATCTTAACCCTTTCCTTTCTGCAAGGTGAAGGTGATTAAACCATAACGTTCAAGAACCTCGGGAGCCTAATTACCATGGTTTATGAAGACCGATAAATGCGTAAGAAGAAAGGCACCTTATGAATTGGAGGTGGGGCTATCATTACAGTCATTGCCTTTAAAATTCTAGGCCGCCTGTCAGACAAGTGGCATAGGAGTTCAGCTGAACGCAGATGGTGCGTTTTGTTTCCTTCATGTGTAGGATCGGCCTTAAATGGAATGGAATCGTGAAGTACGCTCACCTGGTTTCTTATGCTTAGTCACAAGATTGGCCTATCCTTTGCATTAATTGTTCAGGGAACCATAGAAGAAAGCAGCCTACAAATGATGGTGATGGTTGTTGTCCGGTGACTCACAATTCCTTTGATTGGGAGCCAATGTGTTTTACATTTTTTGTCCTGGCATTATTACTAGATACTCATTTTAAATGAATGCTTAATTACGTCACTGCTCCCTGACAGCATCTCTTTCTATAGGTAGAAGAACCAATTAACGTTCGTTTTAGGTCCTTGAGCTGTGACCCTGATGATAAGGAATGAGAATTCCTCCCTCCCTCCCTCCATCTCCCCTTCCGCTCCCTCCCTCGACATTTGAGTATCTACTCCACACAGCAGGCAGGAAAAGAGACCCAGCCCCTGCCCTCATGGAGCTTACCTTCTCCTGCAGAGAAACAGAATAAGGACACTAGAAGTGGTATGTGGATTGGTGACAAATGCAAAGGAAAAAATAAATTGGGGTGAGGGAGTAAAGAGTAAGAGTGAAAGGGGCGAGGGCTTACTGTTTTATGTGGGTAACTAGCAAAGCTTCGTTAGTTAACTAGCTTGTTAGCTTAATTAACAAGATGACCTTTCGTCCTGTCAGCAGGACCGTGTGAGACACCTGCTGTATGCTGGGCTCTGCTCTGCATGCTCCGGCCATGTCTGAACCAAAGAAGCAAAACTCCCTTCCTGCAGGGAGTAGACGTTCTGGTGGGAAGTCAGATGGTCCAGAAGTACATTTTAGAGCCTGTTAGAAGGTGGGGAGTGGTTGATAAACAGTAAAGGAGAATGGGGCATCAGGAAGGGGGGCTGCATAGTTTAAATATGGAGGTAACTGGGCAGGTCCCCTGAAAAGGTGACGTTTGAGCTGAGACACCACCAGGGGCTGAGCCTTGAGGTTACTGTGGAAGTCAGATGCGGAACGCAGACACTGCATGGCCGGTCCCTAGAGGATGCCAGGATCAGGGAGGGGCTGGTGTGGCTGGAGCAGAGGAAGTGACTGTGGTGGATGTGTGGCCGAGAGGTAAAGATAAGAGATGTTGGGCTTTGCTCTGAGAGACAGAATTCACAGCAGAGTTTTGAGCAGGGAATTCACTTGATCTGAATTGATTCTTTTGAAAGAATTAATCTGCCTTCTGTGTTGAAATTAGGCTGGAGGGGAACAAAGACTGAAGCAGGAGAGCAGACTGGAGGCTCCCTGTAATCCAGGTGGGAGATGACCGTGGTGCACCCGGGCGGCTAGCGTGGAGGAGCGGGAGGGTTTAGATACTGGAAACACCTGGGAGGCAGAGCTGATGGGCTGGGTACCAGCTGTGGGGAAAGAGCAGCGTCAAGCATAAATGCAGGGGTTTGATCTGAGCACCCAGAAGGATGGAGCTGCTTTTTGACTGAAATGAGGTCGATGGGATTTAAGAGAGACCACCAGGGGTTAAGTTTGAGTAAAGACCTGCAGTTTTAAATTTAGCTTCCTTTGGTGATGGGAAACATTCGGGGAGTCCCCATACAAATTGCGGTTGCTGGAGCATCTCTAAATGAGAACATAAAACTAAGAATAGCCCCGTGTTAAGCGGCATCAAGCAGAGTAGCAGGTACCCAAGCTAGCAGCCAGGTGTTTTCTCTGATGGTGTTCTTCCCAGACCCCTTGCCCCAACCCACTGAGCTGTGAAGCTGTTGCTTCTCCCTCTGAAGGGTCTTCCATGAGCCCCCTTCACCTTGCCAGCACTGCCTTTGCCTCTGTCTTTATTACCTACAAGCCACAGGACCGTAGGGATTTCCTACAATCTTGTCTTGGCCACAGATTGCCACTATCTCTGCCTCAAGTCCTCAGTTAACATTTCTAAAATGCAAATCCAATGAGGCAGTTCCTGTTGAAGAGGCCCCAGGCTCTTTGCACAGACGGTTCTTAGAATGGTGCTCCCCTGCCTTCCACACTGCTTACGCGTCAGAATTTAGGGCTGACCTCACTTGTTCTGGGACGTCTTCCTTGCCTCTTTCCGCATCTCCATGGCCTCCCCATCCCTGTTACTTCTCTGTCACAGTGGAGTACTTCTGTGGGTCACTTTCCTGTCCGTCTCCCCCTCGGCTTAAGCTTCACAAAGCCGAGAGCCGTGTCTTGCCCACCAGCAGCCTGGCATACAGCCCAGAGACATTTGATCAAAGCCCAGGAAGCCCCTGATGGCTTCTGTTCGCTTAGCACCCAAATTCCAAATGCCTCTACCCTGCAAGGTTTTCACAGCCTTGTCCAGGTCCCCCTTTTCAGCCTCCTCTTCCAACCATGGTCTTCCTAAACCTACCTACACTTTAGGAACTCGACTCATCCTGTGTACTTCTGGGCTCCGGTACCTTCGACCCCACGATTGCCTCTCCTGAAATGTCTTGCTTTTCTCACTTCCCATCCCCCAACCTGATCATGACCCAACTTGACCTTCAAGGCCTGACCCCAAAATCATCCCTCCTATATCCTTCCCTGAAGTCCCTGCCCTTCAGGTGTAGAGGACTGCTCTCCCCTGGGCATGCCCCTTCGAGCACCTTCGCGGAATCACACGGTGGTGAGGTGTGTATTTGCCACTGTCGCTGCAGAGGCTGTCGGGGCTGGAGGACGAGGCCCATGTTTTCTCTCTGTATGTATTTTACATGCTTATATGTTTTATGTGCTATAGGTACGTTGCATCTTTGCATGCCTCTATCTTTATGTACTTTATATATAACTAATAATTTGGTTATTGCATTACTTTGGGGGTTAATAGAGGAAATCGTAAAATTTAACATTTTAGGAGGCCTGTTCCTTGTGATTAATCTTTTCTCTTTTGTAAAGCACTGACGTAAGTACCAAAGTCATATGTGTGACGTCAGAGAGCGCAGGAAGGTTTTTTGTGAACCTGGGGCTCTAGGTTCTGGCTTACGTCTTAAAAGCTAAAGGCCTCTTTCCATCCGTGTATTTTTGGGCCTCAGGCTGTGCTCCCTTCTGAGTGTGGTTTTTCTGGTCGTTCCAAGCAAAATACTGAATGTGCCTTTTCACATTACTGGAAAACGAATTGATCTTGTTTAGTACCACTCCGATCATTGGAAACTGGGTGTATTCCGATCAGCTCAGTGGTTTCCATTATTGGGGATTACATAAAACTTAGACTTGAAGCCAGGACCCCAGGGTGTGCCGCTGTGTGTGTGGCCTGAGTGACTCATCACTTATTACAGAGGAAACTCTGCAGTGGACTTTATAAGTGCCCACGCCTAAAAACGACTCCTCAGCCTAATTTTTGGAAGCTTAAGTAATGGAAACCTGGTCATCTCAGATCACTTAGGAATTATAAAGAAAGCAGACTGAAGGGCCAGAAGAAGGCATCGAAAGGAATTGTCTTGAAATAAGAGACGTATGAAGCTCACGTCTGAGGGTGGACCATATCATGCCCAGTGAGACCATCTGAGCATGTGAAGGACCAGTAACGTATCCTCTAAGTAGGGAGCTAGTCTCCTACAGAAATAGCTCTATTTTGATTTTATGAGGTCGTTGTGAAAAAGATGTGCCATCTTAATTCTGCCATCAGTTGTATCAGCACTAAGTCCTCATTTCCTCCCCATAACATCGGAAGTCCGTATCCTTAGCAGAGGGGAGGCACTAAAAACTCATGTCTGATTGTCGCTTTTCTGTTCTTGTATCTCACTGTAATGTGTCCAGATGTTTTCACGTATGAGTCTGTTGCCATGCACCTGACGTCTGCTGCAGGAGGCAGGCCCGCACACCTGTCCCTCACACGGGCTTTGCCCTGCTGGCTGTGGTTCATCTTGAGTCCCCATCCCAGCCTCTCCTCCTCCTCTAGCCCTTTGCCACCCTTTAAGCTCTTGTCTCGATGGTTTGGCTCTCGGGGCTCCCTCTTCTCCCAGTGGCCTGGCTGGAGAGAGTGGAAGTAGTCTAGGTCTCATGCAGGTCATGGACCGAGGAAGATGGGGTGTGGTGAGAGGGCCTCTGGTATTCCAAACTGCACAGAAATATTACTGCACGTGGAGTCCAAGTTCCTCGGTACCATTTCATATAGAACACAGGCCTGCAAAGCACATGAGCATTTTGTAGACTTCTCTGGAAAGATCCGGCGCTATTTCCAGACAACAAACTAAAATCTTAGAATGCACTTCCTATAGGCAGTGTGGGTGGGTAGGGTACCAGGAGAGGCCTGCCGGGCTAAGGTACTTCTGCCTAAGAACAAGAGAGAGGAGTTCCAGGCATGATGGTTTTACGAGCAGGATGCTGGAAGCAGACTGACTAGATTTGCATCTAGGCTCTCCTACGTACTGGTTGTGAGGTCCTGGGGGAGTTTCTTGACCCGAGTCTTCATCTGTAAAATGGGAACAACAGGACCAGCCTCACTGGGTCCTTGTGAGTTTTAAATGCATTTGTACGTGTTAGTGGTTGAAACAGCGCCTGGTGCAAAGAATTAGCTCAGTAAATGCTGGCTAGTGTTACCACTAATACAGTAAGTCAAAATTACAGATGAACAGTTCTTGGATAATATATGCCATTTGCTGGGCGTCTGGAATGCTGCAGGCACAGGGCTCCTCATGGGTTTGTGTTCTCCAGCTCCCATCTTGACTGTCTGTTCTGAGATCTTCTTTGGTTTTTTCCTGCTGCTTGAGATAATCCACATGCTAACTGCCTCTTGTTTTGCCCCAGCACCCTCAAGGAGCCTTATGCTGAGTTTTGTTTTGTTTTGTTTTTTCTGCTGGTCATTCCTGATTTTAGCTAAGCCAGGAATTGGTAAATGAATGGTCTCCCATTCATGGGGGCTGGTTGTAGAAAGTCCCATGGGCATTCCTGGAAAGGTTCTAGAGAAACTGGTTTTAACCTGAGGAAGGATTCTAATCAAGAGTATGGAGGAGGGAGCTGATTAACTCCTGATCGCCATCTCCCTGCAGGGCAGATCCAGGCAGAGATGGAGCATCGAGGATAGGCTGGAAGAAGACAGGGCTGGGGGTGGGGGAGGTGGCTGGGCTCTCCTGGGTCGGTCAGTGGCTTGAGCAATGCAGACTCCAACTCCTATTTCTTTGTAACATACCCTCCCCTTCATGTTCCTGGGTCCGGAGAATGTGGAACAAGGAGGCTTTATGTGGGCTGTCTGGGTCCGTTTCCCAAAGCCACTCTTCCCTTGGCATCAGGACCAGAATGCTCAGGCAGCCTGGGAGGACCCAGCTCATCACTGGGAACTCCCCGACCAGATTCTTTGGGGGGATGTGGAGGGTGGCTCTTGGCTATTTGCTTCTCTCCTCAGGCTGTTCAATTGCATCTTGCTCAATTTCCCAGCTGGGAAAATAAAAGCATCTCTGGACTTTTATTTGCAGAAATCATCACTCACCTCTGGCTTCTTGGGTTTTTTTTTAAGTGGCTAAAAACGAGGGCTGTTATGGTCAGCCCAAGGGTTAAAGCTTTCTCCCGGGCGTGTGTTTCCTTTTACAGCATAACTCATTCTCTCCCTGCATCAATTTCCACTTCTGTCCTTGGCTTGGGGTTTGTTACCAACTTGGCAGGCAACACCTCTTGCCTTTTTATTTTTAGAACTTCGAGTAAGGATTAGCCATATAATGTTAAGAATCGGGTGAATTGAATGAGGTAGGTAAAAATACACAATACAGAAAAAGCTGTAAAACCTTAACTTTTTTTTTTTGGCACACAAGCAGTAAAAACGGCCTTTTAGAATTTTAACCTCGGGTGTAGTACCCTCCATCAATCCCCTTGACAGTTATTTTGAGGATTTCAACATGGCTTTGGAGAATAGGTGTGATTCTAGGATTCTTCTCAGTGGCTTGGGAAAAAAATATTCTGTATGTCTCCTCATGTAAGTGTATCTAGGGTATCTGTATCTTGAATATGTATTATGAAGAATAGCCAGTTGTCTCGGTTTTTAACTCTATAATTTAAAAAATCAATTTAGAGCTCTGTGTGTGTGTGTTTTCATGAATGAAGGCTCAGACCAGTTGGGTGCTGGTTTCCTGTAATAAAACCAAGATGCCTGGCATGTCTTAGACCCAACCTTGCCCATCTCTCCCAGACCAGAGCATCCAGTAGAGCTTTCTGTGATGATGAAAGTGTCGTATATCTAGTTATTGGACATGGCTACTGAGCACTTGAAATGTGGCTACTGCAACTGTGAGGACCTGGCTTTTAATTCAGTTTGAGTTAATGAAATTTAAGTTGCCTCACGAGGCGTGTGGATACCCAATGGGGCCTCACAGTGGACTTGGACTATTCCCACCTCAAACAGCCTGCTACTCAGGCAGCAGCTGGCTTTCAGAGGAGTTCGAGCTTTGCTGGGGGTGGGATGAACTAGAATCAAAGGGGCAAGTGCCACCGCCCCCTCCTGAACCCCTCAGGCAGTGTCTCTGCTAGAAGGAAGCCCTCCCTGGGACTTTATGATCTGACCTTAGTCCTTAGAGCTTAAGTCCTTTAATGCTGAAAGCTCTTCTGAGACTCCACATTGTCCTGAGGATAAACTCTAGGCTCCTAATGGCTTTCATTATCTGCCCACCTCTCACTTTCTCGCTCATCACTTTCCCTTTCGTTCTCTGCCGTATCACATGGACAGACTTGCATTCCAAGAACAGGCCATGTGCATGCTCACCTCTAGACCTTTGCAAATACTGTGTTCTCTGTCTGGGATGCCCTTTCCTTTCCCTTCACCTGGCTCCCTCCTACCCGTCCTGTGGGTCTCAGATTAGATGTCAATTCTATAGAATCTCCTCTGGGAAAAGCTCTCTTGACCCCTCCTTGGACAGATAGGTGCCCCTACTGGTTTGTGTCTTAGGTGGATCCCCATTGTGGCAGCTGCCACACTTGATTGAAACAGCTTATTTACCTGTGAGTCTCTCCCCTTACACTAGAGCTTCTCAAAGGGTGGTCCCTGGACCAGTGGTACCAGCATCACCTGGGAGCTGGTTTGAAATGCAGATTGTCTGGCCCCAGCCTAGACCTCCTGAATCATGAATTTTGAAGGTTGGCCCTAGCAATCTGTGCTTAGCAAGCCCTCCAGGGGGGTCTGATGCCTGCTAAAGTTCGGGAACCCCCTGAGCTAAACCATAAGCCTTGTGAAGGGAGGGATCCCTGACTTCCAGTGTGCCACTGTGTCCTCAGCCTTCAGTGCACTGCATGGCTCAGAGGAGCAGATTCTTAAGAAGCATCTCTAAAGATGATACTTCACTTACTCTTTGGGCAGCTTGTCCTGTCAGGAAATTTTTAGCTGAAATCTGATTTAAATCTCTTCTCCTTTCTTCAGAGGAGATAAAGAACAACTGAGTAATTATTTTTTTAAATTAGGGTTAAAAGACACATAAAATGTACCATTTTAGCTATTTTTAGGTGGCATTAAGTGCATGAAGTGATGTACCATGATGCAGCCATCATCATCATCCATCTTCAGAACATCTCCATCATCCCAAACTGAAACTCTGCCCCCACTGAACAATATCTCCCTTCTACACACTCCCCCAGCCCCCGAAAACCACCATTCTGCTTTCTGTCTCTATGAATTTGACTACTCTCGTAAGTGGAATCATAAAGTGTTTGTCCTTTTGTCACAAATGAACTTTTTTACAAAACGGAAATAGATTCACAGACACAGAAAACACACTTATGGTTACCAGTAGGGAAAGGGGATGGGGAGGGATAATTTGGGAGTTCAGGATTTGTAGATACTAACTACTTTATAAAAAAAAAAATAGATAAACAACAAGACCCTACTGTATAGCACAGGGAACTATATTCAATACCTTGTAATGGCCTATAATGACAAAGAATATGAAAAGATATATATGTACAATGAATCGCTATGCTATGCATCAGAAATTAACACAACATTGTAAATCGACTGTACTTCAATCATTTCAAAAAAAGAAACACACTACCAAAAAAAAAAGTATTCGTCCTTTTGTGACTGGCTCATTTCACTTAATGTCCTTGGGGTCATCCATGTTGTAACCTGTGTCAGAATTTCCTTTTAAGGTAGAATAATACTCCATTGTGCGCATGCATATCCCACAATGTATCCGATCATCCATCGATGGGCACTTGGGTTGTTTCCACCTCTTGGCTATTGTGAATAATGCTGCTATGACAGGAGCGTACGTATATGTGCTCGAATCCCTGCTTCACCTCTTTTGGGCGTATACCCAGAAATGGAATTGCTAGATTGTATGGTAATTCTATGTTTCACTTTTTGAGGAACAACCACCCATACTTTCTCCCACAATGGCTCCCTCACTTTTTATTCCCACCAGCAATGAACAAGGGTTCCAACTTATCCTCACCAACACTTGTTATTTTTTGTTTTTTGACACCTGAGTACTTGTAAGAGAAACATTAACTTAAGGATAATGTCAGAGAAAGAGCTCTTAAGTTTCTTAAGTGTATTTCTTTAATCAATTATAAACCACTTTTCTACTAGTTTCGGATACAACCTGTGGAAACAATTCTATCTTTAGAGAAGAATTTTTTTTTTTAACAATTATTCTATTCTATCCTTAGAATTTATCCTAAGGAAATAACTGCATAACTGTGCTATGACTGTAGAGAACTTAAGAAAAACGTCAAAGGGGGTCTCTGTGTTTAGGGCCTGGGAACGGTTAGGATATTGACCACTTCTGCCCACTCTTCAAACAGTTAAAAGTCGAGCTCCCTCTGCAAGCTTGCCTGTGTAAACAGGTGAGGCCAAGCAGCTGACCAGGGAGAGAGCCCGTCCTGGGATCCAGAGATAGTGAAGAAATCAATCATTAAACACACAAATAATCATGGATTAACTTGATTCAGCAGTCAGTGTGAAACTGCCAAAACCACAGAAAATTTTATCAAGAATTTTTATCTTGGTAGGAAAAAAACTGAGAAGATTCAGTCTCTGTTAAAATCTTTCCCTTCTCAAATGTTGACGTGGTTATATGATGCATCAGTTTTACTATTGAAATAGGATACTATCCTGGGAACAGTTTATTAAAGCAGTCTGCTGAGTGTGTAATATGTGAATATAAGAGTGCGTTCAGCTCGGGGTTCTCCATTGTACGATTACACATGGTTGATAAACAACCCGAGACTGTTTCTGGCTGCTGGTATAGCGTGTCTCTGGCTGGCAAGATTCACACTTTCTATGGTGGCAGAGGTGTCAGATGTAAAGACAGTTTCTGCTTCTGAAAATAACACTTTCTCATGCCGGAAAAATCCCACTTTTATTCATTATGCAAAGATACAGGCTGTAAGATGTTCTGTTGAGATTATATTTTAAACTCCAGGGTTTGGGTATTGTGGCGTATTTTTCTTTCCTCAGGAGATCTGAAAAAGCAGGTAATGGATCCACCCCAGGCTGCTTTGTTGTGAGCAACTGGGAGAGTGAAATATTTAATGTCTCCCTCAGTACTAGGGTGACAGTTTCCTGGGGCCCGAGCACAGCAGGTTACAAGCTAGGTATCCCCCTTGCCATCAATGATTCAACAAACGAAGGTAAATTTGAGCCGCGGCGTGGGCTGTAGTAATGCCTCAGCTGTTCCTGAAGTGGTTCACACATTTCTTCTAGTCTTTAATCCTCTCACATGAGAATTATGATGACTGATGTGTAGTGCTCCCTTCCTCTGGGCCTGGCTCTAAACCAGGAACTTTGTATACATCCGCTCATTTCATCCTCACAGCAGTCCTAAGTGGCAGGCACTGTTACTTGACCCATTTGACAGATGAGAAAATGGAGGAAAAGCAATATTACTTAACAAGCTTTCCTGTGGTCTCATGGCTGGTAGAAAGACCCACACTCTTTACCTGGGTGAGCTGTGGGCATGTTGGGGATGCTGTATCATGTCCCAGTGCCATGACCTTGGCGACTGGAGAATTTGGACATGGTTCCAGTTTCAGTCCTATGGCAACCAGCTGTGTGAACTCGAACACTCCACGTAACCTGTCTCAGCCTCAGTTTGCACATCCTTGAAATGGGGATAATGACAATATTTTAGTCACATATTAGGGGAGGAGGAAATATAAAGGATGGGGTTGGTATCGGAGCTAAAAGTGATTCTTAGTTATGCACAAAAGCAAGGTCAGTGCTAAATGTTCTTAGTGATTCAAGGCGCACACGTGCCTCCTCGGGCACCAGGCAAATGTGAAATACTCAGTTTCATTTTAAAATACTCTCCTTTTGACTATCAAAAGCTTATTTCATGTGAGCTATTGAATCTGAGTTCTGCAGATGGGCTAATGGCTGCACAAAGTGTCTGGTCCCTTCAGAGCCCGTGTTGTGAATTAGGACATGCAGACTGCATATGGTGGGGGTATAATGGTAATACATTAGTTTAAGGCTAGTTTTTTTGTTTTTCTTTTTAATTGAGGAAGGTTTCAAACACACATAAAGATAGAAATAACAGTATAATCCCCGCCCTCCTTGGAGGTTCATGGCCATGGCCAGTGGCCTTTCATGTCTACCTCAGTTTCCTCCCTCCCCAACGTTATTCCAAACCAAACTCAGCCACATCTTTCCATTAAACCTGGTCTTGAAATTTGTTTGTTTCTCTTTTTCCTACCGTGATAGATTGTTTGCTATGCAGACTTTGAGGAGAGCAAAAATCTGCATTTAAGTTTAGGTAGTTAGATTACTAACTATAACTCTTCCCTAGATGACACAAGAATGTTAGTTTTGTTTGTTTAATTGGGGTCCACTTTTGGGAGATCTTGGAGTTACTATCCTCTAGAAAATACATAGTGCCTGAAATGATCATAGTTCTCTGAAGTCTTACCCCAGTGGCAAGGGACAAGGTGATGGAGAGGAAAGGATGCAGGATTTGGATTCAGGTGATGAGACCTGGTTCTGGTCCCTTGCCTGTTAATAGCTCTGAGGATCTGGATACAACATTGAACTCTGAGCATTATTCTTCATCTATAAAGTTCATTCATTTGGTAGTTCTTTATTAAAGATCCACTGTGTATCAGATACTGTTCTGGGCCATGGAGATATCAGAGAAAATAAAGCAAAAATAATTGACTTTTCAGTGACATCGTATAACCCAAGTGTGTTAATGGTATGTGAAAACTTTTTGTAAACTCTGAAGTCCAGTATAAAGATTACCATTATCTTGATTTTCTTGCTCTGCTTTTCACTTGAAAACTTCAGTTTGTGAGTATTCTAGGTTTATAGTAGTTTATAATTATGTAAGTTGGTTGAGGAGAAACATATTTTTCATTCTCTCATATCTACACTGTCTTGCTGCGTTTCTAATGAAATGGGTCACCAATATTGCTCTCAGTGGATACTTGGGTCCCAGTGCCATGCACTCTGCTAAGAAGTTTGCATGAGACCAAGACCGAGCTTCACAAGGACCTGTAAGATAGGCATTATACCTTCATTTTACAAATGAGGAGGCTCGGTGAAGATTTTGTTCCCAAGGTCCCATAAGTGGTAAGAGGTGGAGCTGGGATTTTAGCCCTGTCTGTCTGACGCTTTGTCTTCAGACAGGAGCACTTAACCATCTCTCAATTCTGCCTCACTTGGGGAATAAGAGAAATAGAGCTTGGTCTTGAGCCTTTGAAATTTACTTCTCTAGAGACAAAAGCAGCCAGTATACAAGGCAGAATACAAAGATGAGTAAGTTGTCCAAGTACAAATGAAAAAGCCGTTACATCAGGATTGGAGGATCTGGAAAAGGAATGGAAGTGCCTTGTTGCCTTTGTGAGTGTGTCCCCGTGAGTTGGGGGTGGCTGGGTGGGGAGGAACCTCGGTGGGCAGGGCTGGAGTGGAGAGCAGGACCTTTATCATTTCTAATGCAGACCTGAAACTAATCATACCTTTGAAGACAACTTGCAAAATCTCAGATTCCTCATGTGACCGAGGACAGCCAGTCACTGACAGTCATTGATTCAGGTTTCAGAATGTGTTTGAACATTAATTGTATTTTGTATTTGGTCGAGATGGCAACATTTACATCTCTCTCAAATGATTCCTGTCTTATTGATAGCCTCAGCATTTAAACCATGACAAACATTCATAAAGGTAAATCGTCACGTGACAAATGCAGACATACACAGGATGAGCCACGCCAGGGCTGGGCAACGTTGTTTTCTGTGCGTGGCATTTAGACTTTGGAAAGCTGAGGTGCAGAGTCATCATGGCCAGACCTCTAAGGTGAAAAAGCAAAGGAGAGGGTGTGACCTCGAAGAATGGGTTGAGTGGTAGCCAGCCCTGAGCCCAGGGGCTGACCTTCTAGGCAGGTCTGGCTGCAGAGTGTTCAGAGGTGGCCTGTTTTGGGGCGGAAACGCCACCTTTGAGTCCTGAGCGTAGCTTGGCTTTTCATTGATTATATGATGGAGCATGTGTGCCACAACTCAGATACTGAGGGATGGCCTTATGTAAATTCACAGCACAGTCTTTTCAGGGTGCTTTCAAAAATGTGCTTTGAAAAGATTTTAATGAGTTCCAGATATCTAACCCAAAGCTCAGATCCAAATAGTATTTAAAGGTTTTTAAGTAATTTTTTTTCTTGGGTTGGTACAGCATGTGTGCATGTTCACTCCTGATTTGGCGAGGAAGATTTATGGATTCTTTAAGCCCCTCACCTCCTACTGATGCTCTTCCCTTTATTCTTACACTGTTTTTTTTTTTTTCTTTTTAAAAAAAGCTCAGGAGGATCATTGTGTTGAAATATTAAGTCCAGGAAAGTTAGATTTGCCACTTATTGGGAACTTATCCCTGGCATTGATTTGCAGTGGACAGTTGAGGGTTTACTCTTGAGAACAGCGGTGGAGTGGGAGGTGGGGTGGGAGGCGATGGGGAGAGCCCTCTGGACATCTCTGCCAGAGCCTGCTTCTTCCCCAGACCTACAGGGAACAGTGGCAGTGAGCCTGCTTTCTAAATAGAGGAGTGGTCTTCCCGACTCAACTCAGAGTTCCGCAGCACCTAAATCAGGTGAAGTCACACGTTGAACATACAGAAGTTCATTAGCATTATTAATAGTATGATGAAAGTTATAAATAGTATGATGATAACAATAGGGTCAAAAAAGTAACTTTTCTTTGTCATTACAAGTCCTTGAAGGAGATGGGGGTTGAAGTCTGGGGTCTGTGGAGAAGGGGGCATGTGAAAGAGAAAGAAAAAAAAATCCAAATGTATTTTGGTTGGTTGGTTTACATTTTATTTCACTTCCAAGCTTAAAAAAAAAAATGTTCTCTCTGTATCCCATTCCTTTGTGTTGGGGGTGGTGGAAGCTGGGGGTGGGGGAGGTGTTGGTAAATCCAGTGCCAGCCCTTGTTACCGTGTGATACTGCTCCCCAAAAGGTACACAGAGATTTTAAAGGGAAGCAAATGTTGATCCGGAGGAGAAAATATGACCGCAGAAAAAAGTTCTAGAATGAATTGGCACTTTTCTTGGGGCCATGTTGTTTTAAGAGATGGAATAGAAAGCTTATTTAATTGGCACTTTTTAAAACCTCAAAACATTTTTGAGGATGTCTTAATAGATGTTGGATACTTCCCTGGGTTTCTGTTTTCTCTTAAAATGAAAAGCAGACTAGATGTTTGTACAAGGCGTACATGAGTCATTCCTGTTTGAGCAGCCTTTCCTTATTTGCACTAAATACCAGTTGTTTCTTCCTGTTATTCCCTGCAAATAACTTATAACTTAGATATGTGGCAAAAAAAAAAAAAAAAAAAAGAAAAGAAAAGTATGTTTTATCTTTGGGTAATTAGAGAAGGGATAAAAACCATGGTTATTTACATCTTAATTACATAATTTGTTACAAAAGCTAGCCACAGTTTTCCCTTTTAGGTACACAGGATGGGAAGTGAATTCTGAATGTGTAGATGCAGAGTAAGCTGTATCTGACCCTAACATCTTTTGTTTGTAGGAATTAAGGAATTTAGAACTACACATAGAAACAGTGTATTAATGTGCTAGGGGAGCTGTAACAAAGTACCTTAAACCCAGTGGCTTAGACGGTCGAATTTTGTTGTCTCACAGCTATAGAGGCTCAAAGTCCAAGATCAAGGCCATGCTCCCTCTGAAGGTGCCAGGATCTGTTTCAGGTTTCTTTCCCAGTGTCTGCTAGTTCCTAGTGGCAGCATAACTTCAGTCTTCACCTGGCATTCTCCCTATATGTGTGTGTCTCTGCCTCTGTGTCCAAATGTCCACGTTTTATAATGACACCAGTCACGCTGGATTAGGGCTCATCCTAATGACCTCATCTTAACTAATTACATCTGCAACGACCCTATTTTCCAAATAAGGTTGAATTCTGCAGTACCGGAGGTTAGGACTTCAACGTATGAATTTGGAGGGGACACAACTCTATAGCAGGCAGTGTGATATGAAGTTGGAGACCGGCCAGCTGTGGTGCACCCTGAGTATTTGACACCCCGTGCAGATCACTTAAACACCTCTCCCTCTATAGGACACAATTATTTTCAGTTAACAATCAGGAATGAAATGAATAAGAATAATTTTCATATGTGGAAAAGAAACCCAGGCAGCGACATTTTCTTTGGTTGCACTTGAATTCATTTTGAATTTTTGGAGGTAAGTCAGAACTCACTGTATGTTTTCACTGTTTTAAATTTTAAACCCAAATAAAAACTCCAAGTGGCTGTGGACAGTGATAGAATTGAAGGAAGCGGTCTGTTTTCTGATTGGTTGTTTTAAATTTTATTTCACCCTTCTGTCTCTTTAAAATCGTTTATTGCAAATCTTCTGCAGAAGCTCGGGCGTGTGTAGTACCAGGGGGTGGACGACACTAACTGCTGGCAGGCAGCATCAGACTTACTCTTGCAGCAAACTTGCAGCTGAACTTGCATGTGGCAGGTGGGCTGCGTAACCAGGAGTTCTCAGAATTTGCTTCCATAGAATCCCATGTTTATTGTAGATACGTTTTTGTTTTTGTTTTTGTTTTTGTTTTAAGTTTGGAACTGAGCAGTAATTACAACCAAAGGGCTTTTCAGAGGAGGAGTGTTTTATCACTGACATCCATTCATGGTGATAGTAAAGTCTTAAAAATTATGACTTTTTAGTTGGTTTTGCTGCTGTTTTTGAATCTGCTGCTGGGGATGCACTTCCTTATTACCTGCAAGCTGGACCAACCAACCCCCTCCTCCCTCTTACAGGTCCTTGCAGTGGCAGCCTGACCCCGACTACCTGTGGGAATTTGGATGAGTCATGTTAAACGATCCTGCACCCAATTCTAGCAGGTGTGTTTTTTCTACGCAACCAAGCAGTTCTCTGACGCTGGCTGGCTGTCCTACAATTCAACCTAATTGTGACACTGTCTACCTGGAGACAGCATCAGATCCCACAGGTTAAGGGCTCAGTCTGACAAGACTACTCTCCCCTCAACTTTAGACACCAGTTGCAAGTCTGGATTGTCACCTGTCCTTCTGACCTACTGGCTCTATATGGGAGGTTCCAATGACTCCCTTTTGGGGTTCAATTAATTTGCTAAAGCAGCTCAGGGAACTGAAATCTTTTGCTTATTAGATTACTGGTTTATTATAAAAGGCTATAATTCAGGAGCCTGATGGAAGAGATGTGTAAGGCAAGGGATGGGGAGAGGTGTGCCACTGTCCCCAAATTTCTACCTGTTACCAGCCTGGAAGCTCTTCAAACCTCCTCCTTTAGGGCTCTTACAGAGGCTCCATTACATGGGCATGATTGGTTAAATCACAGGCCATTGGTGATTGATTCAATCTCTAGCCCCTTTCCCAATCCCTGGGTTCTTTCCAAAAGTCACCCTGTTAAATAGCAAAAGACACTTGTATAACTCTCGTCACTTGGAAAAGTTCCAAGGGTCTTAGGAGCTCTGTGCCAGGAACCGAACAAAGACCAAATACATATTTCTTGTTATAAATCACAATATCACACACATCTTTTATTCTTAGTTCCTGGGAGAATGAGCTAAGGCAGTAATCATCATCATCATATATATATATGTATTTTGGAAGCCTTCAAATAAAAATTCTGTAGTACACCACAGTCAGATTTGCAGAAGACAGCAGCTGAACTGCTGGGCCCCACTGCCCCAGGGGCTCCACTGAGGAGCACTGCCAAGGGGTACCTTTGGAAACCTCCTGCCCAGTCAGCGTGGGGGGTTGGGCGGGGTAGGGGGCAGGAGGCCTGTTCACAGAAGTAGAGCAGGAAACCAGGCAGCTCTAAGGACTGCTTCCCCCCAAGTCAACAGAGGGCAAAAGGCATTGCCTCTAAAATCAGAGACCTGGATTCTAGCTAACAGTGGAGAAATTCTCTCGCAAGAGTGAACCTACACTTGCTAGTGGTGACCTCCATTGATGCCCGTCCCCCTTTCTCAGTTTCCGCAGAGGCCAAGGCCTGAGTAGAAAGATCGGAGGATGTCAAGGTGTCTGGCCACTCACCTGTTCTAGCTCCAACACAGATTTAACTGTGTGTTTCTTAGTTATTTGTCTCCTTGGCTGTAAATTGGATGAATATCTCTTCTCCAGCTTACCCCCACAGTGATGTTATTGGGGTACAGTAAGGCACTGAATATTGTGACCAAGAGCATAGCCTTTCAACAAGGAACTTCATCCCATTTACTGCCTCTGTGCCCTTGGACAGAGCACTTAAACTCTCTTAAGGTCAGTTGTCTTGTCTGTAAAATGGGGATAATAATTTGACCTTCAGCAAATGAAATAAGATAATACGTGCCATGCACTCAGCTCAGTGCCTGATACACAGAACGCACAGTCAGTTGCTCTTTAAACACTCACCACCACCCATCATCCCAGAAAAACACTGGAAGCTTTAGAAACTCTATAAATATTATCTTAAATCCTTAAACCTATCAGGTACATAGAAACTTAGACACTTAGTTGACTTGTCCAAAAATCTTAAAGCCAGAACAGATAGAATCACTGTCTGTCTGAAGGAAACTCTTGGAGATTGTTCAAACCCAATGTGTTTCCAAGAGACATATAAGATATTAGCCATATGTTTCCAGTGTGATCTTGGTCCAAAACTTTGGGTGTAAATGCAGCTGTCAGGGAAGAGTTTGTAGTCTAAGTTGTGTCCTCTAAGCTGACTTTCAATGCAGCAGAGGAGACCGTGATTAAATGTCAGATTTGGCCTTCATCCCTTAATCTTCTGAGACCCAGAATTTGGGAAGGTGCTAACATTCAAATGGATTGAGAAGTGAGACTGTCACCAGGCACAGACTGTCATGAAACCATCACAGTGTCTTTTCAAGACATCAGGTAGGTGACCTGATCATACTTGATGTATCGGTCATACATACTGTCCATTCAAACCTTGAAATGTACTTACATATGACTATTGGGAGAATTTGAAACATCTTTCCATATGGAAAGATAGAACGAGGGAGTGTTTTCAGTTGAGGCCACAGACCTTTTGGATATGGATTAGGACGGGATGGGAAAAGTTCTAAATCACCTTGTCACTGGACCTCTGCCCAGGGCCCTTGAGTTCTGTTGTTTTTATTGCAGAAAGCCCGGAAGTTAAGTGAACGTCGGTGTCTTTTGCTCTCCATTGGCACAGAGTGTAGGTCAGCAAGGGCTCCGAGGAAAAGACGGACCCAGACTGGATTTCGTGGCATCTCATGATCCTTCAGAGAGAATTGGAATCTTGCATTTCCTAATGCACTGGGAAGGTGTGATGATATGGAAGATAAAAAGATAGGTCTCATCACTCCTGCCCTGACATGCAAGCCATCCCTTTTCTGGGCTCAAACCTCTGGATGAAAGCAACCTGCTTTCATGCTGCCGCTTTTGGTAAACAGATGGGATGAGAGGAAGACAGTGTGGGTGGACGGGTTCCTCTGACTCTGAGACAACTTTCCCCTCCTTTGAACGGCCCCATGGCAAATAGGAAGAGATTGGGGGGCAAACACACCTGGTTGAAATATCACTCTGTGACCCTGGAGAAGTCACCTAACCTCTCTAAAGTCTGCAAAATGAGGATAATACCTGCCTTTTAGGTGTGCTGTGTGGATTTCATTGAAAGAGCCCAGCACGTAAGTGACTGCCCAACAGTCTTCAGATACGAGGGGTGGGTGGGTGTCAGTTGTCGATCATTTGGGGAGGAAAAACATACACAGTGGGGATCTTCTTCCAGAACAAAAATTCTTTTCCAAACTCTGCATATATGTATTACTAACAAAAGCTGCAGCAATAGGACACAATTCTGATTTCTCTCCCCCGCTTTAATACTATATTTGAAAATATTGTATTTAAAGCATTTCCTATGTTTCTAGGGCTGTTGTTTTTAATGGCTACACTAATATCATGGGTTAGAAAACCACTATCCTGATGGACTGCTTGGGAGAGCTGACAACAACCATGAAGAATTTTTCTGTGAATTGAGTTCTTTCATTTGTTGAATTGTTTCTATTGGAAGTGTTCCTGTGATTGAAATTATTGGGTCAAATGTTACAAATATCTTTAGTGTTATTGGTACATAAAGTGTTGCTATATTGTTTTCCACTGGAATGTACCAAGTTCAGTGTCAGCAGCAATAGTGTGTGTGTGTGTGTGTGTGTGAGAGAGAGAGAGAGAGAGAGAGACAGAGACAGAGACAGACAGAGACAGAATTCACTCAGCTTTTCTACTGCCAGCATTGGAAGTAGTCAGTGAATATTGTTAATAGGCATAAAATGGTGTCTTACATTTTTATCAATTTGTCCTTCTTTGATTGCTAGTAAGAGTAATACAAAATATTCTTTTATTGTTAGTAATGTAAAATATTATTTTATTGCTAGTAATATAAAATATTACTCTTGTTAGCAAGGAAATATTACTCTTACTACTAGGAAACTTGTGTGTTTCTTCCCATGTACTTATCACATCTGCCCCCTCTCCTACCTTTTTATTTAAACTAGTGGTTCCTATTGAATCTGAATGGGAAATACAGATCGTCTCTTTGTGGATTGAAAATTTTAAGATTTATGTTTTGTTCTGCAACACGATGCTAATTATTACATCCCTCTGTAGTGTAATCTTTCCGACAAATACATCCATCTCTCAATAGGCTGGTGACTCCTCAAACCCTAAAATTAATTCAACTCGACAGACTAACTTTTTATTTTACTTTGGAGGCTTTGCTTCCAGGCAACTGTCAATTGTAAAGCCCCCTATGATAGTATATTATTTAAGCATGAATATAATTTAAAAACCAAATTATAGAGGCAATAATAATGAAGCGAAAATGGGACCATTGTCGCGAACGAGTACGGATGAAGCTTGAATGGACAATAACAATGCTTTTCTCCTGGTAACTTTCAGTATTTATTATAAAAACATAGAGTGGACTGAGGCTGAATCTCCAAAGGAAAGAAACATTTGGGGAAATCTGGCATCATTATCCTGTGGGAACCAGTTCGAGTCTTTTGTTTCCTTTTTTTCCCCATTAGTTTTCCAGACAGAAGAATGGCAGCCCCGCCTGGCCTTAATTTTAAACACATTTTTCTAGCTGCCACCAGCCTAATTCAGGCCTGGTTTCCCTCTTGCTTCAGCTCCTTTCACACACTGAGCATTGTTTCTGAACGTGGCTGCAGAGGTAACATGACCGGACGGCTGGGTTTTACAGGTGACAGAACTGTGACTGGGAGATGCTCACTGTCCAGTGTGACCTCTGGATGGTCTCCCTGCCTGGCTCTCACCTTCCTGGCCGCCCACACTCTGTCCTCTATCAGATTCACCCTCCTGAAGCCCTGGGCGGGTCAGATTTCTCTCCTTGCAGATAGGTTCAGTGCTTTCTCTCCACTCCCTGGAATAAAGCCTGGTCAAGTCCTCAGGGTCCGGGAGGATGACTCCAACCAGCCTTTCACTCATTCTTCCCTGCTCCCCCTGAATCTTCCAGCCAGGTGGTGCCTTCTACTCTCCTGCTGTCCCTCATTCCCAAAAACCTCTCTCCCACCCCCACCCCCCACAGTTCTTGCCCACCTCTGTGACTCCCACCACGCAGCCCTGCTCAAAACGCTGAGGACGTAATTATTGACTCAAATGCACTTTAACATGATATAAAGTGGGAGGCTTTTAAAAGTTTCCAACTTCTCGGTGGCAGAGAGACCTGTCTGTAGACCCCAAGGTTGACTTTATTTTGCTTGTCGAGTCCCCATTGCCTTTGTTTACGTTTTTCTTGTGGCTGAGGAGGCCCTAAGTTGGTTTGTAGACGAGGAAAGTGGTTGCACTTGCAGTAGGGGAGCGGGCTCTGATGCTTCTTGGAGGAAGCGTGAATTGCCGTCTGAATCCCCCAAGTGTGGACCACACCACCGCCAGCACCGAGCCGGGGGTGCAGTCAGTGGGCCTGATTCCAATCCGCTGCTACCACTTACGAGCTAAATAACCTTGGGAAGGTTCCTTAACCACCTCAGTTTTCTCTTTGGTAAAATGGCAGTGCTAGTGCCTGACCGCGCATTTCAGAATAATTTCATGACAATCAGTGTGAAAACACTTAGAGGTGAACTGTAAGGGCAGCTTAATACTAGCAAGAGATAGTCATCGTTACTAGGATGAGCTGGGGAGCCCGTGACCCAGTTGGGATGATAATCTCACCAAGAAATCTTTTAAGTTTTATCAGGAAAATGAAAAAACTACCCTTCTCTGAGAGGTCAAGGTTTTGGGATTTCCCCTGCGCCTTTTTCGATGGTGACCATCAAAGTTGGGTGGTGTCAAGTGGGAGTCGGTCCCTGTGGCAGAGGGCTCTGGGATGGACTTTCGGGGGAACAGGATGCAGCTGCGGGCCCAGACAAGCC
Organism: Camelus dromedarius; assembly: GCF_036321535.1. Lineage (NCBI taxonomy): Eukaryota > Metazoa > Chordata > Mammalia > Artiodactyla > Camelidae > Camelus > Camelus dromedarius. The sequence continues at coordinate 14,507,202 of NC_087463.1, read as the reverse complement.
TTTTCTGTCAGGAGTCAAGGCCCTGGCTGAGCTGCCCCCGCAGCGGTGATACTAATGGTCCCTTAGTTTTCTGTCAGTTATCCCAGGCTTCTAGGCTGTCTCGGCTTTAGTTTGGGAGGAAATAAAAAATACAACCCTGTTTGTCCTAGGAACAGTAATCATGTTGTTTCTATAACAGTATAAAGTTTGAATTTAATCTAGATCTGAGATAGGTTTTATTACTGTGGCTGCGTGAGATTTTTTTGTCTAATTACAACTGTCATCAGACTTGTCGGCTTTTCCTCTCAAGAGGATCGGGCAGATTCCAAACAGGGCATGGCATGTGTCTGGACTGACTAGGATACTAGAGATTTCTGCTGCCTCTTAGTCGGGGCTCTTCTTTGGAATAACTTGGAAATAATAGCAGTCATATTAGATATCTTACCATAGAATTCTTGTTATTTGTGATTAATGATATGTGTGTTAGTTATCTATTGCTACATAATGAATGACTTCAAAACTTAGCAGCTTAAAGCAACCCACGTATGTTGTCTTGTAGTTCCTTTGGCTTAGGGATCTGAGCACTGCTTACCGGGTCCTCTGCTTCAGGGTCCCTCACGAGGTGTCAGTTAAGGTGTCAGCACAGACTGCCATCTCATCTGAAGGCTGGACTGAGGAAGGACCCACTTCTCAGTTCGTGTGGTTGTTGGCAAAATTCCTTTCCTTTTTTTTTAATTTAAAAAGATGTATTCCCCCCCCAGAATTGACATACCACATTGTATTAATTTAAGGTGTATAACATAATGATTTGATACATGCATGTCTATATTGTGAACTGATAACTATAACAAATTTAGCTAATTCCATCATCACACGGTGGTAGTTTTTTTTCTTGTGATGAGAACTTTTAAGATCTACTCTCTTAGCAACTTTCAGATAAACAGTGCAGTATTGTTGGCTATAGTCACCATGCTGTACATGCATAAAATTCATTTCCTTAAGGGTTGTTGGACTGAGGACCCCTTGCTGACTATTGGCCCATTATGTCCACTTAATTTCTTGCCATATGAGCCTCTCCATAGGAGAGCTGCTTCCTCCAAGCCAGGTAGGGGTGAGAGCTGGCTGTCCACAAGGAAGTCACAGTCTCCTGTAATCTAATTGTGGACAAGACACCGCATGACCTGTACTGTATTCTGTTGGTTGAAAGCCACGCGTTATGTCCAGCCCTTTCTGGGGAGGGGATTACACAAGAGCATGAACACCAGGTGGTGGGATCTTAGATTCTGCCTGCCAGAGTTGTAAGTTAGTACATTTAGTATGGAATATATGATAAAAAAAAACATACATAGATAGCATAGAGCATATAGAAATATAATACGCAAATGTACTATAACTGTACTGACATATGTTATGTTAAATATTTTGCATTACCTTTAATAATAATAATAGGCAAAGAAAATGAGGAAAAAGCCATTTCAGAAGTACCCTTTCTTGTTGAGGACTTTAAAGAGTTATAAAAAAAAGTATGATGAAACATGAACAAAAGTGAATATTGTGACTCTTACTTCCTGTTTAGGCTTGGGTCACCCTGGATACGAATAAATTTATACCACAAAGATATCGTTGATCGGGAAATCTTGGCCTTCTTCAGCCTCTGAGTGTGGTCTGTGTACAGATCGTACCCTCGCAGTGGCAAAAACTCAACTTTTTTTTTTTAAAAACTCAACTTTTTTTATTTCTATTTTCCCTGCATTTGAATCTAGAAACCTGACGACTGCAACAAAAATTTGTGTTTTCATTACTTCTGACTTCAGAGTTTTGTTGCAAAGGCAGAAAGGGTATTTGTTTTTGCCTGGGCTCCCTTTTCCTTTCTCCTTCAGCATCCCCGCCTCCACAGAGGGAATAAAGAATTTCATGCATTCGTTCACTTCACAAGTACTTCATAGCCAAGTATTCAAAGATGGCAAATGATGAATGTTCGGGGTTTGAGTTTGGGATTCCTGCCATTTACCCCTCTTGTCTTCTGGGGTTTATGACCAAGAGGGCTGAATCCTGCAGAAGGCAGGATGGAAAATGAGACATCTTCCTCCCCCTCCTTTTTTTTTTTTTTTTTTAAACATGGATGAGAAAAGTAAGCTTCCAAAATGTTAAATAACCCGCCCAAGTGATAAACTAGTGAATAGTAGAGTCACAATTTGAATCCAGACCCGTGTTCTTTCCAATAAATCGTGCTGCTCTTCAGCCTAAGCAGGAGCTAATTAAGGCTGTTTTCTTAAGATCATGTGACCAGAACAGCCTTGAATGCTGCATCATATTGATAAATTTAAAAAAATCTTGATAACGTTTTTTGCTTCCTTGCTCTAACGTTTATTCCCATTGACATTTGGTGCCACGATTTAGCAGATGGATTAATGATGAGATGCCATATTGAACTGGGCATTAGACACTGTGTGGCCACAGCTTCCTCACACGAAGCGGGAGATGCCGGTGCGTGCTTCCCTCAGGCACTTGGAGTTGAGTGTCTTCTCTAGATACACAGCTGGGCAGCAGTTGAAGCAGTACGATTCCCAAACAACAGGGCAACTGCGTTATTTAGGGACGTTTTCCCACTTCTATGGACCTGGTAGTCTATCTCACATCCCCAAGGCATGCATGGCTTATCCAGGTCAGTAATGATTTTATCTGGCTGTGGCCACTTGTTTTGTGGCTATCTCTTATTATTGTTTGTTTTAGTTCAGGGGTCACTAGGCTTTTTTTCTGTAAAGGGCCAGATAGTAAATATTTTAGACTCTGAAGCCATCTGGTATCTGTCACAACTATTCAACTCTGCTGTTGTGGAAAATAGCCAAAGACAGTGCATAAAGGAATGAACAAGGATGTGTTCTAATAAAACTTTATTGACCAAAAAGATTGTTGGCCAAATCTGGCCCTCAGGCTATAATTTGCTGACTTCTGTCTAGACTGTAAACCCCCAAAGGATGGAGACAAATGTGCCCCCTGCTTGGTTTCTGGTGAGGCCTCTCTCGTTGTCTTGTGGATGGCCGCCACCTTGCAGCGTCTCCACCTGGCCTTCCCTCTGTGCACACACAGAAAGAGGGAGAGCTCGCGGGTGTGTTTTTCCTCTTATAAGGACTGAGACCTGTCGGGTTGGGGCCCCTCCCATATAGCTAACCTAATTCACCTCCCTAAAGGCCCTGTCTTCATTGATAACACACAGGAAGGGTCTAAGCAGGAGAATGGCGTGACGCTGGTGGCCGTGTAGAAGTGGACTTTGGGAAGTCCTGTTAGAGTCTACCTGCAGCATTTCAGGCGAGAGATGATGGTGGCCCGAATTAGGGTGGTGGCTGTGGAGACACAAAGGAGGGCATGGATTGGAGGTGAGCGTTTGGGCAGATATGACAGGCCTTGCTACGTCTGGTGGCTGTCACCCATTATTGGCTTATCTGTATGCCTCAGTAATCTGGATGGGTGATTCTGTTCCTGGTAGTAGTAGCCTGAGGTAGAAGTCTGTCCTGAGCAAGTGCTTAATGGAGGTTGTGTAAGTGCACAGGTGTCTGCAGCATGCTAGGGTGATGGGAAGAGACTATAAAGTTTCTAAATACATATTTTGTGTAGAGCCTGTCTTACAAGGATCAAGGTTTATGAGACTGACGCGCTACCTACTGCGCTAACGAGGCACCTAAGGATCAAGGTTTAGACCTGGAAAGCTTCTTTATGTTGCCTAGGACTTCAAAGAAAAGATTTCTAATTTTTCTTGGGTAGTGCAAGATGACAGAGTTAAACTATTCCACGAGTGCCTGCATTATACACACACATACAGCAGAGAACTCCCTGCGCAGCTTAGAGCTCCTTCCAACTTCTCAGCTGCTCAGATCTGGCCCATGGCAGATGGTCGGGTGGTGAGTTGGTTGGTTCTGCAGTGGCTTGCTTTCTTTGGATCACATGCTTGTGGCTGTCAAATCTTTTCCTTTTTGTCTGTCTCCTCCCTCAACCTCGAAGGACTGGATCCAGTCTTAATATGGGAAATAAGTATGAATATACATGGCAGGAATGGTGGTGAAATGATTGCTTACAAAGTGTTTCTATTGGATGCACTTAATGCCACTGATGTGGATACTTAAAATGACTAAAATGGTAACTTTATGTCATGTATATTCACTACAAAAATAAAACTTCTCTATGGGGCTTTCAGACTTTTCAATATTTTATATGCCCCGTGATGGCGAGATTAGATCCAGACTCTGCCACTTACCAGCTGAGAGACATCTGAAAGAGACATCTCCGCATCTGAAAGACAGGATGATAATATCTACCTCACAGGGTTGTCCTGCCTGACAGATAGTAGGTGTTCAATAAATGGTAACCACTTTTATTTTTGTTCTGAAAGACTTCTGGTGAAAGTCTGCCTTTAAGGGTTTGGGAACTTTTTTAAGAAGTGTGTTAAATTTAAATGTTAGCTAAAGCATAAAACCACAAGTGAGGCCAATTAAACACATGTAAAATCCTAAGAAATAGTCGTTTACTAGTCCACAGAAAATTGGGAAAGAGGGAAAATGTTTTACTCTGCAATTAAAGGCTTTAACCCTGAATATGCCTGTGCTTAAGTAAACTTACATTTTATAGTCTCATATTTTACTTCCCAATGAGGGGCAGATGCATTTTAGAAGTCATTTTTGGAGAATGGAAAAGCCTACAGGCATAGATCCCCATGATGTTCTGTTCGTATTTTTTCCTAATTATAGAATAATTGCCAATAATAACAATGACTAACGCTTGAGTGCTGACTGTGCTAAATACTGAATCCAGCACTTTATATGCATCATCTCACTTAGAATCATGCATGGCAGAGGTTGACATTTTGGAAAATAAATTAATGTGCATGAATAACTGAGACTATTCTGTAAAAGTAGATTTTGGGGGGGACTTTTTTAATAATATATTTTTATTGAAGTGTGGTCAGTTTACAATGTGGTGTCAATTTCTGGTGAACAGCACAGTGCTTCAGTCACATAGGAACATGCATATATTCATTTTCATATTCTTTTTCGCCACAGGTAAAAGTAGATTGTTATCTCCCCTGTCAACTAAATGTGTTTGGATTTTTTCAATGTCATTAAAAACTCTTCTGTTCATGATCCAAAGTGTTGTGCACTGTCCTGGAGCGTGAGGACGCCACAGCTGGTTTACATAGTTGCTTATCATTGGCTATCCAGGTTGCTTCTGAGTTTTATTGTTTTAAATAAAATTGGACAAAATCCTCATAGAAATATTTGAACATTTCCTAGATGGATATTTGTGACTATCAAAATTTAGATGTCCAAGATGCCAGACTTGGTATAAAGCATGCAGCCAGCCAAACAGCTCCACTCAAGGCAACTAACACCTGATTAAAATATCTAACGAACTGTAACATAGAAGTTAAAAGAATATAAAAGAACTCTCCTTGGAAAGCAACTGCTCTTGATTCAAAATTTAGTAATCATTGTGCAAGTTATCCAACGTGTCCAGAGCTTTGGGCTTTTCCTTGTAGACTAGGAATAACACTGAAGCCTTCACTATGGTGATGTGAGAAGTTTCGAGATGCCAACGTTTATAAAGCGTTAAACTCGGAGCACAGCATGTCATTAACACTAAATAAACATGAGCTACCTTTATTAACAATATTGAGTACATGTCGGCACGATGCATATGTAAATAGTGTCAGGCTGTATGTCTGTCCTCACAAAAACTGAGGTATTAGTGTAACATACGTCCCTAACATAAATGTAACGAAGGTTGTACTTGTCACTCGTGTGGAGTCACTTTGTACAGTGCTGTATCCACAAACACAAACTCTAGATACAAGAGGGGAGTGATGGCAGTTAAGAAAATAAGCTGGGGTGTGCACCCAAGAAATCATTAGTAAAATTTGAGGACCTAAGCTTGTATTTGAAATGTGTCACAGAGCGGGATGGGTATAGCTCATGCTTAGCATGCACGAGGTCCTGGGTTCAATCCCCAGTATCTCCATTAATAAACAAACAAACAAACAAATAAATAAAATGTATCACAGAGTAAAAGCTCAGAATATCAGCATTAGCAGAAACTAGATATCTTAGGACAGTGGTTTTTAAACTTTGCCAGCAATCCACATTGAGAAACTCAACTCCTTTAAGGCTCACAATACAAATACAAGTCAGTTGTCAGTTTTGTAAAACTGTTTCACCAAACAGTTGCAACTCTTACTGTGTGTGCTGTACTCTGATGTTTTATAATCTGTTTTATTTTAATGTTGGTTGTGAATCACTTCCATTTATCTCACTGGGTAGAGACCCACAATTTGAAATACAACCTTAAAGCTTGTATACTCTTAAAAAGAAAATGTTTGCCAGCTACTTTATCATTGTTATTCATTCACCCTCAAGCATTTAATCAATAATGAATGGCTGTGTTCTTATTTACATAACTGGAACTTTGGCATCATCATTCAGACATATTTACGTGTGAGTAAGATGATGTTCTGTTCAAAGTGCTGTAACCGAAAGCAGGCAGGATTCAATGAAACACTGGACATGAGTCATAATTCACTCTGGTTTCCCTTTCTTTTCAACCAGGTAGTTCCAGTTGGCCAGCAGAATGAATACAGAAAGAGAGTCAGAAACGACATTCGAGGAGGATTCTCAGCCTAATGACGAAGTGGTTCCTTACAGCGACGATGAAACAGAAGATGATCTTGAAGACCAGGAGCCTGCGGTGGAACCAGAACAGAATCGAGTTAACAGAGAAGCGGAGGAAATCCAGGAGCCATTCAAAAAAGGTAACTTGGAGATTAGGTACTTGTGTGTCCTCACATGGGCAGTGGCAGCAGGTGCAAAGGACAGATGGCCCAGGAGGCATCTTCCTTCTCTTCTCTTAGGATGCAGGTTGGTGGGCTTGGGCAAGTACGCATTGTCCTCAGTGTGGTAGGGCTGGTCGACCATATCTGACAAGTTCTGCAGAGCAAATAGAAGGTCTTGCTTTGTGTCTGTATTTTCGAAGAGAGCTGTATGTGGAAGGATTTGCTTGTTACCACATCTAGGAACCTTGGTGTTACCATACTTTTTGTTCAGTCATTTGTGAATAGAAAATGGTTTTGACTCTCTAGTAAAAAAAATTTTTATAGGTCTCCGCTTGCCATGAGGGCTCTGTGATGTAGCGAACTGCTTCTTGCCAGAATCAGGGCAGCTTCAAGGCCAGGTCTAGACGAGGGATTGGCAAACTTTCCATTAGGGGCCAGGTAGTAAATATTTTAGGCTTCATGGGTCATATGGTCTCTGTTGCAACATTACTGACGTTTCTTGAAAGTGGCTGTAGACAGTTCATCATTTAGGGGACAGAACGTAGCTTACTTTTATGATCATGCTTTTTTCCCCCATGGCTTTTCTGTTTCACTCCCCGCTGGTTCTCCTTCCCTGAAAAACACCTGTGGTCTTTTCTTCTCGCTCCTCTGCTCCATGAGGAAGCTGATCCTTTTCACTTTAGACCCCAGATTTGACCAGAGTTCAGGTTGAAAGTGTTTTCCTCCCTGGTGCCTTGAATTCCAGCTAAATAACTTTAGTTTCCCTGTCACAGAAATCTGCATGAAACTCTTCTGTTTCTGACTCTCTAGATGTACCTCTCCTCAGCCTCAATCAGAATAACCTCTGGTTTTATCTAATTTCCCCATAGTCTTCCATCACAGCCGGTCTGCCCTTCCAGATCTCCCAGAAGTCTGTTTCCCTCCTGTCTGTCCTTCCAGGGTTCTGCTGCCTGTTAAGCTGGTTCCCCACCCCCACAAACAGGTTTCAGTTGTAGAAAAAGGGACAAAGCATAAAAGCATGAAATCTCCCTTATGTAATGATCCTTCCTGCTCTGGCCAGGTGGTGTCTGTCCTCTCTTCTGTGTGCAGAGGTCTCGATACGGGGATGTGCACACGTCCACCAGGGCCCCTCCCACAGCGGACTCCAAAACCGGGACAAATGATATATATCAACTCACGTATATCGTTTGCCCATCCTCAGCTTTCTGTATCAAACATTTAGGATTATCAGACCTTCCTGTGGATCTCTGGCTGTAATTTTAAGTGATTGAGTATTCAGCTTAAGTGCTTTCTGCCTTGAAGCAGAAGGCACTAAAATCACGATAAGTGAGCTAAGTTAAAGCGGAATCACTGCCAATCTGAAAAGGAATGTGGCCTCTGTCATAACAGGTCCAGACTGGATGTGGGGATACGGGGATAAAGCTGAAGTAGCCTGACAAGTTAGCATGGGAGTTCTAGTTGATCGCCCAAATAGTAAATAATGTGTTTCTTCCTCATTCCTTCTCCCTCTGGGCTTCTAAGTTTCCTATCACGATCTTGGAATCTCTACCATATGTGGATATCTGATGAGCTGGCAGGGAATTGCCTCAATGGGGAAAGGGGTGAGTTTTGCTGTTGGTGCTTGCTGCCACGCTCTCAGACGTGTGGTCCAGGATATGGCAAAGGGACTGGGGGCCTGAAGAAATGTCAGAGAAGCCCTTCATGGATGGAAACTGCCACCTCTGTTTTTTTCCAGCTCTGCCTTCACATTCAGGCTCTTTCCTGATCCTTTGGTTCAGAGATCATATTTCTTGTAGATTTCTGCCCCCAGAACAAAGGCACTGAGGGAGCTCAGACTTGATCTTGGCTTTTCATAATCTTTTCCAATGGTGGCTTCTATTTCTAGGGGAATTTGGGGGTTCTCAAAAATCCCTGTCAAATGACTTTTCCTGTGACTTTAAAAAATGTTATTATTCTAACATTTCTCTGTGCCCTTCCCAGACACGCAGAGGACATGCAGTAAGTGCTCGACCTCTCTCCTTTTGTTCCCACTTCTGCCCTGAGCCCCCCACAGTCACCATGTTTCCTCTCCTCCCCTCCCCTCCCCTCCCCCTCCTTCCCTTCTTGCTCTGACTCCCTCTTTCCCCTTCTCTTAACTTTTCCCCCATCTTCTCAGCTGGGCATTTTCCCAGTGGAGGTTAGTGTCACTCTTAACTTTCCTTTTCAATTCTCATCTGTCTGTCTTGACATTTTACACGAAGGACCATTTTCCTCAAAGAATTCACTTCTGTAGCACACTGGAGCGTGAGTCACACTCTCTGTGAAGCACCATCCAGTTGAGTGACACCAGGGGCCCAGGCCTGTTTCAGCAGAGCAGTGTCTACAAGTGCAGGAACCATGTTCATTTTTCGAACTGTATCTTCGTGCAGGAGGTTGGTTTTCTTTCTTTAACGAAGCCTGAGCCCCACTGAGCTTTGGTGTTGAGCGAGTGTCGAGACACCATCATAAGCGCTTTTTAGTGGAAGGACTTTGGTTGTGTGCCGTGTGAGTCGAGAAGAAGTGTAAACATGCTTTTAGAATGTGCCACGAGGGAAGAGAGAAGCCCACAGCTTTCACTAGAGCAACTTTACCCTCGGTTTACGTTGACCAAGGACTGGCCAGCACAGTGGGCTTGTTTTTCATGCTGTGGGATGAATATTCTCATTTCCTGATGGACACACATGAATAGTCTATCCCGGAGTGTGTTCTGGGAAACACTAGTCCTGCTGGATATTCCGAGACACCCAGATTCTGTGGCCCCTGGGACCCAAAACTCAGAATTTTTTATCCTCTTCTTGGAGTTTGAGGATCCATTAGCAGAAAAGGATTTGAGAAGTTTTGACTTTAAAGAAACCAGTTTAATTTTACTCAGCCACAGGTTCTTAAAATTCATTGACTCTAGAATTCCTTGACTGTTGGTGTTTTTTGGTCGGCTGGCTTGTTTAGCTTGCCGCTTCACCATCCGGGTGTCCCCAGGTCAGCTCCTTAGGTAATTCTGTGCCAATCAGGGAGCAGCTTAGAGGTGAAGTTCTTGGGAATAAGTTGGTGCGTGCACACTGGCTTGCTCTTCTGAGCCTGGGGATGGGATGAGACAGCTGTCTGCTGCCTCCTTGGCAACGTTGCCTTATCAGTGACCTCCCTCCTCTTCCCACACTGGCTGGCTTACAGATACACCCGCAGCTCACCTGTCCTACAGCAAATTCTTACCTGAATCCTGCTTTCTGCCTCGGGCTGGTGTCCTGTCTCCTGCTCTCACGCTCAAGCTTCTGAAAACTCATTTCTCTGCCACCACATCCCCTGTTCCCATGGGTCCTTCCCCTCTGCAGGCTGCCTCACTCCCTGTGCGGAACGCTTTCTGAAAGATCACCAGGAACCCCCATGCCAAGCCCAGTGAGCTTTTTGCCAGCCATCTTCTTCCAAACTCTGTTTTCTCTGAAATGCCTGACCTTTTTTTAAAATAGCCTCTCCTTCAGGAAACACTGACTTCCTTGGCCGGTAATGACACCCTCTTGTCCCAACCCTCCTCCTGTTTCTCCTTCCTTCTGGCTACTCTTCCTCCCACTCTTGCAATGTTCACATTCCCGGTCGTCCTTTGTTCTCTGCCTACTGGCCTCCCTTTGGTGGGCTAATCGCCTTCCATCTGTTCACGCTCCCCATCTCCGTACGTGACTCTGGGACAGTGTGAGTCACGCGAAAAGCGAGGACCCTGCACACAACGTGTGTAGATTTCAGCCTTGGCTTCACCACTTCCTAGCTGTGTGACCTTGAGGAAAGGACTTCCTCTCTCTGTGCCTCAGTGTCCCCATCTGTAACATGGACATAATATGAGTACCGACTTCACTGGGTGGTCGTGAAGATTCAATCAGAAAATAAATGTAGGGGAGAAGGGTATAGCTCAGTGGAAGAGTGCTGTGCTTAGCATGCATGAGGTCCTTGGTTCAAGCCCCAGTACCTCCATTAAAAAATAATAATTAGGCTTATTTATTCATTTATTTATTACCCCCCAAAGCAAACAAAAAACCACCAACAATAAAATAAAATTAAAAAAAAAGGAAATGTAAAGGAATTAAAATAGTTTCAGGCCTATAGTAAATACTTAATAAATATTAGCTGTTATCACAGCCCCGGCACCAGTTCCTCCTGGAATGTCTTTCACATCAAACCCAAAGAGTCTGCCCCCAACCATCATTTCCTCTCTCATCCTTCCAGCATCGGATCTTCTTCTTGACCCTTCCATTTCCCTTTGGGTATTCAGATTGTTCTGGACCCCTGCAGCATCAGTCTTTTTAACAGAGGCTTCCATCCCCAACTCTCAGTACAGTGACTGGTTGGAGAGCTGGATGGGCAGGATGAAAGGAAGGGAGCAGATCACGGCATATGTTAAGGATGTGACATTCACAATTCCTATCAGAGGTGAGGGCCAGGGGAAAAGGGGGCCTGAGGAGTGATTTCTGGCATAGGCCCCCCAGTGTATGTTCTAGTTATCTATGGCTGTGTAAAAAAGACATACTCTCATCTTACTGGCATAAAATGACCATTTCATGGTGTTCACAGATTCTGTGTGTTAGGGATCAGAAAGGATACAGCGGAGATGGCTTGTTTCTGCTCTGGACCTTTAGCTACAAAGATGAACAACTGAGGTGACTTGAAGCACTAGGGCCTGGAAGCATCTGGAAGTTCTTCTGTGTCTGGTACCTGAGCTGGGTAACTGAAAGGCTCACCTGGGTCTTCTAACGGGAGCACCTGTGTGTGGCTGGGCTTCTCCTGGCATGATGCTGGCCTGCAAGGGGAGTGTCCTAAAGGGACTATCTGGAGAACTAGTGGCCCAAGAGATCAAAGCAGAAGCCGATCACAAAATTCACACAGCATCATTTGTGCCACCTTGTCTTGGTTACAAAAGAGTCATGAGGCCAGCCTAGAGTCAAGGGGAAGGAAATTAGACACCTCTTCTTGATAGGGGAGTAATAAGGAAGGTCACATTGCAGGATGGGAGATACTGTTGCAGTGGCCTTTGGAAGGTGCTTTCTGCCCCAGTGGATAACAGCTGTTTTGGGGATAAGCAATGGTTGGGGGAGCCCCTTGCAGGTCAGAAAGAGGGTTGTTTTGAACTTGACCAGTTTGGGATATTTGTGGGAATTCTACTTGTGTTGCTGGCTAGCTGGAGGTGAGAAATAAAGGATGAAGTCGTAAGAAATGACCAAGAGTGATGCAGCATTGTCCCTGGGAAGTGTCAGAATTTTAAATTAAGCAGAAGGTCAGAGCGCTGAGCTTTAGTTCCCAGCCTGCAGTAGGCATATTCTTAGGGAGAGAGGAGTTCAGTTTCAGGAGAGCAGGCTGTCCAGTGAGTGCCTGCCCCCCCCCCCTCCGTTAAGCACACAGGCACCCCCTCCCACAGCATCTGGACTCCAGGGCACACACTCGCCCCATTTGCGTGCCTTCTTGTGCTTATGAAGTTAGCAAAGACGTGTGCCTAGTGTCCGTGAAGTTGAATAATTCTGATTCTACAACTTTGAAATTGGTGATGATTCAGACAGAGGCTTCAAGGTCGTTTATCTCTTTTTTGTTGTTGTTGTTGAAAGCCAAATAATACTGGGCACAGGATTGTGTGGGCAGTGCTAAACCACAAGCAGAGCCACTTCTAGGTGCCTCTGAAGCACGTGTCTGTGAACAGCTGGCAAGCGAGGCACATACATCTCTCTGTCCATGAAAACCCCGTCCCCAAAGACCTTTCTTTTTAGTGGGGTTGGGTGGCTCTCTGTGCTTGAAAATATAGAACTGCATTTGTTTGAAAGACTCCTCCAACTCAGAATTTTATTCAAAATTCTGTTCAGGGGTGAAATGATCATTGGTTGACAGTATTTAAGGGGGAATGTTTAGTCATTACGGTTTAAAGACATCATCGCATGAGCCCCAGGACATAGAGAAGGAGCATCTCTCTTGGCATGAATTCAGACTGGATGTGGCATCAACAAAACAAGGGCAGCTGTACCCCTGGCGAAAGGGTATCTGAAGATAAAATACAGAATTAAGGGTGCTGATTTTTAGAGCATCTCCGAATTTTTACTTGGAATCAAAAAAACAGATTAGGCTAGCCCATTAAAATATGTAAATCCTAGGAAATCCATGAAACATGCTGAGGAGCTATGTTTTCCACTTAATTAGATGCACTTTGAATTTTTGACACGTACCCCATGTGGAGATTCTACTCTGGCTATTTATTTTCTTCCTCTAATCAGCCATAAACTTCCCTCCAGCACGGCAGCCTTAAGGACGCCAGTAACTGGTGGCTCATAAAGTAGAGGGTGTGGGGGGTGTTCCTGGCTGAGTGATTTGTTCCTGGCGGAGCAGGTGGTAAGACTGCATCTCATTCTATAGAACTTGCTTTTGAGTAATGTCATTTATGGCCAAACCGTGAGTGAGAAGCTCTTGTTCATGGAGACCCAACTCACCTGTTGTTTTCCTGGTGCCGATTTGGAACCTGAGTCTCTAAAGTCGGCTTTTAATGATAGAAATCACCTTGGGAAGACACTCACTGAGGGGTTTCAGTCCTGCTGGTGCATCAGAATCACACAGGGAGCTTTTAAAACTCCATAGGTGCCTGAACCTAGCCTCTGGAGACACCAATAGAGGAGGTCTTGAGTAAGGCAAGGGGAGAGTTCCACCAGGTTTGACCTCACATTTTAAAAGAGTCCATCTCCTGCCCTAGTGCACCTCTTTGTTGAGCTAGGTCTACCAGTTAGCCTCACCGGGATGCTGATTAAATGCAGAACCTTGGGCTTGTCTCAGACCAGCCAATCAGAATCTTTTAACAAGACCCCAGGTGGTTACTATACACATTCAAGTTTGGAAAGCACCAAGAGAATAAAGACTCTCAATGAGGGAGAGGACCATTTGTTTAAAAAGACAGTTAAAAGCCTAAAGTCCTGCCTTGCTAAAACCCTATGGTCTGTTGCTTCAATGACAAGATATATTGTTGGATTGGTTCCCTGTGTGATTATGATGCAATACTGTGTTAGTTTTAGGTGTACAGCAAAATGATTCAGTTTTACACATATATGTTCTTTTTCAGATTCTTTTCTATTATAGGTTATTATAAAATATTGAATACAGTTCCATGTGCTATACAGTAGGTCCTTGTTGTTTATCTATTTTATATATAGTAGTGTGTATCTGTTAATCTCAAACTCCTAATTTATCCCTCTTCCCCTTTCCCCTTTGGTAACCATAGTTTGTTTTCTATGTCTGTGAATCTATTTCTGGCTTATAAATAAGTTCATTTGTATCTTTTTTTAGATTCCACATATAAGTGATATCATATATTTGTTTTTCTATGACTTAATGTGATCATCTCTAGGTCCATACATGTTGCTGCAGATAGCATTATTTCATTCTTTTTTATGGCTGAGTATACACACACACACTCATCTATATACACCACATCTTTATCCATTCATCTGTCAATGGGCATTTAGGTTGCTTCCATGCCTTGGCTGTTGTGAATAGTGCTGTTGTGAACATTGGAATACATGCATATTTTTGAATTAGAGTTTTCTCCAGATACATGCCCAGGAGTGGGATTGCTGGATCATATGGCAGCTCTATTCTTAGTTTTTTTAAGGAACCTCCATACTGTTTTGCATAGTGGCTGCACCAGTTTACAGAGAATTGGAATTTCTTAGCAAGTTCTTAGGTGATGCTGCAGGTCTGGAAACCTTACTTTGAGAACCACTGCTACAAATAATATCATTCGTACATCTGACCTGTATTTTCTCCGTCTGTATTTCCTGGAGACTATGAGCGCACACAGAGGTTGAGCCTAATCTAGGAAGACCAGAATCCAGGGCGCAAGGAGGAGGAACTTTCCTCACTTGGCTGGGCAGGGTTGATTTCATGATTTGTTAAATCTCACCTTCTGTTCTCCCCCTTGTTGTCTGATGATGGTTCTGGGCCCAGGTTAGAATAGAAGGACCCAGCACATCCACAGCTCAGTGACCCATAGGTATTTGTGACCCAGGAGAGGCAGAGCCTCTCCTGGCAGCAGGGCTGGGAGTAGACAAGACGCACTTTTCTTAATACCAGCGTCCTACCACCTCCAGTTTGGCTCCCACTGGGTCACGTAGAACCAGAGCCCCAGGAGAACGTGGCTTGGCTCCCTGTTGGATCATTGCTTCTCTCATTCACCTGTGCTGAGTTCTTGTCATTGTCAGTATCCTGGGCTAGTTCCTGTCTGTTACCTTTTCTTCTTGGTTTACTCTTGCCTCCTTTTTTATCTGCTTCTTTTCCTATATTTTAAAGTACTGAAAAGTGCACAGAACACAAAGACATAGTTTAACAGATAATTATTAAGTGAGCACATATGTAAGTACCACCATACAGGTCCAGCCCCAACTCGAGTCCATCCTACCCACCCTCTCTCCCTTCCTCCCTCTTCCATCCTTGTTTTTATTGTAATAACTCTTTTGATTTTCTTTATAGCTTTGCCCCCTAAGTATACATCCCCAAACAGTGTAGTTTAGTTTTGCATGTTTTCAAACTGTCTGTGTGCATGGTATGACTTGGCGTGACTTGGAATAGGATTCAGTGTGTTTTTGTGTGTGTCTGACTCTACTCAAAGATATTTTTAAGATCTACTCATTGTTGAAAGTAGATGTGGTTTTTTTCCCCCGGCTGCACAGATTTCCATCTTTTCCTGTATTTTCCTCTTTGTTTATTCCCACACACCCTCCCACTGTCCCTAGAGTAATGTTCTTTAAAATATTTAACATAATGGTATAATGATGTAAAAAAATCAAGCAACTTACGTATTTGATTTATATGTAAGCCTATAGAGGGAAGGAATTGAATTGCAAATGTGTTTTTCCCATAGGTAATACATGCGAATATAGTTAATGATAAAGGGACAGAATGAAAATGAAGTGTCCCTCCCTTCCTCTTCTGCCTCTCAGCCGTGCAGTTTCCTTTCCCAGAAAGAAACTGGTGTTACAGTTTCTTATATGTCCTTCCAGAGATATACACAGACTTGTATGTGCAAAGAATACTTACAAACATGAGCCTTTATATACCCAGAGATGCACATACAAATAAACACACCTGTGCAAGTGTGTGTGCACGGATGCCTTCCTGTTCTGCATTCATTCTGAGCGTCATGTGGTTGATGGCTTTTCTCACTTAGTATAATTTGAAGATCTTCCCTATCAGTACATGTAAGGCTACCTCCTTTTTTGTAGAGTTCATAGACTTTCACTGTGTGGATGTTTAACCAGCTGTTCCTGGTGGCATTTGGGTTGTTCTCGATCTTTCTGAATAGCTCTGAGATATGCTATTTCTCAATAGCCCTGAGGTATGTTACTTCTCCGTCCATGAGCATATACAGGCTCGCTCAGCACGTGTGTTTGTGTTAGTTGAATAGATTATGGCCAAATTGATCTCCACAGAGACCACCTAAGAGGGCCTGTTTCTTTTGCCATTATAGGATAAAAACTGGTACTTCTTTTTGGATGAACTTGAGTATCTTTTCACATATTTAAAAGCCATTGAATTTCCTTTCTTATGAACGATCTGTTTGTCCTTTGTCATTTCTCTCTTGGGTTGTTTGGTTTTTTTTTTTTCCCTTTTGGATGCTAAACTTTTGATCTTTTACCTCTGCTGGTTTGCTGCAACTTGTACCAACCAATGCAGCTTTTTGGTTGCAGTTGTGTCTATAATCAAGAGTTCACTCCTCTTAAAAAAAAAAAAAACCTAATTACCTCCCCTACAAAAATTTTTTTTAAGAAAGCATACATTTGGGAGGGTGTAGCTCAAGTGGTAGAGCACATGTTTAGCATGCACAGGGTCCTGGGTTCAATCCCCAGTACCTCCTCTAAAAATAAATAAGTAACCCCTCTCCAAATAAAACCACAAAAATCCCACAAAAAATACAAATATGATTTTTCTTACAGTAATTTTAATTTTTATAATTATAACATAAGATTGATAACTTCCTAATTCTTTACTTGTAACTGTTCTTTAATATATTCCCATCCCTCAAACCAGCATCTCACTAGTTGATTCCCCTTCTTTACCAGTTTGTAGCCAAGGGAGGAGCTCATCAAAACCGGGTCCACCCACTCGCACATGTGTCACACAAGGGAAGTCCACCCCCCGTGCATGTTCGAACACACAAGTCAGTTTGGCCCCTTATGCCAAAAAGGTGCTTCCTGAATTTTTCCCCGTAAGTTATAACATCCCTGTCTTGAGCTTTCACAGCGGTGACGGCTTATGCCTTCCTGTTCAGAGAGGAAACAGCCTGATATTGGGTAACAGTGGAAAGGTTGACTCTGTACTCATTAAGTGACCCTCCCAAGTCTGCTCACCAAGAAGGTGGTTCTCATGGTGGTTTGTAACATAAATCACAAAAGAAGGCGCAATCAGTACAGCAGGGAAGGAGAGGATGGACGTGGAGGTCAGACTGCCAGACTTTAAATTCTGATTCTCCCCCTGAATCCTTTCTGTGCTTCCATTTCCTCAGCTACAAAGCTGAGATGTTTACTGCTTGGCATGATGCCTGGTACCTAGTACGCACTGAACAAATGTTTGCTTTAGAGCTATACATCACGGGACAGTAGAAGTCCGGAGTACATGGGCACAGGCAGAACAGGTGGGTGGAAATTTCTTTTCCTGCAACTGTAGCCTGACTGCTAGGTTAGTCATCTCTAGGTTGGAAGATCCCTTTGCCCGAAATTTCCATTTGATGACTGGGCTCCACCATTGAGATAGAAAGGAATAAGGCCAGAGATAAATGGTATCTCACTGATTGTGAACTTCACCTTCCTGTTCATTCAGAAGGTCGGCAAGTATGTCCTTGGAGGTTACTTCCAGCATGTCAGAGGAGGTTTTCTGAGACGTCTATTGGGTGAGAATTGTTCCCCCTACCAACAGAGAAGCTGTGGACTTCTTGAAGTTTCCTGGAACTTAGACATGGTGATTGAGTGGTGGACGTGACATTCAGTACACAGAATGAACTTAGAAACACGACAGATACTGGCCATCAGGCTAAAGCAGTGCACGACACTGATCCACGGTCAGGATTCAAAAGTGTTGAATTAGTCAGTGATGGCCTTTTTCTTTGATTTATTCATTCACTCAGTATTTAATGGGGTATAAATTTCACAAACCAAATCATTTGAAGAAATCATTTAACTTAATTTAACTGTGACTTTCTGGAGCTTTGGGGCTTTTGTTCGGGCTTACATGAGGATTATGCCTTTAGAATCCTAACGTTCTGTGAATAGTTGGTCAAGTTACACTTTCATTAGTTTGTTGGGGCCGCCTTAACAAAGTACGGGCAACCCGGGTGGCTTAAATGGCAGAAATTTCTTATCTCACAATTCTGGAGGCTAGAAGTCTGAGATCAAAGTGTGGCGGTGTGGTTCCTTCTGAGGGCTGTGGTGGCAGGATCTGTTTCAGGGCTCTCCCCTTGGCTTGTGGGGGGCCATCTTTTCTGGGTGACTTCACGCTGTCTCCCCTCTTTGGGTCTTTCTCTGTCCCACTTTATCTTTTTTATAAGGACAACAGTCATGTTGGATTAGGGTCCACTCTAATGTCCCTACTTTAACTCAGTTACATCTGCAGTGACTATTTCCAAATAAGGTCATATTTTGTGGTGTGGGTGAGGGCTAAAAGTTCAACATGTGCATCTAGGAAGGGTACAGCTCAGCCCATGGAAATATGCTGATTTTCCACTTGATGGACTTTTTTCTCTTTCTTTTTTAAAGATTGTACGTGGCAAGTCAAAGCAAATGATCGAAGCTTCCACGAGCAACCTCATTTTATGAACACAAAGTTCTTTTGTATTAAGGAGAGCAAATACGCGGTAAGTTGATTTTAACTTCCTAAAATTGACTTTATTAAAAGCCAACTTTTCCCAATAGCTGCCATGCTTACTAACTTTGAGGGACACCTGCCCTCCAGGTAACCCTGGCCTGGGGCCATTGAGAATCATCATTCTTTCTCTGGAGTATCATTTTTATTCATCACATTAAGATTAACTACCCTAAGGATGTGTGTGGGGAAGAGGGGTGGCTTGAAATAAAACAAAACAAAATCATGTAGATTGAAATGTTCCCTCTGTATGTACAAAGCTTTCTTAAAATATTTTATGAAAGAATATATAATAGTATCATAGAAGCCTTGTTTTTGACAGTAGTAAAAATTTGAAAGGAATCTTAGTAACGTATCTCCCCCTCCTCTGCCTGTGATGGATTTAGAGACTCTGAAGGTATTTTCACCTGAAAAACGCTCATTACCATTTAAATATGACAAAGGGCACTGGTTGAGTCTGGGCTGAATGTTGCCTGCTAGTTCCCTAGGACTGTTCTGACAAAGCAGCACACAGTGGGTGGTTTAAGGCAACAGAAATTTATTCCCTTACAATTCAGGGGGCCAAAAGTCTAAAATCAAGGTGTCAGCAAGGCTGGTTCCTTCTGGAAGACCTGAGGGAGAGTCTGTTCCAAACTTCTCCTGTGGCTTCTGGTGGTTGCTGACAATCCTTGGTGCTCCTAGACGCGTCACTCTGAGCTCCGCCTCTGTCTTCACACAGCCTCCCTGTGTGTTTCTGTGTCTGTGCTCGGTTTCCTCTACTGGGGATGGCAGTTGCTAGGTTGGAGCCCACCTTAATCCAGTATGACGCCACTGTAACTTGATTACATCTGCAAAGACCGTACTTCTAATTATTTCCAAGTATCTGCAAAGACCGTATTTCCAAGTAAGATGAACTTCACAGGGATCAGCGTCAGGACTTGAGTATAATTTGGGGGAGCCCCAAGCCAATATGTTTTACTTTTTCTTATCCAGTAACCTCCATCCCTCTTAAGTAAAAGAATGTTTCTTTTCCAGCTTTGCCACCCATGTTGCCATCTCCCGTTTTCTCCCCATCTCTGCCCCATTTTCGAAGAGGCTTTAAGGGGTCAAGGAACCCAACAGCTGGGTGCATTGGGTCACAGATTTGCCTTCGAGACCTTGGAGGCAAATTAGGTCCCTGTGTCCCTGTAGGCCACAGGACTCAGTGATTTTTGCAGGTGTATTTACATTGTGATGCTCTGATAAGTGTGTGGCATCGTTTAGAATGACTTTCTTATTTTTTCCAACAGAATAATGCAATTAAAACATACAAATATAATGTGTTTACCTTTCTACCACTGAATTTGCTTGAGCAGTTTAAGAGAGCGGCCAATTTATATTTCCTGATCCTTCTTATCTTACAGGTAATACCCTTTGATACCTTAAATCTGTTTGGAATTGTGGTGACTTGATAACGTTTAGATTGTTATTATTTAAGTTGCATATAAATTGTGAATCATCTTGAAAGTTTCTGATACTGACATCTGGGTTCTGCACGTAAGGGATCATGCCTTATGGACAGAACCGGCTCGAAAGTGTTAAAATGAGCAGGAAACAGGAGCAAATGGGAATGTGATTTTAATTCTGTATTTTAAAAAATTCAGTTTCATGCTGATGTCACTGTTAAAACTGGTTTCCCTGGAGTGAGTGCAGTAAAAATCTTCACTTTGTTATAAAAAAAAGTATACCTTAAAATTAAATCTACTTTTTAATGCTTGGCCTTTATTGTTTTATTGACCTGCCAAAATATCATTACTTTTTATTAATATTTTGGTCATCGTCAAATTATTTTTGTGAACTGGTTTTATACTGGAAAGGCTTGGATTTTTTTCCTCAGGTTTTTTTTTTTTCCTCCTTAATGGTAGCAAGGAATTCACTTACTTGGGGGCATTAATTTTATCTGTCTAGGAACTAATGTTACGGTCAAGGGAACTCGACCCCCTCCAGTTACCACTCAGCGTATCAACCTTCAGCAGCTGGTGTGCAGGTTCCAAAGGGTACCACGTCCACTCGCTTTGATCAGTTCTTTATATCAAGTGTTGGATTTGCAGAGCAGTCTCACCGGCTGGGATTCACCCCCGACAGTTTTATGAAAATTGCAGCATGTGTGTCTGGTGGGGATGGAGGGTGCACGGATTAGAGAGGAGAGAAGGCATGAGAGGGAGAAATGGACCCTCAGTTCAGTAGAATATAAGACCTGCTGACTTGATTGGAAAGGGTGGTCTCCTTATGAAGGGGGACCTTTGAGACAGGCTTGTGTCGAGACAAACAGCACCAATTTTAAGGTGCTGCTGTGTGGTGAGCGGGCTGCTTGTCCCTTACTTCCTTCCAGCAGGGAAAAGGGAGTCCCACATATGGGCGATAATGCGGAAAATGGCCTTCCTCTCTTCCAACTGTCCCCCGGTTGATGGGAGGTCCCCCTCTCCCACGGTTCTGAAAGTCTAGCCATCCAAATTAGGGTACCGGGAATAGCCTGAGACAGCTCTTTCTCTGCACTGTTACTTAATTCTTGCACTCTGCGAGGTAAGTACTATCATAACTTCCATTTTGCCAAGAAGAACTGAGGCCTGGGAAGGCAGAGGAACTTGCTCCAAGTCCCGTAGCCCTAAGTGATAGAGCTGGTAGGACTTGGACCTGGAGTTTGATTCCAAAGCTTGTCATTTTTGCCACTGATGGCCCAGTGATCAATAGGATGGTTGTAAGAGGTCTTTACTAAACTGGCTTCCCAATCTTTTATTCCAACTTGACAACCACCTTGATGGATGCAGGGCTTCCTACAGGGCCAGCCTCTTTCTTGGCTAGACCAACACCGATAACCATGAAGGAAGCCCTTTCTTCTTGTGCCCCCCCAAAGATGCCCCACCCAAACACTAGCTTCCTAAGGCAGCCACTACTTACTGCCATCTTTGCCTCCATCATGGGACCCTCAGACCACTGGCTGAGCAACCAGCAGTGTAGAGCTTGCTGTATGCATGGTCTAAAAATTAAAGGACTACTTCCCACGCGTCTGCACCCAACACTGTCCCCCACCCCTGTTAATTATGACTTTCACAAAACATTTAGAGTAGTTTTCTTTTAGGTATCATGCTACAAAGCCTCCTTGGTGTCCAGTTAAGGTCAAAATGAGGTGATTTCAGGAGCCACTGTCCTCTGAGTTCTGTTCCAGGAGGCCAGAAGCGAGAGAGGGATGGAGAGAGGGATGGAGAGGCCCAAGAAAGGTTAGCTGGATGCTTTGTTCCCTTCTCCTGTCCTCTCTGCCGGATGCAGACTTGGGTGATGATGGAGATTAGACTTAAAAATCAGCAAGTTTAGAAACAGCAGTTGCCTGGAGATTAGTTGTGCCTTCATGGGTGCACATGACACCCTTTTATCTCTTTCAGACAATCCCTCAAATCTCGACCCTGGCGTGGTACACCACCCTGGTGCCCTTTCTCGTGGTGCTGGGCGTCACGGCCATCAAAGACCTCGTGGACGATGTGGTAAGGATTTCTTGTGCAGTTTCCTCCTCTCCACTGCAAGTGTATTTTCAAATGGCATTAATACTTGACATTTTGAGATGATTAAGATAAACCTTTCCCACCCCTCCTCTAAAGGCTCGCCATAAAATGGACAAAGAAATCAACAATAGAACGTGTGAAGTCATTAAGGATGGCAGGTACCGTGCCTTTGTTCAATGTGGGGCTGTAATTACGGTATCTCATCTCCCCAGCCTTATGCTGTCCAGGGCTTTGCCCAGATTCCCTGACACCCTGCCCGATTGCCCAGCTATCGTGCTTGCTTCCTTCGCTGTGCTTTTAGAGTGTTTTGCTTTCGCCTTTCTTACTACGATCTGAATTTTATTCGAATTATTTATGTTGAAGTCTCATCTTCTGTCCAGAACTATTAAGCTTCTCGGGGAGACTGTCCTGGTGGTGTTTGTTTTTGTGTCCACCAGCGCATCTAACACACAGAAGGTGCTCAATAAATGTTTGTTGAAGTAACGTAGTCAGTGGTGACCCGTGTGCCGGTTCAGGGACCAGGAATGCGTTGCTTTTTGAGCAGGAGCCTCGAGGCAGAGCTACAAATTCACATGCTAAAAGTGATGACTAAGGCCCAATTCAGAGACTTTTTATGTGTCAACACTGAGGAAAATAACCCAATTTACAGCCACGCTTCAACTGTGTCTCATTTGAATATAGGCTATTTCAATCTATAAATATGTTTAGATGCTTTTTTTTCCCATTACAAATAAATGGATTCTGTTCCAAAGGTTACCTTCCAGGTCACTTGGAATCCCTCTCTTGGAGGGTGGTGAGATTCGTGTAGCCCACAGCCTGGCTAATTGCACTGGGAAAGAGTAGCCTGGGTAGCCTTGAATTGGGGTTAGGAGTGCTTATCCGGCAGGGCTGTGGCCCCAGCAGCCTGCGCAGTCGGGTCAGGCCTTTGTGGGTGGGGACTTGGGCATCCGTGGTGCAGAGCGACAGGGGCGTCCCAAGGGGAAATTGAACATCACAGTGGAAGAAGCCAATGGAATTGCCTCTAATACCCCCAGGAGCTGTGGCAAGAAGATGCTTAATTGATTTGTAACTTGAGACCCACACGCAAATTGCTAATTTGTCATCTTAGAAATACTGAGTAAGCCAGAAAGAGAAAGAAAAATACCATATGATATCACTCATGTGTGGACTCTTAAAAACAAAACAAAACAAAACACAAAAAGAAAAGAAAAAAAGAAAACATTAATGAACTTACCTACAAAACAGAAACAGGCTCACAGACATAGTAAACTTACGGTTACCGGGGGGAAAGGGGGTGGGAAGGAATAAATTGGGAGTTGGAGATTTACAAATACTAACTTCTATATATAAAATAGATTAAAAAAAATTATTCTGTATAGCACAGGGAACTATATTCAACATCTTGTACTAACCTATGATGAAAAGGCACATATGTATGTGTATGTATGACTGAAACATTATGCTGCACACCAGAAATTGACACATTGTAACTGACTATACTTCAATAAGAAATTTTTTTTTTAAATTGAAAAAAAGAAATACTGAAATGTAAACTACCATCCCTTTTAGGGAAGGATAAGCCAAGTTAAAAAAAAAATCCAGAGATTAAAAACCGTGTATTAAATTCTTGTAAAATTGGGGAAACTGGGGTATAAACATACATTTGAAATATACTTTAAGTCTCCAGGTCTGTTTTGTCCATAAATTAATGGGAGGACAAGCATAGTAATTGGATTTCTGCCTCCAAAATGTTGTTGGTTGTGGTAGGTTCCTAGTATCTGTTAGCATTATTTTTTCTTTATGTGAAAAGCTTTAAAGCAGGCTACAGGCAGACCTCTTTTTATTGCCTTTCACTTTATTGAGCTTCAGAGATACTGCATTTTTTATAAATTGAGGTTTGTGGCACCCTGTGTCAATCAAGGTGCCATGTTTTCAACAGCATTGGCTCATTTCATGTCTCTCTGTCACACGTTGGTAATTCTTGAAATATTTCAAACTTCATCATATTATTTTTTTGTTAGGGTGATCTGTGATCAGTGATCTTTGATATTATTGTTGTGAAAAGAATCACAACTCACTGAAGGTTAGATGACGGTTAGCGTTTTTTAACAATTAAGTATTTTTAAGTAAGGCGTGGACATTGTTTTTTAGACATGATGCTGTTGCACACTTGACAGGCTACAGTACAGTGTAAACATAACTTTAAATATGCACGAGGAAACTAAATATCTCGTGTGACTCGCTTTATTGCAATATTTGCTTTATTGCGGTGGTCTGAAAGCCAGCCTGCATTATCTCCTCGCTCTGCCTATCCTGTATCTTAAAACTTTAAAAAATGTTGTTTTTGAGACATTTAAATGGATGTTTCCTATGGAATTTATTACCAAAGGAAGAGGTCTTTTTATTTTATCAACATCCTTATGAAATTAACTACAAAGGTGATACACACTTGTTGAAAAGATACATTAAACAAGAGAGAGGAGGCAGGCTCTAACGCTCCATGAAGGCTCCAGGTCACCTGGATGGGAGCCAGTAAAACCTCCCTGTCCTGGGACCAGCAGCGAGCAGGTGCTGGTTAACTGAGGAAAGGAAGGAGGAGGGCTGGGAGCCCAGGGCAGGAGCAGAAACCAAGGGGTGGCACGTGCCTCCTTCCCACACATTGAAGGAGCCGCCATTAATCCTTGACTGACGTAGACTGGGAAGGACACCTCTAGTCACCACCGCCATTGTCACTGCGTCCAGAGGAGAACGCGATCCTATGACCCCTTAACTGTCAAATGGCTGAACTTTTGGCAAACCTTTTCCCCGTGGTTTACATGTTTTCTCAGAATCTGTGGCTTCCAGGCAGAATAATTTCAAAGCCCTCGCCAGTAACTTAAAAAAAATATATATTATTATTATTATTTTGGTTGGGGGAGGTAGTTAGGTTTATTTATTTATTTTTAGAGGAGGTACTGGGGATTGAACCCAGAACGTCATGTATACTAAGCATGCCCTCTACCACTTGAGCTATACCCACCCCTCACCAGTAACTTTTAAAAAGCCACTAAACTATCATTCTTTTTAATACTCAGATTCAAAATTGCCAAGTGGAAAGAGATTCAAGTTGGAGATGTCATTCGTCTGAAAAAAAATGACTTCGTTCCAGTAAGTGGACAAGCTCTGGTGTCTCATTCCTTGTCCTCCCATCTGACCTGGCGCTTGGCTTTGCCTGAGTCGGGAGGGGTCTCCGTGTCATTGGTGTGTTTTGTTTCAAACAGGCCGACATCCTGCTGCTGTCCAGCTCTGAACCCAACAGCCTCTGCTACGTGGAAACGGCTGAACTGGATGGGTAAGTGAGTCTTAGGTGGGCCCGTTTGAAAGCTGACCTCTGAAGGCACATTCCTTACATTGAAGGCTGTGCTCTTTGGATGAGAAGCCCTGAGGTCTGGCTTTGCCTCTCCCCCCTCTGTTGGCCTCTCTTTGTCTTGGTTTTATTCCCTAGTTAGTTCCTGCTAGGACCAACAACAAGACAATAATGGTCTTACTCCCTAGTAGACAAACCTCTCTTTGTCTCATTTCATCTCCCTATTTGAAAGGGCCAAACCTGTCTTTCCCCACCTTTCAGGGAAGGTAAAAGGGTTAATGGCAGAATCTATCCGTGGGCCCTTTGTAAACTGCTGAGCAGTGACCAGACACAGCCTGATGGCTATTAATATAATCTATCTCAGAAAGAAAGGTCAGATTTGTAAAATGTTTGCCAATGGACAATTTTGTTGGTTTCAGTTATTATGCTACCACTTGAAAGAGGATTAAGTTCAGCTTTTGATCATTTTGACCAGTTTTCAGTACATTTATGGAGCGCCTGTTAGGTTGCATTAGCTTTACACGATAGCTCATTTAATCTTCTCAGCATCCCTGTGAGACGAGTGTTCTTATTACCTCGACGTTACCCAAGAGGAAACTGAGGCACTAGGCGGTGAGGTCGCCTGCCCAAGGTCACACAGTGAGTGGCAGAGCTGGGGCACTGCTGCCCTGTGCTCGCTCTCGGGACTGGTGCCCGCATGTACTTCCCATCCTGGCGTAAACCCCTTTCCTCACACCCTAGATGTGCATAAGCTTCTTTATGGAGAGAGATGAGATCGTCTGAGAAAAAACGAGAGCTTTCTCTGCTCTGTAAATCAGTTGATTGTTCAGTCGTAACTAGAAAACAGCAGTCACTCCCATGAGTGAGAGATTCTAAAGCTTCATGAAGATATAAAATCCTCGCATGCCCTGTCAGAGCAAACGGAATGGAAAGTCAAGAACTGCCCATCAACTTCTTAGTACGTGGAAATGCCCCGTCAGCATTTGTGGAAGTTGTACGGTCATTCTTCGTAAGAAGACAGGCTTTCTCTCCAGCGCATGTGTGCCCAGCCTGGCCCTGCGTGTCCTCTTGGATCTGCCTCGCCTTCCAGTGTCGGGGATGGGGGGACATGCCAAGTACTGGGGCTAAGGTTACCCTCTCCTTTCCTCCTTTCTTAGAATTTTCTTTCTAACACGTAGGATCTGGTTATTAACTCTGGAAAATAATACGTTGACACTTTCTGTAACAAAGTCTTGAGTCTTGACACTTTCTGTAACAAATAAGTTTTGGAGAATTATCTCAGTGTGATTAAATATTGGAAGCTACAGTTTTAAACAGTGGTTTGACAGCCCAGGCTGCTGGTAAGAATTACGTTAGTAAGAAGGAGGAAGGGAGGTTCCTGGATGTCTCTGTCCTTCCCAGATGGCCCCACAATTACAAACAGCAAAGGGGGCCAGCACTTCCCAGGTCAGGAGTTTCTCTCTAGTTCATGGGATAACTTCATCCAAACCTGAAGTTCCAAGGTGAACAGGGAGTTTAAAAATAGCAAAAGCAAATTATTTAGCTTTCACTTCCAAGTCTGTCCAATGTTACTTTGTATAATTTTCTTTAAACTCCTTTTCAAATTCTGAAATTTGTTCGGTTCTTTTTTTCCCCCTCTCTCCTTTTAGAGAAACCAATTTAAAGTTCAAAATGGCACTGGAAATCACACACCAGTATCTCCAAAAAGAAAATTCCTTGGCAACATTTGATGGTTTGTGCTAACATGTCTTATTTTGTTTTAAATTTTAATGGCTTGATTTAGACCCTATTAATTAAAGCCAGAAACTCTTTCATATGCGTGTACTTATGTGAATCCTATCTTTTTAAAAAGGTTTTATTGAATGTGAGGAACCGAATAACCGACTAGATAAGTTTACAGGAACACTATTTTGGAGAAAGACCAGTTTTCCTTTGGATGCTGACAGAATTTTGTTACGCGGCTGTGTGATCAGAAACACCGACTTCTGCCATGG
The DNA here is from genome assembly GCF_036321535.1 of Camelus dromedarius. Lineage (NCBI taxonomy): Eukaryota > Metazoa > Chordata > Mammalia > Artiodactyla > Camelidae > Camelus > Camelus dromedarius. The sequence goes on along the minus strand of NC_087463.1, from coordinate 14,479,674 downwards.
ATTGGTCATTTTTGCAGGTACTTTCAGGGTCTTTTGGGAAATTGATCCAAACGCTCATTAAAGATTTAAAGGAGGAAATTGATTTTCTGTCCCTTCTTTGTTGAAACCAAAGAAAGTCGTTTTATTGACGTGCTGGTGAATTGATTTTCCCGACTGTTGATCGTATTGAAGTTTCCTTTTTTAGGCGCTGACACTAAAATGATGAAGAATAGTGGGAAAACCAGATTTAAAAGAACTAAAATTGATTACTTGATGAACTACATGGTTTACACGGTATTTATCTTCTGTTCTAGTTGATTGTGGTGCTTCTAGTTTTGTTGTGTGTTGTTCTCATGCAGTCTCATCTCTGTAGGCAGGTGGAAGAACTCTGGTGGTGGGGAGAGGAGGTTCCCTCACCTTTTCACAGAAATGTTACATTTCTAATAAGAGAATCTCTCTGGGAATGGAGATTTCGGTTGTGGGGCGCCCTGAGTGGATGACTGGAGTGACCAGTTGGGAAACCAGGGAGCTCGAAATAAGCCAGTGGCACTGGGCTTCTGAAGTCAACGTGGGGTTGATTTTAGTTGCTGTTAGTTTCTCATAATGGTTCTTTTAAAAGCAAACCTTTCTCTCCCCCAACATATGCTGTTTAAGTCCAAATATAAGGCAAGTTTAGGTATAAGGTGTGCCGGGGTCCCCAGGAACCATCCCCAGTTTCAGTGATTCTCGAGGAGGACTCACAGAATTCAGTGGGTAGTTGTCCTCACAGTTAGGACCTATTATAACTCATCACAAAGCAAGACCAGCAAAGGGAGAAGGCTAATCGAGCAAAGTTCGGGGGAAACCCGGCACGGGCTTCCAAGAGTCCTCTCCCAGTGAGGTCACACCCAGAAGACACTTCTCGGCCCCAGCGACAATTTGTGTCAGCCCGTGTGGAGTATTAGGGAAGCTCGTTAGAGACTCTGCCTGCGTCTTACTGGGGAACCATCATGTAGACACTGCCTGCCGGGCATGTACCAAAATTCCAGACTCCCCAAAGGAATGTGGGCGGGCAGCATAAGCCATACTGTTTTACACAAACAGTTAGGCACAGTGAGCCATTCTTACCGAGGAATAAGAAATAAGGAATCGGGAAACCCTTCCAAAATCTAAGTTCCCACGTGCCAGCCAGTGGCCACCCTGGCAAGCAGGACTTCTGAGGATGGCAGTCTCAGCCCTGCTATGTTAACTCATCTCCACGTAAGGGTTGGAATGTAAGACACCACCTTCTCTTCTGAAAGATAATTTTGGGAACGAAACCGCACCTTACATGTAGTGTATAGGATAAGTCAATCAATCACAAAAATCAAATAGACTTTCCAAGCATTTGTATGGAACTGTTTATAGTTTAAGTGTGTTGTTTTTACAGACTACTAAGTTACCATAAGTATGTAAAGTATTAGGTAAGAATAAACGTAACTGTTGTATGTCTTTTAGATCTTTGTTGTTCTCATCTTGCTCTCCGCGGGCCTTGCTATCGGCCATGCTTACTGGGAAGCTCAAGTCGGCAATTACTCTTGGTACCTCTACAGTGGGGAGGACGCTACTCCCTCCTACCGTGGCTTCCTGAATTTCTGGGGCTACATCATTGTTCTAAACACCCTGGTGCCCATCTCTCTCTACGTCAGGTAAGGCTGTCTTCTCTCTGACTTTTTGCTTTAAGCAAAGAACATGATACATCTTCCCAACTTAGCACCTTCATTGCTAGCAACAGTCGTTTCAGACGTCATAAGGAACAAGTAAGAAAACAGCTTTCATTTCAGAATCGAGGGTAACTGAGGGAAAGGAAATTAACGTTGGCGTGTCTGCTCTGTGCCAGGCACGGCACCTCGTATCTCAGCCACTTTATGGATAAGGCTGCCAGAGTTCAGAGATCGAACTCTACCCCTGCAGTCAGTCGCTGGGCAAGATTCCCTCTCACTGGGCTTCAAAGCCCAACCATAAGGAAGAGCTGGGTGAAGATTTAGAATGCCATGGAAAAAAAACTTAAGTTGTTTTCCTTTCCAGCAGCCTTCCTAACCTTTTATGTGTGCCTTCCTTATTACCACCTGCTACACCTAAGGCTTGTAAAACTCACTGGGCTTCCTGGAGGCTCCCTTCTGATGGGAATACCACCCTCCGTACCCACCTTCAGCCTCTCCAAATGCTCTGTTTCTCATCTCAGCCTCCACTGCAATGGAAGCATTAGGGTCGTATCTCTGACAAATGGTAATCACCTTGTTTTGTGGTATTTCTTCCTTTTTTCCTTTTTTAATATCAAAGTTCACTGTACTGGTCAGTTGAACTTTAGGCCATCAGGAGAGAAATTGTGTCTTGAAATATACCAAGGAGTCTGCTCTTAGTTCCAATAAGTAATAGCCCAGAGGCATACAGGACCACGTGCACACCTGTAATTAGAAGCATTTATTTTATTTTAATTTTATTACATGTGCATTTGTTTTATTTTTAATTTTATTACATGGAGTCACTGTTGTTCTTTTAGTGAAGAGTGAAGCCGTGGGGAGCCAAGTGTTTACAGTTACTTTAAAAAAAAAGAAAAACAAAACTGAGATGAGTTTTACCTTTGTTAGGGGAATTACTATACAGATTATTTTGTCTCTATTTATAAATATATGTTATAAAATAAACTGTATGTGTGGTTTTAGGTTTAAAACGGTCATGGCATGTGACTAATAAGATTTTTTGGTGTTTCTCTTGGATGTAAAGGTCCTTTTGAAACATAATTGATCAGGTCATTTCAGAGGGTATCTCCACTTGGTTTCTAGCCCTACAGTAGCTTACCGTCCCATTCAGAATAGACTCATCAAAGCCACACTAGGATCCTCAAGGCCCAGCGCAATCTGGTGCTCTGGCCTCCACACCTAACCATCACCTCCAGCTCCTCTGCCCACTCCCTGGGCTCCCCCAAGCCTTCTTGAACTCCTTGGCTGTACCAGTGCCTGCCCCAGGGCCTTTGCGCCTGCTCTGACCTCTGCCTGGGACATCCTTCTCCCATATCTACGTGGCTGCTCTTTTATTTCCTTCAGGTCTCTACTCAAATATCATCTTATACTCCTGGCTTTTCCGGACCCACTGTATCTTAAAGATCTCTTCCACTGCCTATTGGTCTCTGTTTCCCCTTACCATGCTTTGATTTTCTACAGAGAATCTCCAGCACCTGCTGTAGTGTATATTTACTGCTTTATTTACTTGTCCATCTCCACTAGAAGGTAACCTCCTTGAAAGCAAGGATTTTGTCTCTTTTGTTTACTGATGTGCCATCCCTGTACTAGGATGGTGTCTGGCACATAGTAGGCACTCAGGAAATACTTAAGGGAGGAGAGATGGTGGGCGTTATCTTTCCATCTGTTTAGCATATTATAAAGACATCCTTTGCCTACCGAATAGTTGCTGGATGTGTGTACAGCTTCTTTATAACTGAGACATATTTAATTAATTATAAGAGTTTTTTTAAATAGTTTTTTTTTGAATTGCAGAATTTTTTTTTCACAGGCTGTGTGATTGTTCTCTTTGCTTATTTATTTGTTTATTTTTCCCTTAACAGAGGCACTGGGAATTGAACCCAGGACCTCGTGCATGTCAAGCACATGCTGTACCACTGAGCTATAGTGATAGTTTTTAAGTGGAAACGATCCATTTTAGAATATTGTATTTTGGACATTCTGTAACCTTATAAGAATTAAGGAAAAAGTTGTGCTTTTTCACAGTGTGAAATCACAATTTAGGGGTTATTTGCCAAAAGCCCTCTGCCCTGCTTGAGAGCACACAGGGGTGCGTAGCCTAGTGGACCGTCCCTCCCTTTGCCATACAACTGGGGGGAGCTGGACATTCCAGATGTCCCTGAGTGCGATGCAGAATGAGAGCAGAGTAGGTATTGCCACATCGTATGGTGTCCCCTGCGGTGTTACCATGTCACCCACATGGGCTGTGTGTTCTAAGCATGGGGCGCCATGGCCGGATGGGCTCGGGAGTGGGTGGGAAATGACACTGAGAGGGCGGTTTGAACCTGAAGTTGGAGAAAGATCTGTTTGGTCAGGAGAACCCCGAGGCTGGGCACATGGGTCACTGCAGGGCTTGTGTCTTTGCGGATAAGTAGCTCACCCCCGTACAAAGTGCAAAGTGGGGACGAGACCCAGTGCCTGCCTTGTGCCTGAAAACTCTGTTGAAAGTCATCTTTTGCCTTCCTAGCGTGGAAGTGATTCGTCTTGGGCAGAGTCACTTCATCAACTGGGACCTGCAGATGTACTATGCTGAGAAGGACACGCCCGCAAAGGCGAGAACCACCACGCTGAACGAGCAGCTGGGGCAGATCCATTACATCTTCTCTGATAAGACGGGGACACTCACACAGAATATCATGACCTTTAAAAAGTGCTGCATCAATGGGCACATTTACGGTGAGTGGAAGCCATGACTCAGTCCCTGATCGTGTCTGACCAGAGGCCACCTTCCCAGAGTGGCTCCCCTGTCCCAGTGCAGAGCCCTGGTGGTCACTCGGGTGATGCTTCCCAAGCGGCATCCGTGGTGGCACTGGGATCGCAGGCATGGGGAGGTCAGGAGTCAGAAACAGGCACACACTCCTCAGAAAATTAACCTGCTCTGTGATCCAGCAGTCCCACGTTTGTAGCAGCATTATTCACAATAGCTAAGTGTAGAAGTAACCAAACTTACTTCTAAGTGCCCATCAGTGGGTGAATGGAAAAGGAAAATGTGGTGTTTACACACAATGGGGTTATTCAGCCTTAAAAATGAAGGAGATTCTGACACATGCTATCACTTGGATGACCCTTGAGGACGTTATGCTAAGTGAAATAAGCCAGACATAAAGGGACACATACTGTATGATTCCATGTATGTGAGGTACTCAGAGGAGTCAAACTCATAGGGTCAGAAAGTAGAATGGTGGGTGCCAGGGGCTGATTAAATAAAGACAGTACAATTTTTTTTTACAAAGCTATAAGAATGTCATATGCTTGCCACTTGGAGGAAACTGTCTACTGTGAGTATAATTTCTCATCACATCAGTGAGCAAGGTGGGAAACCAAGGGGCTGAGGATGGGGTTCCCCTGAGAGTGGTGGCAGCCCCTTCTGAGCTGGGGGACATGAAGTACTTTAAAGGACAGGATTCTGGCCCCAGAGGAGATTGCAGTGTTGAGGGACAGGCCCCAGTATTGGAACCTCTAGACCAGGGGCCAGCAAACTTTTTCTGCAAAGAGCCAAATAGGGAATATTTTGGCCTCTGCAGACCACATGTGGTCTGTATCAAATATTCTTCTTCTTCTGTATGTTCTGCTTGTTTTTAACCACTCTTGAAAAACCATTTACACCACTCTTGTTGAAGCCGTTCTTAACTCGAGGGCTGCCCAGAAACAGGCTGTAAGACCCACAGACTCAGTTTGTTTGTCCTGTTTGTTTCTCAGGAGACCATCAGGACACTTCTCAGCACAATCATAGCAAAGCAGAGGTGAGTCCTTTCACTTACAAAATCCTTTGGGGTGTGTATGAGTTTCCTGGGCTGTCACAAACTACCACGGAATGGGTAGCTTAAAACAACAGAAATGCATTCCCTCGCAGCTCTGGAGGCGAGAAGTTTGAATTCATGTGTCAGTAGGATCCATTCCCTCTGGAGGCAGTCCCTAAGGCAGGATCCTTCTCTGCTTCTTCCCGGCTTCTGGTGGTTGCCTGCTGTCCTTGGTACTCCTTGGCTTTGCAGACACAACACTCAGAAATCTGCCTCTGTCATCACATGGCCTTCTCCCTGTGTGCCTGTGTCCAGATTTCCCTCCTTTTATAAAGATTACCAGTCACTGGGTTAGGGCCCATTCTAATCCAGTATAACCTCATCTTCACTTGATTCCATCCAACAAAACCTTATTTCCAAAGAAGGTCCTGTTCCCAGGTGCCAGGTTTAGGACCCCGAGGTGTCCTTTTAGAGGGGGACACAATTCGACTCACAACAGGCTGTCGTTTTGTTTTAAGACAGGTGTGAGCCTCCTGACATCCAAAATGTGTTCAGGTCCTAAGGTGATGTTTGCCTGAAGACGTGGCTTCAAAGAAAAGTTCCTATCGTTTGTTCTGCCCAAATCACATTTTCTTTTCTTCCTCCTCTTCTTGCAGCAGGTGGATTTTAGCTGGAATATGTATGCTGACGGGAAGCTTGCATTTTATGACCATTATCTCATCGAGCAAATCCAGTCGGGGAAGGAGCCGGGAGTACGACAGTTCTTCTTCCTGCTGGCGGTGTGCCACACGGTCATGGTGGACAGGCTGGACGGTGAGTGGTCCTCTCACACCTCGGACACAGGAGACCAGCGTTCTCAGTTTACAGATAACTCGTGCTCGGGACCTGAATGCCAGTAAAGTTGTGCGCATGACAGGTTTGTCAAACCTCCACCCAGGTGATGAAGGTCCGTGGTCCCCTTCCACTAGATGGTACATGGGGCAGCAAACCATGAAACAGGCTCCTGGCCTCCAAAAATGTACATCTCCTTCGCAATTCTAGCTCCAGATGTGTTTATCACTTTGGAAATGAAATCTTATCGGTAGGAGAAATGATTGACTCGCATTAAGAGAAGACTCAAAATCTTCCCACTGTCTGATTACTTAATATTTATGGAGAGGGAAGAGTCAAACCTTATCTGGATTGGAAGTGGACTTGAAACTTGGGCAATCTTTATGACTGAATAATTTCAGAGAGAACTTATTTTCTAGATTAGATATGTCTTGGGTTGGATATAATAGCTGCCAAAGCTGAGGCCTCCTTAAGGTGCCTTTTTCATTCAAAGGAGCATAATTTATGTATGTGCATTTGCATGGGAACACGCAAAGCTGACTTACACGATACTCTGCAGAGTTCTTAGAGTTCTTTATCACATACGGACATAATGATAAATTACAGAGATTAAACATGTGCACTCTGGAAAGAGCAAAAGGCACCTGTTTGGCATGTCCATTTTCCACTTTAATCAGCACAGCATACGAACGTCCCTCTCCATTTTCTGACCCTGAGGTTTCACACGTAGTGGATAAAACCTCCAGAGGAGAAACAGGCCTAAAAACTGAATGCGCAGAAGCTGTATGTGATCTCTTGCAGCAGGCTTCAGAGAAACTTGTTCTTCAAGGATGAATCTAATAGTGCAATAAAGCCAAGATAACAGCAGAATTCAGATCGGGGTGGATACATGGAAGGGACTCTCAGCGAGCCAAGTGGGGGCAGATAGAAAGGGGTAAGACCAGGTCACGAACAACCGAAGCAGAGGTCAAGGTCTGTTTGACCAGCCCAGCACGTTGTACTCACATAAGGATCAAGTGCGATATTTTTAAGCAACTTGGTTCTCTTACGTTTTGACTCATTAGTAAAACCATTCTCCTTTTTTTTGAGTGTGTGGTGGTGTTAATTTGAAAGCTAACCAGCCAGCTTAGCCAAGTGTACATTCATCTTACAGTCTGTTTTCTTTCTGCAATTTTATGGGAAGAGCCCTGGACTGTGCGCTGGAGATGGGCGTAACAGTTTTGGTTCCTGCCATCACATACAATACAGCCGTCTGTCTGGGCAATAGCTTCCTCAGTGTTGCAGGAGGAAGACTGGAGTTCAAAGCCCTTTCCAGCCTGACATTGTGTAGCTCTTTGACCCACTGTCCACTGAGGCAGAGTGGTACATCCTGAGGAATCTTTTCCCCACGTAGCCTGTGGTAGGCAATTGCTCTGGACACTGAAAATGAAGGCAAGTTGGATTCCTAGGTGCAGGAGGCTAAAAGAGAAATTGATTTTGGCTTTGATACATATAAGTATCTTGAAAAGGGTCCATTGGAACGGACCTTGGGGATAACTCCTCCAAATTTTTAGGGACAGAAATTCAGACCCAGAAAGCACAAAGACCTGCCTGAGCTCAGAAGGCAGGTGAAAACTCACTTTAACTGAGTCCCTCCACCCCACACCATGCTGGTGTGCCTCTGCTCGCATTCCCTCTTTTACAAGAATAGTGGAGATTGGTTCCTTTTATTACGCACAACATCAACAAGAGAGGGGACAGAATCCTTTCGTGCGTGTCCAACAGATAGTTTATGTGGCCCAAGCGTTGAGTACACGTGGGGCACACGGAGGCCAAGTGTGGAGACGCTGCGTTGGTTGTCTACTGCTCTGTGATGGATCACTGCAACCCGGTGGCTTATTCATTAGCTCACAGTTCTTTAGGTCAGGGGTCTGGGCACCACATGACTGGGTTCTCTGCTAAGAATCTCCCTCCAGGTCAGGCCACATTGTCATCTGGAGGTCAGTGTCCTCTTCCAAGCTTATGGCACGATTCAGGTCTCTGTGGTTGCAGGACGGAGGTCTCCATTTCCTTGCTTGCTCTGCTCCCAGAGGCCTCTCTCCTTCCTTGCCACATGTTTCCTTCCATCTTCAAAGCCAGCCATGGAGAATTTCCCTTCCATCAAACCCCTTTTATGCTTCAAATCTCTCTCCCTGAGCAGAGCCCTGTCTCTTTTGAGGACTGACCCAGTTAGGTTGGGAATACCCAGATAATATCCTTAAGGTCAACCAGTTTGGACCTTGATTATATCTGTAAAAATCCCTTCTTGGCAGTACCTAGATTAGAGTTTGCTTGAATAACTAACTGGGAGAAAGTGTGTATGTACCCGGTGGGGGAAGGGCGGTGGAGGTGGGTGGCCTTAGGGCCATCTTAGATTCTTGCCTCTGGCAGAGGCTATGTCAGAGCAGAATGTGAAAGGCTTGGAGGCATCTTCTGCACCAGAAGGCCTTTAAGTTGGGACGCACCATGAGATTATGATGAGAGAGCTGTGTTTTAGGAGTTTGGATCAGGGACACACTGCAGTGAGGAAAGTGAGGACCTGGATAGCGTGGGGTCTTTGGGAAGGGTGAGAGAGTGACCAATGTGGGGGACATCCAGCAGACGATGTGAAGGGAGTGAGGGGACTGAGGGGAGGGACTCGTCTGAGAGGTAACTTGTTGCACGCCTGGTGACCGGAAGATTATCAGCCAGAATGGAATCAGGATAGTGAGGGGTGGGGTTTGTTGTCTGAGCACGTTTTTATTTGCATCAGTTCCGTGATCCACAAATTAGTCTGTAAAAGAAAAAGTCTCTTGGGTTGCATGTAAGTGTGTGGTAAACAGAGTTCTCTTCAGAAATGGTTTCAGGGGGTTAATTTTTAGTCCAAGTTGCCTCCTACAAACATCGAGTTGGAGTTTGGACCAGGTCTCTGAAACACCTCCCAGTGGACCCTGCAATTCTGTGAGCCTCTTACTAGGACAAAATGGCAGGGTTTTCTTCTAATGATAAAAATATCAATGCTTGTTCCTGATATGATTGTCTTACTTGTGGGAACTTTACCGCCTTTTATCATTTTGTTCCTTTTTTCTGTTGGAAATAAGTTCCCCTTCAGTATGATGCAATCCATCTCTGGCAGCGAAACTCGCTGAAGGGAGGGGATCGTGTTCTCACTGCTGCTTGTTTAGCGCTGGTTAAATATTTTACCCTCTGGCATGTGTGTGTGTTTGCAGAATGGCTGGATTTAGCAAGTACATTTGTAACTTGTGGTATATGACTTTCTGGGTGAACAGAGACCAACCAGTCATCTTTGGATGTGATCGATACTGACTTAGAGTGAACCATCTGAGCACGTGTGTGAAGGGAAGAGGGCAGGGAGGGGCGTTCAGCTCTACCTAAGCCGTTCACTCTGGAGCATCCGACTCCCTGCAGACTGATGGTGCAAAGAGCTGCCCGTCCGTCCAGGGTTTGTATCCTGGTCAAAACCATGGTGGAAAATGAAATGCCTTTTCCTGTGGAAATTCATCTGACCATAGAAATACTTTTCCTTCTACTTTGAGGCAGAAGGACTATGAGTAGAAAAATAGAAAATCTTGGATACATAGAGAGCTCTTTTTTTTTTTAATTGTTTACCAATGTACAGCATGCTTATAGAGACAAGCATAGAGCTCAGTGAATTCTCACAAGCTGAATACGCCTTTGTCATGAGTACTTAGATGTTTAAAAACAGAACATTATCAATCCCTGTAGAAGTCCTTTTCGTGTTCCCTTCCAGTCTTGCCCCTCCAGGGGTATCTACTGTCCTGACTCTGAGTAGCATGGGTTGGCTTTGTCTGTTTTGTGGTTTGTGCAGATGGAAGCTCATAGTTTGTACGTCTGGCTTCTTTTGCTCAACATTGTGAGGTTTACTCCTGTTGTTTCACGATAGTTGTGAATGAGAGGCAGTTTATTAAACTTTTAAATATCAAGATATTGAACAGATTGATACATTTTGCGATTTTTTTAAGGTATGAGAATATAGCTAAGGTGAAGTAAGCACACTGTTCTAGAGAAAAGATACGCTAGTACACCTTTTTGGAAAACAAGTGAGTCATCTATATGCCAACAGGTTTAAAAATGATCAGTATTCTTTAACTCACTACAAGGAAGCTATGCTCAGAAAAGCAGTCAAAAGAACCTTTGTACAAACAGAATGATTATTACAATGTCATTTCTAAGAGTAAAAAAAAAATTGGAAAGGAACTAAGTTCCTCTAACGGGAAAGTGGTCGCATGCTACATTCACAGGTTATATTCATTTAAAATAATGTATAGAAGGAATTTTTAAAGCTGTGATAACATGCTCAAATAATCAGGATGTAAATGTGTATTTAGCATGATAGAAACTATTACAGAAATAGCATCTCCAAAAGGACGGGAAGAAATTGTCACAAAATGTCAGCAATGTTGTTTTTTTCCTCTGGCTGGTGGGATTATGAGATTTTTTTTTTTTTCCTATTCTTGACCAGTTTTTTTTTTAACTTCTAGTTTATATTACTGCTTATAATTAGAAATAAAACTTTAAAGTTCAAAAACTTTAATGTTGGCATATTCCTTAAAAATCGGTGACTTGTTTTCTTGGGGATGTTTCGGGTTTTGAAATACAGTTGGTCCTCTGTGGCCGCAGATGCTGGGGGCCATGGGGTGTCAACCATATTCACTGTAGTCTGCCATTTTACATGAGGGACTCCAGCATCCACAGAACTTGGTACCTGTGGGAGCTCCTGGAACAGTCCCCGGCAGATACCGAGGGTAACTACGCATCCTCACCCACCGTGTGAACCACACTGGTAGACTTTGCATTTGGTTTTCCAGCTTTTCTGGTTTTCTCTCCTGCCTCCTTTGTTAGGTCAACTCAACTACCAGGCGGCCTCTCCTGATGAAGGCGCTCTGGTAAGCGCTGCCAGGAACTTCGGCTTTGCCTTCCTCGCCAGGACCCAGAACACGATCACCATCAGTGAGTTGGGCACTGAGAGGACCTACAAAGTTCTCGCCATTTTAGACTTCAACAGTGACCGGAAGCGAATGTCCATCATTGGTAGGCCTCCTTCAGAGCATGTCTATAAATCGCTGATTGAGACGCATGCTTTATTTAGTGGCACCAGGAGAAGACGGGCAAAGAATGAACCCCTTGGCTCTGGAGGATTTCCACACACTTGTTGAAACCAGTGTTTTTTCCCTCATTCTGCACAATGTCCATCACAAAAGGGACAGCTGCAGTATCAGATCTGAATCTTGCGAATGTTGGCGTTCTTTGTCCATATGGGCCGCCAGCTGCTGAATCGGAGGTGGCAGCTCCATGGGTGGTTGATCCACAACGTGAGCTCTTATTTTGTGAGTCCCTCCGAGCTCTTCTGCTGGACACTTGAGGAACCTCAGGGAAGGGAGGGTGCAGCAGGAGAGGAGTTTGGAGAAAAGCGAGGCTATGCTTATGAATCAAAATCAGACGTCCAGTCCAGGCCCATTACAACACACCACCAAGTGGAGGAGATGATCACTTCCAAATATTGACATTTCTTAAGTTCGTACTTTGAAATAATTTCAAACTTGCAGAAAAACTGCAAGAACTCTTTAAAGAAGTTCTGTATATTCTCCCATATCCACTGGTTGTTAGCACTGGTTACACATTCTTTGCCATTATTTATAAGTTCTTGTTTTCTGACCCATTTGAGAGTCAGCTGCAGATCTAATGCCCATTTCCCCCAATAACTTAAGTAGGTATTTTCTGAGAACATGAACATTCGCTTATTTATGTATATAGTACGGTGATCAGAATCAGAAACCTCAACATTACACTATTATTATCTAATCTACAGGACATTTTCAGATTTTACAAGGATTCTTCTTTCTGGTTCAGGATCCAGCCCAGGATTCTACATTGCATTAGATTTTTATTACTCTGGTCTCCTTTATTCTCGAAGAGTTCCAGAACCTGTTTTTGATCTTTCATACATTGACACTTAGGAAAAGCACACACCTGTTATGTTGTAGATGGTCCCTCAATTTGGGTTTGTCTGATGTTCCCTGTTGGAGTCAGATGATGCACTGTTGGCTGAAAGAGAACATCGTCGGTGCCGTGCCTTTCCGAGCATATCACATCAGAAGGCACGTGATTGTTGGTCACGTTAACTTTGATCACTCAGTTAACTGGTGTCCACAAGATTTTCCACTATGACACTGGATTTTTAACCAATAAGATATAGAGGGTTAACTGTCTCCTGAACTCTGATTAGGCTCATTTTACTGAGTACTTCCTGGGTGCCTAGCATTCATCTGGGCTGATTATCATGCCTGGCATCTGTCTTGGAGAATTTCAAATCTAGTTAGTGATGAAACACATAATTAAATTACTGCACAGATCAGAAATTCCAAGAAAATTGTCACAAGGAGTTGTGTTATGGTTGGAGTTATTACAGGTAGTACTGTTACGGGTTTATAGGTGAGAAAGATTTCTGTTGGTTGGCCTGGACAAAGAAGGTTCTGTGTGGAAGGAATTAACCAGCATAGGGCATGGCACATAGTAGGAAGTCAAAAAAATATTTGCTGATAGAATAAGCAAGGATGTGGAAAACAGAGCCGACTGAATGAAACTTCATATTTATTTCACTGTTACATTCTAGGTAGAGGGTGGCTTACCAACATTTTTTCTAGGTACATTGATGATTTTAAACTAATTATGAATTGTTTTTAGTGCTATAACACTTCAAATTAACTTTATAAATGTAGTTTTCTATTAAGAAATCCAACAATCACTTTATTACTTGCTTTTCTTCCCTTGCTACTAGTAAGAACCCCAGAAGGCAACATCAGGCTTTACTGTAAAGGTGCTGACACTGTGATTTATGAGCGGTTACATCGCATGAATCCTACGAAACAAGAGACACAGGATGCCCTGGATGTAAGTCTCACTTCCACTCTGTGTGCCACAGACTCCAAACTTGGCTTCTGGGACTATCTTGAGCTGGAGTGGAAGCTTCATTTTGACTGTTGACCCTTCTGTTGTCTTGGTCTAGTTGAATGCAAAGAGCACCAAAGTAGGAACATGGCAGGCTGGTTCTGGCTCTGCCCCTGACACTGACTTCCTAGAAAATGACCTTGGTGCCTGTTCCCAGCATCCAGGCTGGCAGGATCTGCAGGACTGACCCAGGAGAAAGTCTGGTCTCTCTTCCGGTGACCTTGAGCAGGCTACATAAGCATACTGTGCTGTTGTCTCAATATCTGTGTGATCTCCAAGAATTCCACCAACCTCCTGGTGGACAGTGAAGGAAAGATAGCGTTCATGTACGATGGGGCGTGACAGAGCAATGCACTGGATAGTTGAGTTCTGATATCCTTGTTAGAGAATCAGTTTGGCTGTCATCACTTCAAACTTGTTATTTTGGGGGACTATGTTCCTGGTCCAGTGATACTACAGTCATTTGGGATGCTTCTGGAAATTTCTGTTTTAGAATTGCCTACCAATCCTCCCATTGTTTTGGTTCTATATGATGGCAATGAGGTACTGAGTGTATCTGTCAGACACGATGCTTCAGTTCTGCCTCTTTTCTTGTTTTGTGTCCTTGGGGTGAATGGTTGACGTCTCAGATGAATCATTAATGGCCCGTGTGAAAGAGGAAGGGGGTATTTCCTACCACGGAGGGTTGGTGCAAGGGACAGCAGCTTGCAGAGTCCTTAGCCCTTAGTAGGTGCTTCGTAAGAGCTCTTTCTTCCCCTCCGTTGAAGTGAGGTCTGAGTTTGGGGGCCAGATGTCCTTCAGAAAGAAGCCTGGTGAATACGTTGTTACTAAGTGGGGTCACATTTTAAGGTTCTATGTGTTGCGGAAGCAGTTACAATGGATAATTTCTCATGAGGCTGCAAACAATGGCGGTCTAATCAAATACACACAGAACCTTCTAAAGAATCTTTGAAAGCAAACCCTCAGCTGGGTGAACCAGTTCTGCCATTTTGGCTGGACAAAGATGTGACTGTGAAGTCATGAAACATTTTTACTGGTTCCTTTTTAAGCAAATTAAAATGGCTTAAATATGTTGACCATGATTAAATCCTCAAGACACTCTTTTTCGTAAAAATGTTTTATCTCAGCTTTAACAGTGGCTCAGAATTGGTTTGAGGGAATAATGCTTGGTTGAGAGTTCACAGCTGATTGGACTTGTAACAGTTCGTGGGAACAAATTATAAATTTGTCAGGTCTAGTTTACAACATCATTATACCCCAAGGCAGCTTCCTTGGTCTGTTATTTCCTTAGTTGTTAAGAGAAAAAGGTGTTTGTTTGTTTCATTCTTGTGACTTGATTTAGAAGAAAGGTATATTTATCCCTTTAACTAATATATAGTCCCAGGATCTTGAGAATACTTAGAAAAACAAGGTATTTGGTTAATCTCCTCTATGAAATGTATGTACACAGAATCTACCATCTTTCGCCATATTCTTTTTAAATTCTCCCACTGTATAACCTCAAATTTAGATTTCAGACTTGATCTTGAATTACATAAAATTAACTATCCTTTCGGTGGATGGATTGTCTTTTAAATAAAACAGATCTTTGCAAGTGAGACCCTTAGGACCCTGTGCCTTTGCTATAAGGAAATTGAAGAAAAAGAATTTCAGGAATGGAATAAAAAGTTTATGGCTGCCAGCATAGCTTCAACCAACCGAGATGAAGCTCTGGATAAAGTATATGAAGAGATTGAAAAAGACTTAATTGTGAGTTTTAACCTTAATTAATTTTTCCTTGATATGCCAAACAGAATTGGAAATTTTATGAGGTTCTTATTACATTTTTGATCACAAGCTTGAAAGATTCTAACTTCAGTATTTGAAATTGGTAGAGTAGAAAGAACTAGGTCATCTGAATTTCTTTTGTTCAGCAGACAAAATAGAAGTTGCCATTATGAGAAACCAAAAGACAGAAAACACTGAAATTTTTATTCTATTATTTTTAGCACTTATTAAAAACTCATTATGATTTTTACACAATAATCAACCAGCATATACTTATTATACTGTAAGAATTACTTAAATAATTTATGTTTTGCAAAATCTTCAGATAAGAAAAATATATCATTTGTAAAGAGATTTTTCAAAGTTTAATACTTATTGCATGTAGAGTTTAAAGGGCAATGTTCAATAAATAGCAAGAGAAATTGGCTTGTGTCTGTGTAAAGCAATATACACAGAGTGAAAGTGTTTATATGTCCTTGATTTGTACTTACATTTTTGTTTTAGTAAATTATTTTAAGAATAAAGGTTTTGGCTGTTTGACTTTTGGTGAGTGTGAAACATGGCACCCTTCTCTGTTAACAATGGCCATTGGCCCCAGTAGAGTACCAACTGGAGTATATAATTAGCCCTTCTTTTTATAGGTTGGTGAACTACAGTTACAAAAAATTTTTTGCATATTTGCCAATTTCTTTCTTTTAACGTTCATTCCAGCTATTGGGAGCTACAGCTATTGAAGACAGGCTACAGGATGGAGTCCCAGAAACCATTTCAAAACTTTCAAAAGCTGACATTAAGATCTGGGTGCTTACTGGAGACAAAAAGGGTAATTCAGTTTGCAAGGAATCATATCTGTTAACTCACAAATATTCACAGCCCTGTTTCCTTTGCTCAGGATGACCTTCTCAGACTTTCCATCCTGCACAAACACTGTCTGTTTCTTTGAGACAGAGACGCTTTCCCTAAGAAATCCTCCTCTGTTATTCCAGCCCCCGCCCCGACTGCATCCGTCCTGAAACTCCCTCAGTAGCAGCGTTTTTTCCTTAACATTGAGCAGCTGGTCGTGTCTTGCTGACTGCATTTCATCTTATCTCTCCAGCCAGCCGCGGGTTCCTTTCCTGAAAGGGTCATCACCCCTCTGGTCCTTTCTGTCCTCCCTAGCTCTTTGCCATTTGTTGGGCAGAGAGGAACAGTCAAAAATGCTGAATGACAACTTTTGTTTTCTTGCCCCTTTTATTGCTTGAAAGTTACAATTAAAATTTTATCCCCAAGGGAAGATTTTAATTTTTAAACTCAGAGCTCAACAAGGAGTTGTTTGGCATTGATTTCTTTACTCCATGAGCCTCCCATGGGACATTTGATAATATCTCTTAATCTGATTGACATTGTTGATGGGGTATAGCCTCTGATGAGCTAAGGGATTAAGTCTTGACCTTAAACAAGTAATGGTGTGGGTGGTGGTGGTGGAAAAGGGGGAAAAAATCTCTGGTAGGAGCCCCATGGCTTGTGGAAATGGTTATCACCCCACCCCATATCTGAATAATTAAACCACAGGAGCTAAATGTGTTCAATATTTCAATGAACATTGATTTATTAAATAATCAGTTTATGTATTTGATATAGCACATTTTATTATTGAAAGCATCTCAGCCAGACTTTGACTTACACTTATTTTATTACTGAGAAAGGGATTTTTTTTCTTTATGTGATTTCCCTACACTGCTAGAGAAAAACAACATTATTTGATTGAATCTGGTTATTTCATTAATTGAAAAAAATAATCATTTCTAGATAAAGTTCATTATTAAATTCATTAGTAGGAGTAACATTTGACTTATTCTTATTCTGTTGTAGAAACTGCTGAAAATATAGGATTTGCATGTGAACTTCTTACTGAAGATACCACGATCTGCTATGGGGAGGATATAAAGTGAGTGAAGGGCCTGCAGTGTGAGACTCTGTAACGTCTCATTTTTATAAAAACCAGACTAGACTCAGTAGACACAGCAGATACAGAGAAATGGGAGCTAGCAAGTGTCACTCGGGACAGTTACCTTGAGTTTAAATGAAGCAAGGAAACAGTAGGCAGCTCCAAGTTATCACGGTTCGACCTCATGTTGTAAGGAAACCTGGGGAAGCCTGCCCTGGTTCCAGGGGCCACTTTCCTGCATTCCTAGGCAGTCCTCAGCACTTGCCTGCTGAGAAAGGAAGTGGGCTTGAGACATCACTAACCAATTAATATGAATTATATTCATATTATTTCTCTTCCAGCCTTTAGTGATTTGTCTTGATCACTCCTTATTTTCAACTTGAAAGTGAAAATTAATGTGGAAACAGAATAATAGATGCCTTATCTTCTAGTGAAGTGGTTCTCAAATGGGGTTGGGGGGGCTTTGCCGTCTAGGGAACATTTGGCAAAGTCTAGAGACATCTTTGGTTGTCACAGCTGGGGAGGAGGGGTGCTCCTGGCTTCTAGTGGGTAAGGGCCAGGGACGCTGCTAAACATCCTACAGGGCAATGGACAGCCACACGCAACAAAGAATTAACTGGCCCAAGACGTCATAGTGCCAAGGTTGAGACCTGTTCTTGAAGGTGAAGAATAAAGGTTCTACATGTGTAACGAGGAAAGACCAGGGCTGAGAGTTAGGAGGTCTGAGTCCTCACTGCAGTTTTCCCATCAACTTGCTGCAGATGACTCTCTCTCTTGGGTTTGATTTCCTTATTTGCAACATGAAGAGACGGGAGAAGATATTTATGGTCCCTTCCACTCCAAAATTGAAGAGACTATGACATGTGGTCTCTTCAATTTGTTCACTGAGAATATCTCAAAAGCAGACATAACTTTATGGGAAAATAAAGTTCTTCCTGCCAACAGTGGTCACTGTTTATAGTACATTAGGGTTCACCCCACTTATTATAATTCAGATCAAGAATGCCCTCCTTCTGTTGCTTGTGAACACATTTTTTAATTGAGTTATAGTCATTTCTACAATGTTGTCTCAAATTCCAGTGTAGAGCACAATTTTTCAGTTATACATGAACATGCATACATTCATTGTCACATTCTCTTTCACTGTGAGCCACCACGAGATCCTGTATATATTTCCCTGTGCTACAACACATTTTCAACTGTATCTTCCTCTAGCTAGTTGTCTTTGGCAAATAATGAAGCACTAAGAACTTGATGCCTTTATAGTGGTGGAATCAAGACTTAGTAAGATTATATGTCATCTGATTAAAAAATGAACTTGAATAAACATTTCTCCAAAGAGGATATACAAATGACCAATAAGCATATGAAATAATGCTCAACATCACTAATCATTAGGGAAATGCAAATTAAACCACAGTATCACCTCACACTGATTTAGGATGGCTACTATTAAAAAAGAGAGAGAAAATAACAAGTCTGGGCAAGTATGTGGAAAAATTGGAACACTTGTGCACTGTTGGTGGGAATATAAAATGGTGGAGCCACTAAAACAGTACAGTGGTTCCTTAAAAAAATTAAAAATAGAATTACCACATGATGCAGCAATCCCATTTCTGGATATAGATATCAAAAGAATTAAAAGCAGGGACCTGAGGTATCTGCACACCCAGGTTCATAGAGGCATTATTCACAATAGCCAAGAGGTGGAAGCAACCCAAGTGTCCACTGACAGATGAATGGATAAACAGAATGTGGTATATCCCATACAATGGAATATTACCCTTAAAAAGGAAGGGAATTCTGACATAAGCTATAACTGAATGAACCCTGAGGACAGTGAAATAAGCCAATCAGAAAAAGACAAATACTGTACAATTCCATTATGTGAGTTATCTAGAGTGGTCAAATTCATAGAAACAGAAAGTAGAATGGTAACCAGGGGCTGGGGAGAGAGAGAAATGGGGAGACATTTTTTAATGGGTATAGTGTTTCATTTTGAAAGATGAAAAAGTTCTGGAGATTGTTGATGTGAATATACTTAATACTACTCAACTGTATACTCAGAAATAGTTAAGAGGGTACATTTTATGTTACTTTTTTTACCACAATTTTTAAAAGATTGTATATCACAATTATCTCACAATTAAGGGCCTGTTCATGGTCTTATATTTTAAACACTTAAATTCCCACCCTCCTCCCAGTGCCCTTCTTCATACAAGGATGGAAAACCAGAGGAACAGAGGTGGAGTCTATGCAAAATTTGTACCTCCAGTGCACGAACCTTTTTTTCCAACTGGTGGAAACCGCGCCTTAATCATTACTGGTTCTTGGTTGGTACGTATCATCGGTGTCTCTCCCTTGGGCTCAAACTAGAGCAAATCATTCTGGACAGATTTTAGGTGGCTTACCATATTAATTCCTAACCTAAAAATCTCTTCACTTATAAATGAAAGGGCAATTTCTCAAGTCTCAGAGTTAATACTATATATGAAAGGAATTATACCAAACTAGTAGCAAACTAATTATACCAAACTGGTTATCACTAGTTTATCAGTTAACAGATAATTTTAGTTTTCTTTTTTGTATATTTTAAAATTTTCTATATTTGTATAGTAAATATTTTATAATCAGAACAATATCATCAATGATATAACCCAAGAATTATCATTCACATGAGTAAATTCTTGGGAGTGGTACTCTTGATATAAAACCCCAAATGGTTATAATCCATTCCTTCTCTGGTTTCACAGAATGAAATTCTTCTCGAGAAAAAGACCAAAAAAAGTAACATTTTGAAGCTGAAGTTCCCCAGAACAGAAGAAGAAAGACGAATGCGGACACAAAGTAAGAGGAGGCTGGAAGCTAAAAAGGAGCAGCAGCAGCAGAATTTTGTAGACCTGGCCTGTGAATGCAGCGCCGTCATCTGCTGCCGGGTCACCCCCAAGCAGAAGGCCATGGTGGTGGACCTGGTGAAGAGGTACAAGAAAGCCATCACGCTGGCCATTGGAGATGGAGCCAATGATGTAAACATGATCAAAAGTGAGTCTCTCACACATGGCCAATGCCACCTGATTGTTAGAAGAATGGCAGGAACGTTTTTGGGGGTAGTGTTTTTTAATTTCATTCTTGGGCTTTCCTAAAGCAGACCTTTAATCAAGGCACTTAACCATGATGGCTATACCTGTGACCCTGCCCTCAGGAAGCTTACAGTCCACCCAGTAGGAGAGAGTAGGTAGGCATGGCTGCTAACTCATAGAGTGCCAAGTAGAAGATGTGTTCCATTTGGGTGAGCTTTTACTTGTTTCCTTCTTTTACATATGTTTGGATTTTTTTTCTTGCTGCTTCTCCTCCTGTATTTCTTTAGGGCTTATTATAAAGCCTGCTATTTAATAAGGTTTGCAAAAATTCCTGCTGAGCTCGGCTTAAGTCGTTGAACTCTCTTTGGTATTTGTTGTGGGAAATATGCTCCCTTATCTAAGCATCTTCTTCTGGGATTCTTTTTCTTGCCTTTGGTGAATCTGTTGGAACTTTACCATTGGGTGACCTGGTGTGAGCTAAGAGTAACACACTTGGTTCCAACATAGGCTCAGTATCCTCCTGACCTCCCAAGGCCGTTTTGCTGGTTGGACCCTAGGTACCAACACATTAAGGGACTGAGTCCTATTATGCAGAAATACAGTTTTGCTGGGCGTGCAGAACCAAACCCTCATCAACATGTCTAAATCCCCTGGTCCTTTTTTTCTCCTTGTATTACTATATGGGAGTATCTTGTAATGCAAATGCGCAAGTTAATGCGGTCTGAATGCTTGTCCTCATCATACTGTCAACAGGCTGTGTCAGCCTGGGCTTTTGCTCAGGCCTCAGTTTGCTCATCTGAGAACAAGAAATTTACGTCTGATGTCACCTCTAGCTTTGTGATTTATCAAGATGAGTTATCCATGACATGTATACACGTCTTGTGGTGCTGGATAGCTTAAATGCATTATGTTTAACTAGACTTTTAATTCAGCCTACTTTGTAACTCACGCATCTGTCTCTTTCTTCCCTTAGAGTCTCTTCCTCCTCCTCCTTGATATATACTAAGAATATTCCAACTTTATCTTCCTCAGGAGTCAGCTATATGACGTATGACTTCTTGCTTCTTTATCATGTGTATGTCTGTGGCCACTGCCAATTTAATTCCTCTCCACTGTTTTGCATGTGCTCATCTTACCATGTGAATGGCATTTCTTGCTCTGAATTAGATCTATTATTTCTTCCTTCTGTATCCCCAGCTCTAGTGTGTTTTCCATTATGTACCTTTAACATAAATGTCTGTGCCAAACGGGCAAGTCTCTCAAACATTATTTTTCTTCAGTTATGATGAAGACTTCTAGATATTGGAAAAGGGGATTACCTTGCAGATTTACCATCTGATTATGTGATTGAGACTTAAAACTTTTTCGTTCCTCTGAGTTCACCAATTGATAGCAAAAGGGATTACAGAAGGTCAGCACAGAATAGAGACTGTTCTTAAGTTCTAAAAAATTTTATTAAGCTCAGTTATATGGTAGATGCTTTTATATATAATGTAGGAAGCATCTATTTGGGAAGAAGATCAGATACTTAGGTCTCCGTGGAAGTCAGTAGCTTAATCCAAGTGTTAAGTACCTTTCTGTACTTTGTGAAACTGTCATCTTTTTCACTTGCTTCAAGAGCAATGTACAGAAAGAAATTATGTTGTTTATAAAGAAGTACTGTGAAATTTAAGTGTCAAAAAAAAATCTGACCATTTGCTAACATGGTTCATGGTTAGAGGTGTAGCCCAGCAGAAGTGGAAGAATGCTGTCCACCATGGTTGTGCCCCTAGCAAGGATCCAAGGATTCTCAGAGGCTGCCCTCTCCCTCTCTCGTGTCTGAAGATCTCTCTTCAGCTGTCTCAGCTGAAGATGGCTGGTGGGTGTTGTTTCCCTTGGTCTAAGATCCTAAGAGTAAACAAGCAGCATTAGAGAAGAGACAGGGGCAGAAAGGCCTGAAGACACAGATTGTTAATGAATTAAGCAGCAGACTACCAGGGAGGCATTTGAAACTTCAGGAAAATCTGGGTGCCTATATTTAGATTTTAGGAGCAAACAAACAAAAGTAGTGTGCCTTATAAAGTACATCTGTTCAGTTGCCTTGAGGCAGCCTGTGAACCGTGGCACTGTTCACTTCATGTACTGTCCTTGGTCAGCTCAGCAGAGGCTGGACTGGATGTCAGGGCCTGGGGCAGTGGCTACTCTTCCTTGGCTCTGACAGAACCTCAACATTTCCCTGCTGCTCGTTCAGGAAAGAAGTCCGTGGTTTGGTAGGAAAGAGCAGTTTGGCAACCATGACTGGTCATTAAGAACTATTTATGTGTTTTGAAAGAGATCATAAATATTGAGATGCAGTTTATTCTATTTTTTAGAATTGCGAAGTATTATTAAAAGCTTAGGTTTTGGACAAGTCACTACATTACGTTTTGAATTTGCCAGACCTTGTGTTCTGCAACTGGGGCAGGATGTTTGGAGCCTCTTTTACATGGAAACTGCTGGCCGACCTGTCTCAGGGTCTGCCTAATGACAGGCTGTGTTCTCCAACACAAGTTCTCAAAATGATCTCATTACCTATCTTCACTTCTAAGTTTCTTAAGATCTAGATAAAACTCATAATTCTCTAAGTTGAGCATATGATTTAATGACTGTTAGAAGGATGGATAAAATTGGAACCTTCCTTTTCATCCATTCTGGAAATCCGCCCCCCCCCCCAAACCAAAAAACACTTGTGTGTCTTAAGGTCTCAGCTGGCCATGAATAAGCCTTTGAAAGTGTAATAGTATCTGAGCTAAAACACTTTTGATTGCAAGTACTGGAGAACAACCGAAGTCAGCTTAAGAGAAAAAGAAATTTATTTTAAGATACAGATATGTCTTGTGCTGCTCAAGAAGCCAGGCCTCAGGAAAATGCTAGAACCAGGACCTGGTGCTACACAGGAACCCAGTGTCTGTTGTCTCTCTCACCCTCTCTCTAAACTACTTTATTCTCTGCCCCCCAGAAAGAAGGATATCCATCCCATCCTAATTCCAAAATGCCAAGAGAGACTGGCCCAGCTCAGGTTTTCCATCAGCCAGGGTGTAATACAGGAAACAGACCTCTTTAGGTACTTTAAGCAGGAAGTGATTAATACAAGGGACTAGGTACTCATGAAAATTCTGGATGGACTGAAGCAGCAGGTTTTAGGCTTTGTCTGTAATGTCTGTGTCACTCACCAGAGAAGCTTCTAGCTTTGAGGCTCCTCTGAAGAGCTTTTCAATTGAGAAGCCTTTGCAGTGGTTTATCAACATTTGGGCAGCTGGAGAATGGATAAGAATTCTGCTGCAGAAATGTCAGAATGGGAAGAGATGCTGGGCTCTGATTCGCTTCTGCTTCCAAGTCACAAGTGAGTCCAAACAGTGGAACCGAATTCACAGAGAACCCAGCTGCAAAGGAGTCTGAGCGATGTAGGGTTTTTTATTTGCTTTCCTACCTCTCCAGTTAGAATAAGGGGAGAATGAAGGTTAAGAGCCAGTTCATAGTATCTACCAGATTATATACCTGCTCTTGGCTGACTCAGCTGTGGCCAGGGAGGCAGGGACACAGGGTACACATGGGTACCTGGGACTCAC
The DNA here is from genome assembly GCF_036321535.1 of Camelus dromedarius. NCBI lineage: Eukaryota > Metazoa > Chordata > Mammalia > Artiodactyla > Camelidae > Camelus > Camelus dromedarius. The sequence goes on along the minus strand of NC_087463.1, from coordinate 14,456,016 downwards.
CTTGTGGGTGGGAAGGATGACTTATGAGCTGGGCAGATAATCCAAATGGCATATACCACCCACCTGAGGTCCTTTCACAAATATTTATGAAGGCTCAACCATGTGCTCTGTTTGGCAACTTGTTCCCCTGACTTTGAGTTGAGTTCAGAAGCTGAAGGTAGGGGATGGTGAGCAAGAGTTTCCATATGTATTGTTTCATGAATGTCTTTTTTTTTTTTTTCCTGTATTGCTACTAAACATTTTTATCATCTCAATGTTTTGCCCCCAAATAAGCTTATGATTCACAGTATCTTCTCCCTCGGCCCCACAGCTGCCCACATTGGTGTTGGAATAAGTGGACAGGAAGGCATGCAAGCTGTCATGTCAAGTGACTACTCCTTTGCCCAGTTCAGATATCTGCAGAGACTGCTGCTGGTGCACGGCCGGTGGTCTTACATAAGGATGTGCAAGTTCCTGCGATACTTCTTCTATAAAAACTTTGCATTTACTTTGGTTCATTTCTGGTACTCCTTCTTCAATGGGTACTCTGCACAGGTAACGTATCATCGTCGTCCTGTTATTATAGGAGTAGACCTCTTAGCATGAATACAACTACTTCTGGAAAAAAAAATTATTTTTTCCCTCCATATTTGCAGCTTTGGTGCTTTCTCTCTCAATAGTTGAAGCACAGACTAATTAAGTTTATGGATTGCTTTTCTAAAAAGTTTCTGGTACTTGAAACATACTTTGCCTTTAAGAAGGTAGGATTTGTTCCCGTTCTATTGGCTTTATATTTATGTGTTTTTGCCTTCACCTTAAGGTTTCCTAAGTTACCTTGCCATTAAGAATAGTGAAGGAGGAGGGAGAGTGTAGCTCAGTGGTAGAGCACATGCTTAGCATCCATGGATCCTGGGTTCAATCCCCAGTACCTCCATATAAAAAAAAAAAAAGAATAGTGAATAACAACAGTTGGAGGGTACAGCTCAGTGGGAGAGCATGTGTTTAGCATGCACGAGGGTCCAGGGTTCAATCTCCAGTACCTCCATTTAAAAAAATAATAATTAAAAAAAATTTTTTTAAAGGATAGTGACAACTGTTCAACTTTGAACCAACTGTTCAAATTTTGAGTATAAAATTATACTGTGCCCAAGGCTGAAGGGATTATGTAAGTTTTGGATGATAACAGATCTATTATCACATCTCCATTTGTTGTTGGTTTATTTTTATTTTTGCTGAAATGGAAGTGGGGGGCATATCTAACATGTTAAAAAAAAATGGTGATATAGCAGAAAAATACCATTAGTAACAAATGAACCTAAGTCAGTGCCTGTGGTTGTCCAGACCTGACGCTGTGCCACAGACAAACGGCATCAGAGGCGGCCAGGAGTGACCTTGAGCAGGGCCGGGGCCTTCTTCTGGTTTGGTGCAGGACTGTAAATCACTGCTGGTGCCAAGTGAGCCCGGTTTCCTCTATCCCATCCAGACGACTGGTGTGTGCACAGCCTTGCTTATCCCTTTCAGAAGCATCTTTCTTATATTCAAATTCTGTTTTATAAAGTGTTTAAATGGAAATGCTGGACTGGCAGGGTAAAAGCAAGGTGAGTGGTACTTACGTGCTTCTGAACCAGTTGTATGTAATCTAATTAATTAAAAGGAAGAACACTGATTTGTTTTCCAGCAGCAGTAAAATAGACCGGACTCCTTTTCCACAAACTTTTTGGCGTATATTTCACCATTTATTTTAGGGGGAGAAGTAGTTTCTGTGGAAAAGCCCTTTGATTCTCCCCATTCTGTAAAAACAAACTCATGCCTCTTGCTGGTGTCGCTGAGGGGTGTCTGCTCTCACGGGGCGCATCCCTGCTTTCAGAGGGTAGGCTGACTAGACAGGCAGCATTTCCTGGTCGGTGACACAGACCCTGTCTCCCCCCAGACTGCGTACGAGGACTGGTTCATCACCCTGTACAACTTGCTGTACTCCAGCCTGCCCGTCCTCCTCATGGGGCTGCTCGACCAGGTAGGAGCCCCGCGCCCAGAGGGACACTTCTGGACAGCTGACTGCCTGTGCGAGAGGTTCAGAGCGAACATTTCAGTGCATTCTTTTGGTTTTCACTTCTTTCTGAGTAAAGCCTATTATATTTCTGCTGTCAGGCAACAAGAGTAACTGCTGTGCTGCTTGTTTTTATAGGAAGAAAAGAGGATTTCTGTGCCTGGGTTGAATTCATTGACACAAGAGTTTATTATACTCCTTTTGGACACTAAGACTTTCTTGTTAAGATACCTAACAGTATGTTTCTATAATAATCACTTACACATTTTAAAAGTAAATTATTTTAATACTTCCCCAAACTTACGTGTTTAATTCCTAAATTAGTCCACATTCTTCCTAGTAGCAATTCTTAGAGAAAGTGCTCTCGTGAATAAAAATAATAATTTGGAATAAACTCATCAACTTGTATGTGAAAATGTTTCCCCCCAAAATTAGAAACAACATACTCTCTCAGGAGGTAAAAACAGGCTCCCTGTACTTTTTTCCTAAACATTACTAAGTTGCTTTCTGTAAGTGGCAAAATAATACATTTCTACCTAGTCTCTCTCAGAATTAAATATCAAATAATGGTGGACCGACTACAGTAATGAGGTGGTTCTCTGCATACTGAACTTACTCAGGATTTATCACCTTGTTTAGTTTTTGCCTTCCTAAAACTTAGCAAGTTAAAACTCCTTGTGAGATAGAAGCTGTCATGTATCTGTGAGTTCTTTGATACTGGTGGACAGCACACAACTCTTAATTTTTCTGTTTTCCCCTGAAGGATGTGAGTGATAAACTGAGCCTCCGCTTCCCTGGGTTATATGTGGTTGGACAAAGAGACTTACTATTCAACTACAGGAGATTCTTCGTAAGCTTGTTGCATGGAGTTTTAACATCAATGATCCTCTTCTTCATACCTCTTGGAGCTTATCTGCAAACCGTGGGACAGGATGGAGAGGCGCCTTCAGACTACCAGTCTTTCGCTGTCACGATTGCCTCTGCTCTTATAATAACAGTCAATTTCCAGGTACGCGAAGTCGACGGTTTTCAGTATCTGTTGGTACCCGTATTTCTGTAGAGAGACCAGCATGCGCATCGTCCTGGCTCCCATTTTCCTCCACGCGAGCCTCTGCCGCTTACAAATATGAATGAATGCTGTTTTCATCCCTTATACCAAGCACATTTCCTATTTCTTGCCTGAGCCAAGGATAGTTTGATTGTTCAGTATTTAAGCCAAATCATGCCTAAATTGCTGAATTCTATTTTCAGAATCCCTGGATCCTTTATTTCTTGTTAACTCCCCAAAATGAATGCTCTGTTTTTCTTTGGTTTCCCAACAGATCGGCTTGGATACTTCTTACTGGACTTTTGTGAATGCTTTTTCAATTTTTGGAAGCATTGCACTTTACTTTGGCATCATGTTTGACTTTCATAGTGCTGGAATACATGTTCTCTTTCCATCTGCATTTCAATTTACAGGTTGGTATTTTCTAAATTCCAAAAATAAATGAATAGAAAATGTCATTAGCTTAGATTCTGACATAACTTCTAAGTAAGTAAAAATAAAGTGTAAATTACTGCTCATGAAAATTAACATCCTGACCAGAAACTGAATGGTAGTGGTACACCGGAAGGGTGGTGATGATGGGAGGAAAGAGAATTAGAATAACTTAAAGTTATTGTGCTTTTTTTCTTCCATAAAACCTAATATTGATAGGTTATTGGGAAATTGAGACTATATGTACTGCTGGTAACACTGTAATATAGTTTAACCTTTCTAAAACACTACCTAGAAATACATAATGAACTTTAAGCTAAAAAACACCAAATTTTGGAAAGGTAATATGTATAAAGACTGTATCACTACAATGTTTCTAATTGTTTTGTTTTTAATTGAAAATAACCCAAAAACCTAAGAATATCAAATTAGCTAAACAAACTATGAATCCCATATGATGGAATTCCAGAACTCATACTTGACTACATCATTGGAAGTATACATGCAGAGCAATAAGTAAACTTATGGAAAACAGTTTACAGCTGTATAAAATATGTGACAAACTGCCAAAATGCTCGAGTGAATTTGAACTGATAAATATCATAAATTTATAAATAGCACAAATTGGAATTTATGAACTTATTATGAATGGAGTAGCTTGGATTCACAGTGGGGAAAAAAAATCCCCATAAACTCATTTCCCTGTAAAAGATTAGTTTTTTGTTTGTTTTTTTATGACCAGTTGTTGGGTTGTAAAAGACACTTGCTGTGGTAACCCCTCTTCTTCTTGGGACTGAGCTCACTTTTTTATGATTGTGTTCTTCTTTACTAACTCTGTGTTTTAAAATTTTAGTAACCAGTTACTTAGAGTATTCCTACAGGGAGTATTTTTTTAAACCCATTTAGCAGTATAAAAACCACATTTAAAAAACAAAGGCTATTATTTTTATAAATTCACGGTGTAAGGGTAGAAAATATTGTGACAAATTTGGCTCTAGTTTTAAAATTGAGTAGTATATATATGATTACCTGGTTGTATTAGAGAACTGAATTGTTACTTCCTCTAACATAAAAAACTAGAAGCTGAATTGCAGTGGAAAAAGCCTGGCTCTAGTCAGATGGATGTGGGTTTTAATTCAGGAGTTGCCATAATTAGTTCTGTTACTTTGGGCAAATTTCTTTACTTATCCGTTACTCAGTTTTTTTATGTCATAAAGAGGGCAATACTCATCTCTCAGAGCTGATTACATGGCATGATCTGTATAAAACATCTAGTACCAGGCTTACCTACCACAAATGGTAATGCCCATTTTTAAAATGTGGAGTTTCTAATCAAAACTATAAATCAAAAAGTGCTTAACTTCCTGAAAAACTTCAGAAGGATAAATTGCCTCCTTTTGTATTTTAAATCAATGCAGTGTCAACAAATGTATATAAGTCAATGCAAAAGGAAAAAAATAAAGTACACTTGTCTTGTCCTAAAGAATTTACCTTCCTAATTTTGCTGCGTTTAATCTGACATTTTGAAATGTTCATTCCCGGAACAGTGATGGGATGTTTTGGGGAGGGCAACCTGGTTATTAAAGCTTACTGTAGAGAATCCATTTCTGGACTGCGGAATATTAACTATGTCCTTGGGAATGAAAGGACCGCTGTGACTCATGCTCTGTGTTTTTCCCAGGCACAGCTTCAAATGCTCTGAGACAGCCGTACATTTGGTTGACCATCATCTTGACCGTTGCTGTGTGCTTGCTGCCTGTCATTGCCATACGTTTCTTGTCCATGACCATTTGGCCATCAGAAAGTGACAAGGTATAGAAAAAAGTCTTCTCCTAACTGAGTCCCTCTTGCAGAAATCAAAGCATTTCCCCAAAGCAGCTTTCCTGCAAAATTCCAAGCTCTTGGGAAGTTTGGTATGAACGTTTTTTATGACTACATCTCATTGCTTGCTTTTTATTACAAAAATTATCACATATAAAAAAGAATGGTATGGAAAATACAATAATGAACCCCCATATACCTAGCTTCTCAATTTAACAATTATATTATTAATATTTTGCTATGTGGAGATGTTGGGGTTTTTTCCCTTCATTTAAAGGAGAATGTCACCTTGTGGCAGGGTCATTCCAGCTACAAGTAACAGAAAGCTGTGGCTCAAAATGGTTTAATAATAAAGTATCACCTCTGTTCACATCCTAATTACGCTTCAGGCTCAGTTGAGTAGACTGAGGTTCTTTCCACGTCTCTCCTGTGCTGTTTTCACTATTAGCTTCATCTGGCAGCTGGAAGATGGCATTGCATCCTGACATGTCAACATCCAGGGGAAGATTTTTAAAAGACTGACTATTCTGTAGCTTTCCCTTAGGAGCCTTGGAACTTTTAAAGGAAGGGTCCAACACACATCCCTCAGTTCTCACTAGCCGGAATGGTCTCACATGCCTATTCCTAGACTAGTAGGGAGCAAGGGAGATCGGTCAGCCCCACCCCTGGGAGTGGCATCCACATGCCAGAAGGAGGGTGGTACCTGAACAAACTCTTATTTCTATCAGAAAGGAGACAGAGCAGATGCTAGGTAGGCAAGCTTCAGTATCCCTTCAATCTCCCTCTTCCGTTGACAAGAGGCTGCAGTAGCAACACGGGAAAGAAACTAACAAATCTTTTCTTAAACCTGTACCAGTTTATGAGTTGGAAAGAGCACTAGTTTAGGAGTGGGAAACCGGGCTCTCCCTTTTCTAGCTCTGAGAGCTAGGAAACATCACGTAACCTGTCCCCCTCCATTTCCTTGTCTATGAAGCAAAGATGGTTAGCCAGCCCAAGATGAGGCAGGGGTCAAAAAGCCTAGGAGAGGTGCCCCATCAGTATGACCCGGCTCCCTTCGCCGTCACAGACCTTTACCTCCATTCAGTCCGCCAGCTCTTTTTGACCCTGCCCCATCTCTCCCTCTTCTGTAGATTCAGAAGCATCGCAAGCGGTTAAAAGCCGAAGAGCAGTGGAAGCGGCGGCAGAACGTGTTCCGCCGGGGCATGTCTACGCGGCGCTCTGCCTATGCTTTCTCCCACCAGCCGGGCTACGCCGACCTCATCTCCTCCGGGCGTAGCATCCGCAAAAAGCGCTCTCCTCTGGATGGAGTCATAGCCGATGGAACGGCAGAATACAGGCGAACTGTGGAGAGCTGATGCACTGCCCTCCAGGTGGCCAGTAGCAAGACAGTCATACAAAGGAAATGTCTATTTTTTTAAATAAGAAACTCTCAGGACTTCTTTAAACTGAATTTGTCACGAGGATGTTGAAGACAATCACTTTTGTAACAAGCTACTTGGGTTGGACTACTGCAATAGCAAAGCCAAGATCTTTTTAAAAGTCCTATTATTCAACTGCTGATGTTATGTTTCAAAGTGAACATTTTAACCTAGTCTCAATCTAGGACAACAGAATTAGAAAACGTCTTATATTTCAATTCCAATGGTATTCATTATAAAATTACAATTAGATTTTCTTCCAGACTGGGATTGTCAGCATGAACTTCCCAGAGGCTCCTTTTTTCCCTAGAGGCTACCTTATTAACAAAGATCTTTTATTTATAATGGTAATGACAAAAGATTCATGACCCTTCATCACCTAGAAGCTAAGTGGTCTGATGATTTTCTGAGTTGATAATGGGCTGCATGGTTTCATGTTCTCATATTGGTTTAATAATTCAGTTCAATCAACGAAAATTACTTCACATTTCATAGGTACAATGTTTTGGTCTGTTTTGGTTTACTACCAGGTTAAAGAGCACATTCTGTACGTTTACCCTTACTATTGTATATTATTGCAGCCCCTTCCTGTAGTACCAAGTGAGTTTATTTTCTACTTTCATTTTTAAAAATGCATTTAAATATGTATGGGCTTTTTTAAAAAAGCTTTTAAAAACTGAGGGTATCAGTGATAAATTGCAGAATATTTTGCAAAGCTTTCTTTTGAAAAGCAACCTTTGTGCCTGCCCTATATGTATTTTATAAGGGATTTGAACAGAGACCTCACTCTTTCACTTGTCTTATATCTAGGATGAAAAGGCTGTTGGTAGCCGTATTTCTAAGATTAGCAGTGTATCCTTTTAAAATTGGAGATAACTTGAGCAAATTATGGAAACTATCCTCAAGGAGGTAAAAGTTATTCAGAGGCTTTCCCGTTCTGTGTGTATCACACACCAGTTTCCATATTCCAGTAAAGATACAGAAGTGTTTTCAATAATTCTGTTCTTTACCATTAGGCTGTGAATGTTCACAAAATCTATTCCTTTAAACTCCTATGAGGAAATCACAGCATGTATATAGTTCATTTTCTAGGTGTGTTAAAAGAATGTATAGCTCTTTATTCTATGGAAGTAAACTTCTGGAGGTTTACAACTTTTATCTTGTAAATAGAAAAATTGTAAGGTTTTTTTTTTTTTGTAAAGAAAAGTTAGCTTGTGTGATTCTTTCAGTTTCAGATTTCTCTCCTGTTTTGAGAATTGTGGGAAAGGTTGACAATGCAAATGTGTCAAAGACTTACATGGTTGGGTGCAATATCAACAATTTTAAAATGCAAATTGCTTTGGATAAATTATTTCTATATTCTGTAAATCTGAGAGTAATATATATTGTATATTTTTGTATAAATGCTTTAGTAAAATCTTTGGGAAGTACAATCTTTTAAAATCTCTTTTAAGTTGCGTTATTTATTTTAAAGTGGGGTAGATGACAGAAGAATCTAGGCCTGCATGGTTTCTAAAGGAACACTGGGTTCCTCTGGTGTTGAGAAGGAAGTTACGGCAGGGCACTAAGCACTGTGGGGTGAAGTGGCTGAGAAAAGGGTGTCGGACTACAGAGACAGATGCTATGGGTTTATTGTTGGTAAGCACAACTGTCCAGGGAGGGTGCATCTTAGGATATGAGATAGAGGACAATTTTTCCAAGTGACTTCAACTCTTTGGAGACACCATAAAAGCAAAGTAACTTCTGACCAAATGTTGGGAATGGGAAGTGAGTAGACAGTCTAGAAATACATGGTGACTGATTGGCAGAAAAATGATCAAAGGAGAATTAGGATGCTGAAGGGCAGGAGAGCAGGTTAAGGAAGAGGAGGGACGTCTGAAGCTGGAGGAGGGCTGAGTCTGAGCTGGCTGCAGGACAGGCGGTCAGCTCCTGGACAGTAAGGGAAGTGGTGACCACGACACAGAGGAGGTTCTCTGCAGGAGGACAGAGATGGGGGACTTCTTTGGGAAGTATAATTAGCAGCAGGTGATGAGAGAATAGTAGTCTAGGGGTGTTTTGTAAGGTAGGAATTCAGCAATCCCCCTTTGCTATTCTACAACAGCCAGCCTACTTCTGCAGCAGAAGTGCATGTCTACATCAGGGAAACCACTTGGAAACGGGGTGGGACAAGATGGGACAGATTATGAGCCCCTGCAATAGAAATGATATGAGAAAACCAGGGCAGACCTGGGAGATGGTCCCTTAAAGAAAACAAACAAAACATTAAAGGCCATTTTTTTTTTCTGAGGATATATCACTGTATTTAATTTGGCTGAGGAGCATTTGCAACCAAAGAGCACCACCTAAAGGTTCCTATCTATGTTCAGTACCAGAAACTGTTCGGCAATAATACTTGATGGGGAGAAAATGGTTTTTAAGAGACTCCAATGTGATAGCAAAATGTACCCTAATGGAATCCAAATATGTTTTAACAGTTGCTGCCTTCCTGTGATGTGAATGAAGCTCAGGAAAATTGTAAGACAGCTTCTAAAAGTCTTGTCAGAATCTGCTAGTAAGTTATGGCTGCAATAAAACTTCTGGTGCATTTATAAATACAAAAATGCCTGTCAAAATACTGAAAGGGAAACTAAGCACATCTCAGGAAAAAGTGGAGGTTGGGCCCTTAAAAATAAACACTGTAAAAATTACTTTCTTGACTTGAATAGTCATTTCGCCAAAGGTGTGTAAGTAAATGGCTTATAAGCATATGAAAACATACTCAACATCATTAGACATTAGGAAGTCCAAATCAAAACCATAATGAGATACCGCTTCACACTCACTAGAATGACTATAAAAAAAATAACAGAAGAAATAGAAGATAACAAGTGTTGACAAGGATGTGGAGAAACTGGAACCCACATCCACTGCAAATGGAAATGTTAAACACTGACCCCACTATGGAAGAGTGGCAGTTCCTACAATTAAACAGAATTGCTATTTCCTTTGGAAAAAGCCCCACAAAACTAGCTAAGGGGACTCCTCCACATCAGGCAAACAAGGAAGCAACACACACTGACTCGAGTAGGAGAGGCTGAGACACAACCTTGCTGAAATCGGCACCTGTGGTGCCAAAACCCCAGAGCTTCTCCATGAGGAGCGAAGAATTATAACCTGATACCGGGCACCGCAATATTTAAGGCTTGCACCTAAGATGAGCCCCCAAAACATCTAGCTTTGAAAGCCAACAGGACTCCTTACCACCCCACAAGGCCATAGCAAACTGAAAAATGGCTCTTAAAGGGCTCACATCCTCAGACCCACCCATACTAGGACCCAGTACAGAAGGAAACTGCGATGCACCCAGACTTTATGCAAGGAGCTTATGTGCTTATGTTAAGGTGTTGGCCCAAGGGGCAGGCATATGATTCAACACACATCTAGGGGCCTGGTGGGGTGCTCTCCAAAAATGGAGGCTGGTGGACATCATCTTTGTTTTCTTCCTCTACCTTGCTCCTGCCTGCAGGCAGCATCTTTTTTTTTTCTTAAATCTAAGGTCTAACCCCGCCCCCTGCCCACTGCCCTAGTTGGTGCCATTTTCACAGCCTCTCTCTGCCCAACTCCAGAGCACCAGTTATCTCCCAGAGGGGAGCTTTTACATGCATTTGGTTTCTACATCTGGTGCCTCAGTTTTTGTGACTATAACCCAAGAGACACCCTTGATAGCCTACTTAGCTCTGATGGCCAGTGGGGTTTATGCTCATGGGTCCCACAGGACTGTAACCAACAGAGAAAGAGTTCTTAACTGGCTAACATCTCCAAGCAAGGGACAGAATACACATTCTTCTCAAGTGCACATGGGACATTTTCCAGGGTAGATCATTTGTTAGGCCACAAAATAAATCTTAATAAATTTAAGGACACTGAAATCATAGCAAACATCTTTTCTGACCACAACGGTATAAAACTAGAAATCACAATCAAAAGAAGAAAACTGGAAAATTCACAAATATGTGACCATTAAATAATACTACCAACCAATGAGTCAAAGAAGAAATGAAAAGAGAAATTTTAAAAAAACTTGATACAAATGAAAATGGAATACAACATACCAAAACTTACAAGATATGCCAAATGCAGTCTGAAAAGTTCATAGAAATAAATGCCTACCTCAAGAAACAAAAATCTCAAATAAAGAAATTAACTTTACACCACCTCAAGGAACTAGAAAAAGAACAAAGCCAAAAGTTAGTATAAGTGAGAAAATAACAATGCTCAGAGTGGAAATAAATGAAATAGAGACCAAAAAATACTCCAGAAAAGATCAATGAAACTAAGAACTGGTTTTTCAAAAATTCTTATTAAAAAAATTGACAAGACTTTAGTGAGACTCACCAAAAAGAGAGAGAGAGAGAAAACACAAGTAATAGATATATTCAGAAATGAGAGAGGAGAAATTACACGTGATACTACAGAAATACAAAGGAACCTAAGAGACTACTACTACACCAACAAATTGAACAACACAGAAGAAATGGACAATGTCTTATAAACATATAACCTAACAAGACCAAATCATGAAGAAATAAAAAGTCTGAACAGACCAATTACTAATAAGGAGATTGAACTAGTAATTAAAAATCTCCCAAGAACAACAAAAAAGTCTAGGATTGGACGGCTTCCTGGGTAAATTCTACCAAACACTAAAAGAATTAATGCCAATCTTTCTCAAAGTCATCCAACAAACAAGAAGAGGAAAGGACACTTCCAAACTCATTTTATAAGGCCAGTACCACCCTGATACTAAACCAGAAAAGGACACCACAAGAAAAGGAAATTACAGGTCAATATCCCTTACGAACATAAATGCAAAAACCCCAATAAAATATAGGCAAACAAAATTCAACAGTACATTAAAAGGATCATACATCATGATCGAGTGGGATTTATTCCAGGGATACAAAGATGGTTCAACATCTGCAAATCAATCAACGTGCTACAGCCAGGAACAAAAGGAAGGATGAAAATCACATGATCATCTTAATAAATGCAGAAAAAGCATCTGACAAAATTCAACATCCATTTATGATAAAAATTCTCAACAAAGTGTGTATAGAGGGAATGGACCTCAACATAATAAGAGCCATATATGACAAGCCCACAGATAATATCATTCTCAATGGTGAAAAGCTGAAAGCGTTTCCTCAAAGATTAGGAGCAAGACAAGGATGCTACTCTTGCCACTTCTATTAAACATAGATTTGGAAGTCCTAGCCAGAGCAATTAGGTAAGAAAAAGAAATAAAAGGCATCCAAATCGGAAAGGAAGTAGGAAAACTGTCAGTATTTGCCAATGACATGTTATACATGGGAAATTCTAAAGACTTCACAAAAAAAAAACCTGTTAAAACTACTAAACAGAACAGTAAAGTTGCAGAATACAATATCAATACAGTTGACCCCTGAACAACATGGGTTTGAACTGCATAAATCCACTTATATGTGAAATTTTTTCAATAAAAACGCAGTCCAGTACCACATGCTCCCAGTTGGTGGAATCCATGGATGTGGAGAGTCAACTTAAGTTATATGGAGAGTTTCGACTGTGTAGGGGTGTCAGTGCCCCAATTCCCATGGTGTTCAAGGGTCGATTCTATACAAAAATCTGTTGTGTTTCTATATACTAATAACTAAGTAGCAAAAAAAGAGAAATTAAGAAAACAATCCCATTTACAACTGCATCACAAAGAATAAAATACCTAGAAATAAATTTAACCAAGGAGGTGAAAGACCTGTACACTGAAAACTAAAGTATTAATGAAAGAAATTGAAAAAGATACAAATCAATTCATAGATATTCCATCTCATGGGCTGGAAGAATTAATATTTTATAAATGTCAATACTACCAAAAGCAATCAACAGGTTCATTGCAATCACTATCGAAATTTCAATGGCATTTTTCACAGAAATAGAATAAACAATCTCAAAGTTTGTATAGACCCTCAAAAGACATGAATAGCCAAAGCAATCTTGAGAAAGAAGAACAAGGCTGGAGGCATTATGCTTCCTGATTTCAAACAATATTATAAACAGTGTGGTACTGACATAAAACAGACACATCAATCAATGGAACAGAATAGAGAGCCCATAAATAAACCCATGCATATGTGGTCAATTAATTTACCACAGAAAAGCCAAGGATATACAATAGAGAAAGGACAATCTCTTCAATAAATGGTGCCACATACAAAAGAATGAATCTGGACCACTATCTTACACCACACACAAAAATAAACCCAAAATGCATTAAACATTTGAACGTAAGACCTGAAACCATAAAACTCCTAGAAGAAAACATAAGTGGTAAGCTCCTTGATATCAGTCTTGGCAATAATATTTTTTTGGATTTAACACAAAAAGCAAGGGCAATAAAAGCAAAAATAAACAAGAGGGACTATGTCAAATTAAAAAACTCCTGCACAGCAAAGGACAACACTTAATAGAAGAAAATATTTGCAAATCATTTTTCTGATATGGGGTTAATATTCAAAACATAAAAAGAACTCGTACAACCCAGTAGCAAAAACAAACAATAAACCTTAAAAATAGACACTTTTCCAATGAAGACATACAGATGGCCAGCAGGTACATGAAAAGGTATTCAACATCACTAATTATCAGGAAAATGTAAATTAAAGCCACAATGAGGTATCACCTCACTCCTGTTGCAACCGCTTTTGCAAAAAAGACAACAAACAAGTGTTGGAGAGGATGTGGAGAAAATGAACCCTGTCCACTGCTGGTGGGAATGTAAATTGGTGCCACCACAATGGAAAACAGTATGGAGAGGTTCCTCAAAAATAAAAACAGAACTATCATATGATCCAACAATTTCACTTCTGAGTATTCATCCAAAGTAAATGAAAACACTATGTCAAAGAGATATCTGCACCCCCATGTTCACAGCAGCATTATTTACGACCTCCAAGACAGGGAAGCAAGCTAAGTGTTCATCGATGGATGAATGGATAAGGACATTGTGCCATATATACACAATGGAATATTATTTAGCACTTAAAAATGAGGAAATACTGCCACTTTTGACAACATGGATGGACCTTGAGAGCATTATGCAAGGTGAAATAAATCAAGCAGAAAAAGACAAATATTATATGATCTCAATTATATGTGGAATAAAAAACCCCACCAAAATCATAGAATTTTAAACCTTAAAAATATTTAATACAAATTAAAAGGGTGTGTTAATCCCTTAAAAAAAATCATAGAAAAAGATCAGATTTGTGGTTATCAGGGGCTGGGAGCGGGGTGGGATTGGATGAAGGCAGTCAAAAGGTACAAACTTCCAGATACAAGAAAAAGAAGTAACAGGGATGTGATGTTCTACATGATACATATAATTAACACTGCTGTACAATATATATGAAAGTTAAGAGTAAATCCTAAGATCTCCCATCAAAGGAAAAAAAAATTTTTTTTTATTTTGAATCTATATGAGACAATGAATGTTAACTAAACTTACTGTGGTAATCATTTCACAATATATGTAAGTCAAATCATCATGGTGTACACCGTAAACATATACAGTTTTGTATGTTGATTAGATCTCAATAAAAACTGGGAGAAAAAACACAACATACGTATGGCAATAAAACTGGGAGAAAAAAACGATATACATACGGCAATGATATAATATAGCACAGGAAAAGATGCTCAGTATCGCTTAGTCATCAAGGAAATGTGTGAGGAAGATTACAAAGGGGCATGAGAAAACTTTCCAGGGTGATGGATATGTTCACTATCCTGATTGTGGGAATGGCTTCAAATTGCACACTCTAAATATGTGTAGTTGGTTGTAATGATTTATATGTCGAAGCTGTTTTAAAGGGAAAAAAAAGTGAGGAGTGAGACTCTCAAAAATGGAATTATCTTTTCATACTTTTAACATCTTTTAAAAGTTTGGAACCATATGAATATATTACCCACTCCAAAAATGAAGTAACAAAAAAAAGAAATGATTCTTAAGCTAAAAATGGGTAGTCTGAGTTGGTATTTTTCCAGCTTAAGTTACAAATCCTCTCAAACTGAGAAACTTCCTAGCCCACAAATTCCTCACTAGATCAGCAACATTCAGCTCTTTATGTTGCCCCCTTGGATGACAGAATCCAAAAACATGAAGGCTTCCTGTTCATGGTTATAGACGGACAGCAGTGTTTTGTTAGGACATATGCACATACGTTTCCTCTGACCTTAGAAGAGTCTGACTAACATCCTAAGGTCATGCCAAATAAGTGAGAGTGCCAATAAAATCTGAGAGTCTGTTCCAGATTCAAAGACCAGTATAGATCTGCTTCTACGCTGTCCATTTCAATGATCACCTAAGATGACCTCAGGAGTAAGATCCATAGGAAGAAATAACTCTCATAGTTTTTAAATTATCAGAAATTTGGTCTCAAAACATGAATCAAATTTTAATGCAGCTGTTTACAATAAATATGAGAGGAAGGGAAATTCTAACATGGAGAGAAATCCAAACCTCACGACGAACTATGACGGTTAAAAACCCAGGGCGCTCCTGCCAAATGTACAATAGGGTCACTCACTCCAGATAACCTGTTTGTGATATCCAGCTGGAGAGATTTTCGATGTTCCTTTGGCCCCTGAGGCTGTTCAACAGCAGCAATTGTTCTTGAAGAGCTGTCACAAGCCCTGGAATGTTTGTTTCTTTCCACCAAGGGATTAAAGATACTGGATCTGGATCACGAAGCCAACGCGGGAGGGTTCCTTAGCCCAGCATTTCTCAGCAGGCATCAACTCTCCCAAGTGATAGCAATCAACCTTTAGATTACAGGTTGATTTGCCAAATGGGAATCACCTTGCAGGTTCATTGCAAAACGGCTGCTGAGCTAAGCTGTGTAATGAGAAAGCCAGTCTATGGAAATCCTATAGGAAGCTTCTGGTTACCATCTGCTTTGGGATTCTCATCCACCTTCAGCTTCCTTATTTAAATTTTGTGTGACTGACATAAAAGTGGATGCTTAGTGAAGAGCTGAATAAAGGTAACACTACGGAGTAATTCTAAAGGTAGAGTTATGGTTCAAGTTTCCAGAATACCTGCATCAGGATCTTATCATTGCAAACGCCTTGAGTAAATGCAGACCCAGAAGAGCTCTTTTCAATTTACTGGGTTTGTCCAACACTGGAATATTTTTCAGGATTTTGTGGCTTGGAGTGAAAATACTTTCATGACCTGCCCCAACAGCAACACCCCCCCACCCCAAGTAAACCAAGAAATCATCACCCGGGCCTCTGAGACGCCCTAGGAGCCTCAACGCCCACTAAACTGATACAATGATTGTTCTTTAAAATAACCTGGAGCAGTCCTTCCTCACTGCTTTCAGAGAACACAACTCACTCTGCTTTGAAAGCTTCCCCAGCTGCTTCTCCGTTTGACTCTGCCTTCACCTTTCTCAAAGGCTATTCCAAACCCCAAATTGTACCCAGGACAACTCAAAGAAACTAGCCCAGGCTGACGTGAACTATGCTTCTAAAAAGCAATGTCAGGACGGAACACACACAGCCTGCTGAAGTGCCGGGAGACTGGGGTGGACCCCCAGAGCAAAAGGAAGCCAGGGAAGGCTGCCAGCTGGGGAGTGAAACGGTCAGGTTAATGTTTCTGAGTGTTTGCCCTGGTTGGAGTGTGGACATTAGACCACAGAACTAAGGAAGATACAGAAGACAGGAGGGAGGATACCACAGTGAGCCCTGAACAACCTGGGGCTTGGGGCGCCAATCCCATGCAGCTAAAGATCTGAATATAGCTCTATAGTCAACCATCAGCAGTTTACCCAACCGCAGATGGTGTGGTACTGCAGTAGGTAATTACTGAAAATAATCCACATGTCAGTTCAAACTCGTGTTATGAGTCAACTGTGCTTACACTGTACTAGAAGGAAAGGGTAGGTGATGAGGATGTAAAGTTTGACTTGTGAGGCAGGACCACCAGAGGGTGCCTATTTAATGGCTTGAAGCACTCAAGAGAGTTGGGGCAGTGGAAAGGATCTGCAAGGTCTGAGACGCTTTAAATACCGGCCAGAGTTCACTGGGGATGAGGGTGGGGGATGCGGCAGGCCCACCTGCAGCCCCCAGCACTCTGGCTGAAGGCTGGACGGTGGTTTGATCCATGCAGGATCGCGGAACAAAAAAACAATGATTAACTGTCAATACCATTGATACCCTAATTAAGAAGGCTCACTAGACGCCACGCACACACTAGGCATTTCTGTATACTTGAGTGCGTATCAATCTTACAGCAACTTTTCCAGAGGATTATTACCAGTTTACAGTTGAAAAACCTGCGGCTCAGAGAAAGTACGGAAACTGACCAGTCACCGAGGCAGAAAGTGAAGAGCCCTGTGTTCCAGGGGTATCTGGTTTCAGAGTCCCAGGTGCAGATTACCATTATTCATCCTCCTTACAGGACACCAGGGCTTTAAAATAATTGCATCACTTTTCTTGTTTTACGGCTGGATTAGATAAAACCAGCAGTTAACCAACCTGAAGCAGCCTGTAAATAATAAACTAACGGGAAGAAATAAACTAACGGGAGCAAACCTAAGTGCTTAAATTTAGCTCTACAAGGAAAAGGAAAGTTAGGTTTTCAGTTTCTTAATAGCTTCATATTAACAATTTCCACTTTTGCTCTGCAATTTCAAACCGGCTTTAAATATTACTGACATTTTTTGATAGCTTGACGTCTTCTCTAATTAAGCAAACGCTTAGCCTCCTCTCCCCACACCCCCCCACCCCGGGTTCCCGGCCCTGGGATGGGGAAGGGTACCCTAGAGGCGCTTACAGTGGTTTTTGCCTCTTCTCCCTCCGATATTGTTTTGAGAAGCAAAAAACCGAGTGCCTGAGAAAGCTCTAAGGACGCCTGTGGGTTGGCTCGGAAATAGGGAAAAGGAGTGCTCTGGCGACAAGCCCAAGCCGGAAGCTTTCCTGCTTACCTGTAGGTGCTGTGCGGAGCCGGAGACGGAGAAACTGGTGTGAAACGCGGAAGTGCCCGGAGACAAAATGGCGGCGTCGGCAGCGTCGGCTTTTAGGTCAAGTCAGCGGCCGGCTACGGTGGCCCAGGGGGGCCATTATAGTATTAGAATCTCAATTCGCTTCTGGTTCCTGGTGACGTGAAGGGACTTACAACACAAGACTAGAAAAATCTTCAGCGAGCGTTGGGGCAGAACACCGAGGACCGCGAGAAGAGGCGGCCCCTAGCTGGCCAGAGTCGGATGAGGAGAGAAGAGCAATGCCATTCATTGAAGGTTTTCATTCATTCATTCATTCACTCGTGAGCACCGAAACCCTTCAGTTAGTTCTTGGAGGTGACCCTTTCAGCGATGCTTACGAAGGGAGAGGTTGGACTAAACAAGACTGTCCGCCCAACAGATTGTTCCCAAGCGCTTAGTGAGTGCAAGGCTCCGGGCTAAGTGCCCAGGATGGCATCTTACCTACAATCTGGTGGTGACACGTACTACGGGCCACCTACGGACACAGCGAGCAGAAGCAAGGACAATGCTGGCTGCAGGTGGATGAGAGAGAATCGCCCTGGGAAAGAGGCGGGGCGACCTCACCACTTTGTTCTTATTACTGGGGGTAGAGACTGAGGGTGGTGGGCAGAGGGCTAGTCTGCAGTAGCCTTGGAGCTGTGCTCCCTTCTCCCACTTCCATTTCCTGGGATTCTCACTGGTGATAGGAGAGGCTGTCCTTCCTTTGGGAAACGAACAGTAAATATTCCTGCCTGCTGGCCTCAGTGTGGGTCATAGACATAGCAATTATTTCATGGCAAGAAAAATACCTGGAGAATGGGGGTTGGATAGGGATATAGCTCAGGTGGTACAGCACATGCTTAGCATGCACGAGGTCCTGGGTTCAACCCCCAGTACCTCCTCTAAAAAAGTAAATAAATAAACCTAATTACCTCCCCCCCCAAAAAAAATAAAAAAGAGAAAAGAAAATACCTGAAGAATTGTTTGAAACCAACAAACATACAAAAAAAAATAATAATATGCATTCCACTATGGGGGAGACTGCACCCTACACTGTCCACTGGTTTAAGACTGCACCCTACACTGACCATGACACCTCATAGGGTGTTGTAACTGCCCCCCAATAGGCCATCAGCTCTCCTTTTAAGCCAACTGCTTCTAGGTAATGGGGCATGTATCAGTCTACTGTTGTCATAATAAAGCTCTGCAACAAAATGCTATAAAACTCAGAGGCAACACAGCAATCATTTATTCTCACTCATGCATCTAGGAGTCAGCTGATCTGGGATGAGTTCAGATGGGCTTGGCTCCGAGCTGCAGACTGCGTCCAGATCATAGTTTTCTCATCTTCCTTGGACCAGTGGGCCAGTTGGGGCAAGTTCTTCTCATGATGATGGCAGATGCAAGAAAACAAACTCAACTTTCAAGCACAGTTTAAACCTCTGCTTGCATGGCATTTGCCCATCTTCCATGGCCAGAGAAAATCCACATGGCCAAGCCCAACATAAATGAAGCAGGGAAGTATATTTCTTCCATGTAGGAAAGGGAAGCATATTTTAAACAATCATCTGATTTGACATAAAGCCCATGTTACGCAGTGAACTACCCAGGTATGAGCCCACTGTCAAAATTCCTTCATTGAAAATGTGTTCCCTGGTTGGAGAAGACGTTATGCGCTGTGGGGATGGATATAGCATTCTCTAAGTCCACAGATGTCGGTGCTGCAGGCATTGACCTTACATGGGCGATGACTCTGTAGTTGAGAGGCATGTTGCTGCCTCCTCCGGGGATTGAATATAATCCACAGGCCACCAGGTGGCCAGCTGAGCCTCCCCAAAGATTAGTGTCCCACCAGGTCCTTAAAGTTGGCTTCTGCTGTTGTCAGGCTGGGTCCTCAGCAGTGGTGGTCTGTCCGCCAGATCAGCCTTGATGAAGGGCAGTCCACGCAGTGGAACCCCTACATGGCCTCTATCTTTTTATTTTAGCCACTTTCTACATGGTTTCTCTGAGCCAGCACTGGGCTGTTTGGGGGAAAAGGGCAACATCCACAGGTCACAAAGACCTCCTCCCTACTGAACACCTCCTAGTGGACATTTACACGGGGCAAGATAGCTTCACATTCTCTGCTCATTCAGAAAAGTCCATCCACATATTTCCCCACCAGACCGCCTGTACCTAATCTCCAATCTTGTTCTTTCCAAGTCCCTGATCAACTGGTCACCTCTTTAGCCAGTGGCCATCAGTCCCTCAAGCCACCTCTACTCATGTAAGAAGTGGAAAACCCATCATCCTGCTCAGAGTTCTAGCACCTGAGATGACGTCTCTGTGCCACTGTCTTCCCAGTGCCACACCCGGGTGGGGCTGTAATACAACGGCCACCCATGCCCGGCTTGTGCCAGCGTACTATGTGGATGCCAGGAACCGGACCTGGGGGAACCCCGAGTCTCCAGGCGTGGGCTGAGGAAGAGGCAGCAAAGCCGGCGAAGCAGGTGCTATGGGGACCTGTCCTCTTCCTGTGCAGCCCACTCCCGTCGTCCAGACCTGCTCAGCCCACTTCCACATACACACTTCCCTTTTCTGCTATGGAATGTTTCTGTGTACACCCGATTTCATGGATCAGATAAAACTAAATTCATGAAGGGTTGCTCAAATGTCACCTGACAGGAACTGAGGGTCAGCCAGCTTTCAGGGAGGGAGCTGGGGAACAAGTACCCTGACCTCACTGCATCCCTCTGCTCTCCTGCCAGGGCTCCCCCTTGGCTGTGTCTGCCCAGAAGCCAGAGAGCCCGTTGAAGGGTCTACGTAAGTCAGCCCCTGGGGGTGCAGAACAGGGTGAAGAGGAAAATTCCCCAGGTGGGCTATGGTGGGCAGGCTCTAATACGGCCCTCACTGAGCTCCACCCCCTGGTATCCACCCCCTGTGGAATCCTCTCCTGTATTGTACTGGGGTTGGTCTGTGTGACCAGCAGAAAATAGCAGAAATGATGGCGTCACCTCGCTAATTAGGTTGTTCAAAGGCACTGCAGCGCAGGCTTGGGTCGCTGTCCCAGGCAGCTTTCCAAGATGGCCCCACGATCCCTGCCTCCTGGTATTGGTGCCCTGGTATAAAACCCTTTCTCTGAGTGTAGGCTGGACCGAGTGACTTGAATCTAATGAACAGGATACGGTAAAAGAGGTGGGATATCACACTCCCAAGAGTAGGCTACCGAGGCCAGTGCCTTCCATCTTGTTTGCGCGCTCTCGTGCCTTCTTGCTTGCTTGCTCCGGGGAAGCCAGCTGCCCTCTGCAGAGGCCCACATGGCAGAGAGCTGAGGGTGGCCTCTGGCTAAGAGCAAGCGAAGAACCGAGGCCCTCAGTCCAGCAGCCAATGAGTTACTGCATCCCATCAACACCCACAGGAGTGTGTGGGAAAGCATCCGCCCAGGTGAGACTTAAGAATCTTAGACAGTAGTCACTTTGGCAGCAGGTATACTAAGATTGGAATGATGCAGAGATTAGCCTGGCCCCAGGCAAGGACGACACACAGATTCATGAAGCGTTCCATATTTTTAAGTAATCTTGTTACAACTTTCATTACAAACTGTTAAAAAAATTCTTAAATAACTGCAGCCCTAGCTGACAACTTGATTGCAGCCTCTTGGGAGACCCAGAGCCTGAGGCCCCAGCTCAGCCTTGTCTGGGTTCCTGGCCCACAGACAATGTGAGAACACAAGTGTTGCTTAGAGTTTGTGGGTATTTATTAAACATGGGTAACCAATGTAGTCTCAGTTTCTCTCTCTGTCTCTCTCATCACTTGCTTCTGGGGGAGGTCAGCTGCCCCATCATTAGCAGCCCACCTGACCGGGAACCCAGCCTTCTGCCAACGGCCATGAGTGGGCCTAATGCAGATTGTCACACAGCTGAGCTGTCAGGTGACTGCAGCCCCTGCCAACACCTTGACTCTGGAGAGCCCCGTCTCAGAACCCGCAGCTCAGCCACTCCCAAATTCCTGCCTTCCGAAACTGTGTGAGGTAATGAATTTGCCTTGCAGCAGCAGATAACTGGTATGTGGGCAAACAGAAACCACTCCATGAGGAGGGAAAGGGGAAAGTCCATGAAACTGGGTGAAATACTTCTGAAGACAAGTATCTGTTTTTGATAGCCTGAGCCTATCTATGGAGCTATTTTTAAAGTTTCTTTCATAACAAAAATGTGTTTTCCTTTGACTCAAGGACGAACTCTGGTATTCCACTAAGTGGAGAATGATGTGAGCTATCTTTTATTTAGAACCTATTACTGGGGGCAGTGAACGTAATCATCCTTCACAAATAGGGAAATTGAAGCTCAGATAGCTTAGGTCATTTCTCCCAAGACACAGAGCAAAAGACAGAACCAGAATCCCAACCAGGTTTGAAGCCCAAGTTCTATCCACGACGTTGTTATGGCCTCCCTAATAGTGATCCTTGTAACTTTAAATAAAAACATACCCTATAGTCCAAGTGACAAATACAGGAGTACATTCATTCATCAAAGTTATAAAGTTAAAGCATCTTCATATTTCAAAACAGGCAATGAATGTGGGATAGGACTGCCTTCAGCTACGTCGCTCACCCCACCTCCATCCCAGCTCGTTGCTGGCGCTCAGTATACTTGATGGTGACATTAATTCCACAAGGACTCCGCAGCCTGGGGATCTGGAACGAAGTCCTTGAGGTTTTCCAAGGGGGGCCTGGCGCGCCCACAGCAGGGAGAGGGGCGGAAGTGGAAGGCTCTGCAGTGAAAGTTGGGGAGATGGAGACTGGAGGGCGGGGGGCTGCGGCGCCCCGGGGTGCCAGGGCGGTGCCCCCGGGAGCCCCCAAAGCAAGGGGGGCACAGGGGAACGCGCGGCGCGGGACCCGGAAGTGGCCTTTGCCAGGACCCAACATGGCGGCCACAGCGCCTCTCGCCCACGTCCCGTAACCTCCCGTAACCAACGGCGCCGCGACGCTCGGGTGACTTACTGGGACGAGTTCTGCACGACGCTGTATGATGCAACGTCCGAGTTGAGGAAGCCGCTGGTGCACGTTGGGGTGATAAGGCGGCGGCGTGTTGGAGGCGATGTCCTTGGAGGTGACCAGGGCCACCGCAGGGATGGTGCTAGGTGCGTGAGGCTCGGGGACCCGGGGGTGTAAGGGGCGCGGTGGTTGTGTTTGGGGCAGGAACCTAGTTCCGGCCGAGGACGATCCTGACCCTAGCGCATGGCACAGAGTGGGCGCCCCGCCACTGTTTGCGCGAGCGATTACGAGGGAAGGAGGAACGGCGGGAGGAGGGGCGTGGACCCACCCTGGGCCCGCACTGGCCGGGCCGGGCCGGGCTCCCCTCGAGCCCTGGGTGCCTCGGGCTGGGATGGCGGCCGCTCCGGGCCCTGCCCCACTGCGAAAAATCCCCTGATCCAGCTGACATTTAGGCTCTGCGAGGCACGGTCGGACGTCTGGGTAGCCCCTAAAGGTGTAACTTTTCCGGGTGATCGACAGGAAGGAACTTCACGATGCGAATCCTCTTTCACACATCCTCATTTATATTGAGATTTCCTGAGAGACCATATGGTGCAGTAGAAAAACGGAGAGATTTAGGGGACCTGGATTGATGTCGCTGTTCAGACTTACTAGTTGTAGGGCCTTCTGCAGTTTGTTTAATCTCAGGTTTCCTTTAAGGAACAGAGGAAACTGGTGTTTATTTGTGCCCTGGCACTAGGCTGTCTGATTTATGCAGTTCATCCTCAGTACTTCGAGACGAGTATTGTTTTTCTCATTTTATAGACTTAGAAACTAAGCCCAGAAAGGTTAAGTGAATTCTCCAGGGTCACTCTGGCTTTTAAGGTACAACAACATCTACGATTCCAGTCTGGTCTGACCAACTTCAAAGCCCTTGCTTTGTTGTTGGGGACCCTAGTAGACAGAAGCAGTATCACAGATTAAAATGATCAAAGTTTATTTCGGAAAGCTCAATTTGTAACTGATCTCTTTTTATGAGATAGATGTCGTTGAAGAGGGGAGTGGGAAGATAATTACTATTTAATTTCTTTTGGATCTTGATAATTTTTACCAGTCAGATGCTTGTTCTGTTTACAAAGGTAAAGAATGGATAAAGTAGGTGCAGTATGAGGTGACTGATATTTGTTGGCCAAACGAGTAACTTACTCTCATTTTGCAAAACAGCAGAGCTGTATGTCTCCGACCGGGAGGGAAGTGATGCTACCGGTGATGGAACCAAGGAGAAACCTTTTAAAACAGGTCTTAAGGTAGTATCTCTTCCTCATTAGGAAAACAGTTTTACACTTATGATGACTTATGTCAGTTAGCATGTGATTTGTCAAGAGTTTTATCTCAAGCACTAGGTTTTGAAGAGAATTTTTAGAAAGGGAAAGGGATATATATATAGATACGTAGTTTTAAGGACATGAGGTGATCTGAGCCTAAACTTATTTGAACATTTTTGATAGCTGCTTCTCTTCTTCCTTACCAAGCAGCATTGCATCTTGGAATTTTTCTCTCCAGTGAGTCAGGTGGCTGGTTTTTCAATTTTTATAGAAATGAAAGTCAGCCTCCCTCATTCACACTGAGTTCAAGCCCAGGTTTCTTCCAAACTGACTCCTAAGAATCCTCTTGGTAAATTTACCACCCAAATCCAGAAGTGATCGTGACCCTTGAGACTCAAAGAATTGACTTATGTCAGTGTACCGAGAAAGGACCCCCGTCTCAGAGGAGATGCTCAGTAACTCATTAGTCTAGAGCCTGAAGCCAGGATGCTCATGTATTGATGAACTATTACTTCTCAGGGCCTAGAATCCTCTGATGAGTTTAGCATGTTCTCTCTAAGCAGACTTCCATGGAAAGCCAAATACAGTTCAGACAGGTTCTTCGAGAGCATCGACTCAGGACGTGAGTAGGTAACTGATCACATCAGGTTACCATGTGGGCCAAGAGGCAGCCCTCTGAAAGTAGCAGTGGGCTTGCCCGTTGATCCTGAGTGGCTACAGCTGCCACTGCAGGAAGATGGCGAAAGCCCTCTCCTAGGGCAGCACTGGGAAGAACCTGCCCGACACTCTTCTTTCTGTGTGTCCCTGTCTGGCCAGTCCCTGCTTTGGTGTTTAACTCTTAGAGGGAAATCTTTTTCATTTCTGATTGTTGGGGTGATTCCTGTGGCTCCCCCAAACATTCATCTAGTCCCCGAACATTCACCATCTAGGTGACTGTTTGCAAAATGTCACTGTGCTACACAAAAGTGTGCCATTCTGATTTGGGGAGTTACATTTTGGCTCTTTCAGTGATAACAAAGGTGGTATCAGGGCAGACTGTCAGGTAGGAAATGAATTCTTGATGATTGACAAGCATCCTTACAAAGTCGAATTGTTAAAAAGAGAAACTGAACTCTCTTGAATGTTTCCAAAGATCCAGGTTCCTTCCTCCCCTGTGGCAATAATTGAGTTGAGACTAGTGTTAAATCAGGATGAGAAGTATTTTTCAGACCTTTAGAAAAGGGCTAGTTTCCGTAAACTTCAGAACTTAACCACTAGAGAGAGTAATTCATTGCCTTTCTTGGTTGACAATAACTTAGGAGAAAATATGAAGGACTGTTTGAAGCAGTTAATAAAACACTTATCTTTTACATATTTCTAACTATTTTAAAAAAGGAATACAGGCTGTAAAATATTCAATGAAACAGTGATACCTGATGTGTCCCAATGTTGGTGAAGAGAGGGGCATATTCTGCACACAGGGATTTTTACAATTAAATAAAACTTAACCTTTTGAGTACTTAACTGTTATGTTGTTGAGTTTCAGAAGTGGCTGAATTCTTAGTGAGGATTAACCACCTAGATGTGATTTGCAGTTGGCCTTTGCTGTTAGCTGTCTCTTCTGTTGTCGGCCTTTCTCCCGTTGGTCCCCATGGCCACTTCAAATCTGTTGCTTCTGGTCTACTAGTATGGGAAACTGTATACCATGTAATGGAACTTGCTAGAATTGTTTGGGAAAGGACGTTCTACTTTAAATGTCCTTAGTACGTTCAGCCATTCCTTCCATCAGCATTGACCTTGGCTGTTGGGGTCTTTTATGCTTTCTTCTTGGCTCTTGATTATGTTCTAGGTGATGGAAGTCACCTCATAATTCAGGTTTTGTTTTGATTTTAAATATTTTACGATGTTAAAGAAATGTCCTTTTCTCCCTCCCTCCCCAAGGCTCTGATGACCATTGGGAAGGAACCCTTTCCTACCATTTACGTAGATTCACAAAAAGAAAACGAGGTAGGGTGAACCAAAAACTTGACAGAATTATATTTTATGAAGAAATTGTCAATCAAATGCAGAGGTCTTGAAAACATTAAGTTTCCGTCTCTCCCTCTAGAGGTGGGATGTTATTTCTAAATCACAGATGAAGAACATTAGAAAAATGTGGCACAGGGAACAGATGAAGAGTGAATCCCGGGAAAAGAAAGAGGTGAGCAGTCAATTTGCTGCTGTGAACATTTTTGAAGTTCAGATGCTAGAAGCTGTGTTAACACGTTGCATCATTGTTAAAACTAGGCAGAAGACAATTTGCGAAGAGAAAAGAACCTGGAAGAAGCGAAGAAGATCACCATAAAGAATGATCCAAGTCTCCCAGAGCCAAAATGTGTAAGTGTGACGTGTGTCCTTTCAAATACTGTGGACTTGCCACAACAGACTGTTACTTCTATGTCTGGGGGCTTGCTTCGTGCTCTCTCCCTTTGCAGTGTTTGTCTTGTCTTTTCTTTCAAGGGAGAGAGAGAGAAGTAACATTTGGGAGTTATGAGGCTGGTTCATTTTTTAATGAAATTTAGTAATCGCATGTTAAACGAATTCTGTCCCGACTAAAAGCTAGCAGACCTGGCTGGGATCCAGGCCTGGCTGTGCTGTGTGGTGTGAGTCAAGGGATTTTACCCTCCCTGAGTGTCAGTTTCCTCACCATTAAAAGAAGAGGTTGAAATTCTTGATTTTCATAATTTTTTGAATAAATTTTTACATTTTTCATTTTTAGAAATTTACTTTTTTTTTTTTTAATGGAGAAACTGGGGATTGAAACCAGGACCTCATCCATCCATGCTAAGCACACACTCCACCACTGAGCTATACCCCAACCTCTTCACAACTTTTTAAATCGAGAAAAAGGTTCTGTGATTTTTATGTTTAATTGCATTACACCTGTAGTCTTTCTGGAATGGAATGCTGGCCTGTGGGTGGACGTGGTTAGGTTTCACACAGTTCCTCCTGCTGCTGAACTATCATATATTTCTTGCTTCCTTAGTGATGAAGCTGTTTTCTGGGCCCACCCACCATCTCCTTCCTCATGCTTCTCCTTCGTCCCCCCAAACAAAAAGCCAGCCCGTGGTATCTTCCCCCTCCCAGAGTGGCCGGAGGGACTGTGAGCTCAGGGCCAGGGCCCTGCATGGACGAGGCTTTTTGCTAATGTGACTTCATTTATTTGTGGATTTTACGTAGCGATAGATGAAGTTCTAAGTATTTCTCATCGCCAGTTTTGCACAAAGAGAAAGAAGACTTGGACTTTTTTTTTAACCACTCCAGTATGATGCAATTTTTTGGCTCCAACCTGCAGTAGAGTGACTGTCTGCAGTTTTACACCATTTGTGAATTTTTGACGCTTTCCTGCCATCCCTCTAATATCTGTTAAAAAGTTGGTATGTGATAAATGACACACAGGGTCCAAATGACACACAGGGTCCAAAGTTACATATTTTAACCTGACAGGTGAAGATTCGTGCACTGCAAGGATATCGAGGCCAAAGAGTAAAGGTGTTTGGCTGGGTCCACAGGCTGCGTAGGCAAGGTAACTGGCAGAGCCATCCTTTTCTCTCTAATTTTCAATATCCCTGGTCTTAGAGGACAATGAACATTAAAAAACAAACAAACATTTACTTGCAGGTATTTTTGTTTGGGAATGCTAGCTTTTTAAAGGACACAGTGGTTTATATCCTAAACTTGTTCTCTTTTAACATGACTGTTAAAAGTTGAACATTATTTAATGTTATTTAACTGCATTAAACTGTGTAATTGTTTAAAAGTTAACATTATTTAAATGTTACCTGACTGTAAGAAATCACAATGATCAAGAGGTGTCCAGTAAATATTTGTCTAATTGAGCTGAATTCTTTAATGAAAAGCAGGGGATATATTAGAGGAAGTGCGGGGCCAAACCTGAAACTTATTTATGGCAGTGATGCTGACTTTTCTAATTAGTATATTCGCATTGTGCTTCCCCCCTCTGCCCTGATTTTATCACTTTTTTTTTTTTTTTTATTGTAAGTGGTTTTTAAATCCTTCGTAAAAAGAAACGGGGCATAAAAAACTAAAGGAGTGATTCTGTGTGGCAGTATACATGCACCTCCCACTGAATGCGCTGTGCTGGGTGGTGTGGGGGCTCAGCGTGAACCAGACGTAACCCCTCCCCCACCTGCTTACGGTCTTGCTTTCCCGTGATCATGTGGGTCAGGAGGCTCACGTGGGATTTGAAAACATAAAGAACTGAGTAGTGATACAGCCGATGGACACTGCGGAGGAACGGGGCCTCGTGGGAGGTTTGAACTTCCAGCGTTTAACCTTGGCGGTTCCTTTATATAAGATTAAATTAGGAGAAAGGGCTTTCAAGTGTCTGGCGAACAGTCCGGCTAAATTTCTCTTTCTCATTTTTAGGAAAGAATTTAATGTTTCTGGTGTTGCGGGATGGTACGGGTTACCTTCAGTGTGTCTTGTCAGACGATTTGGTAACTATTTTCTCATATTTGTGATGGCTTAAAGTTAGATTTTTTTCAGTAGTCTCCTCCATTGTTAGTTTTGGGAATTTTACAGTCTGTGTACTTATTTTAAGCTGATACTGTTGGAGAATTTCCAACATCAAAACAATGGAACAGTATAAAGAAACCTTAGAGAAGCCCACGAGGAGCATGTTAGTTGTTCTGCTGTAATTAAACACCATAAACTGGTGATAATTAACAAATAAACAGAAATTTCTTTCTTTCTTTCTTTCAGAAATATTTTTTTTCAGAAATATTTTTGACATAACCACACTACCATTTTCACTCCCCCTCCAAAATTAACACAAAACTCTTAAATATCCAATCAGATTCTCCCAATTGATTCATAATGTCTTTTTACAGTTGTTTGAAGGAGAATCCAGACAAGGTCTCCCAGTTGCATGTAATTGATGTGTCTCTGAAATCTCTCTTAATCTGTAACAGTTCTCCATTTTCATTCTCTTCTCCAACACACCCTTACCATTTATTTGAAAAAGCCTGGTCATTTGTCTCATGGAACTTCCCACACTCCAGATTTGATTGATTGCATCCAGAGGTGTCATTTAACATGTTCCTCTATCTGTATTTCTTATAAGCTAGAGTTTAGGTCTGATCAGATTCAAGTTCTTTTTGCGGGGATTGGGAAGTGGTCATAACTACTTCATGGGCAAAGCTGTGTTCTTCCAATTATATCACATCATGGATGTCCGCTTGTCTTTTTTTTATGATTGGTGGGTTTGGGTGTCGATCGCCTGATCCCTCCTTTATAAAATTCTCCATCACTTTTCTCCTAATGATTTTAGCAAGTATTGATGATCATAGCCTAAATGGACTCTGTGTATTATTTTAACAGTCTGATCTTTAAAGAAAAAGGAACAATAGACTTTCCAGATGCTTTTAAGAGATGTGGGCTAGTGTGACTTATGAACATGTTTATGTATATAAAGTATGTACTTACACATATGTGTATCTGTATATAGATAGATCTCCCACAAAAATAGCTATTCTTTATTAATGTTAAAAGTAAATGGCCATCTTCTTATTTTACTAGTATTGGACGAGGTAACTTTTAAATAATCCCTTTGCTTCCTCTCTGTTAGAATATTTTAATGTAAGTGAGAATAACTAAACTTGAACTTGATCTTTTCACAGTGTCAGTGTTACAATGGAGTCCTCTTGTCCACTGAGAGCAGTGTTGCAGTGTACGGAATGCTGAACCTTACCCCAAAGGGCAAGCAGGTGAGTGGATTGATTTCCTCACTGGGTGAAGAGGTGTGTGCTTACTAGTTTTCCAATGTCTTTATTTTGTGCTTTTGATATTTGGCGTATAAATACACGAATGTGGTGATGCACTTGCCAAGTGTCGAATGCCTTTCCCTTTCCCAGTGAAATGTGGACTCTGTGCAGCTCACATGATGTAACGACCTCAGGGACTAAAAACCTAAAGAATAACTGAGTAATCCTCATGGGCCAGAACTGTTTGCTCTGTGTGTGTGTGTGTGGATAATTTTTCAGCTAGGTGAAAATAAAAACTTCACAATCTACCCACAGTTTTTCAGGAAAGAACAGTGATCTAAATCTGAAACTTTCAAAATAGAACTTGAAAGCCTCTTTTTAAAAGAAAAGTTAAATATAACTCTGATGTTCAGAGAATTGCTTGTTCCCCAGGCAATAGGCATGTAACCTGTACCCGTTACAGTTACTTGTTGGTAATTGTTCAAATAACAACTGTGGTTGTATTTGTTTGTTGGGAAAGAAGACAAGTGTGATGTATTAACCACCAGAGGGAGCCCCTAGGATTCTCTGGATAGACTAGCAATATTGGTAAAACAGGCTCCCAGAGTTCACAGAAAGAACCTTTGTCAAGAGTGAATATCTGATTCAAGTTCACTGAGTTTTCTTTGGAAGTAGTGTAATTGCAAAAGGGAGTGGTTGTCGTGATGATACTTGCTGTCTAGAGTTTGACACCAAGATAATTATATATTCCATTGTAGATGGCTTCAGTGGAATTATTAGGGAGAATTTAAATTTTTACTATATATATGTTCCAAAGAGAAATAGCTTTTGATAAAACCTTTGCATTTAAGGAGTTTTTCAATGTGGGTATTATGTTACTTTTAAATTATTGGGCAAAGGCTAGAAAGTTATACCAAAATGGGATTATAGTTTCTCTTATTTTCTAGTTTGTGCTTTTTTATTTTTAAAAACTTACGTATTATAGGTATTTACTCTGAAAGAAATATTAATCTATCGGTAGAAAATTCAATTACTGGTCTCATTTTTAGAAGGGCAGGCTACCAATGATAAGATTCTTAGGAATTACTTACTAAAAGTTTTGACATAAATTAAAATCTTCAGCACTGTACATTTTTTGTTTCCTTCTCCCTCCCTTTCGTTCTCCCTGCCCCCCTTTTAAAAACGTAGGCTCCAGGGGGCCACGAGCTGAGCTGTGACTTCTGGGAGCTGATTGGGTTGGCCCCCGCGGGAGGGGCCGATAACCTGATCAACGAGGAGTCTGACGTTGACGTCCAACTCAACAACAGACACATGATGATCCGGGGGGAGAACATGTCCAAAATCCTAAAAGCACGTTCCGTGGTCACCAGGTGCTTCAGAGATCACTTCTTCGAGAGGGGGTACTACGAAGTAAGTGCGCGGGCGCCATCTTTTGCTGGCCATGCCCTTTGCCGTCTTTGAACTTGAATAACGGTACTCACAAAAGGCCTTTATGTTCCCCTCCTTTCCGTCTGAGCAGATTACTCCCCCGACCTTAGTGCAAACACAGGTGGAAGGTGGGGCCACCCTCTTCAAGCTGGACTACTTCGGGGAAGAGGCCTATTTGACTCAGTCCTCTCAGCTGTACCTGGAGACCTGTGTGCCAGCGCTGGGAGATGTGTTCTGTATCGCGCAGTCATACAGGGCGGAACAATCCAGAACACGAAGGCACCTGGCTGAGTATGGAATTATCTTTTTACTTAAAAATAAATTTTTTTTTTTAAAGAAAAAAGGTTCAGGGGGCGATCTTTATATAGGTAAATGATGTCTGTAGAAACTGTTGCTATGTTAATAGGGTACATGAAGGGCAGTTGAACAAGTTAATGGAAACCATGGAAGAAGTTTTGCCTCTTAGGCCGTAGCTCGCTAAGGCCTTTCTTCTACTGTGTCTTGATCCTTTATTAAGGAATAAACAAGGACTCTCTGTTGAGGGGGAATGGGGGGCTGGTGGTCTAAACCTAGTTTGCAGAGCTGGGAGTTGATTAGCCGGGAGGGAGTTGTACCTTTCTGGGCAGTTTCGCAGCAATAAAATCCTTGCTTGAAAAGAACTCAGTGAAAGGAGAGCAGCGCTGAGCCCCTGTCCTGTCCCTCAGATACACTCACGTGGAGGCCGAGTGCCCTTTCCTGACCTTCGAGGAGCTCCTGGACCGACTGGAGGACTTGGTTTGTGATGTGGTAGACAGAGTCCTGAAGTCACCCGCGGCAAGCATCGTGCGTGACCTCAACCCGGTAGGTGTGCTGTTTGATGGAAACACAGGCATATGATTCTGTTTCAGGAGTCAGTGAATCTTCACCCTCAGGTTTTATAGATTTAATAGCTTGGTGAGCTTTGAGAGAAGTGACTGGTATGTATATATGTATATTTTTTGAACTATAATTGATATGTAACATTATAGTAGTTTTAGGTGTACAACATAATGATTTGGTATATGTATATACCAGAAAATGACCACCACAGTAAGTCAAGTTAGCATTCATCACCCCACACAGTTACGACTTTTTTTTCTTGTGATGCAAACTTTTGAGATCCATTCTTAGCAACTTGCAAATTTGTAAAACAGTATTAACTGTGCTCACCACGCTGTACATTATATCCACAGGACTTACTTATTTTATAACTGGAAATTTGTACCTTTTGACCCCTTCACCCACTTCCAGACTAAGATTTTGAAGACTAAAATTTGGTACTAGTCATTGCCAACAATTTCATAATATTTTAACTTACATAGGAGGAAGTTTATATCTGTTTTCCATTTTTAGGAATGTCCACATTGTTTTTTCAGTCTGAAATAATATTACAATACTGGTAAATAGTGTTTCTTAAAGTGGAAATGTTAGTGTTGATGGTTTCTTTATATAACCGTATTTTTCCTTTCTACTGTAGAAGTTCAAGCCCCCTAAACGGCCTTTCAAACGGATGAACTATTCAGATGCTATTGAGTGGCTAAAGGAACATGATGTGAAGAAAGAAGATGGAACTTTCTATGAATTTGGAGAGGTACGGGTTCCTTTCTAATCATTGTTCCAAAGGGGGGCCTTGTGCTTCAGTGGATTGCTGCTTGCGGTTAAGTACCCACTATTGCAGGAGGCCTCTGTTTGTCATTAAATAACCGCAGAAACTCCTTCTTGGGGTTGTCTGAGGATCCACTGGATTAGTAGATGCAGAGTAAACCTTAGGGCAGTGCCCTTTCTGTCGTATTCAGTACATGTTAGCAAGTCTGTCGCCTTCACATCTCATCCTTTGTCTCTTTCCTCTTCCGTGATCAATCCGTGGGCTTGACTTACAAGCTCTAGTTGTAATTCTCTAGACTGGAAGCATGCTTCAGAAAGTTGTGAACTTTGAAATCACGTGCAAAATGTTGGTATGTGTATATATTTGTTTTATTTTTCTGGAGAAAGTATCTGGGTCTTTCAAAAAGGATTCTTACCCCCAAAACGGTGAATTAAAACTCCTGCATACAGAGGCAATTCAAAGGAAAAAATAGCTATTGGTTAAAATGCAAAACCAAGAGAGAAGGCTTTGATGGGGAAGGTGGCCCGGTGCCCCAGATACACTGAGCGTGTCTGTCTTGCCTGGGACCACCCTCCCAGCAGGTTTTGGGGGTCTAGGTTGTTAACGCTATTCTAAGCCCTCTTCCCTGTGCACTTACCGCTCCTTCCATAGTATTTGCAAATCTGTTTTACGGATGAAATGCTAATAACTAGTGCTAGATTTTAGGAAGAATTTACAGAAGGCAGATAGTATACCAGGCTTATATAAATTATTTTTATTGTTTCATGAATTCAGTTGATGGTATATAACAAAATTTTGTGCTGAAAACTTAAGAAACATTATTACCTAATACTTATCAAGGTAGTGTGATTGAGTGGAAGGAACCCAAGCTTTGGAGTAAGAGCCCCCCCTGGTGGCCTTAGCTCCCGCCTCGGTCCTTACTGCTGTATAACCAAAGGCCAGTGACGCTGTTCTCTGTGTTCCTTATCTCTGTGTTGGAGGGAATAGCCACTTGCAAAATTGTGAGGGCTTAGTGAGCTAAATGCCTAGCAAGGGCCGAGGTGCAGGAAGCCCTCCATGCATGTCAGCATTTCCTCTACGAATGGATGTCCTCCCATACACATGGGGGCGCTAGAGTATATAAGAGGTGTTCAGACTTTTCGGAAAGTGCAGTAAGGCCCCTTATCCCACAATTAAATGTTACGCAGAACTCTAGTATGTAAAGTGATTAAAAGCTGAGAGACCAGAGCTCTCCCACTCACCCCCCATCTCCTCTCGGGACTTTAGAGGGCCCAGGGCTCCAGGAACTAGAGTTTGAAAACAGCTGTGCCAGGTGACAGCCAAGTGCCATCTCAGTTCTTGCATTAAACAAATCAGTGAGCTCTGGCTGGTTCTGTCAGTCAGTTTCCACTGGGATGAGAGTTTTCAGTTTTAACGTGAATTTATGTGTGGTTTGCCGAAGGACATTTGAGAGAGACACAGATTAACTTGATTCATCTTCATCTAACATCTCTTGGCTGACTACTCCAGGTGTGGTTACACTTACAAATTTGACATTGATTATTTGTCTTATGACTGTGTCTTACTACCATTGAAGGCAGGTAGATTCATTGTAACAGGAAAGCAGCACAGATAAGCGGAGAGTTTAAAGATTGGTGTTATTAATAATACACTCTGTGTGTGGATCAGTGATGTTCTGGAGCGTTCATGGATTATCTTATGCCCAATGGGACTAAATGGACCACGTTTGCTTCAGAGTAAGATAAAACTGGCCGCTGTAAAAATACCTGAGTAGTACCTAGTCACAGCGATAACGGCTTGGTGGGGTTTTTTTGGTTTGTTTTGTTGTGTTTGTTTTCATTCCTCAAGCAGCAGGGCACTCAAGATCTACTGTTGAAGGAGGCAAATGCATTTACTATTCGTTTTGCAGAAATTGTCCCTTACACCCGTGTGGTCCTGGGTCACGGGTGGGTGTGTATTCTGGACTTTGTGGCATGAATAAGATGAAGGGCTGCTAGTGGGTCAAAGGGCTGCTTCTGTCTTGTCGCATGGCGAGTTGTAGGTGTTAACGAAGTCTCGCTTAACCTCAGGATATCCCAGAAGCCCCTGAGAGACTGATGACAGACACCATTAATGAGCCCATCTTGCTGTGTCGATTTCCCGTGGAGATCAAGTCCTTCTACATGCAGCGCTGCCCCGAGGATCCGCGCCTCACCGAGTCGGTCAGTTTGTGCTTCAAATAGTATTCGTGATTTTGCTTTTTTAAGGGGGTGGGGGCTGTCATTGGAATAAGATACAGCTCATGGCAAATATTTTGTTATAAATCTAGAATGACAATATTTAAAGAAGTGTTTTTTGTCCTCTGATTGGGTTTAACCTACCTTGTCAAGTTACAGAATCCGAATAATCTTTGAATTGTGCATGATCCCAGTGCTCCTTTAGTTACAGGAGCTTAATCGTGACTTTCATTAAAACTCTAGAGCAGCGCCATGACTGAGAGCCTGGTAGTAACTGTATTTTATTTACTCATTTTTAAAGGTCGACGTGTTGATGCCCAATGTTGGTGAGATTGTGGGAGGCTCAATGCGTATCTGGGATAACGAAGAAATACTGGCCGGTTATAAAAGAGAAGGAATTGACCCCACTCCCTATTACTGGTACACAGATCAGGTAAAAACAAATTTTTAAAACACTCTTTAAATTTTTTCATAATAATAGTTGTGTATAAATTGAGATTTTTAAAAGGGAGAACTCAGGGTGGTACTTTGGCACTCGAATGAGCTATTTTTGGTTTCATGGTTATAATGTGGCAAGTGAATATTGCTAAGTTCTGTCTTTGGCCAATAATACGTTAATTTAATTTGAAAGCCAGTGTAACTGTGGCCTTGCTCATTGATACTGAGTTTTTAAAAATTTGTCGTTAGATCTTACCAATATCTATTGACTTAATCTAAAAGTTTGAAATCTCTTCTTTCCAGGATGGCAAATCCCTGGTTTATTTTTCATACCAAATTATTTTTTTCACATGTGGTCCATGAAAGTGTCTAGACTAAGGGTTGAATTCTTAACCATGATAAGCTGACTCATTTTATGGTAGAAAATTTTAACTATTTTTAGACAAAATTTTAAACTAAGCATTTCTCCTTCTCTCTTTTTAAACAGAGAAAATTTGGCACATGTCCACATGGAGGCTATGGCTTGGGGTTGGAACGATTCTTAACCTGGATTCTGGATAGATATCACATCCGAGATGTGTGCTTATACCCTCGGTTTGTTCAGCGCTGCAAACCTTGACCAGTTCCCCCTGAAGCGTTAATGAAAGAACACGGTTCACGGGAGGAACAGACTGCCTCTTAAAAAAAAAAAAAGCAAAAAAATGTGCCCTTTTTTATTCCACTAGGGTATATCTATTTGTTTTCTCTTTTTGTTTTCGATCCCTGCTACCATGAAAAGCAACCCAAATTGTCTAAATATCAAGTGACACTGCTGTCGTCATTTTAAGAAAAAAATAGCCAGTACAAAGTTTGGGGGAAATATGCATCCTGTCACTCTGCAGTTCTGAATACATTTCAGCATTTCATCTAATTTCAGGTTCTAATCGTTGCATATATACCACATCTATAATGAAACTGTTTTAAATATGGTCTGAGACATTCCAATAACTTAATCTTTCTGTTCTTTTAAGTGTAACTGGAATTCTTTAATTTATATCACTTTAGTGTATCAGTGAGTTAAAGCAAACACCCTGGGGGGACATTGACAGTATGCTGTAAAAAATCTGCTGGTATTAGAAAGAGCACAAGTCAGCAGTAGATATTGGAATGAATCAAGTGAAGACAGTTAATTTTTTCTAAATCTGTATAGCTGCTTATAATTCTAAGGTATCCAAATTGATAGGGAAGGAATTGTAGAAATGGAACAACAGTTTGAAGTAAGAGCAAGTTTTTTGTTTTTGTTTTTCTGGCATGTCAGTGAACAGCATTCTTCCTAGCATTAGTTTAAGCTAAAGAAGCCAAGTAATCTCACTCTTTCCTAAGTAATGAAGAATAAGTAAGTTCCAAAAGTCTTTGCGGCTGGAATCTTAACGATAACCGTAAGTGGCTGTTGGAGTCGTCCCACACTGTATCTTCAGATCTAATCTGTGCTACCTTATGAACTCTCAGGCTCACTGGATGGCTTCATTTCAGTTCTGGTTACTTTCTCCCCCAAAATGCATGTCGTGCATTCTCAATAGGCTGTATTCCCAGCAATCAATAAATGGACACGTGAAAACTCTTTGCTGACTTCATTTTTTTTTAAGTTGAGCATCTCTGTGTCACATTATAAATGCCGTTTGCATTTATAACATCTTGATTTTAATGATGTGTATATGTGAAATTAGGTATTACTAAATTTAGTATTACTAAAATTACATGGTAATGAAAAGGAATGATTTTTTTTTTAATGAGACGTGGGTCCTAGTTACATCACTTTTATAATCTTTTTTGGGTTATTTTTGGACACATTAGATTGTATCCTATTTTGTAATTAAGTGAAATGACAGATAGAAATGGGGCATTTATAGTATATTTGGCCTATTATCTTGTAAGAATGGGAATGAATTCTAATTGGATTCAACTAGGCAATTCATTTGATCAGGATTTAGATGAAGAGGTTAGACTCAATTTTAATTGTATAAATGGGCTGAGAGTTTTAAATACTGAGGGAGAGCTGTGGGATTGGGTAGGGGTAAAGGGGTCAGGGTCGCGAGGAGTCAGACCAAGAATCTGAGTGCAGCGAGCAGCAAGCTTCGTGCACATGGACTTTCACTCCCTTCACTCTGGTTGTTGCTGTCATGCAAGTGTCAGAACCCCGTCCCAGATTCCTGACAAGTGCCCAGCTCACCAACACCCCTTTCTGAGTTCCTGCTCTCGTGGGGGGTCTCGTCTCACAGCTCTTTCCTGCCTGAAACCTCTCCCTGAGGTGTGATTCTCACACCAGCCACCTCTTCACCTTTGGTACTTGTCCAAGTTTTGGGGACAGATGGGAGGCTAATACGGTAGCCATTCAAATGACTTAAGAACTAACTTTCCCTCTTTGCCAGTGTCCTGCAGGCATTTCTGGCCACTCAGGGCCCGCCACGCCAGGCTGCCTCTAGCATTTCCGAAACATTTCTTCTTCGGCATATAGAGCAGCACCACTCTATCAGAAGCAAACTTTCTACACTCTGGGATCACTTGGGGCCAAGAAGAATGCTGGTGACCAGGCCTCATCCCAGACCAACTGAATCCAAGTTTTCTTCTCCCTGTACCATTGCAGTTTCCTCCATGTTTTCTTCTGTTTGAGTTTCTGTTTTTCCTCTTCGAGGTGTTCCTCAGATGTCAAGTAGTGCCTGGTTATCTGCCGAGAATTCCAAATAGGAGATTAAAGTGCTTTGACGTGTGTGGGGAGGAGACGTGAACCCAGCTGTGGGCTGAGATGCCTGAATTGTCCCCGATGCCAGTAGCCTTAGGCGTTTCCTCTCGGGCTGGTTACAGTCGTCCATCTCCTGTGGAGGGAAAAGGGTGAAGAGGGCTGAGCGTACAACTTCAGTAAGTCTAGTCCCCTGAATCCATCTCATTCTAGCATCTCTCTCTTCCATCCCCACATCCAGAGGTACTTGCTGCTGCCAATCCCGAACCTCCTAGGAATTCTGTCGTGTAGATCTGGATCGTTCTTGTCTCAGGAGAGCCGTCTTAGGACTCGGTTTTCTTGTGTCTGCTCAGTCATTAACCATTTACCCACTTGCCTTCCAGCTCCCCACATTTGCTGTGGCTCCCTTTTCTTTTTTCCCTATCCTTACAGGTTTATGCTTGAAAACAAAACACACCACCACCAAAAAAACTTCTCTTGACATTTTAGTGGAGTTTTGGGGAGAAAGTGAAATCACATCCCTGTGCTCAAGCCCCCATCTTTACCCAAAGGTCTTCACTCTGTATTTGAAGACAACAAAAAGGAACGGGCGAAATGGTGAAAGGGAAGAAATGTTCAATTATCAGCGAGTAGGAAGGACAAATTAACAAGGCGAGTGATGAATGCTCTGTAAATTGTTTTGTAAAAAAAATGATGAATGAAAAGAATGAGTGAATGAATGGTTAGTTTCAATCCTTATGTCTACGTAGATGACCACTACCACTTCCTGTCAGATAGCTGTATCTGAAACACATTCAGGCAAAACCAAACAAGACAATATGAAAACAACGATAAAAAGGTGGTCTCATCTTTGTCT
Source organism: Camelus dromedarius (assembly GCF_036321535.1). Taxonomy (NCBI): domain Eukaryota; kingdom Metazoa; phylum Chordata; class Mammalia; order Artiodactyla; family Camelidae; genus Camelus; species Camelus dromedarius. The sequence goes on along the minus strand of NC_087463.1, from coordinate 14,416,934 downwards.
CCCACCAGGCGTCCTTCTGACTAGTGTGTTTCTCTTTTTTTTTTAGCCTCGCGATGGCTGAAGACCTTCAGATACTGGATTCTGGCCTCCCTCGGATCTCCAGTGCGCCATGATCTGCCCATTGCTGTCCTCTCTTCACTTCCCGTGGTCACACCCCTCAACACCTCTCTAGTGAACTATGGCCAATGTCTCATATCTTCTGTCCCTGCCACTTCTCTCTTATACACTGTAACCTGGACCCTGCTTGTTCAATTATTTCTCTCAGATCACTGCTGCAAGCAGGCCACTCTTCTCCATGACTACCCATGACTCCTGTTCACCTACCAACAAAGGTCTAAGTCCTCAGCACATTCAGGCCTGGTCCTCAGCCTTCTGGCCCCACCGTTGTCTGAGTCCCTCCCGTACCCTGTGCGGTGGCCAAGTGAACACCTTGCTCTTAGTTACCGTGTGCTCTTCTGCCTCCATACTGTCCCCCACATTCAGTGTATTCCAAGCCTACTTTTTTGGTAAATTCTAATGCCACGTTGATGAAACAGCATTCCTGTGTCCTCTCAGTGCAGTCAGCATTCACTTTTATCAGAAACTTCTGCTCATCTCTTCCTCCCTCTAAGCAGGTAACTTTACTGGATAAATATAGTTCCACACACACACCCTCCTCTCAGCTGAGTGAAAGGAACACCTCTAGGCGTCAGAATTGGGGAGGAGGAGTAGAGAGGGTCTCCAAGCCAGTGCTCTTAGTTTGGGGATAGGAGTTAGAGAGGGAATTGAACACAGATAAAGGCACTGGGGTGGGGGTGGGGGGGCTTAAGTTGTATTAAAATATACCCTTCATACAGAAAGGGGAATACATCAAAAGTCTGCAATACCATGAATTTTCAGAGTGAACACATCATGTACCCAGCTCCTAGAAGGCCCACCCCATGCCCAGACAGCAAAGTGGACCAATGGCCAGACCCCTCCCCACATGAAGTAGGGCCTTGGGGGGCTGGCCCTTCTTGAAATCTAGAAAACCAGCCCTGTAGCCCACAGAAGGACAAGGAAGCCTGCCATCTGCCCGGGGCTCTGGGCAGGGAATGAACGCTTGCTGGAAAAAGTCAACTTCCCTGGTCTGAATGCACCTACCAGGAGTAGGACCACCAAGCCAAGAAATGAACACAAACTCCATCTAAGACGGGTAGGACCCTGGGATCCCGGCAGAGGCAGACCAGAAGGCTCTGCAGGGACCCTTCCATGATCCCAGGGCAGAGGCTTCTCTGGGAAAAAAACAGTCTTATCCAATATTCTCTTAAACAAAGACAGAACCCTTAGGAGAAAATGAATGTATTTAGTCATGTGGTGCGCGTTCTAATCCTGGCGTAAGAGCTCAAGTTTTCTCTCTACACCGCAGGCAAAATTCACCTTTTGAAACATAAGCATGGGTCACTGTTGGAGGGAGATCACAATAAGACAAAGTCTTTCATCATCTTACAAAATCTTTTATGAATCAGCCGAAACTCCTTCCTGCTCCTCCCCACACACTCTGCTCAAGACAAGCGGTTTCTTTACTGTTCCTCAAGGCCTTATTATGGGGTAGACTGTGTCCCCCTACAAAATGATATGTTGAAACCTTCTTCTCTGGTGCTTGTAAATGTGACCTTATTTAACAATAGGGTCTCTGCAGATGTAAACCAGGTTAAGATGAGGTCAGTAGGGTGAGCCCTTAATCCAAAAGGACTGTTGTCCTTTGCAGGGAGGTGGAGGGTGGAGGGAGACGGTTAATGAAAAGAGACATGCAGGGAGAAGTCCACATGACCAGAGGCAGAGATCAGAGCGATTAAGGAAAGCCAAGAGTTGCTGGCCATTCTCAGAAGCTAGGAAGAGACAGGAAAGGATTTTCCCCGACAGATTTCAGAGTGAGCTTGGCCCTGTTGACACCTTGGCTTGGACTTCTAGCTTCAGAGCTGGAAGACAATACATGTCTGTTGTTTGAAGCCACCTGGTTTGTGGTACTCTGTGCCAGCAGTCCCAGGAAACAACACAAGTCTCAGACGTGTTCCAGCACTCGCTGATCCCTCTGCTTGCAAAGCCCTTCCGCAGAGAGCCTCCCTCCCTCCCCACCGGCCCCTGCTTGATCGCTACCTCTGTTGAGAGGTCATGTCCAGCCACACCACCGAAACTGACAGTTCCTGCCTCTCTCCATTCCTTTGCCTCTCTTATTTTTTCTCATGGTTCCTAGGCATGGAACTGGACTTTATGTTGTGTATCTTGTTTACTGTTTGCCTTGCCTTCTAGAGTATAAGTTCTGTGAAAACAGAGACCATCCAATTCATTGCTGTAACAAACAGTGCCCACCACCTGCCTGGCATAGGTAGGCTCACGGTTCATATTTGTTATAAATGAATGAGCTACTTGAGAGTACAGTTTACTTTTTACTCTTATCTTTCACATTGCCTGCTTTAATGCTTTGCTCGTAGTAGATTCTCAGTAAATATGTGTAGATGAAACAATAAGCCCATCAACTCTGGTGGGCTTAAGGCTCTGCGTGGTTAAGAGGGGGCAGTCAAAATGCACATCGCATCGGCCTGGATTCGTGGCCTGCTTGCTGTGAAACAATTGTGGGGACAACTGAGCAGATGTCTCTGAGTCATCTCTATAGCTCTCCACTGGTCTGCCTCACGAAGCCATTGTTTCTCTTGCACTGAACACTACCTCCCCTGCCCTGCTGTTTTTCTGAGTAAGGAGATGGAATTGAGAAATGTAAATTTAGTTTGTGTGGCTCAGAGGTGCCAATCATGGCAAATAATGAATTAGGGGATTCCCCACCCCCTCCCCCGGCCTTTTCCCTGAAGCATTGAACTGAAACCAACAAATGCATTTTATTTAGGACCACAGGATGAACTCTGAGTGTTGTCTGTGACAAGAGAATACTTTCTTTACTAATTAAGTCACTGGGGCTCAGACAAACCCTCTGCCATGCGGTGCGGACGGTGCCACTTACCTGAGTTGGCCCAGGGACTGTGCCTTCTGTTTGCTAAGGGAAGTGGTAATAATTTTGTTACAATATGTAAGCCAGAAAAAATATATATTTACATATACATACATGTGTATATACATATACATAGCAATTAAGCTCATGTAGTTTTATAAATTTCTTTAGACTTTCAAGGGCTTTTTTGGATTTCTTAGTGAACCCATCTTTAGAATTCCCAATTTCTGGTTTAAAGGGTATGTTTTCCAATCAGTTTTGAAAAGGACTCGTATAAAACACATTTTATCTGCTTCCACTTGAAAAGAACATAAAAATGTACTCATTGAAAAGCTGTTGTATTTGATGTTTGTAAGAAATAAGCCATAGATTAGAAGCAACAAATGTCATGAAATTCTCTTCGGGGAAAAATAATGAAGTTCAGTTTCAGTTTGTAATCTGTGAGTCTTAATATGTGCATTAGGAGGGTTTATACATGAGTATAATTTTGAATGAGTTTTTTAAAAGTCAATAAAAATGAAAATACAAGATGTGAGGAAAATGTATGAAATGGTGCTAATTCATTTTTTTTAATGTTATTATGTCAATATACTTAATAAAGCATGTTTTGCTAGCTCCTTTCTTTTTTCTGGTCAGATACAATTTTAACCCATCCCAGTGCTGATCCTGTGAGATTTGGCACCTTTATGCCTTGTCACTAATCATCAGCATTTCCCAGGGAGGGGCCAGGAGCCCCCTGCTATCTCCCCTTAGCAGGAGGGGCACAGCACCCTGCATGGAGGAGTGACTTATCCAGGGCCTCCCAGAGGTGGCCAAGAAGAGCCCACATAGCCCAGCCATTTAAATCCCATGGCCTTTTCTAGTTCTCTGGCCTTGTCCACACATTTTCCAACACAGCATTTCAAAATGTAGAGTCTTCCTGTGTTTATTTTAAAGCAGTGGGTTTAGGCTTTAGGCAGAGGAGTACATTCTAAGGATCATCTCTTTCAAGGGCAAATTAAACTACTGTAATTGTCATTCTGAGACTAGAGAGTTAGCAAAAGGTATAGGAAAGTGGTTTGGTACTAAGAGCAAGTTTCACTGTCCATTTCTCAGGGAACATCTCCTGCTTGCTTTAAAGATCATGTGGATAGTATGAAAGGCAATCCATTTAATTTGACATTTTAAAACTGAGCTTATAACCACAAGGAGGACTGACTTTAATAATATATAAACTAATTCAATCAGGAGCATTTTTAGCTGCAGAAAACTGGTTTTCAGCTCAACCTAGATGTCATTTTCCTGGAATGTTTCACATGGTTTGCCCCCTTAATTCATCAGGTCTTTGCTTAAATGTCCGTGAAGATTTCTCTGACCCATCTATTTCAAGTTGCTAGTTAGCCTCCCTTCCCCCATCTCTGTTACATGGCTCCATTTGGTCATCGTCACCTTAAATACTATATATTGTGATTACTTTCTGTCTCTCCCCTAATCCCCATGGAAGTCCTTTATCTGCTCTGTTCACTGTTGTTTTTCCAGTGCACACAGTAGGCGCTCAATACTTGTTCAATGAATGAATGATGCCTGACACCTTTCTATTCCACAGGTTGGTCTTGTACTCGGCGACCCACTGAACATATGCGCCCGGTGGGTGGGTGGACGTCGGGGAATGTCACAATTGCCATAAGCGAGTCGGGCACCTGTTCCGTGGGCAGGAAGGAACCAGGCCGTTACCTTGCGAAGGTGCGCAGACACGATACCGACGAACCTTATCGAATCAGCCCTCCAAGAAAGGCATTTTCCAGACTGGCCTTCACTTTTCCTCCTGCTCTCATGTTTAGCAGCGTGTTTGCTTTCTCGTCCCAGCCGTCAAAGTTTGCTGCATAGAGATACTACAGAGGAACTGAATAATTATGTCATGAGTGTCTGATACAAAATAATTTCTTTTCCTATTCTGAAAACAAAGCAAAACAAAATAGGGTCGGCACAGTTGTGCTGTAACTAGGCAGCAAAACTGGAGAATTGAAGCCAAAACAGTCTTATCGAGAAATTTCTTTGCTGAGTTGTGGCTTTAGTTCCTGCGTTGGTCAGGTGAGCCCAGACAACCAGGGCATTCGTTCAGGGCGATCTGGGGTCAAGCTGGACTCCACCGCACGAATTTTAGGTGGTTGAGGGAAAGGTGCCATTAGCATAGCTCTGGGCTCTTTCTTACCTCGGGGACCGCCCTGCGGCCCGGAGCGCACCACACGGGGGGCGTGTCTCCGCCTGGCCCCGCCCCAGAGTCCCCGCCCCGGCCAGGCAGCGAATGAGCGGGTGCGCCGCCTGGGCGCAGGGAGGGGCCGCACGTGATAAGGCAGCCGGGGTGCCGGGCGCTGAGCTCTGAGGCTCAGCGTTGGCCGGGCCCGCTTCGGGGTGTGCTGTCGCGGGAGGAACCCACGTCCCGGGCCGAGGCTGCCCCGGGACTGCTTTTAGTCAGCACAAACATGGCTGCGGCCCTGAGATCTGCGAGCGTCCTGCTCCGAGATCGGCGTAAGTGGGGCTGTCGCGGCCGCCGCCCAGGCCGGGGTCCCAGTGACGGCGGGGACAGCGGGCAGCTGGCCGCTGGGGCCTCCGGGCCTGGGAACTTCCAGGAGCGGCGGCGGGCTGCGCAGAAAGCTGCTGGCGACTGGGCGAGGGGCGGAGAGGGGATCCGGAAAGGGGCCCTCCCCTGGAAGGGGCTAGAGGGGGTCCGTGGGTCCCCTGAGAACCCTGGGAGAAAGCGGGAAGGGGTGCCGGAGTCCCATCGGTAAGCTGGGTGGCCATGAGCAGTGGCTGAATTTCTCAGAGCCTTAGTTCTTATCTGTAAGTTAAGAATAATGATGGTCACAGAGTTGTGAGGATTACAGGAGGCAGAGTGTGTTAAGGGCCTGCCACAGAGAGGACGGTAACGAAGGCAACCTTTTGATCGTCATCACAGTGGGCATCTTCCCTGGGGTTCCCTCCCTCGTGGTGGCGGTCACACTGTGCCCACTGCTGCAGAGATATTTGGAGAATAAATAAGACCCATTGACAATACTACACGTTTCTCATACAGACATGAACGCAGGTTGTGAACATAGGATGAGCTGACCCGCCTCTGGTTCAGACATACCTGGCTGAAACACTAGCTCTGCAGCATTCCCGTGACCCCCTGAGCGAGGCACTCAACCTAGCTTGTACTTTGCTAAACATAAAAGGAGAAGGTAATGCCTCAGAGATCTGCTATGATTAGCTGGATACAGGTAAAACCTGTAGCACAGTGTTTGGCACACAGTAAATACATAGATACCCTCAGAATGTTCTATTGTTATTATGTAAAAGGATGCCATCTACTAAGATGTTTAATTAGTGCATTTGAATGGTGACTGGACACAGACCTGACTTATATTTCCAAGAAGTTCCCAGTCTGGCACCTACTGAGAAGGAGTGGAGAGAATCCACTCTGAACCTCCCTATCTTATTACAGCTGTGTTTGTTAGAAAAATGATAAGGATCAGGTGGCTTAGGGCAGTAGGGGACAAAAGACATTATCTTTTAAGGAAAGGCAGCACAGTGCCAGTAATGGTGCTGAAAGAGATATCAAAGTAGTCTTTTATCGACCCTTCCTGTGGCAAAGAATGTCTCACAGGCTGTAGATTTGAGGTCCTAGAACAATACGAGAAACTTTAAATGATTTGTTGTTCAGTGGAAGGATTCAGAAACTATAGCAGAAGTAGATATGAGGTTCAGTTGAATTACAGACTCTGATTTTAAGATGTAGTTATAATACTTTATCTTGTTTTATATGAAGAGATTAACATCTGGGTTAGAAAGAATTGAATATTACTTCTCAAAATGAATTCTCAAAGTGAAAGTAAAAAAGCAAGGTTTACACTGTTTTGTTTTTTTTTTAGAAAGTGGGTAGAATACTGAATTATTGTTTCTTTGTGCTTTTTTCTTTCCAGATTTTCTATGTTAGGCATATCTGTCTTTTGTAATTAGAAGAAACAAATCTAGGATAATAAAAGAGTATCAATGTTTAAACATTTTGGCTCCATACCAGAAAATAACAACTCTTTTCTTAAAGCCTCCCCTCCCCACGTGTTTTTTAATAGTCACAATAAGAACTTTATTTCTGTTAATTTTTTTAATGGTATGTATTTTTGTAAGTAAGTTTTGAAATAATCTTCATCTCCTATGTGATAGAAAGTGTACTTGTGTACCCTGTTTTCTACCCTCCCCTGTACCAACCCCCACCCCCCCAAGCATCCAAGCTATTAAATAATTTGGTTTCAGAGAGCCAGTTAATATCCACAAACTTCTTAAGTCACTGATATACTTTTGAATAATTGACCTATTGGGTTTGTCCAGGAATTAATGAAGTTTTGTTTTCTCACATCATCTTCTTTTCTTCTGCCTAACCCTTAATTTTATGGGCTTTTATTGTTTATTGGCCTTCTAAAGGTAGACCAGTTGTCCATGTCAAGAGTAGGGTTAGAATTGTTTGGTCTTAGTTCGTAAGTGGGTAATTCCTTATTATTGCATATTCTTCTTGTTTAACCACATCCATCGTGCCAGGCACTGTTCTTGGGGCTGCACATAGATTTTAAAACATTTTCCTAATCTTTACAACAGCCCTACAAGTTTGGCCTTATCACTGTTTTACAGATGAGAAACATGTGGCTTGGAGTAGCTCAGTGAGTTGCCCAAGTGCTGTCACACTGTTTGGTCCTATCTGGAATTTCTGCTCAAATCTCCCCAGCTCCAGAACACACACTCTCTATACCACACGATGCTGCCTGTGCCTTCGAATTTCTCTTTATCTGTAAGCTGAGTATATTCAGGAGTCTCAGTCGGTTTTCTGAATAATTACTTTAAACTTCTTTAGCTAGATTAATGCTAATCATTTGGTAGGAGACTCTCTGTTTCTCTAGAATCTTCTGATCATTAGGGGAGAGGGGTGTTTTAGAGAAGTCCTTGAAAGGTGGGTGTATTAACCCTGTGTCCGGAGCCCAGAGGATCCATAATTAGCAGCATCACCCTCCTTTGAGAATTTATTTAATCTCAGAGAAGAGAATTTTGTAAGTAGCGGGCATGGCGATAGTTGGGCACCTCAAAAAGCTACTCATTTCCAAATTGTACTAGGAAATACTAACATACTAGTTGGAGACTCTAGTCTCATCCTTATTCCCCACCCCTTTTAAGGATTGCAGGAGGAAATCTTATTACATTACCAACAGTCAAATCATGTAATGCCAAAGTTATATTCTGATACCTCCTGGAATCTGATATAATCTCATTCATATAGGGAATTGCAGACATCGCGGCATGATTGAGAACCTGGTTAAATCTCACCATGCAGTTCAGAATTGAACTTGTCTAAAACAAGGAGATGTGAGTTGGTTTGAGACTTCGTTTGAGTGGAATTGAACTTCTTTATGTCAATCTCTGCACTTCCACTATGGGTTAATAAGGATGATTCCGCTTCAGTAAGCTCACATAATTGGCTCTGTTGGGAATGTTTGCACTATGGATAGCTGGAAATCTAAATGGCCTGGAACTATCATTCTCCTATATTTTATAGACATGCTAGGTGATAAAATAAAATCAGAGCAGGTGTAGTCCTAGGTTCTAGACACCACCAGAGCTAATCATACATGGCGGGCCCTGTGCAGAGCGCTTCACTAATCTTACCTGGTGTAATCTTTACAAGGATGCAGATAGCAAGGTTTCATCACTTTATAGCTGGGGAAACTAAGGCTCAGAAAGATTATAATGCAGCTCCTGTCATATTACTAGTAAGCGGCAAAACTGGATTCTGGGTCAGATCTGCTGATAGCCCAAGTTCCTTATCAGAACACCTTTGACTCGTAAGGAGGAGAAGGGGAGAAGGGGACTGATCTCAAGCTGGTTTTGGACCTGCTGGTTGGTGAATGGGGAGAGGGGTCATGCATGTACCATGGGGCACGGTGGTAACCGCTGTCCCACATGCCATCTTCAGTACCTACCGTACGACTTCAGTTTAATTTCACTCTGGGTTTGTTTAGGGATGAATATTCTTCATGCTACAACTGGTTGTGGCCCATTGACCCCTCAATTCAGATAGTCTCTCTGGGCCCACAACTAAGTCTTGGAGGGCCTGGGTCAAGGGTACAAAAGGACAGCCACATGTAACAGGCTAACAAACTGTGAAATGTGTTCTGTTCTCCGCTGACACATAGAGCCTCCTGATGGCCTGGAGGGGTGAACTCTTGAACTCTTCAGGCATCCTGCAGAAACACTGCGGCCCTGAGAGAGGTGCCCAGGTCTGCAGGTTTCCCTGCTTCTCTTCCCACCGCCGGCTCCACCCTGCCTTGTGGGGAGTCTTGTGTATACTCCAGCATGTCTGCTCAAGCTCTGTTCTTGGCCCTGTGAACAGCCAGGTCAGGAATTGCTCATACTGGTGGTGCAGCCCACTCTCAGGAGGGTGGACCCAGGAAAGGGGCCTGTACAGACCTTGGAAGTGGATGAGGGGCTTTGGGGGCAGGGAATTCTAGGGTCCTGGGTACTAGAAGCCTGTCAGTGTGGTCTGGGCTCTGTGGGTCCATGAATCCTTGGCTGTGTAGACTGCACACCCCATAGGGAGGGGTGCTGCAGGAGACGGGCCAGAATTGGCTGTGTAAAGCCGAGGCCCCCCCACCCTTGTCAGGGTCCAGAGGCAAGACTAGGGTTCTTGGCACTGGAGCCTGATTGGAGAAGTCCTGTAGGCTGATGTGAGTGCCAGTGTTGGAAAACTGACCCAGTTTCCACTCCTTAAATCGGCAGCCCTGTAACCCTTTCTGCAGGCTCCTCACCTTCCATATGGACAGCATGCTGCCGCCAGTAACTGTCATAACGTGCAGTGGTTCTCATGAAGGGTCATCTCAACAAAGGCAGCCGAGGCAGGGAGAGGAGGTGTTTGTGGCTGCTAAAAAGGCTCCCGGCATGTCCTGCTAAGCCAGCCTAGGGGATGCTACCCCATCCCCTCGGAGAGGTCTTCAGAGCCTTCAGCCACCTGCGGAGAAATGCTGGGAAAATCACCTCTGCTGTAGCATCTCTTTAAATTTTAAATCCAGGAATTATGCTCTGAGGACCTCTTCAAAAGAAATTACTTTCTGGCTAGATTTCATGCTACCACTTTAATTTTGTCACAGTGGTGTGTGCTGGCCCAAGGGCTTGTCAGCCATGGAGGTGTCAGTCGGGTGCAGCCACAGCCGCCGCCGCCGCCACAGCCACAGAAACAGCCCAGCATGCCAGAAGCCCCAAGGCTCAAGTTCAACCGGGAAACAGGTATGAGTCTCATTTCAGTACTAATGCGGATTTCTCTTTCTTGATGCAAATCCCAGTGGATACAAGCTACCTAGGAGGAAAGGTGCTGGGAAAACCCAGTATGTAAGGAGTGGTATGTTATTTTCTTGGCTTTCCTTCAGTGACTGGTAAACTACAGATTTCACCTCCCATTAAGGCTTTATCTTTTTTTTTTTTTAATTTTGACAGATTTAAAAATGTTTTATTTAACAATTTTCCGCCAGTTTTATTGAGATCTGATTGGCAAATTAAAACCCCACAGGGTTTTGTTAAAGGACACAGAGTTGATACAAACAGTCTGCAAATCATGTAGGGATTTAGTTCTGGAATATGTCATGTAACACAAATTATATGTACACCAGAAATGTGTTTATGAAACCTAACAGAATTATACTTATGAAATGTATGCCCTGTACAGGAAAAAGAATAACTAACCTACCAAGAATTTCTATAGTAAACTGTTAATCCAGTGAAGATAATTGTAAATGACATCATATGATTTATAGTTTACTAAAGAAACAAAGTACACTTCCAGCTTCACTCCTGCTATTTGTGGTGGCCGTCAGCAGGCGTGGCCTTGGTGCTGCATGTCCTCTGCAGTAAGAGAAGCCACAGCTGTTCTCAAGTCTTCCTCTGGTACAGAGGCAACAGAAGACTACACAGGACACTGATTTAGATGAGTACATGGGTAGGAGTAGCGCACTTCAACACTAAGCAGAGGGAAAGGATGGAAGTAGCTGTGAGCAATTAACGCCTTGACCTTGCTGGTAGACCAGATGTTCTGGAGGAGTTACACAGCTATGAAAATAAAATAGTCTCATTCTATGTTTGTTGCTTTTCATTATGTGATCCTGGATATATATTTGAGCACTTAGTAAACTGAGGCTTGTTGAGGCTAGGGCACGAGGTTGGGGTTTCAAATCATCTCCTTTCAGCTCTCAGGCCTCCTAAAAGATCACACGTGGGGAGGAAGACAGGCCTGGGGGCGTGTCCAGCAGGACACCATTCCTCCATTCCCCCCACTGCCCCTCTTTTCTCACCTCAGCCAGAGCACAAAGTGCTTTAAATATTTAGGGTTTGGGGTAAGTATTTGATATAACCTGAAGAACTGACTGGATGTGGAACCCTGGAAAGAAAAAATTACTTCACTACTATGTTATCTTAGTGGCAAAAGTCATTCACATAAATAGCCTTAATATTAAATTATTAAAATTGAATGAAAATCTAAAAAAATCCCCAAATTCTAGTCAGTAACTTTATATCATATTTATACAAAAGAAATAGATTCCTTTTAGAAAATACTGACAGGGGAAAAAAAAATCACTGATAATCTCACCACCCACTATTTTCTCTCTCTGTCTGGATCTATTAGTATTTACTCGGTATGTGTTTACTCAAAATGTGACAATACTGCATATATTATTTTTATAACTTTTTATTTAATAATGTGTCTACCACATAAATATGAACAGTCTACATTATTTTAATAGCCTGAGTATTTTATTAAATCATAATTTATTTATTCAGTCTCATGTTATGTGGCGTGTAGGTTATTTCCAGTTTTTAAATATTAGGGACCATGAAGTGGTGTCTTTCTGAGTCATTCTGTTGCCAGACATCATGAAGGCGTGTTCCTGCATAGCGCTCAGGCTGGACTAGACGAGAAACATTACACTACAGATTTATCTGCAAAGGGCTAGATGGTACATTTTTCAGGCTTCATGGGCCATTTGGTCTCTTTTGCTGTTACTCATCTCTCCTGTCGTAATGTGAGAGCAGCCAAAGATAATATGTAAACAAATGAGTGGAACTGCCTTTCATTAAAACTTTATTTACAAAAACAGGCGGTGTGTGTACAAATCTGGTCCATGAGCTGGAGTTTCCCAGAGGCATCTTCAATCCTCCTACCAGTTACATCCTGGAGGTTTAAATGAAGAGCTGGAATTTCTTTTTTATCTTGATGCTGATTGTCTATAGTAGAATAGAATTCTTCTGTTCCTTTGTTAATTGATGAGCTGAAGTTTCAGTTATGTCCAACTAATAGTTCAAAGGAAAAACCTCATACTTTGAGAGTCCAAGAATATAAATGGCAAAATGTTACAACCTTTTCAAATGAGAAGTTTTCAATATGGTTGCTGTGATACACTTTTACATTCAAACAAAGGGAGCTTGACCATTCAGACCTTGGTCTCAGATGTGCTCTGTCTGGAGGGGAGAAGAGACAGCGACCCTTGACTAAAGCTTTGCACTTCACATTTGGGAATAGAGGGGTATCTGACCAGGGCTTACTAATGCGCTGTTTGTCATGCGCAACACAGTCTTGTATTAAATGCACGTGTATTTAGGTATTTTCAAATCATGTGAGTCTTTCATGTATAAGATCAACACGGTTTGCAAAACATAGGTTTGCAGGGCAGAGTAGAGTCCCATTTAAAGCCACTCTTGTTCTGAGCTCAGGTGTTATAGATGGAAAACAGTTCTAAATCCCGTTTGCACATTGATGCCCTCTGTGGCTTAGGTAAGTCTCTTAGCGTGGGGTTTCCTAACCAGCAATCTGTTAACTGGCAGCAATCCATGGAAAAATGTACTTAATTTATTGTGAGTCACAGCTTTTGAGGGCAAAAGACAGAATCCCAGGAGAGCACCAGTGGTCTAAGTGGAAAGACTAAGGGACTATTACAGTTTCACAATATAATGAATCAGGAATTTTCAGGCATCAGAAAAAGAAAACTAAACACCAGTTTGTTAACTCATTGATAGAACTTCTGGTCAAAGGAGGTGGAAAAGTCATGGAACAATAACTTCAAAGTAGTTGCTTCGTTTAATAAAAAGGAGATTAAACCCCTTTCCTCAAACACAGTGGCTCTAAACCGAGGGTGGGGAGGCATTTTTATTCCCTGGGACATATTTGGCAATGTCTGGAGACATTTTTGGTTGTCACAGCTGGAGTAGGGTGTGTGCTATTGCCATGTAGTGAGTAGAGGCCAGGGTGACCCCCAAACCTCCTACACAAAGGAGTGTCCAGCCCCAGATGTCAGCAGTGCTGAGGTCGGGAAGTCCAAGGCTGAGACGGTGATGTGAAAAGTGACTTGGTTAATCTTTAATGGGGTCTAAACCAGAAAGTCCTGACTCCCTTGTAATGCAGCACTTCTCTTTCCCCGGGAATTGGTTCTTATTTTGGAAAGTTAGGCTGAGAAGTCAGATTTCTACCTCATCTGCCCACAGTGTGTCTGATCAAGAAAACGGCTTCCACTTACACACTCTGCTGCCCAACATCGTTACCAAATATCATTAGTGCTTGTTGAAAATTGCAATTCAGATTTCATCAGGCTATCATGAGCCTGAGAACACTTTCAAGAAGAGTCTTCCATACTAGAGCCATCTCAGCAGGATTGCTTTGATCACTGCATTAGCTAGAGGTGGTCTTGATGTGGGAGATCTGGAAAGTAAATCTCGAAAGAAAACCCCCAGGGGAGGAGGGTATAGCTCAGTGGTGGGGTGTGTGCTTCGCGTGCACAAGGTCCTGGGTTTGATCCCCAGTCGCTCCATCAAAGAATAAATAGGAAGTAGACCCTGAGGCATTTATGATAATGGTGTTTTAAATGAACCTCAGGCTGTTTCTCAGTGGCTCTATCAACGCTGCATGGAGAGTGTATGCATCTGATGGAACATTATTCAGCCACAGAAAGGAAGGCAGTACTGATTCATGCTACAACGGGGACGAACCTTGCAGACCTTATGCTGAAAGAAACCAGAGGCGGACGGCCACACATCATGCAAGAATAGGCAAATCACAGGCCCAGAAAGCGGACTAGAGGTTGCCAGGGGTAAGGGGGAGGGAGAACGGGGAATGGCTCTAATGGGTACGAGGGCTTTTTTGGGGTGATGAAAATGTTTAGGAATTAGACAGTGGTAATGGTTTCCTGACCTTGTGCGTATATGAAAAACCACTGATCCGTACAGTTTAAAATGGCAAATTTTAGGATGTGTAACTTACATCTAAATGTTTACAAATGTTTAAAAGAATGAATGGAAGACACTCCTTGTCCATTGCTTTCCCCACCTCTTTCACTGCTCCCCCGTGACCACCCACTTGGGAATCTGCAGGCCCCGAGTTCCCCAGGGTCCCATTTCAGGCTTTGACCTCATGGTTCCAGCCAGGCCCCAACAGAGAACTCGTCCTGGCCTGGCTCACTTCCCGCCGCCATGCAGGCTCCAGGGATTTTGGAAGGTTATGTTTTTGTGTAATCCTTTTCTTTTGAAGTTTCCCAGAACCTGCTTGACTTTCTTTTTCTTTTTGTTCATTCAACCTGTGATTCTTTAGCCTGGGTCTAATTTGAATAATGTAGGGCAATTTCTTGCAGGAATTAGCCAAGCGATGGGTCTAGGTGAGGGATGGGAAGGTGAGTGCAGAGGGGGAAATGTAGTTTATCCCAGCAGGAGACACTGAAAACGAATAAAGGCCTGCTCAGGAGGAGGAAGCAGAGGACAAGATGTCATTTACGTCAGTAATAACTGAATCATTAACTAAAGGGAAGGGAGAAGAATAAGAGGGTGAGCCATGGGCTGGTATTTTACTGTGGGGGTTTAAAATGATAGGGAAACCCAAGGCTTCTCTGTGTAGAATAGAACTTACTCATTTAGCATAAGCTGGCACCTAGGGTACATACATTGTCCGCTTAATTCTCATAATAAGCTTTTTGGGGTAGTTGGTGGACTCTCTGCTCTGCAGACGAGAAAACTCAAGTTTGGAGCGATCGGGCAACCTGTGCCGTCACGAGGCAGTCACGTGAACAGGTACTTTAGTTCCAGTTTTAGGTTTATACCTTGACTCTCAGTCCCTAAAGAATGAGATCTTGTTCAGGGCTGAGAGTTTCATAGAGAAACATTTGCGCCCAGTGAAATCCGGTGCCTGGGATGGAGCTAGAAGGTGAAGGTCAGAGCCCGAAATGGCACCTGGGATGGAGGTGCAGAGATGGAGGCCCGTGTGTACCCAGGTAGGTAGCCATGTGATGGCAGTGAAAAGATCTATAGGTTTTTACTTTTGTGTCACACAGATGAGATGAGAGTTTGCTAGGCAAACCAAAATTCTACCCAAGAGGAAAATGAAAAGTGTTACAAATCAACCATTGCACTTTATTTTGTGTAGGAAGCCAAAAACTGGAATATTAATGCTGAATATGGGAGGCCCTGAGACAGTCGGGGAGGTTCATGACTTTCTCCTGAGGCTCTTTTTGGACCGAGACCTCATGACGCTTCCGATTCAAAAGTAAGATTCAGATCAATACCTGTACTTTTTCAGAACCTGTGCAGTGCATTTTGCCTTCCATGTATGTCAGTTCTGTAGTTTAAAAACAAAACCCCCAAAAACGGTTTTAGTTCATATCTGGTGGTGCTAGAGCAGCATTATGACTTTGTTTTTGGTATGAGAAGGATGTGAGAGGAGCAGGATTGCAGGGGACAGAGAAAACAAGTCAGTGAGGCTTCCCCTCCGGCCCTTTCCCCCCAGATCTCTGTCTAGAAATTCAGTGGTCTGGACGCAGCTGAAGTGCCTTTAAAGATCTTTAAAGATAATATTTGTACTTGGCACTTAACAGCTGATTAACACTCAGGGAAGTGATGGGTGCCATTCATCTGTGCTGTGAATATGGGTCCTTGCTGCCCATCTCTTCTTTCACCCTTCCCTCCCTCCCTCCTTCTGTCTCTGCTTTTTCTTTAAAATAGGCTTTTGTAATGAAAAATGTATACATGCAGATGATAAAAAATGCAAATAGTTTAAAAGCATTTACAGTAAAAAGCAAGTGTCCCTTTCCCCTTGGACTCCAGACTCCCACTCACCCACCCTGGAGGTAAGCACTGCTACATCCAGAAATGGTCCATGCACATCTTAGTGTATACACACACACACACACACACACACACACACACACACACACAACACACATACACATGTTTATTTACACCCTCCTCCTTTTTTTTACCCAAATGTGAATGTACTTATGTACATTATTTGTCACTTCATTTTTTTTTTAATTTAACAATGTGTCTTGGAGATTATTCCATAACAGATTGTACAGATCTGGCTCATTCTTTTCTCATGACTCCATAGGCTTGCATTGTGTGGTCATACCCTCACTTATTTAACCAGTGCCCCACTGATGGACGTTGAGATTGTTTACGGTGTTGCAGTGAGCATCCTCGTGCATACATCTTTGCTCACGTGGGCAAGTATATTATAGGATGGATATGCATTTTCTTAAATTAAGAGGACAGTACATGTCCTAATGTCCTTATATGTCCAGTGCAGGATCAAGAGGGGTGAAGATAGTAGCTAGCACATACCCAGGATCCCCTCACGGGTGATTGGTGTCTTGAGTCTTCAGGGTGTGCTGCGAGAACATTTCATGGGATGGAGGTGGCCACTCCTCAGAGCCTATCTGGTTTTCTCTCTCTAAAGGCTTGATCTTTTTAGGCTCGTCTTAAAATTTCACTTTTGTTTTTTTTAAATTGAGTAGAAAATGTTTCTGAGCTGGAATAATATTCATTTACTTCCATGTTCAATGGTTTAGTAAGCTGGCACCAATCATTGCCAAACGCCGAACCCCCAAAATTCAGGAGCAGTACCGCAGGATTGGAGGTGGGTCTCCCATCAAGATGTGGACTTCCAAGCAAGGAGAAGGCATGGTGAAGCTGCTGGATGAGCTTTCCCCGCACACAGGTATGGGCTTTCTCAGCGGACATCTCGCTAGGTTTGTTCTTTCAGAGTAGTTATGAAATTCACAGCACTGTTGGGTGCCCAGTGAGGTTCTGGGTCCCAGCAGCTCCCAATCTGTGTGGGAGGTTCCTGCATGATGCCTGGCCACTGAGCTCAGTTCTCACGCCGTTATCCTTTGTCCCCATCTTACAGCCTTTTCTCTTGCTTCCTTATGTTACAAATAAAAAAGCTAAAGTTTTGGAACATTAGCCTCAAAAGGAAGTTGGAGGTGTGTGTTAAGTTGAGCTGGATTATAAGGAAGAGGCTACCTGCCATGAACAAAGGATACATATTATCATTGTCCTGGGAAGAAATCTTTGGGAAACGGGTTGAGGCTGTTGCTGTTGCTGTTTCTTTCTGTGTGGATGGCTGATTAGATCAGCATTTAGTGCAGAATTAGCTCTGTCACAGCAGCCACGAGGCTCTAAGCATCTCTCAGCACCTGCTTTCAGCTCTTGGCAGTACCATCAGGGTGAGGCATTTAAGTGTCTCGTTGGGCACGGCCCTAAAAAGAGGATTGAGCACGTCTGGTAACTGTTTTCTGAGAATGTCTAACACAGATTATAATCTGCAGAATGAAACATGAACTACATGAATGAACTCTAAGTGCCATATTTAACTGCGTTCACGACACCACTGATTCACACCACTGTTTTCATACAACGTGAAGACACGAGACCTCTGCCGGTTAATTTTAAGACACTGTCTGTTGTAGGCCAGTGTAAGAACTGTTAAAACAAAAAGTGGGCATCTGACGACACATGAAATGTGTTAACTGCAGATGCAGTTTAGGGTTCAGGATCAGGACGGGAGTGTGACACGGTGGGGACCCTCGGGGAGAGCAGCCGCACTGGGCAGGACCGAAAGCGTTTCATTGAGAGTCAGCTCGAGTTGCTCTCGGAATCCACTGTTTGCATCGCACATGGGACAAAGGGCTAGAGCAGATCATCTCACTTGGAAAATTGTTCAGTTGCGCTTTTGAATAGTGGGTTTGCTTCCTGCCTTCACTTGTGGCTGGAGGGCATTTCTTACATGGTTCAGCCACACGTGACACAGCGCATCTTCTAAAATGTTGGGTGAGGGAAACTTGGCTGACCTCTCTATCAAGTAGAGACCAGACTCTAGTTGATCATGATAGAAGGTTTGGTGTGAACCAGATCTGCAGTTGTTGTGCTGTGTTCAGTGGAAGAAGGAGGCGGAAAGGTGCCATCTGTCCTGTGGACGTCTTAGTCTGGTACCCATCACCACAAAGGGCCTTAGTAGAGTCATCAGCCCTGATAAAGGAACACAGATGCATCCTTCCCACCTCCTCCTCTCTCTGTGGTGAGGCTGCCAGGTTGTCAGACCAGACGGGCCAGCAGTGGCCTCCACCTCCCTGGTTGGTCTGGAAAGAGTCCCATAGAATGACCTGGATTTACCCCAGTGTCCCGTCAAACATGGGATCATTTTAACATATGGCCGTTTAGTGCAGAGGGAGCAAGTCACAAGAAGCTAGATTCTGGGACTGATTATCCTCTGCTTTGGTGGGGGCCAAGGAATAATAATATTCATTTCATACTTAGACTCAAAATTGTTGTAGAAATGATTTAAAAAACAGTTTTAAACATTCTATCTTGTAGAGACTTATATGAAAAAAAAAGTCTTGTTCTTCATTAAGACTTTGGGGATAAGTTTAGGGTATCCATGAAGCACAAGTCAGCTCAGTGGCTTGCCCGTCTGGTCACTACATCATTAGACAGGAAAGCATCATTCCTGCCTTCTCGCTCTGTTCACTCCCTCCCTAGTCTTTCATCCACTGATGCCCACATCCATCCATCCTTCTTCCATTCACCCCCCACCAGGTATTTATAAGCCCTGACTGCAAGTTGGGTATACTGATGAGGGGCGAAGTAGCGAATGAGTCACACTCTAACCTTGGTGGAGCTTGGTTCCCAGCAGTTCTTACTGAAGCACTGGTGGGGGCTACTTTGGTTTCTCTGGATCTTGGAAGCGCATCCAGGGCCTGGTCCCAGGAGGGCTTTGGTGCTCACGATCCCAGGGCAGGCATGTCACCAGCCTCTGCGGCCCATGCTGGGACCTTCTGAGGCAGGCGAGTTCAGTTCTTCCTTTCCTCTGCATGGTAGGTGACCACTAATCACTTAAAGCAGGCTTGCTTGGGGGGTGTGATGGGGTGTTTAATGAGGCCCAAGACCACTCATCCATCAGTGGCCCACTGAGTGCTCTCCCTTGTTTGATGCTTCTGCTTAAACAAGAAGCTTCAGGTCTAGTGGGGCCTTGCTGCAGGCCATGTGCCCAAGGATCAGGGAGAACTTTTGAAGACTTGTTGGAGAGAGACTCTACAAAATGAATATGGCGGCTGATGATCACACCGTGTGGATGTGGAAGACAGGAAATAGTCTCATGGTTTGGCAGCTTCTTTAGGGGAACTTTGTGTTGGAGACTGAGAAGATTAGCAGGCGAGGCTCTGTGGCTCCCTCAGGGGCTCGCCCAGGTTACCTAGAAAGAATTTTCTTGTCCTGCTGTCCACGCTTCACTGAGTGGACCTGAGGCTCCGCGATGCCCACCCGGATGTCTCCTTCCCTCCCTCATCTCCTTCCTGCTGCTTTCTGATCTCCTTGCTTCTCTCTGTCTCTTTCTCAGTCCTCCTCTCTTCTTACACTTTTTTTCCTACAAAATTATTAAGTTTACTTTGGAACTGCACCTATCTGTTTATTTATATCTGGAAAAGTTCTCTTTAGGCAAAGAAAAAAAAAGTGATTACAACCAGATAAAAATGTTTCATACTCTCCTTTTTAGGGGAAGTGGTTGTTATCTGGTGACCAGTATAGAAATTTTGAGACTTGCATAGAATTGACTGTTCATGAATACAGTACACTGGGTGAGGGAATGTAACTTGGAGTGGGTTTCCTACTGCACTGCAGTCATTTAGGGAATTCAGAAGGAAATAGATGAGAAGGGTAATCATTGCATTTCATGAAAAGGCTAAATCTAAAATACACTTTAAAAAGTACAGTTTGGTTATCTGGACTGTGGCTGCTTTCAATGAAGCTCTAAGTGCCACTCAGTAAGATCAGTTCGTTCTTTATCGCATGCCAAATGGGGAGGAGCGTGGCTTCGCTGCAGTGGAGCTGGCTTCCCCACTCCTGGCTGTATGACTTCAGGCAGATAACTTAGCCCAGTAAGCCTCTTCAGGAGGATGGGGATGATGACAGAACCCAGCTCCTAGAATCACCGTGCAAATAAAATCAGATAAGCCTGAAAGGCGGCAGCATGGTGCCCAGTACAAGTAACGTGAGCTTTTATTATTCATCGCTGGCATAGGGTTCATGAGCTGATACAGGGTAAGCAGCATTATGCTCTAATTTACTTCTTATCTTTCTCCCAAAGAATCATGCCCAAATCCGACATTTGGACTATTGGACATGCTGAATGAATGGACTGGAAATGAGTGAAGTTCTACTGTTTACAAATCTGGTTTCCCCGTTCCTTTTCTCCCCCTCTGTGTAGTTCTCGCCAGAGTGTTTGTTCGCGGGGCTCTGAGGGTAGATGAGGCTGGACCAGCCAGTCGTGTGTTTGGAGCTCACGCTGGCCAGATGTGGTGCCCGCCAGATGTGGTGCCCGCTGACATCCAGGAGACTCCTTCCTCCCCCTGCGCCCCTGCCGGGGGTAGCCAGCTGCAGGGCGAAAGCTTTCTGGGCTGGCCAGGGGCCTTCTCGAAAGCTTATTTCCTCAGAATAGTTCCCGCCGAAGACAGTGCAGCGTCACTTTTAAAAAAATATGTCTTTGCCGGCCAGCTTGAATTGGACAGTTGAGAACGCATTATCTGTTCTTCCCAGAGTATTTTATTCTCCCTTCTGAAAGAGGTCACCGCCCTGCCTTTATCTGCGAGGGCAGCCTCTCCACCTCTCTTGTCTGTGATGTTGGAGGAACTCCTGGACGTCAACAGACCAGGCTGCAACTCTCAGCTGCTGGGCAGCTGAAAAGAAAATGCGAGAAGCTGACTGACCTGCAGCATGTGGGGGATCTGACCCTGTCAATCTGATAATTTTATTGTCTCAAAATAGATTAGAAAGCGAATTCCACTTCGGCCTCAGCTCTGAGCACCAAGAGCTCTTTAAAAATGGACTTGATGATATTGTGATAGTTGGCAGTTTTAGCAAGAACCACATAATCTTTGAGCAATCAGTCACTGGGAGTTCGCTTACAGGGCTGTGCCCTCTGGTGAGTTTTAACTGAAGTTTACCATATTTTATGCAAGAGACCAGAAAATTGATAGCCTAGAAGGGACAGACAGCTGAAATTATTTCATCTGTACCCCTTCCTTCCTCTTTTTGTCATCCCCAGGCAGGGAATATTGAAAGAGACTGCCCTTTCCGTGCACGTGCGTGCTTCTCTCTCCCATCAGTATTCTGCTTCTGTGTTTGATGACGTGCTCCGTTGATTCAGCCCCCTGGGTCAAGTTATGGAGGAATGTTTTCTCAATCTATATACCTGTCTATAATATAGACGTATCTATATTCTCAATCTGTGTACATCTATATATACATATATACACACACAGACATATGTATACACATATATAGACACACACAATAAACGTATTATCTTTTTTCTCCACTTTAACCCAAGTGTTGCTTGTGGCAACTTGGTGTCACGTTCTTAGTTGCAGCCCCCGTTAACGCCTGGACAGTAACATCATCTTGGGTTTACTGTTCCTTGATGTTTACGTTGTGTATTTTCAGCCTCATCCCTGTTATAAGTTAGGTGTCATCCTATGAAAAGACAAGGAAGCAAGACTTGATAACTTTAAAAAAACGTTCCATTTTATGATTTAATAAATGTCTAAGAAATTGTGTGGTTGCAGGTGGATTTAAAATACAGGAGGATAAAGAGGAGACAGGAGGGGGAACTGACAAAGCGACGGGAGAAGGGATGCCTTGAAGACGTGCACTGACTTGGGCCATTTAGGTTCCAGAACAATGGTTTTAAATCCCATTAAGTGCCTTCAATTTCAGAATTTATTGTTAGATTTTTTCCCATATAAGTGAGGGGAATCATTTCCATCATTTGTTATCAATGAACTTTTATTGAGTACCCCAGGGTTTTTATATAAAGTAGGTGGCCTGGCATCTGAGGGAACAGGAGGAGGGGACTTGGGTGACGAGAGAGGCTGGGGTCACAGGCTTTGGGGTGGGAAGACCCACGTTATCATTTTGTCTCGACCATGTGCTAGGTGTGACTTTGGGGCATGTTCATTAACCTTTGAGAGTCTGTTTCCTTATCTGAAAAATGTGGTTTATGTGAGGGGAGGGAAAGCATCATGTCTTCCATGGTAGCTGGTACGTAAGGGGAGGTTATACTTTAAGAATAAATGCTAGTTCTTTCTCATCTTCTCTTGAGCTTCTCTTATCTCAGCCGAGAGCAGAGAAGAAGGCAGAGAAGCTTGAGTTTTAAAAATCATGTGCTAAGTAAAGGGGTGTGTGTGTGTGTGTGTGTGTGTGTGAGGGGCGGGGGGGAGGTTGATCACAGAAAATAGTGATTAAAAATCCATGCGCTAGCGGAGGACTGGATAAGATCCAAGGGATATTCTAAGCTTGCCTGCATTATCAGCATCCTAGGAAATTAGGTTAACTGTTCTTTGTTCTGGGCACTGCATTCTGTTTGGGATCTATATAAAGATGAACACTTCTTCCTTTCCACACATGCTTCCCTAATAGCTCCTCACAAGTACTATATTGGATTCCGGTACGTCCACCCTTTAACAGAAGAAGCAATTGAGCAGATGGAGAGAGACGGGCTTGAAAGGGCGATTGCTTTCACACAGTATCCGCAGTACAGCTGCTCCACCACAGGTAAGGCTTCTCTCTGACGGTGGGAGGGTGGATGCGGCCCTAGCAAAAATAACCAGGGAACCTGAGTGTGGAAGGGAAGGATAAGTCATTTTTGATTTGAATGGCAAATCCAGCCCATCTGCTTTAAACACAAGAGTCCAGGTCAGTCCATTTGAAATTTCATGGTTCATCTGTCCCTTGAGTTATTGGCCAGGCAGCTAAGAATTACAAATGGTGGGTGAAGGCAGTGGCTTCCAGTGCTCAGTGCTTTAATGCAGCTGTGTAACAGATCAGTCATGCACCTGAAGCCACTTTCTATGTTTGTGTAATAAGCCTTATGTTTATGGCTACCCTAATATTCTTATTAATGTAGCAAAGGTGATAGCTGTTTCCATGTTGCAAACAGAGGTGTCCACATGACATTGGAAATATTGGTATATGTTTTGGTTTTGCTTCGGTTAGGGGTTGGTTTCTGGTTAAACAAAGCCCAGTTTGTGGTTTCCTTTGCAAACTCCTCTCAGCGTTCTAGATTTTGGAAAATACTATTGTGTGCTATATACTATTATATATTTAGCTGGAGCTGGAGAAGAACCTGTTTGCCAATCTCCGTCTCATTGGGCATAGGTAAATCTTCTATTGTCACCCACAAATACATTTGTTTGCATTCTTTTTCAAGGATTATTAGCCCATTTTTACTCCCAAATTGCTTTTGGACATTAGTGCCTATTATTTCTAAAACTTATAAGGAGAAAACAAAAGGCTACTGGAAGAAATCTTGTGTGTGTGCCTTAAATATTTGTTCAGAGCACCTGTGCAAATGCCCGAGTCCTCAGACACCCTCAAGAGTTCGAATTGTGATTTCTTTGGGGAATGTACCTCTACAACTTTAAAATGTCCAGTAATACACTATTGGAGAATAAGTCGGGTTTTATACATTTCTAAGCTATACTTTTGCCTGGCTTTTAAAAATATACCTGAACATGTAAATGTCTGCTCTTAAGATTAAACAAGTTAAGAAGATGGTTATTTATATACAAAGGACTGACTAGGGTTTCATCGCATTGCTGGCTCTACCAAGTGTGTTTCAAACGTCAATGTCTGTACAGTTTTCCTCTAGTACATCTGGTACATCACTTCAGAGACATGACAGCCTTTGGGAAGTGTGTTCATTCTCTGAGGCCACTGGAGGGTCACTTGTCCGTTGTTTTATTTAGACACACATTGTGGCAGACCCAGTATATTCTATGTATCAACTACATTTTTTTTTTAAATCAGGCAATTTTTAAAGTTATATTTTCCCCTCGATTACTACTTTTGGTGGTTCATTGAATGTTTCTGAGTGATCCAGAGACCTACTGCAGCTTCTAGAAGACCTTTTTTACATCTGGAAGTGGCATTCACCTGGGAATCATGGTTTGCATTGTGAAGATGGTGGTGGCTCCTTTGTGATTTCTGGAGAGACGGTTTTTGAACCTGGAATGAACTCAGTTTGGACTTATCGGACTCATTCTATTCAGCAAAATGGAACTCAATTTATTTTTTTGAAAATTGAGTCTTAGCCTGAGAGTACCTTTGATTTAAACATGGCTTTGTCCTGGCTAGCATTTTAATTTGGAGACCTAACAGATGAATAGTTCTCATAATTAGAGAAACCAGTGGCGCTGGGAGGCCCGGCAGTGTTCTGGAGCTTTTGCCCCATGTGAAGGTTGAGGAAAAGGCCCATGTTAGGGTTAGTTTCATCCGATTAAGGCTTGGCACCAATGCCAGCTCCTCTAGGTCAGGAGAAATTGACATTGAGTTGACACCATCTGCCTTCCTTTGGTCTCTGAATTTTCATGATTTCCATCTCTTGCTTAGAAATACAGGTTTTGTTGGATTACCTGTAAGGATTTGGTATCCATTTGACTTATTCTAAGGAATGATGATAATTCTATAAAGCAGGCAAAAATAGAGAATGCTCATAGAAACCTTAATAAGCTGTTTTTATCAACAAACCTTTTTTTTTAATAAAAAGGATGGTTATAAAGCTTTTATTGTAATGTGAAAAATATTCATCTCATAATATTAAGTAGAAATGCCCTAAATACTCAGGGTACAAAATTGCATATATACGAAAATTACAACTTTGGAAAACGAAACAGCTATAAAGAAAAATAACTGGAAAGAACCATATTAGAATAAAACAATGAGTATATTAGCATGCTGGGGTCATGGCCGGGTTCTTTTTTCCTTTCTTTCCCACCTCCTACATTTTCTGTAAATGGGAGTGATCACCTTCATTACGGGGTAAGAAAATTTAACATGCTTTCGATTGTAGCATTGTCCTTGCAAATGACGACTGCTTGTATTTTATGCATCCGCCACCATCCTGCTTCTCACTAGAAATGGCCTCCGTGATCTTTGAAAGGCTGTTGAAATTGATTGCTTTTTAGTGGTCTTCATTTGCAGGGTAGTTAAATCCATATGCATTTTAGCATATTGAAATGATTGTCATTAGACTGGCTCAGTATAGAAGCAGGTGCCTACTTTGAACTTACACTACTGCCTTCTGTTTTTTATGTTCACCATAGTACCCATGCATGTACTAAGTCACCCCTGTGTATTTCAGGCAGCAGCTTAAATGCCATTTACAGATATTATAATGAAGTGGGAAAGAAGCCCACGATGAAGTGGAGCACGATTGACAGGTGGCCCACACATCCCCTCCTCATTCAGGTAAGCCAGCCACTGCCAGCTGCTCCTGCCACTCCAGCGTCTGGGTAGGTCAGGCTCTTGTCCCTGTGTGTTTTTTGGGTGTCCTTCTGAGCTTCACTGTTCTCTTATGTAAACTATGTGCTGGGGATTAATAAAAGGTATTAGAGTCTTGATTAATTATGACAAGAGAAAATAATTTTAAAGATGAAAGGTTAAACTCTTTTCTTTCTTCAGATTAATAATATTAGTTACAAACCCTAGTAGAATTATGTTTTGAGTTTTGTGTTTCACAGTGACTAAAAGGACGATAAAGATTATGCAGGGCGTTTCATCTGATCTCCATTCATAGACTGAATGACCAACAGATCAATCCTCTATTTTCTAAATCATTTAAAATAGCCAGAGATTTAAAATTTTTAATACTAACATAGCTACATATTCTGAGACATGAAATAAACTTAACATTTCAATTGAGAAAGTTTCATATATTAAAAGAAGTTACAAATTTCCCCTACACAGTTTATATTATTTATAGTAATGGATGCTGGAGTGTAGGAGAATCAGTTAAAACTACAATTCTAAAGCTTTGAATTGGTGTTACTATACACTTCTTTGCTCTTTGACTATGGAAATGCTATTGGTTATTGCCCTAAGTAGTACAAATATTGCTTTGTTCTGTTGGTGGAAGTTTCTGCTTTTGAGTTGGTTTAGGTAGGAGAAATACTAAGTGATTTAATTTCATCCAGTGGATGTTTAATTCCTTGTACATTTTCTTCCAAAATACCAGCTTAACACTTTTTTTTTTGTGGGCGAGCCTGGAGTCACTTAAAATGTAACCACTAGATGGTGCTAGACATTGTTAAAAGCTGGCCAGCTCACCCCTGAGCAGTGCTTTCCCTAAGCACGTAAGTGATGTCAAGGGTTAACATGTGTAGGTTGAAATCCAGTTTTAAGTAAAAAGTGAGACGTGAAAAGGAGACTCCTTCCCTCAGAGAGGGGTGTAGTTTTGGTTGTTCCCCACTCTCCTGTTCCTTGCTGGGTCCAGTCAGTACCGCCTGAGGCCCGAGCCCGGCCTGCCTGTTTCACTCTTGGAGGCCTGTGATTGGGGTGTTTCCGGTCAGCACTGACATGTGGCAGCAGAGAGCCGAGGGATCTGCACAGCATCTGCCTCCCCTGATAGAGTGCATAATTAGATTTGCATTAAAATTCAGTCCTTTGAAAAGGAGGGAAGCAGAAAAGATGGAAGGAAGTCTCTGTTCATAAAATGAAAGGGAATTTTAGAGGCATTTATCTGCCCTCCTAGATGGCGTGATTGAAGGCTCTGAGAGCTGCCTGCCTCTTTCATTCTGCAGAGAGACTGCATGGAGAAAATACCGCAGATGGATTTTAGATGATTTAAGTAGCGCTCCCACTTGCCCACAGCTCCTGAGTTTTGATGGTGGCTTAGAGTCTGCTGTAAGCCATAACAAATTGTGTTTCTACTTGCAGTCTTGCAAGATAAGAAAAAGGAAAAAACACAACTAAAAACTGGGGGGAAATAAAAATTTCTAGTTAGATTTTATTCTTAATATTATGTAGATTACATGAGAAGGAGATTTGATAACTGGCCAAAATAGAAAAAAAACCCAAACTAAAACCCTAAACTAAAACTAAAAATATTGTTAAAAACTAAAACTAAAAACCTTGTTTTTAATCTACATTTCTGCTTATTACAGGAAGTAATTACTCAAAATAGTCATTTTACTACTATTATCTAGCTGCTGGAATGTTTGGAGTAAATGTATGCTCCAGGCTTCTGATAGACTTCACAGTGGGCCTCCTTCACTAGGCTTTTGTTCAAAAATAATCTTTTCTGAGCATCCTTAGTTTCTGCAAAGACCACCAGAAAGTATTGTTTTTGTTTGTATCTTATCCTATCACATTGACTCTATAGGTAAATTATAAATTTTGAAAAGGAAGCTAACTCTCTAGGCACCATTTTGTGCCTTGGAGCATCAATATACCAAATTTTGAGGGTTCTGGAAAGATGAATAATACCCCAATATTTATTAGGGAATAATTTGCTCATCCTGTAATATTAACCACTGATATATCAAAACACCAACAAGTACAAATTTACATGGTTCTGGTAAATTGTCCTTTATAATATTTTAAAAACCTTTTTAATTTGGAAATAACTTCAAGCATGCAGAGAAGTTACAAGACTAAGAACAGTATGTAAGGAACTCTTGTCTACTGTTTATTCAGATTCACATATTAGCATTTATCCCACTTTATATTTGATGCTCTGTGTGTGTATGCATGTGTATATCTATGTATAGATAATTTTTTTCTGAACCTTTTAAAAGATATATATATATACAAATATATATACCTAAACAGCAGAGATATTTTTTTCTTCAACGATGATACAGTATTCAACGTGAGCAAATTTAACATTGATACTTAAAACTATCAAACCTACATTCATATCCCAATTTTGTCAGTTGACCCACTAATGTCCATTGTAGCATTTGCTTTGTAAGTTAAATGACAGAACAATTAAAGAGTGAGATGAAAGACAGCCTCTCAGATCTGGTATTCCAGCACCTATTGATGTGAATCGGAAAGTGCCAAGGAGACGAAGGGAATTAACTGGTCTGGCGGACAGAGGTGTGGAGGAGGTGGCGGGACCTGCGTTCTAGCCCAGGTCCCGCAGACGCGACTGAATGGGCCCCCAGGTGGACCGCATGTTTCCCCCTCTGTGAATTTAATGAGACTTGTACAACCTCTCATCTGTTGTTATGAAGGTCATTATGGAGATTGACTCATCGAGGAAAAGACTGTAAAAATAGAACCGTATTTTCTTATTCCTCTCCTATTTCTGTCTAATGTATTTTAATGTGATATGCCTGAAAGCCAAACTCAGGAAGATTTAGAAAGACCCTGTAAGCTGTTTTCCTGCTAACCGAGCAAATGAGAGGTCTTAAAACAACTTCTCCTTCCCATCTGTGTTCCCTTTCCATCTGGAAGTGTGCCCTGTGCCTCCCAGGGGGACGCAGATCCAGAGCATTCATTTTCAGTGAGCCATTAGCGAGCTTTAGAACTTTCCCATCAAATTCCCTCGGCCCCTGAAACCGTTATGAGCCATTTTGATGATGAACCAAAGCAAGAGACTGTACAGTTTGCAATTTTTAAAAAAGAGAGTCCCGCTGTTTGGGGGCTTCTCTGAGATTTTTGGTGTAACTCTCATTAAAAAAATATTTTCTTTTCTTTCCATGTCCTTCCCACTTCCTCCTTCCCCTCCTTTCTTGGTGTCCCTGCAGTGCTTTGCAGACCACATTCTGAAAGAACTGGACTGTTTTCCACCTGAGAAGAGACGTGAGGTGGTCATTCTTTTTTCTGCCCACTCACTGCCAATGTCTGTAAGTAAGAACGTTTTATTGGATGACCTAGTGGTAAAGGATTTCAAAGTGTGTAACGTGGACCCAGCTTCCCTCCGGTCTTCAGCCGAGTTCAAGGATGAAGTCGAAATTCTCAAACTGAACTCGGTGCTGATTTAACTAGACTCACTTCTTGAAAAATAATAATTCATTCAAATTTTAATATTGTGAATAGATGTTGTCTTAATAAATCCCTTTAAAATGGTAGCTTGAAGATCTATTCCAATATGAGAGTTTTTAATAAGTGGGACAGTTAAAAGAAGACAGTTGAAAGCTTTGCCTGGCCTGTTGAAGGGGCTCAGCCTGATGGTTCAGGGTGTTGAATTGTAGGGCCTCCCTATTCAGACAGCGCTTTCAGTCCCATTCTTTTGTCCTCAAGACTTGACAGGGGCTGTTTGAATTCCAGGAAGCGATTAATTTTGAATTTGCCCAGAGTGGGGACCACATTTTGGCAAGTGAATATTGAGTGTATCAAATTATGATCCAGTTGCTCCTTATTTTCTCACATTACACTGGGTATTCATTAAAACACTGCTTCTGTGCTGTAGCTGTTGCATTTTTGGAAACAAGATTGGTGGAGCGGGTGTGCTGCGTGAGATACAGGAGTGCTTGGGAGAAGTAGCCAGTTTCATCAGCTCAGAACTAGCATTGCGCCCTAAAAAACATTGCTCTCAAAGCTGGAAAGGTGGTGGATCACATCTTCTTGGGTGCTAGTAAGGTTTTTAGCTCCGGGGTTCCCGGCATTAACCTGAGTGTCTGATCATCTGGGCCGCTCTTCTGACTGACCTGTACTGCCACCTGGTGGTCACCAGGGTGGAGCCCTTTGCGGCATTTCCTCTCCTCCCTCTCCCCTAAGCCCATTCTGCAGTAGGTGGTCGCTCTGGAGATCCATTTCTGTCTTCTGGAAGCCTGACTCTTGTATTTTAACAGGTGCATATTCTCTTCTCTGGTACCACGCAAACCCTTTTCACACGTCCATCCTCTTGCTCCGCCCTCATCCTTTCCCTAACTGTCCCGTGTGTGATGAGGCCATGTCTGAAGTGCCTGCAGGCAAGCTCTTGAGCTGGGAAAGGAGGAAACACGTTTTTATCTGTGAACAATCCCAGGTGCTGCCCTCTCTCCTCTCACCTCCCACCTCACTCACTTCCCTTTCTTCCCCTAAGGGACTGAGCATGCTGCATCCAGGGGTTTTTTTGCTACCCGAGGTCCTGGGTGGGACTGGGGAATCCCGTGAGGAGGAGAAGGAGAGGGTGGGGAAAGACAGCGGGGGCGTCGGTTGGCTCTGCCACAGCTCTTCTTTTCCGCTGCATTTGCATCTCATGACTTCTCCTCCTTAATGACTCACTCACCCTAACGTTCACCGCTTTTGTTCAGCTGGCCCACACTGACTCAGTAGCTCTATCCATTGTCCTTACATCACTCTTTCACTTCCATTTCTAAAATCAGCCACTCAGGTGACTGCTAAGAGTGAGGTCCCATCTCCCAGCTTTTCTGTATCATTTTCCCTGTTTCCAATGGGGAAACGAAGAAACCCATCCTCCACTGTGGAACATTGTCAATCTCCCATGAATATCATAGAACACAGAGTTTGACACATTCCTAGGGACCTTAGAGATGACTGAGTACAGTGTTCTCCCTTGGCCGATGGACTAAATCCAAGGAAGCTTGGTGACTGAGCAGAGGATATGATCATTAGTGCAGAAGACAAGGGGCAGTCTCCGGTCCAGGGCTCACGCCATCTCACCACACAGCCCATGGCTCTTGGAACCCTTCACAGTGTTGGCAACTAAACACCCGTGTGTCTCTGCTGCAGGTGGTCAACAGGGGGGACCCCTATCCTCAGGAGGTGGGCGCCACTGTCCAGAGAGTCATGGATAAGCTGGGTTACTCCAACCCCTACCGACTGGTTTGGCAGTCAAAGGTAGGTGGCTTCCACACATCCGCATGCTGTCAGCTCTCTTGAGGATGTTCATTTCAGGACTTATTTATAAAATGATCCAATTTGGCCCTTTCACGTGGACAGGATGTTCTGTAACCTGATTGCTCACACGAGCAGAAAGAACTCTGCAAGCAAATAAGATGCAGAGGAAACCAAGTGACTACTTCAACTCCACTGATTCCATTGAAATAATAGCTTACTTTTAGTTGCAATCACAGAAATTGTTATTTGTATTTTGCCAACTTCTAGAAGGATTCGAGCTTCATACAGAAGTGCCAAAACCTGCTAGAGCAGGTGTGAAAGCATGACCCTCAGTCTTAGGGGGAGGTGCGTGCGTGTCCGAGGTGGTGGGCTGGGGTGTGTCATAGACACGGGAGACGTGGCGCCTGTGCGCCTTCATCCTGCTTTCTCATAGGTGGGTCCGATGCCCTGGCTGGGTCCGCAAACAGACGAGGCCATCAAAGGGCTTTGTAAGAAGGGGAGGAAGAATATCCTTTTGGTTCCGATAGCGTTCACCAGCGATCACATTGAAACGCTCTATGAGCTAGACATCGAGTACTCTCAAGGGCTAGCCAAAGAGGTAAGTGTGATTGTTAATCCCACTGTGATTTGCTTTAAAGGGAAACTCTCTCTGTGACGATCTAATTGTATTATTTAAAAATATTGTCCAGCATATGTTTGCAGGTACTATGGCCTCACTCTTCTGAATGATACTTAATCTGAGTAGTGATCTCAGCACATCAGCCTAATTCCATGTGAGCCTTGGGAAAGTACTTTTGTGCTTTTGAGAAACCGGGGGCACCGTGGCAACGTCATTTGGTTTAGTTTGAGATATTGTACTCCTTGGAAGTAATAAAAACTACATCTCCTTAAGAAAAAAATAATTGTACTTCTCACCAGTTCGGAGGAAAAGAGCTTTATTGCTCTATAATTCCCCTTCGTCACCTGTTAGTGCCCTTTGCTCGGGCTGTTACACGACTTCGGGTTGGGTTGTGAGGTGTATGCGGGTCATCACCATTGGAGACTGCGGAGTGACACTGGAGCAGTGTGTGAAACTGTGCGACTTCCCTGACCTCTTTCATGCACTCACTTAATTGGCTGTTTGCTCCCATGTTGTGATCAACCTGCTTATTGAAATAACAAATACCATCCTTGTAATGTAATGTATGGATGTGATTGCCATCAGGGTGGAGAAAACTGCTGTTCACCCATCTCATGGCTCCCGAGGGCCAGTCTTAAACTTGAGTCCAGTTCATAGTGTTGTTTCTCTGGGAATTGTGGAAGCCTTGGGACCCAAGAAGCCCTTGCCCACTCATCTTCTGCCAGAACCCCTAGCCCTGGTCATCCCACATGTGATTGATGGAGGCCTGGCCTCAAAGGATACTTCACCCTCTCTGGGACTGGGTGGCAGGTGCAGGGCAGGGTGGAGGGTGGGCTGGGGAAAGTTTCAGCTGGCACTCAGCCCCACAGGTGTTTGTATATAGATGCTGGCCATCAGTCCCACGTGGATGGAGGTAGAGGCTGTGTAAGTTATTTGTCCGTAGTTCTGATGAATTTATGGGCAAGTTGTAATTGGCTAAAGTGAGATCGTAGGGTTGTCTGTGGACTCCGTTTAGTGACGCCTCCTGCGTCCCAGCGTGCCCTTGGCTAATTGTGTCTTGCTGAAAAGACTGACTGTAAGCAAATACCATTCATACCAGTGTATTTGGAAACTAATTTTTGTTTGTATTGCATGATAATTCACATTCTAAATTATTCAACTGAAGCCATTCCTTAGTAATCAAATGGATTATTAGTGACTAATACGTAGGTCATACAGAGGATAAAGAAAACCACCTAGCTGCAATTTATCTCCTTATTTCAATGGGAGAATATACTGCGTGTAAAACTACAGACTTTCTCTAAAAAGTAGTTTGAAATTTTTGCCCAAAATACAGATTATTTTTTTTGATAAGTTAATTATTGCTTTTTGATAAATTATTGCTTTTTGATAATAAAAATAAAGAACTCAGGCAGTTCAGAGAAGTATGACGCAGTAGAATTCACTCAGAATCTTACCCCTGAGACGAATGTTGATATTTTGATAAAAATAAGTTCCCTTTTCCCTCTGCATGTGTGTATCTTAACAAAAAATGGTATTCTTCTACACACTTAATAAAAATGGTATTTTATTCATACTGTTTTGTAACTTTTTTTCTTAAAAATATATTATGGACCCAACTATATAAATCTAATTTGATCTATATAATTATTTTTTTTAACAGAGCCTTGATTAGCATACATTTAAGATGTTTCTCATTTTTTTACATTCATAAACTGCTCTGTAATAAACGTCATTTGCTTTTTTATTTTTCCAATTATTTTCTTAGAAAAAAATTCCTAGACATGGAAGGTGAGTGTTGATACAGATTTTATTGGATTGTCCTACAGAAATATATCCTTTTTAACTCGCCCATCAGCAGTGTTCGAGAACACCGGCCAACACTGGCTGTTCTGCTGCCTTTGACTTCTACGTGAAGTTTTAGAATATAATCTTTTTTTAAGTTGAGAGCTATGTGTCTGCTGCATCTCACCATTTCCCCCTTTTCGGTCTTCTGATGTTCATGCTTACTTAAAAGATAAAGCAACTGAAAAGCCATCAGCCTGTCAGAGGGGAGAGAGAACCTCACTGCCTGAGTAAATAGTAATTAGGTATTTCTCCGTTATTTGGGGGATAATTAGATGGAACTCACCGGATATTTTTGGAGAGAGGAGCAGGGATGGTTGTGAAACAATCCTTAGGTGTTTTGTTTTAGATTTTTCTATGGAAGAATATGTTTAAACACCCAGCTCTGCACTGGATCCAATCTAGGTTCAATATACATTAAATGAATTTACCTCTTTAGGCACTTGGAATCAAAGCATGTATAAAAATGTACATAATTAAAGCAACATTCTGCTTAGGTTGAGTCTGTAAAAGCCTGCATTAGAAAGGTAGAATTAAAAAAAAAGAACAGTAAGCAGATTTAAATTATTTGAATATTCTATCAAATACAACCTCAAAAATGGCTTGAAAACACAGCACCCACAGGAAGGTAATGGGGGAAGGGACAGAAATTGAAGAACAATTTTACGGTGAAAAAGCAACACGTATGCCTGGTCCCGGGACTGCTTTCATTTCCGAGTATTCTGGGAACACATAGGTGGTAAGACGTTGAGTTGTGTGTGTGTGTGTGTGTGTGTTTGTAACAGTCAGTGTCTTTAAAAAAGAAAAACAACAAACAAAAAGAAAAATAAAATGTGTATGTTTTTCCTCCGTTTTCTCATGTGATTCAGTGTGGAGCTGAAAACATCAGAAGAGCAGAGTCTCTTAATGGAAACCCGCTGTTCTCTAAGGTATCCTCCGTGTTGCAGCCGTTTTAGTAGAACATATCGGAGGGCAGTCCTCTGAGAAACTCTTACAGAATATTGGTTTTCTCACTTATTAGAACGTTTTGAGTTCCAATTAATTACAAAAATAAAATCGAATTCCTTATACTCTCGCTCTTTTTCCCTTTTGAGAGCCCCCATTTTCTCATTTCCACCCACCTACAGCCGTGTCTAATTCAAAACCTGCCTTTCAGAGACAACGTTCAGCAGGTGGGGTAAGAGGATTTCATTTTCTAAAATCTGTATTTTAAACTCTGCCCTAAGCTGAGCATTCTTAGGACAGGAAGACGTTATAGAATTTGGTTCCAAGGATTCATAATCCAGATGAAAAGAAGCCCCATGCCCTCGTGATGATCTGGGCAGGCGGGAGGGGGTGCGGGCGAGCAGCAGGCAGACCTCGCGCTTCTGACGGACCTTGCCCTCCTGTCGTCCGCCCCACAGGCCCTGGCCGACCTGGTGCACTCACACATGCAGTCCAAGGAGCTGTGCTCCACGCAGCTGACTCTGAGTTGTCCGCTCTGCGTGAACCCCGTCTGCAGGGAGACCAAATCCTTCTTCACCAACCAGCAGCTGTGAGCCGGGCCAGAGCACCGGTGGGATCAGGCAAACGCCCAGCCCCCTGCCACCTCCGAGGGAGGTGGAGGAGGGTGTATTTAGCGATCAATGGAGGAAGTTACATTAGCTGAGTTACAGCCTTTGGCCACCGATTGTGTGATTTCTTGAGGAATGGACTCTGAAATCCTTATTGAGGGCTTTTTATTTATATAGACCAATACAGTAAGCATTTATATTCCCCCTCTCGAGCTAAAGTTACTAGTTTGGAGTATCCACTTGAAATGAGTTTTAAAAATTTATCTTATGAGGCGCACAGGTACTTTCAATACCGATTTTGGTTTTATTGCGCAAAAAATCCCCTGCAAGGGTACAGAGTCCCCTCTGGGCTGTCACTGTGAATGAGATCTGTTTACAGTCTCATCCTTGTTTTTTTGTGAAGTGAACTTAGTTGAGTAAGTAAAATATAATTTGCAAAAAGAAATGTTACCTCCTCTTTCCCTAGGCCCTTGTGTACCAGAATGCCGGGCAGGTGATATGGTCGCCTACACTGGCTGCTTTTCCGGTGATGTCACTATTAATTGGTCATTTTGGTCCTGGTGTCTGGACCTCACTTTCCTCACCATCGAACCGAATCAGGTATAGATTCCAAAAGTGCTTTGAGATTCCCCAAGCGCACAGGGCTGAAAAATGTGTAGGAATCCATGCCTTGGTGTGAATCAGAGGTGCCACGGGAAGGGGGGCTCCGGCTGCTTTTTGTCTCCAGGGACAGGGAAACGCTGATGAAGGGCTTCGTGTTCAAGCTCCTCCCAGGACCTCGCTAGCCTTTCCTTTGAGCATCTTCATCTTGCTTGAATGTCCCCTTTCTGCATATTTGTTTGAAGAATTATTTTAAAAAGTCAACTATGTTGTGTAACCTCAAATTCTTTCTTAATTTATAATTTTTGTTACCAAAATTATATAACCAAGCTCTAGGAAATTTGGAAAATAGAGAAAAGGAGAATAGTTGTCTGCAACAACTGTTAATCATATTATTGTATTTCATGTTTGTCTTTTCCTGTGGACATTTTAGATGCCATTGTAACCTTGAACTTGTGAGTGAAAAGTTGTTCTAACAGTATTAGAATCGGATTTTCTACACCTGGATTTAAGTGGACTAAAAAAATCTCTGTTGGATCCATAATGAATTTGTAAGAATTATTTTCTCTTTCTTTTAAGCCCTAAAACATTGTTCTTCAAAAGAGCGTTTCTTTGATTTTTTTTTTAAAGCCAGTTCATAAAGTGAAAGTATTAAAGGAGTCATAGATCTTCTATATTCAGGATTTACTATATTAATAAATATTACGACATCATTAAAGTTTTATCCAGTTTGATTCATGCTCTCTGTTAAATCAAAAGTAATCCAAATTAGCTAATAATCAAAATTATTAAATAAGAGGAATTTATTTTGTAATACAAGAAATGAAACATGCCACCCAGTTTAGTTAATAGTTTTCCCACACTGATAACGGCTTTGAAACTTGAGTAGCATCTACATTTTTTTCAAAAAATTGGTTTCCTATTAGTATATTGTGTTTCCAGAAAAAGGTACAAGGCATTGATCGTTGTTCAGAATTTTTCTCATCTGTTTCCATCTGCTTTGGGGGAACTGGATCCAAGGTCTATTTTGAGTGACTGTCCCTGGGGGAAGTGAACTCTGGGTTGGTGGCGTGGCGCCGGAAGGCAGGTCACACTGCAACCATTCTCTCTCCTTCAGGAAATTTGCTAAGGCCCTGCTTCACACCGACTGCTTTCGAGATGGATATGTGTTCCTTTGGAGATGTTGCAGAAAACTCCAGGAGCTCTTGCTAGGGTATCTGGAGGAAACTTTGGAAACAACAGTGACTAGGCTGTCTGGAATGACATCCTTGATTCTGAGTTGGGACCAGCCCGGACTCCGTAGTGAGAGGCAAGGGAGGACTTATGGGGATCACTACCCATGGTATTTCTTGTCTTAAGAAGCGTTACCTTTGACTGTTCTTAACCAAAGATGGGGATGGGTCCATACCTGAGGGTAGCATTTGGTAGGACGAAATCAACAATTGCTCTTTTTAGAGCTAATGGTCTTTGAGAAATGTTACCCTGCTCGTCAACTTTGAAATACGAATGTTTGCCCTGGTAATTAGCAATGCACTGCTGGCAGTTTCTCTAAGCTGTGTTTCTGTACACAACCTGGCTTTAAATGATGAATCAACTTGCACAGCAGACTTGCAGGAGCTGTGATGGTGAGGCGGTCTGGCTTGCCAGGGTTATTATGAGGCTCAGATCACTAGATGTTTAGCACAGAAGGAAGGAACTCTTCTATAGAATATGCATTCTGGAATTGCTTACCTTTTTAAAATTAAAAGAAAGTTTTGCACTCGAAGAAAATTTGCTTCATATCAGGAGAAACGAAACATCATTAAAAGCCCTTTAAACGTACGTCCGTGGCTTGTTGATGCTGAGAAGTAAAAACCCATGACTCTTCCTTCTAGTACCTCAGTACCGAGTACATCTTTGCTCAAATAATCTCACAAACAGAATGTCACGAACTCTAGGGTTCTGTCAAATTTTTCTTTATGGCTCAAATTATTTAAACAATGACGATAATGTAGGTATGACAAGAAAATGGATTTTTCTGCCCCAAGTTGCCCAAACTAAGCCTTTCAGAAGGTACAT
This sequence comes from Camelus dromedarius, assembly GCF_036321535.1. Classification (NCBI taxonomy): domain Eukaryota; kingdom Metazoa; phylum Chordata; class Mammalia; order Artiodactyla; family Camelidae; genus Camelus; species Camelus dromedarius. The sequence goes on along the minus strand of NC_087463.1, from coordinate 14,379,370 downwards.
TAACAATCTTAAATTTACATTAGGTCATTTACATGTTCAGCTGATTTTTAAAAAAAATAGACTTTTTCTCTCCTTGATTTCTTTTTGGAGAAAATACATTGATTTGGTGGAACAGATCTCAGAATAAAGTTGCTGCATTTTTTTTCCCCTCAGCTAATCTGTTCTCATAAATTGGGCATTTAATTCAAGAAATCCTAATTTAATGTATGCAAGAGAAATCACTTGCTCAATCTGATGCCATTCTATTGAGCCAAAATATGTTATTACCACCACAAGGGTGAGTCCACACCACTGAGTGGAGGCAGGAGTAAGACCTGTTCCCCATCCCAGAGTGTAGGTAACCCTGTGGGTCTGCGTGTACTCCTCCATTCTGGGTTTGGGGGTGGATGGGGTAAGGAGCCAACTTGTGTAGCTATAGCTGGAGGGCAGAATTTGAAGCTGGTGGCTGTAAGAAAGAACAAACACCTGTGCGCATGTGCACAAGTACGTGAGCCTGGACCCCTTGACCACATCTTGGTACTGCATCTCGAAGCTCTTAACCCAGCCTGCAAAACCCCTCCTGTCAGGATCCTGAAGATGGTCCAGGAACGTGCTTCTCAACATTGGGTAGAAATGTGAAATTCATTGAGATGTTCCAAGCTGGAAAAAGAGGATTCTGAGTGGACCCTAAGACTTTTGTGCTAAATTAAGATCATTCAGTTTCTCAGTCTTAATATGGGAATCCTTGGAGGAAGACAAAAGCTAATCATTTCTTTCATTTTTTTCTAAAAATTGTAAAATTAAAAATACTTCAAAGTCATGCCCCAGACTTTGTAAATATTCTGAGGAGTTTTGTTTTGATTGCCTAACAATTGAGATTCCTTTGCAAGAAGCCCCTTCAGTGACTTATCCCTGTCCAGGAGGCTTCCTGCGACGCTCAGATTTCTTTTTATAGAAGCTGGCATCATAAGGTTTCAGGGTACTTACATCAAATGGATTAAATCTCAATATCAGATGGCTCAAGAAAACTGAATTCTGCTTAAATCATTGCCATTGGAAATATTTAATCATGTCATACTTTTGTTGAAGTTCCCGTGTGCTCAGTTTCTAACATTCCTGACTAATTCAAGCAGCGGCACCTGAAAACTTGATCGTCACTTTTTCCCCTAGATTTCCTCCAGCTGGACACTTGTGTGATCTAATATCTGATCTTTGCCTTAAAAAGGCATGCTGCTTTTCACAACGCACTTCCTTTGGAAAGTGTGCCGAGCTATACGGCACAGAGCCGAGTGATGGGTACCGGTGGGCGCTCAGGAGAAATACGTCGATGCTGTCAGTATTCGCTGAGTGGCCCTAACATGACGAGCAGCAGCAGCAGTTGGTGCCCTTCAGCTCCCTGTGTGAGATGAGTCTTAGAAGGGCGCTGGAACGTGGGTGCCCCCCAGAGAACACAGTCATCCTCCCGGCTCCCGGGAGAGGAGGAAATGCTTCTGCTTTGGCTGTGGGAATCTTATTAAGCCTTTCTGCAGAGAAAAGGAAGTGGAAAACAAATACACCCTTGACAATCGGTTCCGTACAATGTACTCTGATAGTGCCGGCTTAGTCGTTTTGAGCTGAAATCATTAGCTTCCACTTTTAGCATAACAACTCCTGGCTAAATTAGTCTACGGTAAGCTATTAGAAGGGATGTCAGAATTAAAAACGTTTTTGGAAAAAAGCCTGGTTTGAACCTTTGTTATCAGCCCTTGGGCAGGACTCGCCGGGTCCTATTTCTGGTCACTTGACAGCTGTCACTCTGATGTCCCAGGCCCCTTCTCAGCAGCCTGCCCCTGAAATGAAAACACACGGGCTGTCTTTTCTCCTTCCCCCTCTCCCGCATGGGTCGAAGTTTTACTTTCCCAACATGTTAAGAAATAATAGATTTTGCCCTGAGAATTTGAAGTATTCTATATTTTTACCTTTTCCTTATTTAAAAAAAAATTGTATATGTGGGATGGGATTAACTGCACAGGCTTACACGCAGGGGGTTGCTGGCCGATTGTTAAAATTTCCAGTGGTTAAACATAGCAAGCATTAACAATGTTACATCTTACAATTACATTATGTTAAAAACAGAAGTAATAAATACTCAAAAATCATAATTTCCCAATTGCTTTACTATATTTTGTCATCTTTGTTCTAGAGGTGACTTGTGTTTATCATACCTCTGTAGTGAAAACGGCATATAGTGATGGCATTTTTTTCCAGCTTTGTTCAGTGACATCTTCTTGGTGGCTTGAAACAGGCTATAGAAGGGCTATTTACACTGGAAATCAGCAAATACTCTGTCTTAGAGTTTGCTTGTTTTGTTGATTACCTACACTTTTGTTGACTACCTAGAAAGTGCTGGAAACAATGTTTACGCATATTAAACGTTGTCATGTCTGTATCCATGACATTGTGAATAGCACAAAAAGCTTAAGGGAATATTCTCCCATTATGTGAAAACTATTATCTGATTTATCCAAGTGAACTTTTGACATACAAAGAAGTTATTTCACATGTGTATTATTCATGTAAACAAAAACATCAATATTCAGGTCAGAACTATATAGGCTGGCTACAGTTACAAGAGTCTGGTAAAAATCAACAAAAGCATTCTTTGAGAATCGACTACACGGAATTTACAGCCAAGAGTGCTGTGTATTTTATTATTGTCAATGGTGTGTCCTGTATCTTTAATACTGGGAAAATTTATAATAAACATATACACATATATACATAGATTGTCTTTTCAGAGAGCTGGTTGGTGACCATTTACGAAAACACTATTACCTAAAAAGGAACTTTTCTGGGATGGTACATATACTTTCCTGGGATGATGGAAATAGTACATGTGGATTGCATATTGCACTGTTCCCCAGGTTCGTTCTAGAGAAAGAGGCAGCTCTCTCTGTAGATCATGGTCTATTGAGAATGGAAGCTGTCCCATGGTGACTAGTTATTTTAATCTTTTTAGTAAGATTCCAGTTGTCTCCCAAGAAATCCCATGGGCCTGTGGTACTAACAGGTCCCTAAGACGCGAGAGTCTCCCTCTCCTGCTCATCTGCAGCTGGAGGGCTGGGTGGAGGTGCATCTCTGCACCTTCCTCAGCCCCAGCCACTTGTCTGAGAATCGCAGGCTGCACCGGGCACTTGTTCAGGTAACAAACCACTCCTTCCTAAGGCCGGCAGCGGCTCTCTGCATGCCCCTCCTGTTTCACAGGGGCCTCTTTGCACGCCCATTCCTCCAGGAGGTCAAACTTTCTGAGGACCATGGTAGTCAGAGAGAAGGCGGCAGAGTGCTGAGTCCAGAGCTGGCCCCAGGATGCCGCCCTGTGTCCTCGCCCATCCCAGAGCGACCCTCTCCCTACAGTGTCAGCTTCACACCCTAGTGCCTCTGGTTTCACAGTTCCTGTTTTTTCCTGAAGCAAAGCCAACTTTTCTCAGGACTGGGCTCTGCAGATGACAAGCAGTTTCTTTCATTTGTGTCTTGTGTTGAGTCCGTGACACCAAAGGAAAAAACTGTGTCAAATGGTGAATTCCACCCTCTCCTATGCCTCACAACTTGACCAAGACAGCGACAGCCACTACGTGCGGCCCTTTCACTCTGCGCTTCTGCGATGCTTTCTTTTGCCTCCAGCCCCGTTATCCTTTGCCGGAATCCCTTGATCCTTGGGAGCTGGGGGTGTCTTCAGGGATTTATGCCTGATCTGTTTAACATCCCGCAAAGGCCCAGTACCCAGCTGAGCCTGGCGGTGCCACCCTGCAGAGAAGGTCAGCCTGGCCTTCCCTTCTTGAGAGCTGATCGTCTCTTCGGGAGCAAGCTCACACATGTGGCAGCAGCTGTACAACACGAGGTCGCATTTGGAGGGTGTGTGGCAGCTCGGTACAGTCACTTCTCAAAGAACTTTAAATGGATTCCCCCAGACTAAGGATGCGCCCCGCTGGATGCTTCTGCCCATTATCTCTGTCTGCATCAGCACCATCTGGACCAAGTTATCCCCTGATCAAGTTTCAGTCCCTGCTGAGTTACCCACAAGTGCAGAAAGAGCAGAGCTGGTCCGTGCAGCACCAGGGGAAGTGGCCCGAGGACTGGGAGCCGGAGCAGAGGCCAGCATGCTGCCCCGCCCTACGGCCCCAGGGAGCAAGGCCAAGGCCATGGAGTGTCCCATGTGGACCCAGCACCTCGGTGGAAGGGGCTGCTCTTGTCTCAAATATCGTTTGGGCCCATCAAGTTTAGAAATGTAAAAAGTGCACTGGACGCCTTTTCTTTGAAGAGGACACAGCAAGAGGAGACAAATTTAAGTGTCTGCAAGGCGGGTGGATAGTAGGCAAATTGGCAAGTTCATAAATATTGAAATGGTTTTCTGGATAACGTGACAGCATTTCAAAACAATGTCCAGATCCTGCTGTAGTCTCTTCAGGCATAATTTTGTTTAAAGGAGAGTCTGGATAGTCAACTGTCATTTTAATATGTGGATTTCTGTTTCCGAGACAACCCAGCAGTGTGCTGAAAACTGTTAAAAACTGGCCCTGCCGGGGGGGGGGAAGGCCCTGATGGGTAGGGTTTGCCGATTTCCATGGTGTAAACACTGCCACCTCTGCCGACTCCCAAGCTGCCTTTGTGACGTAAGTGAGGGCAGAGCTGGGCAGAGATGCCAACAACTGGCTTTCGTGAGCCAGCAAGAGCCAGCCCCATCACAGCGCGGACAATCCCTTGTCGGAGACTTTGCTTTCCATGTATTCTGGGATGTTCCCCTACCACGCACTCCCTTCCTGTCCTGAGCAGAGCAGAATTCTGGAGAACCTAAGTGCTCATGGCGGGAGAAGCCAAAGCAGGAATGAGGCAGGTTACTTTGAGAGGCTCAGATGCAGCAGTTGGAGCTGCGTCCCCCTCAGTGGGTGGGAGAGCTTGGAGCAGCGGGCCAGTGGTCCACAGCCCGAGCATCCCTTCTCCAGAAAGACCTGCGAGCTGCCCGGCGAGGCACAGTGGGGGCGGGGGGGGGGGGGGGAGCTGGGATCTTTGTACCATTCCCTTTAATTTCTTTGTATGTTTGAAAATCCTCAGAATTCTAAAACACCTGCTCTGGCCACCTGTCAAAAGGCTGCCGTGAGGGTCAGCTGAGACAATACATGTAAAACCACATTGCACTAGACTAGAAAGGGCTTTGTGTGTGTAATAGGCTATTATTAAGTTAGTTCACACCTATGAGTATTTGGACACTGTACTTGAATCATCACTTTTAAAAGACATTTCTTATAAGTTAAAAGAAATTAAAACGTAAGATAAATAAAGGGAAAAAAATCACCTGTTATCATCTTACAGCACTTTGACGAATCTTATCACGTATATTTTATGCATAAATCTGTAAAAATTTATAAAATTTTACTTTAAATTTATAAAAATATTCGTATTGTTTCTACTCTTTATATTGCTTATTGAATACTATGTCATGGACACATTTTATTTGTCATTACATATTCTTTTACAGCATAGACTTAAATGTCTGTACAAAATCATACTGTTTGGATACACTGTGATTTGTTTACCACTTCTCACTTCTTGGACAGTTTTATTATTTTTTTGCTCATATTTGATACACATCCTTACAGACAAAATTTTTAGGCATAGTCTGCAACAATTTCCATAGGGAAAAACTCCTAGAAGTGGGTTTTCTGGACCAAAGGATATTTTGGCAGATTTTTTAAAAAGTGTTAAATGAGATCACATGCATAATGTGTTTAGAACGGTGCTTGATGTGTGTGTGTGTGTGTGTGTGTGTGTGTGTTCAAGGCCCAATAATTGGTAGTGATTATTGACTCTTGCTATTCATTTGGTTCGCAGATGATTGCTGTCTTGTTCTCAGTGTGACTTTATTCTGGGAGGTGGGATTTTTCTGTGTTGTTTTCTCTGGGAGCGTTGTGAAGAGACTGTGCTGGCAGGACGGAGGTTATCCTGGAAGTTCAGGGAGCCCGCGGAGCCTCCAGGAATCAGGGATCAATTCTCTAGTCCTGCCTTTTATGTTCCTTGTTGCGTTTCCTTTTGGCCACTTGCCCTGAGAAGGTCGTGGGTTGAGGGAAAAAGAGACAGACTAGAAAGCTGTCAATCCTTATTCATCAGTAACTTTGCAAAGACTCTGAATGTCGGGAGAAAGTGGAGTTTCAGGTTAAAACAACTTGGGGGATTATGTGTGGATTTCACTTGCCCTTTACGCATCTGCAGGTACCTGAGTGTTGCCTGTGTGTGTCCCTCCCACCCCCGCCTGGCTCTGAACCGGCTCCCAGAGGGCAGAGCCGTCCGTCAAAGCCGGGCAGGCGTCCAGCTCAGGTAACCACTGCACTTACACAATTCTCCCTTTAAGAAAGGTCAGCGGGGAATGTGTTCCCTCCTGTTTCTACGCTTCTGAAGATTTTCATGGCCACGCTAACCCACTGCGGCCCTGGGCCAAGGCCAAGTTGCCCATCAATATTGTAGAGTAGCGGTGTTATAAAATTTATGGAAGATGCACAAAGGACAATTCCCTGAAGTGACCAGCCCACTGAGAGGGGATATTGGCTAAAAGGAGATTTCCCACTTTGAAACGGTGTGAGAGTGAGTGCCCAGCTGGGGAGACCATTTATATGCATGAGCTCAGAGCTTGGGGGAGAAGGAAATCTGACCTGGTTTCAAATCCCACCTACAACTGTTAATTTATTTGGTTATCTATTAACAGTCTCCTGGCAGCTTACTTTTATGTTGAAAATTAAGTGCTTGATTGATTATTTTCTAGAACAGAGATGGGATGTTGTTCTATACTTAAGCCAAGCCATTAGTGGGCTCTCTCATTACCAATCTCTTTTCCTTCCTTTCTTGGTTCATTTTGCGTGTGTGTGTGTGTGTGTGTGTACACGTACGTGTACATGTCTGTGCACCTGAAGTTTGGGAGAGTGGAGGTGGAGGAAAGGAGTCTTTGTTCTGAAAGTAGAGGGAAGCTGGGCTTATATACCTTCCCCACACTACACATCCACAAAGATTTTCCAATGTCCAAGGAGAGGTGCTTAATTCTCAGCATAACTCACAGGTAGAAACAGAGTCCCAGAGAATTTTTTATTATGATGATTTCATTTCATTAAAAATTTTAGCATAGGACCTTTTGTTTTTAGAAACCGCAACTCTCCCTTTATCTGCTTTAGAATAGGTTGAGGAGGGTACAGCTCAGTGGTAGAGTGCCTGGCTTATCATGCATGAGGTCCTGGGTTCAATCCCCAGCACCTCCATCTAAATAAATAAATGAAAACCTAATTACCTCCCCTCCAAAGAAAACGTTTAAGAGTATCTTCTTTAGAGGAATCTTCAAATATTTCCATCTTCCTCAGATTTGCTTCTGATAATTGGAACTCTTATTTTTTTCAATTGGGTTTTAAAAATATTAAATAGGTACTAAAATGTGGGTCCCACTGTTCAGGACACATTTCTATTAAACAGTCATGCTCCTGTTCAGATACAGTTAAAAATAGAGTCACCCCTGGCAGGGAAAAGACAATTTGAAACAACGTTAAAAGGAGGAGGTGGATGAGGCAGAGCAGAGAGAAATTCTTCCAGATGGAGGGTCTGAGATGAGGATCTGGAGGATCCCCATACAACTTTCGGCTTCACTATAGAAGAGGACACATTTCTTTCCTTATCTTTTAAAAAGAAGACACATTTTGTTTGCAAACTGAATCTTCATTTAAAAGGATAAGGCACTTTTATTTTTTTTCCTTCCCATGTTCTGGTCTCTGAACAGAACTTTCGCTCCTACAAAGTTGTTCTGCAAAGTTCTCAAGATCTGTTTCCCAGCATCAGCGTTTTGCCTGGCTAAGCTCGATACACACATGTAGGTGTTTATTTTTTTTTACAGAAATAAAATCTCAGTAGTAATGAGCATGGGAGCCCCTCCTGTTCAGTGCCCTAACTATTTGAATCATATTTCTCAGCAATTCAGAAATTAGTCTGACCTTTGCTCAACGTCGTGTGTGCCAGGTATTCAGGGCTGTTTGGGACAATCTGTGTAGTGTGGGAGCTGACATTTGCGCTGCAGAATGTGACCTGCTTTGTGGGACCAACCTTTCATCTATCTGACAAGTCCTCGTCTTTCTTATTGGCGGTCAGCTCTACTGCCTCTTGGCCCGTTTCTGAGGGGGGTTCTGGTGGCCAAGGAGAAAGCCCTTGGCCTTTGATGGCCCTCACACATCTGTCCAGAGCAGGCTTCGCCACTGGGCAAACCTTTGGAAAGGAAAGTGCTTGATTTTCAATTGATGGTGGAGTGTTGACCGTCGTGCACGTGAGTGTGTGTGTGTGTGTGCACACGTGTGTGTGTTTGTATGGGGGCAAGAGGAGGGGGAGGAAGCCAATTTATAAATCACATGTTGCAAATCCTTTCACTCTGAGCCAGCTGTAAACTCATTTCTTTGCTCTTCTCAAGCTCTGATTTATGTGCTGGGATTGGGGGTTTGCGTCCCTCCTTCCGGCTCTAAGTTTGGATTTAGCCGGCTGCCCCATAAAAATGTTTGGTGATTTGCATGCCCTGGGCTGATGGAGGTGCATTCTTCATATGCCCATTTTTAGATGGATGGTCTCTGTGGGCCTCTGCCCTTTTGTTTTCTGGGGTTCAGAGGTTACATCAAAAACCTCCCTGCCTGCTGCCTGATGTGACCTTTGAACTCCAAAGGGCACAAGATCAGGAGGCCGTAAAATCAGGCACAAACACTAAAGGTGTCATTCTGATTGTCCTCTGAGGACAGGAGTGTAGGGCTGGGTCACGTGATTCTGGGTGGAGGGACGACTGAGAGAGCAAAAAAAGCAGGGAACGCTGAACATCTGAATCTCAATCCACGGCCAGGAAGGATGTAAAAGAGCCTCGGGGGATGGCGTTACGCAAATTGCTAAAAATGTCAGCTGCATCTTTCTCCGCCATTTCTGGTGGGACAGCCCCGAGACCATCCAGTGCGCCAAATCTGCAGCCTGCTGGGCGTAAGATGTTGGCTTTTAATTGTGACACCACAATCAGGCTCACTGTCCTGTACGCTGCCTGCCCGGCCGGCATGGAGGCAGCAGGAAGCTGTCGGGAGAGGGTCTGCGTGCTGGCATTTGGTGCTCAAACTCTCAGGAAGGACACAGCAAAGCGAGGCTGAAATCTGAGAGCTGCAGCCTGCACGGCTCGGAAGGAACAGTTCTATATTAGCTGTTGGCTTTTTTTTTTCCCCTCAAAGGGGAAGAAGCACTGGTCCAGTGTCAAACCTCCCAAGAGTCTATCATTAGAAAGTGGACAAATCTATTTGGAACAATGATGCAGATCTCCTGGTGGCTGGCTAGCACTGCGGGGCAAACCAAAACAAACAGGCAAGGGAAGGGCAGTGGGGCCCCGCAGAGTCCATGTTCCTGGACACCAAATACACTATCCAGAATACTCTAAAACCATAAACGGGCTTCTGCTTATTTTTGCAGAGGTGTCCAAGGTCTCTCAAAAAATGCATGTGAGGCTCATTTGCATCCCTGGTGGCAGGGAAACCTTCCACAGCAGCAGAAAGGAGCAGGAAGGTTCCGGGCCTGGCTCGAAACCTACAGCTGCAACTCAGCTGCCGTTGTGGGAAAAAGCCCCTAAAGGGGATGAGAAGTAGGGGAGGGAAGCCGGGGGACAGCGACCCCAGGACCAAGACAACCCGGGGGCATCTGTCCTCAAATGTTGTTCTCCTACCCAAACTGAGAGGAGGGAAGGGACATTTTTGAAAGGAGAAGAGAGGTATGGAAATCTGAGCTCTTGCTCTTGAGGGCACAGAGAGGGACGCACCTGGCCGGAAACTCTGACCGGAGGCTGTGGGTTCCAAGGCCTTAGAGGGCCAGGAAGATGTCTGAGAATTTTAGGCTGAATACCTGAGAGTCAGGAATGAAGGGTCCAGGAGAGGGACATGGGGAGCCTGGGCCTGACAAGAGCCCCAGGGGGAGGATGGCTGTCACAAGGGCTGCTGGTTCATCTCAAGTTGGGGAGGGATTTGCAAATGTGGGGAAAGAATGCAGGAGGGACAATTTCTCTGGAATGACTAGGATTTATACTTACTCTAGGCCCTGGGCATTCAGGAATTAGCTCCTGGGAGGAGCTGAGCTGCTGGAACAAAACTCTTGTCTGTCTCTACCTCTTAGAGTGGATATTTTGAAGGTGGGGCACAGTTCCTGTGTGGATTGACTGAGTTTTGAGGGTTTGATGTACCAATGTCTCTGAAAGGTGGCAACTTCCCAGGTCTGAGACCCAGTCTCCTGTCTTGTCTGATCACCTGCCTCGTCTCTTGGCATCTGCTCTGTGAAAGGTCAGACCTGGGTTCTTGTCCTTTCTTGGATCTGGACCAGTGGCAGTTTAAGCCCCCAAGTGACTCTGGTTTGCTCATCGGAGAAGGAAGTCACCCTGGAGGGGGAAGGGTGTAAATCCCAAGACTATAGGGGAGTAATGAACAGAGGACAATTTAGATTGGGGAGAGCTGCGGGAGCAGGGTAAGTAGAGGGCTGAGGACAGCTTCTGGGGGGCCTGTTTTTCACAGTGGGGTAGGGGAAGATGCTCCTTCAAGTTGCCTTGGTCTGTGGGCCTGCCGTGTGCTACTTGCCTTCTCCACTTCTTTGAAGCCCACCTTTCCCCTAAAAGACCTGGTTAAATACCTCCACATCCAGGAAGTCTTCCTGGACCAGCCAGCGTGGAGTGGGCTTTCGTTTCTGATCACTTGGAGTACCATTCATTCAGTATGTGTTATGCTGGGTTTCCTATTGTCAATTAAATAGACTGCACATGGGCATGTGTATTTCTGTGTGTTTATCTACATCGACATCGAAAGTCCTTCCGCAGCTTAATTAAAGTCTCCTCCAGAGCAGGACATTTGTCTTTCCTCTCATTCATCCCCCTCTCTAAAAATATTTCTTGGTTAATTGATGTATTGACTTCTCGGGTACACCACACATCTTCCTGTGATGGGCATTCCTATTATTAGAAGCTGAGCAGGAGAATGCTGACTGCAAATCCTCCCCAGGCTCCCTACCGCAATACTCCATGGACGTGCAGAATATCCACACAAACAACAGCAGTGCCACGTCGCTTCCACGCCGTGGTGCTTTTGGAGGGCCTAGGGCGTAAGATTTCGGTTTTGGTGGGTGTAGAGGGTGAATCAGGCCGGACAGGTAAGGCTGTGACACCTGGGCCCCACCCTCAGAGATGCTGATGTAAGTGTCCTGACCTGAGAATCTGGCATTAAGTACGTCTTACAAGCTCCCCAGATGGCTCTACTTGTAGCCAGGGTTGGGGGCTGCTGCTCTGTGTGGTGAAGACCATCTCCTGGCCCCTGTGCTTACCCATCACAATTTGCACCTGCTCGGATCTGCAGTCTCTGAATCTCAATTCCAAATTAATGGCAGAGGACATTTGATTGGCCAAGCTTGGGACTAGGGTCCACTTTAGTCCAATGGGCCATGGTAGGGTGGGGTTGGGTTGCGAGGGATGAAGACACAAATTATCAACCTGGCTATTGCTACTCCTTTAAATTTGGAGTCTATTTCCAAAGAGTGGGAGGTTGTGAGCTGGACAGACATCCCCAGAGATGACTAATACAGCTCCTATGCCAATATGGTATCAAACTCTCCTGCAACTATTTTGAGGTCTGTGAGCTCTTCAAGGATGGAAACCCTATGTATTAATCATTTGGGGAAACCTTATGTATTAATCATGTTTTTAATTTTCTATATTGTATGATGCTTTGACATCTTAGGGCCTTACAGACCATGGAGAGACTGCCCCTTCCACAGCGAGCTAATTCCTGGAGCTAGCAAACAGCCGTCTTCAAGCATGCCTTTGATATGCACACCAACTGATCCCAGGTCCATCCACCCCATTCGCCTCCTTTCATCAGGTTTTGGAGGTCCAGGACATTATCCCCCTGTCCTAAATCACCCCAGGATTGGGCACCGGACAATGAGGGCAACCCAGATTCTGCAGTTCTTCAAACTATCCAATCCCAAGCTTCCTTAGCTTCTTACCTTGCCTCACCCATTCCTTCTCATGAAAACCACCAACAGAGACACTTGTCCTTTCTTTCCTCACTCCTTCTGCCTCCTGACCACCCCTGGTGTGCCCTGTACACTGTGGCATGGTGTGCACCGTCCTCTTGGGAAATTGTAAGTAAAAACTATCTTCTTGGTTTTTTTCCTTTTTTTTTTTTTTTTTTGGTTTAACATTTGTATTCACTCATATGACAACCATGCAGAGCATCTTACATAATACTTTTGGCATCCCAAAAAATTCCTTTGTACTCCTTCAAAGTCAATACCCACATACCCAGAGGTAACCCCAATTCTGACTTGTATAAGTTTTACATATTCTTGAACCTCATATAAATGGAACTGTTTTGTCTCTGGCTTCCTACACTCAACATATGTCTGCAATTCATCCATGTTGCAAGTATTTGTTGCTTATTCCTTTTTTTTATTGCTGTGTAGTGTTCCATCGCATCGGTATAAAATATATAGGACTGGCTTGATGAAAGACAAACTGTCTTTTCAGTAGTTATCTCCTGATCTCTTGGCCTCAATGTGTATGAATTAAAATCAAAATCTTTGGTACATTTTAAAACACCCCAACAACTGGCACAGTTCCTGCCACATAGAAGATGAATGAGAAATATTTGTTGAATTGAATGGATTAACTTGGATGGATGCATGGATAGATGAGAGACCCCTGAGAATTTCGTGGGGCACAGGTGTGACATTGTATGTCTGATCCAGCCCTGGTGATGGATGCCTGTGCCTCTTCTCTTGTGCTCCCTCCTCTGTCATAAGAAGAACCACAGGTTATTACAGTGGAAAAACAGAATGGAGGGACCAAGTGACTCCCTGGAAAACAGCAATCAGACTGAAGACCCAGGACAGAAGAAAAGGTGTGAGTTCAGAGTCCGTGAGCTTGTGGGAGTGCTTCTTGGTGTTTGCAAATAGAGATGATGAATGAGTTTGTTCTGACATTTGTCACCGTGCCAGCCTTTCTCTACCCTTCTCCTCACATTCTCTCTCCAAGATAGAAGATGCTTGGCACCAAAGAACTCTTTTCCCTTCCGGTCAAAACTGGGGAAACTGACAAACTCGATGCTGGTTCATTAGAGCCCTCGATGAATTATGGGACGTAGAGGGCAATCGTGACTGGAGCCCAGTTAATGAACCCAGGACCTCCAGTGATGGATGGATGGATGGAAATGAACATTAATCTACTCTCACTCTCTCCGATGATGTCATTTTTAACCAACCGTGAACATCACCCAGAAGCCAACCCGGAGCCAGAGCAGTGACAATGGGGGTGGGGTTGCCGAGGAGAAATGTGCACCAGATTTCAGGATCCTGACAGTCGGGCCTGCGATGAGTTCATTTAAATGCTCCGTTTAGCTCTTGAATTAAAACAAGACAGGGCTAAAACTTTAATCAATCCAGTGCAGCCGCCACACTCAGGCATGAGCAGGGAATAGAATGAAGGTCACAGGAGAAGTCCAGGAGAGAGAATCTGACAGTCTGTGCAGATGAATGGGGTTATGCCAAGTGGCCTTTGAGATGAAAAGGAGGCCCAGGCCGGCAGTTCATTTAGAACAGGAGTGGCAATCTGTCTATAGCTGGTGCCAGATTCCTGATCCCTGTTTTTCTAGAGCATGCAGGGGTGTGTGTGTGTGTGTGTATGTGTGTGTGCGTGCGCGCACGTGTGTGTGTTCATTTACCTGAGTGGAAAAATACATAAGAAACTGCTAAAGAACCTAAACAAAATCCCTCTTCCATCATGTTCACCTAATTAGAGACTTATTTACAGTAGTTAGCAACTAATTTCTAGGGAAGGTTAAGTCATATTTTGATGTTCTTGATATTTCTTTGCATAATCTGATTGCTTTAATCTAAATTCCTGAGCTCAAGTGAGGGGTGGGGATTTTGAAGCCAGTGCTTATATGTGACAGGCAGGGCTGTGGCAGCGTGAATATAAATAGCTAATAAGTTGCATAAATAGCTAATAAGTTGCAAAGCAGGGGACAAGGGTGCACTGGGACCCAAATACTAGCTTCTCCTCTGGACTTTGCTTGGCATCTTGCAGGCACACCTCCGCAAGGTGCAGGGGAGGCCAACTGTCTTCTGTGTGCTTACAAGAGGCCTAGGGATGGGGGAGGACAGTGGACATGGTAGGAAGCCAGGAGGATGCTGGGGAGACCTTGGGGACACATCTGCTGTCACTGCATGTCAGTCATATCTGGTGTGACTGCAGCCCAGACGTTCCCCCTTGTGACACCCCACCCTCATTGCCTTGGCCCTTCATAGCCTGGAACTTGGACACTACCCTGGGAAAAGGGGAGAGAAGCCTTGTATTAAGTATGGCTGCCTCCATCCTGTCTGCCCAGATAGCCTGATTGTGGCCTGTCTCCCTGCTACCTCTTTGACTTTGTCTCTCCTACCATCTCTCCATCTCTCTCTCTTTCTGCTGTAGCCACTCTGGCCTCCTTGTAGATCCATCTATGACAAGACATACTTCTGCCTCAGGGCCTTTGCACTTGCTGTTCTCACTTCCTAGCAAATACTATGCCCAAATATGCTCATGGTTTCCTTCCCACATCATTGTTTAAATGCTTCCTTTTCAGAGAGGCCTTCCCTGACACCTTATTGAAAATAACACCCCCATCCATCATGCTCAGTCTTGTTTTATTTGTCTGCAGAGCACTCATCACCACTGACAATATATAATAAATGCCCCCCATATATATATACATGCATTTGTCTGTTTACTGTCTCCTTCCCACCGTTAGGATGTCGGCTCCATGAGAGCAATGACTAGGTCTATTTATAACCGTGGTGCTCAGAACTATGCCTTCCTGAATGAATGGGCGAATCCACACAAGCTTCTGCCCTGCTGCTTGGGCACACGCAGAGCACGGGGACTGGGTGTCACCCTGCCCCTTGGGGCTTCTGTCCCACACCTCTGCCTTCCGGACTCGCCATTTAAGCCCTCCCTTCCTTCTTTATTTCTCAGCTCCCTCAGCCTGGAGAAACTTTATCTAGCCTGGGGCAGAGCTGTCTGGCTCTGACTGATCACGTATTCTTCCAAATCTATTATTTATGCCTGAGTCCTTCAGGCCTGAGGCTTCTTATGCTCAAAAGCCAGGCTTTGAAACACATAAAGCTTCCTTCCCCCCCTTAAAACTCTAGTCTCTGCTGTGAGTCTCCAAAAGCCTATTTTGTAACGTAGAAGTGAGAGCTTGATTCCTTTTACTGCATTTTGCAATGTCATCACTTTCCTAATGCAGGACTTGTGAATGTCCCTGTGGCTGCCTGTATCGGAGGGCAGGCCAAAGGGTAAGGAATAAGGTAAGCTTGGAAGAGCAAAATATTATCGGCCACAAACTGCAATAGAGGAGCTCCCACTGAGTGTTGCATGCGCAAAAGACCTCAGGAGCATCTCTTTAAAGCACTTTCTGCTTGGTGCTAAGGAATTAACAAACAGAACTAAAAACAGTAAAGCCCAGTGTTGCTGGGGATGTGGGGAAACAGGATGCATTGCTGATGCTGCACTCATTTTGCTCCAGGATTTCTAGAGAGCAGGCTGGCACGGGTGTAACAAGAGCTACGAAAGAGTTAAATCCCTGGTAATGCATCGGTATGACCCCTGGTCATCCCAGTTGGGGAATCATTCCATCTGGGGAAAATACTCAGTAAGTATAAGCCAGAAAGAACAAATGAAAAATATCATTTCTTCAAAGATAATCATGGTGTTATTTAGCAGCCATGTCAACACTCGGGATAGGACAGTGGTCAGACAGGCTACGATGTGCTGAGGTGATGGGATAGGAGCTCTGTCTTTGGGGTCAGGGCAGAAGAACTTTGCTTTCACCAACAACCCCAAGCCTTGATGGCTTCTCACAGTAGAAGTTTATTCCTTGCCCACATCACAGTCCAACGGGGGTCGGTTGGGGAGAGGAGTTTCTCTACTCCGTACAGACACCCAGGGACCCAGGGTGAGCCAGTCAGTGGCTCCACCGTTTCCCCTCTGCATCTCACAGGAGGATGAGGGAACAGAGGACAGCACGGCAGACATGGTGCACCAGATCTGGAGGGCTGGAGGCAACATTACTTCTTACCCACATCCCAGTGGCCAGAACTCAGTCAGCCGGCCGCACCTACATGCAAGGAGGGCTGCGGGATGTATCACTACATGCCCAGGCTGAAAGGGTTTGGCGAACACATAGCAATGACCGCCACGTTGTTAAAATGCTGTGCACATTGACTATGTGGACATGTGGGAATTTACGTGTTAGATAATATTACACAGAAAAAGCAGAACACAGAGGCACTAATTAGGACTAATGACTAATAACTACATAATTGCAACTAAGTATATTCACCAACTCAGGAGTGATTTTAGAGTATAGTGAGCTTTTTAGTTGTTGAGGGTCTTTTTTTTTTTCCTCCTGTGATAGGGTGGGGAGAACAGGGGACGTGGACTCATGTGACTGGAAGCTGAGTTCTGTTATGCTGTTTACCTTTGTGAGACTTTTACATTAAAACCACAGATGTTTTTCCCAATTTTTTTTTCTGGCTAGAAAATAAATGCCTTTCATTGGAGAAAATTAGAAATACATTTTTAAAAGTTTGTAATCACTTTTTAACTCACTGCCAACCACTGTGGACATTGCTTTCCAGTCTTTTCCCCATGCCATGTTTATATATTTGAGATCTTACACTGTATACCATTTTGCAGTCAGCATTTCTTCACCTAATGCTCTCTCATAAATATTTCCCCTGCTGCTAAAATGATTCAAAAACATTAATACCTTTATAATATTGCATTCTGTAGATACGCTGCAATTTAAACCACTCTCTTACTGGGGGATACTGTTTCCATATTTTATGGAAATTATAAATTACTCTGTAAAGAATGTCTTTTACGTGCATCTTGGCCCACATTTCTGATCACCTTTTAGGATAGAATCCTTCCTTAAAGAGGAATTACCAGGTCAGAGAACAGGATTATTTTCAAGGTTCTTGACACGTGTCGCCAAACTGCCTTCCAGAAAGGTCACAGAATTGGTATTCCTCTCACCTCGCCTCTGCAGCGTCTGGTGCTATCAATCTTTCTGTATTTTACTAATTTGATAAGCATGAAGCTGTATCTGATGACTTTGCGGTTAATTTCTTTGATTCCCTTTTGTGGCTGAGCAGCTTTTTGTACGTGTATTAGCAGGTGGATGTATTTTCTCTTTTGTAAATCGTCCATTCATAACGTTCACCCACTTTTCTATTTCTTTTCCTTATTGATTTGTATGGATGCCTTATATAGTAAGAATATTAACCTTTTGCCTTGTCATGTATATGGCTAATATTTTTTCCAGTTTATTGTTGGCTTTGCTTTTATTCATTTTTTTTTAAACTAGATATTTAAAATTTTTGTGTGGTGTCATCTGTTACTCTTTTCCCTTGTGATTTCCCACATTGTTTTAGGCTTGGAGAACTCTTTCAATTTGGGGACCAGATAAATATTTACCTATATTTTCTTAGTCTTTTTTCTTTTGTAATTGGGGGGTGAGATAATGTTAACATATCTGCAGTTTATTTTATTTTGTGATGTGAAGTGAAATTTAGCTGTTTCCCACCACCAAGAGAGCCAATTTTTCTAAAATCACATTTGAATAATTTACTTCTTTTTCACTGATTTGTAATACCTCCTTTATTAGCCATGAGGCTCCTATCAAAGTGCAGATTTTAGAATCTGTACAGTGGAAATAATAATCTGTGACTCAGTACCCAGATTGTTGTGCAAACAGCAGAAACGTAGGGATGGGAATGGGTTTGAGAGGAGAAGGCTGGGGGAAGAAAAGGAGTAATAGAGAAACAGCTGAGCTTTTTTGCGGTAATTTATTTCATTGTAGATACTATTAGACAAAAGTGATTTTCAAATGATTACATGGTGCAAGTGTTTAATCAGCTCTGGGCTGGTACACTCCTGATCAACTTGGTCTGTGAGTTTTCTGGAACTTTTGTCTCCCTGGGTTTGACAGACCCCCATGAATGGACAATGACTTTTACTCTTACTTTCCTATGCATTCGCCCATGTCCAACCCAGTCACGCAAATCCCAGCCACCTTCCTGCACTCCCGACTTTTCTTCTATTTCAAAACAAAACAAAGCCATATGACTCTGTGTTCAGAAAGCTGTGAGTCCAGGCAGAGGATTATTAAGTGCATTTTCTTCTTCACGGAGAACAATGGTGAAAGATCTAATATCCACCGGCCATGGGTAATTTTTTTTCTGTCATCTTTAAGGATGATGCACAATGTGTGAATACGGCCCACAACGGAGGCCTAATTATGATTCTCCAGTGAGCGCGCTGCATTTTGGAGGAAGTCTTAAACGAGCACTTAAGCGGTAATGCCTCTGAGTACACCACTGTGGATCTGGAGGAGAGCTTTGATTCCTGCACCAGGAGCAGACGACTCCCGGTGCTGCTCCCACAAGCACTTTTATCACCAGGTTATTAGACCATTATGGTCTACGACTGTCTTTTACCGCCTCTGATTTTTTTCTGTTGTCAGACGTGAGGAAAGTGATGTGTAATATGATCCCAAATGCTTTTGTTTGTTTTAATCTGCTGTTTTAATATATTATGGCTTCCTGCCATTCCCCTTTTCCGGCAGGGCCCTAGGGCGCCTTGGAGACAATGGGAACCTGGAACATGCCGAGCACTTTAGGACTTTGGTGCAAAGTGTGGGATGCGCGCTCCTGGCGGGTGGGGTCTTAGAGCCAGAACGGACCCTGGAGGTCACTGGGAAGCGGGGTGGTCTGTGGACTGGGCCAGTGGAAATGTCCCCCCCAACAGATCTCTTACAAGCTGCAAGTTCCAGCAGGTGCTTGCACAGATTTAGGATCCAAAGCCTTCCTGGGATTGAAGTTAAGGTCACTTTCAAAAACCCAGCTTGACAGTGTTAAAGCAGACACATCTCCAGGAAGCTCTTCACAATGAGACTTCCGTGGTTTGGGGTATATAGTATGTGATGGTGACACCCAAGCCTGAGACACTCTAGTCATGGCTCTGTCACTAACTGGGCAAGCTCCTTTCCCTCTCAGGGCCACTACACAGCCCTTAAAAAGGTTTCCACTTATGATCT
The DNA here is from genome assembly GCF_036321535.1 of Camelus dromedarius. Classification (NCBI taxonomy): domain Eukaryota; kingdom Metazoa; phylum Chordata; class Mammalia; order Artiodactyla; family Camelidae; genus Camelus; species Camelus dromedarius. Next base: position 14,360,204 of record NC_087463.1, on the reverse strand, counting down.
TTGGAGAGGAAAATTGGGCTCTGTTTAAACTTCCACTGAGATAGATCATTATTGAACAGTGTTAAAAAAATATATATAATTTGGCCAATAGAAGGTCTGCCATGAAAATCAAATTCAAAAGTTAAACCTGTGTTCATTATTTCATGGGAAAAAATGGCTTTAGGAGAGGAGGAATATTTCCCTTAAAGATAAGTGGTCTTTTGGTTCAAGATGGCAGACGAACACAAAAATCCTGGTGAAATGACAGTGAGGAATAAGTCTATCACAGTATGAGAATGGAAGCGGTAAGGCCAGGTGTATCCACAGCCCAGAGATTCTAATTTCTGTAAGAGAGTCAATGAATGAACCCAAACAGAGCCATACACAGGAAGGAACTGAGCTGTCTGGAGAAGACTAGGGCCCCTCCTGTGCACGCTGGTACTAAACAATACAACTCTTTAAAAATCTCGGCAGTGGGTTGGGGAGGGGGTATAAGGTGCTGCCAGGTCTCAAGAACCGAGTTCACCATCAGCCACCACCACTGCCCTGATTCAGGCAAGAGGCCAGGTGATGTGTGGAAAGGCACATCTTCTCAGAGGAAACCCATCATGGCTTCCAATACTAGTCAACCGAGCATTTCATTCATAAATATGAACAGACAATCCAAGGTCAGCAGACAATAAAGAAAACAAGCAGCACGCGAGGGAAGACTAACACAAACAGAACCCAAGGGAAAAAGATTCCTCGGCAACGGAGAGATTGTTTTAAAAATCTGATTAGAATCCCCAGAGAGATCCAAGACCTTACACCCAGAAAGCAGGAACAGGTTGCTATGAAAAGAGATCTCCAGAAAACCAAAAAGAAGGATTGGAAATTAAAGGTATGACTGCTAACATAGAAAATGTCATAAAATGGCTGAAGATGAATTTGATGAAATCTCTTATGGCACAGAGCAAAATGATGAAAAGAGGAACAATACGAGAGGGGAATTAAGAGGCAAAATCATCAGTCCAGAAGATCCAGCATTCAAGTAACGAGAGGTGCGGAAAGAAGGGATGGAAGGGAGAAAAAATGATGACATAAATTGTAGTAGTGTTGGTCTACCGAAGAAAGAAAAACACAAATGTTTCTGAGCAGGAAAGTGAAAAAAATACCTGTATCTTTAGGTGAAGCAATAAGCCACAAAAACAAAGAGATTACAGACCTGCGCTGTCCAACAGAGTAGCCAGCTGTCACTTTGGGCACCTGGAATGTAGCTAGTCCGGACTGAGATGTGTTATGAGTGTAAAATACACTCTAGATTTCAAAGATTTAGTATGAGAAAAACAATGTGAACGATCTAAATAATAACTTTTAAAATGTTGAAATTCTGTTTTGGATTTATTGAGTTAAATAAAAATACACTATAAAATTAATTTCACCTGTTTTTTACTTTTTACAGTGGCTGCCGGAAAATTTTAAAATTACATATGTAGCACATATTATATTTCTATTGTACAGTGCTGTTCAGGAGCACGCAGAGAGAATGAGGGAAAGATTACTAATAAAAGAGTTTTATAGGCATAAGAGTTCTTATTGAAACATTGGACGACAGAAGATAACCGTCTTGAAATTTCTGAGGGTAGGGGAAAGACCTTAAATCTAGAATTTAATGTCCAGCCAAGTTAAGTATGAAGGTAAAAGGAACACTTTTCCAGACATGCTGGATTCGGAATAAATTCAGAATCTTTATCTAACAAGCGATCTTTCTTTTTAAAAAATCATTTGATGATATAGTCTATTAAGAGTACGGGAGAGAGAAACAGCTCATGGTCCAAGAAACAGTGGTGGATTTCTAGGTATGAAATGAAAGAACTCTTGAGATGACACCTCGGCAGTACACCGAAAAACAGCTCAAATTAAAACACCAAGTCAAAAGACTGTAAAAGCAATTTCTCCAAGAATAGAAAGAGGATCATTTAGGAGGCAGGACAATTCAGGGGCTGGGAGCTCTAAACCTAGTAAGAAGACTTTGTTTTTTTCTCCTCTCAACAAGAATAAAGAAGCCCAACTAGAAATGCCAAGAAAACAACTGAAAAAGTAAAAGTTTTGGTTCAAATACGAAACCCGCAAAACTGTGGCCTGAGCAGTTGATGGAATATAAGAGAATCCATTTGACCTTCAGCCTTGGGATATTCCTCTTTGAGAGAATCAGTGGCAAATGACCGTATTTCATTTTCAACGGATCTAATCACCCTACTTCCGCAGTGACTAATAGCTGTATGTAATCACATTTACATAATGATAATTAAGTGGTTGCTAGTTTCAGTTTTTGTAATCAAAACAGAAAACCCAATTTTAGTTACAGAATAGAATGTGCATGTAACAAATGACGCTGTAAAATAAAGCTACAGCTGGCAGGATTCACTGTTGAGAGCGGGAGGGAAGGGCAAACGCAGGGCTGCAACGTTCCTCGTTTTGCTTTGCGATGAGATGAGAGATGTGCAAAGATGAAAAAACAGAGGATTAGGTATATCCTTTAAAAGTATGAAGGAAACTCACAGAAAAACAACCAACACTAATATAAGTAGCAAAACAAGAGAGAGAGAGGTGAGTGGGGATGTGAGTTAAATTCCTTCTTTATCAAAGAGAATGGAAGTCACTTGACATTTTCTACTGCAGGTAAATTTAGAAATTGAGATCTAAGCACATTGTTTACAATTATGGTGGTAACTTATCAGAAGGATTAAAAACATGTTTAAAAGAGGTTTCCTCTGAAGTGTGGGACTTGGGTAGAGGAGGTGATAACAGTTTTTATTTAATGCTCGGATATGCTGTTTGGATTTTTAAACTGTGTACACATCATTTTGTTTCTGAAAATATATTTATACAGAATTGGTGTTAGTAGGTATAAGAAAGCCCTAATTAAAGAGTCGTTCTTCCCTGCTGGTGACACTTGCTAGCTAGGGTCTTTAGCTAATGATGCGTCTACTTGTCCTTTGGGGGGTCCCTACTCTGCGGCTGAGTTCCTTTTCCTTGCGTTGACACACTCCATCATTCTAAATCAACATGTGCACTTAACAGTGCTATTTAAGCCTTAATAAATATTGTATCAACATTCACGGGAGATGGTATGAAGAGAGATGGGAGCTGAAGAGACAGGGATTTTTCTTATCAGGGCTGTTGTGTACAAATCTGTCAAAGAGATGCACATAAGAAGGAAAAATTTTTCACAGAGAATTTGGAAAACTGGATGGAGAAACCCATAGTGCCCTTACACACTTCCTCGGGAATAAGAGAAAAGCTCAGAGCTCTCTAGACGGTTCAGGGCTCACCCTCCTGGCCCCAGGTAAACCTGCCTTAATCCATCTCTTCCGCTTGGTTTGTAACCGCTGCGTGGTCACTCCAGAGGCCATGGGGTCTGGGTGCTCCTCAGAGCCTTCCCACGGGAAGGAAAGCCCCTGCCCTTCTACACCAGCTGGCGCTGGGACCTGCCCTAGCCAGGGAGCGACGTGCTCCACCAGAAGCTAGCTTTCCCCAGCTCAAATCGGGGATCTGGGTCCCCCTTCCCAACACTCCCACTCTGATTTTGCCGATTTTCTGCCGACAAGAGGGCTGCGAATGCTTGACTCTTTCCTGACCTCGCTTCTCTTGCTTTGTCGGGTGGCTCCAGTCTCCAATCTCTCCCAGGCCTGACCCTTTCGATTCCCACTGTTTCCCATTTGCTTCGAAATCTCATGTCCCCCTGAGCGAAGACAAGAGGGTGATGCAAAGGGAAATGGGACTCAGCCCTGCTTCCGAGCAGCTCACAGGGCGGTGAGGAAGATGGGGAGTCGTGGGGTAGGACCTAGTCTGGTAGGGACAAGGGCTACAGGGACTTGCAGAGCAGAGACCTCTAACTCAGACGTGTCTTAAAAGGTACATAGGAGTTCATAGCGAAAAGGTGTTTCAGAAAGAGGAAAGAGCATGGACAGAGGGCAGTAGGCAAAAGAGTAGAAGGAGCCTTTTAGGTACCTGCGACTAGCGCTCTAAGATTAGGTTCTAAGGTGAGAAGCTAGATGGAAATGCCAGGTTCATTTTGCCTGACGCACAGCAAGCCAAAATGCTGAGGCCCCGAGATTTGCAGCCAACAGAGAGTTTACTTGCAAGGCAGCTAAGCAAAAAGACGAGAGAATAAGCCCCAGATCAGCGTCCCCGGAGCAAGAGGCTGGGGGCTATTTATAGGATAGCGAATAAAGAAGCAGGGCAGTCTGAGGCGTAGGGAGCAGCGGGGAAAGGTAACTGGAAAAAAGTGTGATAATCGGTGTTCTGCGCAGGTGTAACTCAGCTGTCAAAAGGGCAATGGGCAGATACTTGCGCATGCCCGGTGGGAGGGCTGGGGGTCCTATCCTGTCTCATCCAGCTCAGCTCTAACTGGACACAGCTGACTCCAAGTTCCTGGAAAACAGCTCAGTCAAACATCTTGCTGTTTAGGCTGCGTGCTGCTTGGAGGGCGTGCAAGTGAAGGTAGGTGAAATGGATTTGACTAATTATCTGTGGTTTCAGTAACAGGTGAGGCTGGAGACGTGGGTAGATTTCAGATGGAGAAAAGCCTTAAAAGACATGCTAAAGACTTCGGACTTCATCCTGTGTTGGAGAACCGCTGACATTGTTTAAGTAAGGGGGGGACACAACCGGACGAATGACTTAGAAAAAGTGAGCTGGCTGCAATGTAGGCAATGAGCTGGAGGGAGACAGTCCTGGAGGCAAGAAGATTAGTCAAGACACGTTTTAAAGGTCCAGTAATGAAATGATGGGTGTGAGGCCTTGAAGCAGGGCAGTGAGACAGAGAAGGGGGCAGATCTGAGAGATGTTGAGCAAATGGAATTGTCACCAACTAGGTAAGGGGAAAAGGGACCCAAGGATGACTACCAGTTTCCAGACTGGGCAACTGAGTGGCCATTCACTAGGATGGAGGACACGATGAGGGCTTAATTTGCAGGAAAATGAGGGGTCGAGTGTTTAGTAGATTTTCTTAGTTTCAGATGCCTATGGAATATCTAATATGCAATTAAATATGACACCCAGGAGAAAGACTTGGGCTGTAAGTAAAGTTTTGAGAGTCACCAGCATTTGGGTCAGATCGGCCAGGAAGACTCTTGAAGAAGATAGAACACTGGGGGCTTCTAATGGTTGGTCTGAGGAAGATGAGGTCTGGGAAGAGACTGAGCAGCAGTGGTCAGGGATGCAGGAAGGCCCAGGAGGGAGATGGTGTTTGGGGAGCCAAAGAGGAGAACGTTTCAAAAGGGAGAACATGGTTAAGTGTCAGGTGCTGCTTAAAGGAACAGAGGATTGAAGGGGTCCACTGGATCTACCAAGCAGGAAATCTTCAGATTTCTTGGCAGGGCATTTTTTCAGGAGGGTGGTCCAGGTGGACCTCAGATTGCAATGGGTAAAGGAGTGAATGAGTCTTAAGGCAGGGGTGACTGTGGAAGTAAACTTGTTTCAAATGTCTTGATATGCAGAGAAGGAGAGGAAGAGGGTGATAAAGGGAGGTACAGATAAACTGCATACTTTGTATGTGCTTTTGGTCGCTAACATAGATGCTGGGCCCAAAAGAGAGTGCTGATAATTATTTGTGAAAGGAATAAGAAGATGGTCTACTTGTCTTGAGAATAAATACCCAGTAAATGCTGGGCTGGTGGACTTACACCAACAGGGAAGCTCCGGGAGTGGGCATTTGTGATTCTCGCTATAGCAAATCATTGAACACAGTCATTGAAATTCAAGTGCGGTGCCAGCGCATTTGAAAGAGGTCTGATAAAAATGCAAAGTGTATGCTGTCTCCAGTGACTTCAGTTAAGTAAAACATAAGCCTAGAGGGGAAAATGAACTTTTTCCTAAAATTTCACACGGGGAGAAAGCAGAAAGTTTCCCGAGTTTCTGAGAAATGACTAATGTTTCCAAAATGAAGTTTGATTGGGAAGGCAAGAAGCCAAAGGAGGTTGTGAGAGATAGTGAGGCAGATGGGATACGCAGGTTACTTCATCAGGCTCGGAGGGAGCGATGGAAATGCAAATCTAAAGCCCAAGCTGGATCCCCTGGTTGAATAGAAACACCCGAAGGCAGAATCAATTTTACAGCTAGATGATGACTGCATCTTCTGCAGGTTGAAAGCACAGAGGGCTCACTTTCAAAGTTCTCAGGAAATGACAGGCACATGGATTAAAAATCATTGCTTTTGCCAACCCACCGACCCTGCTCTTTACTCCCACCCTTCCTGCTCTGGATCCAGCTTTGCAAGCCCCGGCACTAAGTAGCTTGTGACTGTACCCTGGCTTAGGAGGTAGGAGAGGCCAAGAGGTCTAGGGCTAGTGGAGAGCAGGCCAGGATGGGGCTCTCAGCATGAGGGCATGGAGCAGGGGCCTCTGGAGAGGGCCTGAAGAGGCAAGAGAAAGGGCATCAAAGGTAAATTTCATCTGCTTCTGGATTTTGCTGAGGGCCTGCTCTGAGTACACACGTGAGAGTGCATGTGTGTGTTATTGATCTAATGACTGCTCACCCCCCATCTATATTGAGGATTAAAGCATATTTCGGGAACAGTGTACCAAACTGCTAAGATTGGAACTTTCCTGGGAACACTGGGTCTGTTGTATCACGAGATGCAGAGAGACAGGTAACTTTTCACAAAGATACGGCTGCTTTTCCCGGGTCTATGCTCAGGAAGCCCTGAGGGTGGAAGGGAAGCAGGTTTGCAGCTTTGGGACCACAGACAGGCTCTTAGCCCTCAGTCTCGAATTGCGCTGAGCTGGAGATTCTGCAAAGATGGAAAACTAGGGACAGGGAATTGGGGACAGGGAAGGTACCCCACTCCTTAAGTGTGGGCTGCATGTAGGGTTTTCCTTCCGAAGAGTAACTTTGTAGTGGAGAAAACTGACAAACACTGACCTCAGCCGGGTGATGAACTCGTATAGTTCACGTCTTACGCTGAACCCAGGTGTGGTGGTTGGTGTATGTTCATTTTTCATTACTGAACATGGAACCCAGTACCTGTCAGAGAGCAGGTGGATTCCTGTGGGGCACCCAGTGGGGTCCCTGCACTCAGTTCAGTTGCCTAAGGACACCTGAGAGTAAAAACTGGGTAACCTAGTAGCTACCCCTAGTTTAGAGGGGAAAAGCTCACTAGAAAGTAATGTGGTGATTTTGCAAGATCCACCCCCCCCACACCTATAATTTTTTTTAAATGGAAGTACTGGGAATTGAACCCAGGACCTCATTCATGCTAAGTACGCACTCTACCACTGAACTATACCTACATCCCCCTGCTTTGTTCTTTTTTTTTTTTTAACCTGAAGGAGCTGTTCATTCTAAAGAAGATTTTGTCCCTACCCACCTCTGAGAATATTTAGCTCTCAAAAGCACTGCCATCGGGAGCATAATCCCCTCCCGGGGCTCTCTGCTGTCTGGCCAGTGCCTCAGACATCCCTACACAACCTTCGTGATGCTTAGTTCTGTCTGCTTAATAGGTGGGCTCATTGCGCACCACTTGCTAATGCTGAAGGAAGAGGGCATTGGAGACGACCTACTTCAGGGCCGAATGCCGTTGCATCTTCTTTAAACGTTGCTTTTAAACACTCATTGCTAATATCTCACGGATAGGCATGTGTTACTGTGTCTGTATCACGGCGCAGACCCTGTGTGAGCTGACTCCAGGGTGGCCGAATGACCAGAGAAGCATGAACAACACCACGGAGGGGCACCGACACCTCCCCGAAGAGCCTGGGCTCTGACGCGCTGCTGCTTCTCTAGGTCATTCCTCTTGATTTATGCTTGAAAATTCACGAGCAAAGGAAATTCTCCCAGGGCAGAAGTCTATCCCTGGGTCCTCCCATCTCCTCTGTCTATTTGCTTCCCCTACTTTAAGACATTTTATCCGAGGCCCACAGGCCTGGTAAATTACTTCCTGGTGAGGAAGATGGTCTGCTGCCATGAGTTCATCCCGAATGTGGTGGTGATTTAATATGCTAATCTTAGCACAGTTTAGGTACATTTTCAAAGAGGATATGCATATGAAAGAGGTAGGCCTTAAGGGAAAAGTAAATAAACACAGTGAGTCTTTTAGATTTCTTCCCCTTTCCTTCCTCCTTCCCCGAGTGAATGTCTGGTATTTTGGGGAGAATGGAGTGAGGGGAGGCCTCTAAGTCAGTGTCTTAGGCTAGGGTCCCTGGGAGGCAGACTCAGACGCCAAGATCCACATGCAGGTTCATTGGAAAGTGCTCTTGGGAGCAGCCCCTGAGCAGAGAGGAAATCAGGACTGAGCAGAGGGAAATGTTGGCTGGCAGTTTGGGGGGTAAATTCAACTCAGGAGGATTATATTAGGAAGCCCATTTGGTCACAAATCCAATTCATGTCCTCTAATTCAGTTCTACCCATAACGCAGATTTTAAAAAAAGACTTTAATTTTTGTCTTAATTAGTTCTGAACTCAAGAAGACAGGAGAGTTATTTATATGGCCTCCTGAAAATCCATCCCAAGTGCTGAAGGTGAAGGCGATAACGACAGTGACAGTGATAATGAAGACATTGAGGACCACGTGAAGCTCAAATAAGGTTACTCAAAACTAATTCTGTTAGCAGATGTATTTGCAGCCACTAGATAGTATGGATACCAGCTACTTTCTTTGTGGTTTCAATTCTGCAGCTCTTAGTATCCTTTAAAAATTCATTTTTGTGGGCACTTTGAGGACGCGCAGCCAACAGTGAAATCTTACCTACACGTCTGCGTGCGCCTCTGTGGCCGGGGAAGTCCTCCGTCACAGGTTGCCAGCTCCATGGAGTTCCACGCACATGTCCTGGGTGGAGTGCAGCAAGACTTGCAGATGTGAGCAAATGCTGAGCCGTAACCTACAGCGTCACAGCTGGGAACGCACTCTGGAGATGCTGGAGGGACATTTGAGCTGTTTGTCTTCACTTCCACCCACCTATGCCGCTTAGCGATCAGGACTTCCTGTTGAAAGAACACAGGAGTCGGAGTCCCAAGCTGTGAGTACTAGTCTACGCTCTGCCATTAACCCAAGAAAGCTCTACGCTGATAAAAGCTTAACCCTGGAGTCTGCTGCCTCCTGCAGCAAGTTACTCGATCTCTCAACGCCAGGTCCTTTATCTGCAACGTGGAGATAAGTCTAGGACTTGCCTCATGAGGTAGTTGGGAGAACAAGATGAGATAAACCATGTAAAGCGTTTAGCACAATGCCTAGCACACGGTGAACATCCATCCATGCAAGCTGTTGTTACAGGATGAGCATGAAACTCTTTGTACTTAATTATTCAGTGGGAATAACAGTGATACCTGCACTCCTGGCTGCGGGAAAAGTGCGACGAATAAATAAATGAATAGGAAAGTATTTTTTAAATGGCCATGTTAAGTATCAGTATTTATATTGAGATTAACAAATGCTCTCCAACCTTTTCTAACATAGGATGTGGATGAAACATGAACTGTTGTTGTAATGACCATGACCTACTTTAACAGGCCCGAGTACAGATAGTGTGGGGTATTGTGTGTGTCGGTTTGTTGAAGCTTCAGTCTAGGGGCAGTAAGTTGTCCTCATTAAGAGAGTTCAGTCCAGGGTGGTCAGCGAACATCGTCTCTCTGTGAATCTGGGCTGGACCTGTTATGGTTTTCTTTGGTCAGCAGGGGACAGCAGAAGCAATTATGCCTGTTCCATGCCTTGGCCTCAAGGGTGGTCCGAACAAAGGCCATCCTATATCAGCCAATCCCCAGCCATCTAGGGAGCCAACTGCAGATGCATGACTGACCCCAGCCAAGACCGGAACCACCCAGCTGAGACGAGTGCAAACTGACAGCCAACAGAACTGGGAGCTACAACGTGGTCATTTCTTTTAAGTCACTATGTTTTAGAGTGGTTTGTTACACAGCAAAAGCAGATACATATGTGTCTGAGGACCACCCCTATCAAATCTGATTGCTCTGGGATGGACCTAAGTATCCATATATTTTAAAAAGCTCTCCGGGTAATTTTACTGTATATTCAGAATTGGACACCACTAGTCTGGATAAAGACACTTAGTGCTTTACAGACTGGGCAATAGGTGAGTTTTCGCTTAGACCAAAGCTTCACCTAATGGAATTCCTTTGAGCTTGGATATATTTAAGTTTAAAATGACTAAAAGAACTCTTTAACTTGCTAAGTTATAGAAAATAATAAGCCAAGATATGACCTATACTGCTCTGAACATTGGGGTGCATGTATCTTTCCGAATTAGACTTCCCTCTGGATCTATATGTGCCCAGGAGCGGGATTGCAGGATCACATGGTAAGTCTCTTTTTAGTTTTTTAAGGAATCTCCATACTGTTTTCCATAATGGCTGCACCAAACTACCAGGCATAAAAAAGAATAAAATAATACATTTGCAGCAACATGGATGGAACTGGAGATTGTCATTCTAAGTGAAGTAAGCCAGAAAGAGAAAGAAAAATACCATATGATATCACTTATACGTGTAATCTAAAAAAAAAGGACACAGATGAACTCATTTACAAAACAGAAAAAGACCCACAGACATAGAAAACAAACTCATAGTTACCAGGAGGAATGGGGGTGGGAAGGGATAAACTGGGAATTTGAGATTTGCAGATACTACTATATATAAAATACATAAACAACAATTTCATACTGTATAGCACAGGGAACTATATTCAATATCTTATAGTAACCTACAATGAAAAAGAATATTAGAAGCAATATATGCAGGTATACATATAACTGAAACATCATGTACACCAGAAATTGACATGACATTGTAAACTGATGATACTTCAATTAAAAAAAAAAAGAATCAGGCAGTTTTTACAGGGGTATCCCTGGCCTTTTGTGACTGAGCATGGATGACAGATTTGTTGATTATAATGTGCGCTTTGCATCCGGTCAGAGGTAAGAGGTTGCCGTCATACTAAGCAGAGCAACTTTGCTGTCCTTTATGAAACCACAATGGGATGCAGCAGGGAGGAAGGATGCTTCATCCTTTCCATGCAAAAAGAAGCGAACTGAGACATGGTCAGTGAGTGAAAGCAGTTTATTCGACATTAATTGCAGAATTTACAGCACTACCATTTAATGATAGGAATAAAAATACGAAGAATCCAGTGTAAGCAATGTTGCAGCCAAGACATCAGGGTGGGAGATGAGCAAAATGGAAAATGCAAGTAACATTCAAAGAAATCTGCCAAAGGACTGGGAGTTTTCCAGGGGTGAGCAGTCCCCTGAGAATGGTGTGTGGTCCTCACACTCACGAGGATTGTGGGCAGCCACTGAACATATACCCTGTTGAACATCCTTTCGAAAGCTTTCAGCAGAGTCTGACTTAACATGTCAGAGATGGGGCAAAAGCTGGGTTATAATATGCTTTGGGAATATAGCCCAGGGTGAGAAGAAAATAAGAATGAGGATTAACTAACGTGTGGGTTTTCTTTTCCAAAACAGAAGAGAGTGCAAATTTTAGGGGTGTGTTTTCCTGATTTTAAATATGAGAGGTTATGTCAAAGGGATTGACTACAAATAAAAGTTTGAACTTTTCCTTTATGATTTTCTTGGAGATAATATCTGTAAAAGCAATGAAACAGGAAAAGAGGTATGTGTGTGACTCTTGGATCTCTTGTCATCTTGGAATCTGGGTAAAGGCCTAGGAAAGGTACCTAGATTTCTACCGAAGAGCCGGGTTTCTGGAGGAGCTGACCTAGAAGCCACGTGGTAGAGCACGGACTCAAATTCTTCCCTCTTTCCCTATTTTTCCTTCTCTCATTTTAGTCACCTTTAAAACCATAAAGCAACCAACAGTTTGGAAAAAAGGATTCAAGCCCCACAGGCCAGCATGTGAAAGTTAAAAAGTGTTTTTAACACCCAAAATTAACACCTCTGAGGTCAGGGCTGAAAATGAGAAAATAGCCCAAACTGACATCCTGAGAACAAAAACCAATTGAGAGAAAAGATACTGGCACTTGTTCTTACTGACTTTGGGGGAAGGGTAGTTTCTCTAGTTAGAAGTCATTGACCAAGAAAGAACCTATAGTGCCTGCACCAATAAAATGTTAGTCTGGGTAGAAATATGAGAATAGGAAGGAGGAACAAAATGACCAGGCTCTTTCTCTGCAGCCCAGGAAACCTCCTTCTTGGAGAAAAGCAGAGGATGAAGGAGAGAACTAACTGGAATGCTGGGCAACCCCTAATCATCTTTGCCCAGGAAATTCTTTGGCATCTGAGACCAGGGAGAAGGGACTGAACTCCTCTAGGATTGAGGGGGAAAATAAGAGTTGGTGGTTGGAGATAAGGATTAAAAGAGAGACCAGCCCTGAGATTATGCCCGTATCATCTCAGTCCCAGCCTGCCAAACTTAGACGTTCTTTGTCATTTTTTGTCCGGGGGAAGGTTGTCTTCTTGTTTCAGGAATTCCAGTTTGCCAGGTGTCTTATAACCTTTCATGGGAAGAAGTTTGCTTGCCCCATGTAGACTTGTGTAACACAAAACCACATAGTGAAGAAAAGAAATAGTATTCTGGCTGCAAGGAAGTATCCGTTAATGGTATGAATACCTATTCAACAGCTAAATAGTCTTCGAATAGTTAACCTTGCTTCCCAGGCAGCAGGTTTCCTGTCATAATCTGAAAAAATCTTTCCTAGACAGAAACTGGACTCTTAAACTGAAGGCCAAATTCGGTCAAATCAAGGGAGATGGGGAGAACCCCCTCAAGTTGGACAGCTTTTTGAATAGGGCTTTCCAACAGAGAGAGAGTAGGCAATGATGTGCTATGTTCTTGGTTGGCTCAATAGCTGTGGTTCAGCCTGTCCTCTAAGAAGGATCAATGTGCATGGTCCCTGAGAGAGGAGCCAGGCACAGAGAGGCCCCGGGGTTTCCCTTTCTCTTCTATTGGCCAGATCAAAGAACTGGGAATAGCCAAAATCTAAACTAGGAACAAAACAACAGAAAAACCCATCCATACCTTTCTTCGTTTGCCAAATAATTGTTTGCAAAAGTTATAGATGGAATAGCTAAACCGGTATGCAGAGGGAGAGTGGTAAGGGGGATTCTGATTTGAAAGAGCCCCACCGGATTGGAGTCAAGATGGAGGCAGACACCCTGCAGTGATGGTGCAGGCAAAGCCAACCAGCTGGGCCACCACCACCTTGGCTGGCGGAGCCCAGCTTGAGGACAGGTGAGTGGCTGGTGAGTGACAGAAGATTCAGGATTGCTATTTTCTCTTCCTTGCCTCTCCTGTGAGAATCGGGGTCTGCCTTCATGCTGGCACGTGCTTTAGGCCAGGGATCTCAGAGACGTGTTGGGGCCAAGAGAGGGTGAGGCTAGAAAGTTTGGGCTCAGCTCTCTTCAAAGCTGATCATTACAGAGATCTCTTCCTAGAGTGAAGATCTGCCTTCTCGTCCATGACCTTCCATTTCCCAGGCCAGGCCCACGTTTCCCCGTGAGAGCAGGAGTGGAATCCAGGCCAAGCTGAGGGAATTCCATAGTTCTGTGTCTCCAAGGAAAAGGACATTCACTGGCACAAAGCATTGAGTAAAAACCCTTTAATAACAAAATAACATTCACGATGGAGCTACTTCAGTTGTCTGGAAAACTCAGCTTACACTTGATTCAACATATCACTTTCCACAAAGTTTAAAAAAAAAAAAAAGACATAAAATGGCATAACAAAATATACCTTGAGTTTCATAAGACAAGTCTTCTTGGCAAATCCTAGTGAGCCAGACCCATGCGTCTCTCGTAATAAAAAGTGTTGGGCACACTCATGTCTCAGACAATCCTCTGTTTACTCTGGATCGAAAATACATTGGAACTTTGCAGAGTTTACAATATCTGCACCAGGAGGAATAGTGTGTGGGTTTGTGAGTGTGAGGGGAACATTACTGAAACAAACATTGATTTGGTTTATGGCGGAAGAACACATAAAGCTTTCTGGAAGATTAAACACTATTACAATCATGAACTTTCTTACAAAAGCCGACTTAAAATTCTTGTATCCATTCCCATCTTTGGCAGATTAATAAGAGGAGAAATAAAAAAGACTATATATTACAAAGCTTTCATGATCACAATCTACTTTATAAGGCCAAATAAAAACATGTACCTTTGTATTATTAATGAAAGCATGTTCCCAATATATCCTTATTGACAGGGAACAGGAATGCTCTCCTCTGGGTGATTTCCAATATTTTGCAGAGCAGTCTGCAGCTTTCCCGCCACGGCTTCCTAAGCTGTACTCCCATGCAAAATAAAGAGTGCTTGGTCGCTGACTTGGCTTTATGTCAAACATGTTGATTTGGGAAATAGGTATGAAACTTGAGATTGGGTCTCAGAACCCAAAGTTCAGAAAGAACAAGTCTGTCCAATCCACTGCAAGTGAAAGATACTTTTTGAGATATAGAGGCTTCAGAGAATTAGGGGGTTTAAACAAAGATCGTTTTCCTAAACTGGGTTTCAAAACTTCTTATACCCTCTTTAGGACAGACGTAACATTGATGGGCAGGAAAGAGTAAGTGAGCATCATCTCTCACTCTGGGGAGGAAAAACCATGATATGGCTGCACAGCTGATGTTTTGGGGAATGGCCATCTACTTTTGCCCAAATCACTGGAATAGTTGGTGGAGTCGCCCAAGAGAATGCACCAAAAAACCCAGAGAATAATTATTGATGTTGATGCTGTTTGAGTTTCTACTGGGAGAGGCTAAAACTGGATGAATTTGCATCTCCATAGACACGGCTGAGGTCACGAACATAAAGCCAAAATGACTCTTTTTAGTGGAAATTAAAAATGCAACGTTGTTTCCCAATGCTTGTTTCCAAACCCCTCTTGCACGGAGTGATACAGCTGGGTTATGCGGGTCCCAGTAGTGGAATGCAGGTTGCTGAACCCCAACGTGGAAGGACCTTTCTCATCAAATTTGAACTCGATTTAAAACTGACTCATTTTGAAATCCCAACAGAGGTCAAGGTATTTTCGAGGTGCGGTATCTCCCAATAAAACCAATATTACCACTGTCTGAGGCTGAACTGTGTACATTTTCACAGTTTAATGTATACACAACTGTTCCACAACCGCTAATGAACAATTGGCACCCATGCATAAATCAAGTCCATTGAACCAAAGGAGAAGATCTAGTTCAAAATGAAAAATGTTGCTATTAAGACCACAATGCATCACACTGCTAAACTTTTAGCCTCATGCATAAAATTATAGCACTGATTGGCAGTTGCTAATTATAATACTACACTGTTAACACAGAACAATTAATTGTTCAGACCAAGTAGCACAAATGTAGAAAATAATCATTTTTTTTCAACAGAGCAAATGAACACAGATTGTTTCTTCAGCAAAATATGAAACTGTAAACTTTGGGCTCATTCTGCAACTTTCCCCAATCCAGAATAAATAAAATCCAAAGAGGGAAAAAAAAAAAAGAACATACATTTTTTTTTCAAGCGCACCTTTTCGTCTATTACAAAAGCACAACCTAAAACGTATAAAGCTTTTTTTTCTTTTTTCTTTTTTAAATCACAGTTACCAAAAGAAACAGTGAATAATTTATTACATACGCTATAATAACATTACTCTAAACACTATTATCTATGAGGTATATCTGAGAAAATTCGGTAAGGAATTGCGCGGTCTGCATTGCCAACATGCCCAGGTTCATATTAAAGCTTTGGAACCGTGAAGAACTAGAAAAGGGAGAAGAACAGGGGAGGCAGGAGGAGACATAGAGAAAGAACCTTTGGTATTAGTACAAATCTTGTTCTTTGCAGGGTTGCGTTGCAAAGCACCACAGTACAATAAGCCCACCAGTTTACTGTATGGAGGCCCAGTTGAAGCTGAGGTATTCACAGGAAGGATTAAAAAAAGCACAGAGAGGTCCAGACTGGCTAAATCGTTGCTTTGGTTCAAGCAAGGCACTCGTCCCGTGGTTACGTCACACTTTGCACGTGAAGCATGAGGCTGAGGGGGGATTGCTGAGGAAGGGGGGGTCTGCCAACCGGGGATGTTTTCTGTGTTCAGGCTGCCACTGATCTCTCTAGGCTCCCTCTTCTAGGGGTGGGTGCTCGGAAGGCTGCTGAAGGTGGTGTTTGCTTAGAGAGGAGCACCCCGCTGCTCAGTGACCAGATCTTCTTTGCTGTGTTTCCCAGGTATTCTGAGAATTCTATTTCCAATAGGAATTTGGGAAGAAAACCAAAGCAATTTGCTGTTTGGAAGGCTGGCCTTACACGTTTGCCTGGTGTAGAGGGAAGATGGAGCTCTGAGCCTGTTTGGATGGGAAAGGACTTTCACATGTCAGTGTGGTATGGAAACTACAGAGAGGGGATAAGTTTGTCCATTTATCTTCTAAATCCCTCTACTAGCTGCACTCTGTCTAGGCCCGGACCAGATGAGGTTTTTTTTTTTTCACGTTACTTTCATGTTTATTAATCCTTCCATGGAGGAATCACTATCCACTCTTTTTTTTTTTTGGAGCAGATGAGTTGATTGGTCTTTTCCCTTCTTGGCTTCTTTGTCTAAATGGTCTCTTAAAAAAGCTCAAAGAGAACACATGTGAAATGCAAAATACTAGTACTTAGTAAAGAATTACGCAGACTAGAGGCTGATCTTTACATATGTCTGAATCCATTTGCTGAGAATGATTCATTGGCTAACAGACAAATCACTCTTGAAGAATGAATCTTAACAGTGATTTAATCATTTGATGGACTCAGGAGAAACTTAAAAAAAGACCAATTAATCTCACGAGTAAGAAGGGAAGAGAGAAGCAACTTATAAATAATCACTTCTTAAACTGGCGTTATCTATTCCTCTGAAATTTGGGGGACATCTTTTGTTTACAATGAATACTTTTTCAGCATCCAAGGCTTAGGTATCTCTTAGAGATACAGAATAGATATTGATACAGAGTTGATATAAAAACGATATATCAACGTGTGCAAGTCAAATGGAAAAGGAAAAAGCCAAACAGCTTAAATGTCACATGTGCAAGCGGTGATCAAATTCCCCTTCTCTCTTACTGACCTAAACGTATCCATAATAATTAAACTCAACAGACCAAGAATGAACTTTCTCTTCTAGCTGAATTAAAAGTTTATATAGACAACACTCTGGAGCGGGGAGGTTCAACAGTGATCACACTAGACCACTGTGTACTTCCATGGCGAAAACCCCTCCATGAGCCCTAACGTAGCAAGGCTGGCCACCTTTACAAGCAACTGATCATATGTGGCTTTTTGTTGGGGTTCTAACTAGGCAGGCACTGAAATGCCTGTGACTCTTTTTACAGAGTGGAAATGTTAAGTGACAAGCCCCAGGCCCTCCTCACTGCTAAAGGATTGCTACCTTCTTCTTTGCCAAACTGTGGCTCATCTCGGCAGCACTGAGCAATGGGTACAGCACTAGAGTGGAAGGTAGGAGGCTTGTCTGGGCTTTGTCTCTAGAGTTACTTGCCTTGTATAACTGTTTCACTCCTCCAGGCTTCCAGGGGTTGGACTGAAAGACTCCTAAGGTCCCTTCCAGCTCTGCTATTCAATGATTAGAATTTCTATGAGCCAATCATTGGAAATCTTGACTATGATAGCTCCAAAGCGGGGACAGAGGTCGGGGCGAGGACTGAAGGCCACTTCCAACCAGGCTTCTTCACCAATTTGGAATTGGAATTTAAGGAATCCAATTACGGCAGCATCTGAACATGCATCCTGAATGTGTGGAGGGGACAGCAAACAAATGAGAGAAACACAGAAAATATCCCTTTCCAATTAGCAGCCACCGTCACAGAGAGAACGATTTCTTTGGGGTATCTGAGCTGTGGCTGTACATACCGTATGTCAGAGAGAACAGTTAAAATTATAAAAGAGCACAAGCAAAATGCAGACCGCACAGAGAAAGAAATCTTTGGTATCTTTGGTGTCATCAACACGATTAAAATTACAAATGGAAAAAGTCAGTGAGGTAGCCTTCTTTGGTTCTCACTAGAAATAGAAAGTTTTTCCTTTTTTTTTTCTTTTTTCTGCTTTTTTTTTTTTCCTTTTTTGTTTTGTTGTTTTACACACACACAGAGTTCATTCTTGGAAGCAGCTAGTGTCAGGGTTTCTCTCTTTTTGCTGTTCTGATTTTTTTTTAAATTTATTTTTCCAGTTTCTGTATAGAAGCCCCGAAATCCAGGCTGGTGAAGCAGGGTCTCGGCTTAACGTTTTCTGAATGCAGAAAGGTTCAGGTTGAATGGTCACTGCTTGTCCACAAACTTTGCTCTGTTGTTCTGACAGCAAACAAACTGTAGCGCTCTCTGTTGTTTTAAATAAAAAATATAAACTCTATAGTGCACCTTTAGCAGATGCTGAATAAGTTAAATAAATAAGTTACAATATGAAGGCTCTGAGGGCCCCATAATTAAAAGGTGAAACTCGCCTGGTACCAGGTGGGGCTGGGAACTTAAATAATTTAATAACTGTTATTTAAACTATTTTCAAAGTTAATTCAAGAAGGTAAAATATCTTGCTTTTTTTTTTTTTTTGTAACCTGTATTTCTTCCCTGTCTGTAACAGAATTTCACTGCTTTATAAAGCAAACTAAGCCTCAAGGGAATGCTAAAAGGGACTTTGCATCTCTGATGCACCACTGGTCTAGCTTTGATAAATAAGGACAAAGAATTAAAATCAAAGGAAATATGATTAAATAATTACCAAAATCCTATACACTTGTGTGCTAAAAACTAATTTAAATAAGTTAATTACATACTTAGCTTGTTGGGTCATAACCCAAAGGGGTAAGAAAAAAAGAAAGTTTGACTGTCTTCATTTTCTGATGGACAAAATGTACAGCCTCTTTCAATAGTCAATGAAAATAAAGCAGGGAATTATAACCTCTAAACTTTCTCACGTTCATGGAGACCATTTAAATGTGACAAGCATGAAAGAAAATTACCACTTTCCCCCTCTAGCTAGCACAGCCCCACAATTCCATGTCACCATTGTCTTAACCCTGGAAACCAGAGCCCACTTATTCCTCACTAGTTTGCGCTTTGCTTTGCTATGTTTTCCTACTATTTCTTTTTTTTTTTTTTTTTTTTTGGTGTGTGTCCTTTTTCAGGTCTTTGGATTCAGCTTTAGTTATGACAGATCCAGAATAAAGCTATTCAACCGAAGTCCTCAAGCACATATGTCAATCTTACACGGATGATTAACTAATAGCCAAGGTTTCTTGAAAGTTGAGTTTATCTTGGATGTGCCCAAATGAAAATAATTCTGAATAGACAGAATGAGGATGCTGGGGTACTTTTTTCTTTTTCCTGCACTTTAGTTTTCAATGTTACAATAAATAATAAAAACAATGTACATTGTAGAAGTACCACATACATGCTAAAATGATTGTTTAAAATTTATTTATTGTAACAGATGACAGTATGTATGTATGTATGGAGGTGTCTGTGCACGTGTCTGTGCAGTCTAGACACTCACGGGTGATATGAGTTGCTTTGGGGACATCCATGAGAATACATGCTGAAAGATGTATCTACACCTCTACACATCCAAGCTGACAGACTGTATAAGATTCAGGCAAACTCATCTACCAAGGTTTCTGCTGTGTGGAACGCCTGCTGCTAAAGACAGAGCAGAGTGGAAGACTTCCACAGAATGGACAGACCTGTAGCGATGAATTTTTTTTTTTGCTATACACATTTTCCCCACTAAAAAGGGGTTAGCTGGTTAATTCCAGTCAACCAAGCTCAAAAACCTGTACGGAAAGCTTAGGCTCTAGCTTTAATTTGCCTCAGACTTTCAGAGACTTTTTGGTATCTGAGAACAATGAACACTTCTGGGTCCCATGGGATTCATGCAATAGCCCATCAGCCTCAATCGTAAGTTTCTTGTCTACCTGTGTGAGGCCTTCTGCTATTTTAATAATTATTTTTATATTTTATAACCCATTCTGAGACTTTCTAAAACAAATAAACAAACCCTCTCCCTTCCCCCTGCCCCTGGAAAGAAACACATTGCAGGTAGAAAATAGACATGGGACGTCCATATTTAAAGCCGTCGTTAACTTACGACATTGACACAGAAAAGTCGGGTGCACCTTCTTCCTCTAGCACGGATTTTGTGGCCTTATTTGAAAACAAGAATCTCCTGTTGTTTTAGAGGTGACCTGGTCTTAGCTAAATGTACAACATTATTAAGCTCTCCAGTCTTACAGGTAAATGTCGGAACATTACAGGCACACCAGCTCCACCCCTTCTCTGTCTACCATCTTCCACTCTCTCTTCCTGGTTAGGCTAACAAGTCTGGATCACGAGGCAGCAGCAGCAAAAACAACAACAAAAAGTCAGCTCTGATCCGTTAGGAGTCGTGACAGTTATTGTCACAGTCCTTGTGTCTGGGCTTTGGGGTCAACCTTGACCACATGCATCAGCCCTTTTTCTCTACTTTTTCATATACTCCATTGTTCTTCAACAACATTGGAACCCAGCAGATTCTTTTTCTATTTTGAAAGGTTCATACTATACAACCTCCTGAAAATCAAGAGTTCACCGCAAAGGTATACTGTCACGACACTTCGGTAACGGTGATCAGACAGACACTTCTGTAATTCTAAAAGCATTTCAGAAGTGGGCAAGTGCCCCCCTGCGCCAGGTGGTGGTGATATTAAAAAAAAAAAAATCAACTTTAATTTATGGGCATAAATTTAATTTATCTATGCTGGGTAAAATGGTTGATTATCTAAAAGGGATTTATGTTTGTCTTTGAAATACGTTGTCTGACTTACAAAAATGCGTGTGTGTGTGCGGTATCAGATTTACCTCCCTAATTCTGATTTTATTTTAGCTAGAAATAATGATTAGCTTGAATTTCCTAAGCCCACAATTGCCAAGCGCCTGTGGGGAAAGAGATGCTGTAGAGGAGACGCTTTGATTTCTCCAGACAAAAGCGTCAGGCTGGGGCCTTCTTGGCTCATCTCGCCTGCGCCGTTAAGGGGTTCAACCTACACACTATTTAACATTTTGGAAAAGCCTTTAAATACCATGGACAAGTTTTTATTGTTCTTGCTGTTTTCTTTTCCAAAAGAAATATATTGGCTCTTTTTTTTTTTTTAATAAAAACTTCCTAGAATGAACGAAGTATATTTCTAGTACCAAAATCACATTGAAAATAAAAATAAAGCAAGCCTATTTCCCTAAAGAAACAAAGAAAAGTATTTCCCACTCATTGGCCTTTGGATTTCTGTTGTCTCAAGAATGGGAATTTTGTGCAGCTTCCATTTTCATGTTTTATTTTAATTACTGTCACTCTGAAAATGAAATTGATTTCAGAGCAGCAGTATTTTGTTAAACAAAAAAGTAATACAACTCAAATTCTGAATAATTCTCAATGCTTGGCATTGAAACCAAAATAAAACCAAAAACTTTAAAAAAAAATGTATGTTTTTAATCAAGGAAAAAAAAAAGAATGGGAATTTTGGTTTGGAACTGCCCCTGCACACTGCCCTTTTCATTGCTTGTGGCTGAGGCATGCCTGGAATTTTTTTTTTTTGGATTGAGAAAATGGATCCTGAATAATAACCAGTCCAAACAGTTATTTTTTTTTCCCCTGACATTATTAACTGAAAATAAGTTTTTAAAATGCTTGAAGGAAACTTACTGGGTCAAATTCCACTACCTTTCAGTTTGCAGGGTTTGTTTTTTCCTTCCCAATTTTTAACAAATTGAAATTCTGTAGAGCTTCACTTTTTGAAACAGAAAGATATAGGTACACACACGTATTTATATATGTATGTAGAGAATTTTTAAGAAGCAAGCACTTCTCTCTAGTAGCGCATTACCTAGTATGAGACATTTATCAGAAGTCCTTGGAAGGAAGTTCTTGCCTTTCTACATTATGACATCTTCCTCTGGTCACCAGGAACCCTGAGGGCGTGTGTGTGACTATACCTGGTTTGACCAGTGTTGAAATCTCAGGCCACAAAGACAGCCTCTTTTGGTTTAGACATCTTCATAGGATGCCAGAGCCCGAAATGCTGAGATTAAGCTGCCAAAGAATCACCAACCAATATAATCTTGAGAAGAACAACCATTTCCCTTGGGCCACACGTCACAAGGATTCATTTAGAAAGAGACAAGATGAAATTCATTTTTATCAACCGAGAGGCATGTTCCCCTGCTGAAATATGCTCTTCTCTTAGTCATTTGACAGAGACAAAGGGACACAGGACAAAGCCAAGGAATATCCCCAAATAGTATGAATTACAAAAGCCATGGAAAATCACTTCCTTTCATGGCTCCATGGCTGCTGCCCCTGCAAAGGGAGACCCCACGTGGTGGGAGCAAGGAGGTGGCACCATGGACAGTGGGGCTCCCAAAGGCAGGATGCTAGGATTCTCCCCAAACCCTGCTTTATGTTTTCTCTCTAGGATTGAGACACCCCCACCCCCAACAGCACTGCCTCACCCCAGTGCCAGCTGTGGATGCACACAGGCTTGTCTGAACAAATTGGTAATTACTACCCTGAGAAAACCTGATCAACTCATTGCAGCAGGAGTTGGACTTCCCCTCTGAGAAGTCCCTTTGGTGGATCTACTCAATGAGGGGGATCTGGGAACACCCCAATGGGACAGGGCAGTTCCTGGAGAACAGATTCTGGGCTGGCCTCATCTCTGTAACGGGTGGGAACAGACCACTGAGCTTTCCCAGCAGTTACAGAAGAGGAGCACCCCACTGACCATGGCCCAGGTCTGGTGGATGGACCTCACTCACCACCTAGATCATGCTTGAGGCATAG
The DNA here is from genome assembly GCF_036321535.1 of Camelus dromedarius. Lineage (NCBI taxonomy): Eukaryota > Metazoa > Chordata > Mammalia > Artiodactyla > Camelidae > Camelus > Camelus dromedarius. The sequence continues at coordinate 14,337,432 of NC_087463.1, read as the reverse complement.
AATAGAGATGACTCAAAATACAAATAAAACTCATTTGTACCATGGATCCATTTATCAACAGGTTAAATGCTGAAAGGCTTGAACTTGACTTTCAACCATCTCCAGGGATTTTCACAGAAATCTGAATACTCCAAATCATCCGCAGCAGCAAACGTACTCTGGGATGGCATGAGAAATGAGCAGAATTCTGAACTGGGTACTTAATAGATGAAGCACTTGACAAAAACAAGACATGAATTTGGACAGCAATAATTTGGGGTTATCACCAATGTCAAGCTGAATCTATATATGTATTCATATATATTATATATATCTTTCTTTAGAAATGCAACTTTACAGCTGATTTTTAAAAAGCTAATAGAAAAGTAGAAACTGACAATTATTTTTACATGTTTCTCCCCACCCCCAAACGAAGCGCTGTTAGGATGTAGCAATCACATGAAGATGAGGCTGTCAATTCCTCTATAAATTCTTTGGTTCTGTGGCTCGGGAGAGGATGTGTCACCAAGACCCCTACCCCTGACCCTCAACCCCCCTTCCCTCCCCTGATGCTGAGACTTTGAACATAGAAGGAACCAAGACTAAGGGTTAAGCAAAGAACATTCAAGGGACAATATTATTCCCCACACTCTGCGGAGCAGAAAGAGAATGGTTCAGTTTCCCAACACCTTAAACTTGGAGTCCACGGAACCTTTTGAGAGATTCCATGTTGGGTAGAAAGCCATAAAACAAAATTAAAGGAAAACAATAAAATCAAATAAATGACCCTTTCCTTTCGTTGCTCAGAAACAAAATTGATTACCTTTACACAGATCAATGGCGCTATTAGTATTTAAGCCAGGCAAGAGGAGATAATGAACTGAAACAAAAGGTGTGAGAAATCCTCATCTTTGGTATTGTAGCTGTTGAGGTTTCTGTTGCTCTGTTCCGTGTTCTTTTGAAAAACTGCATAGGCACAAATTAAAGACAATCTTCAACTTTAAGATTACCGCGTGAGTTGTCAAATGAAGCAGCAGCCACGGAGGCCTTTCCTCATTCCTATTCCTGTCTCAACCCTTTCTTTAAAATCTGCTTCCAAAAAATGTCCCAGAGGTCTGTTTGAACACAGTGTGTTTCGCTGTTTTTCCGTTTCTGGTTTTTTTTTTTTCCTGGCGTGCTTCCTTCTTGTTGGTGGTGATTTTCATTGATTTATGTATTTACTTATTTACTCATTTTAATGGGACAGTTTTGTTTGTTGCAGAAGTAGGTGCAGAAAAAGTTTCTTTGGTTTCGATTAAGTAATTCATTAAAAAAAGTCAGTCTCAAGTGTCTGTAAAGAATCATTGCAGCGTTTGGCTTGCTTTGAACACCCCTGTGGTGCCCACCTGGGGCCATTCACTGGTAAATATGCACATGGTGACCCTTGCAATCTCCCAGGGTTCTGTGGGTGCTCTTCCGCTTGTTGTGGGAAGGTGACAGCCAGGAACTACTCGCTGGGTGGCTTGGCGAACGTCTTTGGCATAGCCGGTCCGCTCAGCCCAATGGTGAGCCAAATGCAAGAGCTGAATGCCATTTGGAGTTGCAGAGGCTTTCTGACTTCTAGAAGTAATCACAGTATTTTTAGGCTAGAAAATGGCAAGTAGTAAATGTCTTTGGTTTGCAGTATCCTGCTTCTTTGGTGTGCTGCGTTTTCTCCAGATTTAGTCAGCTGTTTTGCTAGGATGATTCAACAATGGAAGAGATTCAGGACTACATGACAGTGATGAGTAACACATATGGCGGTTTGAATGACTTCTTTCTTCCTTGCTAGGAAACACTGAAAACACCCCTACCAATGGGATGGACAAGGGAACAACCCAAATCTGAAAGAATGAGAATGTATTATGTGGTGGTCATAATGTACAGTAGGAGCGACCAGGTGATGGGTAACCAAGAAGGATACATTAATGATCTAAAATAATCTAGATCTTTTAAAATGCTGCATTTGCTCCATGTACCGTAACAGTTAAGTTGGCCTCCTGAGTGTGCGTCTGCATTATGTACAAACAGAATTTGTAGCAAACGGCAAAATGTGCTTGAAGCCATATTCCTAATGATTCCCTAATGACTTCCCAACTGGCGTCTTGAAAATCCAGATGCAGTGAATCCAGAACCTTCCTTACTTCTCTGTTTATCTTCGTTGTGCTTGATACTTTGAGCTCAAGTGAACTGATCTGTTGTTTTGTTTTTTTTTTTTTTGATGGATCCAAGACATGTGAGATTTCCAGGAGGTAAGAAAAAGGAAATAGTAAATGAGATCAACTTAAAGCTTTCTAAACCATTCAATGAAAAAGATGCCTGAGTTGGAAAAACAGGTCCTTGGACTTTTTTTTTAACTTCCATATTTAAAACTTGTGCTCAGTAATTGTCCTTCTGATTTTTTTTTTTTTTAATGTTATGGCTGCGAATGTTGGTGTACTATGGTATGATGAGGCTAAGCACTTGGAAAGCAAATGAGGTCATTCTTGTTGCTAGAGTCTCCTCTTATTTGTAGCTTCTTGGGAGCCCAAACTCAAGAGTCCTTACACAGGCCAAAGTCCCACTATTACTCACAGGAACTCCGACTGCAAGAGGTTAACAGGACCCAAAGTGGGACTGTTGACGTTCTAAGCAATCTTAAGCTTGGCTGACACCACAATGAAATTCACTTGCTCCAGGAAGGCCCCATTTGGGTTTCTGGGGTACTTAGCATGCTCACTCAGAGGACAGTGTCCGGTTCCAAGAGACTAATTTTCAGCTTGCACTTGGACTCCATAGCCATTAAAAACAAACAAACAAAAAAGAACACCTGGTCTATGATTACAGCTAGAATAGAAGTTTTCTTTTCAAGAGAATTGTGCTTTCAAATCACCAGTGAAGGGCCCCAGCTAAGAATCCGGTGTCTTTTTCCTTTGTGTTTTCTTTTGGTATCTGTTGTCCTCATTTGGAGGTGACTTGTGCCCAACTGAGAGTCCTTCCATCACGCTTTGGTACAAGTGCTGGAGGTGGACGAGGAGCCCCCTGTGCTCAGATCGTCCTGCCACTTCTCCAGGCTGCGGCGCCGGGCATTCATGAAGAAGTTGCTGACAGTTGTGAGCTCCAGGCCCAGCTGCTGGGAAATGGTGATCTGCATCTCTTTGGACGGGCGTTTGTTCTCCTTGAAGATGGCAAAGAGTGTTCGGCGCTGGAGGTCGGTGAACACCAGGCGGGATTTCTTCTGGGAATTGTTCCTGTCTTTATTTGGTTCTTGCTCTTTGCGTTTGCACGCTGGAAAGGGAAGAGAAGAGAGAGTCAGTGCAAGTCTGAGGACCAGCACCCGGGAAGGTGAGCCATTGAGAACATTGACAGAGTCGTACCAGGGGATGTAAACCGTTAAACTTTATTGTGCAAATTGCCCAGCTGTCAATAACCAGCCTTCCCAGTTCATCTCAGGGTGATGGAAGGCGTCGTTAGTGGGGGAAGGGAGAGAGGAGGAAACAGCAGGGCTGTTTTACACAGTTTCGTTTTGAATCAAACGTGGTTGCTTTTTTTTCACCCCCGACCCCCCAGCACACCCTGAAAACGCTTTATCTCTGAAATCAGGTGCTGTGAAGGGAGCGATGACTTCCCCAGGGCAAGCCTGGTTAGGCAGTTCCTCTTTCATAGTCACCATCTAGAATTGTTTACAGCTGAGCAGAAATTACTTTCTGGAGTCAAAGCTTGAAAGTGCGTAATTTTTCAAAATCAAAGTTTCCACTCATGTGATTCAAATAATTGTTAACAGGATGAAATCAGAAGTGACAGAACAATGGTATCATCTCGACCCAAATCCCCATCTTCCAGACTTTTGAAAAATCAAAAAATAAAATCAAACAGAGAGGGAAAGACTATGAAAAAATTGGTTTAAACAATTCTAATTTGGCTGGAATTATACTAACTTATACTTAAGTGAAGCCAGGGCTGAGGGTCACCGGAAGAACCCAAATTTACAATGACAGGATCTTGAGGCCCTAGATATGTCAATCAGTAGATGCAGTCTCTGATTTCATAGGTGGGTGTCCACATCTGGGTTGACATATGCAGCCAGGATGTTAATTTATGTGTCACTACCTCTGTCATACCCCACAAGTTCCTAGAAGGCAGGGACCAGGTCTGTGTGACATCCCCAACCGGCTTCTTTTTGGAGACATGGACTTAAATGAATGCTTGGGATGCTGATGACAAGTGGTGCCTTGACTCTTTCAGGGAATCTGCATACTTCACAGACAGAGTGGGTCTCAGAAGAGTGACTTGTAAGGGTTAAATAATACAGTGCATACAAATCACGAATTTGAACATGAGAACACGTGTTCAAACCGCCAGAAAGAAATCCCAGCTCTTCCAGGGGTGTTGTGCAGCCTCGACAGAGCTGATCTGGGAAAGGCGAGGAGGGAGCAGAGGCCTGGCTTTGAGCATCCTTCCCTGAATCAAATCCTACTGGACGTTCTGGCTCCAGGTTGACAATCTCTTTGTACTCAACTGACACTCCCCCAAGACCAGCTGTCTGGGGTGCCACCCGGAAGCCTTTTCATACTTCTCAAAGCCCTGGTTTGTGAGTTTTGCTTCTGAGCTTTGGGTCAGGCCACTTTCTACTCTTTGCCTTTTGTAGGGAGCATCAGGTAGAGAGGGGCTGACACAGGTTGAGTATATGCATATGATTTAAGGGACAAATGTTAAAGGTTTAATGTTCAGCAACCTGCAGAGAAAGAACAGATCAATAGATCCTGTTTGTGCCTTCCCAACAGCTTTCCAAAGCCACCAGATTCTACACCAAGAAATGCAAAGTAGTAGCCTGTGGTCTGCAAATGTACGGCACGTCCCAAAGCCCAGAACAACGAGGCAGCAGGGATATAACCCGCCCGGGGTCCTGACAGCTGGCAGTTGCCATCCCATGATTCTTACACACAATAGCGGGTTGGTCAGGAGCTGAAGGAAAATAAAAACAAGAGGGCAAACGCCTGCTGTGAAAGTCCAAGAAAAAAGAGACAGATTGGATGATGTCTGGAAGCTGGTATGAAGGTGTGAACCTCAGAATTGCTGTCAAGGTGCGAGGAAGCCAGCTATTCCCATAGGTGCAGAGTGTAAATGCTTTCAGTGTCAGAACATTACACGGCACAGTCAAATACCCATGTCAGAACAGCTGGGAAATGCCAAGGAGCTCCCTACCGCCTGGGGATGCATGTTAGGTTTCTAACCCACCAGACAGCGTTCATCACTGGTGTGGGTGCAGGGAGATTCTGGCGGGTCCCAGCCACTCAAGGGAAGTTCTGCCCATGGAGGGTGTGAGGTCAGCCCGGGCTCCTGCAGGCTTCTTCTCCCCCCTCTTCTAGAAGAAAGCAGGGAGGGTGTGTAATGGGGCACAGGTGTGTTGCTGGATGGGAGGTTGGGGTGAGGACATGGAAAGCCCTCAGCCATTCTTGACCTTCCTTCCTCTCTTGGGAAGTGGTCCCTACGTGGGTCCCTACTTGGAGGGTGGAGAGCTCATTTCCATTTCAAAACCTAGGAGAAATCCTTTGTTTACCTACAGTGAGGCCACCTATTGAGCCTACCTGTGCCTTTTCCCAGTTTTGGGACAGGAACAATATCAACTCGGATGGAGAACGCTGCCTGTCTCCTGTGGACCACGACCAGGGACAAGCAGGTATACACAGACAGACGCATCTGTGATTAGCAACAGCGGTGACAGCCACTGCTTAAGACTAGCAAGGTCCTTTTTTCAACTCAAATTTTTCAAACCACCGGGTTCCCAGGGTGAAATAATAAGCTCTGGTTCAAGGCACAAGTGCCGGCGCCACCTGCCTTCCCCTCCCCGCCCCCTGAGATCATGAGACGCCAACTCACCTTCTCCCTGGTGGCCACTCTCAGAGGGTCAGAAACAGGACAAAGAAAGTGCCTCTCCGAGGATGTGCCACTTTCCTGGAGCTGATCTTTCTAAACCAGAAGAGAGAGAAGAATTTCTCTCCACCACTGGCCTTTCCCCCTGCTCCCTCCATGGCCAGGCTGCTCCCGGGTGTTCCCAGCAGCCCAGCTGCCCCCAGGCGCCCGGTAACCGGCCACAGCTCTGTCCAACGCCTGCCCACATGGAGACATGCAGTCAGGCGTGTGGTGAGGCTGTAAAGCCAGAAGTCATTCCCATCAGGAGGGCGTTCCAAGGGAGGTGAGACAGAGCAAGGGGCAGTACCAGGGACTTGGGGAAAATATTAATGAGGCCACGAAAAGCGCTGCATCATCTGGGGCTTTCCTTTCACACACAGCCTTGGTGCCAACCACAAAGGTCAGGGACTGTAGTTTCTCTGAAAAGAGTCACTTTTTCTCACCCCTAATTTTCCTTCCTGGGACAAACGTCTTTGGTATTTGCATGCCAAGGGGTGGAGGACTGTGCAGGCAGGAGGGGAAGGCAGGCAGTGTGGGAGGGAGCAGCAAGCGGGACAGGCACAGGGCCACCAGCTGCCAGCTGCCAGCCCACGGGCCTTGCTTTTCTCCTCGGTCTTCCCTGGGAGGGCCCGTGCCTGGACACAGGTGGAGCGACCTCAGCTGTGAGCACCTGCAGGGTCAGGGCGACAGTAACCAGCTGGTTCTGTGAGGCAGATCCAGGTGGGGGGCCACCTGGAACCACACTTCACCTTGATGCTCAGTCCCACAGGTGCAGTGACTTCAGCCCTTCAAGGCACCTGCACATCTTCCACTGCCCATAACTTGACCCTCACCACTGAGTCACAGAAAGGCAGGGTTCCTGTTGGGTCTGGGGGCTGGAGGCCCACAAGGCGAGCTTGAGAGGCAGCTGAGGTCTGCACCCCCGTCAGTGCCTTCCTTTCACAACCTCCTTGTGAGGAACGAGGGGCCGAGCTGTGGATTCCCATTTGACAGTCGGTGAAGGTCCAGTGACTTATTTAGGGTGACACAATGAGACGCAGACCTGGAAACCCCTTCTCAGCCTCTCTGGGTCCTAAGGAGCCCGGGAGGTAAGGGGCACCCAACAGTGGGTCAGACTCCTCGGTCCTCCCTCCTCTGGGGCTGAAACTCCCACCTGTTGGGATTCTGCCCTACAAATTCAGGTCCCTCAGGAGCAACCTTTGCTGTAGTGGGCTGAAACGCTCCCACCTGTTTTTGGAGAATCTGGCTCCATCTCATGATTTGCTACAGAATTATGAGTACTGGAGGGGTCCTGCACACCTGCCTGAATTGACAGGAAAAGAAAACGTCTTGTGTAAATGAATTACAGGCCTCAGACTTGAAACAAAAGATTCTGTAGTTTGTTTGTTTGTTTCTGAGGCAACTGATGAGGGAGAAGATGAAAATGGACGAGGGCAGGGCGGTTTCCATCGGGCCCGAGGTCAAACCCAGCTCTGCCACTCACCAGCCGCAAGGCCTGGGTCTGATCACCGCGCCTCCCCCTCCCTCACGCTGACGGGACCAGAAACGATTGCCGGTCCGTTCCATCCTTCTCACCGATTTGCCTTCCTCTGCCTGGCACCATTTTACTGACTTTTCCAAACCAAAGGCAAATGCTGTCTTCTCAGTGACACCTCTCATTGCTCCTGAGAGGTCAGAAGAATGAAAGAAATTGCCAGCTGTTCCCTGCAAGCTGTTCTTGGATGCGACCCACTCTGCCTCTCAAGTCCTGTGCTGGGCCGGCACCTCCTGGGGGATGATTGCCCCACCTGCCTAGTGGGATGTGGAATTGGGGCTGCTCTTGCCTTCCAGACTAGAAGCTTCAGGGTTAGGGAGGGGTGTCTTTACCCTCCTGGACCGCCTCACAGGGGTCATCAATAATCTGCTGGTGAAGGTGGTCCAAGTAGGAGCCGGGCAGGGCAAGTGTGGGACGGTCTGGTCTCCGGCGTCTGGAAACCCCGGCCTCCTTTGGCTTGTCCTCTCATCTCTGACCTTTTAGATCTGATTTTTAAACTGCCATTTCTCGTTTCCTCTCAACTTGTTGTCTCTTTCTCATGACTCTGGGTCTGTCCCAGTCCTCCAGGAATCCGCAGCCCTTTCCGTTTCTGCCCCAAGGTCCCCTTCCTTTCCTCCCCAAGTGCCCACGCTGCCTCTCCCCCACAGCCCGACATCAGCTCCCGTGTCCTCCAGGGTAGCCCTGGGGTCCTGCGGAAGCAAACTCTTCCTTCCAACCCTCCTCCCCAGAAACCTCAGGAGGCCAAAGGGAGGTCCTTGCAGAGGCCTGTGCGAGGGTGAGGGGCTGAGCCCCTGCAGAGGAGGGGAATTCTGGCTCCACCAGCACAGCCCCGATGCCCGCAGATGCTGGCAGCTGGGCCGGGGGGGCCAACCCCAAAGAGGTATCTGGAAGAAGCACGGGTCTCAGGTGCAGGCAGAGAAGGACGCTTCTCGATGTGGTTTCCGAGAGCCCTGGAAGGCCAGCTCCACTCCCCACCCCCACCTGTTCCCCTCCTGTGCTGGTTGAGGCCGAGGGCCGCCTGCTTCAGTTTAATCAGGTCAGTGGAAGGCTTAACCCCTGCCAAACTGACTGCCTCCCTTCCCCTCGGGAAGAGGGCCTTTAAATCCTCCTCCAAGGTCATTCTGCACCTCAGTACAAATGAAAAACAGCTGTGAGCACAGGCTTGGCGAGGAGTGAGAGGAGGGAACTGAGGCTTCCAGGAAGCAGGTGCCCCCAAAGAAGCAGAGTGGCCCCACCAATGGGAAATGAGGCAGACTAACTGCAAAACTGGCCCCAATTCTTCCCCTCCTGCCACCTCCACCCCCTGCAACGACACTCCGCAGCTCCTCCCACAAGATGGAGTTTGTCTGCCTTCCCTGGATCTGGGCTAGTCTGGTGATCTGCTTTGGCCAGCTCAATGTGGCAGAGGTGACAGCTTATGCCTCAAGAAGCCGTGGGTTTCGTTCATGCTCTTGGAGCTCTGCCTGGCCACCTCCTGACAAGGCCAGGCCAGCCTGGCTCAGCCCGCCTCTGCGGCCCCGGCAGCCGACAGCAGCGAGCCTAGCCGAGACCCCTGGAGCGGGGCCAGGGTCAGCAGAACTGCCCGGCTGACCCACAGAGTCTTGAGCAAAAATGAATGTTTATATTTGCATATTCAAGAGCATTGAATGCCGCTGGTTTTGTGGTTCCAGGCACGTGGCATCTCTGTGGAGACAGAAAACCAAGAAAGACGCAAAGACAAACCAACCGTTGCCTTCCTGCCCCGGTGGTGAGTCAAATGTAGGGCAAGAAATCTTAGCGTGAAGTCAAAACCTGGTTTCAAATTCCATGTTGGCCACTCATCAGCTGCATGACCTTGAGCCTCAATTTCTTCATCTATAAAATGGGGATATGAAAGCAAAACAGCCCGGACACCAAGGTGCTAGCTGTAATTCTTGGCACACAGTAGGCGCTCAGTAAATGTAAATATCCTTCCTTCCTTCTTAGAAAGAGAAGAAAGAAGGTGGTGGATGAGAAAGTGAGGTTAAAGAATCCTTAGTTTGAAGTGATTTGCCAAGACTTACTCAACAGGAGAGGAGCTGCCCAGAGGGCTTATGGCAAATAAAAGGTTAAAGATTTTTGTTTTCTTTGTGAAGTTGTCTCAGAGCCAATTCCCAGCCTCACAGAAAAGGTAAGACTATGATGCGTTTTTACGTATGTGTCAGAGATCCTAATAGGTTTTGGACCACTGGTGTTTCCTAACATCACTAATTTATGTCCAAATACATTCTCCCTATGATGGGTATTGTTAGCCCCTCATAAATAATGCAGACGTGCTCTGTTCTCCTTGCGTTCAGTAAATACTTTCCCTGAATAGTTCAATGTGATCTTGCCAGGGCACCGGGTGGGGGCGGGGAAGGAAGTCATCGGGGTGTGCACTGTCAGCGTGGTCACTTAACCTCCAAGTACAAGGGTTTGAAAACAATGCTGAGGGAGAATCATTTCCATCCTTCGGCTCGAGAGCACGAAGCTGCCCTCTTCCCAGGGCTTGTGCAAAGAGGGAGAGTGACCCCTCCAGCAAGGAGGGCACCCGCGCAGGGGCTGGAGTTGAATCCCCAGTACCTCAATAAAACAAAGAAACACATAAAAAAACACAAGAGTAAGTTCATATTTGTACCTCTAGTCTTTTTCCAAGAAGCCAGTGAGGTTTCGAGGTAAGAAGAAATCAACTCCCTTTTCTTCCCTGGTCTGAAGAGGTGGCCCTTTGTTACTGTCAGGATGGCAAGCCCCTGGGAGACGTGATCACGGTGTCCAGGAGGGCCCCCTTCCTCTGGAACTAATTTGCATATTCAAGAGCACTGAAAATAATCACAGCATCCCTTGCATTCAAATAGGGAAGCAAGAATAGAAGAGTAACATACTCTGATAGTACATATTCAACGTTCAGGAAGCCATCAATACCGATAAATCCTAGCAATGCAGGCTTCTCCGGCCAGCAAAGAGATAGGTGCTGGCACATTGCTACAGGGACACGGAGATGAGGCGTCTGATACACAAGACTTGGGGCTTAGGCTCTAAGCATTGGCCACTAAGGGCCAGAGGGTGGCAGGGGCACTGCTCACTCACCTGGGAGGCGGGCGAGCTTGATGAAAGGGGAGGGGCTACAAAGGACAAGATCTTTTCATCATCATTTGATTATCTTGTGCTCTCTGCAATTTGGAAACGATACACAGTTTGCAGCTAGATGCTCTGCATTTTTCCCTGACCTATTATCAAAGACCACCTGGGTCCAGATGACCACGGAGCCAGGACGGCGACCTTCGCCCCAGAGAGCTAAACTCTAGCTTCCCTCTCATTTCTCCGAACATCCCTGACCTAAGTCAGATGAGAAACTTTAATGGCTTTGGATCCAGGTTGGGACATGGCTTTCCTCACGGACCAGATGCCAGTCCACTCAGGCAGCGGAGCCAGTGACATCCAGATCAACGTCCATTTGGGCGGCCAAGAGCGGAGACAGGGAGGCCGTGCTGCACAAGTGGACTTGCAGTCATTCTCGGTCTGGGGTTTTATCCTTCCTTTCACCCCCTTCTCACCGGACTTCCCTGCCGAGAAAAGCCTCTAAACTACTTGGCAAATTATTCTGGACAGCCAAGGTGCTCTGGGCCGAACAACCCACGTGCCAGTGAGATAGCTCCTGCCTGGCTCGTTAGAGCAAATACTCCAGGCACAGAAAGCAGGAGCAGGAGCGAAAGAGGAGAGAGAGGGAGGAGAGAGGAGTGAGAAAAAAACTGAGCAAGGGACCTCGCTTGTGTGAGCACACACCCCTCATCCTGGAGACTCTGGAAGGGGTCATGTCTAAAGTGCAGAGAAGCCAGGAGCCCCAGGAAGCCTGGCGTTGCCTGCGAGCGCTCGAGCCCCGCCTGGGGCTTCACTTCCGACCTGGGGCACGGCTCTGCCCACCTGGGCATCCCTGCAGTGGTGCCGTCTTCCTTCCATTTGGGAAATAGGGCTGATAAATGACGACTCTGCGCTTCCTCTATGCCCCGCCCCTGCCTTCACCTGGGCGTTGGGAGGGCTGTAAGCAGGTTGGTCGTGACAAATGTGACAGCAACTCCCCCACGTCTGCTCGTTGTCACGTGAAAGGCAGCCAGCCAGCCACCATTCCCCGTGCCTGAAAGACATTCTCTGAAGAAACAAGTTTCATTTCCTACCCCTATTTTTCTCTTCAATACAAAGTCACTGAAGGGGACTCAGGAAATGGGGTCCTTAAATGTCTGACAACTTGTTTATACAGAGGCCCCGTGTGGCCCCAGAGGGCGAACTCCGGGGGGGGGGTTGCCGGGCCTCTGCCCCCCTCTGCCCCTCGCTCCTCCAGCCATCCGGCCCAGCAGGCTCTGCCTGTGGCTGGGGCTCGCCCACCAAGCGTGGATGTACCTTCTCCTCTGCTTCCTGTTCTGCAGAAACTCTGGGAGTGAAAGGGGAGCCCCAAGGAATAGGTTTCTAACAGTAGATGTTCCAGGCCAACAGGTAAAACCACTGAGTCCTAGAATGGCAGGACTTCAGCGACTGTTTAGTCCTCTCCTTTATTTTAGATACACAAGAGTCCAGACTCTTAGAGGTGGTGATTTGCACAACATTGACCACAGTGAGTCAGTGACAGAGCCCTGAGAACCCAGATTCCCTCACTTCTAGTCCAGTGGGTCTTTTATTTCCCTCTAGGCTATTAGAATAAATCTTCAGGGGGCACCCAGCCTTTGAAATCACAATTTCTGATCATCTATCCCCACTGTGAAGAAGCAGGGCAAAGAGAGATCCTTAGTTCTGCTGCATAGCTGCCTTCCTGCAAGCTATCCAAGAAGTCATGAGTTGCTAAAACAAATATTTAATTCCGGATAGAACCATTTTGTTTAAATTGGTTAGGAGGATCTAGTACAGCCTCTCCTAACTTCCCACTAAAATCATCTCAAAGACCCAGAATAAAAGATAAAACTCACCAAACAGCTAGGTCTACACTCAACCTGCATGGGGGCATTTCTGAGGAATTCTCACCTAAGCACAAGGCCCATGGAACTGGATTGAAAACATAATACCTGAGTCCTCCAGCTGTTCAGAAATTCAAATTAAGCAGCTGTCATTCAATTTGATCGGAGATGCCTTGAAGTAGCCAGAGTGCCATCCACTCCCCTGTGCTTACTCACTGAGAACTTCAACTCTCAGAAAACAACTGGGCAAAAAAACTGAGGATGGGATGGGTAGATGACAGACAATAATGGTGGTAGATCACACCCTGGGAGGTGTAGTTTCCAAAGAGTGCTCCAAGGGAGTGTAAGGACAGGAGGCCGTGGCACGTGGCATTTGGGGGAACTGATGCCCAGCAGTGGGAATGCTGGCTCCCATGGTAATTCTATTTTTAATTTTTTAATAAACTGCCATATTCTTTTCATAGCAGCTATACCATTTTACATTCCCACCTAACAGTGCACAAGGTCTCCAATTTCTCCACATCCAACACTTCCTGGGTTTTTTGATAGCACCATCCCAATGGGTGTGAGGACAAATAAACTTTTAATGAAAAGATCTGGCCAGCAGAGGTCTGAGAGAGAACCAGACTTCCAGAGTCTAGCCAGTGCCCAGCCACATATCTGCTAAAACTGAAGAAAATTTGTTTTTCTTATTCCTTCCCAAGTACAAGTTCTCAGGGCAGATTTCTCATAGCGCTACCCTGTCCTTAACTCAGCTTCCAGAAGAGGCTAAAGTGATGTTCACCTCCCACCAGGAACTCCGCCCCCTCTGCTGCCCTGGACCCCTTCCAGAGGACCAGTCTTCAGTGCAGGCTTCCCTCTCTCCCTGCATCCAAAGGGCAGGGGCGAGGGTGCAGCTGTAACCAGACCCCATCAGAGCCGCCGGAGATGCGCCTGTGGATCAGAACTAATGGCATTAGGCGATCACTCAGGGAATAGAGCTGCAATTACCCCTTGGATGCTTTCTCCAAGATGACCACATGCAGAACACCAAGAGGGGAGAGAGTAATGAATCACCAAGTGAATTAACTGAAAGCCGCTCTAATTAGTGTTATAATTTTTCATGAAAACACTAATGAATATGAAATAATGTGGCCATGAAACCACTAGGACAATTAATGCCTCGGAGTAATTTGGGGTCAGGAAAGGATTCTAGAGACTGTTTAAATACGACTTGTGCGTTGAGAATTCAGAGGCCCACGGCTTCAAAATCTTACATTAGCAAATAAGTTGCCACTTCAGGAAAAGCAACAGTAGGGTGTCTGTAGGTTTTCTTCCTTTCTTTCTTTTCTGGTTAAGGCTTCTGGCTTTGGGAATAAAAATGATGGCATGAACCAAAACAGGAGCTCTTCAGGGACTAAGATGAGAACCAAAAGGACCTGGGAAATGAGAAAGAGGCAGGGGCCAGACATACTAAAACCAGAAAAGAGGAGACAGTACTCTGCACTTTTAGGCTCACGACCACCTGGATGTCTGAAAAAACAACTTGCTGATATGACTCCCAAACCTGCAGTTGTGATGGAGATACAAGACAAGCGGAGCCTTGTGGGCTGAGCTGCAATTTTTATGCGTAACATTGTACAATCCTATCAAATGGAGCATTTGTGCTCAACACAGACCACACTTACAAAATGGACTTCATCCCAACATAAGTCAGTAAGGATTCAGCAGTATCTGCTGCATACACAGCAGACTTAGCAAAATGCTCGTAATTGTTAAGAGAGCATTAAAGGACACAGGGGTCGGGGAGGCGGGTGGTGATGGTAGGAGGGAATAGCACTGCTGCATGTTTGGCCGGTTTGCAGGGGGAGGATCCAAAGACCATCGTGGTGTCTGGCAACCTCTCTCAGCACAAATTCCACTGGTGAAAATGACATCGATTATGCTGAAGAACAGATGTGTCCATGTGGAATGGGGTATGAAGGAAATAAGAGGTAAAAGTGGCAGGTGCCGTGCTAAACACTTCATGGTATCTCATTTAACCTGCACACCAACCAGATGATGTTAGCATCAGCCTTCTCCCCATTCTACAGAGGAGGCAGCTGAGGCTCTTTGAGGTTAATGACTTGCATTGAGGTCACATACCGAGTAACTGGTTGTAGCTGGGACCCAAACTGGATATATCCACCCCTGAAGCTCATGCTATCAATGACAACGCCAAGCAATACTCTTGATACTTAAAAATTATGGAAGAGTTGGTGACTCAGGCCAAATTCCTGCTTATGTACAGAGAAGTGACAGAGTTTTGGAACTATTTTCTTAAATATATATTAAAGCAGCGCTTATGAAATGCCAGCTTTCCAACTACAGCTCGAGTATCACAGGTTTCCCTCCCAGAACTGAACGAGATGGCTGTGCCAAGGAGACCCAGGATAAAAGATGAGGAGGGTCTGTTTTTCTTGTCTTCAGTGGCAGAGTGGGTGGAGCTGAGAGATAAGGCCTTTCTCCTGGGTCTTGCTTCCAAAGATACAAAACATCTGGAATCATATCTCTTCCCCTGGGAATGAATCCTTGGACAACTCAACCTATTTGCTTTCAAACTCAATCTGGAATTCCACCCGCCTCCGCTATGCAAATAAGACTTTTGTCTGTACAGGAAGCAAGCTGCCCTGAGCTGGACTGTGAACTTATAAATAAGAGTCCTAAGACCCCAGCTAATCTATGGAAGAAGTTACAGATTTTGTTCACTATGCTCAGAATCCGAATACATCAGCCTGCCAAACTGCAGGCACAAAAACACGAGGACTTTTTGGAATTACAGGGTGAACAAGTTCCGTCACCAAGAACAGCCTGTTATGAATAGCAGGAGTCCACGTTTTGCCTGCTAAGGGTGTCATTTCTTCACATCCATGGGAAGTATACGCACTGGCCACTGATTCATAGGATGCCGTTTCATATGTACGCAGAACGGATCCAGCTAAACAAAGTTATCTGCCCAATGGAACTCAAAAATATTTCTCAATTTAATTTTAAACAGACCTCGATGTGAAGGAAATTTAATTAGGTACGTAATATAGAACACAATGAAATGTCCATCAAAATTGCTTCCAAAGGTTTAAAATGTTTTCCCTTTCAGACAATGTAGTTAGAGCGGCTGAGATATCTATGTTAGTACAATGTCTTGAAAAGTGGGCCTGGGAAATCAATGTGATCACCTCTCTGAATTAAGTATGCGCAAATGAGAGCAACTGAGATCCATATAAATCAGCTCAAGTAGCCCTCTGTGTACCAGACCATTAGGGGACAAGCAGGGAAGAAGGAAGATGCAAATAAACACATTATCTGAGGCATACTCACTAATGGAAGGCATCTCTTAACACCCACATTAAGAACCAAGACAAAACCAGCAAGTATTTTTAACACTGCTTATGATTAAAAAAAAAAAAAACAAAACCAGCTTGCCCCAGATGTAGAACCTAAGGTTAAACAAAACAAAACAAAACAAAACACCTCAACAAACCTTTGACATTGTTAGAGTCACAAATGAGTAAATCTCTTGGTCTTTTTGCTATCACCTCCAAATTGCTTCTATACTCATTGGCAAAATGAATGAAGTGCTCATATTGTTTGGACTTTGTTGGCACAGAGTAATGGAGATCTGGATTGGATGGCTTAACCTCTGTAGGCAACAGATTTGGACTTTTGTTTCTCAGGTGTTTGGTGATGATTTCAGTAGAAAAAAATAGAGAAGTTTAGAATGAAGTCTTTTTTTTTTTTTTTTTTGAGTAAAGGTAGACTTATTCAGAGAGATACATACTGCATAGAGTGTAGGCTGTTTCAAAAGGCAAGAGAAAGGCTACGAGGTGTGGGGGTTGAGTGCTCAGATTAGAGTGAAAGTAGGTACACACTCCATAGACAGGGTGCGGGCATCTCCGAAGATGATGGAGCAAGAGGCGGCCAGGCGAGGTGCTGCCAGTTTCTACGGGCTTGGTAGCTTCACACACCTACAGGTGGGACCACAGAACGAAGTCTTTTTCAAAAATACATGTAGAGCTACATGTGGTGGTCTGGTGGGGCTGGAAGGGACCTCCTGTTAGGATATCAGAGCCGGTGACCCTGGGCTTCACCTGCATTGACTGAGCGCCCACTACGTGTTAGGCACTGTGCGGGCACTAAAGGGACGATGAAGGAGAGCCTGCTGTCACCTAGAGGGCAGGTCAGGCATGTCCACAGATCTTCACGGTACAAAGAAACACTGCTCCTGACAAGCTGGGCATAGTCTGTTAGCTGTATAAAGTATGAAATAATAAAAGGTTTTGAAATACTTCCATATTTATTTTCTATTTGTTGCCGTATTTGTTTTCCTATCCTATCACAACCATAGGAATGGCTTCCTGCAAGAATGGAAGTGAGCTAAAATATGTGGTAGGAGGTAGATAGCCAAAGAACAAACCAGCCCCAACTCCCAACTCCAATTCACCCTTTCCTGGACCCAGGCTCCTTGCCATGGAACCTAGTAGTGCCTTCCCATTCTGTCCCTAGGCTCAGCCACGTGACTTGCTTTCACCAATGGAACATTATAGTGCATTTTATTGCCTGTGCATCACCCCATGAGGACATATTCAGGCTACCCCTGGAGAGGATGAGAAACATGGAGCAGAGCTACCCACAGACACATGATCTAGCCAGCCAAACCAGAGGCATGGGCAATTCCAGCTGGGACCAGCCTAGATCAGCTGAATCCCACAAACATGTGGGAAAAGAATGTTTATTGCTGAATGCCATGAGTTTTGGAGTGGTTTGTTACTTAGCATTATTATGGCAACAGGTAACTGATACATAGCACATAACAGAAGTTGAATAAAATCTATACTTTATTTTCTTTCTCTCTTTCTCCCCAATATCCAAGGCCATCTTGTCCCTCAGGTCACCACTCTAGGCAAGGGATTCTATGGGGAAGTCCTGAAGACAGTTCATCAGCCTGGTAACCTGACAGTGACTCTATACAGATCATCTCTAATATTTATATCATTCTCCAAGGTGGACATGTTATTCCCATTTTATAAAGGAGGAAACAGAGACTCAGAAATTAAATTAGAGCCAGTAAATGGCAGAGTTAGAATGAGTACTCACAGCTATCTGACTCTAAAGCCAAAGACCATTCATTCCACTGTGCTACCCTGCAACTGCTTCTGTAAGGTCAGCTCTGAGAGAGGTGGGGAGAAAGAAATGCTTGGTGCCTCCGACCCCTTCCCAGCTGCCTCAGAGAGACGGATCTAGGTCATGTAGACAGTGCTCCCAAGACCTGCTGTAGTCTCCCTCTCTTCTTAGTGTGCGGCTCCTCTGTCATCTCAGGTAGGGATGTTCATATCCTGGGGACTACTAGAGCTCTAAGGAGGCAGAACACTTGGGGTCCTGACTCACTGTGGCTTACAGTAGAAAAGCCCACCTATCTCTGCTGCAGATTTTTCTCCCCTCCCCCCAAATCCAATCACCTACCTATGTCCTATTTGGTCTTTAACCTGACTTCCCAGAATCTGTCTATGGAAGCCCAAGTCCCATTCTCTAGGTGGAGAACGGGTCAGGGATGGTGAACTCAGCAGTACTGACTCCTCCAGGTCCCATCTGATTCCTTTGGGAGGATGGCAGAGGAGGAAGATGAGGCACCAGGCAGAAAGGAAAAAAGGAGTGTGTGGTCTTTGGTGCCAGCCACCAACAGGCCATGGTACCCCAGGCAGAGAAGAGGGCAGCTTCTGACTGGGGGGGGTCTCAGGATCTTCAGAGAGACCTCAGAGTTGCCTCCTGCTTTGCCCAACCCTGCCTCTCTCTACCTCCGTGTCAATGGAAACTTGGTTTAGCTAAGCAAGGCACACAAATGACAGTCACTTAAGTCAACTGCTTACCAACCATACTTAATTATCACGTAGCATTCATGCATGATAGCAATGCGTTCAATTAAAGGCATTAAAAAGTGGTCTGGAATGTTTTAACATTTTGTTCATATATGAATGGTCTTCCTAGTTTGTTACTCATGTGCCATGAATATCAAAACATAACTGTAAACAAAAATCTCCAGGCAATATATTATTTCCACATAAGACATACAACAAATTATCTCAGTGTCAGTTTCTCACTAAAGTTAAGATAATAGCAGAACCTCTTTTCACTCAATCTTATATAGATATTGTAAACATGTGGATTTATACACTCAAATCTTAAAATTCCAGTAAAATCAAAGGTAAAAAAAAGCTAGTTAATTTTTCCCATGCTTAATTACTTAGTTCAATACTGTGTAGGCAGAACTGTGTATATCCCTGAAAATTTTTGAACTACTGGGTTTCAAAGACCTCCAGTAACTTTATGTTCTCATTTGCGAAAAGACAAAGAAATGAGAAAGAAAAAGGATAAACTTATAAAAATGTTGACCTCTGGCTTTTTTCCTTACAGGTAAATCTAAGTCAACAACAATCTAAGAATTTTCAGTATATCAAGTAATTGCCATTTATATGCAAATTTGGTTTACTGATAATTAAGCTGACTTAAAACAGTCCCTGTGATTCGCTGATGTGTTTGCAGGCTCAAATGTCCCAAAATGGGTAACATTTTCAGCTGTATGTGGAAGCAGAACCACCTTTGTTATTTACCAAGCCATCATGAACATTGTTTTCACCATACTAAGCTTATATATCACTTCAGGTTAACATAGGAATCCATTTCTGTCAACAATCAAAGAATTTACAAAAAAGAATACATTCTGCTTTTTAAAGAGTAGAGGCTAGAAAAGGATGCCAGAAGTAAGGAAACATACACGATCTATTTCCCCCCAACCCAGAGTGACTGAAATTAGGAGAGTCCAGGAGTGCATCAAATGACTCAGTTGGAAAAAAAGCCCACTGTGGGTTCAGCCATGGACCAGCAGCTGTGGGAGGCACAAAGGATACAGTGTCTTCCCTCCAGAGCCACAGGAAAGGGATACAGAAGAGACCCAGAGAGTGGTGTAAGACCACAGCTAAAAAGCTGCTATGTAGTTTGAAACGGATGATTGCAACCACAGTTGAGGAAAGGAAAAAAAAAAAGAATGGGCTAGAGTTTGCTGGGGACATTCAGAGAAGGAGGACCTGAGGTGGCCAGGAAGGATGGGGAGGAACTGAAGAGGGCCAGGTAAGACATTCCAGGTAGGAAGAAGAGAGTGTGCAGAGACACGGACATGGTGAGGAGGGCAACATATCAGCAGAATGCCAAGGAGAACTACCTGATTCGAGCAGGTTACCTTGAAGACTAGAGTCAACTGGTAAAACGGGTCAGTAGTCTGGTGTTCAGTGATCATCAGTTCACATCCTTTGCCTCATTGGCAATAATCTGAAACTTTGATTCGGACTTAACCCCACTTCAAGATTTCCTTTGAAACTCATAGATACTTGTAGTATCTTAGCTTAGGAAGAAAATGACATTAATGAGAACTTGATATTGTGAAATATGAAGTACTGCCCCAAAATGATGCACCAACACTGATGCTTCTTTTTCAACTGCCATCTACTAACCTGGGGGAGTAAAATGGGCAGAAACAGTGTCATATAAAAGTATTTATTAGTCTACTCACAGATATTTATTGGCTGCCATCATATGCTAAATCCAATCTTTGGTCTCATGGAATTTACAATCTGACTGGCGGGGCATTGACAAGTAAGCACGTGATATCTATCTGTGTTCTATGTGAAATGGGAGCGGTAATCCAAGGAGATCCCAATTTAGCAGACCAGAGAAGACTTTCTAGAGGCAAAGACCTCTAAGCCAAGACCTGAAGTTAAGTTAAAGTTAGTGGAGTGAAGGACAAAGTGTTCCAGGCCAAAGGAATGGCCTGGTGTGTCTGAGGAGCTGGAAGAAGCACAGCGTGTCTGGAGCCCACAAAGAACAGGCAGACTGATGTGAGATGAGGCAAGAGGTGAGCAGGGGTTAGTCTACACAGTGGCTAGTACACCCTGCTCAAGGATCTGGACCTCCTCCAACGGTCAAAGGGAGCTTACAAAGAGTTTTTAAACAAGAGTATAATGGGTTCCAGAAAAATCACTCTGGCTTAAGGTTGGAAAATGGATGGGAGAAGGCAAGACTGAAAATGGGAAGACCAGTCAGGAGGCTGTTTCAATTGGTGATGCCCCCAAGGAGGGCAGCAGCAGAAGGGATGGAAGCAGATATATAGTAGGTATAATCCACATGGCTGGGATGGTTGACTCGTAGGGGAAAAGGAAAGAGTCTGAGTTGATTCCTGGTTTCTGGTTTGAGACTCTGTGTACAAGGTGATGTTACTGAAGGAGAGAGAGAATAAACAAAGAGACTCATATTTGGTGATGGTGGTGATGGGGGCTGTGGGATAAGGAAAATGAGATAACTTTAAGATAGACTGAGTTTGTGGACACTCAGGCAATGATGTCCAGATGCAGAAGGAAATAGGGACCTGGAACTCGGGAGAGATATCAGGGCTGGAGAGAGACCCAGAAGCCCTCAGCATAGAGAGATGACAACCAAATGTATGCACTCTTCCAGGGTGAGTATGTTGAGCGAATAAAAAAACAGCCTAGGCCTGAATGCTGAGTTGGATGGACAGAGCAAGAGAAGCCCAGAAAGGAGACTGAGTAGGAGTAGGCAGAATGCCAAAAAGAAAAATAAGAGAGTACAGTATTTCAGAAGTCAGGGGAAGAAAGGGAGTGGGGAGGGTGGTCAGTAGTGTGTCACATGCTGTGGAGAGGCCAAGCTAAGAGTGAGAAGAACCCACTGGATTTAGCTACAAAGATCTCAACAGTGTGACACTGGTAAGAGCAGGTTTAGTAAGCAGGAGTGGCTGGAACCAGACAGCAAAGGGCTGGGACTGAAGAGGGAGGCAAGAAACAGACACTGAGTTATAGCAACTCTTCCTAGAAGTGAAAGGAGGGAAGAGCTAAAGCTAGAACAGGTGTTGATGGAACATTAAAAAAAGAGAGTCTGGAGCACAAATTTTCTGATGGGAAAAAGCTAATGAAGAAAAGGAGGCTATAAGCACAGGAAAGGAAGGGGTCCTGAGAAGACAGGAGAGGCAAGGCCCAGAATGAGGTTGAGGAATCAGTTTTCAACAGGAAGAATTCCTCTTCCCTTTCAGAAGAATGAAAAAAAAAAAAAAAAAAAAAAGATGAGAAGAGTTAAACATTGAGAGTGACTAAAGAATTCATTCTTGTGCCTTGAATGTGAACTGATATGAACTCTGCTATATATTAGGAGGCATCTGAATCTAAGATTTAAAAAAAAAAAGATTAGATTTGGGAATCTGTTGCACTGTTTCAGAAAAGCAAAAAATTCTTTTACCCTACACTTTTTTTTTTTTTAGTATTTATTGTCAAAGAAGACTATAAAAGAGGTCCTGTTTATAGTGCAGTTTTAACAAAATACCTTTGAAAGCCACTAGAAAGGACATGCATTTAGTGTAAGCCTTGCAGAATGGACTGCTTTATTTTAATAAGATGCAGTGATGCATATAAAGTAGGCTTTAAAAAAAAAGGCTTTGCTTACTGTCAAATCCATGTTTTACTGGGAAAGGTTTTGATAGTGTAACCCAAAAACTACTAGGAAATACATGTCTGCAAATTGGAAGATCCTATGACTTGAGGAAACTGCTCTAATCAGTGTTTATCAAGTAGATTTAAAACCCGTTCTTAGATCTTATTCAAATATGTTTCTGCTCATTTAGAGAGCAAAATTTTAGATATTTAGACACAGAAAACAATTTTTTTTTTAACACTAAGAGTGAATGCTCTACCAGATTTAATTGTTTGAGGCTGGATTTTCTTTTCACCCAAGAGCCACTTGGATTTTAAAGATGAATTGTCACAGGGAAGAAAATCTCATTTATCATACCCTTGACTTTCTTTTTAAGGGGATACACTTGTCTGTTTCTATGCTTCACCTCCCTCAGAACCACTTTAGTAGTAAATTAGGCTTGAACTAAAGTTCCTTGATATAAAGCAAAAGTTTTACATTTTAATTAGCTTTGGGAAGTCAAGGACCATTTTACTAGAAACCTAAAGAGATGTAAGTTGTGCCCAACCACAGACCAAAAGGACCCACCTGCCTCCTCTCTCTCGAATAAAAACACAAATAAAGCAGAGCAACTGACTGAAAATGGCCAGTCAGGGGTCAGCGCCTAATGTCAGCTCTCACCCTGGCCAGGGTCATATGACTCTTTTGTGTGGCCTTGAGGAGGTGACTCAACCCTTGGCCCACAGAAGCTGTGAAGAGGTTCCTCTTAAAAAGATAACTCTCAAGAAATCAAACGCACTTTCTGGATTTATTGGCGGTAGTGATGGCTCTCCCAGCAATATTACTGCTAATATAATGTGAGATCTTGCTTAATATAATGAAAACCATGTTATCAAAAATCATGAGCATATACATGGGGAGAAAAAAAACCTGTTTTTGGATATCTGTGTAGGACAACCAGACCACAAACCTTGAAAGGAAATCCTAAATCTAAAATACTGTGTTAAGAGTCGCAATTGGCGGCTGCAGAAGCCAGGAACATCAAGGAAAACAGTTCAACTCCTCCTCCCCTCAACAGAGGTAATGTTCTTCCTCTTTGAAAGGAAAGGGTCGTTGAGCATCTTTTGTCCTCTCACCGCCGTAGCCTCCTCTCCTTTTATTATCGCTGACCTCACACAGAGAACCGAAGCCACGCGCTGATAGTGGAAAATATGAGGCCCCTTTCTGTCTGGAACTCCGAGATTTAGAGAGCTGGAGCTACTGATCAGGGTCTTGCCCGGATTTAACCCGGTAGAGGACCCATCTCCCTTCTCTGGGTTGAGATGTAAACTCGCTCGGACCATAGCTAGGGCGCGCTGGCTCTTGGGGCGCTCCGTGGCGCTGTTCGTGGTGCTGAAGCCTGCGCCGGGGCGCGGAGGCAGCAACCCACCCACAGGCGCTCTGCTGCCAGGGGCTCCGGGGACCGGATAGATGTGAGGCGAGTCTGGAAACAGCTGCCACCCACAGAGCTACATCCAGCTTCACAGTTTGGCCCCAAGTGTAGCTCACTGGCTTACTTCTTTTCAATTGCAAAACGGCTGGTTCATTCTCTTCCCAGGAGATTTCACAGAGCCCACCTCTGGCTCACTGATCCAGCACATTTCTTTCCTAATGTCTTTCCTGCTCATACGAATTCTCTCCCACCCCCCTCTCTTTTGTACAGTATTTTGCCTTAGCAGAGCACCTTACACTTGGCACAGCCCTCACTGGCACCATCAATTGAGCCATTTCTCTTACACACAAAACCAATCCCCATCCCTTCCAAGGATTTTTTTTTTTTTCTTTCTCTGCCCTCCTCTCCCAAGCACTTTCCAACTAAGCAGGAGACTATTACCTCAATGTGCAGGGTGGATGAATAACCTTACCCATCATAGCAAAACTGCTGATTTCTCCTTGGCAACGAAATAGAAGAGGCAGAGGTTAGAGTCCTGAAGGACCAGGAAAAAGCCCCTTAAGAAATTTTTAGGAAAATATACATAATGGTCAGGAGGGTGGGGAATGGAAACAAAGATACTAGGAACAAAGTGAAGGAAGGGGCTTGGAACTTAGAGGTGCAAGGCTTACTGCAGTTAGAAGACTCCCGGCAGGTGGCACTCTAGTTCAAGGTGCTCTTGATAGAAGCCTTGATTGTGCTCTTGGCTCCACCTCAAACCTTTTTTCTGCTAAACAATCCCTCCTCACCCCCCTTCCCCCCAGCCACGTTTGGAAGTCTGTCTTCCTCTTGATCTAAGCATGTATTCAGACTATATTCCTGCTAAAAAGCACCGTTTGCACAATTCTATTTACTGTAATACACAATGTTGAAGGGAACATAAATGGGAAAGAGAGGGTCAGTGGGAGAACTGTTTTTTTTCATGTGTGATTGATGTTGCTCAGATCAAAACTGTGTAATCATCAATAACATGATTCAGCAATTGGGAAATACAAACACGTTGTGCAAGGGCATGCTTTGGTCAAAGCCCTGGAGGAGCCCATGGGTCTGGGCCAAGCTTGGGGAGGGCGATGCCAGCAGGATGCTTTCTTCCACCCACCAGGGCAGAGCTGGCTGTGCCTACAGCCTGACTTGCGTGACCTTTGGCTTTTGCAACACACATGCGGATGGGCCAGGGTTAATGGCACTTCGCAGGGAGCTCCAATTGAGTAAACAAAAATGCCTTGCCCTGTTCTAATGGAGCACATTATTCTGAAGCCTAAGCCTTCATCCAGGCCCCTGCAGCTGCTCTGCAGGTCAGTGCTACCAATAAAGCAATTAGCCAATGAGAAAACCCTTCTTCCCCGAGGGGGACTCTGGGGTTTTGTTGCAGTTGCTGTACTTTGCTTTGGGTTTTTAAACAAGCAATCCAAGTTGATCTGAGCCTCTTACATCAGACTCTAGGATGAGGACAGTGAAATTGTGTGTTTGCTGAGTGTGATATTTTAAGGGACTGGTCCCTTGTTCAGCACAGACTGGCGAGCTCACTGCTTCCTGTTCAATTAACCTGAACCATAGCTGAACTCTGCCCTTTGAACTCACTCAGCAGATAAATACATTAGCTCACCTAAGGAATCATTAATATTTTTCAATCACATAAAACAAACATGAATGTCTGAACAAAACCCAAGAGACAGCCAATTAGGAATAGCACATGGAACATGTTGAAAAAAATCACAAATGAATGTTATTTACAGAACAAAAAGGGCCAAGAAAGAAAAAATGGATCATGCCAACAGTTCTGGAAACAAAGAGGACTTTCATGTTCATATCTGCAAACATGAGGGATATCGAACAATATTTAGCAATTCCTGTTTCATCTACACTGCTCTATAAGAAAAGTTGTACCTTACTCTTGGTCTAGTTTCTACCCACATCTGTCAGAACACATAACTCCAAGCCCCTCTCTCTTCTAAAGTAACTTCAGTGTCCTTGCTTATATACAGAGTCTAGACTATAGCGTTTCTGGGGACAATTCTATTCCTAATTTACTACAAATGAACTAAAATAATTTTTGTGGAAGTAGTACTGCTTTTAAGTGAACCAGCCTAAACGAACCAAGCCAGTGGCTTGATTTAAATAATTTTGCAGTAGAAAATGATATTCCTGAGATGTTGCTACTCTAGCATGTAAACAGATTTTGTTTTGTGGAGAGGGAGGGGGAGGGAGAGAGAGAGAGAGAGAGAGAGAGAGAGAGAGAGAGAGAGAGAGAGAGAGAGAGAGAGAGAGATGCTAAATGCATCTATTTTGTCCTTATCTCCACATGTCATCTTTGAAGAATGAGAAAAACATCCCCAACTGAGTCATTACACATTTCAGTTTGATTCAATTTCACTTCCCACAATTCTGCCTCCTGACTCCTCCCCTCCTACCCCCTTTTCATTTTTGTTTGGTTTGGAGTGTGGGCTTAATGCCCAGCTATCCTAGATGAGAACACTTAAAGGAGTATCACAAGCACTGAGGGTAAATCTATTGAACGAGGGTCTTTAACTATGTGGTTTCCTTAAAGGGAAAGGTTGGATCAATAGGATCAATATGAAAGGTTTCCCTGGCCCTGCATAAAAGGGTAAGGGCTTCTCTTTTCACTGGTTTAACTTTACTCTCTGACAAATGCAAATCAATGGATCTGTGTTTACAACAGATTCCCTAACAGACCCAACTTGGGTAAAGCCCAGAGCCTCACCATGGGGGTGGGGAGTCCAAGCTTGTCTCGGGGGATGCTCTAGGGCAGAGCTTAGAGCTCAAGGTCCTGGAGGATGGAGTGGGCTTGCTGCCTCCCCCCATCTCCCGAGGATCCTGCTGCTGCCGCCTGTGGTCTCTCCAAAGAGGACTGAAATAAATGGAGTGCCAAACAGGTTCCTCCAAGGATGTCTCAACCCAACATAAATATAAAGCCCAAATTCCTAGGATCTGGTGAGCCAGTCAACCTTGTTTCCTACCAATATAGATTTGGGAGGTTGACTACACAGAGGATGCTGGAGTGGGATACCTACAATTGGAGCAGCCCAAGTGTTTGAGCTCTAGAATGCTCCTTCTGCCCTCTCTCAGGCAGTAACTGGCTCTCTTAGCTATTACCAGGGAAACCACTAAAACTGTGGGTTCTTTCCCCCTTAATTTTACCTTTCCCTTTAAAAATGTGATGCTTTCCAGAAATTACATGGCTTCAAGTCAATACCAGTTACAGAGAAATTATTTTTCTTCCTGCAGGAGAAAGTATATGTATATTTGATTACACGAGCCAAAGTCCAATGCTGATTAAATTACGTTGGAGGTGTGCTTCCAACCCAAACAAAGTCTGCTTTCTACAGAAGAGTAATGGATCTTCAAATGGCGAAAGAGGCGCCAAGGTGGAATGCAGAGCCTCCCTTCCCTCTGGGACAATTTGTGTGGGACAGTTTTTCAATAACAAATGTCCACAGCTTCTAGGAATCCTGCTCCTCCAGTGAGACTAGCTCTGTCTGCAGAGCCCCTAGCCTACCTCCCTGCCTCGCCCATCTGTACCTTGTCATGCATCAGATGGGCTGAGTTATCCAATCAAACTCCCTAGCTCCTCCCTCTCGGGCCCTACAAAGACCTATGCACATTTCTCAGCGTCATTGCCTGGAGTGAGTCTTGGAAATGAAAAAAGCCTTTCCTGAAAGCACTGGAGTGTGTTATAGGAGGATGGACTGGGTGACGAGCGGTGATGATGGGCCTGGCCCACCTTGAGCAGGCCCTGTACCTGATAGCATAAATGACTGCTGGGCTCTGACACAATGGTCTCCTCCTACCAAGAAAAGTATCCCCTTGGAGGAAGCAACTTTCCCTGGGTCAGGAAAAGCACAAGTTTCTGAGATGGTTGGGGATGAGGATAATCCAGAGTCTGTAGATGATGTTTAAGGCCCAGGGTTCCTCAATATTCACCCTTTTCCCCAGGGCCCTTTATCCAGACAATTATTTCTATTTATTCCCTCCTCATTTCCCTTCCTTTGGCAAGAACCCAGAAACTAAATCTCTCTGCTTCTCCTCGGAGGTTTTCATTCCTCCAGGGATACCCTGACATGATACCACTTTTCCTCAAGACAGTTTCTGCCAACACCAGCCACCAGCGTAGTGTGGTGGGGTCCAGGACTTTCTTCCTGAGAACTCTTCAACTCCCTTCCTCTGTTCTTCTTTAGAAACAGGTTCAAAAGGCCAGAAAACCAAGAGGTGACCCTAAAGTGAAGTTCTGGGTTGAAGACAGCAGGAGAGGCAGCCTCTTTTTCTCTCAGGGTTCAGGCCTGAGGCTCTGGAAGGTAAAGCCCCACCAGGGGCCCTCTTTATCTCTGGGCAGACCTGTGTCTCAAGAGGGAAGTGGGGCCTCTCTCCTTTTGGAAACACAGAGAATCCCGGGGAAGCCCATTTCCCCCTCTGCCCCACCCTCACCGCACCGTTCACCAGGAATCCAGCCCTGTTTGGGGATTTTAAGGTGGGGGTGGGGAAGAGTCTAAGACTCCACGCTCCAAAAGCCGACTCACCCCTCCCAGAACCTAAAGACCCTTCAAATGGGCATGTGAGAAGCGGCCAGCTGTCCTTCTCACCAGAAGGAAACCATTCACCCTTTTTGGTTTCTGTATCTGATCACCTGACCTAGTTCACTGCAGTTTTCAGGATGGGGTAGGGCTCATTCTGACCAGCAATCAAGGAGCTGTATCAAACCTCCTTTCTTTAAGGAAACCCACTGGTGGGAAGATGACCCCCCTCTCCAGGGAGTGGGGAACAGAAAGAAATAACTGCTTACCCTTTGCCACAAGTCAAAGCAGAACAATGAAAGATATGATTTTCCCCCCTTTCACCTTTCCTTCCTCCTTTTTCTCATTTCGTTCTTGGGGGAGGAATTTTCCCTCCTGATTCAGAACTTCTCTTGAAGGAAAAGCTTAGTTTTCTCAAATTGGAGAATTTATAATTTTAAAAAACCCAAACAATTTAGTTCTCATCCTACCCCCATCACCGCCCCAGCTCTTTCATTCTTTCATTCATTCAGTGTTCCTTCTGGGAGAATAAGCCAGGTGGCAAAGGGAGCGGCTGGCAGAGTGTGGAGGTCTCCCTGCCGGCTGGCAGGAAGGAAAAGCTTTGAAGTTTCTTTTCCAGTCGATTCAGGTGTCTCAGAGAAAACCTCTCTGAGTCCTCGTTCTGAGGGGACGTTCTCTCCGCCTTGTGGGAAGAGGACGGTCCCCCCAGTCTGGTTTTCTTATCTTTCTGCCCCAGCTGGGGTAAGAAACAAAATTCTTCCCTGGTTGACCCAATTAGACCAGAGCAGAGCAGGCTACTCTGAGGGATGAAGCCCCAGCCATCATCACTTGGGCCTCATTTAATTGTCCAACTAATGCATCGCTGTAGAAAGTCTGCGAATGGGAACATTTAAAGCGATTGTTCTTTTTTAGCGAAAACAAATACGGATGGAGGGGATCCGCGGGTCCGAAAGCTGCGAGGTTAGTAGGCAGCTTTAGAAACATGGCTTCTATGTCATACCAAGAGAAGACCAAATTTCCTGGCTAGTTTCAGTGGAAGAAGATGAGTTGCCCTGGGCCCTGTTAGACCAGACGCGGGCCACATGGGGAGCAGGTGAAGGCCCCTCGAGAACCAGAGGAATGGGAGGCCTCAGGCGCCGTCCCCCGCACCGCCTGCGCGATGCCAACCACCCGGAGAGTCCGCAGCGGGGGCGCAGAAAGCGGCCTGCGCGCGCGGGGATTGAGGGAGACGGCTGGCAGCCCTGCGACAGGAGAAAGCCTCGGGTGGGATGTAGCGGGCCCGGGCCGCGCGGGAGCGGCGCAGCGGCCCGACCCGAGAACCCACCTGGAGCTGGGGAAGCTGCGCGACAGAAGAGCCGCGGAGAGCAGCAGCTCTGCGGAGAGCAGCGCCGCGGAGAGCTGCGCGGCAAGAGCGCCGGGGAGGAGCT
Source organism: Camelus dromedarius (assembly GCF_036321535.1). Lineage (NCBI taxonomy): Eukaryota > Metazoa > Chordata > Mammalia > Artiodactyla > Camelidae > Camelus > Camelus dromedarius. The sequence goes on along the minus strand of NC_087463.1, from coordinate 14,308,159 downwards.
GGCGAGCGCTCTGCTGGGAAGAGGGCGCCGTCGGGCTTACTGGAAACGCGCCGGATCAGGTTCCAGATCAATGAAATCTGGGTCCACACGTTTACGTTATTGTTGCCAGCATTAATGCTCTTTTAATCTTCTAAACATTATCAGCATCGATCTCCCTCCATATACACATTTGTTTGAGAAAGTGACATAACCACACGGTGGAAAGCCTGGAATAAAAATAAGTGCGCAGCCTCTCGCACCGAGGGCGCCCGCCGGCCTGGGCTACTTCTCGCGCTCAGGTTCACTACCCTCCCTCGCATCCAGCCTGCTCGGCCTCGCTCCCGCCCACTCTAATGCAAGTTAGGAAGGTGTTCTCAAGGCACCTGGGACTTGACTAAGCAGGGACTTGACTAAGCAGGGACTTGACTAAGCAAGGACTGTAGCGAGCTTTTCAATTCTTAATCCGACCTGCCAGCGGGCGGAAACACCGTGTGTTCTGTACCGGCGTGGGCTACAATCGCCTCTCCAGATCGGATCCCGAACTGTCGGGAGAGACTGGCTGAGCCGGGCCGGAAGCCAGACCAATGGAAGGGGAAAAGAGTGGTGGGCTCTACAGATGAGGCCCCGGCCCTCGGCACTCGGCCCTCGCCCTTAGGTTTAGCGCGGCCTGAGGATTTCCCCTGGCGCCAAAAGGAAATGCGCACGCACGTGGTGCCCCTGGCAGGGGCCGCTGCGTACTGCCCTGGCCACTCTCCGCCGCCGCGGACATCAGGTGGCCCAGACGACATCTCGTTGGGTTGGTTAAGGGCCCACCGCTGTCTCACAGTGTTGGCCCCAGATTGGCCGCTGAGAGCAGTTGTCTGGAGAAGGCCGGGCGTCTGTCTGTCAGGCTCACCGGAGGCAGAAACCTCGGCAGGGTATGTTGTCGGGGGCTCTGCTTTGTCTTGCGGGCGTAGGAGGAAACCACTCTCGCTATCGGGCCTGGATCTTCCTCCGCAAGACGCCCATCCAGTTTCTTGCCTGAGTTCTCTCCGTCCCTCCTAGTTCGTGTTTGTGCTTGGTTCAGAGTCTTCTTGGGCTCAAAGCCTTAGAGGGTTTGTGCTCCAACCAAGGGAGTTTGTCGTTGCCGCTTCCTGCCCTTCGAGAACCAGCCCTGGGGACCGACAAAGAGGCCCAACCCGGCGCGGTTGCAACCACTTGCTGCCCTCACCACCCTTTAGGAATGAAGTGTGTACTTGGAGCCCATTTCTCCTAAATCTAATGTTGGAGCAATCTGAGTTTCCCCGACATCTTCTCCGTTACCCTTTGAAATGCTATCCGGGGCTGTGGATACGCCGAGGCGGTGGGCAAGGAAGAAAGCCGCGGAATGTGGCTGGGAGAGGAGACGAAGGACCACTTCTATTGTGACCGAGTGTACTTCTCCTAAGGGTGAGGTTGCCGATGCTGTCCCAAATCAGACATCTTAATTCTGCGGTGCCTCAAACTCCTATCTGCTTAGGCCTCTGGGGGCCCCGAAATGAGAAAGAGAAAGGGGGGGAAAAGGAGACAGAGATAGATAGAGATAGATGGACCTGGTCTCGGTGAGATGAGGGGGCCAGCCGGTCTCTGCGAGGCGTGTACCTGGGAGTCAGGTACAGCAGTCCTGTGGGTTAAACTAGGCTTGTTTAACCCTGGGAGCCTAATGGCGTGCTCCCTCAGCAGCATCCGGCGGGATTCCGATCGATACTCCTAGAGGAGAAGGCCTCAGCTTTTCTTCTCCATTTGCTTCTGTCTCCTAGCGCTTCTGAGCACATAATACCTACTTACCAGTCCCAGCTTCTGCGTCAGTGTCTGAAGAGACTGATCTACTGACCCCAAACTGAAAAGACTCCTATGTAATAATAACCACTCAACACACTTGTAGTTGCTGATAAAATGGCCAGATAAAAAGGCTAAAGCTCTTGTCCCTTTTCAACTCGGGGTAATAAAACAGACACATATTTGAATACTTGAGCAAAGCAGGGTCCTTGGCAGGAAATTCCCACTTGCTGAAGGAGGCTTTCAGTCTCCCGCTGAGGGGGCTTTCGTGCTCCTGCTCTGAAAAGCCCCGGTGCTGCCCAAGGCCAGCCTCTGAGGAGTGACCCTGGGAGTCTCCCATGGTGGGTGGTGGGACCGGGGACCCCCTGCTCAGGTGATGCCACACTCTCCCTCACCCCAACAATGCTTGAGGCCATTGTAAAAGCTGTTGTAAAAGTGCATCAGACCAGCTAATAGGCAAAGCATTACTTTCCACATCACTTTCAGACACACACAGGCAAAAGGCACCTGTTTTTAAAAAGCTCCGTCCTTTGCCCGGCAGGCGTGAGGGGGCGGCAGTGATCTGAGATGGGCTGGAGTTGAATAGCTGTCATCCTGCCTTCAACTGTACTCCAGCCCCACTTCCCCAAGACCAACTGCTAAATTTCTTAAGGCTGCCTGTACCCAGAAATCCAGCTCTCGCTAGAACTCACCTGAGAGGAACCAAGAACGTTTTCCGGAGCCTAAGACAAAGGGGTACTACATTGTTCAGAATTGTCAGTAAGCTTCCAGTTTATTTTTCACTGCTCCTCTCTATTCACTGCTTAATCTTTGCTAGGAACCAAAAGCAATCAGAGAAAACTGCAGAAGATGAAGAGTAAGCTAAATTTGGAGAAAGATAAAGGTGGTTTCTAAATCCATGCAAAACTATCTGGAGCCCCAGATTTGGGGAAGCTCTGAGGGGAAAACTAGTTTTCTTTACCTTTTCAGATCAACACTGCGAGATTACTGACTCGAGATTGGAATCCTCCAACAGTGGGCAAAGGCGGAGTCTGTCAGAGTGGAAACGCCCCCTCCTCAAGCCTGGGCGAACACGCTGCCTGTCACAGCCCCAGCCCTGTCGGGCGTCGGTAGAATGCACCTCATAAGCCAGGCTCAGCGGTGCGAGGAAAGCCCCGGGGAGCCAGAGAGGAAGCCTGAGCTCGCCTCTCCAGAAGCGCGTTGTGTGCCACAGGCTCGCAGCCGCGCGAGACCCCACTGTCCGCGCCAGTGTAAATCACTGCCACCACGACTTGTCCCCCAGATAACCTGACGATCTGAAGAGGTAGCCCCAGTCCAAAAGAAGCTGCCCATCCTGGCTTGCAGTCGGGCACGTGAGTCCTCCCCAGTGGGGCGCCTGGACACTTTGCCCTTCTCGGCCCGCGGCTGGGTCCTGGGGGCAGCGCAAATGCCACGCGCACCGCGCTGGGTCTGTGCGCAGAAAAGCGCCCAACTGTGTGCCAGTCACAGCCACGGCTGCGTCTTTCTCGCTCCCGCCGCCCACACAGGTTTCTGCGCTCCTAGAACAATAGAGGGCTGTACCTCGCGGCTCGGCCGCTAGAGGAGGCACAAAGAGCCAAGCCCGCTCCAGAACAATATAGCCGGCGCGTCGCCCAGTCCCCTCCCGCCGGCCGCCGGCCCTCCCCGCCGCCGAGCTAAGCGCACGATCAACGTCCGCTTAACGCAAAGGCGGAGCCTGTAGCCCACGGCCAAGATGCGTTAACTAACCTGCATCTTAATTTGTCAGCACCGCTTCCCGCGAGCTCCTAGCCTATCCCGGAGGCCAACCAAACCTCGGCAAATCCCAGCAAACGCTGGGAGCGGGGCAAGGGCGGCCGGCGAGTAAGGCAGGGAGCTCTCCACACTCGTTTCTCCTCTCTTGTCCTCCCAAAGAGGTAAATGTGGCATTCCCGACCTTCATCCTTGCACCTTCCCCTCACTGTGGGCAGTGACACGGGACTGGCCCAAGCCCGCTTTCCGTCAGAAAGTGCCCCCGCTAATGTCAAGGCCAGAGATGGGCTCGGAAGCGCTGTTGTAGCCTGGCTACACGTTCTCCGCCTGGGCGAGCTGTGACTCTTGTCAGTGACCAAAGAAGTTTGCCTCATATGGTGGGTCGGAGGAGAGCAGAAAGATCTTTTTCCCTTCTGTAGAGCAAAGCACCCCCCACCCCTCCACCGCAACTACCTCCACATAGGGAGACTAGGCAGCCTGGTAAACTGAAGTGTATTGTCTAAGCAAGAGTTCAAGAGCACAGGATTTTGAATAAGGGCAATCCCCCATCTCTGTGAATCCTGGAAAGAGAAGCTCCTAGCTGACACCGCATACCCCCATTTCGCCTCCCACAACTGGATACGCGGTTGGAAAGAGGGCAGAGTTGGCACGTCGAGCAGAGTGCGAGTGAAATGGGGGCGGGGGTCGGCCAATGAAGCTCGGGAGACAAGGAGGTAGGAAGGAAGAGAAGTAAAGAAAAAGGTGAAGGGGAAAAAAGGGAGAAAAGAAGAAAGACAAAGAGAAAAACGAAACGGAAGAAGAAATATAGTACAGAAAAAATAAGAACTGTGGAGGAGAGAGGAGCAGAGAACCAAGAGAAGTGGCTAGGCGCGCTCACCCGGGGCCACAGGCACCCCGGAGCCCTCTCCCTGCAACCTAACTCCAGGCGACCCTCTGAGCTTACCTGCCAGGCGTAAGGCAGACATGCGCTGGAACTCGGGCTCCTGCAGCCACTTCCACATCCTGCGGAAGGTCTCCCTGCCAGATTTGAGTTTACTCCACGGTTTCGGGTTCCGGAGCAGGTCGGAGAGAGTCCCCTGAGACCGGCACAACACCCTCTGCGCGAAGATCGCCTGTGGGATGCTGTAGCGCTTCAGCTCGGCGGTGATGCGCTGGGCCACCTCTTTGGTGTTGATCTCCTCCAGCTGGCCTGATGTGGCCACTTGCGATCCCGAAGAGGACGAGGGTGGCCTCTCGCGGCTGGGCGCCAGCACAGGCCCATGGGACTGAGCGTGGCCCGGGTGGTGGAGGCCGTTGAGGTGCGACATCATGGCCGCGGGCGGGGTGCCCAGGCCGCGGGACAGGTGTTGCTCACCGCGGGTCAGCATGGCAGTGTGGTGCGCGTCGAAGTTGGGGCTGAGCATTTTGTCGTGGCCAGGGGGCCCGTAGTTAGGCAGGCTCTGCTGCGCGTTGTGGAGGCCGCCCAGCCCATTGCCCAGCGGTGTGGCGGCCAGCGGGGACAGGCTCTGGCTCATGCCAGGCATCTCCTTGTAGGGACTGTAGAGGTTGTTCATGGCCGGAAGCCCGCGCTCGTCGCGCATGAGAGTGAAGCTGCCGCTGACGTTGCCTGACAGGCGCTGGTGGTGGTGGTGGTGGTGGTGGTGCGGGTGGTGGTGCGGGTGCGGGTGGTGGAACTTGTCCGAAACGGTGGAGATGGGCGGCAGTGGCTGGAGCGGTGTCAGCGTGGTGTAGGTGTTGCTCATGCCCATGCCGGGCGGGGACGAGTCGCAGGACATACTCATGGCGTGATGGAGCGGGATGGAGAGCTCGGGCCGGTAGTCGCCGCCGTCCAGGATCGAGGCCATGCTAGTGACCATGGCCGAGCGCGACGCCGCCGCCGCTGCCGCTGCCGCCGTGCCCAGCTCCTGGTGCGCCGTTGGCGGCGGCGGCGGCGGCGGCGGCGGCGGCGGGCCCCGCAGCGAGCCTGCCGCGCCGCGGCCCGCGTGGTGGGGGCTAGGGCTGGCCAGCAGCTCCTGCTCATGGCCCGGGCCCCCGCCGCCGCCCCCGCCGCCCCCGCCGCCGCCCCCGCCGCTGCCGCCGCCGGCCGGCCCGTGCAAAGTGCCCAGACTTTCCATTGTCAGCTCCGGGTTCATGGCGCAGCCTTCTAGGTCTTTGGTGAGGCATCGATAGGCGTTGTAGGCAGCCTTCATTCAGTCCATCGGGGCCCGGGGGCGGCGGGGGCGGCGGGGGCGGCCGGCGGGCTGGCGAGGCGCGCGTGGCGGAGCTCGGCCGCGGGAGCGAGGGGGGGCGCGGGAGTGCGTGAGTGTGTGGAAGAGGAGCGTGAGTGGGGGTGTGCGCCCCAGGCTGCGAACGGGCGGGCGCGCCCGGGGTGGGGGCGGGGTGGGGGCGGACGGGGCGTGCGTGCGGGAGAGGGGAGGGGGCAGGGAAGGAGGAAGGGATCACCGGGCCCCGCCGCTCGGGCCGGCGCGCTGCCTCGCCATGTCCGAGCCCGCTCCGGCGCCGACGTCTTCTGTTTGGGTGAGCGGGAGCTGTCCAGAAGGGCTCTGCCGCTCGCCGGGGCAGCCAACCTACCCTCCCGTACCCGGGGCGGGGTAGTGCCCGATGGGCGCCGCGAGCAGCCACTCCGCGGCCGTGGCTTCCCTCGGGGGCGGGCCTCCTGCGCTCAACTGCCAATGGCTGGTGAGGGGGCGCGGCCGCACGTTTCATGTTTGGCTGACGGCTCTGTGCTTTTTTTTTTTTTATTCCTCCTTTGCTACAGGAATCAAACGTCAAGGAGAGGGAGGGAGGGGAAGAGTGGGTAGTGGGGAGAGAGGGGATAGTACGAGCGAGGGAGAGAAATTACATTAAAGATGCTGCTCTGTCTCTCCGGAGCTGCTGCGATCTGGGGAAAAGGGCATTTGCTTCAGTTCCCTTCGCTTCACCCCAAAGCTTTTCTGGAAGCTAGTAAGCCAGGAGGAAAAGACTCCAGCTACATGCTGGTATAAAAACAAACACAAATCTTCTAACAAGCCACTGCCCAAGGGTCCGTAGCTGGGAGCCAGTAGTTTAGCCTTTTAAAATACAGGCGCTAATGTATTCTAATGCAGGGTAAATTCCCGAGACTGGGGAGTGCATAATCCACAGAGCGAAGCGAACTCCAGCGCCCTCGCCGCCAGCGAGCTTCGGCCGGCAGACGCAAGCCCACCCGCGGTGCGGGCCGCGGTAATGCATGCAAAGTTAACACAATAACATCATTTAATTACCCAGCAAGCCCATAAATCTCTCAGTTATGAGCCTTCAGAAGGGCCCTGCTAGATTGCAAAACAAAATTAGAACTCCAAGAGCTGCGGTTTCAAGGTGACCAAGTGCTTGCCGCGCGAGCGAATTGGAAAGAAGAGGTGGGGTTGGAGGGGGGGCAGTGCACATCATGGTTGTTGCAGATGCCAGTAGTGAACAAACTTCTGGGGGCAGGGAGTATGTAAACCGTCCAGGTCGTTACCCGAGCGGATCTCCTCTCTCTCTCTCTCTCTCTCCTCTCTCCCTCCCCCTTCCTCCCTCCCTCCCTCCTCCCTCCTTACCTCTCTCTCTCTTTCCCTTTCCCCCCTCGCCTACCCCCTTTCTAGAATCACCGGAGAGGAATGCCCCAGGTTAGACTGTGGGTAGATGACACGGAGCCGATATCTATACGTCCAAATCTTGTTTCCGAGAAGACCAGACCTCTGGCGAGTTTCAGAAACCGCAGCTTGCTTGAAAAGTGCACCTTCATCTACCCACGATTTGCGTTGTTTAGTAAACCGGGTCTGCGACTGGGAGTGGAACTGGGGTAGAGAGAAGGTGGGGATTTCTGCGGCCCGGGTAGGAGTGGAGAGGTCGTTGAAGAGAGCCACTCGGCATTGAAAGCCTTACAAGTAACAGATTCTGCCAAAGCAGGTTGCGCTCTGTTTGCCTCCGAAGATTCAAGCTAGCTGAGGTTGCGCAGATGTTGCCTTTGTTTAAAGAGACAGTAATTAAGGACAGGGTGGACATAAGTTTGAGAAGCGTGACCTATTTTCTTTTGATCAGCTGTCAAAAGAAGAGCAGGGGGTCTCCTTAAGACAGCCCCCTCCAACCACTTACAGCTGTTAGAGAAAACTTGATAAGAAAACAAGGACACAGTCTGGAATATGCCTTCCTGGCGCTAGAGAAAGATTTAATTTATTTGGAAAACAGTTCTTAGTCTCGGTGACCTTTTATGGCTGCCCTCCTCTCTCTTCTAGCTACAGAGCAAAAAAAAAAAAAAAAAATCCACCTCTACTACCGCATCATCCTGCCACATGAATGTACGGTGACACTATTTATAGATCAACTTTATTGAGCTCAGGCCAATACCTTGCCAATTATTCTTTCAAATAGCTTCTTCTCTATGATATCAAAGCCTGTATAAGAAAGTGGACGATCCCCTGCTTTGCTAGACATACTTTTCTAGCTTCTCATGTCTTTAATGTCACAATACTAGACAGGTAAAATCACTGTTTTCTGTTTCTCTAACATTCCTCTCTCCCTCACCCTCTCCTACTGTCTCTCTACCACTCCGCACCTTAAATATGGTGGCTGGACATTTGAGATAACTTGAAACAGTTAGTGTATGAAATACACGCCGAGTTGAACAAAAGTTCACAAGAGTGCAACCTCCTGTTGGTCCAGGAGTGCTCAGAAACTGAAATAGGGCAGGAGACGAGCAAGGCAGGGGAAGAGTCTGTCTGATGTGCCCCAGTGCTGAATGAAGGCTGCCTCCTCTGCCCTGGCTTCAGGCTCAAGGAGTTGCCAGTGACCCCTGGCTGGGACATTGGGGTAGGCAGTACCTCCTATAGAAATCTAGGCATATAAATTGCCATTTAAATAATTTTTCAAAATGATAAACTCATTTACCAGGCCACCAAGATAAATCTGCTCCTAGATATTGCATCTTGGTGTGCCTGGGAGCAGTCACGTGCTGGGGAGTTGAAAGGTGAGTTGCATATTCTCGCTGCCCTGCTTCCTCCCTCCCTCCTCCCTCCCTTCCCCCTTCCCTCGATCAATATTGGCGATCTCAGGGAAATCATGAAATCGTATTGGCTTCTTTGTGTATAATTTCATTGGGCTAGATTAAAGCAGATTTTCCACGTTGTTTTTCTAACAGTGGTTTGAGGTTTTATATTTCAGCCTAAATCCTATTTAAAAGAAAAATTAATGTGCTTGTTTAGTCAGCATCCTAATGTTTTCTGAATTAGGTTTGCACGTTTTCATCCTTTCTTTCTAAACAGGAAAAAATATTTAGTATCTACTTGAAGAAAAATGTAAGAATATCAGTACTAATAAGATTTTCAAATATGTTTTGAAATGTCTTTGCTTTTTTTTCTACAGTTCTTCAAGAAAATAAAAAGGAGGAGTTGCTTTTTAACTGCCCCTTGTTTAGCACACATGCTCTAACCTTCAGAAGTTCTGGTACTCAGAATTTTTTTCTTTTAATTTGAAGTTACACTCCTATTCCCTCTGACCGTGTAGAAGTGTGATAGTGGGAGTGCTCCTTCACGACTATCAGAATCGCGACAGACAGTTTCACCAGCCATTATACCAGAAGCAGGATATTCGTTTCTTAGAATACCACATCGGCAGCTCCAATTTTCTTCACGATCAGACACTTAAGTGGGTCTAAAGAAGCCTGTGAGTAAAAATGCAGCTTCGGCAACAAATGTAAGCTGTTGTACTGTAAAAGAAAACAAATCTGAATTTGAGTTAGCAAGGGCAGGAAGAGGCTGGAAATTTTTACTGTCGGAGCTTTTCATACGTGTTTTAACGTGAATTTTTTTTTTTTTAGGCTCTGAGAGGGAGAGAGAGGAGAACGTTCAATTAAAACAGAGACTCTATAAATTATTCACAGAAAAAAAAATAAACAGACCACAAGTAAACCCAATCTGGATATGGGGCCCAACCAGCTCTGTTTTCACTAAACAACAGTAACCTTAGCCCAAAACCCAGGAAGAGGGGGGCTGCTTATTTCCACCCAAATGTTCAAAATCCTGAAGGTTTTGTGTTGGGCAGAACACATTTGTGCTGCAACTAGGTTTATCAGAGCATTACAAAAAGACATAATGGTGGGTTGATTTGGACTATTTTATTTTTGTCCTTCCCCAAACCATCTGGCGTGTGAGTGTAGGGGTATTGATCAGGATCTGTGAGCTGCAGACCCCATGCCAATCCATAGCGTTTCTGGCAATCAGCGTCGCCTATGAATTGCAGCTGTCTGTGCAGCTCCTGAACACAGAAATCTTCAAAAAATAGTCCCCCCCTTATCAAACACATCTTCCGTTCAGGGGTAAGTCAATATCATTTCTTTGTCATTCCGTGAGCCAGGATTATGCAGGAGAAAGTTTTTGTTGTCTGTCGTAGCTGCTGCTGTGCATCCCCCCCACCTTTTTTTTTAAAGGAAGGAGAGCAATTTTCTAGCTATTGAATGGTAATGGTTTTCCAGAAAGGCCTCAAGCGTTTGTATGAATCGGACAACAAATGGTATTTCAATATTGTGGGGGAATTTTAAGACTAGGGAGAAATTCTTATGTTGCTATACACAAATAAAAATAGTGATTATAGAGGGTTCCTTTTAATGACGGAGAATTTTCTCCCCCATTCTCGGAGCCCCAGGTGATGAAGACACCGCAAGTCTGTGATTACACTTGCAGATGGACGGTGGGTGCTGGTGGCGGAAAAGGAGCCTTCCGAGCTGTGGCTCTGTTTGATATCTCCATTAGCTGCAGTTTTCTGCTGCCTGAAAGATCGTGCTGGTCGAGCATAGGCAGAAGAAAACTAAATTTCAAGCCCAGCCCCACTAACTCCCTTCTGTCTCTCAGCTCAGAAATTCACCGACACTTCTCAGATTCCAGGTGAATCAAGGAAAGTTAAAACAAAAAAAGTTTGCTAGGTAGTGAGGCCGAATATGTTCTTTTCGCCTGCTTCTGGCTCTGCGTGGATGTCGTTAAAATCGAAAACGCCGTGTTACTTAGAAGAGCTGGCCCAGGACTGCCCTTAACTTCTCGACGGACAAAGGGCACTTTGCGCCAGGATCGGGGAAGCGGTGGAGTTTGTTAGCGTTCATCCCACCCTCAGCTAGCCTCTTAGGGAAAGAAAAACGAAGCTCCCAGAGCCCTCCCCGCCGAGGGGAGCGTTCTATTGGAGCCAGCCCCGCACCTGGATTCGAAGGTGGGGAGCAGCGCCGAGGCGCGAACCCAGCGGGAGCCTGGGCCAAATCCACCCAACCTCAGTAGTCCGGGCACGGGGAGTGGGCGGGCTTGGGGGAGGGGAGGGATGGAGCGAAAGAGCACTGGCACCTGCTCCTGGGGCGGTGAGTCTGGAGAGGCAGCGGCAGTCGGAATCCCAGCTCCGCAGAGCGAAGCTTCGTGCGTGTCCACCTGCCTAGTTTTAAAGAAAGCTTAGGACTAGGTCGGCCGACCTTGATCGTCCCCCTCCACTCCCACAGATAGGGGACTGAGGGAGTTTTGTGTTTTCAGGGACACAGACACGTACACGTTTCTGTCCTCCTCTCTCCCTGCCCTCTCTGGGGTCTCCGGCCCCCTCGTGGGAGGAGTCTGCGCAGAAGTCGGTGCCCCGGGCCTCGTATCTGGACTGGAGGTGACTGTTGCCAGGGATGGGTGCCAGGGTTTTAGCCCCTGCCAGAGAACTTTTCTTCCTTCGAATTCGGGGCCCACAACAGAACCCTCTCTGGAGGCCCCTTCCAGTTGTTTCTGATGCTGCTACCACAATAGGAGCTGGTGGGAGAACAATGAAAATGAAACTCAAAAAAAGTGAAGAGAAATTTGAGATTCGAACCTGTGAAGATCAGAGGGCTGCTGCTTCTTTTTCGGTGGGAGTAGTGGGGCGGGGCGTGGGGCCGCGAACATGGTTTCACAACTACGAAGCTTTCCTGCACCCACAAAAGAAAGTTGAGATCTTTAAGAAAGCAACTTAGACTGAAAACGATGAGGAATTTTCTTAACGGCCTTCAGTTTCTGTCCCGTTATCTCTCTCTACAAAGCCCTGAAGTCTTTATTTTGTGGATCTGCAGTCTCATTTTCTTTTTACAGTGGGTTTCCAAAAGTACAATTCAAGTATACTTAAAGTTCTCCTCTCCTCCAGTTGTCACCCCACAAAAGAAAAACTGGCGTGAGGTCCTTTTGTTCAGGTCAACTTGTGCGTGAAATCTTTTTGTTGTCCTTTCAAAAGGACGGCAAAAAGTTGCAGTTGATTTTAAAAAGGACAAATTTAACTCTCTGAAAGTGGAGCTGTTTTCAAGTTGCTTTCAGACACTAAGCACGGGCGTTGCTTTTTATTACCTTAAAACGATCATTTATTTGCTCTGGATATAACCATTTCCCCCCCAAATTGTTTAGACATTAACGCAAATACCTGGCACTTTCCCTCTCTATGAAAATGGGAGCAAGAGTTAAAAATCTTTCTGCATAACTTCAATTGCCTAGTTACCGTTGAATTAAAAAAATGTACTTACAGAGTATTAAAAAAGTTGGCCAGGTTTTAAACTTGAGAAATACTATTTTCGATTTCAAAAGATGTTTCTGTTGGAAAACTAAGAAAACTAACCGAGGGGTTTAACATATATATGCGAATGAGAGCACTTCTTTAAAAAAAAAAACCACATGATGTATTTATTCTTTTAGATTCCTCCGGTATCAGCTTCCAAATATATTAAATAAATAAGTGAATCTGAGCTGATCTTTCAAGGTAATACGATAAAAAATATAATAGAAACCACACTCGGTTTATTTTAGGAGCATCTTTGGAATATCGCTTCGATGCCACTTTTGAGAAATTTCGAACTGTTTCTCTTCTAAACGGGTTAAGAAAAACCAACTCTGGCCGACCGCAGGGTTCAGGGGCGGCCGTTCGGTAAGTGTGGGGGCCGTGCTCGTTCGAGGAGCGGAAGACGGTCCCCGCGGGCCACGCGACCCAGCCCCGGGGCCGCGCCTGGCCCGGGCACAGGTGGTTTGGCTGCTTCTAAAAAAGCCAGGCTCCGAGGGCGTCCCGCCGCCGGGGTTTGGAGAGCGATGCCGGCGGCGCTCCTGACTCCGGGGAGACCTGTTGGCCACAAGGAAGCCGTGTTTGCGCCGACCGGCCGGCGCGCCGCGGAGGCCTTCGTCGAGGCCGCGGGCGCCAGTGGCCACCAGTGGCCACGAGCGGCTTCCCTGGTCCGCCGCGCCCTCGAGTTGCCCTGGTCCAGCCCTCCCGGCCCCACCGAGCCCGGCGGCCCCGGGGCCCGCGCCCAGCCGCTTCTCGAGGACGGGGCCGCGCGGTCCCACGGCTCAGGGGCGGAGGGAGCCGGCGGGAGCCGGCCGGGATTGATGTCTAAATCAATGCCGTTTCTAGGCGCTTCTCTGTGCTCCTCTCCATCTTCCTCAAAGGCAGATCGCTTCTCGAGGGTGCATTTCTTCTCCCTTCGCAAAGTCAGCGAGAGGAGGGAGTCCGCGCGAAACCGAAACCGCAGCCCCATGCGAGGCCCCTGACTGGTGGGGGATCTGAAACGTGGAGGGAAATTGCGGAACTGGTAGCCGGGCCTCGGCGGAGCCTGCTCGTCCCTCCTCATCCCCGGTTCTCCCCAGGCTGACACCCTGCTTGTTCCCCACAGCGGAGCTCCTGCTTCCCTCGGCCGCCCCGACAAGGGCCGCACAGTCAGCCGAGACACAGGGCGAGGCCTGGCCCCTGTCCTCTCTCCCAGCTCCCAACTGGGCCCCCAATTTGACAGGATCTGAAGAAGAGACCCCTAGTCTCGGACGCCAAACCCGGCCCTGCTCAGGCAGGCCTGGCTGCTTCTGATTTAATTCACTGATGAATTAGACAGCTGCAATTGTGAAAAATCAGCGGACACTATTGATTCCCGGAATGAGCAGAGGGTGGGGAGGCCGCGGGGCGCGGGGGAAGGGAGGGGAGTCGGCTCCGGCCCTCGGGTGACCCTCGATCCGGTGGCCTCGCCCGGCCCCGGCCCCCCGCGGAGCACGCGGCCGGGTCCGGCCACCAAGATTCAAGCTCCCCTCCACGCTCTAGGCCCGGCGGGGCGCGGGTGGCGCCTGACGTAGCCTCTTGAGGAGAAGGGGAACTGGGGTTCCCCGGGGGGCCCCCGCGCCAGCGCCAGGGAAGCATCCCTCCCCTGCCCTTTGTTTCCTTGACGGGAACTGAAAACTGAAAACAAAGGGCAGGGGAGAGATGCTCCCCTGGCGCTGGCGGCCCCCCCCCCCCCCCGGGGAAAACCCAGGCCCCACGCGGCTCCCGGGCCAGGCGCCCGCGTCCTGGAGGCGGAAGGGCGGGCTAGGGGCGCTTCCGGTCCCGCACGCTGCGGCGAGGGGGCCGAGTGCGGCCGCTGCCGGGCTCCAGGCCCCGCCTGGCGACGGTCCCGGGCTCCTAGGGCCGCGCGGTCCCCGACCCGCCGCCGTGCGACAGGCGGCCGGGCCCCCGGACACCGGCTGCTCGCACAGGCCGCCGTCCTCGTGGGCAGGGCGAACCACACTCGATGGACAATGGTGAGTTCCCGCCGCCGCCGCCCCGCCGCCGCCAGAGCAACAAGTCCAGGCGGCCCTGGGGCAGGAGCACCCTGAGGGCAGGCGGTGGATGCCCGTTTCCTCTCCTTTGTCCCAAACTGAGTCAGAAATGCGTGCCCTGAGGAGGAATGTCTGGGTGTCGTCAGCCAAGAAGTGGAAAATACATGCTAAAGAAGCCATGGTGGTTATAATTGAAACAAAAATGTAGAAGGATTTGATGTATTCAGATAGCGTACGAGAAGCACCCCCCTCCTTTTTTTGGTATCGGTATCAGAAAAGCACTGGCAGCCCGGTAGTGTTTTGGGGAATTTTACATTTTATGCCCGCGTCTTTGGCCGTCTTAAAGCCATGTGGCTCTCCATTACGATTTGAAATTATATTTTATACGACATTTTATAGGCATCACAAATTATACAGGAAATACGTAAGCAATGTAGAGCAAAAGTCTTAAAGGTATAAAGCTCCTCATTCCCAATATTTTCCTCTTTCTTTCTAAAACTACTCTTAAGTATTTCTATCTTCCTTTGTTGGAGGAATGTGTTCTTCAGACTTTATCCCGGAAAGACTTGAGCACTGGCTCCCTGGAGATCAAATATAGAGTTAGAAAGGGACCTCTCATTACATTGCCTGCTTCATAATCCATGGGCTGAGTATAGGTCACTGAACACAAAATGGCCTTTCGTCTCTTGCTTACTGAGATGGTTTAATGGATTTTGTAATGGTTTTCCAACTATCAGACTAGAGAAACCTGGTTTGCGGGCATTGTGTTCACATAAACCAAATGCAGTGCGCTTTGTCAAATACTTTACCTTATCAGCACAAATCAGTAACAAGCTATGGAATTTCATAGGACAATTTTGAAACATCGTGTTTTGAAACACCAAGTTTCAAACATGGCCAGTCATTTTCAATGTGAAAGTCCTTAAAATTTTCCATTTAAGGGCTCGGTGAAGGTTCTGAAAATCCTTTAAATAATATTCTATATACATCTGCTACAAAACGATGATATTTGATCTGGTGGCAGTTTTTAGTATTAGTCTCCTCACCATTTTTTTTTTTAAGTAGAGGATTTGGGGTAGGGGAATGAATTACGGTGCATGTCTACCTACAGTAAAGTAGAGGTGGGATGAGTGGAAACATGTTTAAGGATTCACTAACCAACCAAGATTCATATTCATATTCATATCAAGATTCATATCAAACCAAGATTACCTAGTTTCATATGATTAAAGCAAAGATTTTTGTGTTGTGAAAGGACATAATTTTTGCCTTCGAAGATGCCATTCCCTCAGTGATGAAGTGTGTCAACCCCCAGTGCACCTGGTGAGTGCCAGCTCATATCTGAAGTTTCATTTTTATAGTTCTTTTTGAAGCTATTTGTATATCAGAGTTATTCTGGGAAATTTTTAAAAATTCCTTTTATTTTCATACTTTAGTTTTCCCAGCTCTTACTCAGAATCATTTTTAGAGTTCTCACTTAATAAATTACTCGTTGCTTAAATGATACCACTGGTAGTGGTAACTAACAACACATGATATTATAACACACTTGGGGAAATTATGACTAACCCTAGTTTAGGTTTTAAAAAATTCCTTTTTTTTTTTACTTGACTCTTGCATCAGAAAGAACTTGCCGTGGTTAAATATTGTAATTTAATTCTTGGGACATGAATAGGGCAGCAACCAGGTACAATGATCAGAATATGAAAGAGTTCTTGGAAACTATAAAGTGTCATATGGAAACTTAGGCTGATGGTCAATTGATTCATTAATTTATTTGTTCATTTAAGAAATATTTATTGAATGCCTACTATGTGCCTGTTAGATAATGGTTTTGGTTGCAAGCAAGAGAAGCTGTTTTAAATTAACTTAAGTAGAAAAGAACTTCCCTGGAATGAACCAGGTAGCTCACAGGAGCAACAGGAATGCAGGAGATGCAATTTGGAAAGCAAGCAGCAACCAAGACAGAACGTAGCAGAGTCAGGGCCATGCCATTCAGGAGACGGGTCAGGCAGCCTCTGTTCCTGCTGCCAAGAGCAACTTCTAAGCTTCTCCCTATGTTTTCATGTTGCTTCTACAAGAGCCAGTTGCGGGGTGTCCTCTCCTAACACATATATCGGGCTCCCAGCTGCCAGAGGGTGAAAAGGAGGGGGCACTGCATTCTACCTATACTGAACACTTTAGGGAGTCACTTGAAAATAAGCAGATTTGAATAGTGGGCAGCGAAGAAAAAACTTCCCAGAAAGCAAACAAAAAGCATCCAGAAATATGTGACCATTTAGGTGCTGGGAATAGAACAATGAACAAGTTAGATGTGGTTCCTGCTCTCATGAAACTTATATCTTCGTGGAGTGATGATGATGACTGTTTATTTTTTGTATAAAGGAGGAAAAACAAGTTATTCAGCTCCCATCTCAAAGTAATGGGCTCAGGTTTCCCTCTATTTTTTTCTCTTGTTCTCTTTTGGGTATGATTGGATGTTGGTCAGGAGAAGTTAGAAATTACCAATTAAGGAGGTGCTGTGTTTGCTAGTGCACCACCCTCAATCTTAGGGTCAAGGGTGTGGTGGAAACAAGCTCTGGATCTGGAGGTAGAGCCCTGCATTCCAGTCCCAATCCTATTATTCTGTGTGTTTGGAGCTCCCTCCTCCTAAAGAGGCTCTCCAAAGTCTTTCCCACACTCCAAGTCTAATTTAATATGGATCCCTTTTATCAGTAGGGTCTTTTTTTTTTTTAATTGAATACTTTATATAACATTTATTCACTGCAACATATTAGGATAAAGGATTGGATTAGGATTTCCAATTTATTACTACTATTAATTTTTATTGCAGTGACTGGGTTAATTTCCTGAGGGCTTTTTTTTTTAAAGATACCCTAAGTCAAGTTCCAAGTATTTTTGAGGCTAGTAGTCTTAAAAAGCAATTTTTTTAAATTGAAGTATAGTTGGTTTACAGTATTGTGTTAATTTCAGGGGTACAGCGAAGTGATTCAGTTATACATGTATATCTGTATTCTTTTTTTTCCAATTCTTTTCCATTATAATTTATTACAAGATATTGAATGCAGTTCTTTGTGCTATACAGTAAGTCCTTGTGTATCTATTTTATGAATGATAGTGTGCATCTGTTAATCGCATACTCCCAATTTATCCCTGTCCCCCCTGCCCCTGTGGTAAGCATACATTTATTTTCTATGTCTGTGAGTCTGTTTCTGTTTTGTAAATCGTTCATTTGTACTATTTGTTTTTAGATTCCACATATATGTGATATCATATAATATTTGTCTTTCTCTGACTTGCTTCACTTAATGTGATCAACTCTAGGTCTGTCCATGTTACTGCAAATGACATTATTTCATTCTTAAAAAGCTACTTCTCATGGGATAACTTTATAATGATTAACTTCATATTCCAAAAGCATTCAGGATTCTCTTTTAAAAAAAATGAATTTTCTTTTAGTTCTAATTCCAAGTGGTGTCATTCAGGGAGTGAGTTCTGGGTTTCTTGGTTCCTATCTGTGTCTAATTTACAGACCAAGAAAGGCAGAAGGACCAGAAGACAGAGAATGAAAGAACAGAAACTGTCATGATTTAAAGTGATTAGTGAGACCAGAATTACTTTAGAGTTAAGTGATTTTTTTGGAATTTATTACACAGTTTTGACTGAAGGACTTCTTCTGAAGGAAATTTTAAGTTTCATGTGAAAAAATTATTTGACAGGGCTAAATCCTTGTTTAAACCCTGTGTTTTCAAAGTGGAACCATAGCAATATTTACTATATCATCTAAGTGTCCTGACTGGAGAGATTTGGGAACAGTTTCAAGGGTCATGTTTGACATTAGGTTTGTTACACAATGTAGGCAAACAGCAGCAACCCTGGATATTTTGTATTCTTGGTATTCTAAAAAAACTGAGTATCAATCAATGCACACGTTTTAAACCAGGGTCACTTGCCTTGTAAATGAACCCTCTGTATGGACCCGTTTTAAAAGTGAATAATCCCTTGGAAAACCAATTAATCATTAAATAAGTAAATAAATAAGCTTAAAATATTGATTTCTCTGTGTTGGGGTTGCTTATAGTAGTGGGTGGTTGGGGTGGGGTGGGTGGAGTGAAATGGGCAGTGGAAGTATTTACATCTGTGGGGGTTTGTTGGTCCATAACAGGGTAAGATTTATTTCCTTGGTTTACTCTCCCCTTCTCTATGATAATTCAAACCCTACCATCTTTTACTACCGTGTTTGTAAACTTTCTGGGTGATAGCAACTGTAAGAAATGGATTTTATGTTGCAGCCCTAGTATACATTTCAGGAAGGAAGGCATCTTTTAAAATGCCCTTTTGTAACCAAACTTAAATTTGAGATTAATTACTAAAGTATAGAGCCTTGTCTGATGGTTCTGAGCTGTGTTATTTTCTTCTCTGTGTATCATTTGTTTTTCTTGCTGCTCATTCAGTACATGTCGTCTAGAACTTGGTGTTGTTATTTGTTCATTGGCTGTTTGAGGTAGTGAGCACTTGAGGATGCCTTCCTGGAGGGAAGCCTCTAGTGGGTTGCCACAGGGCTTTTGATCCTATCTTGTTCAATATTTTTTATTAAAATCTTCACTGAAGTTTAGAAGGCGTGCTCATCAAATTTGTAGGCGACCCAGGGCCAGCAGTCATAGCTAATATACTGAAAGTCAAACTCAAGATTCAAAATGAAATATGAATGTTAGAATGAAAACCAACACAATGCATTGACCAAAGACCAATATAAGAGCCCTTTACTGAGGCTGAAAATATAAGTCAAAGGAGGCTCCTGGATTACGATAACAATGCATGTGCAAAGATGGGGGTGTTAATTTAATATACATACAAAATGATACAAAAGTATTATGCTAAATAAAAGAGCTAATGTAATTTTAGGTTGCATTAATAGAAATACGGCATATAGCTTACAAAGAAGGTAACAGTGCCCTGTACCCTGAATTGGAGGTTTATCTGGCTCTAGCTACCTCATTTTAATGTAGATATTGATAAATTGGAGATTAGCATGAGCTCTCAGGATGTCAGGGAAGAGAAAATCATACTTTATGTGGAAGAGTTAGAGCAAATGTTTAGAAGCAAATGGTGTACCTGACTGCCACTTCAAATGTTTGCCTAGCTGTCATGTGGCAGAGGGGCGGAGTAATTTTTCGTGATCCCCAGGGCAGTTAGGACCAAAGGGTAAAAGTGACAGAGGATCTGACTTTGATCCTAATAATTAAGGATGCCCAAGAGTACAGGAAAGTTGCCCCATGAAAAGTGAATTCTTTTTCCATAGCATATTCTGCAAAAGCTGAGTGACTGTCTGATTAGGATGCTATTAGTAGGGACCAGTTGAATTGGGCTGCAGGTTGAAATAGATGATCGTTGTAGTTGAATTCCAGAATTTGCTGGATTAATTATTTAAATATATCATGAATGATTTTAAGATATAAATTAATATTAATACTCAAGCTTGTAAGAACTTCTTTTTTTATTTTCATTTTTCTAATTTTATTTTTTAATTGAAGTGTAGTTGATTTACAATGTTAGTTTCAGGTGTACAGCAAAGCAAATCAGTTATACATATACATACACACATATATATATACACATTTTTTCAGATTATTTTCTATTATATGTTATTACAAGAAATTGAACATAGTTCCCTGTGCTATACAGTGAGTCTTTGTTGTTTATCTATTTTAAATATAGTAATGTGTAGCTGTTAATTCCAAACTCCTAATTTATCCCTCCTCTGGCTTTTCCCTTTTGGTGACCATAGTTTGTTTTCTATGTCCTTGGTTTTTTTCTGGTTTGTAAATAAGACTTGTATCTTTTTTTTTTTTCACATTCCACATATAAGTGATACCATACAATATTTGTCTTTCTCTGTCTGACTTACTTCATTTAATATGGTAATCTCTAGGTCCATCCACGTTGCTGCAAATGGTATTATTTCATTCTTTTTTCACTTTCTTTTGTGAAGTTTATTTCTATTTTTTTCCTTATTTTTGATGCTATTATAAATGGAATTGTTTTCCTAATTTCCTTTTCAGATACGTTGTTGTTAGTGTATAGAAACACAATTGATTTTTGTATGTTGATTTTGTATCTTGTAACTTTACTGAATCTGCTTATCAGTTCCACCAGTTTTTGTAGAGTCTGTAGAGTTTTCTACATTTGTTGATCATGTCATCTGCAAACAGAAAGAGTTCTACTTCTTTCTGATTTGGATGGCTTTTATTTCTTTTTTCTTTTTTTTTTTTTTGACTAATTTCTCTGGCTAGGACTTCCAGTATTATGTTGAATAGGAGAGGTAGGAGTGGGCATCCTTGCCTTGTTCTGGATCTTAGAAGGAAAGCGTTCAGCTTTTCGTTGTTGAGCATGATGTTTGCTGTAGGCTTTTTATAAATGGCTTTTATTGTATTGAGGTAAGTTCCTTCTGTACCTAATTTGTTGAGAGTTTTTAATCATGAAAAGATGTTAAATATTGTCAGATGTTTTTTATGCATCCATTGTGACGACCATGTGATTTTCATGCTTCATCTTGTTAATAGAGTGTATCATGATTGATTTGCATACGTTGAACCATCCTTGTATTCCAGGGATAAATTCTATTTAGCCACAGTGCATGATTTTTTAAATATGCTGTTATACTCAGTTTACTAGTATTTTTTGAGGATTTTTCATCTATGTTCATCAGGAATATTCACCTGTAGTTTTCTTTTCTTGTGGTATCTTTGTCTGGCTTTGGTTTCAGACTGGCCTTATATGATGAGTTTGAAAGTGTTTCTTCTAATTTTTCAATGAATTAGGAAGGCTTGGTATTCTCTTTAAGTGTTTGGTAAAATTCACCTATGAAGTTATCTGGTCCTAGGCTTTTCTATGTTGAAAGTTTAAACATTATTCCTTGAGTCTCTTTATTTGTCATAGGTATGTTCAGACTTTCTGTTTCTTCTTGATTGGGTCTTGGTAGATTGTATGTGTCATAAAACTTCCTCTAGATCGTCCAGTTTGTTGGCATATGGTTGTTAATAATAGTCTCTTATGATCCTTTTTATTTCTGTGGGATCAGTTATAATGTCTCCTCTTTCATTTCTGATTTTATTTATTTTAGTCTCCTCTTTTTTTTTTTTTTTTTTTTTTGCTTGGTTATTTGAGTCTTCTCTTTTTTCTTAGGCTAGCTAAGAGTTTGTTGATTTTGTTTTACTTTTCAAAAACCAACTCTTAGTTTCATCAATTTAAAAACTTTTTCTATAATCAAAATTATACTGTATAGCACAGGGGAATATATACAAGATCTTATGGTAGCTCACAGTGAAAAAAAAGTGACAATGAATATATGTATGTACATGCATAACTGAAAAATTGTGCTCTACACTGGAATTTGACACAACATTGTAAAATGACTATAACTCAATAAAAAAATGTTAAAAAAATAAAGAATTAGGATTTGAGGAATATCAGAAATTTTAATAAATCACTTTGCATAGTTGAGTAAAAAAATGTTTAAAAAAAAAGAAATGATATTGGCAAAAATACAAAGCAAATTTAAGGACTTCAGAAAAAAATGTCTTTCTATTCTCCATTTTATTTCCTTATGCTCTAATAGGTATTATTTTCTTCTTTCTGCTAATTTTGGGCTTAATTTCCTGGGATAAATGTCTAGTAGGGCAGTTGCTGGGTTGAATTGGTAGTTGCATGTTTCATTTTTTCTAGGAAACTGCAAAGTTTTCCCCAGAGTGACTGTACCATTTTACTTTCCCACTAGCAGTGTGTGAGTGACTTTCTTTACATCTTCACCAGCTTAAGTATTGTCATTATAGTTTTAATTTGCATCTCCTTAGTTGCTAATGATGTAGATCTTTTCATGCGCTTATTTGCCTTGTGTATATACACTTCAATGAAATGTCTGTTTATATCTTTTGCCACTTTCTAATTATATTGTTTGTCTTTCACTGTTGAGTTTTAAGAGTTTCTTTTTATATTCTAGATACTAGTCAGATAGGTGGCTTGCAAATAATATTCTCCCAGTCTGGTGCTTACCTTTTCATTCTCTTTCATAGGATCTTTCACGGAGCAAGTATTAATTCTGATGAAGTCCAATTATGAAGTTTTCTTTTTGGGGATCATGTTTTTGATTTCAGGGCTAAGAATGCTTTGCCTAACCCCAGATCTATTTTCTTCTCTCTCTCTTTTTTTCAGTCTGTTAGATACTTGCCAATTTTATTGGTCTGTTTTCAAAGAACTAGCTTTTTTTCAGTGATTTCCTTTGTTGCTTTTCTGTTTTAATTTCATTGACTTCTGCTCTTTATTTCCTTCATTCTGCTTGCTCTGGGTTTATTTTGCTCTTTTTTCAGATTCTTGAGGTATGACCTTAGACTATTTGAAACTTTTCCTGTTTTTTAATGTAAGTATTTAATGCTATGAATTTTCCTTTCAGCACTGCTTTACCTGGTGTTTTGATGCTTTGATATGCTACAAGTTTTGATATGCTGGGTTTTCATTTTCATTCAGTTCTATGTATTTAAAAATTTCCTTTGAGACTTTGGATGGAGTAGTTCTAAGTGTGTTATTTAGTTTAAAAGATTTCTGAGATTTTCTGTTATCACTCTGTTATTGATTTCTAGTTTGATTTCATTGTGGACAAACAACACACTCTACAATTTCAGTTATTTTAAATTGATTGAGGTTTGCTTTATGGCTCAGAATATGGTTTATGTTGGTATATGTTCCATGGATGCTTCAAAAGAATGTGTATTCTGCTGTTGTTAGGTGGTGTGTCTTATCAGTTAAATTCTGATTAGATCATGTTGGTGGGTAATATGTCTTTGCTGATTTTTTGTCTAGTTCTGTGAATTATTATGGCAGTGGTAGTGAGGTCTTCAAATATAATTGTGGATTTGTCTATTTATTATTTTAGCCCTTCCTTCCTTCCAAGCTGGTACAGAGGGGTTGTATCTTAACTTAATTAAGGCCATTTATGACAAACCCACAGCTAATATCATACTTGATGGTGAAAAGCTGAAAGCTTTTCCTGTAAAATCAGGAGTAAGACAAGGATGCTTACTCCTGCCACTTCTATTTAGCATAATATTGGAAGCCCTAGCCACAGCAACCAGACAAGAAAAAGAAATAAAATGCTTCCAAATTAGGAGGAGAGAAGTAAAACCATCACTATTTGCAGATGACATGATTCTGTTGCTTTTCTATACAGTATTAATGAACTACCAGAAAGAGAAAGCAGGAAAACAATGCTGTTTAAAATTGTATCAAAAAGAATGAAATACCTAAGAATAAACTTAGCCAAGGAAGTGAAAGACCTGTATGCTGAAAACTATAAAACATTGATGAAGGAAATTGAAGATAATATAAAAAAATGGAAATATATCCTGTGTCCATGGATTGGAAGAATTAATATTGTTAAAATGTCCATACTACTCAAAGCAACCTACAGATTTAATGTAATCTCTATCAAAATATCCATGACATTTTTCACAGAACTAGAACAAATAATCCTAAAATTTATATGGAACCACAGAAGACCTTGAATAGCCAAAGCAGTCTTGAGAAAAAAAAAAAACCAAAAAAAAAAAACCCCACAAAGCTTGGAGTTATCATGCTACCTGACATCAGACTATACTACAAAGCTACAGTCATCAAACCAGTATGGTATGGGCACAAAAACAAACACATAGATTAATGGAACAGAAATAGAAAGCCCAGAAATAAACCTATGCCCTTATGGCCAACTAATCTATGACAATGAAAGCAAGAATATCCAATGGGGAAAACACAGTCTCTTCAATAAGTGGTGCTGGGAAAACTGGACAGCTACATGTGAAAGAATGAAATTAGAACATTTTCTCACACCACATACAAAAATAAACTAAAAATGGATTAAAGACCTAAATGTAAGACTAGAAATCATAAAACTCCTAGAATAAAACATAGGCATAACACTCTTTGACATAAGTCATAACAATATTTTTTTGAATCTGTTTCAGGTGAAGGAAACAAAAGCAAAAATGAACAAATGGTACTTAACTGAAATTAAAAGCTTTTTCACAGCGAAGAAGCCACTGACAAAACAAAAAGACAACCTACTGAATGGGAGAAAATATTTGCAAGTGATCTGTCCAATAGAGTTAATATCTAAACTATATAAACAGCTCATACATTCAGTATCAAAACCCCCCCAAGCAATCCCATTAAAAAAATGGACAGATAACCTGAACAGACATTTTTCCAAAGAAGACATATGGATGGCCAACAGGCACATGAAAAGATGCTCAGCATTGCTAATCATGAGGGAAATGCAAATCAGAAGCACAATGAGATATCACCTTACACCTGTCACAATGGCTATCATCAAAAAGTCAACAAATAACAAATGTTGGTGAGGATGTGGAGTTAAAAGATAACCCTAGTACGCTGCTGGTGGGAATGTAACCTGGTGCAGCCATTATGGAAAATAGTATGAAAGCTCCTCAAAAAACTAAAAACAGAACTACTATATGATCCAGCAGTTCCACTCCTGTATATATATCAGAAGGAAAAAACCCACTAATTCAAAGAGATACATGCACCTAGTGTTCATAGCAGCATTATTTGCAATAACCAAGAAATGGAAGCAACCTAAGTGTCCATCAACATAGGAATGGATAAAGAAGTGGTATAAATATACAATGAAATATTACTCAGCCATGAAAAAGAATGAAATTTTGCCATTTGCAACAAATTGGATGGACCTGGAAGGTATTATACTTAGTTAATAAGTCAGAGAAATAATAAGTTAATAAGTCAGAGAAAGACAAATAGTGTACATTATCACTTACATGTGGAATCTAAAAAAATAAAACAAACTAGAAACAGATTCACAGATACAGAGAACAAACTAGTGGTTACCAGTGGGAAGAGGACTGGGGGAGAGGTAAATTAAGTCTAGGGGATCAAGAGGTACAGACTACTATGTATAAAATAAGTAAGTTACAAACATATGTTGTATAGCACAGGAAATATAGCCAATATTTTATAATAACTTTAAGTGGAGTATAATCTATAAAAATATTGAATCACTCTATTGTACACTTGAAACATAATATTGTAAATCAACTATACTTTAATTAAAAAAACAAATATCCAGTCTCTATATAGAACAGATGGACTACAAGGTCCTACTGTATAGCACAGGGAACTATATTCAGTACCTTATGGTGGCCTCTAATGAAGGGGAATATGAAAAGGAATAGATAGATAGATAGATAGATAGATAGATAGATAGATAGATAGATGAGTCACTGTGCTGTACACCAGAAGTTGACACAGCATTGTAAGTTGACTATACTTCAATTAAAAATTTTTGAAAAAATACATCTTAAGACAGTACAAAAATCACAGGAAATTAAGCTCTAATAAGGGAGTGACTAAAATAATACAAAAAGAAACAAATGAAATAGGTTTCAGATTTGGCCTTCCAGGACATTTGCTACACCCATTTTGGGGGAAGTTTACATTTATTTTTTCAATCAGAGAAAAGGTCAAGTTAAAGCACATTGGCTTGATGGTGTAGGAGGACTCTGGCTTAGACTTTAGCCTGCCTGGGTGATAACCAAGGTTCTGCCATTGGACCCCATGACCTGTTCATGTCTCATTTGTATCTTTTTTGCCAGGTAGGATTATAATACCCAACTTATTTCGTAGGATTTTAGATCTTGTTAGTGTAAATCAGAAGACTAGGCAGAGATTTGAGCCTAGAGTTATACGTTCTAGCCCTGCCCCCTTTACCAGCTTTACACCGTTAAGCTCCTTATCGTTAAGTGTCTGCCTCCATTTAGGAAACAAGAGGGTTTCCTGCTTGTACTGCTTCCTAGCTTTCTGCGTTAGGAGGGAAGATATAATTATCCCGCTTTATAAATGAGGCATATAAGGATACAGAGAAGCTAAGTCAGTTGTCTAAAGGCACACAGTTTATCGGTTAGGGACAGGACTAGAAATAGTCCACATCTAAACATTTTACAATTAATGCAGAATATGCTTGACAGAGAAGTGATCACCTCATGGTATGATCTGAAGGACTGATGGTTTCTGAGCTTTGTGTTCAGCAGGTACTCTCTCCTTGGCTTGCCATGGCATCTGAAATTTCCATCTCTTCTCATTTCTCTAGGTTCAGCCACTGAAGACCTTGTGGAAAAAGAGGTGCCACGCTGAGAAGGCACCTAAAATCCACCATGGAGACTCCAGCAGTGATGCTTTGTGCTGTTCCAGCACGGAGCAGCTGTGGGAGTGGACCCCCCAGGGATGCTTTCAGGTACTGTCCGAAAGCCGACTTAAGATACGGCTGCTGGGATTTATAGGAATCAGTGTCCCGACTTAGTCAAGTATGAGTGAATTTTACGAGTCTTTCAGGGTGATATCAATGTAGGTCATTAATGTGAAGAAACATTTTATAATGGGAATGATCGTTAAAATTTTGCAGTTTATTTCCTCTGTAAAATAGAGACCTGACTTTCAAACACCAAGTGCAACTCAGAGTGTTAGGTGGTCATTCTTACAGAGCTATTGTAGTTGTTTCCACGACCGACCGCCAGTGGCTGCTTCTGCCTCGGGCTTAGTCCTGCGGAGAGGAGCCAGTGCTGAACAAAGTTCCCCGCCTGGCCTCTGGAGTGGTCATTTACATGGAGGTGGGGTGGAGGGAAATTCCACGTTTCACAAAGGGGGATGGGTTCTAGAAATTAGTGTGTGTTAGGAAGGCATAAGACGGAAGTAAGTTTGAGATAACTCTCGGAAAGAAAGCTGATTCATAGACTGGGGTACTAACACAGTTAAAGAGAAGGAGATGAGGGGTAAGGACAAAAGGTAGCCCTACTTACAGGAAGGGAATACCGAGTTTAGGGCTGTTTAAAGATGAGATTAAATGAAATGGATTGGATTGATGGAGTTGGATTGATCATCCTGATCTGGCATTTGTTTGAGTGTTTTTTGAATTTTGACCTATGTGTTTCCTTATAATATATATGCCAACACTGAAGTGGTTCAGTGACCCAGGGACCCAAATTCATGGAATCACTTTAAGGAGACAGATAGATGGGTTTCTAACCTTGCAGCTATTTGGCTACATTCAGGTCCCACTTAAGAATATTACCCGGATTTAAGATAATCCTCAGAGGATTTTGGTTCCATTAAAAATTTTGAGCACAGGATAGATATAATCCTTGATTCCTCATTTAATAAAACATAAAGGGGAAGGGGTGCACACACACACTGGTACCCTGAAATAGCAGATGACTAGAAACAACTTGATTGGAATACATTCAGACAAATAGAAATATATTTGAAATCTTTGGGTGACTTTTTCATGTGGTTTGGGGAAATGTAGTTGCCTCTCTCCTTTTGTAGTCTGATGGGAAATCTCTCTTCGACAGGGTATTATAGAAGCATTTATACTTGCCAACATTCATAGGGTGCCAAGGACTGGCATTACTGATTCCTGTCTTGAAAGTCAGGGAAGAGATTTTAAGCATCTACCAAGTGGCGAACACTGCACTAGTTGCTTTGAAGTTAAATGAAGTGGAAGAGAGGGACTCTGTTCTTGTTAAGGAGGCAAGGCCAAGCCTCTGCAAAATATAAAATATTACATATTAAATGTACTGTGTTGTAATCATAATTGCTGGTGTTTTGGTACCATGTTATAGTTTCCAGGTAGTTTTGCAAGCTTCTTTTCATTTGATACTAGTCATACATGGAGTGTTTGTTATGTGTCAGATATCATAAAATATTATGTCATTTAGTGTTTCTAAGAATCCTCATTCTAAGAATTAAGTAGGCTGGTATGAGTAGAGTACCCAGTGCAGTACATGTTGTGAAGGGAAGGTCAACGGGGAGGGGAGACAGGATCAGGATGAACTGGAGGTGGCTCAGATGTCAGAGTCCCTGCAGGCTGGGGCGGGGGGCAGGTACTGAGAGCGTTCAGGATCTCTGAGCCAGCTTGGACTGTCACCCTAAATTCCCTGAGAAATTACAAGGAGGCCCAGAGGCTTGTGCAGAGGGGGTGAGAATGATGGGCAAGACTATTTAAAGGGGTGATCCAGGTGACATATTTACATTCCTCGAATCGCCTCTTTCCCCAGATTCTGTCTGGCACGCAAAGTCCCACGTGCAGATTGGTCAGCGTGACGTCCGCCCTCCTCGCCTGCTCCTTGGTTGGCTCGGACTCTCCTCCTCCTCCCTCCTCCTCTTTCCCAGGACGCCCCCTTTTGGTTTGCCATCCTGCCTCTTCCACTCACCTAAATACTTCTTACTAAGGCCTCCTTTCAGCCTTCTGGGGTGCATCCAGCTCGTGTGAACCCTCTTCCTTCTTACTTTGTACCAAATAGTCAGGTCAGGCCCCAGCTAGCACAAGACAGGTGTCTGCTCACCTTATTTGTGTATTTCTCATTTCTCTGTAGAGAGTTTCTGGACAGTGGCCATCATAGTGCTCCAAAAAGAGGAAAAGATACTGGCTCAACTGGATAGTTAGCATTTGTCTATTTAGACCTTCCAGCAAATTAACAGGGAAGTAAGTCCCTGTGCAGAGAATCCTGATTCATGTTCAGAGTATCTTTGGAGACACATGTTACTTTCCTGAGCCTCAAGTTTTATAAATTGAGAGTACTGGGTATGATCACTAGGGTCCTTGAAGCCACTCTGCACCCCTGCAACAGGGGCAGCTGCAGAAACTGGTCACAAGGCAGCAACAGCAACTTGATGCTGAAAACAGAGTTCAGCCTCACTGAGCAGGCAAACATCTCATGGAGTAAATGTGGTCTAGGCAGACAATCCTGGAAGAGGTGTCTCCTTGGCTAAATCCTACAAGGAATTGAGAATTTGAATTCGTAGGGAAAGCAAACTGGGCTTGTCTTGGATTTGGTTTGCTTAGGGATCGAACACACTGGACGAATGGAAAAGCTACCCCTTTCCCTCTCTTCTCTCTCCTTAAGTCAGGAGAAGTCTAACTTAGAGGAAATGGGGAGGGGTCTGCTCCCTCTGGGCCTTCCTTTTTGCCTGTGCTGACATAGGAAAACCCCGTCTCCCTATTCATCTTCTTCCTCCCTCTCCCCTCAGACTGGCGTTCCCATCCTGCACTTTGTGGTTTTCACTTAACGAATGTTAATGAGATGGCATTGTAATCACCGGATTTTATAAATATCTCATCCACAAATTGGACCACAAAACCCAAATGAGCCAGCTGAGCATCTATATTCCATGAGCCTGTGTTTTCCCCACAGTCTTAACCAAAGGATGTAAAACGTGTTCTTGCTTTGAAGCGGTTCAGGCCCATGGGTGTTAGACGCTGAGGACAACTGCTGTTTGCCTGGCCCTAACTCAAGTGGCTTGTTGGGTATGAGCCTTCCATACAGTCCTGGGTGATGTAAGGGATTTAGGCTTGATCAATTATACCCTTTTCAAGTTAAAGCCAGAAAAATGAGAAATTGATTTTTTTGACGAAACAATATTTTAGAAATTCAGGATATAAAAATGGGATTTGACCTCCCTTATCAAGTCAGCCATCATCATGGTGATTACAGTCTACAATTATGCCATATTTTGTATGTCACGGCCTAACGCGATCAGCTTGTCAGATTTGTTCGGGGAGAGGGTAGAGCCACGATAAAGCATCCAGCTGTGCCTGCTTTGTGGTGTGACGGGGAGGACCTGAAGGATCCATCTTGTTCAGCAAATCTTCTGGAGTGAGCATCCTCAGAGCATCCTCAGACATGGACATCAAATCTGACGATCCTGCTTAATCTCTCTGCGGAGCTCTAATAAGCAAAAGCTATATTGGATGATTTTTCTGGTGTTTCATGCTTTTACCTGATATTTCTTATTTTTACACAGTATACTCCTATATCTATGCCCAATCATAACCATACAATAAGCAAAGAGATGACGTGTGTTGCAGACAGTCTGTTGGCTTACTGAGACTTGAACAGCATTTTGAAGATAGAGCTAAGCTTTACTCACTGCTGTGTCCGCAGCACTGAGCACAAAGCTTGGCCCATGGAAGGGACTTAATTCCTGTTCACCGAACACTTGTAAATAACAGTCTAACCTTGGAACTATCTGAAGACTAGTCCTCAGGCTTTTCCACTGCAGTAATAAGAAAGAAATCCCAATTCTTAAAAATTTGCCGGTAGAAAATGTTGCTTGCTTTGGGTAAGTGACTGTTTAACCAAGGTGATTGGTTAAATCAAACATTCAAATGACCTGGTAAATGAAACAAAAGATAAATATAAATATATGGGAGGAGAACACAAAAGATTTTGTTAAAAACAGCTACTGCCGTACATCTTCGTATCGGGAACCTGAATGACTGTGATTTTGACTTTCTTAACTGTTCCTTCCCAGGTGCTGGGGCTTTGTTTTTCCAATACCATTTATTTAATCACTGGTTTAAAATGTTATTATAATTACATACTGAGTTCTTGGATCTGCTCTCAGAATTTCATTCTAGAACAGAATATATTGACTTTTCTACTCACTCACTAATAATACACTTTTAATTATGGCAGCTTTCTATACGTTTTAATATCTGCCAGAGCTATCATTCATTACTAATTGTTTTTTTAATAATTTTTTTGTTTTTGTTTTTGCATAACTATTTGTTTTTTAGGCTGAAGTGAATAGTCATTTTGTGAAGTTAAGTGGTTTTTTGCTGTTTCTCTGCCTTCTATTCCCAAATTCTGGTTGGAACTTTTAATGGAACTAAGTTAAAATTATTTACTAGATTGTGAGAAAATGGACTAACTTATGATGTTATGTGTCTCAATTTTGTAAATCTCCACTATGGAGGCAACAATGTAGACTATAGCAGGGAAAGAACAAGAGGTACAAATTACTATGTATGAATAAATAAGTTACAAAGATATATTGTATAGCACAGGAATATACCCAATATTTTGTAATAATTTTAAATGGAATATAATCTATACAGTATTGAATTACTATGTTGTTTGCTTGAAACTAATATAATATTGTAAATCAATTATACATCAATAGAAAAAACGAATTCATCAGACACAATAGCAACCCAAGTGTCCGTGGACTGATGAATAGATTAACAAATTGTGGTATTCACATACAATGAAATATTATTCAGCCTTAAAAAGGAAGGGAATTCTGATACATGCTGCAATGTGGATGAACCTTGAGGACATGCTAGTGAAACAAGCTAGTCACAAAAGGACACATATGAGGGATTCTGCTTGCATGAATTATATAGAGGAGTCAAATTCATATTCAGAAAGTAGAATGGTGGCTGTCAGGGGCTGAGGGGGAAGGAAAAGGGGAACTTGTTGCTTAATGGATACAGAGTTTCATTTTGGGAAGATGAAAACATTCTGGAGATGGATGGTGGTGATAGTTGCACAACCAATGTGAATATAGTTAACGCCACCAAAATGTATACTTACAAATGAATAAAATGGTTAATTTTATGTTATGTGTGTTTTATCACACTTAAAAAAACCTTGGAGAGCTGGGGACAGGAAGAAACTTAAAGGAAATACAATTCAGAAGTAATGATCTATTTCTAGGAGGGAAGAACATGGCAGTGGGAGGGAGCTAGAGGCAGGTATAAGAAGACAGCTTAGCTTTAGATAATTTTTAAAAATTAAGTGTTTTATTGACCTAAATAAACACATTTCAAAATTTAAAGCATAAAATTTGATATGTTTTGACCCTATTATATACCCAGGAAACTATCACCAGAATCAAAATAATGAGCACACTACTTCCAGAAGTTTCTTCATGTCTCCTTTGTAATCCTTCCTTCTCTCTCCCCACTCCCAGCCGCGTCCATCCCCAGGCAACCAGTGATCTTCTTTTTGTCCATATGAGATTAGTTTGTATTTTCAAGAATTTTATGTGAATGGAAATAAGCAGTATGAACTCTTTTAGTTTAATTATATTTTTTTGACGTTTACCTATGTTGTTGAGTGTGTCAGTAGTTCATTCCTCTTTATTGTGGGGTAGTATTACATTATATGGCTATAGAAGTTTTTTATACATTCATCTGCTAGTGGACATTTTGGTTATTTCTAGTATTTGGCTGCTACAAATTGAGCTGCTGTGAGTATTTTTACACAAGTTTTTGTATGGTCATATGCTTTCTTTCAGAATGGCTGAATCACAGAACAGACATGTTTTAACTTTTTAAAGAAACTGCCAAACCATTTCCCAAGGTAGCTGTGCCATTTTGCATTCCCACTAGCACTGTCTCTGAGTACCAGTTTTTCTATGTCTCCATCAGCACTTGGTAGAGTCAGTCATTTTAATTTTAGCCATTTAATAAATGAGGATGTAGTGGCATTTTATTGTGTTTAAATTTGCACTTCTCTAAATGATGATGATGATTTCTCTCAATGATAATTGGTGATGTTGAGCATCCTTTCATGTGCTTGGCTGCCATCTGTATGTCTTCTCTGGTGAGGTGTCTGTTCAGATCTTTTGCCTTCAGTGAACTTCTGGTGGCCACGTGTGGGTTGGTATGACCAATTGGTATCTTGAGGAGCCCCTGCCACAGATCAAGTGTATGTCCACATGTAGGTGCTCTATAATGGGCTTCACTGAGTTCATGGGGTTAGTACACTATATTAGTTTCCTAGGGGTGCCATAGCAAAGTACCACTGAGTGGCTTAAACAACAGAATAGAAAATAGAAAAGATCATAGATCCTGTCAAAAAATTGCTCTGTTACCTGTGTAATTAATAACAGAAGGAGAGGACAGAGAGAATGGGACAGATGTAATATGTGAAGAAATAATGGCCAAGAATTTTCCGAAATTGATAAAAGACACAAACCCACAGATCCAAGAATCACCAAAAACTTCAAAGAAAATCACCCCTAGGCATATGTTAGTTAAGCTGCTGGAAAACAAAAGTAAATACTCTTAAAAGCAGTCAGAGAAATCAATATATTATACACAGGTGAAAACAACAGAAAAAGAGACTGCTTGTCAGAAACAGTGGGTTATAGAATGCAATGATAAAGTAGCTTTTCAGAGCTGAAAGGTAAAACCCAAAGTGTACAACCAGAATCCTTTATCTAGTGACAATATTCTCCAAAAATTAAGGTAAAATAGACATTTTCAGACAGACCAGAGCTGAGAGAGTTAATCTTTAGTAGATCTACACTACAAGAAACGCTAAAGGAAGTTCTTCAGGCTAAAGGGAAGTGACACCAAGCGGACTCCTGGATCTTCAAGAAGATTGAAGATCACCAGAAACAGTAATTTTCTGGATAAATATAAAATACCTTTTAAAAGTAATTAACTAGGTAGACACAACTATATGCATTTGTGTGTGTATTTACATTTCTTTAAAAGAATATGGACTGTTTAAGGCAAGAATAATAACAATAACAGGGCATTCTGGGGTGATTACAACATGTCAAAGTAAAATACATGGGAACAAGCGCACAAAGGTTAAGAAAGAAAAATTGCATCACACTGGTTTAAGTTTCTTACAATGTTATTGAAGCTATATTAATATTCTTTGAAATTAGACCTTGATAAGTTATAGACATATATTACAATTTCTAGGGCAACAACTAAAACTATAGTACTAAGGAGTACCTCTAAAAAGACAGTAGGGGATATAAAATGAATTACTAAATACACGTGATTAACTGGAAGTCTGGATAGGAGGAACAGAAACAAAGAACAGAAGAGACAAAGAGAGAACAAATACCAAGATGAAGGTATTAAATGAAGGCATATATGACTACATGAAATGTAAATTATCTGAATACCCCACATAAAAGGTGGTGGTTATCAGACTGGATAAAACACACACACACACACACACACACACACACACACACACACACACACACACAGAGCCTCTGTGCTATTTACATGAAACACATTTTAAATATAAAGACACAAAGAGATCAAAAATAGAAGGATGGAAAAACATACATCATCCACATTCTAAGCATAGGAAAGTCAGCGTAGCATAATGTTGGAAAAAGTGACTTCAAGGCGAGTCTTTCCAGAGATAAAGAAGGACGTATTATAACAATGAAGGGGGCAATTCATCAAGAAGACTTAATATTCCTCAATGTGCACATACCTAATAAGAGAACTTCAACATTATGACACAAAATTGATCTATCTAAAGGGAGAAATAGACAAAACTAAAACTACCATTATAGTTGGTAATTTTATGCCCTCTCGGCAATTGACAGAAAAAATAGATTAAAAAAATCAGTGACTCTGAGCTTCCTGGATTTATGCTTTGGTGTTGTTAATTTTGGAAAATTCTTAGACCTTATTATTTCAAGTATTTCTTCTCCCATTTTCTCTTTCTTCTTCTGGTTCTAATTATGCATATGTTGCACCTTTTGATGTTGTCCCACAGTTCTTGGATGTTATGTTACTCTTTTTTCATATTTTTTGTCTTTGTATTGACCTATCTTCAAGCTTACTGATTGTTTCCTTGGCCATGACCTGTCTATTGATGAACTCATCAAAGCATTCTTCATTTCCATAACAGTGTTTTGATTTCTAGCATTTCCTTTTGATTCCTTCTTAGAGTTTCCATCTCTACCTGTTACCCATTTGTTCTTGCATGTTGTCTTCTTTTCCTTAAGAAGAGTGAGTCCTTAACAGAATCATCATAGTTACTGAAAACTTCCTGTCTGACACTTCAACATCTGTGTCACGTCTGAGGCTGGTTCTGATGATTGTTTATTCAGGTTTTGTTTCTTTTTTCACTTTGGTTTCCACGTAGTTTATTCTTGAAAGCCAGGCATATTGTTTTAGGTACTAGGACCTGAGGTAAGTAGTCTTTTATGTAAGGATTTATGTTAACTGTCTAAGACTTGGGCTATGTTTAGTATTTGCCACAGTGCTGGCTGCCAGAGGATTCAGCTTCTTCTAGTTCCCTTGTTTTTGTGTCCTCTTGACTTTGGTCTTCCCTAAATACTCCTCCAGCGAGAG
Source organism: Camelus dromedarius (assembly GCF_036321535.1). Classification (NCBI taxonomy): domain Eukaryota; kingdom Metazoa; phylum Chordata; class Mammalia; order Artiodactyla; family Camelidae; genus Camelus; species Camelus dromedarius. The sequence continues at coordinate 14,273,110 of NC_087463.1, read as the reverse complement.
TCTGCATCTTGCAGTCCTTCAGCTATAAGCCACTGGTACTATTCCCTTGGTGTGGTGGTAACATAGAAGGAGGTGGAACAGTCTTTAATCTAAATCTCAGTCTTTTAGTGGCCCGTGTCCCAGGGCTGTGACCTCCACAAGTGTTTCTTCAGTGGTCTTCCTTTTTCCCTCTAGCCCCTGGCTCCCTTCCCCGGGCTCAGCATTTTCTTGAAGCTTTGACCCCCGTTGATTGCATTTTCCCTCTTAGGCGAGGCAGAAAGGCTGCAAGGGGACTGAGCGGGAGGACTCCCCTCTTTCAGCCGGTGTAAGGCTCTGGCAAAATCTTTCTCCCAGAGAGTGGACCGCTGTTATGGGTAAGGCTCTGGCTGGGTATATTTAAGATGATCACTCTTCCTCTCCCCATTCTTGAGCTATAAGCTGTATAAGTCCTTTTATAGGAGTTTAAGAAAAGGGAAAATAATCTATGGGGATAGAAATCAGATTGTGTTCACCTCTGGGGTGGGATAATTCACTGAAAGGTGATAAGTGGAAATTTCAGGATTGATTGGAATATTTTATATGTTGTTTTAGGTGTCAAAAGTCATGGAACTGGACACTTAATATTTGTGTACTTTATTACATGTAAATTATACTTCAATAGGAAAAAAGAAAAATCCCAGCCTGTAGATATGGAAAAACCCAGTAGTATTAGTGAAGTGTCTGTAATCATGACCATCCTGATGAATGGAGATATGATGATGAATGGAACACAGGCCTGGAAGGATAGCTCGGGAGAGGGAAGTTGGTGCCAGCAACTGAGCTTGCCTCAGTCACCTCACCTACCTGGGTTTTTGTTTATTCCTCTATGAAAAGAAGTGGCTAGAATAGGTGATCAGGAAGTAGCATGATCTTATACATCGTCCCCATCATGGCATTCCTGAGGGAGTGAAGCTCTCTTACTGATGATCTGGGAGAATAGTGTTAAACTGCTCCTGTCCTGGGCACACAGGGATGAATAATTGTCCTATCAGTAACAGCCTCTAAAATGTCAAAGACCTTGTGAGGTGACAGTCTTGGTGTAGCAGCAGTCTGGACCTGGGAGCTGCATCTTACATGTGATCTCCTGGCTTCCGTTTGGTCTGATAATGTGTCCGAATCTGTCAGCACCACCACATGCAGGTCAGTGGGAGGGGTGTCTATTTAGAAAGGCCTCCAGTCCTCCCAGTCAATGGGCGGTTGCCTTCCCCGCCTGTGGGAAAATGAAGACTTTCTAGTAGTGCGCCATTGACATTTCTAGGTTAAAAACTATTGTTGAAATGAAGCTAATTCTCAATAGGATGAAAAATGGATCCTGCTTTCCCTTGCTCTGATAATATGAAAATAATGAGTCTCCTTTACAACAGTTACCTTTTTTTTTCATTCTTTGGAGGCTGCAGATCAACCTGTGTTTATAAAACTCATAGAGATGATAAGCTATTAGGGTCTCCTCTGTGCTGCCAAAGCTTTGAAGGGACTGAGAAGAAGGTTCTAAGTGATTAGGGTTCTGGCCAATCTGAAAAATCATAATGTCATGTTGATGGAATTCAATTTATTAAAAGAGACATCTCATTAGAATCCATTCCTGGAAAGAATACAAGGAGTACCATACATTTGTGTTTAAAGGTGATAGAAACTAGGAAATATCTTGAAGGTGACTGAAAAAATGCTCCCAAAGTTAATGAGCCTCCCTAGGGTCCTGGGAAGGGAGTGGGATTTAAATAAATAAATGAATGTATTTATAGATAAATCTAGCCTCTTAGATAGTCAGAGCAGGAGGCAGCCTTCTCAAGTGTATGCTGCTAAATAGGACCTCTTTGTTCCCAAACATGTCCAATGGGTGCATCCTTTGTTAAGAATCAGGAGTGGAGATCTAGTTCCGGGTCTGCCCTGGGAGGTTCGGATTTTCTAGGGGTTAAGTGGATGGACTTCATCAGCAGGACCTCTGGAGGATGGTAACCACTTGAGAGGATGGTAGAGGGGATAAAATGAGATGCTGTTTTAAAAGCCTTCAGCGTACTCCCTGGTACATTGTTCTGTAAATCCTAGTACTAGACAGTTAGATTCTTAGTTTCTGATGGCGCTGCTTCAGTTCTTAACCTTTTTTTGTGCTATTGAATCTCTTTGTAAGTCTAGTGAAATCTATAGACCATGCATGTCTCATAATTTAAGAAATGCAGTAGTTATGTTGCATATAACTATCAAAATAGTAAAAATATTTTTGATAAAATAATGTTTTTCTTAAACAAATGCATTAAATGAGATCTAGCGGTGGCTTTAATAGCTATTTATTTTGAAGTAGTGATGAATATATGCTATTTTAAGATATCTGCTGCAATTTAATATAGGAAAATACCTGGGATTCCTATTGGTAACAGTCACAGATATTGCTAATATCACTGCGATTTGTTGCCTGTTTTCATAATTGAAAGCAATTTATTAATTTCAATCAGAGGTTAGTCAAAATAAAGGTGTAATTTGTTTTGCATCCAGATTCATGGACCTCTTGAATTCCTTTTAGGGAGAACAATTGTTTCCCAGAACTCAGGACTTCTCAGTGCTAAAATCGAGGACAGTCCCATGCAAACTGGGACAGTTGGTCACTTGGTGGACCCCCGGTTAGGCTCTGGGAGCTCCACAGTAAGATGCAAATTTCTTTCTTAAAGGCAAGATATTACCCCACTGTTACCTTTCCATCTATCAGGAGGAATTAGAATTAGCTTCAGTGACCAAACTTACCAAGTGATATATTTCCTTTAAATCTACTTTGCTTTAATTTTTTAGAAAGCCTTTTTTGGTTTTAATTTTCAGCAGACCCCATTGTATTTTCACGGTTGCTGTTGGAATGCTGACACATTAATTACTAATTACTGTGTAACGATGGTTGCTTCAACTCTAAGCAGTTGCCTTTTGGTTGGAGGAGTCTGAAAGCCACGTACAGCACAAGGGTGGGCATAGAGAAGCCATGTAGGCCACTGCAGCACAGGGTGGAGGGAGGTGGATGCCCACAGGGGAGAGGAAGGTGGAGATGCACTTCGTTTCTGATGCCAGTGTGCTTTTTTCAGCACCTTCACGTAGAAGGGCAGAGAGTAAGCGTCAGAGGACTTAGATTCCAGTCTTGTACCTGTTATTTATAAACTGTGTGACTTAGAAGAAGTCATTTCCCTCCTCTGAGCCTCTGAAATTCCTTCCCATGTTAATGTCCTCTTGTCGTCAATCTAAGAAGCCATCCACCTAGAAAGTAGCGTCCCTTGGCATCCTGTTTCTAGATGGAGGGATGGACGTATGCTGGGGTTGCTTTGACCGAGACAGTTTCCTCCCAGCTCCCCACTTTGATCCAGGTCTTAAAGTGCCATTAGTCCTGGTTCATGGGGCTGTGGGCTCCTGCTGCGCAGGCTCCCCACAAGGAGCACTGTGGAGTATTGTCGGGGCACCACTGGCATCCAGTCGAAGTGAGCTATTTGGGACGACTCTCTGTGGAGACTGATATTCCTGTGTGTGGCTGTGAAAGTCTTGGGCCCGTTGATTTTTCCTGTTTAGCATCTGCTGTTTGGTTGAACATTTCAGCTGCTGGGTAAAGACACCTCCCTCTGGGGTCCTGGTGCTTCATCTGGCCAGGGTGGTCACTTCCGGGGAGGGCTGCGCCCCAGGCAAGGCCTCAGTATCCCCTGAGGAAATTTTAGAATTTTAAATTGTGTTCAGGATGGAATCATTGCGTTTTCTGGGTGGGAGGGGAAAGAAACAAAGTAGACATTTTTTTTTCCTGATAACAAAAATAAATGTTCATTGGAGAAAATTTGGAAAATTACAGAAAGACACCAAAATTTCACCACGCAGGGACAGCCATTGTGAGTTCATATGCTGGTGTCTTTCCTTCCAGGTAGGGGTATGAGGGAAATGCTGCCATCAGATATCCGAAGGGATTCCTGAATACATCGACTCGTGAAAACTATCTCTACTCTCCGGAGAGCTTCGCGTTGAAATTAAGTAGTACAAGCTGACTCCTCAGGGCTGTTTACTTTAGAAGAAGAACATTAACCATGACAGAACGTTCAGACTGGGTGGGACCACAGAGGGGTAAACTCTCCTACTTGGGGCTGTTCAGTTCCAAGACCACACACACTGAGCCACTCTGTCTTCCTATCTCTGAAACCGAATGAAGCATTTCTGTTGATAGAGATGACACTGCCAAGGTAGTGGAACTAGCTGCTGCAAGAACTTTACAGATGCAACTGTAAGAAGAGCCACAGGTTAAGTCTGAGCAACTGTGCAATTAAGAAACACTCACCCAGGACCACTTGTGAAGGGGTCAGAGTAAAGGACGTGAAGAGGTATGGGACATGGTTCTTGTCCTCAAGGAGCTTACATTAGCTGGGTTACAAGATGCAAAGCATAAAACACAAAGCAGGATGAGCTAAAGGTCAAAGAAGTAGCAAATACAAGGAATGCCATCAGTGGTGGGGACTTGAGGGCAGAGGAGGAGGGAGAGCAATCTCATGTCAGACAAGGACATGGGAGTGGGGGATGCAAGCCTGTCTGTGGGGAGGAGGATCTATAGCTGGACACCAAGAGATTAAACTGGACTAATTTCTATATGCACACCGTCTTTTGGTGAAACCTGTGTTTGAAAGTTTAAAGTCTAAGGTATTATATTAATCTAGGTTATATTTTGGTAATACGTTAATCCCCAAATCTCAGTGGTTTAACAGCATGGCTTGACTGTCTCAGACACCCCTGGGGATGCAAAAGTCATGGAGAGGTTTCTGAAGATGCCGTTTTCCTATGAGGCTGCTGGGACTCTGCCCACCCCAGCTTCCTGCCTCTCTTCCCATGGCCACTTTCTCCCTCCCCACAGGGACTAAGTCTACTTTTCTTTTTTCATTGCAATGCTGCCACCTATTTTATCCCTTCAGCTTCTTCTGTGAGTCCCCAAACTGGCAGCAGAGGAGGCCAGACTCCTAGTTCTAGCTTGCGGGGTTATTCTAATAATTCTGTACTTACATGGGCTGGGTCTTGGGGTGCTGGGGGCTTGCCGAATCATGTCCCAAGGTCCTGGCTTGGGGGGCACCATCACAGCCTGTGATTATTATCGTTTGTGCATCTCAGGGACAGTCCCTGGTTACAAAACAAAGTGAAATCTGGAGTTGGCATTAGTGCACCCAGCCAGGGGCAGATGAGGATGTGAAGCTGGGAGCTGAGTGGGAGGGGGACTCTGGGGAGTTAATATGTGATGACATCAGTGCAGTTAGAAAGAAAGGAAATGAGGAGCTTCCCTGAAGCAGAATGTTGGGACCATTAAAGGGGCTGTCAGACAGTTAACTCTACCCACAACAGGGAAGCAGTCAAGATATTCAGCAAAAGAAACTTACGGGATTACAAAGGTTAAAGAGAATGACAGTTCTTTGGTCCCTTGTCCCTGGTTGGTAGTTCATTATTCCCTTCTTTAGCTAGTATCCGGATCAACCCAACCCTCCTCCTTTTATATCAGAGACTCCTTGAGCTTACCTCTTCCACCATCTGTTCTCTCTGCTCTAGTGTTGGCTGGATTCATCACATGGGAAATCCCCTCTCTTAGTTAAGGCTGGATCCAAAGAGTGAGAATGGACAGATCATGTTGTGTTCCCTGGCACCAGTGGATCATTTCCTGGTCTCGGACATCTTGGGGGTGGGGGATGTCTCCCATCTGGGAACCCTTAGCTACCAATGGTAAAACCATTTAGGCCATTTAAGCCTCCGCATTCCATGCAATTTTATCTCCTAAGGAAGAAGGCTCCAAGTAGTCATTCTGGTCTTGACATACGTTAATGCAGAAAACTTTCTTGTATACGTTCCATTTTCAAGAGTGTAATGCTTCCAAACTGGACAAAACAAATCTCTGTGACCATTTCAGTTTCTGATTTTCTATTTAACTCTGACTTTTTTCTCCTTTAAGTCACTCAGTGACCGTCCTTTACTGTCTTCTGCACTTCATTAAAGATAATTTCAGTGTGTTGCATTTCTGAGAAAAATATCTCCAACTAAATTTCCACCTTAGTTCCCTACAGGCTTTGTTTGCAGATTAGATCACAAAGGTTTCTGGAAACTAAATCAGAAGTATTAGCGTTTGTGAGTAAAGTTTTTCGGATCTATATCTGTATGTCTGTGAAATCTGCTGCAAGATGAGAATGAGTTTTAAATTGATCTTTAAGTGTTGAAAAAACATCTTAGACATTTCTTCTGAACTTATCACTTTGTGTCATAGTTTGGTCAACTTTCATATTTTCTCCATACTCGTTTTTTTCTTTCAATGTGCTGTATGTACCCCAGTCAGAAAACTCACTTATCCAAGACCAGTACCTCTGGCACTGAGCATCTCCCTGGTGTGGGAAATGAGTTCTTGTGTACTAGCAGTGTTTTTAGATGATTTTGGTGGTGATGTTAGATTTATGTCTGGATCCACTGTTGGAAGCATATCCATTTATTATCTGTAGATATCGGAGAGCTTTATAAATTATAACTTGAGGGCATAACTTCCACCACCCAATAATGCTGTTGAGCTTTTGCAGTATAGATTGGTTAACTCTGAAGGGGAATAATGGCACCTGGAGCACATCTGAGTCTGTGCATCACTGCATTGTGTTCCATGGACTCTTCTGTATGGGTCCTTAAAGTACTTGGTGGAGGGAGTAATACTGTAAATGGATGTAGTGGGTTGAATTGTGGCCCCCAAAAGTATGTCCACCTGTAATGTGACCTTATTTGTAGTAAGGGTCTTTGCAGATAGAGTAAGGTAAGGATCTTGAGATGAGATCATCCTGTATTAGGGTGGGCTCCAAATTTCTTGTAAGGCAAGTCCTTATAAGAAAAGAGATGGGGGACATCAGACACACAGAGAAGGCCATGTGAACAAGGTGGCAGATTAGAGTTATGTAGCCAAAAGCCAAGGAGTGCCAAGGGTTGCTGGCAGCCCCAGACACAAGGAGAGAGACATCAAACGATTCTCCATCAGAACTTCCAGAAGGAATTAACCTTGCTGATACCTTGAATTCAGACTTCTAGCCTCCAGAACTATGATGGAATGAATTTCTGTTGCTTTAAGCCACCAAGTTTGTGGTACTGGATTACGACAACCTCAGGAAACTAATACAGTAGAGACCGTCAGATGAACTAGTTTACATACAGAAAGGAGGATGTTACTTAAGGCAAGATTTGACAAACCATAGCCCCGCAGGTCAAATCTGGCTGTTGCCTGTTTTGTAAATAAAGCTTTATTGGAACACAGGTGTACTCATTCATTTCTGTGTCATCTCCAGCTGCTTTTGTGCTACAATGGCAGAGTTAATAGTTGTGACAGAGGCTGTAAGACCCACAGTGATGAATATATTTACTAATTTTTTGGGGGTGCAAATACAGATTTACTAAAGGGGGATATCGATAAGGAATAGGGAACTCTGTAGTTGTTTCCTTGGCTACCCTTAATACTTCTGGTTTGAAAATCGGTATGTCCAAATTTTGAATTTGCTTAAAGTCACTTCTCTCCTGTAGAAGTGAAGATATTGATTTTAAAAAGTTCAACAGAACAACTGGTCTGTAGGATTTGTGTGTAGCCTCAAGGTAGATTGTTTACTTCAACCTCTTATTTTGACTTCTTGGACTTAATGCGAATTGGAAGCAGTATTGGGCTGGTAGGATTAAGTAAGCAATAAACATACTCTCAGAATAAGGAAGAGAGCTATCTATCATTGTATTGAGGGGCCATCTCTCCCAGATAGTTCTGGGTGCTTCTTGTTTGATCAGCAATGAGGATGTGATTGGATGAGCTTTCTCTCTTGATGTGTGAAGTTCTCCCAGCTCCTAAACAAGAGATACAATAGCTGAATTAAGTAGCACACAACAATAGTTTATTTCTTTACCTTAGCATAGTATTTAAATAGGAATTATTTCTCTGTTGAGGAGTCATTGATTATGCTTGCATTTCTCCTAACCCTTTTGCCTTTTGTAAGCCTTTTAAACTTTTCTGAGGGAAATAAAGGTTTAGAAATTTGGTCATTGAACTTCCACTTGAACAGTTCTGACTGGCTTTGAAAAAGACTTCTCTTACAAACATTTTTCATACCTCTTGAAAATCTACTTCAAGGGATTTATACAGGGAAGCAATCATGGATTTTCAAACATTCAATTGCAAAGATGTTAATCAAAGCACTGTTCATAGCAGTGAAAAGTGGCAAAGAACCCAAAGTTAAATTTGAAACAACAATTGACAGTTGGTTAAATAAGTTATAGTGCTTCCATTCTGTGAGCTTATCAAAGAATGTTTAATGATATGGAAAGCTGTTCTTGATATATTTTAAGTGGGGAAAAAGCAAAAAACATAACACTATGTGTGGTTTAGAGCGAACATACACTCAGAAAAACAGGTGAAAGTTTTAGGTGGTTTTTTATATTCTTTTGCTTATCTCTATTTTCTAATATTTTTCACAGACTATTTTAATAATAATCAGAAAAAAGAATTAACTTTAACACAAGCAGATTGTCCCTTCAAATACTTTCATTTAGAACTGAGAACTGTTAGTTGATATAAAAATAACTTTGTCATTTGCTTCCCAGAAAAATTGATGAAGTACTTACATTGTGGCTCACTAGAGAATACATTTAGATAAGTCACCTTCACTCCTGAGTCCGTTTTTTCATCGCTTTCGTGCACTGATATGCTGGGACTTCCTTAAGGTTGGAGCGTGGATATTGAGAAGAACAATTCTAGGACTGTTCATTCATTGGGTCAACAAATACTTATTCATGGTGCTATCTGAGGCAGCACAGTTGGAGCAGAGTAAGGGCTTTTGGTGTCTGTGATGTAGGCACAAAGATGGGAAAGGAGATAAAGAATAGAAATGATACACAGACTCTATGGTGTGTCCTTCCATCCATCTGTCCTTCCACGCATCCATCCATCCATCCATCTAGCCTTCCATCCAACAAATATCAATCAATAGCCTGCTAAGTTCCTAGCACAGTTATAGGCATTAGGGGCATAGTGTGATTAAAATAGGCAAAATTACCTGCTTTGTAGAAGGTAGAGTTTATAAAATAGTAGGAGACAAAAACAATGAGTAAATAAATAAATACTATCATTTTGAGTGAGGGAAGAAAATACTACGAAAAAAATAACACAGGGTGGAGGGTGGGGGTTGGGGGCTGATGAGGGAATTCAGGGCAGGTGCTAATGAGGCAGTGGTCTCAGGAGTGACTGGGATGGCGTGAAGATGCACGGGAAGGAGCACTGGACTGCAAGTTGGGTTCTCTTTAACTCTGCCACTCACCGTGCATTGTGAAGCCAGTCATTCAGCATCCCTCTCAACTGATTACTGACGACATAAAATGATGCCTGAGACTGTAACATTGAGGGGTAATGTATTATTATTAATAATGTTAAGGCTTGCTGCATGATTTGCATTTAAAGGACCTAGGGAAAAACTGCACCAGGGAGCTATTAGCATTTGCTGCTAGTTCATGGCTGTGGACAGCCAAACTCGACGTTTATGAAGTCCAAAAATCTCCAAGGAGAATTACTCAAAACACAGGGAATAAAAAAAAAAAAAGAAGGATGCATTTAATCTCTTCATTGGATGCAGTGTTTGTGTGTTTGCGTGTGTGTGTATGTGTGTGTGTGACAGAGACAACCAGCGATGTTTTCCAATGCACAATAAAACAGTTTATTTAAAAACAACGCATTCAGTACTGTGTTTGGCACACGAGGCAATGAGGCAGGCACAGTCACACTTAACAGGTACATTTGGGGAGCTGTTGAAGCAAATCATTGCATTTTCTTCGCGAACTACAATCACAATATACACGCGATTACCTCTACAGAAGAAAAAGATGATGGTCCTTGTTCACCAAGAAGGCAGAAGATTATTTACACGTTCCTCAGTCCAGTGTGCTGGCTTCCTTCAGGTCTCCACGGCCCCAACAGTCTGGCAGCTTGTTTCCAAAGCAGCTGAGGCTGCCTCTCACAAGAGATGTGAGTCTGAGTCCTAAGGGCTGAAGCTTCTTCCAAAGAGCAAGAGGTCTTTTGACTTAGCTGGGAAGGAGCGAAGTCTTCAGTGCCAGTCTCTCAGCATAAAATGGCATTTTCCAAAACAAATGCATCAAGTGCGTGGGGGAGGGCTCCATGGTTATAACATCATAAGTAGCATTTATTTTCCCTGACACATGCTTCTTGCTCATTTCTTTAATAACTTACATTCACTGTTCTCCTACCTTTTGGCCTTTTGGTTCCATCGTTACTCTATAAAGAGCTTTGTTCCTCAATCTACATTGATACAACATTCCTTAAAATGATGCTAAAATGAAATGGTGAAACCAAGTAGCTTAAGTGAGAGAAGATACCACAAACATTCTTTTGTCTTGATTTCTGATATATGCTCTCACAATGGATGGTCAGCTTCCCATCTAGAGAACAGAGGCAGCAAGGTGGATGTGGTAGAATCAGCGGTTGGGACACCCAGACTCTAATTCCAGTTAACTAGCTGGGCAGGTCAGTCACTTCCTGCTTTCTGAACCTCAGGTGTCTCATCTCTGTTGAGGATGTTCACCTAGAATCTGGACCTGAGATGTCTAGATCTGTGAAGTTCTGCTGTGGACTTAGGTTACTGTCCTATGTGAGCAAATGGTGCTGCATTGTGATGCTTCAGTATTTTTGTTCTGGGTCCTGGGAGAATTTCTGTGCTAATTGCTGATGTTTGCTGTTTTTGATCTCAATCCATCAGTAACCCCCTCCTGCGGCTCTTGGCTATAAGGCTGCTTTTCTGCCTAGTAAGGGCTTAGATCCGGATCTTGAAATGTAGTTAAAGAGCATTTCTGTCACGGAGACCAATTATTCTGTCTTGCAAAATGGTCTAGATTCTAGGTTTCAGAGGGAAACCTTCCCTTCCTTTTTGCAAATACTTAAATGACTTTATTTCACCTGCACGCATTGACCAAACCTCTCTCCCATTATCTTACCGATGTTTCTTTCCTACCTTGTGAGCAAAAAATGTTGTGGGAATGGCTGGTTCTTCAATGCTGATTTTGCTGTTAATTTGTTCATAATAAAATGGGGCCTACTGGCAAGTCCCCTCTGGTTATAGCTGTGGACTTTCTTCTTTGGTGTCCAGAAAAGAACCAGAGGTTGAAGGCCTACTATGTGCCCAGGCTACATGCAGTTTGTTCTAAATACAGAAAAGACATTTTTAACATGTACCTGACTCTTTAAAATCAAATGCAGCTTATTAAGTATAGAGAAACAAGCTCCTCTGTGAGAAGAACAGAAAACAGAGGTATACCCTGGCCTTTTGAACACAATAAGGAAAATGTCCGAGTTGAGTTTCAAACATTTACAGTCTAGAAATGTTTTGTAGAACCTGCAGGATATTTTACTAGAGCAAGGGAAGAAAAATTTGGTACTTTATGATCTAATTTTGCTTTACTCCACGCAGAATAAAAACCTTTGGTCACTTACTGTATGTGAGGAACTAAGTACATTTTTTCCAGCACTGTCTTCCACAGGATTTAATTAAACCCACCTGAAAATGATATCCATCAGAAAACCTTCCATTTGCAAACAAAGCTTGTTCTGTGACTTACTAGGGTTTCTGATTTCTCAGCACTCAGGCTTTTGCTTAGAACTGGTGGTGAGGAAGAAGGAGAGCTGTGCTCAGTGCCCAGGGACTGCAGTGGCCAAATGTTTGCTGGTGGGTTTTTTTCAGGGTCCAGCCTTACCCTAGGTTAGCGCAGGGCAGGACATCACATGATGCCTTCCTTAATGATCTTCCCAGTAGGGTTCTTATTTAGTGGTGTTTTTAGCCGTGAGGAATTTTCTGAGTGCAGATAAAGCCCTGGGCATGACGCTTAGCTGAGTGTACCCCTGTTGAGGGAGAGACATTGAACCATAGAGCCTCTCCAAGTGTGATGGGGCCACGTACGCTTATTGGATGTCTTGTTCTTTCCCCTGCTCCTTTGCAGGCACTGATTTCTGGATGCCTGTCCATTTTGTGCTGTGTCAGAAGGCTGAGGAATAAGTGGACAGAGAAAATTAGAGATTTGTGGAAACAGGCAATGGACTGTAGGACATGAGAAAAGGTCAGCCAAACATGGTTTCAGCTGGCAGTTGAATTAAAGAATGTTTAACCAGAAAGTCACTTTTAGAAATTAGACAGGCCATGGCTAGAATGTCCTAAGGTATTAAGGAGTTTGTTGAGAGGTTCCTAAGAGTCACATGGCTAGGAAGTATTTTGAACACCTTAGGGTTCTTAGCTTCAAGGACCCAATAATACAATAAAAATCAGAAGAACTGATCCAAGTGGAAATGCCTCTTTGTGGGGAGGCGGGCTTTTGGGAGTCCCTCCAAAGTCACTGCTAGCCCCTTATTTGGTGCTCACTCAGAAACTGTTCAGGGGGTGCTGTGCTGGAACCAGCTCATAGTGACTCTTGAAAACATACTGTGACATTTTCAGCTGGTTGACATCAAGTTAGTAGTTTGGAATTGGATATGATGAGAGTATTTACACCGTGGAAATTGGCGAGTCCTACAAGTCAGGGCTCCACCATTCTTCAGAGCCAGTTATTAAACATTTAACAGCACACCAAAGAGCCAAAGCTGTCTCTTAATCCCACAAAAGGGAAATCAGCAGAGACCTGCATTGTCCCTGAGGATTGATGGCTCTGCCTGTGCACGGCTGCAGAAAGGAGCCTGGCTAAAACTTCACTAGGAGGGCGGCACCTTACTCAACAGAGGCTGGCAAAAGGCAGCCAGTGCCAGCTGACCGCCTTTCTCATAGTCAGTTGGCTTTAGAATTTTAGCTCCGTGATTTTTCTTTTTTGATTGGTTTTGTTTTAACCCAAAGACCTTTGCATTTTGGGCATTATCTGGAGGTTGTGAAATCAGAGCCCTTTAGGAATATTTTAGGCTCTGGGAATGATTATCTAAGTAGAATCTGAATGAGTCATTTACCTTCCCTGTTTCTTCATCTGTTTATGAAGATGAGTGACCTGAGATCTGTCTCTTGTTATTTTTTTTTTTAACATTTTTTATTGAGTTATAATAATTTTACAATGTTGTGTCAATGTCTCTTGTTTTAAAATATAAAGAGTGACATATAAAGAGCTGGCCTTGGGGTAAAGTATGTGAAATCTATGTTCCCCACTCTGTCTTCAGGCTTGCATCCACTCTGACTAAACTGACCAGTTACTATTCACTTACAAATTAGTGACTGGTCAGTTTAGCCAAAATAGTTGAATGGTTGAGTCAGTAGGATGGTGTCTATATCGCCATATATCATGATAGCTTTAGGAAACAGATCTGATATTAACTGCGTAAGGAGTAATAAGCACTCAGCTCCTTTGGTCAACGTGGCATATATGACTTTGCTGTATATTGTTGGTTCCCAAATTGTGGCCACATCAGAATCCCCTGGGAATCTTTGTAAGCTGGGCTTATTCCAGGACATTCTAAGCCAAAAGTCTGGGGCAGAGAGCACGACTTGTATTTTAAAGAGCTCCTTGTGTCATACAGCTGTTTGCTGGCGGCTCGGCAGCATAATCCAGCTCCTCACCCCGTAACCCCACTGTGATCTTAAATCCGAGTCAGTTATTCTGTGACGGGCTCTCCACTGTGATTCCATTGTCACAACAACAAGAGAATGAGCTTCATGGAGGATAAAACATCTATTCATACACATATATCTTCAATAATAAGTCAGCACAATAAAAAGAAATTTTAAGAAATACTGACTGCATAATACAATAATGACATTCTAGAACGTTTCCCATCTCAAATGTTACATCGATCAATCTATGAGAGCGGCAAATTCCATCATTTTGGCCTTCGTATCAGCTCATCTGTGGCCTTGCCTAATTGGGCCACAGAGCCCAGATAGTCAGCTGGCCCAGGAGCTCTAAGTCCCCAGCACCTATGATCCTCCCTCTGGGCTTTCCCAGCCACACACACAGCCCCGTCTCTCTGTAAGCAGAAGCATAGTTCCACACGTTAAGGGAGAAGCAGAGGTTCATGAGAAACTTCTGCCTGGCACATTCAGACATTCAGGAGAAAAACGATGTAAGGATCCAGAATTATACAGAAAATTGCTAAGTCTGTCATTCTGCACATGAAGACCCAGCCCAAAGTATTCATTATTTGCACATCTTCTTAGCATACTGAGCTAAATGCAATAATGTAAAGTTTGCTGTTGAAATTCCTTACAATATAGAAGGCATTGACAAAAAGTATTCTTACCTCAAAAGGCCTCAACGGAAAATTATACATATGGAGAAGTACATAACCATTCTCAGTATTAAATTTTTAAATTATGCATACGTATTACTAAAACAAGGTTTTACCAAGATGAATAGATAAGATTCCAGCTGTCAACTGGGAGCTGTCAGTAACTGAGTTGTGATTTACCAGAATCATGATTTATCAAGTGGGTTTTCTCTTATTTTAGGGGAGAATGTAGGTTATTGCTGGTGGACTGTTGTATACCCAGGCAAGCATTTCCTTTTCTGTTTTGCATTGAGAAATCATTTTTTTTTTTTTTTTTTGGTGGGAGAATTTTTTTTCGTCCTTTATGGCTTTTCTAACTTATTTTGTTTTCTATGCCTTATGGACCGCAGATCAAAATCACTTTCCTTTTGAACCCAGCTTTATCTGAGGCTGATAAGGCTAGGAAGTACTAGATGAGGAGTCAGAATTTCTCACTGATTACCTGTGCAATCTGGGGAAAATCACTTAGCCTCTCTGTTTCTCCATTTCTCATTTGGAAAGTCAAGAATTAGGACTACAGATGCTCAAAGGCTCTTCAATTTCCAGTGTCCTAGGGTTCTAGAATTCTGTCCCTGCTACCTTTGGCCTCAAGTCAGCACCTCTTTGCTATCTGAGAGTGCCTAATAATTAGTACTTTGTCCCAAGTCAGAAGAAATGCTCTTCCATTCCTCAGCTTCCCCACCAAATTAGGTTGCTCCCAGCACTCACATTCACGGATCACTGGATCACTGGAGGCCGAGCGCAAGGAGGCCGGAGGAGCCCCTCCCTTTGCACGTCCTGGCTGATGGCCTCGTGGTCAGGTGCCTGACATCAGAGTTACACACAGACTGACGGCACAGCGGTCACAGCCAGCACTGCGAGGCACACACACCACTAAGCGCACAGCACTTTTACAACGGTCAAGGACACTTCAGACACAGAAGCAGAGGCAGAGAAAGCATAAACGTTTAATCATCACATACGGGAAAGATTTTCTGGGTTTCGGGGGGATTCTTAACACCACACTTTAACTCTGTCTCCCCAGGATCTGCATGTCTGCACATGACACTCAGAACAACTGATGAAAACTGAGGGACTAACATCGAGCAGGTTGCTAAATGTTTGTGTTTATTTTTCTCTGCAGCTGAATCGGTCATTTGTATTTGTGTCACATGTAGACAGATTGGGGGCTTTATGGTGATATTTATTCCAGTAGCTGAGGGTAGAGCCTGCTGTGAGTATCTGAAAAGAGGAAAGGTTCTGACAAAAGGACATACTTAACTTAGAACCAATAAAACGAGGGCAGTGCAAAAGCCAGGGGTTTGTATCTGTGGCTGAATAAGGAGGAAGGACCAGACAGTCCTGCCTGCCCAGGTCACTGCTCTCGACCCCGCAGGCCCGGAAGTTCTGGCTGTGTGCACCGCTGCCTTTCTCATCTGGACTCACGGGACCCACCAGCTCTTGGCTGTGACAGTAGCTATGTAGGTTTAATCTGTGAAACAGTGTTTAAAAACAAAAAGCCTTTTTGTATGATCAGCTAGAGGCTGTTTTTCTCTGTGCTGGAACTGTAGGTCAAGGGCATAACTAACAATAAAAATCACAGTAAAAGCTGCCATATACTGAGTGCTGACTATACATCGAAAACCGGGGTAAATGCTTTACCCACATATTGGATCTAATTTTTGCAATAGGAGAATATAGGCTGTATATATAAAGAATTGATAAGTTATGAGAACTGTGGTTAATGGCTCGGGGAGGATTTGGGATTTTTTTCAGAGATTTTTTTAAAGGAAAGAAAAGGGTGATCTCTTTGGAACCACTCCAGGAGGTCCTACATGGAAACGGGATGAGCCCCATCTCTAAACCCTTCTAGGTCTGGGAGACGAGTGTTTCCTCAACGTTTTGAGATTTTTTGTGAAAGTGGTAGATGAAATGATGCTGGGAGACGGAAAAGTCCTCTCACTCTAGGTTAAGATGGGCTAAGAGTGAAGTGAGATTTAAAAACTTGGCATTCTGATGAGATCTAATTTAAATGGTCCACTAATAGAACAATTAACTGGTTTTAGAGATTCTGGCCTTTTGCCCTTTTAACCTACCTGGTTCAAAGTGTCTATAATATATATTTATATTATATAAATATAAATATATATTATATAAATATAATATATATTTATATTTAGTGAAATCTAATGGGCACATTGGGATTAGAACTCCAGACTCAGAATCTGGCCTGTATAACATTGGCATTAATATCACTTAACTGTAACCAAATGAACTGAGTGCTTAGGAAAGCCGACTGAAGTCTTCCTGCACTTATCAATCTCACAGTGGCCCTAACAGAGAACAGCATGAGAACTGCGGTCCTTTCCTCTTTAAAGGGACAGGGAGTAAGCATGGTGTGGTTTTGGTGCCCATCAAATCATACCATTGCATTTTAAAATGTTTTTAATATCTCCCCTTCTCATTATTTCAACTATCAGTGTATCTTAGTGTTTCCCATCTCAAAACATCTATTTCTGATTCTCCCTGTTGATTTGAAGGATTACCATTCACACAACATTGTGAGATGCGTCAGTCACAATTGGTAACACGTTTGAACCTGTATGATTTTTCTTTCACTGGTTGGTATCTGGGTCTATATAAGCTGCTCTGATTAGCTTTCTGGAAAAAACTACAATAAAACAGCCTTTAGGACCAGGCAGAACATGAGAATAGGGACTGTGTCTTTCCTTAACTGTATTTGGTTTGATTTTAGGCATGATGGTACCTTCCCAAGGAGGGGCAGTGAGCCGATTACTGAATTACAGCAATTGTTTTGAACACTATTTGTAACTTTACAAGCAATCTAGATGAGATTTCTGGAAAAAAAAAAAAAACAACAAGCTACCACACCCAAATGTATTATAAATGTGCTTGACTGGCATTTGGAAAGGAGAAAGAAACTCTTATTAAAATTTAACATCAACTTGGCCAGACTTCGGGCTGAACTGGAAGAACACAGTGCTACGCAGTGAACAATGGGGGACAGGAGTGATGTGATTTCTACTCCTAAGGCTGAAATAACGGAAAAGAGAACAGCCTGTGACTCCCTCTGCAGTGGGTCCCTGTGCAGCTATAAGAATACCTCTCAAATTCTAAGGGTTTATTTAGTACCAGTCTTGCCACTACACAGTGGCTTTTCCTTTTAAATGCTTAATTTGTAGATGTATTAATTTGTAGACCTGATTTCAGTGGAAAGAGGGAATATCTGGTGTCTACAATTGTCTTGAAGTTCTGGAGCAGTGCTGATGGACACAGTGATACTTGAGATGACCTCACCTCAGCACTGGTCACACAGGGGCCTGGCCTGGCCAACCTCAGAGCTTTTGCTCTGCTTGACCCCTGCTAGTTCTCAGAGGCCTGATCATAGTTACAATGCTTTAAGGGATATGAGATTATAACATCTTCTAAGTATTCTTCCTCCTTTTCCTCTATATGTTCCAGGCTCTTAAGTAGACTCTTTGCCTCTATATTCTGAGAGAATTCCCAGCCCAGGGCTTGGGTTGGGATTGTGGGAGGCACTAAACCCAGGTTGGAATGCCCCTGTAGATGTGGCAACAGAATGACTTGCCATATTGGCACTCATGTCAAGAGATGTGATGCCACCCATGACATAGGCTTTCTTAGTACCAGGGAAAGATGCACTGCTATGCCTCTCAACACAGAAGGACCACTCTGCTGTAGAATGACTGCATGGAATAGTGAGAACTTCCTAAGAGGCATTTCTTATAAAAGTAATCAAAGATCCAACATGATTTGCTCAGTTTGTCATGAAACCTCAATGTTACCCAGAGCCTTGAACGTACTAAGTACAGATGCAAGACATATACAAGCAAAGTGATTTCAATATGATTCCTAGCAGAATAGTAAACTCCACAGTGGTGGCGCCAGGGGAGTTGTTGGAGAAAAAGAGAGAGAGAGAGAGAAAGAGAGAGGAAAAGGGAGGGAAGGAGGTGGGGGGGTGGGTACAGAGAGAGAGAGAGAGAAATATGATATATGCAAACCAGTTTTTTGTTTTCGTTTTGAACAGTCTGATCCCACCCAGGCAGAACTGAAATCCTGCCCCAGTTGGCCAGCAGCCTCTGATTACGAGGACTATCTGAGCAAAGCTGCAGAAACTACAGCTCTGATCCTCATAAAAAAATGGGAGGCAGTTTATTATTAAAATACAAACATGAAAATACTTTAGACCATTTCTTGAGCAGCATACTTCCAAATGCAACATTCCCTTTATCAATCGAGTTTTAAATTAGGTGGTTTCAAAGCATCTGTCCTGCTAAGACCCTTAAAAGAGCAGTGCAAAAGGGGGGGAGCAGACATCTTTCCTCTTAAATGGCAGACAGTCCTTATAAGAAATTCTCTAGGGTTCTATTCTGATGACTATTCAGCGTGACTTGGGGCACTTTTAAATCAGCCGTTTGGCACTTTCTGTCCTGAGTTCTTAGGCACAGCGCGACAGAGTGAGCTTGGTGAGCCCTTCCCCGTGCATTCGGTACAGCAGCTGAAACTCAGCAGGCAGCTGGTGGGACTCCTGCCACTTGGTGGTAAATTTGGTTCCTTTTTTGTCATAGTAATGGTACGGAAGGTCTTCCCTTGTGTTGGGGTCAAATCCAAAAGGCCAAAATCCATACAAGTGGATCTCTTCACATATTGCTGATGCAAGGGTGTACATAAGAATACCTGTGCTCAGCCGTTTGGGTGACAAATGTTTGTTTTTCCAGTACCTGTGGAACAATAAGTACAGGCGGATTCAGAGGCCAGTGTTGAAGGTTTCAGTCAGATAGGTCACTATGACTGGTTTGGGAAGTGAACTTCGCCAAATAACTTAAACAGTACTTGCTTTGAATCTATCCTTTAGACCACAGAACACCTTGGGGGCAGGACCAGCTACGTAATTTGTAACACTCAGTGCAAAATGGAAATGTGGGCCTTATTTCAAAAAATTTTGAGAATTTCAAGAGGGCAATAGCAGAGTATTAAACCAAGTGTTGGCCCTTCTGAGCACGGGCTCCTGTGTTACTACAAAGGTCACACAGGTTTGAAGCTGTCCCTGCCTCTGGGCTGTCCTACAGAGTGGTGTCTGACTCAGTGCTGATGCCACAGGAGCCCACCAGTGAGAATGACTATGCTTCTCGCACAGAAGGGGCCCTTGGAGTGGGGAGGGGCTTACTTAATCTAAGAGGACCTCTTCTGTTACTTCCTTACCCGAGCATAGAGATTAAATCTTCTTGGGTTTGGAAAGATTGTGGGGCTTGCTTTATTTTTTTTTCTACCTTCTTGTAAAAAAAATCACATTCCCTGTTCCTTTGTCTTCTGACCAGGGGCTCCCAAGCCCTGCTTTGGCGTGCCAGGACCTAAGAAAAGTATTTACACACTTTCTGAATTAAAAAAAAAAAGCTAAATTATGGTTGTTTCTCCTTCCATGTTTACATAGTAATTTGAAGCCTTCCTACCTACACTGCCAAATATTTGAGACTGCTGTGGAGTGTGTGTGTGCATGCTTGTGTCTGGCTGTCCAGGCATAATCAAACTGTTCATGAATCAGGCTTCTGTGGACTGTACTTTGGGTTTTCATTGAACCAATGTGTTTGGTTCAAGCCTGAGTGGGCTGTTATGGCTAACTCCATGGGTCTACTGAAAGGCTGGGGGCAAGTGGGCCGCAAAGGCCACTTCCTGAAGTTTCCAAGCACATATAGTTCCTTCTTCACTACCGGAAGGCTTCAAATGAACATTTTCCCTTCCAGCTGAAGTTTTAAAGATCAGTCTTGGATTTAATATTCTTATCTTAAGGCGTTAGAATGACTTCTGACAATCCTGTTGGTACAGCTCAACTAACAGAGAGCAAGAGGGGTGCAAAATGATGAGGTCAAAAGACCACAGGGCAGGTTGGCAGGAGGCCTGGCTTCTACTTATGATTCTGCCCATTTTGGGCAGTGATGTTGGGTAAATAACTCATTCTTTGCACTTTAGTTGACTCGTCTATA
The DNA here is from genome assembly GCF_036321535.1 of Camelus dromedarius. Taxonomy (NCBI): domain Eukaryota; kingdom Metazoa; phylum Chordata; class Mammalia; order Artiodactyla; family Camelidae; genus Camelus; species Camelus dromedarius. Next base: position 14,252,815 of record NC_087463.1, on the reverse strand, counting down.
AACTTAATTGGGCTACCTTACCTCTTAAAAAGGTAACCATACATTCCGGGAAACTGGGACAGTCTGTTTTGGTCTGTTATCTTTGTTGTAATTCTTACTAGTGCTCTTTTTCTCGAAGAAAAAGTTTCAGTTTGGACTATAAATGATGACATCACCCTACCTGTCAGATACATACCAGTTGATTATGTGATGATTCCTCCTTCTATAATTGGTCAACTAAACAAATCTTAGATTTGAAAGACTTTAGAGGACTACAGGATGTGAATAATCTACTATGGGATAAAAAGATTCAGAATCTCTGTTTACTAGACCTCCTAGAATGCACTCTAACTTGCAGTAATATCTGGACAGTATGTTAGGACACTGGGGCTACTTGCATATGGGAAATTAAGAGTTGAGGACATTTCCTCAAATTATTTAAAGAAAAAAATTTGTAATTAATCTTGCTTTATAAAATGCCCTGCATTATTGGCTCCCAATTCTGACTACTTATTAGAATCATCTGGGGAGTTATTAAGACATACCAAGTGTCTGAGCCTCTTTCTTCCCCAACCAGACAAATTACATTAGAGTCTCTTGAAGTAGAACCCAGGCAAGAATATTTTAAAAATCTCTCCAAGTGATTCGAAGGTATAGCCAGAGTTAAGACCTATCAGACTAGATGAAAACATTGTATTTCTGGTTAATCTGGCTTTCAAATTACAAGGCTTAACAATGAGCTGATAAAGTACTTTTCATATGTTTTGGTACTCAAGTCCCAAATTATAAAAGCAGATTACACAATTTTGATTTATCTAAGTGGTTTTCTAATCTTGGACATCTAAAAAACACCCAAATATGAAATAAAAAGGAACATTTAAAGTCAATTGCATCTTTTTAAAAAAAACCACTTGATTTGTCTACTTTAGTCATTGGCATTATTGGGATGTAGCTATCCATTAGAAGAAAATTATTGATTTGTGGTGATTTCCATCACTGCTTGTTAGGCTTACCACCAAGGAAGGGGACTGGAGATAGAGAGGCAGGAGGCTAAGAAAAACCAGTCCCTCCATTTGACTTTGGCTACCAGCTGGGGCAGGAGACTGAACTTCTTACTTAGAATGATTCATTCATTCATTACAAAACTTAAGAGCTTGTTTTAAAGTACGAAGCTAACCACAACAACTAACTAATCAGATAGCTCCCACCCCCAAGAGATTACAATATTGATTTGCCATCTGGTAGGATATGAGTTAAAGGCAATAAAATATACACACCTGTTGACATGTTGCATTATATTTCCAGGCCAGGCCAATTGGACCTTTAACTGACCTCTGTGTTCAACAAAAAAGTCAACTAATGTCCTGGTAACAGTTGCTGAAGTGTGGAAGAAAAACGCAGGGATCCAAAGAATGGCCCCATCGAGCTTTTTTAAACTGAGAAAAAAGTTGTTACGGTCCTGAATGGTCAAAAGATTGTTGTAATATTTTTCCAGGATGCTGGGGTTGAAGGTGGTAAGGTTGGTTTTCCTTCCAACATCTCTTTGGAAAGCCTCCGTAGGGGCAAAATTGCAACGGAAAACAAAATCTGACTTATCTATTTCTTGTCCACACCGGCTCCCTGTCAGGATCCCACTATTTCCAACCACAGCACAAATATTATAATGCTTATTCACAATGGGTGACACATCTGGAAGCAGTGATCGGAAGTTATTGCTAATGGAGAAAACATATTTATGGCTGGAATAATCATAGTGCATCAGTTGTCCAATCCGAACACTATTCTTGGTCAAAGAAAAATTTTTTATTACATCGACATGCTGAAGAATTTCTTGCCTAAAATAAAAAGAAATTCATTAAATGTATCCCATTCAAAAGAATTGATTTTCCATCTTATGTCTTATGCTGCCGTTTTATTCAGACAAGAACCGTAGGCACATTGAATCCAAGAAAGACTATACATTCATAACAATTGCGGTCTTTGAAGGGATGACTGCCTTAGAATTTACAGACATGTGCTAATCTCTCAGTCAAATTCCGGGTATAATCCTCTGAAGCTTGTAAATGTTGTAACTTACGGTTTTAGCTGCCAGTTCTTTGGTTTTCTGCTCTACCTGAAAAGTGTTTTTGATCAGGGGGGAGGCCTAGGCCAGACTGCATCAGAAAATACAGGGAGACAATTTACACAGGCCCTAAAGAGCTCACATTAATGCACAAACGTTGGTGACTTAGAGTTTGTAATTAGGGACTACATGTTTGCTATTGGACTACAGTGTCCAAGGAAGATCAAATGTCACTGGTGTCCAAGTAAGAGCCAAATAGATATGAGTCAGTATAGTACTATCTATTACTAAAATATGAAAATGGTAATAGCAATGGGTGTAGTTGAATATTTAATAGAAATGAGAATGATAATCTCATTAATGTACTTTGAATAGTGAAATGGGAGTTTTTTTCTACTTGATTGTAAAGAAACACAATTAAGTTGGAGAAATGTAATCCTCAGAAAAAGAAGCTATTGTAAGTCCTGAAAACGTGTATATTCTAAGAATTCAGAGGATAAACAAGGCAAGGGTGATACTTAGGACTAATTTCTGGTTGCTTTCATGTTGAGCTTTAAGTGAAATTAAGCATCTCCTCTTAAAGTCTCTGCTATTTGAAATATTTAAGAGAGATTGGTCACATGTTACTCTGTTACTAGGTTCTCCAGTTCTAAGAAATTACATTGAACCTCCTGTGTCTTTTGCCTGAAAAATAGCAAGAATGAAACTAAATGCTTTGCATATCATCACTTTACCTGGAATTTTATTTTTTAAAAATTACTTCATTTTTCAAAGTACAGAGCAATATAAACTGAAAGCTTTAATCCAAAGCTTCCAAAGTTACTGTTCTATACAAACTGTTACAAAGGTAAAGTAAGTTTAGAACAATACTGGGAAAATTAATTAAAGATTACCTAAAACATGGATTGAAAGGAGGGAAGTTTTGGGAGGAAAGTATTGTTCTAACGGTTACTTGGGTCACATGGCCTAGTGTGGGAAGAATATTTTTATTGAGTCAGAAATATGTTTTGGGAGAGGGTATAATATATTTAACCTGTGCAAGTTTTCTGGGTTGTCTCAAAAAAAAAAAAACTTCATGGTTTTAGAATTAATCAATTGTTGTCATGGATTAATTTCTAATTAAACAATGTTTTAAAATTTTTAATCATAATCATATGACTTTGTGTCAACTTTTCAAGCAAACATTCTCATGACACCATGGATATCTACTGAATTTGTTTTAATTCCATCATCAGATTAAAATTAAAAAGTGCAATAACTAGAAATTCTATGACCAAAATACAACACCCTAAATAGAGTGGCGAAATAAGTATTTGTAAAATAAGTATTCATACCCCTAATACACTAGATGGCTCACATTCCATTTAGCAGCATAATAATCCCACTAAGAAAGAAAGAGTAATGACTTATCTGGGATGGCTAAGAGTAGACCAGAAAATAAATACATAAATACCAGAAAATAAATAAATAAATCTCATCCTTCTTCTCCTACCTCAAAAAAAAAAAAAAAAAAAAAAAAGAAAGAAAAGAAAGACGAGAAAAAAACCATACACATACACACAGACTACTTCATGTATAATTGAGGCAGCTACAAGACAACTAAGAATAATGTTTGGTAGCTTTTACAATATGTTAAAAGCTATAAAAGTTTAATGAGAACAAACCAAAAAACCAAAACTGTAATTAAATACCTGCATATATTTGGGCTGAGATTTTTCACTAGTAATCTGTTAGGGATAAAGTGTAGTGTTTCCTGTGTTTCAATGAGACGATACTTTTTTCAAATAATTTGTTTTACTTTATTTTTTCAAAAATTTCCAGTGGGGGAATGCAAATGCATTGGGTGATCTTTTTGTAATTAACTTTTTTTTTTTTAAATAAATGGCTTTGGCAGTATTAGCCATAGGTGTTAAATATAAATCATGGTGCTCAGTTAAGCCCAAGTTAGGGAGGATTCTGGAAATACCTTTTTTCTTCCAAATGGGTCTTTTTGATGTTTCCTTTTTATGGGAGGGCGCTACATAAATTTAAAAGGGTTACTAATTAGCCTTTGCGCATTCAGGCCAAGAAGATAATGCAATACACCTCGGGTTGGGGGCAGGTAGATTTTTGTTGTTTTGTATTATTTCGTTTTGGTTTTTGAGCTCCCTAATTCAAAACACCTTTTGGATCTTTCCCCTCTATCCTACCTTTGATGTAAAAACGCTGTCCGATTAAATGTCCACTTAGGTCTGGCTTGGAGTTCGTGAGTCAGAGAATGCGGAAAGGGCACAAATGACGGATCTAGAAGCTTCAGCGCAAATTGTGACCTAGAGAGGAGCATGAGTACACAGACAAACGTGCTGGCCTCAGCCAGGGGAAGGAAGCCAAGGTAGCCATTAAAGTCCAGGGGGTTAGGAGAGGGGCGGGGGTGGGGAGCAGTCGGCACACGCACTGGCTACATTCCGCCCCAGAGCCCCTTCTCGCCTGGTCCACCTTCTGCTCCCCACACACATCTTGGAGGAAGAAAGAAAACTAGGGAAATCCGTTTCCATTGTCCATCCCTCCGGGTGCGGGAGAGACCATAAAATGGCCGTCTCACGGAGAGCAGGGGCGGGAGCCGGACGCTCTGCTAGAAACTGATGCGCCGGGAGGACCAGGGAGTCAGCACCGCGGACAGCGGCCGCACCGCCGCTTGCGCAACCTGTGCCGCCCCCGCGGTCCCGGCGAATTGATTTTTGGAGAAAGGGCCGAGGAAACCTATGACCCAAGGGAAGGCTGGGGTGGCTCCTTCCTTAACCTCTTCCTTCCCGAGCCTATGTCTGATTTCACTCCCTGTCCCCTGACTGGGGACCCCCGGAGGTCGCTGGCCAATCCCACTCCTCTGCGCGGGTGGGGCTTCTCTAGGTTCCGCACCTCTGGCGGGGCTTGGACCACAGGATGCAGTTTGTATTTGCCACCTGCCCCTCAGAGGCTCTGCTGGGAGAGCTCTAGGGGTCACAGTTGGGGCAGAGGCTCTCGATAAGCTGCGCTAGGCTTTGCCTGGAACCTTCTCAGTGCAACCTCGTACCCGACAGTGACTTGGACCTGGGGCGAGGGTAGGCGGCCCTTAGGAGGCTCGCTTTCCGCAGCGGGTGGGGGAATTGCAGAAATCCCGGAAAGAGGCGGGGGGCGATGGCAGCGGGGGCAAAAGGATCGAAGTAGAATACCCCAGGGGCTTCAGGAGAATAGACCCGCGCAACATTTGATGTAGGGGGTGGGGGAGAGGAAAGGAGGAGAGCGCGAAAGGAGTCCGGCGCCTGCGCCATTAAATCGCCCGGGACCGCCCGGAACCCGGCAGCAGAGTCTGCGGACAGGGCGCGGGGTAGGCACTCAACTCACGCATGTCCGTCTCTCCATGCCCCCTCCCCAGTAGACACAGGGCCTTTCCCTCTACCATCATTCTCTTTAAACCCTCCCTCCCCCCATTTTTGAAATGGGGGAAAGGATGCCGAAGAAGAATACGAGAATGCAATCACATCGATTAGGGGCTTTGGGTTTTTGAAAAAAAAAAAGCGGGGTAGGGGTAGAATCAGAGAGAAGAATGGAAGGATCACGCAGTTATCTTGCCCAAAGTGTCTCGGAGAAGCCAAAACACTTCCGCCTGACCTCCCTCCCCCATAAACCAGATACCTGAGGGCGCTCAGAGGCCCGCACTCACCGGAATCCCGCGTGGAACATGTACATTCGGGGCGCCCCCGGGTTGGCGTACTTGGGAGTGGTGAAAATGTTCTCCTTTTTCAGGGACACGTAGCTGATGAGCGATAAAATCAGCAGGGCGACGCTGAGCATGACCAGCCCCAGCACACTGGCGACCCGGGCCATTTTGCAGTTTCTCATCCCGGGCTGGGTTGGGATCAGGAAAAGCGGGGAAATCGGTCCATTGAGCGGCCAGCAGCTCGCTGGCGTGTCAGTGTGTGTGAGTGTGTGTGTGTGTGTGTGCTCGCGCGCGCGCGTGTCAGCGTGTGTGCCGGGGGAGGGGGACCGGGCAGGGGAGCCGCGGAGGGCCGGGGGTAGGGGCGGGCAGGAGCCCTAGAGAGAAGCCGGGCCCCCTAGGCAGGGGCGAGCAGGGCCGGGAGGCTGAGCAGGAAGATGGAGGGTCTGCGCGGCGGCGTGGCGATGGAGCGGCGCGCCGTGCGTCTCGGGCCGCAGGCTCAGGCTCCCCCACGCGTTTCCAGCGAGGCTGCCATCTCCTCTGCTGCCTGCAAGATAAATGTGATTGGAATAATGTTACAGTTCGATCTAAGCACAGGATTTAATTAATGAACTCTTAATCTCCCAAATAACCAGGGGAGGGGCGGAAGAGGGAGGGATGAAGGGGAGGTGGCAGAGGGAGGGGAATTGAGGCTGGAAGGCTGCAGCCCACGTCCACGGCCTTCCCAGCTGAGGGTGTCGGTGAGGAGGTGGCTGTGGCGAGACAGACGCCCAAACTTAGTTTAATGGACAATTCATTACTTTATAAATGTATCGGGGAATACAGAGATAAATAACTGGATTTGCTTTCCTGGCGGTTGCACACCAGCTGGATGCTTCTGAGATGCAGGGAGAGTAGATGTTTAAAAGCCTCTCTCCTCACCGCTGAGTACAGCCCTGGGCTCCATGGAACAGCATCCGCCCTAGCACCCCAACAAGGAAGCCCTAAATAGCCGCTGGGACTTGTGAGCAATTAAAACCTCCTTGGAATTTCCCAGGATCTCTCCCCTGTTCCCATCCTATGCTCACCGCATACTTTACTTCTCTCTAAAAAACAGGTAGAGCTTAGCAGAGTTGTGTGGTGAGCTGTGAGTGTGGAGGGCCCGGCTCCCCCTCCCTTGTCTTCCTCCCAGCATCTGACTCCCAGCACGCTGCAGGTGGACAGTGGGCATGCCCCAGAGGTGACCAGGCCTGGAGTAGTTTGCCCTGATTTAACTTTCCATTGCCCACTTTTCTGATTTATCCCTGTGGCCAGGCCTTCAGGATAGGCCACTCAGCTTAGCCCTGAAGTTTGGCTTAGCTTAGCCCAGGAGCTGGGGCGTTATAAACCTCTGTCCATTATAAATGCCCAGAACTCTCTTTTGAAGGAGCTCAAGAACCAGCCCAAGAACCAGGTTAGAGAGGCTGCCTCTGAGGGTGGAAGGACGTCTCACCACCTAACACTTTGTGTTGCTTGACTTTCAATTTGTTTTAGCATAGTCACATGTTACCTGTTTTAATATCTTTTGGAAATAGAAGTTAATTCATTTTCTGTCATGCTGTTGGATGCTCAGAAGGCAACCCACATGTTTCTTTAGATCTGTCCTTTGCGGGTAGCTTGTGGCTTCTTCACCCTAGCTTTACCCTGGGCCTGGTGTTCCCAATACTAGTCAATAAGTACTAAGGAAAGAAGCTGGAGGTTAGAAATTGGCCTTCGAGAGCCTTTTCCAAGAAAGCAAGTTGATGTGTTCCAAGGTGACTATGATTTCTTTCTTTCCTGAAGTTTGGTTTTATGGGCTTTGGTAGACCTGATGTCTGTCTGTGGGCCATGAATTCTTCAAAGCAGTGAGCTTCGAGGCTGTGAGCTCCTACAGAACCAGGGCCGTGTCTTCTGCCCTGTTTCTGCATACTACTTGTATGCTGTCTGTGGAGAGGCATGCTTAATAAATGTTTGAGGACCTAATGAGCTCCCTGTGAAACACATGCCCAGTTGTGGACAGCAGTGCACAGAATGCAACTGTCTTTTTCCAGTGGAAAAGGGGGTTAGTCATTTTGCACATATGGAAGACATTTTACACCCAAATCTAAAAATGTGGGTCAAGAGGACACAAATAATTTTTTCCCAATGGGATTTTTACTTTGTCAGAATTTTAGAGAAGGCCTGCGTGTCTGCACATGGTGAATATTTGAACCATATTTATTGAATAAATACTATTTTTTAAAAAAAGATCATATGAATAGAGTGTAAATTGCCAAAAGGAGTAAGCACTGTCTAGGAATTATACACGTTGGAAAAACTCTTCTTGAATAAGAAATAAGAGAACATGACATGAAGCCCAGGGTACTGGTTACACCGCCAGGCTCTGGAGCCAGCAGACTGGACTTCAAATGCTGACTCTGTGACCTTGGGTCACAATTTTGTCAGTATCTCTGTGCTTCAGGCTCCTTATCTACAGAACTAGAATAAAAACCTCCCAGGATTTGGGGGAAGATTAAACAAGGCATGTAAAGGCCTTGGCACAGCCCCTGGCTTGTATTAAGCAGTTAATAAATATGAGCTAAACAACTTGGGCAAGTTTTTAGTGTCTTTCTCTGACCCCACAAATATGTGCTACAGAATGCATAGAAAAGAATGTACGTGGTGAGGCATTTTCCTACAGAAAATGGCAAAGGTCGAGGAGCTCTTTGGTTCCCTTTAGAAAACAGCATTACAGGCTTTCCTGGGACATATGATATGGACTCATTCTGCCTAGATTTAAAAACTGATATATTACTGATGCCTAGCCCACCTCTGCGAGCCTTCTAAAGAAAGTCCTACTAGGCTGATTCCCACACTGCATATGGGTCACTGAAGGTCATATGATGTAAAGGAACCAAATTAGCCAGAAAATAAACAGGCACGCAGAAATCCTGTGCCAGGCCCAAAGGTGACGACGGATAGCTCAGTAATTACCAGAGGGGAAACATCTTGGGGATGCTGCTTCTAAGAGCCACTGCAGCTACTGGATATGGTATTTTTCAGGCCTGGAATTATAGGTACTTAAGTAAATTTAAAAAAATAGGGTATTTTTAATAAAATATCACTTTTCAGATTTTATTGTAAGTCAGACCTCTACAGGAGTATAGGAGGGTGAAAACAAGGAATATAGAAATGAAAGACTGCTTTGACATGTTTTCTAGGGGAATTGTTAATTTGGACACAAGTACTTCCCTCTCCCACTTTTGTGCTCTGTTGCCCTATGTATTTCCTCCCCAACCCATACCTAGGTAGAGTAACTTATAGGCACCACTTTGATTGACGTTGGCTGGGAAAGATGGCGGCCTTTTGTTAGAAATGGCAGCATTCATTCATTCATTTATTTCTGTTTTCTTTCATCTATTCATTAAATAAAATGTGTTGGTTATGGGCAGACACAGGGGTTATAAAATCATTCTTGACCTGATAATGCTTGTGGTCTTGTGGGGGAGAGCGGAGTAAGCATACTGGCAATACTATGTGAAGAGCTCAACCATAAAGGATTGATGAGGGAACTGGGCTGTAAACTCTGTCTGGAGAGGTTGGTGGAATTCTTCATAGAGGGCAGTATCTGAGCTGGGTTTTAAAGCATGAGTGGGATTCATTAGGTAAAGAACTTTAAGAAGGACATTCCAAGTGGAGGGAAGACAAGGAGGCAGGGAAGATTATAGTGGGCTTGGGGAATAGCAAGAATGTGCACTGACTACCACAAAGAAGACCCTTTGAAGGGTCCTGGATGACGTGCGTTATCTTCCAGCAGCACTGCTCAGAACCCTCCACAGTTTGTAGAGAGGAATGGCTCAATCTGATTTGAACTGAATGGATGTAGGAGCAGCTGGGGTCAGGCCCATGGAGAGATGGGAACCACCGCCACTCGTGTGGATGTCAGCTGATGAGTCCAGTGGCCCACCAGGCTGTTCACATGCTATAAGCCCCAGTCTGCCCTAATTTATCAATGAAAAAACTGTCTGTTTTCTGTGATGACACACTCCTGAATAAGGCATCATGGAGTGGACTTTTGGAAGGGCAAGGCAGCTCTCCAGGTGGCAGTCCATTGGGAAACCTCCAAAGAGCAGTGTCTTAGAACACTGTCCCCGAGCCACATGTGCCTGGAGTCCTTTCTGTACACTACAGCCTGACCTCTTCACTTCTAGTAGGTCTAACTGTGGCCACAGAGAAAAGATCTTGGGATCCTGTGGATTTCTGTCTCCTGTTTCCCCACAGAGGATAAATACTTTATGAGTTCAGAGGTGGGAGAAGCCATTGTGGTCAAAGAAATCTTCCCAAAAGCTCTTGGATGGAACCGAGACTAGAAAGATGCATGGATGTTTCCAGAGATGGAGATGGTAAGAGGGGCAGCACAGTCAGGGGCAACGAGGCTGAACAAAGATGGAGAGGAGAAGAGGGAAAGGCGTGCTGGGGCCAGCAAATAGGTGAGCCCCCTTGGAGTAAAGTGAAAATAGCCAGGATGTGTAGAGCACTTATTATGTGCCAGGTGCTTTTTATACATTATCTGAAACCTTTGCCCTGATCTGATAAGAAGGTATAATTCTCCTCACTTTAAGGTTGAAGAAACTGATGTTAAGGATTTGCTCAAGGTGAAGCTTCTTTGGCTTTAAAGTCCACCCTTTCCACTACTGCATACTGCTTGTAAGCAGTCCACAGACAGAGAGCTGGAAATGTGTGCATCATCTTTGACAGTGAGAACCAGCTAACAAGATTACCATTGATGATGATGGTGATAATTTCATCTCACGCTGATTGCACACCTACTGTGTATTGGGTATCATACTAGGCATTTTATGTAACTAATCTCATTCAATCTCCATTCCATCCCTCTGGTGATAATGACTGCCACCATTGCAAGAATGACAAAACTGAGACTCAGAGAGGTTAAGTAACTTGCCAAGGTCACACAGCTCGTGGCTTTAATGTGTTTCACTGGTATTTCAGGGCCAAGAGGAAGAGAGGTTTAAACCTTCTCCCTTGGTCATTGTGTCTTAGGGTTACTGAGGAAGGGAGTGCCTACTAGCCTCTTTTAAAAAGCTATTTAATCACAAGGGTTAGGGGTGGTGTGTGGCAACAAGGAAGAGACCAGAGTGATACATCTGAAAAGCAGTGGCCTGTTCTGGGGCTGGGAGAAGGCGGGGTAGGGCTGGAGCCTGGGCACAGGAGGCAGAGGTGCCCAGTCATCCTGTGGGGACAGTCAGGAGACAGCATTTTATTTTCATTGTCTTCTTTAGTACCAGCACAGCACCCCACACAGCTGATGCTCAGCGTGGAAAGAAGACAAGGAGCTCCTCTGCTGTACAGCATAGCTGAGGTCCAGGTTAGGGAGAAGGCTGGTCTCTGGTACTGATGATAGAGAGAAAGATCATTCACCCCGACTGGGGTGGGGAGTTGGCTTGCTTATTGACGAGCCCACGTTTAATTAAATACAAAATATAAAGCATAGGAGAGATGCACTGTGAACAGCAAAGCTCCTCCCTACTGTCATCTCCCTAGAGACAGCCGCTGTTGCCATTCAGAGACATTCTGTGCATTCACAGGCAGTTGAGTATGTATTAATTTTTTAAACATCAATGCTGAGACCAGTTTGAAATATTTATTTCAAAGTTTTTATCTGTATCTTTACAAAAGACATTTTGCATAAAATTTTAACATTTCAGATGTTTGCAATGATTATATTTTCTAGAAGCTGAGGAATTACTCATTTTGTGCCTACAGACTTCTCTTAAAGCTCTGTGAAGCATCTCCCTGTGAAAGGAATGCAAGAACTTCAAATAGCCTTTCTGTCCACGAATAAATAAAATATATTTGGAAAGCTGTCTTAAGGCTTTTTGCAGTCCAGTCCCTAGGAAATGGTTTGGAAGGAGCTATTATGTTCAATTGTGTTAACCTCCTGGGTCCTTGCATAGAATTTCAACTTTTCAAATGTTTGCAGTGATTACATTTTCTAGAAGCTAAGGTATTATACTTGGAGAAGCTACTCGAAAAATAATCTTACAGTTAAGTTCTTACATCTATTGTGTCTCCTTATCGCACTGACTGTAGGTATAAGAAATCACCCACAGTTAGAGCTGCCACTATAACATTACCTGGGTGCTGTCAGGGGAGGTGTTTTAAAAAGAACTCTAATTTTAGCCTTCATCTTGAGTTTTTGGGCAGTTTTTGTCCCTTGTGCTTCTGTAATTGTCAATAACATATCTTTGAGAGCAGGGGAAAAACACTTTTGTTTGTATATTATTATGACAAAAAAAAGGTAAAATTTCCATGTAATTTTTAAAAATGCACTATGCCTTGCTGATTATTGATGGGTATGGCTTCCATAGAGGAAATGGTAGGACTTGTTGAAGGATGGACTGTTAAGTATTCTCTTCCCTGGTCCCTAGACCCCCCTCTCCCAATTATAGGCACATGCCTCTAGCTGAGACTTCTCATACTGTGTTCACAGGGAATTCACAGGAATAAGAGGTCATTGGACTTCCCATTATTGAAAACTCAGTCTCAGTAGGACCGTGGGGAGATTGAGCTACACCGTGTTATATACTGTAGACCTCCCCGTTCTGTATCAAGTTAATGTTCACAGAAATGCTATCTGATAGTATTTTATTCCTTTCCATACATATGGGGAAAAGAGACTAAGAGGGGTTAAATAACTTGGCCAAGTTAAACAGCAGCTTATTAAAAAACGGGATTTTACTAGAGGACTAAATGCTTGCATAGTTACTCCTCTTTTCACCAGACCTTGTTGCCTTCCATGCCAGACGCTTAGGGTCTGGACCTTGGGGCATGAATGATGCTTCCTCAAAAGGTGAGTGTTTCTCATGAAGAAAGGAGGCAAGGGTGTAGTAGCCACCTTGACTTCTGTATGCCTTTCTCCTCATGGTCACCTTTTTACCAGGATGTTTGACTATGAGGAAAGTGGCTTCTCAGTGGATGAGATGATCAGTGTAAACTTGGGCAGAATCCTTTATATCTTTGTTTCAAAATCCTGTTTTGCTCTGTAGTTTTGCAGTTTTACACGCAGAAGGCTCTAAGTCCTGCTGGAGGTGGTGTGAGATGAGGGAGTGCCTGGCTTTGGGTGTCTGTACTTGTGTTTTGAGGAGGGTAGTTTTGAAATAAGCTTTTTTTGCAGGTAGAAGAGGTCGGGTGGAGAATATCAGAGGAATTGCAGGCAGATCAGGAGTGTAATTAGTGCCTTCTCCCTAACAGCAACCCGAGTAGAAGGAGCCGGGGGAAGCTCAGGGGCAGGGGAAGGTAACTGAGCTTCCCCATGATAGTCTGATGTTTACACCAGTTATCTGACACCTGGCTCGATTCCCATGTTGGAGTTTAATTCTTGCTCTGAGTTCAAGCCACTTATTAGAAAAAAGAAACTCAACTATATGTCTTTGACACAGAATTGTATTTCTTGTATTTTTTCCTGAAGGAAAATACCAAACAAAAGTGAGTAGTAGAGAGCATGTGGTAATACTGTTGTTCACATCTGTGATCATCCGTGATTCCAGAAAGCCTCCCTACTGGACCTTAGTCATCATAAACATGTACCACTGCCCACCTTGGGGCAGGTGCTACCTCACGGGCAATCAGAGTGTGGAAGACTGAGAATATTGCTTCATTTTGTGGAGACCTGGCATGACATATATGATACACGTGGGCATATCCAGGTACCTAAAGTAGACCCCAAGGTGCTTACTGAATTCTGCTGCTGGTTTTGGCTTGGATCTTGGACAGGTTTTCCCCATCTGCTGGGAGAATTAGGCTTTTCTGACCCTGCAGCATTGTCTGCACTTCTGATATCTCCCAATCTGTCCTCTGCCTTCCCCATTCTCTATGACAATGAGGACTGACAACTAAACGGGACCTTGTAGCATTAAACTTGCTTTTTAATTTTTACAGAAGCATCCTTCAGCCCTTTAGTTTATGTTGGATGGCTGTGTGTTTAGCAATTTTTGGTAGGATGGGCAAGACTATGGGAATCGCATCTATTGTAGACCCTGTGCGAGGCTAGCTGTGAAAAAGTGCTGGTTGCAAACAGCACTAGACCTTTAGATAGTGGCTGTGGGCGCTTATCAAAGGATGCTCTCTTTGTGAGCTCAGTGTGGAAAGGGATGCTGGTTCCACGTAGGTCTTTACAGTTGATAATCACTATCTTTAGGGCCATCTTTGGGGGGAAAAAACTGACAACCGTATAAATCTTACATTTTTATAGCACTTGAATCTTTTTTCAAAGTACTCTTACATCTATTATCCCATCTTGACCTCCCAAGGAAACTGTGAGTTGGGTACAGCAAGTATCTCTATCCTGATTTCATAGATAAGAAACAGAAGGTTAAATCACAGCAAGGCAGAAGGAGACTGGGGCTAAACATCCATGTCTGATGTTAAGACTCTTAGTCTCTCTACAAAAAAAAAAACACCAGAAAAATACACTTTCCTTCTTTATTCTCTGCAGTCTAGCCTCTACTGTTGACATCGTTTTATTTAAAGCAGTGGTTCTCAACTCTACCCGCACATTTAAGTCACCTGAGCAACTTAAAAATAATACCGATGCCCAGGCCCCATCCCAAATCAGTCGCATTAAGATCTTGGAAGTAACTCCCCAGGCACTTTTATGTTTTAAAGCTCCTTGGGTGATTCTGATCAACAGTGAGGCTCAAAAACCATTGCTAGAAGCTGACCAGTGTCAACCTTCATGACAAACTCAATGGCTTTTCCTTCACTACTAGTCTGGAGCCACTGGATATTAATTTCTTCTTTAAACTCACTCCTCTTTTGGCTTCCGTTAATGATACTCCCTCTGTTCCCAGTTCTTCTCTGATGGCGGCCTGCCAGTCTTACTTCTTCCCAACTTACATGGCTTCAGCCCTCTCTTTTCTCTGCATGGTCACACAGGATACAGGGGAGAGTGCGGAGGTTTGTACAAAAGGTCATTTATTTTTGAGGGCTTAGACATTAGAAAACAAGCCATGCAGAAGCAGAGGCTTCATTCTGATCACTTCTGCAGCTCTAGAAAGTTCTAGAACCTAGGACAGACACATGCTCAGTAAATGGATGAATGATCACAGGTACTTGACTGCATCTCATATCTGTGTACAGAGTCCTGCCCTGTATCCCAGTCTTGTCCAGTCTTAGATGTGCTACCATCTTCTTAAAACTAACTTGTTAAAAACTTACCACACCTTCTTTCCTCATACAAGACAGTTCTTTTAAATGTTTCCCAACCATTTCACTGCTTCCAATAGCCTCGTTCTTTCCATCCTGTAAATCAGCTTTGCATCTTCTTTCTCCTTTACCCAGGCTTACATCATGATCTCCCCATTTGGCTGACACTGCCCTGCCCAGAATCTGGTAGGGAAGCAGTGCTAAGCTGTGCTCTGGGCACTGACTGGACCAGAAGTGGGTCCATCCATCCACTGGCCAGTTGCCTATGTGGTGACCAGGGAGAAAGGCTCTCAGTTTTCATGGATCATGGAGGGAGAGCATGGAAAACGTTGGAAGAGACTGAAGAATCACCAAAGTCACTTTGGGAGCCAACTTGCTTGGACACCGAATGGCTTTCTAGGTTCAGTCCCATGGCCTGTGAATCCCTTTAGACATTCAATTTTCTTAAGATTTGCTGGCATGCGATTCCGTTCTGGCAACACCCATGCATAATCAATTGTATCAATGTTAGTACTAGTATTTCTTCCTTTGAAAATAGTATATATTTTTTGAATTCCTTTCTTTTCGTACCACCTAACCAAGGTCCTCACCATCTCCTACCTGAACCAGGTAATAACTTTCTAGCAGGTGTACTTGAACCTTCTTATCTCTTTCAACTCATCTTTTTTGCTGTTCCTTCTGCCTAGAATTCTTACTTCTAGTTTAAACGTGGGAAACTCATGTTTGTCCCTTTCAGAAGCTCTTTTAAGATTAAGAAGGACAAATAGTTCAGGAATTAAGTAAAAGAATGGATCTGGAATCAGCCTGCCCAGGCTTGAATCCAGGGGCCAGTTAATTAAATTAGTGACCTGGGAAAATCTATTTAACTTCTCCATGCCTTAGTTTCCTCACCTTCAGGTGGGAAAGAGTAGTACGTATGTAGAGGGCTCTTGAAGGGATTAAATGAGTTACTTATGTAACACAGCTCTGTGCTGGGCATGTTGTAAATGTCAAGATGTCTTGGCTTTGCTATTGGCCTCTCCTCTGAGAAAGCATCCCCAGTTTCCTGCTCCTTCCCCACTCTCTTCCCAAGAGTTGGAATTAGGCACTGCTCTTCTCTGCTCTCATCAGAGATGTATTTAACCATAATTTTATAGCTAACCAACCCTTTGCATACTGAATTTCACAATGGTCTTTATACTGGAATTTGGCTAACGTTGCGTCTTCTACCTAATAACTCAGAACAGAGTGAGAGTCCTGGCTGGTGCCTGTAACAGGCACTGCTGGCAAACTCCCCAACACCCATCCCCTGCTCAAGAACAATTCTTGCTGAGTCTAATCTCACTATGGTAATTCCATTTTCTTGGCACATTCGGCTATGCTCTGGCCAACAAGAAATGAAACGAAGTGTCTGGGAGGAGTTCTGAAGAAGATACCTCTGTTTTAAAATAGGCCTGAGGGAAGAGCGGTCATTCTTTTTCCCCTGGATATTGTCATATTTGTTGTGAGGTTTGGAATGGTGGCAGCCACCTTGTGATTATGATGGGCGATTGCTGAGGACAAATCTAACACTGGGGATGATAAGATAGCCAGACAGAAGGAACTGGGTCCTTGAGGATATTGCAAGGAATTGACCTGACTGATCTTGCAGCTTCCTTTTACCAGGACCTCTGGCTTTGTGACAAAACACATCTTCCTTTTTGTTTAAACCAATTTTGCGTCTGGGTTTAATTTGACCAAATGTATCTTACCTGACATAGTGCCTGTGCCACACTGTTTAAACTCTGATGTTTATTTATTTATTTTTTAAAATCTGGTCCCTGGTCTGATGTCCCTGGGGCTTCCTAAAGTCACACTTAAAGCCTTGAAGAGAGGCAGTAGCACTAGATGAGGCCAGTATTTCATTACCTAGGGGAGGAGGTGAAGGAAACACTGAAGAAGAGAAAGGCAGATAAAGGGGAGGGAGGGCTCTGCTCAGCCCCCTGCCCCCACTTAATCTATATGAAGTACGGAAGTTCCTCATGGTTTTTGATAAGGGCCCCTAGGGGCATAGTCCAACATGTCCTCTTCATGTGGCCTCAACTCTTCCTTTCTGGCCAGCTCTTGTCAGTAACCTGCCAAAACAACACAAAGCGTCAAGTTAATTTCTCCCTTACTTTTGCTTAAAGAACTTCTCTCTGCTCCCAATACATTCCTCCAGAGCATCTTTGAGCTTATCTGAGTACTAGGCCTTCATCCACTAACTATTTAATGAGAACACACTGTGTGCCCAAGCAGTGTTCCGTGCTCTGGGGATCTAGCGGTGAACGACACAGATCTCCAGCTGGAGTCTTGCATTAGCTGAACCTAATGCTTGCAGAAGGCAGGAAACTCACTGATGCAAGTCCAGGTCTAGGCCCACATCCCAGGGCACGAGGCAGAGTGGATCGGAGTGGAGAGTGGCTGTGGAGGTGCCAACAGAAGACAGCTGACACAGGAATCTGGCCCCTTCCCATCTCCCCTCCTTTGTCGCATTGACTTTAGGATTGCAGGGATTGTGTTTTGTTAGAATGAGAGTAACATTCTGTCCTCCTCCTCCTACCCATCATCATTATTGTTCCTGTTTACACAACAAGAGTCTGAACAGTTCAGTAGTTCAAGGTAATGTGGTTCGTTGTGGTAGAGCCAGGGTAATATCCCAAGAGTTTGGGCTCCTGGTTCAGAACTTCCCACCATCACACCCAGCATCTCCCCATCCACCCTGCTCTTGTCCCCACATGGATGACTCATCCTCATCTTCATACGTTAACCCACTGTCACGCCTGGCAGTTCACCGCAGAGGATGCCCGCACAGAGTCCACACACCATGTGGCTATTTGCGATTTCGTATTTGCACCACGTGCAACATCACTCTAAAGCCCCTGGGAACTGGGAGCCCAGGAGCCACACCAGGTCCTGATGAAATTCCAAGGCAAGGGTTGTAATTACCAAGGAGCTACCTGATGTGAATGGTCTCTCCTGTCAGAAAGCAGGACACAGTGTTCAGTCGCCGTGCCTGCTGCCAGCGCAGGCTGCCTTCCAGGAATGACTCCTCTCCAGGCGTGTGCGGGGAGACGTCCTTGGCAGGTGATGGCTCCATTGGTTTTGAGATGAAGGAGCTTTTCTCTAGGGTTTCATCCTTAGAACTGTAAAACAGAGACAACCTGGGGCTTCGCTCAACCCTGTTTGTTAGAAATAGTGGCTTTTCTTGAAGATTAAGAGAATTTAGGAAGAGAGGCCTGGTAATAAAAAATGACAAACTAATATTTATTCTAGTATGTCAGGCAGTGTTCTAAGCACTTTGTATGTGTTATAGAAGTGATTCTTGTAACAACCAGAGGTGCAGGTGTTATTCTGACCATCCTATGTTTCCCGGGTCCTTTTGTTCTGCTCCACTCGTGTGGACACCTGTCACACCCTCTCCTCTCTCCTTAAGCCTCCACACCTCCTTCCTCATTCTCATTCTCACCTGATGACTTCACTGAGAAACTAGAAGCAACCAGAACAGAACTTCCACGCTGCTCATCTTCTACCTCCTGGCATCTGCGTCCACACAGTACCACCCACCCTCCCTCCCGTGACTGGATGCGCTGCAGCCCGTGCACTTGTGCACTGGACCCCACCTGCCCTCGCCTTCTCAAGGGCGTGGGTTCCCAGTGCTCCTCTCCCGCGTTATTGAAATGTTGGTCTCTGCTGGTTCACTCCCAACGGCCTGCCAACATACTTCAGTTTCTCCTATCTTAAAAAATTTCTTCTCTTGACTCCATTTACTTCTCCAGCTGCTACCCCAATTTTCTGTCCTCTTTTATAGCCAAACTCTTTAAAAAGAGTTGTCTATTCTTTTTTCTAAAAAAAAAAACTTTATTGAGGGGTAATTGACAAATATGACTGTATATATTTAAAGTGTACAACGTGGTGATTTGACATACATATACATTAAGAATGATTACCAAGATCAAGATAATTAATACACCCATCACTTCACATGGTTAACTCCCTCCCCCCTTTTTTGTGGTGAGGATGCTTCAGACTTACTCTCAGCAACTTTCAGGTATACGGTAGCTGACAGTTAACAATGCGGTGTTGTACACTTGAAAGAAGTATCTATTCTCAGTGTCTCCGGCTCTCCCCGGAACCTACTCTAATCAAGCTTTTGTTATGACCTTCTGCAGAACCCACTCCATGGGGAGTCTCATATGTGCTGGGGATATGTAAAGCACAAGATGAATGAATGCATCTTCCCGGGGTACCAATTTTACCTGAAGAATCGGGGAAGGAGTTTTACACTAAAATAAATATGGAAAGAGTATGGAATAAGATACAAAAAGCACATGTATCTTAAAGGGAAAAACAGATTTTTGCTGTAGATCTTTTTATGCCTCTTCCCAGACCCCAGGGGGCTTGCCTGCCCTGTCATCTGCTTGTGGGAAGGGCTGCCCCGGAACGTCTGCCTGTGGGTCTGTTCAGTGTGAAGGGCTGGAGGCAGAGACGGGCCGCCTTCCACCCCAGGAAGTGAGCTTGAGAAGAGCTGGCCTGGCCTCCCACACAGCAGCCTGGGCCAGGAGCAGAGCCTGGGTGGCACCATCAGTCTTCACGGGGAAATCCGATGCCACCCAGGGGTGCGGTGTCAGCCTCACCTCTCTCTGAAAGCAGCTCTTGCTTCTCGGTGCCACTTGCCTGGGGAGCTGGAACCAGGGAGAAGTTTCCACTGTGTCAGAGCCAGGGCCTGTTCTGGTGGTGGGGGGGGGTTCTTTTTGGATGGGGTCAGGGCTGCTCATGGGGCTGTAGAATCACTGAAAGTTAGAGCCACGAGGGCCTGATAAATCCCCCACCTGACACCATTGTCACGTGGGAGCATCCTGAAGCTCAGGGAGGCGACTGGCTGGTGAGTGGCAGAGGCAGAGTCACAATAACACCTTTTTTTTCTTAGTTAAAAAAAGTTTAATTGTGCTAAGAACACAATATGAGATCCATCCTCTTAATAAATGTTGAAGTGTGCAAATACAGTATTACTCTCTACAGGCACAATCTTGTCCAGGAGATCTCTAGAACTTACTCATCTTGCATAATGGAAATGTTAGACTCATGGATTAGCAGCTCCCTGTTTCTCTCTCCCTCCAGCCTCTGGCAACCAGCATTCCATTCTGTGATTCTATGAGTTTGACCATTTTAGATACCTCATATAAGGGAAATTATAACAGTATTTGTCCTTCTGTAACTGGCTTAATTCACTTAGTATAATGTCCTCAGGGTTCATCTATGTTGTCACATATTGCAGGATTCCTTCTTTTTAAAGGCTGAGTAATATTCCATTGTATGCATATACCACATTTTCTTTATTCATTCGTTGGTGAACATTTAGGTTATTTCCACATCTTGGCTGTTGTGAATACTGCTGCAGTGGACATCGGAGTGCTAACATCTCTTAGAGATCCTGATTTCAATCCTTTTAGATGTATACCCAGAAGTGGGATTGCTGGGTCCTATGGCAGCTCTATTTTTAATTATGGGGGAACCTCCGTGCTGTTTTCCATAGTGGCTGTACAATTTTGCATTCCTGCACACATTGTACAAGGGTTCTAATTCCTCTGTATCCTAAGCGACATTTGTTGTCTTTGGTTTTTTTAATAATGGCCATCCTAGTAGATGTGAGTGATATCTTATTGTGGTTTTGATTTGCATTCCCCTGATGATTAGTGACACTGGACATCTTTTCATATACCTGTTGGCCATTCTTATGTCTTCTTTGGAGAAATATCTATAAAGGTCCTTATCCTGTTTTTAAATTAAGTTATTAGTTTTTTTTTTTGTTGATGAGTTGTAGGAATTCTTTGTATATTATGGAAATTACCAGGTATATGGTTTGCAAATATTTTCTCCCATTCTGCAGGTTGCCTTTTCACTCTGTGGATTGTTTACATTGCTGTGCAGAAGCTTTTCAGTTAGATGTAGTCCCACGTGTCTATTTTGGCTTTGGTTGCCTGTGCTCTTGGTGTCATATCCATGAACTTATTGTTAAGATTAATGTCATGAAAGTTTTTCCCCTGTTTTGTTCTAGGGGTTTTATAGTTCCAGGTCTTACTTTTAAGTCTTTAATCCATTTTGAGTTAATTTTGTGTGTGGCATAAGATGAGGATCCAATTTCATTCTTTTATGTGTGGATATCCAGATTTCCTTGTATGTAAAAGATATCCTTTCCTATCGTGTGTTCTTGGCACCATCATTGAAGTAACATCTTGGCCTCTTGATCAGGGCTGTTTGCACTCCTCTAATGCCTTTCATGTGACGGGGACTGAAAAGTCCATCTGCTCGAACACGGCCAGGACACAATGGTCAGAATTTCCCAGAATCGTCTTTGAGAGAGATTTATCCTAACAGAATAGTGACTCATAGAAAAATATATGCACAAGGATTTTTAGAGCAACATTATGGAAAATAGTAAAATCAGAGACAAATAAAAAGATTGATTGTATCCATTATGGAACAACCATCCAACGTAATAATGTCTATCATTAAAAATCTTCTTGGGAAGAACATACCCTGACTTAGGGCCTCAGTGATGGATCCAGGTCAGAGGAAATGGTAGTGATCCTCTGGATGCTGGACCGTGGCTTCTATTTTCTTTATCATTTTCTGTATTTTTCAAGTTTTCTGCAATGAACATTCATAATATTACTTTCATAGTATTTTACCTTTTAAAATAAAAGTGAAATGTTTTTTGGCTGACTACAGTCACAAGTGAGCACAAGTTGCCAATGTGTCTTATAATTTCTAGGTCCATTGGGTAGCCCACATCTTGACTATAGCTTGATTTTTCTTTTTTCTGAAGAACCACTCTTTAGTGTTTTATGCAGAAAGGGAGTGTTGGTGGTAAAAAAAAATGTATGTGTTTTTGTAAAATTAAGATGTGTTTATTTTGCCTTCATTAATGATCTTTTAGCAGAGTATATAGTTTTTATTACATTTTCCTTGAGCACTTTGAAGATGTTGGCTGTTGTCTTGTGGCATCTGTTCTTGCTGCTGAAAAGACTGAGGTCAGTTTAGTAAGCACATTTTTGTAGGTAATCTCTCTCTCTATCTCCGTCTCTGATAGCTTTTATGATTTTATCTTTAATATCCTGCAGTTTCACTATGCTGTGTCTAAGTGGAGATTTCTTGTTGTTTATTCTGCTTGGCACTTGGTGTACACTTTCAATCCGAGGATTCATCCTCTCTCATCAATTCCCAGCCATTTCCTCTTTGAATATTGCCTTGCCATCAGTTCCTCAGTTCTCTTCTTCTAGAAGTTGGATCACATGTATGCTTGAGTCTTTCAATCTGTTCTCAATCTTCTTAGCTATTTTTTATTTGTTAACTGAGGTAGAATTGATATACAGAGAAATGCACAGATGTTAAGTGTACAATTTGATAAATGTATGCACCTGTATAACCACAACCCCAATCAAGATTTAGAACATTTCCATCACCAAGAACATTCCCTTATGCCTCCACCAAGAAATTCCCACCTCTCATAGATAATTGTTCTGATTTTTTCCCCCACCATGTATTAGTTTTCCTGTTCTTGAACTTCTTATAAATGGAATTGTGCAGAATACAGTTTTTGCATGTGGTCTCTTTTGCTCAAAATATTTTTAAAAGTCAATCATGTTGTATGTAGCTCATTCCTTTTTTTTGGCAGAGTAATATTTCATTGTAGAAAAATACCAGAATTTGTTTAACCTATTTTCCTGCATCATCTGGGGGGAATGAGGTCCATTCTACTGACTACTTTTTGCCTTTGAATATTAGTCATATAAAATCAGGGGGAAAGTCATTGAAATCAATGCTATAGAATTCCTGCCTCTCATTTCCTCACTCTTTGCCCTCTCTTAGTACCCAGTGTTCTTCTCTTACCCAGCTCCTGAGTGTCTCCACTTATCTCCCCAGTCACCTAGCGGGGAAGAAATATGACTGCATCTTTCACTCATACTAAATGTTAGGGAATATGGCGATAGAGTAATGCTTCCCCTGAAATGCTCACGTCCTAATCCCCAGAACCTGTGGGTCTGTTACTTTACATGGCAGAAATAACTTGGCAGATATGATTAACTTAAGGATTTTGAAATGCGAAGATTATCCTGGATTATTGTGATGGGCCCAATGGAGAATCACAATGGTCCTCATAAGAGGGTGGCTGGATGGTCAAAGGAAGGAGCTGTGACGAAGCAGAGTCAGAAAAAGTGATGCAATGGTGGACACAGAGAAGCAGAGACAGAAAAAGGCAGAGACAGAGACAGATTGGAAGATGTGATGCTGCAACTTTCAAAATGGAGGAAGAGTCAGGGAACGCAGGTGGCCTCTAGGAGCTGGAAAACATAAGGATCGAGTCCTTTCCTAGAGCCTCCAGAAAGAAGGCAGCCTGCTAACCCATTTTGGACTTCTGACCCCTAGAACTGTGAGAGTAAGTTTGTTTTAAGCCATACATTTTTGGTACTTTGTTACAGCAGTAATAGGGAAATAGAACAGGAACTGAAAGTTTGACCTCCCTAGAAATGCTTCATATCTGAAATAGGTCACTACTTAACTCAAACGAATGACTTTAATGGTGGGTTTCAGCCATGCAGATGGCTGCATACCGCCACTGCAAGGCCTGCTTCTGGGATGTTCTCCATGTGTTGTGATGCCCGCACTTCCTTCATCAGCGCCATTGCTCTGGAATATGGCTTTATTTCCCTAGGAAGCCTCCTTCCATAAGGTTATTGAGCTGGGAGGGTCTTAGCACTGGGGCAGGTTTTAATTTATTAGCATCAAGACAGATACAGTGAAAGGAATGGGCTGTGAAAATATGAGAGGTTCTCAGCCTGGAGGCTGGAGGTTTCGTGGGGCCCTGGACACCTGGGAGGAGATGCTGGGTTGGTGGAAGTAGGCACCTGAGTCCATGGCTTGGCCCAGCGAGGTCTTGCCCTTCAGTGCTACAGGCCCAGCGAGGTCACGTAACTCCTCTAACAAACCGTACAGAGGAACAAGTTGCAGTAAGAAACAAAGGTGATTTTGCTTCCGATTCTTCAGAGATAGCAATATGTCAGCAGCCCCCAGAGAGGCTGAAAGTAAATGAATCAGTGCTAGAAAGTGAAGGATACCATCCTCACTGAATGGTGAAAAGGACTCCTGAACAGTATCTTCATTGATTTTTTCTGTAATTGACACAGCATCTTGGTTTGCCTTCGGGCTGCAGAAGGAGGAAACGGGGAGCCTGCGTACACAGCTTCCCTGGGCTGGAATTTAATAAAAAAAATTCCCCTGAATGAGCTTCCTTCCCTCCATCGTTTCTCTTTCTCTTTGTGACTTCTCTCTGCTATTTCCTTCCTTCTGCTTTCCTCCTTCATTTCTTCCTCCCTTCCCACCCCCTCCTTACCAGCCAGCCTCTCTCTCTCTCTTTCTCTCTCTCTCTCATTTCCTGTTGTACAAATAAGAGTTTTGACAATAGATGCCACAGTACAGGTAGCCTATTTTTGCTGGATGTGACTTCGAGGACCTTGGGAGAGAAAAACAGCTCATTCCATCTTTTGTTTGCTTAAATCTCATTGGGTCAGAAGCTCAATATTTTTTGTGGAAAAATCTCTCTCTCTCACACGTGCCACAGCTGAGCACTGCCCTGGGTGGGGGGTGGGATGCAGGGAGAAGACCTGGGCTCCCTGCAGGGGGTCCCAGGGGCCACCTCACAGGAGATGGAAGGATCACCTTCTCACAGACAAGGCAACCCCCACCCGACATCCTGGGCCTCAGTGGGGAGAGCCAGTTCCCGGCTTTGCTGCTGGTCATGGATTTTACAGATGGGAAAAGCAGAAGTCAGCCAGATAATTTTCAGGAGAGCTTCCTGAAATGAGTGTCTCTGTAGGGCAAGTCTGGCTCCGAAGCCAGAGGGCAGAGCTGTCAGCAGGTTTATCAGCAGCCGCTGGGAAGTGCCTGGGAAACAGGATTTGGTGCTGGGGAAGGCAACTCACCCAGTAATTGCTCTTTGTGCCAGACAGGCTTGCCTAAGTGTGCTCAGAGGAATGGGAGAGCATTTCAGACTCTCTAGCACAAAGATACTCCATCAGGCCGAAAGCCGGTCTTGGCACAGAAGAGGTTCAAGAGTTATTTAACAAAAAGTAAAATGCACCTGAAGGCTTGTTGTTATTGTTTTTAAAAGCTGTCTTCAAATTTGCCTTTGTGAACCATATTCACGCATGCAACAAATATTTATAAAGTTCCTGCTGTGTGCCAGGCGCTGTGCTTTATGCTGCGAGTCAGCAACAAGTCAGAGGGAATGTCCTGTTTCACAAGAAAATAGAAAACTCCCAGTGTGCTAGGAGCTATGGAGGAGCGAGGTGGGGTCACAGGATGGGTAATAGCAGCAACCGACTTGGTCAGACAGGTCAGGAAACAGTTCCCTGAGGAAGTGGTGATTCGGTGCTGGAAGCTAAAATCTGCAGGAAGAGCAGGAGTTAATCAGGGGAAAGGAGTGGGAGTGTCCGAAGGACAATCAGAAAGCATGTGCAAATGCCCTGTGCCATGGTGGTTTCAAGGAGCGAAAAGAAGCCCCAACTGACTGGGCAGCACTTAGGGTGGGAGAATGGTAAGCAATGGGTTTGGAGATTCTGGCCAGGGGCCAGGCTGGGGTGAGGATTTTCATCTTTATCTCAAAAGCATTTGGAGGGCTTGTTAGCAGCTTTAATGTATGTGTGTGTGTGTGCATGTGTGTGTGTGTGAGAGAGAGAGACAGAGAGAGACAGAGAGAGACAGAGAGAGAGGGGGGGGTATCAGGAGAAGTCAATGGTATCGGCAGAGACTGAGGTAGAGTTGGAGAGAAGTGCATGGATTCCATAGAGATTTTTCAGGTAAAATTGGCTGTATTTGGTGATGAGTTGGATAAGGAAGGTGAGCAAGTAGAAAGAGCTTATGACTCCTGGGTTTCTGGCCTGAGCAACCATGTGGACGGATGGTGGAGCGGTTTGATGATGTGGAGAACCATAAAGGAGCGGATTTGGGACGGGCGTGAATTTGGTATTAATCACTCTGGGTTTGAGATGCCTTTGAAAAATCTAAATGGAGATGTCAGGTTAAGGTCTCCATGTTCTTCGTGGTTCTTCCTGCCGCTGACTGAGAGCCACTGCCGTACACAGTTTCATCTGAGCCCCCGTAACGTGTAGGTGAGCAGAGCAAGTATTATCATCCTCACCTTTAGATGAGAAAACTGAGGCTCAGAAAGGTTAAGCTGTTTGCCCGAGGTCACACAGCGAGAAATCCGTAGAACTGTGGTCAGTGTAATTCTTTTGACTTCAGTGAGAGCCCACTGCCATTTTACCACACTGCTTTCTAGTTATGCCACAGGAGTCATGGCGGGCTGCCTGGCACTGTGGCAAACTGCTGGGAGAAGATATTTTGGCAAATGGGGGCTCCTGCCTCGGTGGCCCTGTAGTCTGCCTACGAATGAGGCTGATGCCACAGAACATCCTAAGTGCTAGTGACAGAAACTGAGAGTGTCAAACTGCTATGGTAGAGTGTTATGTGTGTGGTTGTGCTTTGAGGTTAAATATCACGTTCAGGATGCAGAATGCAGCTAAGAGGACTAATGTTTACTGCCGACTCATTTCTTCTTCACAGCCAACAGCTCTGTAGTGGGGGTTGGGGTGAGTGTCAGATCCCCATTTTATGGACAAGTAAACTGAGGGACCTTGATATAAGTCACACTTAAGATAAGCTCGGACTAAAACTCAGGTCGGCCTGATGGCAAGTTCATGCTCCTTGAATGAAGCCTCACTGATTCCTGATGGGATGAGGGTCCAAACCAGATGGCCTTGAAGGGACCCTCTAATGCTCTCATTTAATGATTTGAATCATGAAAAGACTGTTAGGGAAAAAAATAGCACCAAACATGATTCTAAGGTGAACGGTCTGTTGCTTTATATTATTTTTCCTTGAATACCAAGGGTCACCTCTGTGGTTGTGTGGAATACTAATGCCCATTTTTGCCTGATCTTACAAAAAAAAACCCTGAGCTCCAAATCAAGCAATAAAACAGTTCTCATGGAGCTGTCTTACCAAGGAGAAACTGGTCTATTCTACTCCCTTCCCTTGTTAGCATCCTGCTCTTAGCTTGTGGGGGCTGCGGGGGTGGGGGGACAGGATTTACTAGGGAAGATTTAGAAGTGGAAAGATTTAAAGAACCCGAAGCAGGATGGGTATCAGGCACCCCCTTTGGGTGGGGGGACGTTTCCCTAGCCTCTTCTAGCTCCCTTTGGGACCTTTCCTCTTACCTGAGTGTGTCCCCCAACCCCTCCCCTCCAAGATGTGGTCAGTGCCTTACGTCAGTGAATTGTCACCCCAGCCACACGTTAGAATTGCGTGGGGGACTTTAATATATATATATATACAGATACTGGGCAGCACCCCAGCCTTTGGCAGTGTGGGCGAGTGAGTCTAAAGTCTCACCAGGGCTGAGAGCCACTGCCCAAATGTTTGTGCCCAAAATGCTTCTTGAGATTTTTGGGAAGGGTTAATTTAGAAAGAGGAGCTAGTGACGGTCGCTGAGGCAGAGTTTCAGAGAGGTAGGAGACTTGGGCATGACGGATGATGGAGGGGGGCATGCCAAGGTGGGGGGGGGGGTCGGTGATGTCTCAGGAGAGCGCAGGAGAGACTGGGGAGGAAGGAATGCTGGGTCCAACCCTTAGAAGTTCAACTGGAGTCATTTTCAGGGTGTGATGGGGGGATGGAAGCCTGCCTGAAGTGACGAGGGATCAGGAGTTGAGAAAGCAGGAATGGCGAGTATATGTTTCTCTTTCAAGGAAGTTGGTGGTGAAAGGAAGGAATTCTTGAAGCAGTAGCATGTTGTGGACAAGGTGGAGGAAATCTTTTTATTGAAATGGGGAACCTGAGCATGTTTGTATGCTGAAGTCAGCACCAGCGGGAAGGGGGAATGGTGAAAATGATGGACAAAGCTTCCATGTTCTTCCCAGGCCGGGATCTGATTTACTTTCAATCTTGTTACTTCTCTGTGCCTCAGTTTTCATATCTGCAAAATGGGGATAATAATAATAGCTGCTTCGGACGGCTGTAGAGAGGACAGCGTGCCTGGCACCGAGCAAGCATGGTGTGAATGTGGGTTTGCTTTCCTCACTCCCTCCCCCCACCCCCTGCCTCCTCCGTCACATTCTTCTATCTGTACGATGTCTCCCTCTCTCTCTGTCCCAGGTCACATTCACCCAGATGCATGGCATGGGAAAATGTTGCCTCAGCCCCCTCCCAGCCTGGATGGGTGGTCTGGATGTGCTGCAGAGCAGAGGAGGACAGTTTCGATCCCCTGCCTCTAACTTTGGCTTTTTTAATTATTTCCTTTATAGTCTTTGATAGCCATGCTAATTTTGTCACAAAAATCTATACCTGGTCCCTGCAGCATATGGTGCAATGGCAAAACTCTCAGTGTAGCAAAGTGAGGGGGAAGGCTCGGCTCCACAACTTTTTATTAAAAAGGTATTTTAAATGTGGGCAACACCACCCCCTGCCCTTGTCCGGCTGTCAGTTCCCGAGTCTGCCCCTGAGCGTGGGGCCGTGGAAAGAGCTCAGGGCTGGGCACCAGATGACCCAGGCTTCAGCCCTTGTCCTACCAGCAAGGAGCTGTGTGACCTCAGGCTAGTGGCTTCATGTCTCTGGGTCCCGGTGACTTCCTGTGAGGTCACTCAGTCCCAATGGCTGACCACCATTTCTTGACCTCCCGTGGCTACCCCGCTGCTGCCACCACCCAGAGGTCAGGGGGCCTCATATCTACCCACCGAGGTTGCTCAGCAAGGCCAGGGCTGACCCATGAGAGGAAGCCGTGAGGAAAGGCAAGGAAGGGATTTCAGGGATTGCAGAAGGCCTGGCTGCATCCCCAGTGGGCCCCCTTCTCATCAGGGAAATCCATTATCTGTACTCGATTCCTTCTGTCTCAAAGCCAAGGTCTGCGGGAAGGAGGCATCCTATTTCAAGGCCTTCGCATCTCAGCAGGAACAAAAGGCAGGTGCTGTCCCAGAGCACCAGGGCCTCGAGGGGAAGGTCTGCGGTGGAGAGGGTGGCTGATCACAGGAAGTGGAGAAGAGGGCAAAGAAGGACTCTCGTGTCACAGTCGGCTGGGCGGGGGAGCTCACGTCTGTCAGCTGTGGTGTAACTGTAACTCCTTCATCATCACCTGAGTAGTGCAGCCCAGAGGTGCAGAGCTGGACGCTGGGTTTGCGCAACGACCTTGTACCGCTCTGTGCCTCAGTCTTCCTTGTAGTAACAAAGGCAGACATCTGGATTTCTGACACCAGAAAGTTTTGCTTTCCCTCCTTTTGCTACGCATGAGCAATCTCTGCTCTTTTCGGTCCAAAAATCTCAACTTCTGCATTGGGTTCCATCGTCTCTCTTCTATTCAAGGATGTAGCTCCTGAAATTACCCTTCTTTCTTCTGCATTATTAATCTTTCCCCTACTTACTGGACCATCCCCATCATCATGTAAACACACTGTAATTTCTCACATCCTTAATAAAACACAAAGACTCTTTTCCACCTCCAGCTATTTTGTTCCCTTTCATGGCAAAAACTCGGAAAGGTTGTACTTGCTGTATTCAGTCGCTATCCTCCATTCTCTCTTGAATCCATATGATCTAATATCCAAAGTTATTGCCCTCCTCAAGTTTGCTGATGACTTCCATGTTCTAAAACCAGTGAGCAATTCTCAGTCCTCGTTTACTCGCCTCAGAAAAAGTGTATCCCCTTTACTCAG
The DNA here is from genome assembly GCF_036321535.1 of Camelus dromedarius. Taxonomy (NCBI): domain Eukaryota; kingdom Metazoa; phylum Chordata; class Mammalia; order Artiodactyla; family Camelidae; genus Camelus; species Camelus dromedarius. The sequence goes on along the minus strand of NC_087463.1, from coordinate 14,223,141 downwards.
CACATCCCTTTCTCCTCTGTGGCACGTTTTCTTCACCTGGGTCTTTGACACCCCACTCTTCTGGCTTCCTCCTTACTTTGTGGGCTACACTTCCTCAGAACCCTTTGCTGGTCTCATCATTCCTCCAGTGGCACTCTTTTGACTGTTTCTTCTGTGGAAACTTGCCCGAGTTTTCTGAGTGGTCCTTCTGGATAGAAGGAGAAATTCGAGCCAAGCAGAGCTCTTGATTATCCCTGGTGTCCTACAGGAGCCAGTCCGCAGCTGTCTGGAAACTGGCCTTCATGAAGGAAAAGGGCTTGGATCAGGGGCACGGCTAGCTAAGCACCCCTTCTCCAGGTTACCTGGGCGGCCTGGGGGGACCTGCACATACTGTGACCTTGACATATGCACTGGAGGTAGCTCAGGGCAGCTAATTTAGGTACCCCAGAGGGGAGAGGATACATAGCCCATGAAAAGATGAAACCCAGACCAAGAGCAGATGGCAGCTCACAGGCCAGGCAGTCAGGAAAGTTCCCATTCTGGGACCTATTCATGATACTTCCAACTGGAATTCTAAAAAAGATCAGAAAAGGGCTGGCCCTAATATTATCTGTGCTTCTGCACTGACAGCTTTGAGGCTGGGAGCCATTCATCTCGCCACGGTACCCAGCGTGCAGTGGGTGCTCAGGAAACCTGTGAAAAAGAATAAATTATTTAGAACTGTGTCATTGCCAGGGAGCCATAGAAAGAGGGGGCTCTGAAAGTTCATCTAAAAGGGAGTGTTGGGGATGCAGAGGTCTTGTCTTTGTGAAGCTGTTTTTGGGCAGGGGTGGTCACACATCTGAAGATATTTTTAAAAGCCTATTTAGCCAGAGCCTGTTTGTGTGCTGGGGTGTGAAACTCTATGAATGTATTAGCAGCAGGGCCTTAGATGGGTTGTGCGATTTGCTTTGGCTAGAAACAGGCTCCTTCTTCACACAGTCCCTGGGGGCAGAGCGACCAGCCGGACCACCTGCTACTCTAATGATCCACATACACGTCTCCAATTAATGCAGGGGATGTTTTGGTCTTTAAAGGAACAGCCTCAGCTTGCTCTAAAGGTGCAATGTCCAAAATGGTAGCCTCTAGCCACATGTGGCTATTAGTGCTGGAAATGTGGCTAGTCCAAATTGAGCTGTGCTGTGGGTATAAAAGAGCCACCAGGTATTTAAGGCTTGGTACAAACAAAAGACTGTAAAATCCCTCATTAGTAATTTTTATATTGTTTGGACAATGAAATGATAATATTTTTGATGTATTAAAAAGTGTCAAACACTTCTTAAAAATCATAGTCAGTATTATCTTTTAAAATTTGGCTACATAAAATTAAAAAATTTTAAATAGATGCTCACAGTATATTTCTATTGCACATTGCTGCTCTAAAAGATATTTTGTCAGGGATCCCTGACAGGCTCATTCCTGGAATCCTTGTATTTCATTGAGATCTTGAGGAAATTACAAACTCCAAAGAGATAGAGGGGAAAATGGGATCCTGCGTGGGGGAAAATGCAGATACCTGACACCACAAGGTGTATTTTGCAAAAGAGAGTGGACCAGCTGGCCACAAGCCCAGCCCTGCTTCTCCCCGTACTTGATCTTGTTCTCTGAGGACTCAGGCGTCTGTTTCAGCATCGTTTCAGCGTGCGGGGAAGAAGGCACAGCACTGACAGCGACATCGCTGGGCTGAGAACTTGCTGTGACTATTCCGGCTGTGTTCTGTCACTGAGAACTTGCTGTGTGCCTTGGGCTGTACTAATTACTTTATCTGCTTTTGCATTAATGAAGTAGGCACCTGACTATCCCCATCTTACAAACGAGCAGAGTAAGCAGACAGTACGCAGAAGGATCAAGAAGTAGGGAGTGAGGGACAGAGCGTGGTCACGGCTGTTACCCCGGTCCCTGGCTTGACAAGTAGGTGAATGTTGGAGCTGCGCCCAGGTGGGGGATGGCAGGAGGGTCCTTGTTGTCCTCCTAGCAGATGCCTGGCAGAATGCCTGTGTGTAGCATGTGCTCATTAAACACTCGTCAATTCACCACCTGAGCCTTCTCCCTTCTCCCTTCTCCCTCACCTTAATCATGCTCCTTCCTGCTCCCATCACCTCTTCCCAAGGAAAACTCCTCCATTTTCTTGCCGTGTGGTGAACAAAGCTTGGTCGTCAGAGTCAGATGGACTCAGGACTGGAGCCAAGTCCTGCTACTTACTGGCTGAGTAAGTGGGAGAAGGTCCCAGTTACAGTTCCCTCCCTTGAGAGATGGGAGAGGGGGGACTAACACTCACCTCCCAGGCTGTAATGGAGACTTAATGACATGTTGAACATAATGAAACTGCAGGCATACAGAAGATGCTAGTAAGCACTAGCTAGTGTCATTATTTGTCCTTTTCTTGTGGCTCACCTCTGGCTACCTCTCTGTTTTCCTGCTGGAGTTGCTGGACTTGCTGAATTGCTGGAGGAGGGAGTGAAACTGATGGCATGGGGGACTAGGGGTTACAAGGGAGTGACTTCCGTGCTGAGGTCCACCCTGACCTCCACCTCAGGCCAATTCACTTCTTCCTCCTATAAACTCCTTGAGATCTGAAGAGAGCCAGTCTCTTGGCCTAGAAAGAAATTTTTTTTTTCTTAAGCAGTTATTTCTATAAATATATTGAGGACTTTTTTTCCCCTTTTAAATATTTGTGTGTAATCAGTGAGCCCAGGCAGCTGCCCTTTGAAAACTGGTGACCAGCTTTGCCTGTGCAGGTGGCAAAGAGGGCAGAAGCCACGTCAACAGCGTGGTTTCAAAGGTGACTACCCTCTGGCTGTCCATTTGTCACGGTCCTATGACCAGCCATGTGCCACAGGCACAGGGGAGCTGACTGAGGACACTTTCTTCCACTAGTAGGGGAGGGCACATGTGGGGGCGGGGCCCAGCCTAGGGCTAGCAGACCTAGATTTCTGTTCCAGCTCCTGCCCTCAGCTGCAAGATGGCTTTGGGCAAATTCCTTTTCCTCTCTGGGTCTCAGGGTCCTGTCTGTCTGACTAGACAGCTGGATCTTAAGGTCTCAGCTCCCGAGCCCCTCGATGAAAACCCCAGAAGGCAGAGACCGTATCCTTCTTGTCTGTAGCTGGATCCCTCGTGCCTCACATAGCATCTGGCACACAGTAAGTGCTCAATAAATGCTTGTTGAATAAACGATTGCTCCTCAGCACTTTCAGCTGTGGCCATCAACAGGTGCCGCTGCTCCTAAAACTCTTCTCGGGAGAGATGAAGAATAAGAGGGCTGAACAGATACACGAGTTGCTTTGGGCAAGCTTACCATTTTTCATCTTTCTCATCCCTGTGCTGTGTTCATCTTTTGCCTGAATCTACACACAACATAAAATAACAAAAAGAAGGATAAGAGTAAAACTAGTGAACTCAGTCAAGAACTCTTGTGCATATTAAGAACCATGAATAGGCCATACATCTTTTGTCTACTTTTTTGTTTAATATATAAAAAATGCTACCTTACTTGGATTCAAGAGAAGGAGCCAGCAAATGCTTAATGAACTGCGTCAGTTGGTATATACGGAGCATCTCCTGTAAAGGCTGAATTGTCAGGGGCTGCGATTCTTTGGTTGGCAGACCTGAGACAGAGTTCCTGCCCAGCAGCTTGCGGACTCTTCTTGATGTGTTTGCCCCTGACGGTGGTCGGGAGTAGCTGAGGGGACCCACAGACTTTATTTGTGAAGTCCATTAACTCTAGTTCCTTAACCACGCCAGTGCCTGCAGACCCTCCCCAAGGCCATTCGGGAGACAGTGAGCTTGAGGAGTCCTCCTCTTGTAGAGGAGATGGTGCACGCTGAGCATGTGGCCCAGGAGATTGCTCAGTGTACTCAGCACCTGATGAGTAATTAAATAGTTGTTGATAACCGAGGATTGAAGGTACGTTGTATCCAGAGCACAAAAAGGAAGACCCTGTCCCTGAAACTGTGAACTGTCTCCTGTACAGTCAGGATGAGAAAGGATAGCGGGTTGGGTGCAGACCTCAGACCTGAAACCAGGCAGAGGTAACTCAAAAACAGGGAGCAGGTGAAAGGCTGCTGAGGAATGACCGCGGGACGGGGCCCCAGAGCTCCCAGGTTTCTCCCTGGCTCTCCCTCCATCCCTCCTTCTTGCTTCCTCACTCTTGTGAATCTCTCTTTCTCTCTCTCTGTCTCCACACACACACTCCAACCACTCTGAGGGCTTGCCAGACCTGAGCAGTGAGATACACAGGGCATCACAAAGACAGCACAGAAATGGAAGGGACGTCATCCTAATAGGATGATTTTCATCCTTACCCCCGTCTGAGTTTACTTACAATTTATGGTCATTGTCACATTTAATCCTTTCTATTTTCTAAAATGCTTCCCTCTGAGAGCCCAAGAAGGATTACTTCTCTCCATCCTCCTTTCCCAGCTCTCAGGGCTGCTCTGGGTGGTGCCAGCACAGGGGCTGGCTGCCCCAGCTGCGCCAGCTGCCGATGGGATGTCGGTGCTGCCGGCTGCAAGTGCCCAGCAGAGCACTTGGCGGACAGTGTCATTCTGCCTCAGGCTGCTCAAAGGCTGGAGCAGTGCGGCTGCAAGAGAGATGGCCCTCTGGGAGGCAGGGGCTGCTGCTGCCGAAAACTTAGTTCGAGGCCTCTTTTGTTCTGAGTAAAAACAAGTCCCTGCACTGGGCATTGGATGGACACCATGAGGGAAAAAAAGGCTGGAGCCGTGTGATTTTTCTGTTTAGTTACAATTCTGTTCCTAGGGTTGCAGAAAATATCTGAATCTTCCAGAGAGAGGCAGAGTGGATTTGTGGAGCTAGGACTGGGCTTGGAGTCTGGGAACTGGATTTCTGGCCCTACTGGCTCTCACACGTTGAGCCAGGCCCATCGCCTCGCTTCTTGATCATTAAGTGATCCAGACCGCACCGCTGTCCCGAGGGATGCTCCATGAAAGCGGGACTCCAGAATCAGTGTGGTCGACAGTGCAGCCCGTTCCAGTAATAGCCAGCTCTTAAATAGTGCCTGGTTTTTGATATCAACACATATTAACTCATTCAATCCTTATGAAGCAAGTGCTTCTGTTATTCTTATCTTATAGGTGAGATACATAGAGGTTAAGTGATGTGCCCAAGGTCACACAGCCAGTAAGGGGCAAAGCTGGGGCTCTTGCCTCCTAACCATTATGCCACTCCCTGCCCATTACAATAGTGAGGCAGGGCTCTGACAAGTTTAACTTTGTTTAACCCAGTAATTCCCAAACTGATTTGACCAAGGAACCCCCAGGAAGCATCAGAGTGTGGTGACTGAAAGCAGAGTCAAGAGTCAGACATGGCTGGGTTTACATCTGTGCCTTCCACTCACAACCGTTGTGACCTTGGGCAGTGCTCAGCCTCTCAAAACATCATAAAAACTATAACACGAGGATGATGATGATAATAGGGTTGCTAGGAGGATTAAAGGAACCAATGCATGAAAAATTCTTTGCAGAGTGGTTGGCTTATTGTATGGATGTCGGCTTTTACTATAGATAGATAGACAGATAGAGATACAGGCAATAAAGATATCTATATCTATGTGTTATATATATGCAAACATACTTATCTTTATACATATCTATCTATAGCTGTATATTTTATATCATATGTAATTATAAGCTTATATAAAATTTTATACACAATTTAAAAAATATAACTATATATAATTATCTATATACAATGTACAGACATAGATAGGCAGATATAGATAGATAGAAAAATGTGTACACACAAACACACATGTGTACATACATCCTATTCAGAGTCTGCAGAACTAATATTCCTGAGATACATTTTGGGAAATGTTAATCTAACAATCTCTAAGGCCCTCTTCTTTCCCCTTTCTCCTATTTTGATTTCAAATTTTGAATTCTAAACTTCCTAAGATCTTATTAATGCACATGTGGGCTTCCTGTGTGGAAAGAGCTCATGTGCACAGGATGTCACAGCTGGGAATGCCTTAGAAAGAGATCATGGTGTCAAACTCACTTGCGTCTGCCTGGGGAGGTTCAGTGACATCTTTGAAGTCACTGTCCATGGTGCTATCATTGAAAAACAATGTAACTATATGAATTCATAGAATTATAGGGTAGCATCTCATCCCTTCTCTTGCTCTGGGATGGTGGTGGGACTTCAGTCCCTATAAGCCTTTGAAGTAGACCCCCTACAGCCTCAGGGTAGGGTGCTCCGGGCTTCTCTGAAAACCCAGTCATGAGGTTCTCATAATTTCCCTCCCTAGGACTGAGCTACTCTTGGTCTCTCCTCCATTTCCTTCAGGAATATGAACATTCTCTAAAATCCAAATAATGTTTAAGTAAGGGATTGCAAACTCCTTGGCCATCCTGGCCAAGCATATTACTAAGATCAGTGTTGGGCCTTTTTGAGATACTTCAAGAGGCCATCATGGTGGCATCAGACGGTTGGAGGCCCTCTCTGAAGTCATTCCGGTCCTCAGACCCCACAGTCCTGGCCACCAAGGCTGACCTCTGCCTGGATTGGGGCTTTCCAGGCTTACGATTGGTCATCACCGTGCAAACTGTCCTGAAGCACCTTGCTGTTGGAGTCCCCGTTTTCCCTCCTGACCTGAATCTCAGTCATCCATGTCAGACTCTGGATCCTCCACTGTGACCTCCTCCTGAGTTCCACACCCTACTATGCTGGGTCCCACCTCTGACCTTTGTCCTCTGTGGCTAACTTTCCACTAACATTTTATGTTCTCCTTTCAGAGAGTTGTTGCTGGAAAGTGGCTGATCTACCAGACACCATAGTTCTCATCCCTTTTCCATCCAGGTGGGGCAGTGAGCTGACTTTAGGCCAATGGGATGTGGGAGAAGTGATGTGAGCCCCTGTGGGCCTGGTTTATATAAACTTCCCACATGATCTTTGCCCACTGTTTCCCCATTTGCTAGGTGGATGTTGAAGCCCTGAGTAGCCTTGAAAGGCATGTCTTGGAGATAATGGAACCCCTGACAGCCTGGGACCCTGAATGACTGGGACCCCACCCCACTGCCCAGTGGCCTTTATGTGAGCAAGAAATAAACTTCTGTTGTGTTAAGGCACTGACATTTCAGAGTGTTTTGTTACCATAGGTAGTGTTCCCCTAATATTCAGTGATGTTGCCCACCCTCTGACTCTAGCTCCGGTCTCCCTCTTGTCCCACTTCTGGCCTCCCTGATCTCAGTGTGCCCTGTCCTCTGCATTTCTGTTTTTTGCACTGTCACATTCAGGCAGTTCCCACTTTGTTACACATGGACTTGTAGCGTTAATTGAAGAGGACGGAGACCTTGTTCTGTACTCATCCTGCATCTCCCAAAATGCCTAGCATCAAGCCCGGCAAACAGTAGTCACTCAATCAATACTAGCTGATCGATTTGAGAGAGGTTGGAATGATCCATATCAAACTCCAAGCGTCATCTGGGAGCTTGCTGATTAAACAGATGAATCTTGCAGCCTTTCCTTAACACCACCAACCCAGCCTTTGCTGCGGGGAGCCCCATGTCTGAGCCTCTAGGCTGCAGATCCCTCTTTGTCGGCTGGTTCCTGGCTGACTTCCCAGGATCCAAGGCGCTCTGGGCCTTTCTCAGATGGCCAGGGCATCCATCAATGACCTGTCGACTGAAGGTTATTCTTTGTTCTCTCTGGTCTTCCTGCTTAAAAAAAAAAAAAAAATCAACCCACAGTAGGCCCCTCTTTCTAGGGCTCTTGTTTCTCTTTCTCTACCTATCTGGGGAAGAGTGGACTAGAAGTATCTTCCAATTATTGTACCTGAATTTTAAAATATACATATAAGTTATAAAGTCTCATGGAAGTGCCAGGACTCGGGGCTTGAACCTTGGTTAGCAGCATACTTCAAACTGGGCATTTCTGCTCTAATGCTGCAGCTGCTGACAGGCTAGCAAGAAATTCAGCCACCCTAGGTAGCTGGGAATCATGGTGATCAATAATATTGTAGAGACACTGCAGTTAGTTTCAGTCATCTATTTTATTTTTGCATTACTTTTTGTAGAACAAGTAATACTGGTTTAGTGAGAAATGAGAGAATATGAATAAGCAAACAAAAAATTTTTTCAGGTCACATGAATTTATGTGACTCAAAGGTAACTCACTCTGAATATTCTGGTGTACATCTTTTCCAGACTTTCCAGTGCCAGGATATACATTTCATATATATGATATATATGTATATACTCTACACATAATGTTTTACAAGTTGGTTTTTACTTAGCATTATTCTATCTTAAATATAAATAGTACCATTTGAAATGAATTCATATTATTCCGTTCTATAGAAACACACCGTAGTCTAGAAAGCTATTGTTATCTGTTGTTGGCTGTTTTAAGTGTTTTTCTGTGTGTTTGTTTTGTTTTGCTATTATGAATTCTTTGATGGACATTCTTATAAGCTTGCTAGCTTAGGATAAATTTTTCTTAGGATAAATTCATAGAAATGGAATTACTGGATAAAAGGGAATGTAGATTTTAAAGATGATACCTGGTAGCCAGAAAGGTCACACTAAAATACCCTCCACCTGCACTCTAGCTAGTTTTAAGTTTATTCAGTCAGCTAGGTTTGTGTATGTGGGTACAAAAGAGGAGAAGTGGGATGGGGAGAAAGATGTTAAACAGTTAATGTGTTTTTAAAGCTGTTTATCTTAATCCAATCTGCTCTGGTTGAATTCTGCTGCTCTTTAGAACAGACTTACGGGTTCAGATCCAGTTTTTGTCTGATACAAGCTTGCCAAACATCTGAAATCATACATTTGCATGAGTCTAAAGAAGATGGGTTTGTTTTCAGCACGATTCAAATGGGCACAAGTCCTGCGACCTGGAGAGCCCTGTGTTGTGGTGTGTGGATAGGGAGGTATATGTATTCATCCTGTGGTTCATAGCCTCCCAAGTCAAGGGCTGGTTGTTTCAATACGAAAAAAAAAGAAAGAAAAAAAGAAAGAAATCTGCTTTTGAGAGGCTCAAGGGAAAGAAAAAGCAAGGTGAAGCGTGGGCTGTTTTATCTTGCCAGGAAGAATGTTGGAGCAGGGAAGAGCTGCATTCGGGAACTGGCTTTTTAGTGTGTGCAGATGAATTCAAATTCTTCTACTTAATATGTCAAAAAAATCTCTATTCAAAGTAAAAAATAGAAACAGTTAATATCTCCCCCTCTCTCCTTTCTGCCATGCTCCCTTCTCTTGTCTGCCTTTTGACTCCCACGCTGCCAGGCTCGCTGTTCGATGGAGAGAGGGTTGGTCAGCATCTGTGATGGGCACAGACGCTCTGCAGCAGGGAGCACCTTTGCCTGTGGACAAGACCCCTCACACCGCCCAAGGTCACTGGTCCTGATTAGCTTGGCCCCTGTGGAGAGGGTTGGCTATTAAGTGAGCAGGATCACTTCTGGACGTGGGGCACAAACTGTCGTGTGGAGAGGAGCAGGGGAGGTAGCTCCTGGTTAAACCCTATCCTGGAAGGTCCAGCCAGTTTTCTAGATAATGGCTTTGTGCTTCTCCAAAGAGAGGTCGGCAACAGTGCCACACAAGAAGAGAAATGGAGTTGAGTCAGGAGTCTGGTGTGGTGACTTCACCCAAGTCAGTCAACTGCTCTGAATCTCAGAGTCTCAATATGTCAGATGGTGACGATGGGGTTGTCGGTGAACATCAGATGGGCTGATCCTTCTGGGCCCACTGACTCTGTGATGAAAACATCCCCTGGATTCCCAGTGGACGTCTTCTCTCTCACCATTCACTCTTTGGTACTCTTATAGCACATTGTTAGTATAGCTCTTACCACACTGAGTGATGGCAATTTTCATAGTTTGTGTTCTTTGCTGGACTGTTATGTCAGTTAAAGCAGTGCTAGTGTCCACGATGAATAAATCCCTTGAGTTTTAGAGGCTCAGCCCAATAGAAGTGCATTTATCAGTTACTTGGCTGAAAAAGGGAGTGCCAGGATTTCCACCTGGATGCAAGGGAAAGCTACACCTTCATAGGCTCCATAGATTTTACCTAAAATTGAGAAAACATAAATTGTCTGTGTTAAAGAATGGAGAGGGTGGCTGAGGGAGAATATGGGATGACTAAGTCCTTCTCCCTGCCCACAGGCCTGCCAGTGATACAGACTCAATGTCTTTGTATCCCCTCTCTACCTATTGTATTCCCTTGCTTGGTGACGTGGTCAGAATGTATCTTTAACATGTGTTGAACTGTTTTTTTTTTTTTAATTGAAGTATAGTCAGTTACAATGTGTCAATTTCTGGTGTACAGCATAATGTTTCAGTCATACATATGCATACATATAATTGTTTTCATATTCTTTTTCATTATAGGTCACTACAAGATATTGAATATAGTTCCCTGTGCTATACAGAAGAAACTTGTTTTTTTAAATCTATTTTATGTATTGTAGTTAGTATTTGCACATCTCAAACTCCCAGTTTATCCCTTCCCACCCCCTTCCCCCCCAAGAACCATAAGATTGTTTACTATGTCTGTGAGTCTGTTTCTGTTTTGTAGTTGAGTCCATTAGTTTCCTCTTTTTTCTTTTCTTTTCTTCTTTTTTTTTTTTTTTTAAGATTCCACATGTGAGTGATATCATATGGTATTTTTCTCTTTCTGGCTTACTTTACTTAGAATGACAACCTCCAGGTCCATCCATGTTGCTGCAAATGGCATTATTTTATTCTTTTTAATGGCTGAGTAGTATTCCATTGTAAATATATACCACATCTTCTTTATCCAGTCATCTGTCGATGGACATTTAGGTTGTTTCCATGTCTTGGCTATTATATATAGTGCTGCTATGAACATTGGGGTGCACGTATCTTTTCAAGTTAGAGTTCCTTCCTGATATATAATGTATGTTGAACTGAATAGTTACACCCATCATAAAATAACTAGCATTATATACTAATAGAAGAATTATCAGCAGTGAGAGTAGGAAGGACTAGAGTTCAGGGTGTCCAGGGGTCACCAGGTGCATGAAGGAGGAAGTGAGGCTAGAACAGGGCCTGCAGGATGGTTAAGATGAGAGGGAGGGAAAGGGAGGGTGTTTCTAAGGTGGAAAGAAGCACTATTAACCTGTTGGCAATGAGAGCAAACAAATCATGTTCATTTGCATGAAGATAGAAATATAGCAACAGAGTGACTGCAGAAAAGAATTCATGCTGTAAAGTAACGGGAACTTCTAGGTGGTTAAGTAGGATAGGGATGGCATGTTTAGGGATTTTAAATTTAGAATAAGGACTTTAGTTTCATATGGGAAGTAGGGGTCACTGTTGGAAAAGCTCGGTGAGTGTTTTAAGGCAGCAAATCCATCAGTGATGGGCAAGATGAGTTAGTATGGAGAGAATAGGGTGGATATGTGAGTCTAGGAGACATTTTGAAGGAAGACGCAATAGGAGTTGGAAACTAATTGAATGTGTAGGCTGAGAAGAGAGAAGAGTCAAAGATGATGCTTTGGTACCCAGCCTGGCAGGCTGGGAGATGGTAATGACATTTAATACACAGGAAAGTAGGTTTGCGAGGAAGACCGCAAGTTTGCCTTTAGGTATATTGAGGTTGAGAACATCCAAGAGAAAAGGTTTGGAAGAAAGAGGTGGTAGAAAGGCTACAGAGAACGTCACAGAAACCAGAAAGAGGGAATTTCAAGGAAGTGTGTTTGGAGGGGGAGGGGTTCTCAAAAGTGTGACATGTTGTAGAGAAATTAGAGCAGGGTGGTCAAAGCACTTGAGATTAGACCTTAAAGAATACAGTTTCAGCTAATGTGATGGTGACAGAGTTGGCCTGTGTTGGATCACACTCTCCAATGCAACAGGCTGTTTATTATCTTCTTTCTCTTCGTCTTAGCCATTCTCCCTGTCCCTTTGGGGGCTCATCTAGTCATCTAGTCAATGGTACTGTTCAGGAACGATCCCAGGCTCTCTTTCCTGTCTCACATTATGCTCCCTCCCTAGGCAATTTCATTTTACCCTTGGCTTTCCTGCCCTCTCAGTACCAACTAGTACCCAGATTTGATCACAGCATGATCCTGCCTGCCCACCTCGGGGTCAGAATGGCTTTCCATTTCGGGTGCCAGTGCCCCATGCAGGCCATGAAACATACATGATTCTGTATAAAATTAAATTCTCTCTCTTTTCTATTCAAGCTAGCAGAATTGAGCTGGTTATTTTTATCAAAAAAATGCAACCTATAATGTCAGGGAAAAGCTTGGCCCCACTCTGAAGAAAACTACAATTCAGTTGGAACGATCAAATATGTGTATGTGAAACAGTATGTCCCAAGGCAAGCGGTGAAGGAATTTACAGACGAGAAGAGGCCATGAGCAATATTATGGCAAAAATAACTAAATCTGACTAAATGAGGTGCTGGAGTCATTCCCTTCGCACAAAGACATCTATTAGTCAGAGAGAGAGGCTGGCTTCTGTACTGTTCTATCAGAAATTAAGGCCATCACCAGCTCTCATCAGAATAACACACTAACAGCACATCTAAAAGCCATTTAGCAGAACCACTCAATATTACATGCGAGGTTTGAAGATGCCCACTTTGAAATTGCTCCTTTTAATCACAGACTGGATGTGCCAAGATGTAGGAAAAATTATTCTTGCCTCAAATTAATTAGGATTCTCTCTGGTTGAAAGCCTTTTCAATGAAAGAAAAGGAAAAATAATTAATGCCACATAAAAGATGACAATGGAGGAGGGCTAGGTATGAACACAGTGACTGTTCAAACCACCCGATGCTTGAGGACATCCGAGGCTTTCTCCAGGGACGCTGGTCATGGACGCACTCAGGGAGAGGACTCCTTCTGCTCCTGAGCTGGCTGCTCTCAGAGCCTGTTAGCAGTAGAAGAAGCAATGCTGTAGCTGTAGGTTCAGAACTGTCCAAAGGTTGACGCTGGGAAAGAAGGCTGGCTGAAGGCAGACCTGAACCAGTGGAAGCTTCTAGCCTCTGTTCCTTCCCAGGCCCCTCCCCTCATGCTTTGTTATCAGATCTCTCTCGTTAAGCCCTAGGATCCCAGTCCCATCGGGGAATCTTATTATTGCTGGCGGAGCCCCCACGCCTTCGATAAACCTTCTTCCTCCCTCACAATGCATCTGTCCGATGTCGCATCTCCCCAAGGCCTTCCTCATCCCTAGTTGTCTGTGTTATGTTACCTTCCTTAGGTAAACTGATTTTTACCTGAACTGTGACTTCAAGCAGGTAACAATGCAGCCCAAAGGAGTGGCCTACAGGGAGAAGTTTTAGACCATCTGACAGGTGTGTCTCCTATAGTCATATACCACATCCAGTTTTGGGGCAGGAGTGTTGACCCTGAAGTAGAGCAATCTTGATTCCAGGCGGGAGGTCCTACAGCTGGGAGGTCTTAGGCTTGTTGCTTAACCTCCCTGAGCCTCATGTCTTCATTTATGAAGGACAGATGGTGCTGTCTACAACTCAGGGCTGTCAAGGATTAGAGATAATGGATGTCATGGGCTCAGCCCAGTGCCTGGAGCAAGGTTGGTGCCTGTTTGTGTAAGTTGTCCTGATTGTATAGGCTACTGACCCTGCCTATGGAAATGCCCTTTTTTTTTTTTTAAATAAAAGTTCTTGTGATTTGGCTGAAGAAAGAGTAATGATGGGGCAATGATGGTTCTGCACCAACCAGTTGTATACAAGCCCATGCGTCAGTTGTGTGTTCATGCTGGCTGCCTGGGCAAAGAGAGTCCCATCCCATGTTCCAGTGGAGGCGCTCTCACTGACCCAGGAGTTAGGGTGACTGGGTTCTAGTTGGTTCTGGCTGTCTGGTCTAGGGTAAGTTACATTTCCTCTGAGAATTAAATGAGCAACTATACGTGGGAGCCTTTGAAAAGTCTGAAGTGCTATGTAAGTGTTGGCTATGAAGACTCTCACTGCCAGTTTGGCCTCACAGAGTCTGGAAGGAGGCCAAGGCATGTTCAGATGCCCTCAGGTTCACAGCCTAGCAAGTAGAGGAGAGGGCAGGCCACATGGATCATCTCGGGAGACATGGGGACCTCGTTTTCAGGAGGTTTTGCAAGAGGTTGTTTCTCTGAATTATGTAAAGACATCTTCCTACAGCCACCTCAGTTCTCAAAAGGAAGTTTCGTGCAGTTGCCTCCCTTGAAATCAGGGAGGGGAAGCACCCCATTTTCCTTCCCTGATGAGTAGGTTAGAAAGGATGCCCTTGCCCAAATGCTGGCCTTTAAAAAAAAATTTGTTTCATAATTGACATACAACATTATATTAGTTTCAGGTGTACAACATAATCATTCCATATTTTGATATACTGCAATGTAACTACCATAGTAAGTCCAGTTAACATCTGTCACCATACGTAGTTACAGATTTTTTCTTCTTGTGATGAGGATTTTTAAGATCTGCTCTCTTAGCAACTGTCAAATATATAATACAGTATGATGAGCTACAGTTGCCATGCTGTACATTAGTGACTTATTTATTTTATAACTGTAAGTTTGTGCCTTTTGATCCCCTTCACCCAGTTCTGACCTCTTCTTTCAATGCAGTGTTCTTTCTAGAGCGAAGGGGGTGATAGGGCAGGTTTCAAAAAGGCGCATCTCAGTCAGCCCTGGAAGAAGGACCCAACTGCTGTGGGTTTTCTGTACTAAGAATGTTGTCCAGATATTAGCGAGAATTCTAGAACAACAGGAAAAACCCTGCTTCACTTTGGGTCATGTTGCTTTGCCACCAAATGATGGGATAGCATATTGAGTAGTAGGAGTCTGATGATGGCAATCGCATTCATTTAACCAGGGACCCTGAGGGGTAGATCGTAATTATATGTGTCACGCAGTGGCCTGGCTCAACACCAGCAAAACGGCCAAGGTGAAGACAGCACTGAAATACTTTTCTGCTTAGCCACTGCTGTTTCATTTACCTAGCGTTTAGTGGACCCTGGCACTGAGCTGGTGATTGCAATCCACAGCGAAAACAGACGTGCAAAAATAACCAGAATGCTGGACAGGATGGAGGGTGTGCTAAACCTGGGTGAGAACGCCAATGCTGTGGAAGGGCAGAGGGAAGAGCGATTAATTCCATGGGGCAATCCGGGATGGCGTCAGGAAGAGGAGATATTTGAGTGGGCCTTGAAGATGAGTCAGTTGTGAAAGGTAGAGTAGGTGGGAAACGTTTAAACGTACACGTGGATGAGCAAACCTGGTCCAGCCTGACAGGGTAACACGAATGGCCCAGAGACAGATGCGGGGGGCCAGTCCTGTGGCAGGATTGGCCGGACAGAGAAGGAAGTGGGACTGGAGAGACAGCCGGAGGCTAGACTTGGGAGGGCGTCTTGAAAGAAGTAAGCTCCTTCCAAGAAGGACCTTGTCTGTCTGTTCATCTCTGTTTCTAAGACGTAGCCAGCCCCTGGCACATAGTGGACGTTCAGTACAAATGTATTAAGTGTAGGTGTGGCTACTGAGATGAGGAGTTATAAGCATTTATTCATGCTTAAGACAGTGACTCCACTGGTGCAAAGGGATGAAAGACTGCTGGTGAGGTCTCCAGGGTGGTGGACATGTATCAGCAGTTACCAGAAGACTCCCTCCCAGCCGGCCACAGAGCTCCTCCTCCATGGGCAGAACCTGTTCCTTTTGGTCCAGCGGCCCAGGGGTTAGTCCACAGTGGGGAATATGCCCCAAGCTAAGCCAATGAGAACTTCCCTGGAACTTTCTCTGGCTAGAGCTATGCCAACTCCTATCTGTTTCCATCGGGAATGCTAAACTAGGAGGGTGTGAGTTTGGGGCTGCCAGCAACGGTCTTGCCTCATACAGCAGGCAGACTATAGTCAGACAGCAATATTCAGAGCCCAGAGATGGAGAAATTGAGCCCTGACAACATCATCTGTGGTCCCAGAGCCGGCTGTGCCTGAAATCTCCACAAGTCAATGTTCTTCAAGTCAATAAGTCCCCTTTTTAGCTTAAGTCACTTGGAGGTAAAGGTTTGTCCCATGTAACCATAGTGGTCCTGACTAATGCCATCAATTAGGAAACTATTTCCAAAGTCTCGACGATTGTTACAATTTGACAGCAAGATAAGACAGACTGAAATCTACTGCAGAGACACTTTACTGGATATTTAACCAAGGGGCTCTGTCAACCGGAAGTCACAGTAAACTCACAGGTGTTTCTGTTCACACTATATGTATGTTTGGTTTTTGCCCCATAAATCTGCTTAGTGCCAGGAACCCAGTGTAGATGTGGTGTGATGGGACAGGAAGGATCCTCTTCTGTGGGTTGCTGTTACTCCTGCAGTTCCTTTGCTTACTCCTCACTTGCCCCCATCCCTGTTCTCCATCTTCACCCAAAGGAGGCGGAATCTTCTAAGTTGGAGGAAGGGAAAAGTTGATAAGAAAGAAGACAAGGTATTAGGCTCAGCGTAGGGAAATGACCCTTCCTTCTGCTTGGAACTCCATCTTAAATTTGGAAATCTGCGAGTGGAGAGGACTTGGGTGACTCAGTTCTAGGACAAAGCCCAGGGACTCAGCAAGGCTGATAGGCAAGTCCTCCCAGTGGTCAGGATGGCATAGGGATCAAATGGAACTGGTGGTGGGATGAGGTGTGTGCAGGCAGGAGAGGGCCAGAGCAGCCCGTAGGTTTCCTGTGGGAGGGTGAGAGTGGGCTGGAGGGAAGGGACCTTCTTGTGGCCAGAACCAGGAAGGATGAACAGACCACCCAGGACTTGGCTGCAGAGAAACAGAGGATGGAGATGGATCAAGGCTGAGAGGTAGTCGTTCCCGCCTCTGCAGGGCTGCAGCGGCATTGCACAGCCCAGTTGCCTTCTCGCCTGGAGCATAGGATCAGCTGCAAAAGGCACAAGGGAGGGCAGGGAATCCCAAATGTGACTGAGATTTAGACCTGAAATGGTTGAGACATCACTGAATTTGAGAATTCTCCTGAAATTAATCAGACTGGGTTTCTGGCCATCAGGTAGAAATGAGTCATTGAGAAATAAATCCTGTTAGAGGAAAAACCTGTGAGTTTATGATTTAGAAAATTTGTACCTGTTGCATATACTTTTGGGTACTAATCTTTGGTAAAGATTAACTAAAGATTTGGTGAAGGTAAAATCTTTAGTTAAAGGGGGTATGGGGTTGACTAACTTTGCAACTCGCCAACAAGCATCCCCTTTCTGTGCTGGTGGACCGTGGCCAGCCCTGCGTGTCTGGCTATCTTTGCTATTCAGGCTTCTGCTAGCAGGCTGCCATCCTTCCCTGGCAAGGGAGTGACCAGCCTGCTTACCAGAGCCCACAGCACTAATTATAGGAACTGGACATTTCTGAGGGACCTTAAGCCTTTGCCCATATAGAGACCTCCCATCTCTGATTTCACAATGCAGATTTGCTCAGGACTGATTAATTTGTACAAATGAAAACATTCAAGACCTTTCAGGCATTGGTGTTCAAACTTTGGTGTGCATCCGAGTTACCTGGTGGGGAGAGGGGCATGTTGTCTGATAAAATGCAGATCCCCAGTCCTGGCCCCTCCCTGGATTTTGATTTTGATATAAGTAATCTTTGGTACACATTTTGAGAAACAGTCTTAAGGGTATCGTATACCATTTGGATTTCCTTGAAGGCACTCTCCGAATGGACAAATAATTCATTTGAATTCTCTCCTGTGAATTAATTCCAAAGGTAAACTGAAGTTTTTAAGGGGGGAAAAATCACGCGAAAGGTAGTTTCTTAAGAAAGTTGACAGCAACTAGAAGGGAGACGTGCCTAGAATAGACATGACATCTTAATCATTGGTGCTGAGGAGCTGTAATGCCAGACTACAGAAAGCTTAAATAAAACTGTAGCTCTTTTTCTTTTATTAAAGAAAGAAAGCCCAGGAGTACAATAACAGAACAAGAACTAATTTGGGAAGCTTGCTGGTATGATATTGTCAATCACATCAGTGATGTGGATAAAAGCTTTTAGCACATGAATAATTTCAGTGAAAGGGCTTTATCGCTTTTTATTTGCTGGGCATTTACAGGAGAATAAACATGCTGGTATATATTATATATGGAGTGAAAGTCAGCAGCAAATGAAAGCAAAGACCCCCGGACCCAGTTACCAGAACAGACTATGGTTGCCTAGCAACCAGGCAACTGGAGAATTCTCTCTCCCTTTCTTTCTTTTGTTTTTAGATTGCAGTAACCTTTGATCAATTTTGGCTTCACAACAAAAGCCTTGGATATTTTGAGCGAAGGGTACCTGCTAATTTGTAGTAGAGGGACGTAGACCATGACACCAATTTCTCTCTCCAGTTTCATGTTAAACAGCAAAACAGTCTAACATTCCTTTTAAAAGTCTTGGTGCTGGTGGGCCGGGTCCCTGATGAATCAGAAGTTACATGATAATTGCTTGCAATTACTCTAAAGGATGTTGCTGTCTGTCAATTCACCTTGATTCTTATGCTCACCGGTCAGCTTTGGAAGCCTAGTTCTTGGTTCTAAATCCAGTTCCTAAGAAGAAGCATCTGAATGCCCAAGTCTTAAATCCCTGGGAGACTTCACATGGTCATTCCTTTCAAAAATGTGGAATTAGGGAATGCTGAAGTGGAAAGGGCTTTATAAATCGTCGCCTTTGGTCTCTTCCTTCTCTGTCGGCTCTTTCCATTCGGTCTCACAAGGCACTTGCCAGTGTCCACAGTCCCAGCTACTCTCCACAAAAACTCCAGATTCT
Organism: Camelus dromedarius; assembly: GCF_036321535.1. Classification (NCBI taxonomy): domain Eukaryota; kingdom Metazoa; phylum Chordata; class Mammalia; order Artiodactyla; family Camelidae; genus Camelus; species Camelus dromedarius. The sequence continues at coordinate 14,204,427 of NC_087463.1, read as the reverse complement.
CCTCTGAGGGAGCTTTAAAGCTGTGAAGAGCAAGGAAGGTACAGATAATGATCTGATTCAATTGTTTGGCCAACACAGAAGGGGTCTATCTGACAGTTTGCCTGCAGCATGTCAATGCAGATTCCAGGGGATAGAGCGATTTCTGGCTTCCAAGGATCAAATTTCTCAAAAGTCTGCTAATAGTTTGGATTCTAGAGGCTGAGTTTGTTTCAATGAAATTAACTTTGCTAAATCAGTCAGTCAAGGACTCCTCATAGGCCGATAGCAGTGCTTCCTTAGTGAAGGAGGTGGAGGAGCAGGGGTTAGGGAAGTCGGAGATCAGGACTTTCTGGACTCCATGGTTCTTCTGATGACCAGGGACCCTGTGAGCAGTGCAATATTTTCCTCCTTGAAAGGGAAGGTAAACAGTAGGTTTGCAGCTCCAGATGCGCTTGGTCTTGGATCAGCTTTGGAGTGTACTTTGCCTTGATGAGCAAAGGTTAGTTTCATGGCCTCTCCATGACTCAGGTCAAATGAGGTGCCTAATTCCCACGAGGTCAGTTCCCAGGCCACGTGGGCTATAGGTGTGAAAGGCCCTGGTGTTACTCTCCCAATCTTGTCTATATGCCCAGGCATGGCAACGGCCTTTGATGTCTAAGGATGCTGGGCACAAGGTAAGGGAAATTGTTCATTCGAATCAGCCTAGAGAGTTTGCTGGGGACCCCGGATGGGTCAGAGGAGAGGCGCCTGGACCAGCAGCCAGTTTTCTGCTCTGAAGCCCCACATCTGGGTTTGTCACTGGCTCACTTTACAGCAGCTCTTTGCACTTTGCTGAAAGGAGGATGAGCAGCGCTCACCTGCCCTGCTGATCCCCAACGTCTGAGCTCCTTCTTGTTAGGCTGGTGTCCCTAGCACCTGTCACTTTTCTCCCTGTCCTCAATTACTGCCACCTGAGCAACTGCTGGGCGGGGAGGCACTTTGAACTTAAACTGTCTCTGCGTCTGCGCTTGAGCTGAGCCTAATTGTGATTCTCCACCTGCTTCTGCATTCCTGGAGACCTCTGGGAACTCTCATGTGGCTCATTTAAACCTGGCAAATCCCAGAGAGGCCAGCCCAAACGCAGAGACCTAGGGAAGGTGACTCTGCTGTTTCTCCCTTTGTGGCTTGACGCCAACCCCGCAACGAGCCGATTCCTGTGCTGTGGAATGAACATGAACACAATTGCGTTTTGATGATCACCGCTTCCTAAAAGAGGATTTAGGATTTAGGCTACTGTTGCTGAAAGGCCTTCCTCCTTCCCCAGCTGCATTCCAAACACTGGAAAGAAATAGGTCAGTCGGGCTGTTGAAAGGCTCACAAACTCAGAGCAGTCACAGGGGGACATGGTTTTGAGTGGTTGAGCTTAACATTTTACAGCGGGTCTGTTTCATTCTAAGGCCTGAACGTTTATATATGAACCTAACCCAGTTGCCAACAAGAACACCTCCTAATACACTCTTCATGCCCTGCCTGACGCTGGAGCTGGTCAGTGCAGTGTAAGAACAATTTAATTTAGTAAATAGTATCAATCAGATTGGTAATTCTGCGGTGCGGGGACAAATCAGGAGCCATGCTGACTCAATTCTTGGCTTTTCCCCAAGCTGGGTTAGAATCATGCAGAGGTCACTTGTTAGCCTTTGTATCTTTATCCTCAGTTATTAACTGTACACTCAGGCACAGGAAGTCAGAGAATTGGCATGGTGGGGAAAAAGGGCGACTGAGAAGATGACAACAGACGTGCACATTGTCTGGGTTCAGAGACTTAGAAATCTCTGTTGAAATGTGTTTGACGTAGATGTGTCACCCAGGATATATAGTCCCTGTCATTTTTGCTCCATCAGCTGTTGGAAATAATGTTTTCTTAGGGAACCCCCTAACCCTTTGGGTAGGGTATGCCAGTCTTTACTGTAGGTGTTGCCTTGGGTTTTAACCATTTGTGCAAACTTACAGTTTGGGAAGTGGACATTCGATTAAGATGTTGACTCCAAAATCTCGGCTTGATTGATCACAACTCGAGGAAAGTGGAAGGGTATACAGCAGCAGAAGCACGCTGCCTCTGCTAAGCTGTGCCACAGAGCCTTCCACACAGCGCCCGAATTGAAGGGAGCGTTTGGAGACCCAACACAAGGGGCCCAAGTCTGGGGCAGCATCCCCTGGGTGGCCCTTCCCTCTGCTGTCAGAGTTGCAGACAAGAAAAACGTAGTTAACACTGAACATCAGCAGAGGAAATTCCTGGATTAGTTCTACAGAGCCTGAAACGCTGGGATTTTGCACACAAGGGCTGTAGGAGGAAGAGGCATCTCAGGAGTGTGTTGGGCATTCTAAGCGGAACTTGAGAGCAGTGGGCTTCCGGTCCCCAGTGAATGTGATTTAGACACTTATTTAATCTACCTATCAACCATTAAGAACTTTAAGAAAACAAAACTGTTTATGGGATGTCTTCCATATTTGAATCTTGTGACCTATAGGGGAAAAAAACATAAGGAGAGATTAGGGCTTTTTCTGGTCCCTAAATTTCCTGGCTTCAGATGTGGCCTGGAGGGTGGGAGGAGAGGGTGTTTACAGTGGACACAGGGATTTCCCCAGACTACGGGTCGTCCAGGCACTTGTCTCAGGAGTGTGATACCTGCCGGGTCTCTGGGACACCTGTGAAGACTTTGACCAGGTCACCCGGCCAGCTTCCAGCAGCTCTTCCCTCTCATGTTCCTGCATTTCCCCAGAAGAGGTTGACCTCATGTTTTTGCAACTGGACATTCCAGCCTTATTGGAGAGCTGGTCAAATGTTTGTCTTTTATGGATTTAACATTTACTTATAGTCCAAGAATGACTAACCATAGCCTAATGGTCTCTCAGTTAATCAAATTAATATTCCTTTATTAAGCCCCTAATTTCATCCTAGGCTCTGGAGTCAGCCTGTCTGAGTCTGAATCCTTCATCAGCTACTATCTGTAAATGAGTTACTTAACCTCTTTGTGCCTCAGCTTCTCTGTCTGTAAAATGGGAAATAATACAATTTACCTCATGGGGTTGTTATCTCAAATGATACAATACAGGTGAAGAACTTGGAATAGAGCCTGGAACATGATAAATGCTCAATAAATGTGCCTTAATATTACATAGCCCCAATACCCAACATTGATCGGCGCCCTTAGTGTGTTTCTGTGTTCACTAGGGGAGGAAAAGAGAATGACTTTACTTCTATTAACATAACAACTCACCAGCCCTCCTCCCGGCCCAGCTTATTTTCCTTTGTCACCAAATAGTTCCATTACCTCCTTCAAGGCCTGGTGATGCCTTGAAAGGCCCCACAGTGTTCAGACCACTTCTTTTAAAGCCTGGCAGTGGAGACAGTAGAACCCAGTCATCTGGGAGTCAATTAAAGTAATCTTGGTGACGCCCTTTCACACCAGCTTGGCGTCAGTGTGATTCTCAAGTAGCTCTGGGGACCGGAGTGAAGTCTGTGGTGCTCTGTTTTGACACCTGCATCCTGGATCTTCCAGTCCCAGAAAATGGGAGTATTTCTGCTAGAAGTCACTTCAGATGTTGGGGACACTTTTGTCTCCGGAGGGGTGACTCACAGGGCCAGGGAGGGTGAGGCAGAGGGAATGGAGAGAAATGGGGAATTCATGGAATACACGAATTAATTTCTGAGACAACTGAAGTTTCGTCATTCAATTCACGTTGTTTCAACACTTGATTTTTCAAACTTTTCCCATACCTTTAAGTCTTCTTTGGGCTTTGAAAAGTCCAGTCTTGTGGCCAGAATCAAATCTTAACTGAGGATCGTGTTGGACTCAAGGTGTTCTGTTTTGAATGCCAGTGCTCACTCTGCAGTCTTGCAGACCTGGACGTGATGACACTTCTCTAGGTCCCAGACTTGTCATCTGTGCAATTGGGCTAATAATAGGACCTGCCTCAAATAGTTATCATGCGACTCAAATGTAAAGTGTTTAGTACAGGGCCTGGCACACGGTAAGTACTATACAAATATTTGCTGCTCTAATTATTAAAATTTTTATTCCAGGGGAACATCCACTTAACCAAAGATTCGAATTAGGTGGGTTCTGGTTAACTGAGATTCCTCTGTAGATAGACAAGTCTTAAAAAATAAGTCTTTATAATTACTTAGGTGCTTAGTGAGTGTTTCCTGGTGGGGAGTTTAGAATCAAATAACATCATTCAGTAATAGAAATAAATTAAGTTGTTTTGTTAACTCTCCAAAAAGAAAAGTGCTTGTAACTGTGAGGGAGAGACGAGCAGGACGCAGTAGGATTGGGAGCATCCGGCGTATCGGGGTGACGTGCCTCCTCCCGGGAGCGCGCCGTATCTGTGCAGATGCCCCGCAAGTACCGACTGACGATGAAGGCGAGGCCTGATCTTGTCCACAGCACTTACTTTATGCTCCCAGGCTTGGGTGCCAGGGCAGGTGGGGCCACAACTCAGGAATCTTTTCTTTCCCTTCGCTGGGTTCTGTAAAGAGACAGCGCCTTCGCCAAAAGAGCAAGTCCCACCTAATTGTTTCATTATCTGTGTATCTGTAACTCCCCCCAAACTGGTCAAAGGTTGGAAGAGATAGTTTATCCCAGCAGGAGAAGACGGTAACCTCAAGCACCTCCGTGAAAGTCAGTCACTAGGGCCAAGCCGAGAGCAGCTCAGGGAGCATCAATTCCTGGGAAACAGGGCCTCTGTGTTACAGTGTCCAGAGCCAGTACGGTCGCCTTCCAGGGTCATTAATTGCTAGTAGAGGGGCACAAAAAGGTGAGCAATCAATGCACAGTTATTTATGGTACCCTCGTCCATGTCATTCTTATTACTATTGCTGTGTATAATGAATTCTGGTCTGCTCGTAATTGTACCAAATGTCATCCTTTATATATTTAATTGTTGAGAAATAAAATTTTAATTAAAAATTGGGACTTTTAAATAGGGACCTATTATAGAACCAAACTCTCAAGGGAAATAACATCAAGACATTCATGGATTTTCAACTCTAGTATGGATGTCAATGAATTAAGAAACTGGAGGATGCTGAGAGTCTCTGTCCTGTATTTCAGTTTCTTCTGCTTCATGGCAAAGGAGATCAAAGTATATTGGCGTCCTGATGGGAACCACGGTTTTGTGATTAAATATGCCATTCTAGGCTGTATTTGCTAGTGCTGTGAAGCAAGGGAATTTTAAAACAAGTGTTCTAGCATGTAAACAACTCTCTATTAATTGAGGAGTCCACACGTATTGCTCAGTGCTATAGAGGGTTTTCATTGTTCCATTTCCCCTCAAAGAGGTAAAGAAGGAATCTCTGTAGGAAACAGAATCTCAACTAATTAGTAAGGCCTGGCCTTCCGCCCCCCCATAAACTCATTTATCAGATATGTTCCTATTTCAGACAGTTATTTTTAAAAGCAAATACTCTTTATCAGACATGTCTCTATTTTAACCAATTACTTTATTGCATTTTTATTACAAGTGCAAAGGTTAGGCAAAGTTGACGTCTGCTGTCTACACGGCTTAGCCACAGCAAACACTGCTGGTCAAGGAACTTTGGAACCAGGCTTCTTATTGTCCAAACTGTCATTAGTGCTGAAGTAATTATTATAAATGTCTTTTATATGTCAACCATTATGTTGAAAGTCTTCCCAAGTTCAAGCACATGAGGGGAAAAATCACCTCCACCTTGGATTCCTCTGATAATCTGAAGAGATTATTTTTTCAACCCTAAACGGATGTGTATAAAATGGTCTTTTGTGAGGTAAAGCTTATAGCACTCCCTGGTCATAAACAGAGACTGACAGAAGCACAAATATTAACTACCCAGCATGTTAATTTGAGCTAAAAGTATCCATTTGAATTGTGAAATCTATTCAGCTATCTGACTGTTTGTCTTGTACCAGTCTTTTGCTCATTCCAACAACCACTTACGCAATATGTTGAGACAAGAGATGGAAAGGGTCTAGGGGCGGAGGAAATAAATGGACATGGAGACTTTAAGGGTTTAGTGCTCCCAGCATTCATTCAGAGAATTCTTGCCCTGAATTCTGATCTCCCTCTGGCTTTGTTCCGTCTTCGTAAAGAAGACTTTTGGGAGTGAGGAGGGGCAGCGGGGCCTGGGGGAATTGGCAGAGCCCTGTGCACCTCTGAACTGACCGTCTTGAGTTGATATTCTTGTTACTTCGGATCAGAACGGCAGAGTTCTGATGGTTTTACCCCTGGCTGGCTCTGTGGTCTTGGGTAAGTCACAGCACCTCTTGAAGCCTCCATTTTCTCTTCTGTATTTCAGAGGAACCTGGTGGATGAGTCTTTCTCCAAGTGTGACCTATTGGCATCACTCAGTGCTTGTTGAAAATGTGGCTTCTGGTCCTGGCTCCAGACCCCTGATGGCTGCGGTGGGGCCTGGGAATCTGTGTGTTCAGCTTGCCCACGGGTCTGCTCATGGACTCAATCCGAGGACCACTGCCTAGATGAGCCCTGAGGCTCCTAGTGAGCTCACATCCCATGCTGCCGGCAGGGCCAGGTGTGGGTGGCCGACACAGGTGTCCGTGTGGTGGCTGGGGCTGCCTTGGCTGGTGGCAGGTCGCTTGGTGAGGTGCTGGTTTCAGGAGAGAGGGGTCGGTCTTCCGGCCTCTGATCAAGGAGGGATGGGACTCAAAGTTCTGGTCTCGTCCACTTTCACTTTCCTGAGACGCACCGCCTCCTCCTACTGGGCGAGTCTGGGTGGGGCTGCGTGTCCAGGAGGAGGGCAGAGACCTCCAACACCCCTCGCCACGTTCTGTTTGGCTCCTTCTAGACCAAAATGGTCTAACAGCCACCTTTACCCACATGGCACAGCTGTGAATGTAGCCTGTATTTGAAAAAAGATTCTTTCCTTCTCTCTCCCTCCCCACTCCTCCCTCCCCCTTCTTCCTCTTCTCTCTTCCTCTTTCCTTCTCCCCCACCCCTTCCCTCCTTCCCTCCTTTCCTCCTTCCTCCATTGGCCTTGTCGCTGTCTCTGTGTGGATATTCCCGATCTCCTTGGCTGGCTGGCTGGATGTTACCTCTCACCAGGCCACCCAATGGAATTAGAAAACTCCAGGAGACCTTGTAGCCCCAAGAATTTATGCCTTTTTTACTTCCCAATGGGACAAGTCCACTCAGTGAGTAATCTACCTACTACACCAAGAGATGTGAGTCACTGATTGAACCTTGGCCCTTATGCACCCCACCCCCAGGGCAGAGCAGTCATGGTCTTCTCTACGCCTTTCAGCCCGGCCTCAGTCATGCTGTGTTTGTAAGAATTTGCTTCCCTGGCTAGACAGTGAGTTCTCTGAGGTGGCCACAGTCTTGTTCTTCCCCGCCTGCCCACGGCCCAGCAGAGATCCTGGCACACGCCAGCCCTCTGTATTAATTTGCTGCGGCTACAGAGGGCCACAGGTTGGGCGCCCTAAACAGCAGACATTCACTGTCTCTTCCAGAGGCCGGAAGCCTGAGAGCGAGGTGTCAGCAGGTCTGATTTCTCCTGAGGCCTCTCCTGGGCTTGCAGACGGCTGTCTCCTCCTTGTGTCTTCACATCATCTTCCCTCTGAGTGTCTGTGTCCAGAGTCCCCCTTCTGATCAGGACCTGTTCATATCGGATTAGAGGCCACCCTAACGACCTCATGTTGACTTAGTCACCTCTTCAAACACCCTGACCCCACATGCAGCCACATTCTGAAGTACAGGGGGTAAGACTTGCATGCTTGAATTTTGGGAGACACAATTAAGCTTCCAACACCTTCAGTAAATGTTTGTCAAGGAGTAATGAGTCAGTGAGATAGGAGTGTTTGTCTGTGCTTTCTTTACAAACGGACACTCTCCTTCCTTACCTCTTCCAGACACACATAAATAAGCATGGAAATTTTATCCGACAATATACAAACAGGAGGATTTTTTTAAAATAAAATTGAGGCTACCGATGATCAAACTTGTGATCAGACCAGAGCCGTTGCAAGGACTTGGCTCTGGTTTCATCCAGATAAGAAACCGTCCAGACAGCAGACAGCTGTAGATGGTAGTTGGGTTTCTTATCTTCCTACATTCTTGAGTTCCCTGGGAGGTTCTGTAGCACAAGAGTCCACTGAAAGACAAGTTTTTTTTTTGTACTACTTTTTCCACGTGGCTTTTCAGCTTCCCATTTGTAAGTGTGTAATCAGTTGAACGGGCGCCTGTCAGAAGTCTGTACTGTAGTGGAGTTGGGAATTTGAAGTCATGGTACAATTCTCATGCCCCAGGCCATCTTCTGTGACTTTGGAGCTGAGGACTGATTGTAGTTTTCAAAAACCACCAAGCCACAAAGTTTCCAAAAGTCCTTTTCACTCCTACCAGTGTCACTGCGTCATCACCCTTCTCACACGCCTTTGGTTTTTAGGGTGTGTTGCACTTCCCAACACTGGTTTATATCTATGATTTGAGGGGGCTCATACCAACCCTGAGAGATAAGAGAAGAAATGATTATTATTCTCTTTTCTAGATGGGGTGGTGAGTGAACAGATAAGTGCTATGCACAGCTTCCCTGACTTAAAGTCTTCCTTCCCCTTCTCCCCAGCTCCAGAGTGACTTGTCCCCACGCCAGTCTTGTGGATCTTGACGTCTTCTCATCTAGTATTATCTAGTCCTCTGTCAAGCTTCTCGAAAGTGGTGCCCATATCTTTAATCCCTGTAAGAGTCTATGTGCCTGTACATAGTAGGTGCTCAATCATTGCCGGTCATGTAGCATATCTTGTACCATCTCTTGAGGAGCTCCTATGTCCTGGCCACTGTGCTTTGCACCTTAACACACTCCATCTCGTTGAATTCTGCAGCCCTCTGCAGTAGGTATACTTTTCACCCCCATTTGACAGAGGGGAAAGCTGAGGCTTAGCAAGGTTAGATGATTTGGCCAAGGTCACAGAGCTGGTAAGTGATGAAATCAGGACGTGAACCTGGGTACCCCTGATGGGTTAGGCTGCAGTGCTTTATCAATAGTCTGCACTGAATGGTGGTCCCACCAGGAGGTAAGAACAAACCAGACCAGAAGCCAGTTCTCCCTTCTTGGGGCACTAGTGTCCAGAGCCCCAGCACAGCGATGAGCAACCTTTTGAATAATCCATCGTGCCGCATTTTCCACGTTCACAAACAGATTTCCCGTCATCTAATCTCAGTTTGGCTCATTCTGGGTATTTCTGATGAAAATTTGCCTTCTTTAGGACACATATGTGCTATGTACACACATACATCCATTCAGTTCTGAGAGCTCATTGCCAAGCTTGAAAGCAGATCTCTGAGTTTCTATCTTCTCCCAGATCTTTCCTCCCAGCCCCTTCCCATCCCCACCCACCCCAAACTGCCAGCCTGAGAATTTGGGACTTTCAAATTGTGACCTTCTTCAAGGGCACAGGAACAATCCCCAGTGTCACTTTAGAGGACTCAATCTGCAAAGCAGGCAGTGAAAGAAATGAAGTATCATTTCCCCTTGGAATTAGCAAAAAAAGAAAAGGGAGGTTCTTGTTTCAGTAGAGAATTTATTGCTAACAGCATAATTATGGCAGAATGGATTTATTAGTAATAAAATTTTCAAAGTGCATTTTAGGACTCAGAGTTGTAAGAAATCATGACTACGTCTCCATTCTCCCCTTCCTCTCACAGCAACACTGACTGGCCCAGGAGGAGGTCTAACCCACTCTCAGCCAGTCCAGCGAAATCCTGCCCCTGGGTGTGTTTCCTTAGCTCCAGCCTCTGGGAGCCAGGTGTGTGCTTCTGCAGGCTGAATTTGGCTGTAAATTATGTTTTGTTTTCTGTCAGCTGCCTGACAGCTAAAATCATATTTGCTGTCAGAGGTGACAGGAGGCCACAATGGTGATGGATTAAAGTGCTGCAGAGTCACGGGGGAGCAGGCTGGACAGTTCCTCTGGTCCCTCTCCTCGTCCCTGCTTCCTGTGGTGTGTGGCCGGAGCAGGTGTACCCGGTACAGGAGGGCACCACGAATGAGATGCAGTCTCATCAGAGTCATTGAAAACATGGCCAGCTTCCATACGGATCACTTAATAGGCTTAAGATGTTGGCAAAACCCTACCCCTTAATTGCATTGCATGATAAAATGCAAAATCCATCACCATAATTACTTCCAAGCACTAGGTTTCAAAGCATTTTGGCTATATTCAAATGGATATTTAAACTCACAGACAACAAGCCGAATTCTCCCCAAATGACTGATTGTTTTTTGCCATTGTCCCAGTCCCCAGCCCCACCCCCTACCCCCACCAGGATGCCTGCTTTCCTCATTTTTAGGCACCGAGTGATGCAATAAGCCAGCTTCGTGGCTTCCCTACTCACTAACCAGAGGCACAGCGTTCTCTTGCTCCACCCCTGCCCCTCATGAGCTGATCTCAGGCAGTCTTTCCTCCGTGTCTGTCTAGATTCCTCCCCTCTCCTTTTCCTGGATTCCTACTGGATTCATGGGGCACCTTAGAAGATCGAATCCAGCTTCCTCCTAAAGCGTGATTGTTGGAAACCCACCACTCTATCAGGGACAGCTCCGACTTACTAAGCCCTCTCTAAGGCCCAGCCATCCTGCAATGCACTGGATCTCCGTCACACATCCCTCAGGGCACAAGAGGACCAGCGGGAGAACCAGAGTTGGAACTGAGGCCGGGCTCACCTCCAAAGCCCACTCCTCCCCCTCTCTGCCGCTGCTCTGAAGCTCACAGGGATGAGCTCGAATGGCCTTTATCTTGAGCAGTGGGCACCTTAGGTCCGGGGCTGGCTTCATGGGCGAGTAGCTCTGGAGTCCCATGCTCAGAAAGGCCCCGTGCTTGGGAAGATGATCTGTGGTTGCTCAGTCTTGAAATTCTTACTCATTTTGCCTTTGAATTTGCATTTCGTAAGTGAAGTCCAATGGGACAGTGGGGCATGTGCTGGGGACACGGAGCCTCAGCTCAGCACAGCGCCACCTCAGGGGTCCCCCTGCCGCCCCTAAGTGCCTTCTACAGTGTGAGCATCTCTCTGTCAAGAATGTAAGTACAGCATCTTAGGAGAGCTCCTTCTCACTTGACCCGGCCCCTGAGGACAAACCGGGAGCAGGCGCGCTGACGGCCTGAAGAAAGCCTGACCTGTGTAGCGAGACATGCTGTGCTCATTGCCAGGGAGGGGAAGGGAGACTCTGTTGCTGAACTGTGGTCGATTTAAGGGGTTTTCAAGGGAAGCTCCGACCAATAGTGAGCCCTTCCTTAGGCACTGACTTTAGAATCCAACCCTGATAAAAACTCAGACAGCGCTGCGTTGTCTCTGTTGTAGAAATGGCGCCCCAGAAACTCAAAGGGATTAAGTTCCTTCTTCAAGATCACACAGCTAGTACCCAGAGAGCCCAAGTTTCTAGTCATTGAGTCCAGACCTAACTGGCTCCAAAACCCATGTCCAATTGCCCTGTTGTCCATAATCTGCCCTTGGACCAAGGGAGTGATTTGTGTGTTCCCTCCTCCCCCAAACTTGAGGTCTGAGCTGCTGGGGTCTGGGTTGAGGCTGGGGTGGGATTTGGAGGAATCTGTTTTCCCCTAGAAGGGAGAATGTGTGTTCTTTATCCAAATGTGCTTTGTTCCCAGAGAGAACTGGGTGTTTAGAGGCCTGACCTTGGACTGACCTCTGCCTTCCTTCCCTCTTGGGTTTTAGACTTACCAGAAAAGGCAGAGGGAACCACCTTGCCCACACAGAGAGAGCACCTTTGTGAAGGACTCTGGGGAGCAATATTTCCTCCAGAGATCAGCTCTAGGACTAATTTCCTACAAAACCCAACATTTCTAATCTCTGGCTGTCAGAGCAGGTGCCAAGGAGAGAAGGAAACTGAGCAAGAGCTTCTCTTGAAGCTCAGGCAGAGGGGGAAGAGGTGGGGAGGAAGGTATGACCAAGCCCAGACCAAACCCAGAACAAGCATCAGGAATTAAGCCAAGAGACAGAAGGTCGGAAACTTTGGGACCTATCAGGTGGAAAGGGTTTGGATACTAATTTCAAGGGCAAGTTCATTTTCTTGATCTCTGTGTAGGGTTAAAGAATAAATGAGATGAAAATGTTAATCCAGTTCTTGGTTTTCTCTTCCTTGTTTCCGCTATTCAGGTTTATGAAAGGTGAGAGTTAGTGGGTATGTGCATCCAAGCAGTGCCTCCAAATTTACATCTATGACAAAACAACCCCTCATATCCAAAGGGCATCCTTTGCTGGTCCTCCTCACATACACTGACACTTGAAAAACCCTGGGGTGGCCTGTTGCCTGCCCCGTGGTTGGCTGTACTTCTTGCCTGCAGCCCTAAACACGTGTCCAATTCTGTACTCACTGCCCCCTTCCTCCAGCACACAGGAGACTCAACAAATGTCCATGGAATAAATGAATGCCCCTGTTACAGATGATGAAAAGGAAGTCAGCAGCTTGCCCAAGGTCTCACAGTGGGACCAGAGCCGATGCTGGGTACCTGCTGGTTCAGGCCGCCTTTACTCTGCCCTGTCCTGCTCACGTGACCAGGGCCTTCTCTCCTGGCTGCACAGCCCCGGGGGCGGCCACACTGAGCGCACCTGGTCTTCCCTTGTTCGGCCCCAATCTGCATCTAGGGGGATTGCATTAAAATGTGCTTCCCTGACAACAGAAGATGGCAGTCGGCACCCCGAGGAGCTGGTGGAGGGGACGAGGTGGAGGCTGGGAGAGGGCAGGGTGAGAGTTTGGCGTCTTGGGTGTTTTCTTGACTGAGACTCCAGTGGCCTCTGTGAAGCAGTCACTGGGACTGCTGTTTGCATTGGTTCTGCGTTGGAGACCATCCCAGATAGTAGCTGATGGAGTCCCCCGGGGTTGGCAGGCCAGCATGTCCCCACGAGGCTGGGATCCCTCCATTACCAGCCTGGCGGTCACTGATCCCTGATCTGGTGGGGAAGTGCTGGCCACTTAGACACAGCATTTTAAACTCAGACACTGCACGGAATGTGCAGAAAAGGGAGCTGGTGCCAGACGTGGTGCCCTCAGGAGTCAGTAGCCAGGGTCTCCTCTTGGAAGTGATGAGGGTAACATGTGCCGCAGGCTGGGTGGACGTGCAGATCACTTCCCTGCTTGGGGTGATGACAGAAGTGACAACAATGACAGCCTGTCTTCATGGAGGGAGACTTGGGCTACAGACACATTGCCCTGGGGACTGTCCCCAAGGACATGGGAATCAGGTCCCTTGGAAAATCCTAAGAACAAGATGTTGAACAAGATGTTTCTGTAGCATCAGGATCAACAACCAGGATCCCCAGACAAAGGTTCTGAACAGTTTTAGGGGTCAGGCTACCCCTGTGGCCCATTAAGAGATGGCCAGTGACTTGGCTCCCCCTGACTCTTACCCCAGAGCCCACTCCCCACAATTCCCCTTCCTCAGTCAACACAAGGGAACAACACAGTGACAGCAAGAGGAGGGGGAAGAGCCAGTAGGAGCTCGGGGGGTATTGGTCCAGTGGCGATGCTGTGGTTCTCCCCCCCAACCCGCCCCACTCCACCGGGAGGGGCTTTGGGAGAATCCTTCATGGAGATCGGGCATGTCTGATGCCTCATTTCCTGACTGTTCACGCTCCTGCAGCAGACCTGCTGATCTCCCCCCGTCTGACTGAGGCGGGGAGAAGAAACTCAGAGAAAGGTGGCAGGGGGGCAGAGAGAGGGCGGCAGCACGGCTCCCGGGAGCCCCGTGGTTGGGTGAGGCAAGGGTGCGTGGCTGCCTGAGGGCCAAGCAGACATGGTCGGAGGTAACTAGGCTTGAGCTCCTGCCTCCACAGAGAGGCAAGAGCTGGCTGGGGTGGGTACCCAGGTCAGGGGTCCACTTCCCTTACCCCAGAATCCCCCCAACCCAGTGAGTCTCACATGTGCCCACCAAGAGGCCTGTCAAGTGGTGAGTTAGCGTCAGTAAAGAGAGACCACAGCAGCTCCCTCTGCCCTTGTCCATCAGAGGAGGCAGGGGCCCAGAAGTTCAAGGTGGAGAGAAGGAAACGGGCAGGCCAAGGGGCAGAAGCAGGGGAGGAAGGACTAAGTAATGGTGGTACCGCCTTGTCCCAGTACAAGACACTGAGGAGGAGTGTGACATCACATTGGATGAGACTGAAGTTTGACCTGGATTAACTTGGAATAGGTGGGTCTTTTTAAATAACCGAACGTAACTGGAAAGCTACCGTGAGGCTAGCACCTGTAAGGAAGTGATGGCGGGGGACTGGTTAGGCCATGGTACAGATTAGCCTGAGTTATGGATTGAATTGTTCCCCGACCCCAGATTCACGTGTTGAAGTCGTAACTCTCAGCATCTCAGACTGTGACTTTGTTTGGAAATAGTGTTGCTGATCTCATTAGCGAAGATGAGGGCACATGGAATAGGGTGACCCTCGAATCCCTTGTGAGTGGTGTCCTTATAAAAAGAGCACCATGCGAAGATTGGAGTTATGCAGCCACAAGTCAAGGAACTACCAAAAGCCAGGAGAGAGGAGCAGGTCCTCCTCTGTCACCTTGAGAGGGAGCATGGCCCTTCTAACACCTTGATTTTAGACTCCTGGCCTCCAGACCTGTGGGCAGTGCATTCTGGTTGTTGTAAGTTGTTGTAAGCTGCACAGTTTGTGGTACTTGGTTATGGCAGCTCTTGGAAACCAATAGCGCTGATCCCATGGGGACCTCTGGAGTTGGGATGGCTCTTTGGGGTGGTCACAGCTGTGCCTTTGAACCTTTTCATCGACCAGTCACTGGGCGTGGGCTGCCCCCCTTCCCCCGCATCCAAGGGGCGTAAGCTGGGGTGAGGCAGCTCCCTCTAGTCGAGGGTTATTCCAACAGAGGCGCTCAACCCTGAGCCATCCACAGCCAACACTCCTGCCAGAGCCAGCGAAATGAGGCACTCCCCTTTACCCAGGGTGCAGAATTTAAGGGGGTGCCTAACCTCAGCAACCAAGATAAATTGTATTTTAATGCAAAATTGTAAAAAATTACAATGACCGCAACCATCCATGATGAACCAACACCTCTCAAAACTTTAAATTTAAATTTTAAATCAGTGGTATTGATTTTTCCTCTGGCTGTAGGCTGCAGAAAGGCTTAGTGTGGGACTGCTCCCTGTAGCTGGGAGAGGAGTGCCGTGGTCCTGAAGGGGACATCTGGATGGCATACCGCAATGGCCACTGCGCCCAGGGAGAAGTGAAGCCAGGTTTAGGACCTAGGGAGTCAGACTTCACAGCCTGGATGCTCAGCCACTGCCCCCTACTGCTTGGAAGCATCCAGAGAAAGTGCATTGCGGAAAAGGAATGATGGAAGCTGCAGGCAAAGTTATAAAGTCTGTTGTGTCACAAAATCAAATCTACCCATTGTTCTGTGAAATGGCAACGCCAGCGGGGCCACAAGCAGCTGGGTTGTGGTGCTCTGGGGTCCACGTCTGTGAGCACCTTAACCCTTCCAGACTCAGTAGAGAAGGGGGCTCACCTCGGCTTCTGAATAGGTTACTGTGCCGCGATGACACAATCACATCAAGGTCATGATGTGCGAGGACAAGGGTGTTTGCTCGTCCCTCTTCCACCAACAGTCCAGCCTTTTGAGTGATGTAGGGCTCCTGTCTGGCATGTTCCTGCTGCTCTAATGACAAATCCGGTAGGTTTTATGTCCCGTGTGTGGGGTCTTTGAACTCACGGCAGATAGGCTCCAGGCTCAGAGGGATGGATGGATGGATGGTGTCTGTACATTGACCTCTACCCTTCATCCCAAAGTCGGTCTCCACAAGGCCACCTGAGTAATTCACTCCTCTCCTTCCAGGCCTTGATTTCCGCTCCTCCCCCGCCCACTGACAGAACCTAAAACCAGAGACAGCCTTCCTTTGGCCAACTGTTATAAATCCCCGTCTTAGCAGATCTCGGGCTGATTGCCTTGGCTCCGCCGTCTGTCTGTAAGTGAGGCTCCTCGCACATGACGGATGGCCCCACGCTCTGGACGTACATTTGACCTAACAGGAAGCAGCACCGCTAACTATTTAACAGTATTGCTCCGGAGCCAGCTCCTCTGGACGGCGCTCTCCCCAGGCTGATCGGTTCTAATCGATAAAAATTGTCGGGGGGAATGAGTGCCTCCCCCCTCACGTGGAATGACGGAGGCTGCATCCTGGCCATGAGCTCTGAGAGTCCCTCGCCTCCTGAATAAACATCATGTCAAAGGGTATTCTCTGTTCTTCCCGTCAAGCCGAAATTTAGCCAAATTAGGATACGGATTTTCCTTGATTCTCTGTGATCACGAATGTAATGTCAGATTTTTTCTCCCAGAGAGCTTTTCATCCCACCTCTACTCAGTGCCAAGGTTGTCAGAACGATAATTTATTCATATTTTTGACCTCTGGGGAGGACAGTATCCAAGGGTCAGGGAGTGTTATTGGCTGTCAGGAGGAGAATTCACTGCTCAGAGCCCTTTGCCGCGTTACGTTTCAACAGGCCCCTGCCACCGTGCCGAGGCGCCGGCTGCTGTGTTAACCCCCGAAGAGCGACCCTTTCCTTATTAGCAGCTCTGCAATATACGTGCATTCCCCGAAGTTCTCCATGTGGAAAACTCCCAGAGGCTGCTTGGTTTTTTCCATAAGGCATCGGAGGTCTGTGATTTCTGCCCCTGTGCTCGAGTCACCGCCGTGACCCACCAGAGCTGCTGTGAGACTGACCAGGAGGGGCAAAGGCCATGAGCTGGGGGCTGGGCCATCTTGTTCCTGGGGTCCCTTTCCCGGGGCCCCTCTGCAGTATGCCTCATCCTCGCAGGGCTCAGAGTACAGCTGTTTACCCAGAATGTCAAGACCTGGACAACCCTGGAAGCGTAATGATTTTTCTGAGAATGCTGCGGAGAGGCCTAGAGGCCGGGGGAGCAATTAATCAGTACTAAATAATAACAATAGTTATTCTCTGATTCATGGACAGAATAAATCCCTCATTCCTGACCCACAATAGACACAGTCTGGACCTGCACAGCAGAGCCCAGAGGCTCATTAGAATTCTTGCCAATCGGCATCTTACAAGTCTTCCAGAGAGCTCTATCTTCGCAGTCATTTTAAATGGTTCAGAAAGAGCTTTAGTAAACCCCACTGTCTTCGGATCGGTTTGTCCCCATTGCCCTTGCGGCAGCTGGGAGGTTAAGATTCTGACGGGGCAATTCAGGCAGCGGGTGAGAGAGGTGGGCTCCGTCCGGGCTTTGGAACCAGACAGACCTGTGTCTGTGAACTGGTCCTACCACATTTCTGCTCCATAACCTTCATTATGTCACTTAACCTCTCAAACCTCAGCTTTCTCATTTGCAGAATGAGAGCGATAGTTGTTCCTAGGGCCATGGAGAAGATTCTGTGAGATACTGAGATGAACAGAGACTTTATTTTCGTCGGAGCTGGTACTGGGAAACCCTCTGATGTGGAAAGTCCCCTGATTAGCTCCCTTGGGGTTGAGCCCCAGAGCCTGGATATTTATGGTCACATTTCAGAGGAGGCAGAAACTGTTCTGCCAAGTAGATGAGAGGCAATGGGAAATGGGGTAGGGGTGGGAGAAGGAAGGAAGGACAAATAAAATGAGCAACAGTGTGCAGAGCACCCTTCCAAGTGGTCTTCCCCCACTTCTTCTGGGGAACATTCTAGAAATGCTTGATGAAGCTGGATCCCTAGTGGACGTTGGTGAAGGGGTAGCAGCCTTGGGTCCAGGTGGCCTAGGGCCCAGAGACAGTAGGGACAGTGAGAGGCAGAGGGAGGGGAGCATGTGGCTCCCACAGGACATCACAGAGGTCTTTAGGACCCGGGCTTTGGAAGAGGGGAGTAGTGGTCAAGAAATTTTACCTTCAGTGTGAGGGGCAGGGCCCCCAGCAGACAAGCTTAGCACATGCCTGACTTCTGGTAAAACACTCAGGAAGCAGTTGCTTTCAGGAATGTTCATATTTTTCCGTTGGCCCAGAGGAGCCGGGGTGTCAGATTCACTCCCGAGGTGGACCAGGGCTGGACAAGCAGTCTCCCACCTTCTGACTTCTACAGCCTTTGAGAAAGAACTAGCAGAACTGAGGGCTGCGAGGGGTACTGAAAGGCTGGGCCCCGGAGACCTGCGTCCGACTCCGAATTTTCATCTTATCCCATCATATTAACCATTTATGGACTTCTTCTGTCTTACATACGCATCATTTAGATCCTGAGTTTCTTTTTTAATTCAAATGTACCTGCTCAAGGTTCTGGACAGAAACTCCACTCTGGCTTGTTGCTCTGCTTCTAGGGAGCCCAGCAAGGGTCTTTCTCGTTGCAGGTCCCCTCTGCTTGCAATGTTCCCCCTTCATCTCTGCAGGTCTGAACCCCACCAAACTGTCCAGGTCCATTTCAGATGCCTCTTCTTCATAAATATTTCCCTGATCCTGCAGCCAGAGGGTGCCTCTCGGATTGCTTCTCGGCCTTGCTTCTCGGCCTTTTGACTAAGATCAAGTGCAGAGGGTGCCTCGTGGCTTGGCATGCCCACTACAGCTGGAGGTTCCCTCTCTGGTGGCACTTGCCACCTTTTGCAGGGCTCATTGGATACAGGGTGGACGTGTGACATTCACAAAGGATGTACCCAGGCCCTTGGCAGGTGTCCAGATCACAACTTCCACTCATCACTGTGGATAACTGCTTCCACAGAACTTGGATCTCCTATTTAAGAACTATCTTCACTTTCTTTTCACTTTCCCCATCTCTTCAAACACTTACTTTTTTTTGGGAGCCATTTTGGTTTTACAAAAGCAGCAACATTTTTACCCCTTCACTCGAATGATTGCATTGACTGGTACTGTTCGATAGAACGTTCTGCAGTGATGGAAATCTATATCTGTGCCGTCCAATAGGGTAGCGACCTACGTTATCGAGCGCTTGAAATGTGGCCAGTGCAAGTGAAGAACTGAATTTATCATTTTATTTAATTTTAATGAATTTAATACTAAATTTCAATAGCCACATTAAACATGGGGTTATTTGTTACCATTTGGGACAGTGCTGTCATAGACACTGACAAGAAGAGAATCACACAGGTAGGTGGCTAGGTTCTCTCACCGCCTAAGGAACACGGTTTTGCACTCATGTCCTTGAAGAGTGCACGACTCAAATACACGTTAAATTTCAGCTTACTTGTCAGGGAGGAGATAGGACGAGTTAAAAATCTTGGCATGCCAAAGCCGAACTGTTTTCTTGTTTTATCTTTACCATCATTACTTCAGGTAGGCTCATTTAAACATTTTCTGTAGCTCACACAGTGCCTTTCAAAGTCATGTGTGTAATAAGTATCGGAAGGGGAAATGAGTGGGGATTTTATGACACTAAGCTGTGCTTTGAGAGACCAGCAGCCGCTGGGATTCTCTGCTCTTAAAAACAGATACAGTGAGGTTTGGGGTGAGGCTATCAGGAGATTGAAGAGAATCATTCAATAAATATTGATTGAAGGCACCTTTTGGTACACAATGATCATGGTGGACGAGTGAAGGTGGAAGCTGTGTCTTTTCTCCCTTACATCACAATAGTTCTGGAAGCTTCCTTAGGGGAACTTTGGTGACCTTATTGGTGTAGTCTGGTGTTATGGCTTGGATTGTGCCCCTTAAAAAGTTGAAGTCCTAACCCCTAGTACCTCAGAATGTGACCTGTTTGGAAGTATGGTCATTGTACATGTGATTAATTAGGGTAATAAGATGAGGTCCTGCTGGAGTCGGGTGGATCCTTAATCCAGTAGGACTGTATCCTTATAAGAAGAGGGAAGTCTGGACACAGGGAACATGCCACGAAGCAGAGATAGGAGTGCTGTCTCCACAAACCAAAGAGGGCCAAGGATTGATTGTCCCCACCAGGAGCAAGGAACAGGACAGGAAGGATGCTACCCAATCTCGGAGGGAGCATGGCCCTGCTGACACTTTGATTTTGAACTTCCAGCCTCCAGAACATGAGAGAATAAACGTCTGCTGTTTTAACCCACCCAGTTTGTGGTACTTTGTCATAGCAGCCCTAGGACCCAAGATAGCTGGTTTATGCTGAGGAGGTGTGGTGCCAGTGATACTTACAGGGACCCCGCCGCTGGTCAGTGAGGATTCGTTGGGCTGCACTATGGCTGGGGGTGGGGAGGGGAAGAGGAGCCGCGGGCCCAGGTGGAATCAGTGCAGCCACCAGCCCCTGGGGAAAGCGTCCACAGGTTCTTGCACACATTCTGCACCCACCGGGGTGGTGGACTCAGAGCCGAGACACAGGGCTCTGGCCCAGCTCTACTGCTTACCTCCGTCAAGCCCTGCTTCTCTCCTCTGCAAAATGGGGAGGCATTGTCTTGGAATTTTCCCCTCACTTTTGCAGCTCAGGTATAATCTCCCCAACTGGATGGAGACCTTTGGAGGGCAGGAATCCCCTCCCCGTCTTCAAGGTGTTCGGATGTACTGGGTGTTGATTACACAAAGCCCCATGAGATCATTGGTCATATCTGCCCCACTTACTATGATAGGCCCAGTGTCGGGTGCTCAGTAGAGATTTACTGAGTAAGTAATACACTCCAAACAAAGATCCTGTACGGAGTTAGTGAGCAGAAGGACCGCACCCCAGGTCTGTCCCTCACGTGGTACTTACTGATGCTCACTTTGGGGGTACGGGATGGTATCAGGTATAATGGACCACAGAGAGCTGTCAGTCCTGGATTGCTGTCATCCTTTGCATCCTTGCAGTACTGAGGGGCCAGGCCGCCAGGGGGCCACGGGCCTCTGCTGTTGACCCCACAGCTCCTAGGCTTCCATGTTCCACCCCTGAATTCTAAGAGAGTGGATGGTGGGTAAGGGGAGCCGAGTCCAGGCTTGTTCAGAAGCGGGTGGTGTGGTGAAGGTGTCTCAGAGAAAGGATGGAATTCGGTAGATTGCTGCAGCCTGGAGAGAGTCTGAGTATTCCCAATGAGCTTCCAACCAGATGAAATTGTCAGCTCTGTGACTAAGATCAGAAAATCATGACACACTGAAAAAAGGCTCAATATCACTGGTAATCAGGGAAATGCAAATCAGATCTACAGTGAGATATCACCTCACACCAGTCAGAATGGCCATCATTAAAAAGCCCACAAATGATAAATGCTGGAGAGGCTGTGGAGAAAAGGGAACCCTCCTACACTGCTGGTGGGAATGCAGTTTGGTGCAACCATTATGGAAAACAGTATGGAGATTCCTCAAAAGACTAAAAATTGACTTACCATATGATCCAGCAATCCCTCTCCTGGGCATATATCCAGAGAGAACCTTAATTCAAAACAATATATGAACCCAATGTTCATAGCAGCACTATTTACAGTAGCCAAGACATGGAAACCTAATATCCATCAACAGATGACTGGATAAAGAAGTTGTGATACATTTATATTATACAATAGACTACTACTCACCGATAAAAAAGAATAAAATAATGCCATTTGCAGCAACATGGATGGATCTGGAGATTGTCATTCTACATAAAGTAAGCCAGAAAGAGAAAGATAAATATTATATGATATCACTCATATGTGGAATCTAAAAAAAGATGAACTTATTTACAAAACAGAAACAGACTCACAGACATAGAAAACAAACATAGTTCCCAGGGGGGAGAGTGGGTGGGAAGGGCTAAATTGGGAGTTTGAGATTTGTAGATACTAACTGATATATAAAAAGTAGATAAACAAGTTCATACTGTATAGCACAGGGAACTATATTCAATATCTTGTAGTAACTTATGGTGAAAAGAATATGAAAATGAATATATGTATGTTCATGTATGACTGAAACATTATGCTATACACCAGAAATATACGCAACAATGTAAACTGACTATACTTCAATAAAAAAATGTATATATATATACCGGAAAAAAGAGAAAATCATAACATGGACAAATAAATAGCAAGAACAGTCTCCTCTCTTTACTAGAGGGTCCTTCCACTGTCCCTCTCTCCTTTCCTTCTTTTTGGAGCAAAACAGACTGAACATCTTCATGTTTCCATCTAGTGGCCCTGTGCTCACTTACAAAATACATTTCGATCAGATTTGAGCGGGTTCGCCTCATTAGGTTTTTCTGTTCATCCTTGTCAAGATTTCCCACTTGACCACTGTGGCATTATTTCCTTGGCTGACCATCTCAGAGGAGAGGAGGCAGTGGCGAGGAGGCCTCTGCTGAGAAAGGGCGGGTTTAATAAGGAGTCGCTGCCCCTGCAGGACCCATGGAAAGAGCACATTCTATTTAACAAGGAGGGTGCTCTGCATATCCTGTTCAGCCGCTCCCTGTCCCTTCTCTGCACATCCCTGCCCCTGAGCCCTTGGCTCTTTGGGGAAGGGGAGGGGGGCTGCCCCCCTTGATTGAACCTGAACTGGAAACCAGCTCCTGTGAGCTCGGTTAACTCTGAACAGAACTGTGGGCTCCCTCTTCTTCCAAGGGAAAATTTACGGCTCCAATTTTTACAATTTACATCTTTCATTGAATATTCCAGCCTTCTTTCCCCAAGGCTTCCAGCGCAGCTCATGTCAGAAGGGACTACTTATTTCCCAAACCCTTTTTACATTATTAGTTTCATTTATTATTTTTATGTTTTCTGTTGGGTCCATGTACATATCATTTCTTTGAGATCCCTGGAGCAACTGACAGTGAGCTGGGCGCTGTCATCTCTCAGCCAGGGAAGCTAAGATGCTGTCGTGGGTCCTCCAGGGAAAATGTTTCTAGCTTGTGCATTTCAAATTAGCCCCAAATAACCCCTCATCAACCAGCCCCAAAATATCCATGCAGATGTTGTCAAACCTTCTGCTCTCTGTTCCTGTCTGCTTTAGACAGTGCGGGGCTTCAGGGGACAACACGTGATGTTTTAATTTCTCAGAGCTAAGATGCCTTCCTCCCACATCCATTTATCTTTTGGAGACACTCGAAGTCAGAGAAGACTGGAGTTTGAAAACCCATCATTGTTTGAGAGGAGAAAGGCAAACTAATTTGACTTTGCCTTTGAAAATCATGGTATTTCTGTTAGATAAAGGTGAAGCAGCCACAAAGCAGCCGTGCATCCTACGAGACCTGCTGGATCACTGCAGAAGGGCCTGTGGCATGATTCTGCTCGGTGGCGCGATCTTTACTAGGTGCCCCTTGTCACTTTCAGAACCGGCAAAGACCTTTGACAGAGCCACCTGTCTAGACTGGTGTTTAGCAGACAAATGGGTATAAATTAATTCTCACTGAGCTTCTAAGGAGCAGGAGTGTCCCTTAGAAGCATTTCTATTTGTGAGAAAGAGAATTGTTGAGAACACATGCTCTGGTAACTCAGGGCAGAAAACTACTTCTTAGGGGCTTAGAAAGACCCCAAAGAGTCACAGTGATTGAAACGCGGTTGCTGGATTGGAAGCTTCTCTGGGAAGACTGCTCTCTTCTCACCTCCCGTCGTCTGCTGTGGTGCCTTGACATGGACCTCGTGTAGCAGGGAGATGCCTAATGTTTACTGATCTTAATCAGTTCATTTCTCTTCACAGGGGTCAGGGGTAACAAGTATCAGCCAGGAGAGGCATGGAAGCGTGGTGGGCTTGAGGGCATCGGCCCCTCCTGAGTTGGGACAGTTTTATGACAGGCTCCTCTGTGTTCCATCACTAGCTCCCATTGCCTGGTCAGCTCCACAGCCCCCCTCCGAACAGGCGCATCGGGTTTGGTTGCAAAGCACTTAAGAAGCTCAAGGTTAAAGGGAAGCCCCTTATTTATTTGGGACTGAGTCACTCACACATTCACCCATTCCTGGGCTCAGCCCCACATACCACGTGATTTAACAGGCGGCTGATTTCCAGTTACCCTGGGAGATTTTGAAAATTTTAATGTGAATAAATGCAGTTACATGAAGATCACGTTGAAGGAGAAGTTCATGTTTACATATTTCCCCCCCAAAGCACTTCGTCATCCTTTATCTCATTTATACATCCTTAGCCCCTCAGAAATGACTCATTTTCTGTCTTACACAGGATCCTTTTTAGAAAGTGCTCTTTGAAGTTAAAACAGTTGAAAAGCTAAAACTTTCAGAATGAGGACTAGTCTTGGAAAATCTGACTAAACTTGCATCGGATACATTGACAAAGAAGAATTGATTCAAATTGTGCCAACATGTAGTGTTTATTTCTTAGAAATAATAGTAAATTAGGAACAATAAAAAAGAGAGAGGTGTATTTTGAATATATATATATATATATATATATATCTTTTTGAAAACCACTGTGTGTTGCCTATTAACCTTCTTGGGAACGGACTCCTGTTCCTGTTGAGGCTTGGTGACACGTCCTGATGCCCGTTGCTCTAGCCCCAGATGAATAGTAAGTCTCTGGAAAGGTACTTACAGTCTGTAATACTATTACCACTCGGTCTGCTGTGGGGCCCCTCAGTCATTTTTTCAATTAAAAAAGGCCCAATGCTCTATTAACCTTCTGTCTGCTGCTCCATCCTTCATATTGCTATTGCCCTGAGATGACGAGCCATGTACTAAAAAAGGCATATATTACTGTAAGCCACCTCTGTGTTCTCTGTCATTAGAAAGATGAAGTATCGTTTTTTCATTAAAAAATACGAGACAGTTTGTCATACTCACAACTGCCGAGCCTGTTTGCAATCTCTTTGTTATGGGACATGAGAGGTGACTCCCACCACTGCCAGTCCCGTGGGCTGGAAGCTCTACTGAGCCACTCCCCACAGGACATGGGCCAGTGGAGGGTTTTGTCCTCAAGAGGCAAAGCTATGACCTATTGACATTTTTCTCTTGATAACCGCTCTCAGGTGAAACACTGGCCTTGGTTTTATCAGATGCCTGAGCAGTAAATAAACCTGCACACTTCACACCACCCACAACTGCACAGAAAATCAGGTGGCTTTCTGAGTCCTCTTCCTGCCTTCTCATGTAGGAAGCAGCAAACCACTCAAGGAAGCACAAGGTCACTTTTGGCCAAGATGGCAGAGTAGAAGGATGCTCGTAGCTCACCCTCACCCACAAATACACCAAACCTCACATCCACAGACCCACCCAGGCAACCAGAGCATCTGCTGAACTCCAACAGAACATCACCCTCTTCAAAAGACAAAGACGCCAAGAATCTGGTAGGAGAAAAGGAAAAAAGAAAGAAGAAAAAGCAAAGGAAGCACGAGGTCTCGGCCATACATTCTGTGCTGTGGATCCTCCCACTTCCAAGTCTTAGAAGAAGCTGCCCAGAGTGACCAATTTGATCAAGTTACCGAAGTTCGAGTCGACGTAGACATTAGCAGACCCAGGTGTCCAGAGTCCGGCCATCGTTGTTATGTCTCTGGCACCAGGTGACAGCCATTTAGGGTCAGTGTCCTGGCTTCAAGTTTCCAGAGTACTCAAGGAATTGCCTTTCTTTTCCCAAACTTTGGGGGAAACGTGCCAAGACCACTGGGTCTTTGGAAGCGCACCTTGGCTACACTGACGCGGGTGTGGGAATAGGTTTGATCATGACTATTGTTAAAACCAGTCAAGTTGCACCTGCTGGATTCCATGTGACCCTCTGCCTGTACTGCCAACCAACCATCCCTCTCTGCATCTCCCTTGCTCTTTTCACTTCAGAGTCTCAGGACTTCCTAACCCCTCCAGCCCCTCTGTCAGAACAGACTCATGGGAGAGAAACTAGCTTCTCATTCGGTTTGTTAAACATTCATGGACCATGTTGATTGGCACCATGGCTAGTTTATGATTTCTGACCTCACTTGTGGAAACTGAAGCAGTTCTTTCATTCATCTCTAATTGAGCACCATTCCTGGGCCACTTGTGAGCTCTTCCAAACCCTGCTCCCCTTCCCCATGGAAGGGACAGATTGTCATCTTCTAGCTTCCCTGTGTCAGATGCTGGGGGAGGTAGGTTTGTGTAGTGGTTTACTTCCTCAATGCCTCTCTGTCCTACCTCTGCACTCCTTACGGCTTTCAATCATCTCTCTCCTCCATTCTAAGGCCACTGTGTTTATTTCAGCCCCTTCAGCTTCCTTCAGGACTTGGCTCCAAGGACTTTCACTATACTCTCACTCCTGTATCTTCCATCACTCCTTCTCCATTGGCTTGGTCCATTGGCTTTTCTCCTGTTAACATCAATGAGAAGATCAACACAACACTCCTTCCTTCCCATCCAGTGGATGGCTGTAGCTAACTCCTACCAGCTCACAAGAGCTGACTGTTAAAATGTCAGCAATTTTGTAGGACAGTTGACATCATGTTGGTAGCTTGAAATCAGCCATGAGTATTTACGCTATGGACATCTCAGGGCTTTATTTTTGTATCCTGAGAATTGGTTGTTAAAATTTACGAGCATATCACTACTCCCACCCCCATGTTCCCAACCACCAGCATATCTCCCCTTCTCTTTAAAACCAAAGTTCTTGAAGGAGTGGCTTATACCCCTCTACCTCCCTTTCCCCAGATTACATCTGCTATCTCCAAAAGCAGTGAAGCTTTTGTCTCCACTCTTAGCAACAGTCTCAGCCAATCTTAACACTGCCTCATTTGGTGCACCATTCTCATCTGGAGACCCTCGCTTTCCTGAGTCTCCTTTGTTTGATGTGACACTCTCCTGATCACCCTCCCTCTCTGATCACTCTTTATCTTGTCCTCTGGGTCCTGAGATGCTGTCTGTGTGCTTCTTCCCTTGTCTCTAGAGTCACCAATCTTATCCACTCAAGGATGTCAAATATGACCCACACCCTCTTGATTTCTGTAGCAGATGCTGTACGTACACTGCACCATGTCTGCTCAGCCCGCTGGATTTTAACGCACCGGTCCTGAACGTCTCCCTGTACACCTTAGAATGCTCTGGGTGCCTCTGTACTTTCCTGCTAAAGCTGTGGCAGGCCATGCCTCAGTGCAGGAAGTATGGAGGAGTTAACAATTCCTGGGTGCAGCCCTCAACCAATGGAGGGATGTGGTAAGTGGGTAAATGTTTCAGCTTCCCATCTTTAGAGGAATCGTTCTGTGGTGGTTACTACTGTGTAACCTCAGAGAGTCTCCAGTGAGACTGAGCTCCAGTTGCCCCCTGAGACAAGCAACTCAGTAACACACCCTTTACTGGCTTTTCTTCATTCCCCATCTCACTCTCCCCTGGCCTTTGCTCCCTGGTGTCACCTCCCAACTAAACTACCTGTGCCCAAGTCTGTGCCTCAGGTTCTCTTTTGGGGGGACCCCAAACTAGAATACTCCATGACTGAAATTTCAGTGCCAGACTCACTTCAGAGCTCCAGACCCGTAGCACTGATAGATGTATATTATCTCAAGGTCAACATGTCCCATGATGCCTGCTCCTGTCCCTCGGACACTCTCTACGCTCTGGATTACTCCATGACAGTACGATCCCCTCAAGTTCCTAAGCTAGAAATCCCACAGATTTTTTTTCTCTTTTATTTCGTCTACCTCAGATTACTCACTAAGACTTATAACTTTGAAATGACTCTCAAATTTGTCCTCTGGGCTGAGGAGAAATTGGTGGAAAATCCTCAATTCACCAGAGGCTCTTCTCCTCCAGCAAAGAAATTATGCAAGCCTCCACCTGGCATTCACAAAACAAAAAGGTCATGAAGGTTTTGCAGGTGCAAAATGCTCTCAGGACATTGGAAAGAGTGTGTTTTCTCTACAAGTACGTGTACTGTAGCTGAGTTGTCTTCTTCCTTCTTCACAAGAAGTGGCTGCTGGTTCAGATACGAAATCACAGAAATTGTGGCTTAGTTTGATAAGCTTTGTTTTTGAAATACCAACCAATTGAAGAAGTAATTATTGAAGTATGGTAAATAACAACTGTTGCTCATTGGATCAATCTTGCTTCCTCAAACTTCTGCAGGCTAGGCTCCTCTTATCAGCGCTGGGGTCCTGGCATGTGCTTAGGTAGAAGTGATAAGTGAATGCATGCTTCTGATGCTCTAAAGCTCTAACTGCCAGGGCACTGCTCTATCTTCAGAATTGCTAGACAAGAAGTATCATTTCATCAAATATCACCATTGAAGTATGGCAGCCCTTCCCCAAAAGACTACAATTTTCTAGACCCGCAGTTGACCCCAGATTCCTCTTGAGACAATGATAATCCTTCTCCCAGGAATTTGCAGTTGAGATTCAGACAGGCTGGCTCACTTAGTTGCCATCTCTGGCCCTGATGTAGCACTGTTAGTCAGCGCCAATTTTTTGACTGTTGAGGCTGCCATATTGGGGCAGCCATTTTGAGGCAACGATCAGTGATTGGCATTGACAGGCACCAGACAAGCCAAATTACAGAAAAAAGCAGAAGAAAGATGCAGAGAGAAATGTAAGTGAGCACTCAAGAGACTCCAGAGAGAGGCAAATTCTAGTTTTTTGACATAAACATTGCTGGAAGAACATCCTTACACATGGACATCTTTCCACAGCTATGATTATTTCTTTGTGATAACTTTCTATAAATGGAGTTTCTGAGTCAAAGAATATGTACATTTTAAGGATTTTGATATATGTTGCCAAATGATCCCTGAAAAAGGTTTGTATCAATTTCTACACCTATTGATAGTCTGTGTCTGAGTCCTTGTGTTGTGATACTTCCTAGACATTATCCTATACAAAAAAAATTGGGCACAATTTGAAGAAAATAAACATACATTTCAGAGGAAAGGAGATAAAAATGGTTATTTAATATATGGAATGATGCCCAGACTCACTTATAATAGAAGAAATGCAAATTGAAAATATCTTGAGATTCCACTTTTTACTCATCCATTTGGTAAGTTCCAGAAACTTGATATCATACTCTGCTGGCAAGGCTGTGGAGAGACAGGCACACTCATGTATTTTGGGTGGGTGTGTAAATTGATAAAACCCTTAGAGAAGGCAATTTGGCAGCATTTTCTGAATTAAAAATGCATATATCCTTGGTACCAGCAATTTCACTTCTTGGAATTCATTCTACAGATACCTTGGCCTATTTGGGAAATGACGTATGTTCAGGGTTATTCATTGCAGCATTGCTTGCGAGAGTAAAAGACTGGAAACCATTTAAATAAATTATTGCACACCTATACAATAAAAAGCTACGTAATGATAAATAGAGAAGTTTTTGATACACTAGACATTAAAAGTTGTCTAGTATATATTGTTAAGAGGGAGAAGCTATGTTTGTGAAACTGTATATATAATATGCTATGTTTTATTTAAAAGGGAGGAAAATAAATGATAATGCATACTGGTATTTGCTTGTGTATATGTATATAAACTCTGGACATGTACACAAATTCTCATAGAAGTGGTTGCCTGTCTGGGGTGTGGTGAGCCCCAGGCAGATGGGAGACAGGGGTGGTAGAAAGACTCGTAACTGTATTCTTTGTTTTTTGATTTGGGGACCATGTAAATATATTTACTTTTTAAACAAAAAATAAAATGAAAAAAATGCAAAAAACCACTCACTTTTGTACAATTAAAATTTTTTTATTTGCCTTTAAATATTTAGTGAATTTGAATATTTTTTATAAGCCTATTGGCCATTTGCATTTCTTATTTGGGAATTATGCCATTGAGATCCATTGATGATATTTTTAAAAATTCAAATTTCTTTTCTTATTGATTCTAAGTGCATCCTATAGCTTAAGAATACTAACCTCTGTCTCTCACATTTGTTTCTTGTTTTCCCCAGTTTGTTGTGTATTATTTAAAGTTTAACAGTATTTGATTAGGTATATTGGAGTTTAAAATTCTTTATGGAATTGAGTCTATCTGTTCTTTTATTTGTAAACCTTCCTTTGCAAGCATTAGAAAATTTTCTGTTCTAAGATGAGATATTCACCTATGTTTTCTCCTAGTTCTTCTAAGGTTATTTTCACATAAATCCTTAACTCTTTTGGAATTTGTTTTTACGTACTGTACAAAGCTAGAATAAAGCTTTTCTTTTTAGCAGATTGCTAGCAAACAACCCAAACAATTTATTGGCTAAGTCATCCTTTGCCCACTAACTTGAAATGCTGCCTTTATCATAGAGGAAATTATTTTCACTCATGGGCCTGTTAATGGACTTCCCCTTTTGCTGCTCCACTGACCCACCTAGACCTGCACCAGACCACCCTGACCCTCGTTAGGAAACCACTGCGTTCTTCTGAGCTCAGAGCCCTGTGCTTCCACACAGCACTTGCTGGACCGTGGG
This sequence comes from Camelus dromedarius, assembly GCF_036321535.1. Taxonomy (NCBI): domain Eukaryota; kingdom Metazoa; phylum Chordata; class Mammalia; order Artiodactyla; family Camelidae; genus Camelus; species Camelus dromedarius. The sequence continues at coordinate 14,174,289 of NC_087463.1, read as the reverse complement.
CAGCATCCCCGTGGCGTGGTCCTCACATGCTCTGGTGGGGACGGGTGTGCTTGCCCTCCGGCTCCCGCTGTATCTCAAGGGCATTCTTCCCTTCCCTGCCAATCCCTGAGCCCTTCAAATATTAGTCTGTATCGTCTATTTTTTATACTTCCCCCATGCGTCTACCATCCGGCAGAGCACACAATTCTGGTTTCAACTGTGGAACAGTAGAGATTCCAGCTTGGTTGCTTAATAGCATTTTTATATTATCTGGGAAAAGAAACTTACCCACTCTGACCCTCAGAATCTTTGCTGTCAAAACAAAGGTAATAATCCTTACCTCATAAAGTTAGTGTGAGGATTAAAATAAGTAATACTCTTAAACATTCCTGGCACAGGCCCTGGTGCATAGGAGGGCCTCAGTGTGGGCTCATTTGTCCATTCATTTAAGGTTCTTGTTCATCAAATATAAATGAATGTTTTGATTGATTCATTCTGTCTCTATCATCACGAGCTTGGCTGTGCTAAATTAACTTCTTCTGTAACAGCTTCTTAGGCAAGGGACTAGGCAAGCCTGCCGATGGACTCCAGATGGCTTAAAGCCAGATAAGATCTCAGACCACCTTCAGTTGGGGTTTTGACCATTTTGGGGTGTTCACAGAGAGGACAGGATAAAGGGCACTGAGCTTGGTGGGGAAGCAGGAGGCTCTGATGTGTGTACGTGCATATATGCATGTTTATGTGTGTGTATGTGTTTCTATACACATGTACGTGCGTATATTTGTGTATGTATGTGTTTCTATGTATTTAATGCATTCACTTTTTTTGTTTGTTTCCAACAGTGACCAGAGAGTACAGGTTCTGGAGATGCAGAGAGAGTTTTGGGTGCTCGCAGGTATGTGTTCTGCTTCATGCTCTCTCTCCCCTCCCACTCTCTCCTCCTGCCTCTCATTTTCTCCCTCCCACACCTGTGCTCTCTCCAGGAGACTCAGTGTCTCTGTGGGAGCTACCAGAGTTTCTAAGCTCAGCTGTCAGTCAAAGTTCCATTCTCCGGAGAGTGCGGTGGAATCTGTCGGTGTCAGGGAAGAGGGTGGGAAAGCGGGAAGAGGCACAGGAGTCAGATGTGAATGTGCATGAAGCCAGGGCCCCCGGGGCGGCGAGAAAGGCTCCCTGACCTCCAGCACAGTTGTTTTCCCCTTCTTCCGCCAGGCTCCTGCAGACACTGCTCACTCCCGGATTCACCTCTGTAATCGTGTGTCTGCATATCTGTTTTCTCACTAGGTAGTCAGCACCTCACGCCATGTGTTGATTACTTTCTAACCCCTTGATCCTAGCACAGTGCCTGGAATATAGTAGACACTCAGTAAACACTTGCCGTATGAACGAGTGAGTGTGTGGCTGTGATGTATGCTCTGTGGCCCAGTAGAGAGTTTCTACAGTGCTATGTGACCTTGTCACTCGCCGCTTCTCGTGTGGCACAGCCAAGGATACACTGTGCTCCCTAAATGAATCAATTGACCTGTTCCTGAGTGTCAGGGGGTGGCTTTGAGAAACTGAGCTTGGTATCTTCTCTGGCTTAATCACAATGGAGCGTTGCATCCTGGCTCTGGGACTCTGTGAAGCTGAAGACAGTGCAGGTGCATGCAGTCTGCCCTGCCTCTCTCCCCAACCAAGATGAAGAATCTGCCTCGTAGTTTACAGTTGTTTTAAAGTAGGGGCTTTTAGAATAAGATCAAGGGAGCCTGAGTCCTGCATCAGTTACCTAAGTGGCCCTGAGCAACAACTTGACTGCTCTTTTCAGTACTTTTAACGTGGGAAGTAGAACCTTCCTCAAAGGGCTGGTGCCAGGTTTCGGTGAAATAGCACTTGGGAAGTGGTGAGCACTGTGCCGAGCAAACAGTAGGCGCTCCGTACATGTTAGCAGTTATGACTAAGCTACATCAAGGTGTTAGTGAAAAGCCTGTATTGGAGTAGATGAAAGTGTGTGGGTGGGGAGGGAGGGGTGGACAGAGAGAGGGAGGGAGGGCAGATCGCTGTTGCGCTTTCCCTCACTGGCTCTGGGACGCACACCGTGTGACTAGTGAGCATCACTTAGAGTCGTTCCTGGCACTGCAGAGCGGGTGTAAGTCCAGATACAGGGTTCTTTTCCAGGCCTTATAGTCACCGCCCACGAGAGCTCTCAGCTAGGTCACTGAGACTGTTTACTGCTCTCTTCTGTTTTTTGGATCCGAACAAAGTCCTAGAGATAGAATGATTTCCATACTGATCGCTCAGAGCACATTGATCGAACACCTACTGTCTGCCAGGGGACCGAAAGATGATTTAAGCACAGTGTCCACCCCACCCTGAGGAGTTCCCAATCTACTTGCAGAAACAAGGTTAAAAACTCAGAAAAAGCTAAATCTTCATCCAAGGGTTGAATCACAGCTCAAAACATCCTGCCGCGAAGGCAACGCGTTACCTCCGTCCGGTCCAAAGGAGGGAGCGACCCAGGCGGAGGGCGCTAGTGAGAGACGACTCCCTGGACAAAGAGGGTGGGTGGAATCTGGACCCCAGAGGAGGATGTTCTAGGGGGAGCCGTGGGGAGATGGAAGCTGTCTTCTAGTGGCAGAGGGTAGACCATCCTGAATGGAAAGGAGAGTCCGTGCACAGGAGGAGAGAAGCCTGGGCAGGCGGGCCTTCCACGCTGAATCTGGGAATCGGGAATATATTTGGAGCCACGTGTGGTTTTTGAGCAGGGAAGCGACTCGATGCATGTGACATTTTCCAGAACTTCTACTAAAGGTTTTCCTGAGGATTCACACCTCCGCCGTGAATGTGAGACCCACACTTGAGAGAGGCCGGGGGCCCCTACCCGGAAGCTTTTCCTGCATGTCCAAGGCCATTAGGGCCTGGCTGCTGCTCACTCAGCCCCGGGTTCTGTTTTCTCAGGAGCTGTTTTCTCACATCTTTTGTGGCATTAAAAAAAAAATTAAAATCATGGTTTTATTTGGTCTTGCAGCAGCTCCCTGCAGAATGAGGAGCATGAGTGACTTGCCCGGTTTACATATTAAGTTAGTGTCAGGTCTGGGGCGCTCCTGGACTCACATCCAAATTTCCTGAGCCCCAGTTCAGGGCAGCGGCTCCCACAGCAAGCTGTTCCGGGAGCCATGCCTGGTCCTGAGCGTTAGATACAAAAAGCAGGTATGAGCTGAAGTTTTTGCCTTACGTCACCAGAATAGAAACAGTTTTCCCCCAGATTCGTCTTCAAAATAGCTGGCAGGCATTTAGGAAATGATTCAAATGAGAAATGGTAGTCAAGGCACCTAAGAAAAAGTTACCTTCAACTCCTCACCCATCCCAATAGGCTAAGGTTTGTCCATGAACCTCAGTTTGGGACTGGTGGCCCGCAGGCAGGAGCCAAGCAGACAGTTGGCCATTGGACTCCCAACAGGAACACCCTGTCCAGTGGGCCTGATGGCAGTAGGGGGAGAGAGGGGGGTTTATTGCTGAGAGTACATGGTTACCATGGCTGCAACTGGCTAGGCAGACTCAGGGCCCCCCTGAATCAACCCGAGAAAAAGCCCATTTACCCCTCTGTGGCCCTTTTCAAGCCAATTCTGGAGACCATCCAAGAAGCTAAATAAATAGGAAAGCCAGGAGACAGCAACCCAGTTTGGCAATTAGCCTGCATCAGGCCAGGAAGATGGATCTTCAACTTCAAGGAAATTGGCAAGAAGAGCAGAGGGAACCCTTACATTTTTCTTTCCCATCCTGGGTCTCTTTCCAGGGAGTTGAAAAATCTATTTTGCAAAATATATGGGCCCAGAAAGAACCCAAACCTAAGGAGAGTTTTTGCCATTTGATGTATCGCCCCCTTTATTTAAAATGATGAAAGAGAAAATGTTTTTCAAAGTGACATCATTTATCTTATGATAATCAATGAAACTTCATAAACTAATATATTAAAGAAAACATCTAAGTTCAAACCAAGCAAAAATGCAAGAGGTCTTTGAAGTGACCCCAGGGCTCTGAGGGGGTGTGCAGTGGTCTACTCGGTTCCCCCTTCTGAGGTCTGTTGTGCTGGTCCTTTAATTTTCTGGCTCCTCTTTCCCGCCAGCCAGGTGGCTGATCAGTAATAAACCACTGGGCCCATCGCTCCCGGCCCTTCCCTGCTCGTACTGTCGTAAATACGAGCCCCACTTGACACCCTCTGCTTGGAACTGACCTTGACAGGACACCTCTGCCCACTTCTCTGGGCTCCCCTCTTTTCCAGGGAAGCTGGCCAAGCAGGTTTGATCTTCCTGGAAACCCTTGGCCAGTAGAACATGGGGCCTCAGGCAGAAGAGGGTTCATCCTTTCCCTGCATTGCTGTTCCAGGCCCATGCAGTTTGCTCATGTTCTCATGATTCCCCCAGCAGAGAGAAGGGGCTGGGAACAAGCCTCTCCTTCCCTCGCCCTCCGGCATCCTCCAGCCTGTGCCGGAGGCAGTGCGGCACGGCACCGGGGAGGCCCGCTTCAGGGTACTTTTCCATTTGCAGTAGTTTCTGACCCCATTTGGTTTGCAGATGCCCCGAATGCAATGGAAAAGCTGCAGCGCCAGTAGTTTGCCTTCCTGTTAACTTCCCCAAAGGCCAAGGGAGGGAAGCTGCCTTGTTTGGAATAAGAAGGTGTGGAGGAAGGTTTAGCTTTATGGGGAAGCAGAGGGGTTGCGTCTTTCTGACTGTGATCCGAGGGCAGTAAAAGGCTTCCTCTCACCCAGTATCTTACTTCTCAAAACATCTCAGGGCCTGGAGCTTCCCCGTGGTGTTTATGCCATTGCTCTCCCTCTGCGAGAATACTGTGAATGGATGGTTTGAAGGGAAGGCCCAGTGTCTACTCTTTGGTACTAACACTTTCCTGGCAAAAGCTGGAAGAAAAGTTTCAGAATGGGCCCCTCTGTGCCCCTGCCTCCCGCCCCGTGGAATGATCTGGTTAGTGTGACCAGTGGCTAAAAGAACTGGTGTTGGGGGCACATACTGAGGCCATTTTCTCTTCCACATCAACCCAGGGGTTTGGGGCATGATTTTCTCCTCCAGGTCTCCTTCCTCCTTCCCTTCTTCTTCTTCTTTTTTGAGACTCAAGACTCCATGAAAAGGCCTAGATGTCTGTGCAGCTGGCTGTGGGGTGCTGCGCAAGGGAGGCAGTGGGAGACCATGGGAGAGGCTGTTTTTCCTTTCCCCCTCCCCGGCTGAGGCCCACCACGGTTTTCTCTGTAGGAGGATCTTGAAGAATCTGCTGGCCTAGAAAACAAGGGCTCCCAAGACAGTTTCTCATCCATAAAAAGGGGACTGGACGTATTTGTCACTCTGCTGAGCATGAGAGTGACAAGGATACACGAGACTGGGGTCTGCGGTCAGGAGCTCGAGGTGACAGTAGGGAGGCAGTGGGAGCGGACCCTGTGGAGTCCAGTTGTCACGGGGCCAGTGTACTCGGGGTAGGAGGGGCGCAGCAGAGGAGCATCCAAGGCAGAGACTTCAGAGAAGACGTTGAGTCTCCTGAAGGTCCCTGAGCTCTACAAGGGTGTAGACTCTGCTCAGAAAGTATCCCAAGAGGGCTGTGCTCACGGGCAGGGAAGCATTCTTTTCTTGACCGTCTCCAGTTGGTGGTCGGGCCTTCGTTCCTCCATTCCCTCCAAAGTTACTAGGAATCCTCTGTGTTCCAGGGACCATGTTGGTCCCTGAGGTTAGAAAGATGAGATGCTTGGATGGCGTCACCACGAGGTGACAAACATCAAAGGAAGGCGGGCAGAATCACAGAGAAGGCTGCTCTGACATTGTTGCTACAGAACCAGTTTCAGCAGCCCCGAACCTTCCAACTACTTATTTGTTGAATCCACTGGAGTTGCTATAGGCCCTGTTTCCAAGGAGCCTAATGTGGAAAACTGACATGTGAGTGGATGAGTATCAACAAATAATGCTGATGGTGGTCTGGGGACACAGAACAGTGGCACTGTACTGGACCTTCCCAGAACTACTTTCCACCCTTCTTCACCTGCTCTGGTCCTGAGAGTGGCCCTGGGAGATCTGCATCAGTGGGCTTCCTCGTCCTCTGCCTTCTAGCTGGGCTGGGACAGTGCAAGTCTCTGCCAGGAGATCAGGGGCTGAGATGAGAGTGAAGTCAGGGTATTTACTCCCTCCACCCCAACTTCCTCCTTGCATGGTCACCCTTTGGAGTGAGTTCTCCTAACAAAGGCTTTTGTGGGGCAGCCCTCTCCTGCAGCCACGACCACTGCTCTCTCCAGGCTCTGGAACCTGTTTCCTTCTCTAGCCCTTTTAGACCTAGTGATGGACCCTCTCTCTCTCCACCATGCTAACCTCTGGGGCTTTGCCCTCCTTTGCTGGTTTCCCTTAACCCTGTCCATACTTTGTAAGGGTCCCTTCATCAATTTCTCACCCAGGTACCCTGATCGAGTGCACCATCTGTTTTCCTCTGGGGCCTGGCCACGCGGGTCCCTGGGGCACACTTCTGCCCCATCATGATGCTAGGCAAATCTCTAAAATCCTATAAATGCATATGAAGTAGATGCTTGTACATCGCCGTGTCATACTTGGTCTCATAAGAACCCTACGGTGGAAGCAGAAGGGAAACTGAGAGCCCCAGGAGGAAGGGCTACAGCGGCTGAGGGAGTGTTGAGGCTGGCACCTTTGACCTTATGAATGTCAGGGAGGGGGCCCTCCTCCGTCGGAGCCCTCTCTGATGCAGGGGCTGGTCAGCACAGCCTCTGTGAGCTGTCGCTGTACCTGCTGCCCCCCTCCCGCCCCCCACTGCGCTGCAGAGTGAGAACTGCCGTCCCCAGCCCGCAGCCAGCCCTTTGTTCCACACTAACAACGAAGCGTGTTCTACGGGGAGCTGGGGGTTCCACTTCGATTTTCAGGACCTACAAATAACACTCTACAGCACATCGTTTGTTAGAAATTACCCAGAGTTCAGCTCTTCCGCGCTCATTCTGCTCCACGGAAAGCAGCCGCAGCAACAATCGATGGCTTTGCATGGTCTCTGACTGTCCACTAGCTCTTGTTTGGCTGGCTTTATTTTGCTTATGCCGTCCCAGCTGTGATTATCAATACGTGCGTTCAAACCGCCCCTGCCTGATTGTAGCCGTAGTAATAAGATTTGGTCGGGGGCTTGTCGATCTACCAGGCTCTGCGAGGTTACAGTCTCTGGACTGAGGGAGGGTGAGTGAGGGAGCAGGGAGTGGGGAAGGAGGAGGGGAGAGAGAGTGAGAGAGCCGAGAGGGGGCTCCAGGAGGAGGGAGGAGAGAGGAGGAGAACAGAGTAGACTCACCACCCGGCAGGGCAGCTCACCGCTCCATTTCAAGCAAACTTGAATCCTAACCCATCCCTCTCTGAACTCAGGCTCTCCGCCTTCACACACCAAACCTCTCTCTAGAGCCAGCTGTTCCCTGTCACCCCTTCAAGCCTTTAAATACAGGCAGATAAACCCCGCGCCTTTCAAGATACAAGAACATGTTCAAGCAATTACCACGGCTTTATGATAATGCAAGTTCAAGGGGCTTATGCGTCGCCGGGTCTGGAGGAGAGAAAATGAACTCCTGAATCTTTCACATTGTCTTAAAAAGTCTTAGAGCAAAAAGGAAATGTTTTTCTGGTCGAATGGGGGTAAGGATGGGGACTGTGCCACCAGCTGATTTGCAGTTCCCAGGCTAGCCTGAAATTTTGTTTCAAATCTTCAGTCAAGCCCATGTTTCTTTAGCAAGCAGCATCACATTTCAGTTATGCAAATGTTCTTCCTCAGTTCTCTTGTAACTCACCTAAGCAAATGCTTAAATTTGTGATTCTCTTGGATGTTCAAAACTGGCCAATAGCTTGTCTGGGACACTAGGTGGGCCTAAAAATATCTTGGGGCATGTGGGTGAGTGTTGTGTGTTATGTGCGTGAATATTGCTGCGCAAGTTATAATTCGAGTCTGACATGGCCAATAGAGATGTGCAGAATTCAACCAGTTATTACATTAATATCCATACAAGTTGCATAGCCCTAACAGAGGGGAAGAATAAAAAATAAATCAGGACAGAATGGAGTGGCAAATAGATTTTTGAACCCAATCAAACATACAGTTACCTGAGGAGAGGTTATAGAAACTGCATGACTTGAAAATTAGCTAAAATTGCAACCTGGGGAGAACCAGATGATGTGACCACTCTATTCCTTGAGTTTGGAAAGCCAGGAGCAGTGACTGCAAACATGGCTTTAGCCTGGATGCTGGAGTTGCAGACAATAATCTGGTCAAATATTGGTTAATACCCTTGGTCATTTAAGAAGCCTCTCTAATAGAGAGAGAGAGAAAAAAAAGGCCTGGGAAGATAACCCTCAAATTTGTTTAGGACAAAACTGTTTCCTTAGAGTGTATGTTTTAACCCAGCAGTTTTTAAAATTAAAAATATGAACATTTAAAAGAATCAAATTGGTAGCAGGGGTGTTTTCATATTAGGGAATGCTTTGTGTATTTGTTATCTTCATTTTGTAACGTTGAAGAGAATTTGTCTTCGTAGAAACAGCTCAGTCCTGTAATCTTCATTTAAAATGAAACTGAGTGATTCATGAGGCTTATGATGTTCAGTGGAAATCTTATAAAATTAACACACAGGGTTAAAACATTTAGGAGAACCTAGGATTCACCATACTCGTAAGTTTAATTTATTAGATTTGTAAGAATGTAAGTATCTGGGAGGTTTTTGTTTATTAAATCAGTCAAATGAGGTGCTCAAAAAGGAAAGAGACCATAGTACATTTATAACTGCAGTTTAAAATGTTAAAAAAAAATTTAACTTTAGAAATGGAATCCACCATGCATCAAAGTCTCCTTTAAAGTGGTTATTAAAATGTGTGAGACTTACACATACAATAATGAGATTTATCAGTTAAATGTAAAAGCCTAAGTTAGAAGCAGGTTTTTTAATTTGGCTCTTTAAGGAGAAACAGGAGAACATAATGGGTAAGAGCTTGGTTGTTGGAGCCAAACTGCCAGGGTTTGAAACCAGCACTGCCATTGAATTGCTGTGTGATCCTGGGTGAGTGGAGTCACCTGGCTGTGCCCCAGTCTTCTCACCTGTAAAATGGGCATGCTGACATTAATAGCAGAATATTAATAGAGCATTAAATAAGACAGTAGATGTAAGCTCTTAGATAGTCCCTGCTGTCTAATAAGAACTCATTAAATGTTAGCATTCATCACTAATAAACTGAAAATCTTATTTCCAAAACAAAACTTGAAACCATTTTTTCTGCATACAAAAACCCACCTATGAGGACATCAAATACCTCACACAGTGACGTGTGTGTATATATATAAGGTGCTTTTGACATAATCCAAAGAAGTCCTTTGAAATATGAAAAAATTCAGTCTCTTAAGCCTTTTCCCCTCTTAGTTCTGAGTACTTGGCACTAACTTGCTTAACTTGTCTGGGCTGGTCAAAAGTCAGAAGTGCTGGTGCAGGGGCACCATCTCTATATGTGGCTCCAACCACTGCCTCTGCTTCAGTGGCATCTGGGAGCCTCAGACATTTCTGATCTGAGGATCTCTGCCAGAATCAGAACATGGCGTTATGACTTCATTAGCACCCAGTCATGTCTAGTAGCTAAGGATTCAGGAATAACGTAATGACCTAAAGTAATGCGGACTTGATTGTACTTATTATTCTTATGATTTGGGAGACCCTTGCAATAATAACCCTCTGGCTTCCCAGCTCACTTTATTAGACTGATCTTTAGTATCTTTACCCAAAGCAGCACATGGAAGCAGTCCCATGCTCAGAGAGTCTCTCCAGTCTTGAGCTTCAAATTTTGGCAATGGACTAGTACTTCCAAATAGCTACTAAGTTTTAGAATTCTCCCCATGAACCCAGGAGACTTAGCTTATAAGTGTCCCTTTCTTGCTCTAATAGTTTCGAGTCTGTGCATTTTCTTGGCCTCTGCACAAATTTGAAGTTACTTGGAAGAGTGGGAATGTGTTCTTTCCATGAGGCGTGCATGGAGAGGCTGGTAAAGAAAAGTGGTGAAGATTTGGGGCAGGAAGAAAGAAATTTTAGCCTTGGGGTTAAATATAAAATTATTCGGAATACAAACTCAGCTGATAGGTAGCACCTAATGCAACTCTGGAAAAATCCTTCCAATTGCTGAATTCAACCAGAGTCCACCAAGAAATTAAAGACTAAGATACACAGGTGAACAAAAAAGAAAAAAAAAAAAAAAAAAAGGGAGAGCCAGGCAAACTCCACTCTCTTCACTAGTGCTTTGTTCTGTTTCCATCTTAGCCTCAGCTAGCCCCCAAACCTCCCATCTCTGTCCCTTAAAGCGTACACACACTTACACATATTTACTGTGATTTTTTTCTGCATAATATAGTCAACCAACAAATCTATTTTTATGCTACCCACCTTCAAATGTGAAAGACAACTGTACTTAAAATTACAGTGTTGTGAAGTTGAATATCATCTTAATCAAATGCCCTGATTTTACAGATGGTGGAACTGAGGCCCAGAAGTCATCGGTAACTTACAGATGAGAATTCAAGGCCTTGTGTTTCAGGGCCCCTTTCTGTCTACCATATTTGTTTGCTGGTTCAAGGATACAATGAATACAGTTTTTTTTTGGGGGGGGGAGGTGATTAAAATTGTTTTGGATCCAGAAAGAGGAGGTAGTTACACAACAATGTGGATGCACTAAATGCCCCTGAGTTGTGCACTTTAAAATGGTTAATTTTATGTCATATGAATTTCACCTCAATAAAAACATCTTAAAAAAAGAGAATACAATGAGAATGGATTATGCCAGAGCCCATTATTAATTGTATAGGAATAAATCCACTTGAACAGTGTCAGCCCCCGAAGGTGAGTGTTATTAATTCAGCCCCCCAGTATCATGGTGGTCCGCTGTACAGCACTGGGTAAATAAGGCTCTGTGTGTTGGCTTTCATCTCTCTTCAGTTTTAAGACCAGCACTGTTGTTTCCAGGGTACTGTAATGTCGGGGAATTACATTTAAGCCATCCTTAACTCCTCTAGCCCACATCGATCTTTCGCTTTTCTGAAACTCCAGCACTTACAGCCTGAACCAGATGATTTAGAACTTAATTATGTTCTATCTGGTGCTGTTCTTTAATTGTTTGATGTAGGATAATCTTGTCTTGCAGTAAGACTCGAAGAACTTTGAAGTTAGAGACTCTGTCTTATATTCATTGTGCATTCATGCATTCATCCATGCGTGCATTTAATAAACACTTTTCGCCACCGGTTATGTGCCAGATAAAGAGAGTGTGATGCATCAATGGGATGACAAGGAGTTCAGGGTCTGTGTACTCCCCTTGGGGCGTGGTGGCACACGGCACACGGGTACACCAGCATCTAGGCTTACAGTTGACTCTCACTCCAGATTCTCTCCTCTTGGGTCCCCTATTCCGGGGACTGGCACCACAGCTTTCATCTGAGCATCAGTTCTCCTTCCCGGTCACCTTCTCGTGTCCCTCTTTGTCTCTGTCCCCACTGATGCTCCCTGGCTCATCTCTCGCCTGCACTCTGCGGTTGCCTTCAACCTGATCTCCCTGCCTCCAGTTCCACCCTCTGCTCTCGTCCTTTCCTTACTGCAGTCAGAAAGATCTTTTTCAAATGCAGATCTGAGTCCATCACTTCTTTAATTTAAAAGGTCCCACTGGCTTCTCAGTGCCCTTAGGAGAGATGAATGAAGCCCAAACTCCTAGTCAGGCTGCTAAGCCCTTTGTGATTTGCACCTTTGTGGTTTCTCCAGTTTCATCTCTTCCCATCTCCCCCATCATCCATTGTAAGCTCTAGCTGAATTTTTTACAGATCCTCATGCTATGCCCAGCAATCTCTTTTTAAAACTTGTTTTTTTAATTGAAGTATAGTTAGTTACAATGTGTCACTTTCTGGCATACAGCATAATGTCCCAGGCGTACAATATATTCATTTTTGTATCTTTTCCACTAAAGGTTATAATGAGATATTGAATACAGTTCCCTGTGCTATGCAGAAGAAATTTTTAAAATTATTTTTATATATAGTAGTTAATATCTGCAAATCTCGAGCTCCCAAATCTATCCCTTTCCACCCCCTTTCCCCCAGTAACCATAAGCTTGTTTACTATGTCTGCGAATCTGTTTCTGTTTTGTAGATGAGTTCATTAGTGTCTTCTTTTTTCTTTTTTTTTTAGATTCCACATATGAGTGATAGCATATGGTATATTTCTTTCTGTTTCTGGCTTAATTCACTTAGAATGACAATCTCCAGGTCCATCCACGTTGCTGCAAATGGCATTATTTTATTCTGTTTTAATGGCTGAGTAGTATTCCATTGTATAAATATACCACAACTTCTTTATCCAGTCATCTGTTGATGGACATCTAGGTTGTTTCCATGTCTTGGCTATTGTGTATAGAAACAAATTTTTTTTTAATTGAAGTATAGTTAATTTACAATGTTTGTTTTAGTTTTTGGTGTACAGCATAGTGATTCAGTTATATACATGTATATGTATATATATATTTTTGTACATATATATTTTTTCATACTCTGTTTCATTACAGGTTACTACAAGCCATTGAATATAGTTCCCTGTGCTATACAGTAGGACCTTGTTGTTTATTCTGAACATAGTAGTTTGTATCTGCCAGGCTCAAACTCCCAATTTATCCCTCCTTCCTGCTTTTCCCCCCTGGTAACCATAAGTTTGTTTTCTATATCTGTGAGTCTCTTTCTGTTTTGTGAATAAGTTCATGTCAAGTTCTCAGATTCTGCATTTAAGTGATATATGATATTTGTCTCTGACTTACTTCACTTAGTATGATAATCATTAGGTTCATCCATGTTGCTGCAAATGGCATTATTTCATTCTTTTTTGTGGTTGAGTAATATTCCACTGTATGTATATGCGTGTGTGTGTGTGTGTGTGTATACACACACCACAACTTCTTTATCCAGTCATCTGTCGATGGACATTTAGGTTGCTTCCATGTCTTGGCTATTGTAAACAGCGCTGCTATGAACATTGAGGTGCATGTATCGTTTTGAATTGGGGTTTTCTCTGGATATATGCCCAGGAGAGGGATTGCTGGATCATATGGAAACTCTATTTTCAGTTTTTTAAGGAATCTACATACTGTTTTCCTTAATGGCTGCAACAGTTTACATTCTCACTTACAGTGTAGGAAGGTTCCCTTCTCTCCACACACTCTCCAGCATTTATCATTTGATGGCCATTTTAATGATGGCCATTCTGGCCATCCTGGCCAGTATGAGGTAATACCTCATTGTAGTTTTGATTTGCATTTCTCTGATGATTAGCGATATGGAGCATCTTTTCATATGCCTATTGGCCATCAGATGTCTTCACTCTGGAGTTTTCTATCTGCTGGTTGCCAGCACTGTCTGACTCATCCTGCCACATTGGGGGCAAAGTGCAGGGGGTCAGCAGAGTTCAACCACAGCCATGCCCAGTGCCCATCAGGACCCTCTGGGCAGGCTGCACACGGGTGATCGGCTATGTAGTGTGGTTCCAGCAGTGCCAGAGGGCCCAGGTCTTCAAAAATGTCTTCTTCTGTCTGCATACCCCACCCCACGCCCCTTGGTGGCTCCCTCTCTTTAGCTCAAGGTTTGGTTGCAGGTAAGATGCTGACTGCTCCTTGGATGGACACCTGGTGGAGGTGACTGAGAGATGCCACATAGGGCTCCAGAGGTGTGTGGCGGGAAATCACAGGAAGACGCTGGGGTCCTCAGCCGGGAAAAGCGAGAAGGGCAGGGTACCTGGGCGGGGGGCTGGTGGGCAAGGTCAAAGCCCTCTTTTTCCCTCTCTGTGAGGTCCAGTCCTGACCACTCTTGGATGCTGCTCAACCAGGAGACACTGTGGGCTCTTCCTCTGAGTAGCCCAGGGTGGTGACCAAGAGCTGCCTCTGCTGAACTCAGTGACATCTGGTCCAAGTTCCTTCTGCCCTCAGTTAATCATGGAGAACGCTCCAGACTTGCTCTCAGGGTAGTCTATTATGGGATGCCAATACCAAGGTGGAGGATTTTCCCACCAGGGCCATAGCGTGATAAAAATTCTGAACTGGGACTACCTGAGACACACCCAGCGTTCCAGCCACCCCTTCACCGCACAGAACATGCGGCAAAAGAACGAGGCAATGGGGCTCGCTTTCTGCTGGGAAGAGGTGGCTTTCCTTCATGACAAGAGCCTGCACTTTGCCCAGTGCAGAGGAGAGGCTGACGAACATTCCCTCGGGGCCAGCTGGCTCTTGCTGGGAGAGAGATGAATCATGGTGCGTGTCTCCCGGGCTGGAGGGACTGTGCCATGCGGAGTCAGCCTCCTTGCAGCTTTCAGAGGAGAGCTCGAGCAAATGATCCCGGCCTAATCCCTGTAATCACCTAATGGGTGTTTTAAGTCCAGCTGGGTGATGCCTGTTCTTCCCTTTTCCAAATTACTTCCCGCCTCCTTTTTCTCTGTTCGGGGCTCCGGAGTCAGGAATTTCTCACCAAGGGACTGTCAGCGGGGAGTGCCGCAGATTTCCCTTGGGACATCCCCTGCCCCAGGAAGGGAGTTAAACAGCTTCTCCTGCCGCTTCTCCACCTCCCTGACTATTAAATTGATCAGAAGGGAGATCAATGGGCCGGATTGAAATTTTATTTATCTTCGTCCCTCCATGGGGTGTCTCTGCTGCTGCTGCCTGCTCCCAGCTGTAAAAGTAATTCAGGAACTGGCTCCAGTGGGTGGTGAGTGAGAGAAGGAACTCTCAGCAGGAGCCAGAGGGGCCCCTTTTGCCTTTGTCAGCATTATACTGAATGATATCACAACGTGTAATTTTACATCAAGGCGTGTCAGAAATCAATAGGCCCCACGGGGGGTTGACAGGTGGGAGATGGGCAAACTGGGAGGAAGGGCGGGGAATCAGAGCTTGACCCAGCTTAGCCAGGGCTTTTTGCTTTAAACCTCCCTTATCATATCCTTACAACACAGGAAGAAACGTTCATCTCTTTAACGTCTGGCTTCCCCCACTAAACAGTGAGCTATGTGAGGGTGGAGACTGAATGAAGGAATGAGTGAACGAATGAATACGAAAGTAATGGAGAGAGACATGGGACATGAGGAGCCAGCTCATTTCATGCTGTAAACAGAAGCCACTGCGGGGAGGGGGAATTGGATGGAGGCAGTCAAAAGGTGCAAGCTTCTACTTACAAGGCAGATAAGTGCTAGGTACATGATAACGTGTAATTAACACTGCTGTATGTTATGTATGAAAGTTGTTCAGAGAGTAAATCCTCGGAGTTCTCATCACAAGGAAAAAATTGTTTTTCTATTTCTTTTATTTTGTGTCCATAGGAGATGATGATGGATGTTCATTAAACTTCTTTTGACAATCATTTCATGATGTATGTAAGTCAAATCATTATGCTGTACTCCTTACACTTTTACAGCACGACATGTCAATTATATCTCAGTAAAACTGGAAAATTTTTAAATTTTAAAAATGATTTATGTGGGCTGAGAATTCAGTGGGATGGAAACATAGCAGATTAAATGCACTTATATAACTACTGAAACGCTTATCGTAAAGAATGAAGTCATAACGGTCCAAAAAAGAGACCATTAAGTCCATCAATAATTTAGTCTGTCTTGGGGTAATTTGTCCATGCATTGGAAATTTGGATTAATTGCCATTGTGCCCAAACTGAATGAAATGACTCTGTATTTTGATCTTATAGAGGTGTTGCTTCTGGCTTACGTAGATACATCCTGGGTCAGGCTATCCATTCCCAGAAACAAACTCCTGCTCTCAATCACGTGGAGAAAAACCCTTGAAGAGAGTTCTGTTCTTCTTGGGGGTAGTTCTGCCCCAGCAGAGTTCCGGGAGCAGAGAGTGGGGAGTTATAAAGGTTTGATGGTGATGCAGGTTGGATCATGCCCTGCACAAATCTAACGGCTACCCACTGTACAACCCACCAGGACACAACCGTTGTACAGGAGGGCACAGCTCTCCAGTCCCAGCTCTCCTCTGGCTCTGGCAGATTCCCCTGATTACCTGCTCCTCCCTCGAGCGGGGTCACCTGCTGACCTGAGGCTTGGAGACTGGCCTGTCGCCTAGGAATTATTTTCTGTCATGGACGCATCACTTTTTCGTGATGGTTCAGCTTCTCTGCATAGGGCATTTGGGCAGATTAGTGGTTCTCCTCATTGGCTAGATTCTTGCTCGGGAAACAACATCAAAGCTGCCACATGGCCACTGAGTAAGCAAGAGCCCTTGCCGATCCTTCCTATCCAGTCTTGCATCCCAGCCCTCATGCCCTCAGACCTCACCTCTCCCAGGGATGAGCAGGGGCAAGACTCCAGCACAGGTGGATAGAGCATCACCAGGATGAAACCCAAAGCCCCACCCCCACCCCCGCCCTCTGCCACCAGCCACGGGGTCTGGAGCCCCTTCATTCTGAAGTTCATCCTTCCACCAGAGGTAGACTTCTGGGTCTCTAGCAAGGCTCTTCATACCTTCCAGGGACCCGCTCGGCTACTTGCCTCGCAAGTGACAGCCCCCTGGGGATGAAGGGGCACAAGTTTAGGAAGAAGAGGTTTATAGGAAAGAGGCATGCCAGGAATAC
Organism: Camelus dromedarius; assembly: GCF_036321535.1. Lineage (NCBI taxonomy): Eukaryota > Metazoa > Chordata > Mammalia > Artiodactyla > Camelidae > Camelus > Camelus dromedarius. Next base: position 14,157,675 of record NC_087463.1, on the reverse strand, counting down.
CAGGCCTGTGAGGGCCCCTGGGGAAGAAGGCACCAGGCTTCACAAAGGGGGCTGCAAAAATGCCTTTATCCTTCAGAAGAGGGACAGGGCAGTCTGGGGCCCAGGCAGTAGCCCGGATAAGGAAACTTCCTGGATCAGTAGGAGGATTTCAAGTTCAAGGGATTGTCCATTACACAAAAAACTGAGCAGCCCCTGATGCCAGCACCCGTCAGGGGACTGTTCCCAACTCACCCAGGATGACACACACACCTTTCAGAAGCCACGGGTTACCACCCCGTCCTGTTCCGCTTAAGTTTCCCCTTAGCCTCTTTGCCCTGAGATTTATTGTTCTACAGCGTTGTGTTGAATTGCATTTGAAATCAATTAGCACAGGTACTCAAAGATGGATGCTTAGGCTCTGAAGAAAGGTGATGAAAACATACCATTTAAATAGAAATCAATTTTCCTTTCATGTATTTCTTCCTTGCTGCTGCCCCAAAATTAATAGTTTTTAGATATTTGTGTGTAAAGGGGAGGCTTCTTTCACATAAACCATTGGCGCCGCCGCCTCCTGCCTCCTTGCCTCTGCACTGGAAGGCATAACCCCCGCTTGTAATGTTCCTGCCTTGCCGTCTCCACGGAGATGCTTTATGCGGTGCGCTCATTTGAATACGCAGCAGTGAGGGGAGCTGGGTCAGCAAGGGGGTAATGCCTCTGGGCTTGTTGTGTTTTGTCAACAGCAATTATGAGGTGGGAGGCAGCCACTCCATTCCCACAATATCAAATGTCAGGGCAGCAGACAATAGTCCCTGAGACCCGCCCAGCCCTCTGTGCCTTGCTCTTGATCCGAACTCCTGTGCAGAGCAGTCAGGCTCTTGGTGAGGAGAGGCCCCCTGTAAGGCGATGTAAAGGAAGTGTTATTCTTGGGAGTCAGAACCTTTTCAAATGTCAGTATGAGAACTGCTGCAAAAAGAGAAAGAGAATTGGGGGGGGGCACAGGAGTCAAGTTAGAGGCGAGTCAGCTCAGGAAGCCCTGGTCCCGTTTCTCCTTGCTCCTTGCCTACTTCTCCCTCCTGGGAGCTGGGGCACTTACTACAGTCCAAGCCTCCCATCAGGGATTTTGAATATACCGTGTCTCTTGAGCTTCCTCCCCAACGGGCGAGGAAGGTGCTGTCATCATGCCCATTTTACAGATGAGGAGACTGAGGCACAGGGCCATGAAGTAACTTTGAGGTGGTGATTGTTGATTTTATTGACTGGGTCATGGGGGCACCCAGATCTTTGGCTCAAAATTAATCTGAGTGTGTCTGTGAGGGGGTTTCTGGATAAGATGAACATCAGAATTAACAGACTGAATAAAGCAGATTGCTCTCCCCAGTGTGAGTGGCTCTCATCCAATGCGATGGTGGCCTGAAGAGAACAAAAGGCTGAGCAAGACGGAATTTGCTCTCTACCTGGCTGTGTCTGAGCTGCAGCCTTCTCCTGCCGTGGGACTCAGACTGGGGCCTGCACCATCTATTCTCCTGGGTCTCCAGCCTTTGGGCTGTGGTTCTTGGGGCTTCTCGGCTCCCGTAATCACGTGAACCAAGTCTTTATAATAATCCTGTTTCCTTTTTCACTTTGGCCTTCCTGAATCTCAGGCCAAATCCCATACCTTATCTAATCTCTTTAGGATCTTACCCCTTCCATTTGTTTTTGTTACTTTTTAAATTAAACTTTGGATTTTCAGATAATTGTAGATTCTAGTGCAGTTGTAAGAAATATTATAGAGGGATCCCAGGTGCCCTTTGCCCAGTGTCCCTCAATGGTAATCTCTCATAAAATGAGAGCACGATGTCATATCCAGGGTACCACAGTAATAACCCTTCCAGTTTTTGGAAAGAAAAGATATGAGTTGAACTTCAGTGAAGGGTGTGAAAATTCAGACCTATAGTTGTGAACTGTGGACACATTCACATCTGGCCTCCCGTTACAAATGTTTCCCTAGATCTGGTATTTAAATTTGTATTTTAAAATTTGTGTTTTCTATGTACTACCCCGTCTCACTGAGGGTGGTGGGGTAAATAAATAAATGAGGAGACAATGGCTGTTGTTAGCAAACTGAGGTGGACTGTGTGGATGGCTGGGCTGTTGAGTCCCTGACTTCAAGTTGGCCTCTTGCATAAGGCTCCAAGGTGGGGGCTCAACTACTGGACTTTTAAGAGAAAATACTGGCCTTTAAGGCAGGCGCCATGCTTTCTCAGGGGAGCACCTGGACCCCTAAATGCGTGCAGCAGGTCTCCCTGAAAGTGTCAGCAGCACTGTCCTTCCTGGTGGCCACCCTCCAAGACCAGAGATGTGGCTCACACTCACTCTGGCTCTTTGCCTTTAGTCGTAGACAGGCTGTGGCCTGGCCGAGGAGGAGCCAGCGAGCCTACAGGATCACTCTCATCCCTGGATTCTGCAGGGTCCGGACAACAGTCCCTCAGTCAAGGCCTTCCAGGGATGAGGAGGTTGCATGGACCACCTCATCTTCCCTCCCTGATTTAGAATCCAGCGTGGGAGGAATCTACTGCTTAGCAGAGCCGAGCTGATCACTCGTCACTGTGATTCAGTCCATATTTATTCCTTTTAAAGAGAGGGAGGGGAATGTTAAACTTTGGTTCTCTTTGGGTATTTTAGACATCTTTTTTATGCTAGAACTTTAAAATGTGCTCGTTCAGTTGTGCTTTCAGGAACACGTATTTCTCTCCTGCCAGCCCTTTCCAAAGCATATTGAGTGAAGAATTTCTGTCACTTCACTGCAGAATGTAATTATCGTTCAGACCCATTTCAGATACACCTGGCACTCATTTTCTCTCTTCATCCTCCCTCATTAAAACATGTCATAAAATGAAGAGGTTGGCACAAGTGGGAAGAAAAGCGTCCTGGCACCCAAGCCCTGTCAGCCTCTCTTCCTTGAAAATGTGCCAGGAGCCCTGGGAGGCATTGGCTGGGGTGCTGGGCCTCTGGAATCACACTGCAAAGGAACTGAAAGCTTTATCTACTGTGAATGGTGAAGACTGAGTCAGTTCATCAGTTTCACCCTGATCCTAACTTCTAGTGAAACTGACCCGGTGTCTCTGGACCGGGAAGAACTCTGACGCACTTACATTTTACAAGACTAAACCAATCCTAGGACCCAGCAGCATCACACAGGGCTCCTGCTGAAATGCCCTACTGTCCCCTGCTCTGTAGGTATAACCTAAAATCTAAGATCAAAGCACATCCTGTATGACTAAATTAAAAAGATTGGCAACAATGTAGAGCAGATGGAACACTCACATGTCAGTGGTGGGAATGCAAAATGGTACAGTCACTTTGGAAAACATTTGGCAATTTTTTAAATAAAGTTTAGTATATACTTACTATGCAACTATGTAAACAATTCTAGTCTTAGGTATTTGATCAAGAGAGGTGAAAATATATGTTCACACATAGACTTACCCATTTGACCGCCAAACAATATGGCTTTGAACCGCATGGATCTACTTATACATGGCTTTTTTCCCCAATAAATAGTACAACGCAATCTGCAGTTGGTTGAATCCACTGATGCAGAAATGCAAATCCCAAGGGCCAATTATAAAGTTACATGCGGATTTTTGACCATGTGGAAGGTCAGTGCCCCTAACCCCTACGCTGTTCAAGGGTCGACAGTACATGAAAGTTCATAGCAATTTTATTTATAACAGCCAAAAGCTGGGAGCAACTTACATGTTTGTTAACAGATGAATGTGTAAACAAATTGTGATATGTCCATTTGATGGAATGCACTTTAGCATTAAAAGGGAACAAACTACAGATACATACTGATGGATGAATTTCAGAACATCATGCTGAATGCAGGAGGCTGGACACAAGGTTACATTTATTAAACTCTGGGAAAAACAAATCTAATCTATAGTGACAGAAAGTGGATCAGTGATTCCTTAGGGCTGGAGTGGGGGTAGGGGTAGCAATTGACTGGGAAGGGACATAGGAGAACTTTTGGGGGTGATGGAAACATCCTCCATCTCGATTATGTGAAAACTCATCAAAATGTACACTCAAAATAGGTGTAGTTACTGTATATAAGTTATGCCTTAGTATGGTTTATTTTAAAAGTAGAATCTATGCCTCATGGTTCTGGGACCTGAATTACAGGATCTCAGATGGAAAGAGGGTATGAAAGTTCTCTTAGTTTCTGCCTCTCATTTAACAGAGACAGAGGACCAGAGAGGTTGAAACTTGCCCATCCTTATTCAGTTTCTTGACTCACAGTACAGTCTTCTTTCCAATACATGCTCTGGATTCTCAGGAAGTAAAGAGGAGATACCATAAAATGCCATCACATTCTAGAAGTGGAGGACTCGGCCCCATGAAGCTTGGCATGGAGTCCTGAGTGTGGGCCTCTCCACCTGTCTGGGGAAGTCTCATCTTAATTTGCCTTCAAACCCCATATATTAGGGAAAATGAGACTGGTTCCCAGGAGCCTTCTCTGCCTGGGAGGTGGGGTATCAGAAGGGGAGTCAACTTGGCCTCCCCACATCTCAAAAGAGACTTCATGACATCCTCCCCCAACACTCGCCCCACCAGCTACTCTGTTAGCATTTCCAAGAGAAGAGCTCCAGAATGTTCACTAAAGGCTTTGGCAGGCATCAGCAGACAAGACTAGAGTTAGACAAGTATTCATTCCTCCTTGTGGCAAAGGAGGAAAGCAGCTGATATTTACAGCCATGGGAAGCTGCTCCTTTAAGAGAAGTATGGTGTTTGTTGAGTTAAATCTGCCTTTCTGCTCTGCGTCCTTGAGGAGATTGTTCTAGGTGATTCAACCCCTGCCTTTTCCACCTTAGCACAGCATTAATCATTTAGCCCTTATGGAAAGGCTTAGAAACCCAGCCAAAGTGGGCTTTATTACCCCAATACCTATAGAAGGAAGCAAGGATGGGTAGAATCCTCTCTTGGGACTTCTGAACTCAGACATCTTTCTGGGGAAGCCAGAGCGTATATCATTCTTCATCCCAGGTGGCTCAGCCCTCTAAGATTGTGTTCTCAAAGTGCAGCCTCCAAGTCACCTGCATGACAGTCAACTGGGAGACTTATTAAAACACACATTTTTGAGCCTCATCCTAAATCCTCTGGATCAAAGACACTTCTGGGGAGGATGGGGTGGGGCTAAAGTCTGAGTTTTAAATAAGCTCCTAAGATGACTCTTGCCTACTTCAGTGATGACTGATAGAGTGGAGTGAGCACCGTACTTGGAGTTGGAAGCCTGAACGTGAGTTCCCGACTCTGCCACTGGCTAGCAGCCTGGCATCAGGGCAGTGGTTTAGTCCATCTGAACCTCCCCAGCGAGGGGCCAATTGTGCTGTGACAGTTAGATGAAATACATGGAAAAGGGCTGCACACAAGGATGCCTGCATAAATGTTAGATAAATCTAAAGATGACCCTCTGCTTGATTTATTTTATTCTTAACCTTTTGTTATGCAAAGTTTCAAATATAATACAAAAGTAGAGAGTATAGCATAAGGAATTCTCATGTCCCCATTACTTCGTTTCTTGGCCAACTTTGTGTCATCTATACTCCCTGCCTACCCACTCCCTGAGTTGTTTTTAAATACATCCCAGACACCTTATAATTTCATCCATAAATACTGCAGTATGTATCTTTAAAAGATAAGGATTCTTTGAAAAAGAGAAACAGAGAAAGACAAACACTGTGTGCTATAACTTATACCTGGATCTAAAAGAACAAAACCAAAACCAAACTCACAGATACAGAGAACAGACTGGTGGTTGCCGAGGCAGGGGGTGGGGAGTGGGTGAATGGAATAAAAAATTTCAAACTACCAGTTATGAGGTAAATAAATCCTATGGATGTAATGTTACAACATGGTGACTATAGTTAACAATACTGTGTTGCATATTTGAAAGATGCTAAGAGTAGATCTTAAAAGTTCTCATCACAAGAAAAAAAGTGTAACTCTTTGTGGTATAAATTTAATTAAACTCATTCTGGTGATGATTTTGCAATACATATGTATATCAAATGATTACGTTGTATACCTAAAATGAAAATAATGTTACATGTCAATTATATCTCAATTAGAAAAGAAAAGAGAAAAAGAAGGAAAAAACTATCTTCCATCACAGTAGTTCTCAAAATGTGGTCTCCATCGTGTGGGAGCTTGTTAAAAAATACAAAATCTCAGGCACCCTCCCCCAAACCTACTGAATCAGGATCATCCAGCCCCCCAAAGCTCTCCAGCTGATTTCCATGCAGCTTAAGTTTAAGAAGCACTGCTGACTGCATTCTTAACATGGTCCCCTCTCCTCTATAGTTAATGTAATTCATAGTTAGATCTAAAGGTTTGATCAGAGATAGGCTAATTTTTTGTCTTTTTTTGTTAAGACTTCTTCACAGGTGGAGTTAACAGTCTGCTTTGGATCACATTTGTATTCATATCATACTTCTCAGTGCAGTCCTTTGAACATAGATTGGTCAATATTTGCAGATCACAGAGCAAATTTCTTGCCTAACGTCATCCTGTACTTTTCTAACCATTTTAGTACAATTTCTACATACTTCCTTAGTTGTTCCACTTTGAAATTAAATTTCCTTCTGAAGCAAACATGAGTCAATGACTTGGGAACCTGGAATATTAGTGTCCGTTGACTTCTTACCACCTCCAAAAGATTCACATCCACTTGCTCGGGCCCTATAGACGGGAGCACGGGTTACTCTCACGGGGTGATTTATGATGAACGTAGAAAGAAAGGTATTCTATATAAAAACCTTCCTGGCCCACCATCCTGCTGGAAACTTCACCAGCTGAGCTTCATTCCTTTGGGTTTAAGTCAGCTGTTCTCCAGGTAAATTAGGTTTAAGATGTAAATACTCCTGGGGGAACAGATTGGCCCATTTTCAGTCACTGGCATCCCCCTGACTGTATTCGATTCTGAGGGCAGCCATAAAAAAAGTACCACCAACCCGTGGCTTAGCGCAACAGGAATTTATCCTCTCTAGTTCTGGAGGCTTGAAGTCTGAAGTCAAGGTGTCGGCAGGACTGTGCTCCCTCTGAAGGCTCTAGGAAAGAGCCCTTCCCTGCCTCTTCCAGCTCTGGTGGCCCCAGACATCTCTTGGCTTGTGGCAGCATCGCTGCACTCCCTGCCTCCCTCCCTCCCTCTTCACATGGCCTTCTTTTGTGTGTCTCTATGTCCTCTCCTCTTCTAATAACAATACCAGTCATTGGATTTAGGGCCCGCCCTAAGTCCAGGAAGATTTTATCTTAAGGTCCTTAATTAATTACATCCACAAAGGAGCTATTTCCAAACTAGGTCACATTCTGAGTTTCCAGGTGAGCATGAATTTTGAGGGATGGACACTATTTAACCCACTACACTGGCGATTTATTTTTTGGCCACGTTGCTGAGGAAGAAGGTTGGGGAGGTTGAGGAGGAATCTGGGGCACAGCTAACTGTCCACCTGAAGCCCCGTGTAGGAAGTCTGCTTAGCACGAGGGCCCCAGCGGACCGGAGGGATGGGGCAACACCAAGTGTGAGAAGCACCCACAGAGGAAGGGTGACCGCACTGACCCCTGCCTGCCCTGATGCCCAAAACGCAGTGTATCATCTCTCTGACTTCACCGATCCTGAGTCAAGGTGTGAATGTCCGCAAGCTCCGTCTCCCCTGTTACCATGTCGGATGTGTCCTGTCCAGCTCATACAGGACTGATGAGTCCTGAGGTATCACTTGAATCTTTTTCTTAATTTAATAGTAGCCCGTGGTGCTTATTTTTCAACATCTTAAAATCATGTCCACCCAACGTTCTCCTTTTCTTTTTTTCTCCAGTTTCTTCGTAATCAACACTGGGGGATAATGGAAAGCAAAATGCCTATAGTTTAGGAACACACAGCTCTTTGTTCCCTTGAGGCTGAGCAGCTGTAGCTTCATAATTACCCGGAAGCTAACTTTCTAGACTGCTCAAGAATTTCAGATGCTGATGATTTCACCCTTGGCTTCTTTGGCTTTAATTTTGTCTCTTCTAATACCTTTCTTAGCTTATAACATTTGTCACATTAGTTGATCACCTATTGTGTGCAGGTTGCCATAGAGACACAAGGATCTCACAACCCAGCATGAGAGTTGAACCAGGGACACAGCCACGTGTCTACAACTCCAAGTACACATGTAAGAAAGGAGGATCATAACCTTCCCGACCCCCTCTTCCTTGATGCATTTGGACGATAACGTTCCCCCCTGACCCCCAGGTCCCTCCATTCTGGAGGCAGAGGTGAAGTGGAAGGGGGCAGGGATCCTTTTTCATCTCCTCATCTTCCTGAGAGAAAGATTTGCATATTGATAGTAACAGCTAATACTTAGTAAATGCTTACTGCACACGAAGTTCTGTTCTAAGAATGTGATGTGCGTGACTCACGTAACCCTTAACCCACCTCCATTTTCGAGGAAACGGAGGCACAGAGAGATTAGTGACTTGGCCAAGCCCCAAGGTCACACAGCTAGAAAGTGAACCCAGATGCCATTTTCCCTTGGAAGTCAGGGCTTTGGCTGTTTGCTATACTCCCAGCTGGCTCTACTCAGCCCCCTAAAAGCTCTCAAGAGAGAGAGGAGCTCACCCTTTGTAAATGAAAGCAAGCTTAGCTGAGGTCTTAGCTGAGGTCCAGGGTGAGCCTTCCCGAAACAGAAGAGGAGGGCCTCTTAGAGAGGACAGCAGCCCAGGAGCCGGATTTGGGCCCCGTCTAGGTGAGCAGGCGATTCTCCTTCTCCCAGCTTACTCATTATCATATACAATGGGGTGGTCAAGGCCGGTCAAGAAGAGAAGAGAGGGTTGAGGCCACGCCCAGGGTACATCCTCCTTTGGGGGCAGAGACAGAGATGCGGCAAAGGGGAGGGAGAAGGATGAGGGAAAGGCTGAGCAAACCCTGCTCTGGGGGCCCAGGCAGGGGAGGGACTCAGGAAGGAGGGTGTCATCAAAGGTCCCAGAGAAGCAAAAAGGGCAAGAAAGAGAAGACTGAGAAATGGGCCTCGGCCCTGGGTGTTAGGGCTCTGGGGACCTTCAGGAAGGCTGACTGGTTAAAGCATCGTGGCTGAATCTGACCATGGTGGGGGTGAGTGGCAGGTGGTGAATCGTGACAGAGAAAGTCCTGAGGGTTAGCTGCTTCTTTTGGAAAACAGAATATGAGAAGGATGAGAGCAAGTTCAGGAGCTTGGTGGAGGGGCTGGTCAGGGTGAGGCAGGGCTGAGAATGTTCTGTGTGGACACATCACGGGGCTAAATGGTGGAGCACAGGCTTGGAGGCAACAGGGAACAGGAATTCTCTGGAATACCCAACAACAGGGCCATCCAGCAAGGCCCATCCATATGGTGCTATATTTTGCAGCTGTGAAAAATCTTTTGAAAGATATTTAACACCATGAAAACTATTTAACAACAGGGAAAAAATTTCCTCATAAGATAACATAAGGAGAGAAGGATCAAAAACACTGTTATGCTTGTGAGCATCCTAATAAAGAAGTGTATTCATATTCCAATTAAAAAAAAACTATGTTATGATTCCAGTTTCCTTGAAAACATGTGCATATTTGCACTGGCAGGAAATACACCAGAATAGATGTGGCTTTTAAAAATTCTTTTCTGTATGTTCCAAATTTTCTAAAAAAAAAAAAAAAGAAGAAGAAAGAAAGGAAGTGTTATTTTGCAGTGATTAAAAGGAGTACAAATGGCTGGGAGCCGTGACAAAATTATTGGTGTTATTGTGCCTTTTATTGTGTGATCTTTCTGTCTGGAAAGTGGGAGGAAATGGCTTCTCCCTCCCGAGGTGAGGTCCATGAAGCAATGATGTGTTTTGGGTCCCCTCCTCTGGGCGAGGTGATGGAGTACGGAGAGACAGGTAGTGAGCAACGGGCTTTAGAGTCTGGTTGGAGAGAGGAAGAAGCAGCTAAGAAAACAAACAAACAAAACAAAACCAAAAAAAAAAAAAAAAAAACAAAACAGAGCCTCAAGCACAAGAAAGAGGGAAATCCTGCCAAGTTTGACAGCATGGATGGACTGGGAAGACTTTGGCTAAATGAGATAAATCAGAGAGAGAAAGACAAGCTGTATGATCTCACTCATCTGTGCAATCGAAAACACTGAGCTTGTAAGAACAGGGAGCAGACTGGTGGTTGCCAGGGGCTGGAGGGTGGGGCAGTAGAAGAGACGTTTAAGATATAAACTTACAACTGGTAGACAGATAAGTCCTGGAGATCCACTGCACAGTCTGGTGAACATAGACAATACAGTAAATACAAAGTGAATACATATTGTGTTATCATCATCAAACCTGCTAAGAGCCTAGATCATAACTATTCCCACCAGAACAAAGAAATAATCATGTGAGGTGCAGAGGTGCTATCACTATGCTGGCAATCATATTACAATTTATAAATGTGTCAGATCAACATGTTGTACACCTTAAATTTACACAATGTTATATGTGAACTATATTTCAGTAACAAACAAAAACCCCAGGGCTATGGTGATATGGCTTTTGCCCTTTCAGAGAAAGGGTCCAACTGTGAGGGCTGGAGTTGGTGGAGAAGTGGGACTTGGTCTAGACCTTGGAGAGTGAAAAGGTTGCCGTGAGGAGTCTCTTGCTTTGGACTGGAGCCTTTGGTCATGGGCTTGGACAGGGGAGGCTGGTGGTGTGCTGGGCTGGAAAAGGGAAAGGGGGTTCCATTCAGCTAGAAGTGAGGGAGCCGCTGGGGTCCCAGTGTTGCAACTGTTGCCACAGAATCTCTGGGCTTGGTGGCTCCCAGGGGCAATGCCCTGCCAGGGTATGAGAATCAGGGGGCTCGGAAGGGGGGCTGGCCACTGAAACTACTTTTCTTCTTTGCCCTTCTCCCCACGCCCTCCTTGTCCCCACCCAACATGGAATTGGGGCTGTTTCTCCAGTTTCCCACCACTCTGGGTTGCTCTGGGTGGGTGGGTGGGTGGGTGGCAGGGACACCAGAAGAACGGCCAGGTCTTGGACTTTATTATTTATTAGTATCTCTGCTAAGAGTTGATGGAGGAGGCAGGTCCTTGGGTCATGTCCTTTGGATCAAAAAGGCAATGATGTCTCTCCATCTGGCATCCAGAGTGCCGACTCTGAGCCAGACACCGCTCTGTGCCCTGGACATAAAGCCGTGAGCACAGAGGCAAATACAAGGTGGGGCCCCCTTGTATTTGAGTAGGGAGAGAGATGATAAGCAAATACATCATCAGAATACACAGTGAGTACTAAGTGTTTGGGAGAACATTTAAGCAGGGAAAGGCACCAGGGTGTATTGTGGGGGAAGCTGGCTCCTCAGCTCTTGAGCTTTCCTCACTGGCAGCCCTGCGTCTTCAGACAGATGCTTCTAGTGCAAATCATCGAGGTGCTGAGAGACCCGCGACCATCAGCAGCTGCTCGTTGCTTACATGCCTCAGCCATTCAGAGACCACCAGAAGCAGCCCTGGTCTTGAGCAGCGGAGGGGCTGTGCGTGCACGAGGCTGGGCTGCCCTCTGAGATGTGCAGGCTTTTGGTGATGACCCTCTTGGTGTGAGAGAAGCCAATGCCAACACTCATGAGTAAGTGGAATCCCCCAGGATCAGGGCTGTCTTCCCTTCTCTGCCTTTAGGAGGTTGGTGATTTTATCCTCTCTCCCTGTCTGGCATTGCTCTGATGAAGCAGTGACGAGCGTGGCCATGGGACAAGTCCTCATTTTGCTCTGTCTTCTTCACTTCTCTAAATTCATCCCCAGAACTCATCTACAGAATCCTAAGGCACCAGAGCAATTTGAGGGAGGCTGGGCAAGCACCCCATCTAGCCAAGAGGACCTCTGATGCAGTCAAGGTTGAGGCAGAAGCCACCCTAGGTCCTACACACAGAACCCCGGTGACCTGGGAGATGCTGAGAAAGCCAAACAGAGACAAGGATACATCCCAGAGACTAGTAAGAGCAGGAAGCCACTACCGGGGTTTAGAGAGGCAATGGAGGAGGACTTGTCACCAGAAGCCAGGAAGCCAGGCCTTCTGGTGGGAGCTAGAACCATTGTCTGGGGCTGCTGAGTGGGACCTGGATCCAAGGCGGAAAGGCTGCCTGGTACGCCCACCATTGCTGCTGGAGATGCTGCCGAGGCAGAGTGAGATGGGGATGCGGGGAGATGGGGGGCAGGCACACCCTGGATCCTCCCCTCCTCTACCTCCCCAAACTGGCCGTTGCCTCTGTGATGGTTAGTTTTATGGCAACTTGAGTAGGCTATAGTACACAGCCATTGAATAATCTAGGTGTTGCTATGGTGATGTTTTGTAGACAAATGGCTGACATCTGTATAACATGGCTAATAATCGGTTGACTTTAAGTAAAGGAGATTATCTTTGACAGTTTGGGTGGGCCCAGTTCAATCAGTTGAAAACCTTAAGAGCAAAACTTGAGATTTCTTGGAGAAGAAGAAATTCTGCCTTAATATTGCAGCATCAGCTCCAGCCTGAGTTGCCAGCCTTGCAAGTCCATGTAAATTTTAGACCTGCCAGCTCAGCCCCACAATTGCATGAACAAGTTCCTTGAAATAAATCTATCAGTCATCTATCCATCCATCATCATCTCTCTCTCTCTCTCTCTCTCATTCTCTCTCTGTCTCTCTCTATCCAATTGGTTCTATTTCTCAGGAGAACCCTGACTGATATAGCCTCCCATTGGCTAAAACCACACAGAAGCCAGCTGGCAGAGGAGCCAGAGAAATGTAGCTCCTTGTGATTCCATACAAGGGAGGGAAATGCGATGAGCACAGTCTCCTACCTGGAGTGACATTCAGAATTCTTCTGTTTGATCTTTTCCTGGAATGCTCCTTTTTCCTACAGTTCCCAGGTGTTTGCACAGCACCAGGAGCTGGCATTTCTTGAGCACTTACTATGCAGCAAGCCCTATGCTAAGTACTTTACGTGTGTTATCGCGTCTAACCCCCTAGACTATCCAGGGAGGCAGGTACTATTATTGTCTCTATTGTGCAGATGAAGAAACTAAGAGGTGAAGGCACTGAGCATTTAAGTAGCCCAACGTCACACAGCCTGTTGGTGGTGGAGCTGGGATGGTATCCTTTTTGGACATAGAAGGAGTGTAATTGAATGGTCATCTGTCTTGGAAGCCCACAGTCCTGGGTTTGAAATCAGGATCCACTATTTACTGTCTTCGTAATGTTAGGCAAGTCTGTGAACTTTGCTCAGATTTCATGTATTCGTCTGTCAATGGGGCTGTCAGACAGAGCTGAAAGGATGGACGAGCTCATGTCTAGCCAAGTGCTCTACCCACAGGGTGCACCACAGACCCAGGCATCCTCATCACTTTCTATCCTTTTCTCTCCCCCTTAAAGGGGTTTCTGTGCATCTGTCTCTTTTCACTCTACCGCACACTGCTCCGATTTTCATTTTCTTTCAATCATTTATACCAACTGATTTTGCCCAGCTTGACACCCAAACATGATGGTGAGTGGTGACTTGGATCTGTCACCATCAGCCAGAACAAGGGTTGGAAGAAAACAGTGTATGATTTGCTGTGTCTAGTGCCCATGCGTTAAAAAAAAAAAAAATGCATGCTGGGAGCCTCCAAAAGCAGGACTGTGACATTCTTTAGAAGCGCTGAATTTACTTCCAGCAGGCTCTTACTGGCTCCTTTCATTGAAAGAAAAAGGGTTTGTCTCTGCCTTCTCCCAGCCCTGGAAACCTTGTGTTCACAGTCAGCTGCTTCTTTGCGCAAAGTGCATGGATCATGCTATAAAACATGGCATTTTGGTTTCTTTTCTCCGAGTATTGATCACTGTTCTGAATTTTCCATTCCAGCTTTGTCCTGCTATGATTTATTTTTAAAACAGGAGGCAGGTCATCCCTCCTCCAGTTTCCCTTCCTTTCTGTTGTTGTTTTTCATTTTTACCTACCTACTAAGGAGAGAAAAATAGTCATTGGATCCTAGAATATTAGAGAAATAATCTAAGCCTGTATTTCTCAAACTGGACAATACATATCTCTGGGGGCTATGTGGCCATGTATCAGGGGGTAGTGTTCAAAATACAAATTAAGCTTGGGACAGTTTTCTGGAGGATTATTTCACCCAAAGATTCATCAGAGAATATTTTTGTATTAAACAAACTAAGGCTTATTATAGAATTGGTTGCAAAATCCACATGATTTTTAGGTTAAAAACTGAAACTCTTAACTCAAGGACTTCAGTAGCAGGAGGACGGGGTGAGGCACACCAAGCATGGACGCCTGCAGAGCCCAGGATGCTGGCACCTGGCTTGTCACTCAAGGCTGGAGACTGAGGACTTCAGTGGAGAAACTGAAAGGCCCAGAGAAAAGACCATCTTTAATCACGTATGAGGACCTATCCCCAAATAAAAAAGCAAGGTTCCCACCTAACCTGTTGTTTCTGCCACACTTTTAAAGATGAACAAACAGCCCAGGTCACCAGAGTCTTGGATGTAGTGAGTCAGCACTCAGCTTCATCTCTGCTTCCTGCTCTCTAGAACCTGGCAAGTCAAAAGCTTTATTTCCCAGACTCCCTTGCAGCTAGGGTATGGGAAGAGACTTGGATCCACCAATAAGAAGGACTTGGACAGTTTGGGAAGATGGAAGGGAGGTAGTGCCATCTTCCTGATGCTTTGGGCTGTTTTCCTGCTGGTGAGCAGGTTATGAAGGTTTCCAACAGCAGCCCTCTCCCAGGGCATGTCTCCAGCTTTGTGGGAAGAAAGTGACCATTGAGGCTCTCTCGACTTGTGGTGGCAGCTTGATGATTGCATTGCATCTCTAGCAAAATGTTCTTGAATGTAATTCTTCCCGTGGCACCTTCCTGGCTTCCTGTATCTCCAAAGTAGTAGCTCTTTTGACAGTTAGTTCTCTGAAGTTGCAGGGAGTTTAGCATAGAATTCTAGAGCCCAGTCCTCTGGCTCTTCCACTGATTTTGCAAGCACTCAACTCCCTGTATTAAATCCTTTTCTTCTTTAATATTTAGAATGATTTTTGTTTTATAGCCTGCTTCTAAACCTTTTTCTGGGTTCATTCCCCAGTGCCTCCATTAAAAAATAAATAAATAAACCTAATTACCACCCCTCCTCCAATCCCAAAATAAACAACTGCATCCAAAAAAAAAAAAAACCTAGGAATTAATCTAACCAAAGAGATAAAAGACTTGTACTCTGAAAACTATGACGTTGATGAAAGAAATTGAATATGACACAAATAAATGGAAAGGTATACTATGCTCAGAAGAATTAATATTAGTAACATGACTACACTATCAGGGGAAGCTACAGATTCAATGCAATCCCTATCAAAATACTAACGGCGTTTTTCACATAAGTAGAACAAATAATTCTATGATTTGTATGGAAGCGCAAAAGATTCTGAATAACCAAAACAACCTTAAGAAGAACAAAGCCGGAGACACTATGCAAACTATAATACAAGTCTACATTAATCAGAACAGTATGGTACTGGCACAAAGACAGACGCATAGATCAATGGGGCAGAACAGGGGCCCAGAAATAAACCCACACTTTTACGGCCAATTAATCTATAACAAAGGACGCAAGAATATACAATGGGGAAAAGACAGCTTCTCCAGTAAATGATGTTGGGAAACTGGACAGCTGCATGCAAAATAATCAGACTGGACTACTTTCTCACATTATATACAAACGTAAACTCTAAATAGACTGAAGACTTAAATGTCAGACCTGAAACCATAAAACTCCTAGATGAAAACATAGGCAGTATGCTCTTTGACAGCAGTCTGATCACGATTTTTTTCATCTACCTCCTCAGGCAAGGAAAACAAAAGCAAAAATAAAGGGGGCTACATCAAACTTATTTATTCATTTATTTCTTTTTCTTTTTTTTTAATTGAGGTACAGTTTACAATGTTGTGTCAGTTTCTGGTGTACAGCATAGTGTTTCTGTCATCCATATACATACATATATTCTTTTTCATATCTTCTTCATTATATGTTACTATAAGATATTGAATATAGTTCCCTGTGTTATACAGTATAAATTTCTTATTCATCTTTTTATATATAGTAGTTAGTATCTGCAATCTCAAACACCCAATTCATCCCTTTCCACCCCTTTTCCCCCTCCAGTAACTGTAAGTTTGTTTTCTATGTCTATGAGTCTGTTTCTGTTTTATAAATAAGTTCGTATGTGTTTTCCTCTTTTTGTTTTTTAAGATTCCACATAAAAATGATATCATATGGTATTTTTCTTTCTGTTTCTGGCTTACTTTACTTAGAATGACAATCTCCAGGACCATCCATGTTGCTGTAAATGGCATTGTTGTATTCTTTTTTTGGCTGAGTAGTATTTCATTGTACAAATAATATACCACAACTTCTTTATCCAGTCATCTGTTGATGGACATTTAGGTTGTTTCCATGTCTTGGCTGTTGTATATAGTGCTGCTATGAACATTGAGGCACATGTATCTTTTCAAATTAAGTTCCCTCTGAATATATATGCCCAGGAGTGGGATTGCTGGATCATAGAGTAAGTCTATTTTTAGTTTTTTAAGGAATCACTGTACTGTTTCCATAATGGCTGCACCAAACTGCATTCCTATCAACAGTGTAGGAGGGTTCCCTTTTCTCCACGTCCTCACTAACATTTATTCTTTGTGTTCTTTTAGATGATAGCCATTCTGACAGATGTGGAGTGATATCTCATTGTGGTTTTGGTTTGCATTTCCCTGATGATTAGCAATGTTGAGCATCTTTTCATGTGCCTGTTGGCCATCTGCATTCCCTCTTTGGAAAAATGCCCATTCAGTTCTTCTACCCATTTTTAAATCAGGTTGTTTGTTTTTTTGATGTTGTGCTGTATGAGCTGTTTATATATGTTGAATATTAATCCTTTATCACTCATATCATTTACAAGGATTTTCCCCCATTCAATAGGTTTTTTTCATTTTGTCAGTGGTTTCCTTTGCTGTACAAAAACTTTTAAGTTTAATTAGGTCTCATTTGTTTATTTTTATTTTTATTTCCTTTACTTTAGGAGACAGAGCCATAAAAATATTGCCACAATATGTGGCAAAGAGTGTCCTGCCTGTGTTTTCCTCTAAGAGTTTTATAGTATTTGGTCTTACATTTAGGCCTTTAATCCATTTTGAGTTTATTTTTGTATATGGTGTTAGATTAAAAAGAAACCTCTGATTCAGAAAGATACATGTACCACAATGTTCATAGCAACATTATTTACAATTGCCAAGATACGGAAGCAACCTAAGTATCCATTAACAGAAGAATGTATAAAGAAGATGTGATATATATGTGCAGATATATGGTGGAATACTACTCAGCCATGAAAAATAACGAAATGTTGCCATTTGCAACAACATGGATAGACTTGGAGGGCATTACGCTAAGTGAAATAAGTCAGACAGACAAATACAATGTGATATCACTTATACGTGAATCTAAAAATTACAACAAACTAGGAAATATAACAACAACAAAAAAGAAGCAGACTCACAGATATCGAGGACAAACTAGTGGTTACCAGTAGGGAGAGGGTGAGGGGAGGGGCAATATAGAGATGGGGGATTAAGTCCAAACTATTGGGTGTAAGACAGGCTACAAGGACGTATTGTACAACACGGGGAATATAGCCAATATTTTGGAATAACTGTAAATGGAGTGTACCTTTAAAAATTGTATACAAAATAAAATTTTAAAAAATATAAACTTTTAAAAATAAAATCTTCCATTTCCTTTCTCCTAACCCAAAGGAGAGAGAGAGTAATTATTTGTGCCTCACTTACCACTCTTAGACCTTTGACAAGAGTTGTCATACCTGGTAGCCTCCTCTTCAGTTGAACTGCTTTAGCCATTTTCTCCCATCTCAACTATTTCCATGACTAGTTCATTATTTCAGCCATTTTTTCCCACACTCACTCCAGTTTCTCCTGATTCTTGCAAAGAAATGGGACTGGAAATCACTTGAGGTCTTCTCCGTGGGGCACTGAAGATCGTTTGCTTCCTGGCTGGATGGCGTTCGCCTTGTGTCATTTGGTGACGCTGCGTGGCTTCTCCTGCCATCTGGGGGTCTGTTGAAAACTACGTGTAGTCTCCGTTTAGCTCTAGCCTGACCTACAAACTTGACAAAGACCAATAACTTATTCAGTTCCTTTCCTGAGTTTTGTCTCATACGCCCCCATTGTGATAGGCTGTTTCCTGTACCTTGTTCAATTTTTCAACTTGGTCCAATTTGTTATGACCCATGGATAGTTTGCGTTATTAAAATTCTGTCACCTAGGCTACAGACAAAGATGGACAATCTGAAGTCTATCTAATCCATTCTGGAACTAACTCTTCCCTGTCTCTGTCTCTCTCTCTCTCTCAATTCTAAAACATTAGCAGCCACTGGGAGCAGGAAAGGTCCTGTTTTCCACCCTGCACACACCAGTGTCAATGTGGTATCAATACAAAACTGTATTCTGGCATTTTGAATGGATGGAGGAGCAATTAGCTGAGTACCTGCCGCCTGTCTGTTTGCAGGGGAGGAGGTGGACTGGGGTTAAGCTCCCTTGTGCCAGTCTCCAAAGGTTGCAGTTCATATGCCTAAGAACCCATTCATTCATTTATTCAACAGACATGTATTAAGTGCCACAGCGCACAAACCCAGGAGGCACAAAACAAATGCTTGCCAGATAAAATTGTCTGACGATGGACCTCAACTCACTGAGGCAACGGAGCCAAGAGGAGGCGAGCATGGCAGGAACTGGCTCCCCCACCATCATGTGCAGGAGCTCTGGGGCTCCTGACCCCTGGCCTGAACCCCAGCAAGCCAGCTTGTCACCGAGCCTGTCACGTGGGGCAGAAGCGCATGCCTTGCTGAGGTCTAGGTCGATCACATCTATTGCTTCCACCTTATCTACATGGCCTGTCACTCTATCATAGGAGGAAATTAAATTGGTCCGACTTGATTTACTCTTTGCACGGCTGTGTCCATAAGCTCCCCAGGCCTTGCCCCCTTCTGGCTGACTGCACATTGATTGCTTGATGATTTGTTCTAGCATCTTCCCCGGACACCAGGTTAAGCTTATCAGGCTGTAAGGAATGTGATCATCTTTTTCTGCTTCCTAAAAGATGGGCATCGTGTTTGTTCTTTGTGAACCTCCCGAGGTAACGCCCCTTCCCTGGGAAATGCTCAGAATAATTGCTGGTCCCTCCCCAGTGGTCCCTGCCAATTCCCCACATCCATTCAATTGAGTGCTGTGAGTCCCTGAAGGTTTTGTTTCAGACAGCTTTTTGCAAAGGCCACTCCACTCTATTTCAGGGACATTGGCCCCAGCCATGTCACGTGGGGTGGGACTCCACGCCTGGAGAACAAACTCAAGGTTAAAGACAAAGGAAGGCTCAGAGAAGAAACTGACTGTACTCATCTGCCATGGGTGGGGCTGAAAGGAGATCTGAAGTCTTGCGAATTATTGGGAACTGGTTCCACACGAGACAAACTGATTGTGGTTGCTTTCGGAGTGTAACCCACAGATCTTCCATCAAAATGTAGCAACTTTTGTTAAAGACAGAAATAAAAATACACATTCAAACCTCTGCTGTTTTGGGTCCTGCTGCTACCTGCTTGCCTTCTTTGCCCATTGGAAATGGTTTTTTTCTGAGTTTTTCTTCTGTGTAATGTCAATGAAGAATATTTCTGAAAAAATTTCATAAAAGCCTGTCTAACCTTTCTGCTCCTGTGCCTCAGGCCACCTCTTTGTTCCTTGGTGGTTTGTTCCTTTCACTCCATCTGCTCCCACCTGCCCCTTTTTAGGTCCCCGAACACAGCACCATCCTGCTCCACTTCCCATCCTTTCTATGTTCTGGTGTTTTTCCTGAGTCCCCTGAGCTGATTAGCTAAAGGGCACCTGTTTTCCCCCATATTTCTTTCCCTATTTGACCCTTTTTCTCCATGAGGTAGTAAGAAACGTCTTATAAATTCCTTCAGATTTAGAAATTTGCTTTTTAAAGCCTCCCTCTGGGTCTCTGCTTCCTTCTTCATTAACGACTCCTACTTAGGATCGTAGACTTTTGCACCCAACCCCGAATCTCTCATTCTCTTCCCAGGTAAACTTTGATGACTCAAGAAAAAATTGCCATCTGCTGTATCACCTGGGGAGGTGAGGTCAGGACAAGGAGTGCCATCAGGGGGCCAGTTAGTGGTCCTTGAAGCTCTGAAAAGCAGACAGAAGAGTGAGAGCCAAGAAGGCAGGGGCAGGGATGTGCTGCATGGGCACTATTTGTCTGGAGGATGACACTGAGTTTCTCCATAAGAAATATAAAAAAGAGATGAGGAAGATGTATTTGGTGATGTGAGTCAAGCCACGCCAACATAGGGCAGAAGGCACAGGTCTTCTTGGAATGGCTTTAAGTTTAAATTATTGAAGTGATGGGGTGCCTGCTCCTTAACTGGGAGGATAGAAGACCTTTCCAGGGGGTACCAACATTGCAAAACCAATTCTCCCACTCAGCTGAAATTCTCCCATGCTTGTTTCCAGTCAATAATGATTTCTTCCTAAAGCAGCGGGGTTTTCAGCAGTGCTCCTCAATTTAGGTAGTTTGCAAAGGGAAATTAGGGTAAAACTAAATGCCATTTCTCTCCTTCCTCCCACACCCCGATCGGCTCAATGCTGTGCAGCTGGCTCCCTGGCTTCCTGCTTGGGCTGCGCATTTTAACCATCAGGGGCCCTTTTAAAACTCCCACCCAGACCAATGAAATCAGAGCCTCTGAGGGTGGGACCCACACAGCACGAGTTCTAAGACTGTCTCATGACTGCGTATGCAGCCAAGGTTGAGAACTGCTGCACTTGCTGATCTGTATTTTCCAGCATCGCAACTCGCTGGGGCTGAGATGCCCTGTGGAGTCTGTTTCTTTCCCTCACGGGCTCTGTCACCTCATCCCAGTGGCTGTCAGTCTTCCTGTGTTCGTGTCATACTTTTAAACCCTGAGATTTTTTTTTGGCAGCACACTTGTAGTGATTCAAAGACTCGAAGTTACACCGACCAGCTGGCATGTCGCACAGCACAGTTGGCTTGCTGTTTCTTACCGGGTTTGAAAGCCTCGGCCTGGTCCCAGCCCTCCTGGACACTCAGAGCAAAGTATTTGCTCTAGTGAACACACCTTCTTTCTCTGGCATCAACCTGGCTTTATGCTCTGCTTCTTACCCATTTCTCTCAATAAGTTATGCCCAGTTCTACCCAGTTCTACCCCCATGGTGTTAGAGCCACTCAGATGCTATCTGAAAGACCCCAAGGTAGCATTAGTTAGTGGCACAAAAAATATGTCCCACAAATACTGTTTGAAATCGAGCATACTCCTGTCTCTGCCCTGGTTCCCCCATTTAGGCATGATGGGCCCTTATCTCCCGAGCCCCTGCCTCCTGCAGGATCTGGGCACCCTCTGTCAGGAGCTGGTCCCATCCCGAGAGCAGGCAAGAGGCAAGTTTTCTCTCCGAGTGGGAAACTGCCCTCTTCAGAGCTGTCCTGTGATGCCCCCTCCCTGCTCTCCTGCCCTTCAGCTGTTTTCTGCTCCTGGCCTCACGTGACCCCCTGCTCTCCTGGTTTCTCGTCCCGTTCACCCAATCCCACCCTGACCATGAGCCCGCAGACCCCAGCCCCTCTCCCGGAGCCTGGATTCTGCCTGCTTCCCTTTGACTCCACTTTGACTCTCCAGGCCTAGCTGTCTGGTCCGGCTCCCGAGTACCTGCCACCGCCTTCAGACGCATGGTGATAAAGAGCTATCCTCAGCCCGCGGCCCGCCTCAGACCTCTGCTTTTCTCCACCATGTGTCCGGGGGAGGTGGCCACGTTTGTCCCTGACCTACAATCCGTGTTCTCCCTTCACCTCTGATGGGCTCCTCGGCTTCCTCCTCTGGGGCCTTGCTTCCTCGTTCTTATCAATCATTACACTTTCCAGGCCCACTTGCCCAGAACATGATTGGGTCTTGGAGCCCCCGAGGCAGTGTAGAGAGAGACCCTTCTGTCCTCTCTGTCCTCTGACCCACAGCCAAGGGCTCAATCCCACATCCAGGCAAGGTTGTGCTCAAGAACCCGCGACAGAGACACAGAAAGCAAATCTTCTCTGAGCACTTCGGACTTCTTCTCCTGCCCCCTGGTCCACAGCTGCTTCCTCCTCAGAAATCCCTGAGCCCAGAGCAAACCCAGGGGCTGACTGCAGAGAGCCAGTGGAAGGGCGCAGGTCCCCGCAGCTGGCAGAGCCGTGTTCTTTCCTCCTGACGCCGTCCATGAGGTCCCAACCTGGAGACCCCGCGACTGAGCGATCCGGCCATTCCTCCTGAGACCAGCACCTGGTCATGGGTCCACATTGTTGATCAAGAGGCAACCATTCATTCTTTCTTATGGCTACTTCAGACCCCCCAAAGCTAGGCGAACAATAACTTGTTCCCCTGGGATGTGACAGGAACTCATGAAGGACATTGGTGCCTTGGAAGGATTCCTGGTTCCTCTTGCACAGGTCTGCTGGAGCCTCGTCAGAGCCCTCTCCACTCTCAGCTCCCACTAGCTCCTCTGCTGATGAAGAATCCCAGCTTCCTGTGGAGAAGGTAAGTGAGGCCAAGCACCCAGTCATGGACTGATGATGCAGGAAAGGAGCTCCTGGACCACCATGTTCCAAGTAGGCACTCTGGAGGGCCACATCCAGCCAACTAGGGCATCTGCCTGGAGAGCCAGGTTCAGGTTCATGAGGCTGGGCATGGACTAGTCATTAAGAATGCAGTGATTAATTATTGTTGTCCGCTAGCGGTGCAAGGGTGGAACTGTGTGCTGTGTATTTACTCATTCTGATCCGGTTCAACAGTTTCATTTCCAGAAAGATGAGGTGACTTGCTTGAAAGTCATCACAAAACTCCTTAGCAGAACCACAACTTGAACTGAAATTGCTGGCTTCTGGTCCATTGCTTTTAGATGGCACTTTCCATGGTGTGTCATGATGTTAAATGCCCATATTGGCAGTAGACACTTCTCAGATGAACTGGGCTTCCCTACAAACCCTATTATCTCAGTGGCTCTGGGTTGTGTATGGGGACATTCTCAGCAAAGCCAGCTATCTCATAGTCTCTCTCCTTTTCTTCTGATTTTTCTACCATTCGACTGATGATGTAATTTTATTTTTGGTGAAAACTAAGTTTGACTCGCTTAGCAAATTTTAAGTATACAATACAGTGTTATCAGTTATAGTCACCATGTTACCCATTAGGTCCTCAGACCTTACTGATCTTATAAATGGAAGTTTATACCCTTTTACCAATCTCTGCCTATCTCACCTAACCGCCAGCCTCTGGCAACCACTTTTCTCTCTGTTTCTGTAAGTTTGACTTATTTTTAGATTCCATATATAAGTGTTACCATGCAGTATTTGCCTTCCTCTATCTGGTTTACTTCACTGAGCATAATGCTTTCATGGTCTATCCATATTGTTGCAAATGGTAGGATTTCCTTACTTCTCTAGCTGAATAATATTTCATTGTATATATATCACATTTTCTTTACCTGTTATCCATTGATGGACACTTAGGTTGTTTCTGCATCTTGGTTATTGTAAATAATACTTCAGTGAACATGGGGGTGCAGATATGTCTTCGAGATGTTGATTTAGTTTCCTTTGGATATAAACCCAGAAGTGGGATTGCTGGACCATATGGCAGTTCTATTTTAATGTTTTAAGGAACCTCCACACTGCTTTCCATAATAGCTCCACAGATTTACATTCCCACCAACAAGGCACAAGGGTTCCCTTTTCTCCACATCCTCACCAACCCTTGTTATATCTTGTGTTTTTGATGATAACCATTCTAACAGGTGAGAGTGATGTCTCTTTGTGGTTTCGATTTGCATTCCCTGATGATCAGTGATGTTGAGCACCTTTTCATGTACCTGTTCACCATTTGTGTATCTTCTTTGAAAAATATGCCTACTCAGTTCTGCCCATTTTTAAATCAGACTGTTTTATTTTTTGCTATTGAGTTGTATGAGTTGTTTATATATAATCAGCCCTTCGTATCTTCACTATATAAGGTTTACATGATGTAAGCTTTGTGTACTATGTTTACAGCTCAGGGTTGGTTAAATCTGCAGACACAGAACCCACCGATAGGGAGAGGACCTGTGGGACCTGCATAGCTGTGGATTTTGGTATCTACAGTGTGCCTGGAATCAATCTCCTGCAGATACCAAGAAATGACTAATTTTCAAAAATATTAACCCCTTATCGGATATATGATTTGCAAATATTTTCTCCCATTCCATAGGTTGCCTTTTCATTTTGTTCATGGTTTCCTTTGCTCTGGAAAAGCTTTTTAGTTTGATGTAGTCCTGCTAGTTTATTTTTGCTTTTGGAGTCAAATCCAAAAATCACTGCCAAGACTGATGTCAAGGAGCTTGTCCCCTATGTTTTCTTCTAGGAGTTTTATGGTTTCAGGTCTCAAATTTAACTTTTTAATTCATTTTGAGTTGATTCTTGTGTATGGTGTTAAAGAAGCCTCCAGGTTCATTCTTTTGCATCTCACTGTCCAGTTTTCCCAATACCATTTATTGAAGAGACCATCCTTTTCCCATTTCTTGGCTTCCTGTAATAAATTAATTGACTATAAATGTGTGAGTTTCTTTCCAGGCTCTCTATTATGTTCCATTTATCTGTGTATCAGTGTATCCAACCTTTGGATATGATTTATATCAATACCATACTGTTTTGACTACTATAACTTTATAATTTGAAATTAGGAAGTGTGATGCCTCCAGCTTTGTTCTTCTTTCTCAAGATTACTTTGGCTACTCAGGCTCTTCTGTGGTACTGTACACATTTTAAAATTGTTTTTTCAAGATTTATTAAGAGGAATTAGCTCAGATAATTATGGAAGCTGAGAAGTCCCACGATCAACTGTCCACAAGCTGGAGACACCAGAGACCAGATGGTATAGCTCCAGTCCAAGTCCCCAGGCCTGAGAACCATAAGAGCCAATAGTGTAAATTCCAGTCTAAGTCCATACGCTGGAGAAGACTAATTATCAGTTGGAAAATAGTCAGGCAGAGAGAGGGAGTTCTCCCTTACCCTCCCTGCTACAAAGATTGGGTGAGATCCAGCCACACCAGGCAGGAGAATCTGCTTTATTCAGTCTATGAATTCAAATGTTCATCTCATCCAGAGATGCCTTCACAGACACATCGAGAATAATGCTTAACCAGGTGCCTGGGCACTCCATGGCCCAATCACGTTGACACATAAAATTAACCATCACAGTCCATATGATGGAATATATGATGAAATAATTTCAACCATTGA